>NC_065579.1:14828084-16084084 GCF_024542745.1 Macaca thibetana thibetana
GACCTTTCTGAGGCTGGAGTTAAAAGTCACCAAGACCAATGGTAAGGGAGCCCCTCCCAGTAAACAAAACAGGGAAGGGAATGGCATGGCATGGCATGGCATGATACCCCTACTGCTAGGATAAGGGGAGCTTCATAATATCTGCTTAGCAGAATCTCATCGTTGCTACAAAACAATGATGTGTGTCTTCCATTCTTCCTTTTTACAAGTTTTATTGTTTATTGCTGCTGTCCTGTCCCTGCTCCTGAATATGGGGTGAGAGACAGTAGTTGAGGGAGAGTAACAAAACTATAAAGTACTACATCCAGATCTGATGGAGAGGAATGCATATCACCCACAGATCCTGAACTATGAACTGGATGCAGTAAATGAATGGGATTTGGGTGTTCTCTCTTGAGGTTGAGGTGTAAGTGTATTCTCTGTGAAAAGAAGAATCACCAACACGGTGCTAGAGGTGGGGAAGGGGAACTGGTACAAAGGGACACTGGGGAACTTTGGGGGGTGGTGAAAAATTCATATATTAGGCTGAGCACGTTGGCTCAAGCCTATAATCCCATAGCTTTGAGAAGCTGAGCCAGGAAAATTGCTTAAGGCTAGGCGTTCAAGACCAGCCTGGGCAACCTAGCGAGACCTGCTCTACAAAAAATTTAAAAATTAGCCAGACATGATAGCATGCACCTGTAGTCATAGCTACTTGGGAGGCTGGGGTGGGAGGATCACTTGAACCCAGGAATTCAAGGTTTAAGTGAGTTGTGATCATGCTACTGTACTTCAGCGTGGACAACAGAGTGAGATTTTGTCTCAAAAAAGAAGAAAAAAGAAAAACAGAGAAAATTATATACACTGACTGTGGTGATAGTTATGTGTTTGAAAATGTTTGCCCAATTCATAGAACTGTATGCCTTAAAAGGCATATTTTATTGTCTATAAATTATACTTCAATAAGTAATGCATTTGATGGTTGAAAAAAGCCTAAGTGCTAAAGTATCCCCACAAATACAGGTGGAATGAGGGCCAAACCGCCAAGTGCCACAGGACCCACTCTATTATCAGTGTCTATGCAGGAGGA
The DNA here is from genome assembly GCF_024542745.1 of Macaca thibetana thibetana. Lineage (NCBI taxonomy): Eukaryota > Metazoa > Chordata > Mammalia > Primates > Cercopithecidae > Macaca > Macaca thibetana. The sequence continues at coordinate 14,829,154 of NC_065579.1, forward strand.
AGCCAAGGGGCCTTTGACCTCAGGAGAACCCCAAAACAGCTAACATACCCTAGAGAGCACAGGTAGCCAATGTGAGAACAGCAGCTGATGATACTGGGAGGAAATTGTGACCAATCAAATAGCATGTGAGTGGAGGGGTCCACACTAATCTCTAAAAGGGGCTGAAGCATTCTGAGCCATATGAACTCAAAAACAACTGCCAAAGCTACCTTTTAGGATGGGATCCCACACTTAGGAAACTGCTAAGAGTGGAATAAAAACATTACACAGGATGCTAGGCAGTGGCTCATGCCTGTAATCTCAGCACTTTGGGACGCTGAGGTGGGCGGATCACTTGAGGTCCAAGAGTTTGAGACCAGCCTGGCCAACACGGTGAAATTCCATCTCTACTAAAAACACAAAAATTACCCAGCCATAGTGGGGTACACCTGTAATTCCAGCTACTCAAGAGGCTGAGGCAAGAGAATCACTTGAACCCAGGAAGCAGAGGTTGCAGTGGGCTGAGATCATGCCACTACACTCCAGCCTGGGCAATAGAGTAAGACCCTGTCTAAATAAAAAAAAAAAAAATTTAAGCAGAACAGAGAACACAGAAGTAGTAAAGTCCATGTAAAGGCCAAAGGCTGAGGATGAGAAGAAAGTCAGGAAATGAGAGCAACCTGCTGCTTTCTTAAACACTTAAACAACAATGGCGATGACTAAGAGGAAACTTTATGAAATTCCAAAGGCTTTCCTCACTTACATCTCCATTAAGAAAAACTAATTTCACAAATCCCATGCAAAGTTTTCAAAGAAAAAAAAAGAGCAGAATAATATCCCTATGATTAAAACACAACAGAAATATATGTCCACAAAATAGATTAAAACTGTAACCTATTTCAAAATAAGTTAAATTTAAGAAAATCATAAGCGACATGAAAGAACAGTGTAAGTCAGAATTAGAAAAATTTAAGATGAGGTAACAGAACTCAAGAATAGAATTATAAATGAAAGAAAAATTTTCTGAAATAAAAACCACAGAAGAACACCAAAGTGAGTAAACAAAACAGACAACGCCTTAGGGCAGCAGTCTCTAAAGTGTGTTCCAGTCCTCTAGACACCCTTAGGGAGTCTGTAAGGCCAAAACTATCTTCACAGTTAATACTAAGATATTATCTGCTTTTTCCACTGTGGAAAAAGCACATCTTTTTTTTTTCTTAACTAACAATTGCATTGATAATACAAAAGAAATGGCAGGTAAAACTACCTTAGCACAAATCAAGAAAGTGACAGTATATCATATTTAGAGTCTTCACTGCCATGGCGAAAGAAGGGAAGGGGAAGGGGAAGAGGAAGGGGAAGGGAGGAGAAAAAAGCTGATTTCACTTTAAGCAGGAACAAAATACTAATTTTATTGAATCTTGACTTTTGAGCACACATCTTTTTGATTTCTGTGTGACACATTTAAAAGTCTCAAGAAGAACTTAAAATGTCTTAAGGAAAAGCAATTGTTCGCGTTGCAAGCTAAACTAGTCACTTTTTTCATGAAATACATTTTCACATATAAGAACAACTGACATAAATTATGGTAATTCAGACAAGGGTACTTGGCAGACATTTCAAAAAAATTAATGAATTGAGCATGTCACTTCAAGGAAAATTATACCAATGATAAAATTCAAGTTCTAAGAAAAAATTAGAATTTTGGAAAACTTGTATTGGCTTCTGAGTTGTTAGCTTCTCAATTCTTAAAGACTTTTCTGATAAGATCAATGGTGATATTAATGTGATATTTTAATATTATAAAATGTATTAACAAGGGGAATATTTGCATTACTTCATGGACCATATTATCCAAATGACCAATACATGTTTCAAAATCAACTTTAAATGAGGAAAAAGATCCACTGAAAGTACCAAGGAAAGTGGAGTTTAATGTAACAGAATACAAAAAGTTCACTACCATGATTTTAGATTCCACATTTTAACTATACCATAGAATATTCTCTAGCCATAATGGAGCCTGCCTGCCATTTGTGACAACATGGATGAACCTGTAGGACACTATGAAATAAGTCAGACATAGAAAAGACAAGCACTCTATGATCTCACTTACACGTGGCATGTAAAAAAGTTGAACTCATAGAAGCAGAGTAGAACAGTGGTTGCGAGGGGCTGGGAAAGCAAGGGAAATGGGGAGATGCAGGTCAAAGGGTACAAACTTTTAGTCATAAGATGAACAAGTTCTGAGGATTGAATGTACAGAATGAATGGTGATAGATGTGTCATTTTGATTGTGGTAATCATTATAGAATATATACATATATTAAATCATCATGTTGTCATGTACACCTTGAATATATTCAATCTTTATCAATTAAATATTTCACAATAAGTAAAAAGCAAAAAAAATTAAAGGGGCTATCAAGGATATATAAACAATATAAAAAGCATATAGAGATATAAAGGAATAAAGATTAGATCATCATCAGAGTTTTAAACAGCAAAGCTTTATGCCAGAAGAAAATGGAATAGCATAATTAAGATAATCAGGAAAAAAAAATATGAACCAAGTTAATATCCAGCAAAATTGACTTTCAAGTATAAAAGGCACAAACTATTATCAATGTATAAAAACTCAGAGAATATTGTTCCCATTAACACTTCCTGAGATATCTTCTGGAGAACAAGCATCACAATCACAAAACAAAATGACAACATAGAAATTGAATATGGACTGATAATGAGTACTGAATAAGTTAAATGAGGCTGGATGCAGTGGCTCATGTCTGTAATCCCAGTAGTTCAGGAGGCTAAGGTGGGACGATGGCTTGAGGCCAGGAGTTTGAGACCAGCCTGGGCAACATAATAAGACCCTGCCACTACAAAAAAAAATAATTCTCTGAGCATGGTGGCATGTATCTGTAGTCCCAGCTACTTGGGAGGCTGAGTCAGGAGGATTGCTTGAGCCCAGGAAGTTGAGGTTGTAGTAAGCCATGATCTCGCCACTGCACTCCAGCCTGGGTGACAGAGTGAGACCCTATTCTCTAAACAAACAAACAAATTTCTGGAAGAGTTTATGTAGAAATTGATGTTTGTTTTGTTTTTTAATGTTTGATAGAATTCACCATTGAAACCATCTGGTTTTGCATGTTTTTGGAAGGAAAGGTTTTTCAACCACCAATTCAATTTCTTTAATATGTATAGAAATCTTTAGTTTACCAGGACTTGATGGAGTTTAAAATTTAAAAAAAAAGAATTATTTAGATTATCTATTTCTTTGCAAGTGAGTTTTGGTAGTCCGTGACTTTCAAGGAATTTGTTTATTTCATCTAAGTTCTTAAATTTATTGGCATAAAGTTGTTTATAATACTGTCTTATTATCATTTTTTTTTCTTGGAGATGGAGTCTCACTCTGTCACCCAGGCTGAAGTGCAGTGGCGCGATCTTGGCTCACTGCAACCTCCACCTCCCAGATTCAAGCAATTCTCCTGCCTCAGCCTCCCAAGTAGCTGGGACTACAGAAGCACATCACCATGCCAGCAAAGTTTTTGCATTTTAGTAGAGATGGGGTTTCACCATGTTGCGCAGGCTGGTATCAAACTCCTGAGCTCAGGCAATCCACCTGCCTCAGCCTCCCAACGTGCTAGGATTACAAGTATGAGGCACCACTCCTGGCCTATCGTTTCAATAACTGTAAAACCTGCAGTGATATCTCCTCTCTCATTCCTGAAACTGGTAATTGTTGTCTCTTTTTCCTCCTAGTCAGTCTGGCTATTAGGATAATAAATAATTTATGTTAAGTAAGTTAAATAAATAAAATAAATAAATAAGTTAAATAAGCATTAAAGAGAGAATATAATATATGGTAGCTAAAACCTTTAACAATGTAGATTTAATACAACAATTAAGAAATGGGGGCTGGAAGCCAGAGAGCCTTCCCAGAATCTCTTGATGGGCTGACTGGTGATGAGCTCTCCCTGCTAAAGCCACTCTGCAAAGACCAGAGTAAGTCCCTATTTCTTCAAATGCATAGACACCAGTGCACAGCCACAAGAATCACAAAAATCAGGGAAACATGACACCATCAAAGGAACAAAATAAAGCACCAGTAACCAGCCCTAAACATGGAGATTTACAAACTGCCTGACAAATAATTAGAAATAGGCCAGGTGCAGTAACTCATGCCTGTAACCCCAACACTTTCGGAGGCTGAGGCAGAGGACTGCTTGGAGCCCAGGAGTCGGAGACCAGCCTGGGCAATATGAAGAGACCCTGTCTCTACAACAAAATTTAAAAATCAGCCAGGTGTGGTGGCATACTCCTATGGTCCCATCTACTTAGAAGGCTGGGGCAGGTGGATGGCTTGAGCTCAGGAGGTCGAGGCTATAGTGAGCTATGATTGCACCACTGCACTCCAGTCTGGGTGACAAAGTGAGACCCTGTCTCAAAATGAAAATAAAAAAAGAATAAAAAATAGTTGTCTATCTATATTGCATAACTCACTGAGCTACATTAAGACAACTAAATGAAATCAGGAAAACAATACATAAACAAAATTAGTTCAACAAAGAGAGAGAAACCACAGAAAGAACCAAACGCTGGGCACAGGAAAGCATGCCTGTAATCCCAGCACTTTGGGAGGCTGAGGCAAGGGATCATGGGGTCAGGACATTGAGACCATCCTGGCTAACACGGTGAAACCCCGTCTCTACTAAAATACAAAAAATTAGCCCGGCGTGGTGGCGTGCACCTGTAATCCTAGCTACTCAGGAGGCTGAGGCTGGAGAACTGCTTGAACCTGGGAGGCAGAGGTTGCAGTGAGCCGAAATAGTGGCACTGCACTCCACACTGGGTGACAGAGCAAGCCTCCGTCTCAAAAAAAAAAAAAAAAAAAAAAAAGAACCAAATTCCGTAGCTAAGAACACAAAGACTTAACTGAAAAATTCCAGAGAGGGCTTCAGCAGCAGACTTGATCAAGCAGAAAAAAGAATCAGTGAGCCCAAAGACAGGTCATTTAAAATTAATCACTCAGAGGAACAAAAAGGAAAAAGAACGAAAAAAAGTGAACAAAGTCTATCAGAATTATGGGACACCAACAAGTGAAGTAATATATACCCATTATGGGAAGGTGGATACCAAAAGGAGCAGAGAAAAAGAAAGGTGGGGGCAGGTAGAAAGCTTATATAACTAAATAACAGAAAACTTCCCAAGTCTGGGAACAGATATGAATATTCACACACAGGCAGCTCAAAAATCTCCAATCAGGTTCAATCCAAATAAGACTACACCAAAACACAGGATTGGCAGACTGTCAAAAATTAAAGAAAGAAGAGGATTGTGAAAGCAGCATATCACATACAAGGAAACTTCAATACACTTATCAGCAAATTTCTTAGCAGAAACCTTACAAACTACAAGAGAATAGGATGACATAATCAAAATATAGAATTTGGCTGGGTATGGTGGCTCACGCCTGTAATTCCAGCACTTTGGGAGGCCAAGGTGGGCAGATCACTAGAGGTCAGGAGTTCAACACCAGCCTAGCCATCATGGTGAAACCCTGTCTCTATTAAAAATACAGAAAAATTAGCCAGGAGTGGTGGTGAGCGCCTGTAATCCCAGCTAATCAGGAGGCTGCAGCAGGAGAATCACTTGAACCTGGGAGGCAGAGGTTGCACTGAGCCGAGATTGCACCACAGCACTCCAGCCTGGGCAACAGAACTAGACTCCATCTCAAATGTTTTTTTTAAATATATATATATATTTAAAACCTCCCTACTAAGAATACTTTACCCAGCAAAGCTGTCCTTCAGAAATGAAGGAGAGACAGACTTTCCCAGACAAAAAAAGAGCTTCGGGAGTTCATCACCATTTGAAATCACATCAAATATGTTTTCTAATCACAACGGTATGAAACTAGAATCCAATAAAAAGAATTTCTAAAATTAAACAACATGCTTCTGTACAACCAATGGGTCACAGAAGAAATTAAGAGGAAAATATAAAAAATCTTGCGATAAATGAAAGTGGACACACTGCATACCAAAACTAAAGGATGCCACAAAAGCAGTTCTGAGAGGGAATTATAATACTGTAATATAGCATTAAACACCAACATCAAAAAAGAAGAAAGATCTCAAAAAATGGGGGCTGAGAGAAACAGGAAGAAGAAAAATAATTAACTGTTTTTAGTACTCATGTTGATGACAACTGTGTTAGTGTTATTCTGAGGCTGTTGTGTGTGTAATGTGGAATAAAGCAAATGAATAATTACAGGATATTCTAATTCTATAATCTCCTGTGCCAGAACCAGGACTATCCGTGTGGATGATGAAAGAAGATAGAGACATAAGATTGATGACATTAAGTGATACCTGCAGTCCTAAATTTGAATGAGTAATATAAGTAATGAAATTATGAGTTTCTCATATGATATAAATTCAGTGTACTGAAAATGCCTAGAAATAATAACCAGCCCAATAATCATTAATATCTCTAGCAACCAGACTATAATCTTGAAATACCCTTTCCCATAGAAAGAAACTAATACTTCTAAAGAAATGGCTAATTCCAGGTCTGGGGAAGGGACTATATTAGATGAGTCTGGCATATCTTATCTTAGATAGGAAGCAAACCAGCAAAAGCTACAAAAAGCCAGGTGCAGTGGCAGGTGCCTGTGGTTCCAGCTACTGAGGAGGCAATGGCAGGAACACTGCTTGAGCTGAGGAGTTCAAGGCCAGCATGGGTAACACAGTAAAACCCTGCCTCAACAAACAAACGAAAACAACAACAAAAAACTAAAAACAAACAAACCCTACTAAGATCATGCAAAAGGACTCAGGAGCCAAAGACAGGACAATTTGATTTTCAATACAGGTAATTTCAATGGACTGAAAATTATCAAATATGTTTAAATTCATAAATTTATAACTATTTTTTAAAAATCTATGTGGTCACCTTCAGAGGATGAGAAATCAACTAATTTTTATTTTTAAATAATTTCTGATTTACAGTAAAGTTGCAAAAGTATGACAAGGAATGTTTGCATATTCTTCACCCCAATTTGCCAAAGCTAAATTATACTGCATTTGCATTTTCTTTACATATTTAATATATATTACATATATATATCTCATTTTCTCTGAAATGTTTGAGAATACGTTGTAGACATGATGCCCATTTACCCCCACATTTTCAAATATTTCCCCCAAACAAGAATATTCTTTTATAAATGCAGTATAATTATCAAAATAAGGAAACTAACAGTAATCTATTACTATTATCTAATCTACAGATATTATTCAAAATCTGCCAACTGTCCCATTAATGGTCCTAATGCAGAAGAAAAAAAAAATCTGACCCAGGATCCAATTCAGGATCATATACTGTATTTGGCTGTCATGGCTTCTCTTCAGCACCCATTAATCTGGAATACTTCCTCAGACTTTATCTGTTGTAACTTCAATATTTTCAAAAGCAAATAGGCCAATTACTTTGTAGAATGTCCTTGTGTGTATATCTGATGCTTCCTCATGATTAGATTCGGGTTACAAATTTTTGTCAGGAATGCCACAGATAGGATATTGTGCTCTTAGTACATCGCATGAGGAGGCATATGATGTCCATCTGTATTGTTACTGGTGATGCTAACTTCGATCATTTGCTTAAGATGGTATCTGCCAGACTGCCCTATTATAGTTAGCATTTTTCCTTTGTAATTAACATTTATCTTGTGGAAAGACTATTTGAAACTATGTAAATATTTTGTTTCTCATCATGTCTTTATATATCTCATTATGTCTAAAACTGGCAAATAAAAGGATAGAATCAAGCATTTTCCTGCCTTTATATATATAAAATATAACACTGGGTACTCAAATAGAACTGAAGTGCCTCTTTATAGAAGTATTCCAATAAGTGGGAAAAAAAGAATGAGAGTATCACCACTTTGTAGCCCCAATAAATTAATGATGTAGACAATAAGCATCAACACTAGCATCTCAAAAAAGATAAAACCAGAGATTGTATGACTTCTGATGAACAAATACAGCACCACAGAAAGTCCTACCAAAGTAGTAGAATCAATCTGATAAAGTCTCTGGATCCAACTGTCAATCTTCCAAGAAATATAAAAGATGGAGGAAACTTGAAATTGCACCATGAGGACACAATAAGCATCCAGACTGTGGGAACTTTTACAGGCCAAATAACCCAAGTTCTTCAACAGACAAATGTATGGAACAGAAAGATATGGAGAGGGGACCTGTATATTAACTAAGACTTAAAAGATTTACAATTTTTTTAGATGGGCAAGACTAAGCTATAATTTCTAAGGATGCAGATATAGGTGATAAATCTACAAAGCAATGAAATATAGTGATAGCTATAAGTCAAGATAGTGGTTCCTTCAGAAGAGGAAAAAAGCAGTTGTGATTTGAATGGGTGCAGAGGTGCTTCTTTGGTGACTGGCAAAGTTTACTGACTTAGGTGGTGTCTATAAGGATATTTGTTTCATATATTTGTTTTGTGTAGTTCTCTGACTATATATTATATATTACAATAAAGCCTTTTTTTTAAAAAAAGTATGGGTCAAAGAAGCAAAAGTGGTACATGATAAATATTTGAAACTGAATAAGAAAAACACTACAGTTCAAAATCTGTAGAATGCAACAAAAGTAGAGCTTTCAGTTAATTGTCTAAGGCTCAAAAAATAAGCAATTAAACATTCAACTTACGAAGGTAGCTAAAGAAAACAGAATAAAACTCAAAGAAAAAATTTTTACAGAGATATGAATGGAAACTATTAAAATAGAAATGAAGAAACAAGCCAAAAGCTAGTTCTTCGAAAAGACTAATGAAATAGGTAAACTTCTAGTGAGATTAATCAAGAAAGGAAGAAACACTTGAGCATAAACTAACGATATTAAGGAAGAAAGTAACATTACAACAGATACAGCAGAGTTTACAAAGCAAATAAAAAGACAGTTACCAAGACAAAATGTAAAACTCTAAGTGGACACATTCCTAGAAAAATAAAATTAGTAAAAGTGACTCAAGAAAAAACAGAAAAAAAAACTTGAAAAATACTATTCATTTCTAAAAATTAAAGTAATAATTAATTTCCCACAAAGAAAATTCTAGCCTCACGTAATTTTATCGTTCTAACAGACTTTCAAGCAACAATTAAACCAAGATAAATAGATGCTTTCAGAGAACAGAAAAACATGTGAATACTGCTCAACTCAATTCTTTGAGGCTTATAGTAATTTAAAAATCAGATAAAGATAGTAGGAGAAATAAATTTGTGGGCCCTGGCCACTCAAAAATATAGATGCCTTACCAAATATGTAGTACTGACACACAGAAAATACTAAATACTAGAAAAAGACTCATACATACATTACAGAGGTGATAGGGCATTTCTATGTAGAAACAGAAGGATCATTCAACAAATGAACCTAGAAAAATCGATAATCCATATAAAAAAGAAAACAAAAATGTATTCCTATCTTACATATAAACATATGTACCAGAGTGATTAAAAACTGAAATATCAAAAACAAAATTTTTAAGCTTTCGGAATAAAATACATGTGACTATCTCTTTGTCTTCAGGGTAAGGAGGAAGTTCCTTAAGAAAGCCAAAAAACGCTAAGCATAAAAGAAAAGACTGATATATTCGACTTCACAAAAGGTATGGAAAACAGTGTGGCGATTCCTCAAGGATCTAGAACTAGAAATACCATTTGACCCAGCCATCCCATTACTGGGTATATAACCAAAGGATTATACATCATGCTGCTATAAAGACACATGCATACGTATGTTTATTGCGGCACTATTCACAATAGCAAAGACTTGGAATCAACCCAAATGTCCATCAGTGAGAGACTGGATTAAGAAAATGTGGCACATATACACCATGGAATACTATGCAGCCATAAAAAAGGATGAGTTCGTGTCCTTTGTAGGGACATGGATGCAGCTGGAAACCATTATTCTCAGCAAACTATCGCAAGAACAGAAAACCAAATACTGCATGTTCTCACTCATAGGTGGGAATTGAACAATGAGATCACTTGGACACAGGAAGGGTAGCATCACACACTGGGTCCTATTGTGGGGAGGTGGTAGAGGGGAGGGATAGCATTAGGAGATATACCTAATGTAAATGATGAGTTAATGGGTGCAGCACACCAACATGGCACATGTATACATATGTAACAAACCTGCACGTTGTGCACATGTACCCTTGAACTTAAAGTATAGTAATAATTTTTAAAAAAGTTAAAAAAAAAAAAGCCTTAGAATGTGAAAAGAACAAGTTAGAAGATGGGATAAAGTACTTGTCAGCTAAACATTAATATCAGTACAAAGATTATACTGATAATATAAAGAACTACAAATCAATAAGCTGATCATTCAATAGGCCAAAAACAAAAATATGTGTTTCACTGAAGAGGAAACACATGTGACTAATAAACATATGAACAGATGCTCAACATTACTAGAATCCAGGAAAATTCAAAACAAAAGCACAATAAGGTGCCATTCTACACTTCTTTGGCAAAAATTAAGATATGTGACAACACTAAGTGTTAGAAAGAGATTCAGTTTGGCACTGAATCTCTTATCCACTCTTTGTATGAATATAAACTGCTAAGACCTCTTTGGAAAAACAATTTAATATTTCTTTATAAAGTTAAATATCTGTATAGCGTATAACCCTCAGAAATTCTACTTTCAGAGAAAATTGCGTATTTGTGCACCAGGAAACATCTACAAGGATGTCCAAAGCAGCACGGCTCTTAACTGACAAAACACTGGAAACAACCAAAATACTCAGTAAAGGGGGAAAAAAATAAAATGTTGGTACTTTCACACAGTAGAATACTATACAGCAGTAAAAATGAATGAGCAACAGCCAACCAGAGCAACAAGAATCACCTTTCGTAACATAATTTTGAGTGAAAAACATTTCTAAGAATATAACATATACTTTTTTTACAAAGTTAATAAACAAGCAAAAGTAAACATCATATTGTTTAGTCAAAATATAAGATAAAAAGTTTTAAGAAGAAATGATAAATACAAAGTCGTTAATAATATTACCTTGATGATGGGGAACGAGAAGGGGCAGAATTTGTGTACATTCCTTATATTACAAAATGAATAAAAGAGGGCAATGCATGGATCAATGGTAAAATGTATCATTAACCAAGAATTATGAGTAATCCAATTCTGCATAACTGAAGTTTTTAAAATGCTGCAGTCATCATCCTGCACACATGCCTCAGTGTGCTTTTGCAAATATATGTTAGTAAATTCCTAGAAATGGAATTTGTGAATACATACATTTAGCATTTAAAAATTTTTTTCCAGTGGCCCTACAGAATGGCTGCTACAGTTTATATTCCCACCTAAAGTATCTCACATCTCCTTGCCAAAACCTAATATTATCAAACTTTTGGGTAATATCTTATTGTTATTTTGATTTGTATTTAAATATGGGCCTTGTTGAGCATCTCTTTATACATTTATTAGCCATTTGTATTTCTTCTTTTGTTCGTGGCCTCTTCAAACTGTATTTCTAATAAAATCAATCTACCTTATTCTTAATAATTTTGAGTTTTTTTCTTTGCATATTGAAGAATAATGCCCTTGCTTATAATGTGTATCTAATTATTTCATCCACCACTGTAGTATTTATCTTTAGTATGGTATAATTTTACCATACTTCACTATTCATAGAGTCAAATTCACCAATCTTTTCTGTGTACTGAATTCACAGTTTTCAAATGAATAGATCTCTAATACAATTTGCTAGGGATAAATAAGGGTCTGGGGCAAAATGTATCTAGCTTCTATCCTCCTATCAGAAGAGATTTATTGGTGTTTCATGGCATCTCAATATAGATATAAAATCCAAAGTCATCCTCGGATTTTTCATATACAAGCATAACCCCAACCTAGTCTAAAGAAAATTTGCTTCTGCCAATTTGGACCTTGGTGCCAACTCCAAAATAGTACATAACAGTTTAGGGAGATAATGAACATGAGGGCTTTTAAGCTGCTGCATCTGATTTCAATATACACATTTATTCAGTCCCACATTGCCACACACAAGTCAAAAAACAACCAGAGAGCAAGCAAACCAACCTAAAACAACTCTTTGGCAAAGAGGAAAAATCTGCATAGATGCTTAAATTTGAAATTGCAGAATGTACCCCCAAAAGAGCATCTTACCTGTTAGGATGCCCTGGAATATATATAAGGCAGCAGGCATCACAGACAGCAGGAAATAGAGGCAGCAGTCCTTAAAAAAGTCCATGGAGTGCTGAAACCAACCAGCAGGCAACAGCACCTACTCAATGACACCCGTAGCAGGAATGAGCCCTTTACTGCACTGCTTGCCAAGCACCTATGAGAAGCACTGGGCTACATCTTAATGATTCCAACAAAAACCACAATGATCTTCACTCATGGGACTGGCTTACAAATTTGAGAAAAGGAAAATTTGAAAATGTATGTGCTAGTCATTTTATAATTCTCCCAAGCAAATTTAACTACTAAAACTGTCATATTATATGAAATTGTGTCTTTGATTTCATATCGCCCAGAATTATTAGGCTCAAATCCCTCATTTGGGGCAATGAAATCTTCCTTTATCAAGCCAATAAATTTTATCATGTATCTACACAAATTTAAAAAGGAAAGAAATTACATCGATAATGGTAATTTAATTTTTTTAATGTGTCTAGTAATTTTCTTTCATTATTATTTATGACTAACTAGAGCTTTGACTCCTCAGGATGTTTGAAGCTGTTTACTGCAGGTATCACTTGCTGTCTCCTATGAGGGGGTTTACATGTGCTTTTACTTCACCACTAACATCTGAAAGCAACCTAATAGAAATTAAAACTTAAAGTCAAATCACTATTAAAATTTATAATCTGAGTTTTAGGTCAGTATTCAATTCACAGAAGACTTTTTTTTTTCCCTCAAAAAGGAATAGTTCCCTCCAAGAGACTACCTTTTGTTATAATGCAAGGTAACTGCAGTTGTAAATCAGATGTCACAACACCACACATCTGCTTAAGCAATAGTAATTGTCAGTTTAATATAAGATAGTAGTATGCAATTGCTATTGAGATTGAATTAGTCCAGTTTAATGAACGGAAGCATTAGGCCTTCACAGAGTTACTTAATAACCAGGTACTTTACTGAGATATTTTTAGCAGTAGCATATATTTAGATCCATATTAAGAGCTGGATTCATCAGTTGTTTGTATTAAAGCTGACTGCATTGTCAAATAGCATTTATTAAATATTCAGGCATCCAAAAATTGACATTAATAACAATAAGAGCTAACATTTATTTAATACTTACATGCCAGGTACTCTAAGAACAACAACCCCATAAGGTAAGAACTATTACTATTCCCATTTTACAGATGGGCAAATTAAGGCCCAGAGAGTTAAGTAAGTAAGGTCACACAACTAATAAATGAGAAGAGTTGAAGTCTGAACCCAGAAAGTCTGATTCCAACAGTAATATGGACAATAACAATGTGGAAAAATATATGCAAGGATAATCCAACTCACTAATAGATAATGGTTGCAACAGATTAAGTACTTCCATTGCTACAAAAATTATGTAACTGACTCCCCAGGAAGGATAATATTAAAAGCTGTTTGTTGGGCTATGTGAGAGCAAAGGTAGAGAAAAAACTTCAGTAGCCTTAATTCATGAGCAAGAGCTGGATTTAAAAAAGCAAAATTGTAAAAACTTGTTCAGTAACAAACTAAAAATGGGTAGTAGAGAAGGAATCTGTGAATAATATATATTCTTAAAACTATCAATAAAATCAGATGAAAACACAGATTTTTCTGAGTGGATTCAAAGTGATAACAGAGAGATGAAAAGCAGCATATTATTCCAGATTATGCTTGTTAATGGTTCCAAAGGGAAAGGTGAAGCTTCGGTTGATGGGATCCGTATTGGAAGCTAGTTGAGAATTAAAGATGGCGGTAACAGAAGCAGTCAAAAGTGGCAGAAGAGAAAATGATCTGGACTGAAAGCAATTAAGTCTGTCACAAAGTCCAAGAATTCACATGTATTGAGGAAGTAAGACTGAAGGTGAATAGGAATTCAACAAGATTAGGAACAACAGACTACACTGTCACAAAGAAATCTACAATATGAAATAAACACATAAGCCAAGGGTAGACAATGAAGACATAATTTAACTGAGCAGAAAATAATAAAGACTTAAGCTTCATGAGGTGGGGGCTTTGTTATACCCAATGTTGTGGAATTAACTAATGATGCAGATGGAGGCTCAGGTAATCTGGTTCAAACCCTTCTTCAAAATTTTTCTTAGAAAGGGTAGCTAGGAAAAGGGAAAGCCACACAGAGAATGGAAAGTCTGAAAGTAAAATGATAGAAATGATTTAAAGGCCAGCAAAAAACTCTTAAAATACATGGTTGCTAGAGTTAATTTTGAGACTCATGAGTTGGAGAAGATCTGTAGTGGCAATATTTTTAAATTCCCCTTACAGACTCTGAAATAAGAATATAAGTGGGAATGTGAGTCTATGAAGAGACATTAACATTTGCTCTCAAGTGGCAATTCTTTCTGAAAAGTGATCTATGTATGAGCTTTATGGCATGATTCAAAAGCTGTAAGTAGTGATGACAACCTCCAGAATTCCTAACAGCTGAGTCCATCACGGATCTTTAAAAGAACTGAAGTTTCCAAGACTGCAGTTTAGAAATCACACTACATAGAAAGTGATATAATTCCTTTTTATTTTTTTGGTATCAACAGACAGAAACTGTTCCATGGCTGAGTAGAGTACAAAAGCCAACCCTACCAGAAGGAAAAAAACCATTCAGTTAGTAGCCTTGAGTCATAGCAGAAGTATGCATGAGAAGGGTGGAGTTTAATCACACCCTAGTGTTTAGTGGCCAACAGAGGCCTGCCTGAAGCTGCTTAGGATTCCCCAGGGTAAGAACACCATATTGAGATTACAGCTTGATGCCCGTTCTAGAGAAATGTTCAGACCCAGACTGGAAGCACTACATAATCCTAGGGGGGCACCATCTACACTGCAGTCTATGTGGATGGCATCTGTGCAGTTGTATAGTGACAGCCTGCCCACCCTGACACAGTGTATTGCTTCTAACAACTTACGGTGCTTGAGCAAAGCCTTTTGGGTTTATATGGGAAACATACATTTCTTTCTTGTCACCACTTTCTTAAACTTGTCAAAAATGCCAAAGAACATTCTCTCTTATCCAAATATTTGTTTTATTGGAATAAAATACAATTGATATTTTTCATACAATCCTGTCTCAGTTTTTCTATCAACTGAGAAGGAGCTCATGACAACAGTGTCAAACAACACCTGATGACTAATGAAACACCCTTTGAAGTCCCTGAAATGTGATCACTACCACAAAGAAGCCAAGTTCTTACCCCATTTCTAACTCAAGGAAAAATGTCTAATAACCTGATGACAGTAAAGGTGAGTAATCTGTGGCATCTAAAAGTGGTTCTGTGGTGAACTTGGGAAGAGATGAAAATAATTATTCCCAATATTTAAACAAAACTCATATTCACTCCCCAAATGTTAAAGTGAGATTTAGTACAGCCACGGAATGGAGTCATCTGGTCAATCTCTTATTGTATGTCAGCATTTCCCCCAAATTTTCTGTGGAATATTAAAAGGATTCCATTGTCAGTAAGTTTGAAATGGCACAATTACCCAACTTGTATCATCGCCATGCACATTAGCCTATTAAGGCCCTGTGAAGTCCTATAGGTTTTGTTAACCCTATAGGACTACAGTTTGTTTCCTACAGTTATTTGATCACAAAACCTGGTTTCTGATGCTGTTGTTTTGTGGAGTATCAGTGATAAGAGAAACAGAGTTAGGGAAATGACTCTCAAGGATTACTGTGTATACACCTATTAATTCCTTGTAAAGAATTAAAATATAACAACATCTAAAACGAAAATGAGTTTTTTTGTTTTTGTTGTGTTTTTTTTTGTTTTTGTTTTGAGACACAGTCTCACTCTGTCACTCAGGCTGGAGTGCAGTGGCACAGTCTAGGCTCACTGCAACATCCACCTCCTAGCTTCAAATGATTCTCCTGCCTCAGCCTCCCAATTCTTGTGCCTCAGCCTCCCCAGTAGCTGGGATTACAGGCGTGCACCACCACGCCTGGCTAATTGTTTTGTATGTTTAGTAGAGACAGGGTTTCGCCACATTGGCCAGGTTGGTCTTGAATTCCTGGCCTCAAGTGATCTGCCTACCTCAGCCTCCTAAAGTGCTGGGATTACAGACATGAGCTACCACTCCTGGCCTTAAAATAAGATTTCTTTTGATGATTGCATAATACTAAAGAAAACTGAAGTACCTCCAGGCCAACAAATGTTGGTTGATAGCTTTACTTGGTAAAAACAACCACCAAAATAACATTTACTGTATATTTAGTGATGCCAGAAATAAAAGACAAAAAGCCTATTTTATACTACTGTCACTTATACTTCTCATATGAATAAAAACATATCAATACTTGGGGTTGACAGTATTTTAAGTGATCACTAAGAACATATCATAACTGTGCTTATTTTTTGTATTTAAAACTCATTTGTCTGAAAACATCAAAAACTTTATGACTTCAGGAGCTCACAACCTTGCAATAATCTCTCCTCATATTACTGACTTCATCACGATTATCTACTGAAACCAAAACAATGGCACCTACTGAAGATTATTACAATACTTACCACATTACAAAAAGAATCCAGACCAATGCTATGTACATACTTAGTACATTCTGGATTAGATCAAGTAAAATTTAACAACAAGCTGAACAGCATTCTATAAAACAAAAACAAAAAGTCAGTTAGGCTAATTCTGTCTGTTTTTCTATGCTATGGACTCACAGTGAGAAAGAAGATAGGCTTGGAACTTGATGACTAAATCATATCTAAACTCTTCATCCAGAATTTATCTACACTTACCTTAACAGAAGTTCTTTGGGTAACTTTTTGTTAATAAGGCCTTCATCATTGTTTGAGAAAACCTGGAAAGACAAAAAAGGAAATTGTGAAAATGTTCTTCAATCGATGTGGAAAAAAGTTATTTGTTTTTATACTAGTAGATCAGAACAGCCCCAACTGTTGTCCTACAAATAGGGTGTTACTAATTTCATGCAGCCACCATATTCTAATATTGAGTAATATAAAACATTTTATGCCCTATCACTGTTTCATAAAAATGGCAACACATGGCCATTAGATACTACATTGTATTGGAGGTTCCAGCCAAAGCAATTAGACAAAAGATAAAAAAGATGTCCAGACTGGAAAGGAAGAAGTAAAACAACCTCTATTTGCAGATGACATGATCTTGCACATAGAAAATTTTAAAAATGCACAAAAATCAATTAGAACTAATCAAGGAGTTCAGCAAGTCTGCAGGATACAACATATATACAATATAGTTATATACATATAAACTGTATTTCCACATAGTAGCAATGAACATCCTGAAAATAAATTTCAGAAAATAATCCTATTTACAACAGCATCAAAATGAACAAAATACTTACGAATAAACTTAACAAACGAAGAATAAGGCTTCCATATTGAAAACTCACACATTGTTGAGAAAAATTAAAGAAGGCTTAAATCAAAAGACATTCATGTTCATGAACTGAAAGACTTATTAGTGTTATTTTAGCAATGCTTCTGAAACTAATCCATAGATTTAATGCAATCTTTCTCAAAATTACAACTGACTTTTTTACAGAAATTGAAAGGCTGATCAAAAAATTCATATGAAATGCAAGGGACCCAGAATAACTAGAATAATCTTGAAAAAGAAAAACAAAAGTTGAAGAAGGCAAACTTCCAGATTTTGAAATTTACTACAAAGCTACAGCAATTAAAACAATGTGTTCACTGGCATAAGGGCAGACATACAGATCAATGGAACAGAACAGAGAATCTAAAATAAAATTATAAAATTGGCTAAAATAAAGAGAATCAAGAAATAAACTCTTAAATTTATGAGCACTGATTTAAATTGAGAAAGAATAGTCTTTTCAAGAAATGGTACCAGTACAACCGGATATATACAAGCATAACAATGAATTTGGACCCCCATCTCACTTCATCTAAAAAAATTAATTCAAAATGGCTCAGAGACTTAAATAAATATAAGAGCTAAAATTATAACCCTTAGAAGAAAACATAAGCATAAATCTTGGTGGCCTTGGATTATGCAATGGTTTCTTAGACATGACACTGAAAGCATAAACATCCAAAAAAAATTGATACTGGACTTCAACAAAATAAAAGACCTGGCTGGGTGCAGCAGGTCACGCTTGTAATCCCAACACTTGGGGAGGCCAAGGCAGGCAGATAGCTTGAGGTTGGGAGTTCGAGACCAGCCTGGCCAACATGGTGAAACCCCATCTCTACTAAAAGTACAAAAATTAGCAGGGCATGGTGGCGCGTGCCTGTAGTCCCAGTTACTCAGGAGGCTGAAGTGGGAGAATAGCTTGAACCTGGGAGGCGGAGGCTGCAGTGGGCCAAGATCGCGCCACTGCACTCTAGCCTGGGTGACAGAGCAAGACCCTGTCTCAGAAACACAAACAAACAAACAACAGACCTTTGTACTTCAAAAGGCACCATCAAGAAAGTGTAGGAAAAAACCCCACAAGATTGGAGCAAATATCTGCAAATCATAGATCTGACCAGGCACTTGTATGCAAACTACATAAAGAACTTCTGAAACTCAGTAATAAAAGACAACCCAATTTTAAAATGGGCAAAAGATTTGAATAGATATTTCTGCAAAGAAGATATGCAAATGGCCAATACATACATGAAAAGATGCTCAACGTAAGGGTAAGTCAAGGGTAAGTCAAAACACAGTGAGATACATCATACCCATAGGATGGCTAAAATGAAAAAGATAGTAATAAGTAATGGTGAACACATGGAGAAACTGGAAATCTCATACACTGCTGGTGGGAATGTAAAATGGTATAGCCACTTTGGAAAACAATCTGGCAGTTCCTCAAAGGTTAAAGAGTTACCATATGACCCGGCAACTCCACTTGTAAGTCAATACTAAAGAGAAATGAAAATGTATGTCCATACAAAAACTTGTCCATGAATGTTCACAGCAGCACTATTTTTAATAGCTAAATAGTGAAAACGATTAAAAAATGTCTATCAGCTGATGAAGGGATAAACAAAATGTGGTATTCCAAAACATGGAATACTAGTCAGCAATAAAAAGGAATTAAGTAATGATATGTGTTACAACAGGAATGAGTCTTGAAAACATGCTACTGAAAGCAGACAAAAAAGGGTACATATTGTATGTTTCCATTTACATTAAATGTCCAGAAAAGGCAAATCCATGGAGACAGAAAAAAGACTAGTAGTTGCCAGAGCTGGAAAGTGACTGCTAATGTATATGAGGTTTCTTTTGAAGGTATGAAAAAAATTCTTGAATTAGACAGTTGTAATAGTCACATAACTTGGTGAATATACTAAATCCCACTGAATTGTACTTTTTAAGTGAGGAAAATTTATAGCATATGATGAATATCTCAATTTTTAAAACCTGGATTAAAAAAACAATCCATCAAAACAAACTGCCGAAGTGGAAATAGTGGCATAAATAGTACCCTACATTTATTTTCAAAGTAGTGTCAATGATGAATCTTTGTGTTGGATATATGAGACTAATATTTAGTAAGTGCCTACTGTGTTGCAAGTTCCAGTAAGCACTATGTTAGATTAAATAGCTAAATTATCTAATATATTTCTAGTTCCTTGAGGTGCAAAGTTACTGACTAGTTGGTTTTTTTTTGGAAACAGGGTCTCACTCTATCAGTCAGACTGGAGTGCAGTGGCATGATCACAGCTCAATGTAGCCTCAACCTCCCTCGCTCAAGCAATCCTCCCACCTCAGCTTCCCAAGTAGCTGGGACTACAGGTACATGCCACCACACCCAGCTAATTTTTAAAACGATTTTTTGTAGAGACAGGATCTCCCTATGTTGCCCGGGCTGGTCTCAAACTCCTGGGCTCAAGTGATCCTTCTGCTTTGGTCTCCAAAAGTGCTGGGATTATAGGTGTGAGCCACTGTGCCTGGCCTTTCTTCTTTTGTAATGTAAGCACTTACATTTATAAAGTTCCCTCTAAGTACTGCTTTCATTGCATCCCATATGATATATTTTCATTTCTATTCATCTCAAAGTATTTTAAAATAGCCATTATTTCTTTCACCTATTAATAATGTGGTTAATTTGGGGTCAGGCACAGCGGCTTATGCCTGTAACTCAAGCACTTTGGGAAGCCAAGGCAGGAGGATCACTTAAGGTCAGGAGTTCAAGGCTAGCCTGGGCAACATAGTGAGACCCAACTCTACAAAAAAATTTAAAAATCAGCAAGGCATGGTGGCATGCCCTATAATCCCTATAATCCAAGAGGCTAAGCCAGGAGATTGAGCCTGCAGTGAGCTATGATTGCGCTACTGCACTCCAGGCTAGGCAACACAGCGAGACTCTGTCTCAAAAAAAAAAAAAGTGTCTTTACATGATTGTGAATTTTCCAGGTTTCTATTGTTGATTTCTAGCTTCATTCCATTGTTATCAAAGAAGACACTTTGTATTATTTCAATCTTTTGACATTTATTGGAACTTTTTTTTTTCAAATGTTTTACTGAGTGTAGACATCTGGAGTACTGTAAAACATGCATTATCCGTAGATTCAAAAAGGAGTAAGCCGCATTGTCCTCACTGTCAAATGTGTCAGGCTTGGCATACACGATGGAGATTAATGAAGTATCATGAGAGTAATATGGTTCCTGAAAAGCTTCTACAATTTGGAGTAGGGTCTTAATCATGTGAAAAGCAAAGCTGTTCACATTTAGTGAATTTGCATTTCATTGGTGGAGAGGTACACAGTATTTTAATTTTAAAACAAATAAAAATAATTTGTTGAAGATTCCCATCTTCCCAACTTTAATTGTTCCATCGGTTTTCAGAAATTTTAATTTAAAAAAAATCAGATGCCTTTTGGAAGTTGTATGTTTATCTGAGCAATAACTAAATTTTATTTCTTCTTCGGTTGTTGAGGTGTGTTAAATTTGAAGAAGACCATATCTCCATCTTCAACAATATAATTTCTGCCCTGTTGTCTGTACTTTCCAGCAGCCTTGACTTCCTCATCTTCAAGCTGATTTCCTCATCTTCAAGCTGATTTCCTCATCTTCAAGCTTGATTTCCTCATCTTCAAGCTGAAGCTCTTCATGTATTATTTCTATATTTCGAATAGGATCTACACTTCCTTCAACATGTGTGATATCATCATCTTCAAAAGCATGTGTTAGATGAAAGATGCCATCACAGGCACGAATATGAGATAAAAAAGCATTCTCCAGGCCCTGCCCATTGTGAGCTCCTTTCACAAGGCCAGCAATAACCACTACATTTAGAAAGGCAGAAATTTTGCTCACTGGTTTGTGGTATTGGCAAAGAAAGTCAAACCTTTCATCTGGCACAGGTACTCTGCTCTCATTAGGATCAATAGTGCAGAATGGGAAGTTTTCTGCTGAAGCCTGACTACTGGTTAATACACTGAAGAAAGTAGATTTCCCAACATTGGGCAATCCAACAATACCAATTTTCCGTGAGGTTCCAAATCTTCCAATGATTGGGGGTGGTTTAATTCCGTCACCTCCCTTTTTAGGGGGCATCGTGCTCGGCCTGGGTGATGACACAGGGTCCCAGCAGCAGTGAGAGAAAGGTCCTGCCAGCAGCCGGAGGTGGGGAAGAAGCTATTGGAACTTGTTTTGTGGTCTTACATATGTCTATCCTGAAGAATGTTCCAGGTACACTTGAGAAGAATGTTGACTCTGGTGTGGTTGGGTTAAGTGTTCTACAGAAATCTGTCAGGTTTCATTGACTTATAGTGTTGTTCGAGACTTCTGTTTCCTTATTCTGCTGTCTAAATGTTCTTTTATTGAAAGTATGGTATTGAAGTCTCCAACTGATGTTGGGGTTGGTGGTGAATGACATGAAAACCTTCACATATCTCAACAGTCAGAACAATGGGCTTATTTTCTGTTATTACAAAGACTAGTGAATCAAAGTTGTGAGATTTCACCTCAACATAGGAAAAAAAACTTTCTAGCAATTACAATAGCCCATACTAGAATGTCTTGCTGTTGAAGCAGTGATCTCCCATCTTCAATGCTCCTGCAGAGTCCACAGAACCAGGATTGTCAGAGAAAGGAATCCCTTCCTCAATGGGAAATGAGACTAGGAAACCTCTAAGGATCAAATCTAATTTCCCAAAAGAGTCTTATAATCCAAGATCTTCCACTTACACCTTTGTAAACCTTGGGCACGTCATTTAACTTTTCTATGTCATAGTTTCCTCTTCCTCAAAATGGGGATATGAATGGAACCTGCCACTTTTCTATGCCATAGTTTCCTCTTCAGCAAAATCGGGATAGTAATTGAAGCTGCCACAAGGGCTGTTGTGAATGAAATGAGTTTATAAACGTAAAGTGCCTAGGATAGTCTTGGCATATACTAAGTGCTTAACAAATGGTAGCTATGATGACAGCTGTGCAGTCTCCAATTACTATTATAAAACCATTTCTCAGCTAGGTGCAGTGGCTCACACCTGTAATCCCAGCACTTTGGAGGGCCAAGGTGGGAGGACTGCTTGAGGCCAGGAGTTCAAGACCAGCCTGGCCAACATAGACAGACCTCCATCTCTAAAAACAGAAAAAAGAAGAAAAAATTCTCCCTTTATTTTTGTCAGTTTGCTGCATATATTTGTGGCTCTGTTGTTTGGTGCATATGTGCTTATAATCATTATGGTTCCTGTAGGAATTAACCTTTTATCAACATATAATCACCTTTGTCTCATGTAACAATTTTTATTATAACTTAGTCTATTTTGTCTGATATTAGTATAGCCAACCCAGCTCACTTTTAACCTGTCTTTTGATCTAACAAGGATCTCTTGTAGACAACATAAAATTGGATCATGCGGGAAGTTTTTTGCTCGTTTTTGTTTTTATCCATTCAGCCAGTGTCTACATTTTAGTTAGTAAATTTAATCCCTTTGTACTTATAGTAATTACTGATAAGGAGGGACTTACGTCTGCCATTTTGCTATTTTTAAAATTCTGTAGTGATGTGTACTGCTTCATAAATGCCAAGTATCAAGTTGGTTGATAGTGGTGTTCAAATCTTTTATATCTTTACTGACTTTTTTTTTCTCCACAAGTTCTGTCAATTAGTGATAGAGGTGTTATATTCAGCTATGATTGTGGTTTTGCCTCTTTTTCTCTTTGGTTTTATCAATTTTTGTTTCACATATTTTGAAGCTTGTTGTGAGGTACATACAAGTTTTTTGTTTTGTTTTGTTTGTTTGTTTGAGACAGAGGCTTGCTCTGTCACCCAAGCTGGAGTACAGTGGCATGATCTTGGCTCACTGCAACCTCTGCCTCCCAGGCTCAATGATCCTCCCACCTCAGCCTCCCAAGAAGCTGGGATTACAGGTGTGCATCACCATGTCCAGTTAATTCTTGCATTTTTAGTAGAGATGGGGTTTCACCATGTATGCCAGGCTGGTCTTGATCTCCTGAGCTCAAGTGATCCACCTCCCTCAGCCTTCCAAAGTGCTGAGATTACAAGCATGAGCCACTGTGCTCGGCCTGTTATGTATTTTTAATAAATTGATTCATTATGATAAATGATCCTTTTTTCTAGAAATGATCCTTGTTTTAAAGTCTACTTTGTTAATATAGCAACATCAACTTTCTTATGCTTTTTGCATGGTACATCTTTTTCACCCTTTTTCAATCTGTGTTTTATATTTACAGTGATTCATAAAGACAGCACATAGTTGGACCATGCTATTTCATCCAGCCTGACAATTGCTACCTTTTAATTGGAGATGATGGTCTTTACATTTAATGTAATTATTGATATGATTTTTAAGTCTGCCATCTTTATATTTATTTTCCATTTGCCTCTCTTCTTTGTTCCTCTATTCTTTCCTTTTTCGTAATGTGATATTTATTACTTCCTTCACTGATCTTATAGCTATACGTCTCTCTATTTTTTTCAATGTTTGCTTTAGTGATTGCAGAGTGCATCTTTAACTTATCAAAGTCTAACTTCATTTGACCTCCCCGGCTTGTTGTGCACTTACTGTTGGATAGCTTACTTCTACTACTACTATATACCAAATAATACGTTATTATTTCTGCCTTAAATAGTCCATATTTTTTTAAACAAATGTATGTATTAAAGCAAGATATTTTAAAAGGTCCCTTATATTAATCCATATATTTACTCTTCCTGGTGTAATGCATTCCTTCAGATCTGAACTTCCTTTATTATAACTTCCCTTCAACTTAAAGAACTTCTTTTAACACTGCTTGTAATATAGGTCTGATGTAGACAAATTGTTTTTGCTTCCTTCAAAAATATCTGTATTTCTCCTTCACTTTTGAATATTTAATTCCAGGTTAGCAGATTTGCTTAAAAAATAAAATACAGCACTTTAAAAAAGTTAGTCCAGGCCAGGCACAGTAGATCACACCTATAATTCCAATACTTTGGGAGGTGAGGCAGGAGGATCACTTAGCTCAGGAGTTTAAGACCAGCCTGGGTAACACAGTAAGACACTGTCTCTACGGAAAATTTAAAAAGTAGTTGGGCATGGTGGCATGCACCTGTAGTCCCAGCTATTCAGGAGGCTAAGGTGGGAGAATTTCTTGAGCCCAGGACATTAAGGCTATAGTGAGCTATGTTCACACCACTGCACTCCAGTCTGAGCAACAGAGTGAGACCCTGTCTCAAAAAAAAAATTTCATTTTCCTCTGACCTGCATTGTTTCTGACAAGGTGTCAATTATTCATATTACTGTTCACCTTTATGTAATTTTTTCTTTTCTACCTCCTTTTAAATTTCCTTTATAAAAATTTTTGATTTTCAGAAAGTCGACTCTGATATACCTCAATTTAGACTTCTGTCCCTGCTCTTCCTCCTCTCCTTCTTGAACTTTAGTTGCATGTATGCTAGACAATTTTGTATTGTCCCACAGATCTTGAATGCTGATTTTTATTGATCTGTCCCTAAGTTTACTGGTGCTTTCTTCTGCCGTGTGCAGTCTGCTATTAAGCCTATCAAATGAATTCTTCATTTCTAATATATTTTTCATTTCTAGCATTTCCACTTGGAGAAATAGTTTACATCTTTCTGCTGAAATTTTCTCTGTTTATCCATGTTGTTCAACGTCTGGGCCATCACTGAGACTGTTTCTGTTGCCTCTTTCTTCCCATGACCATGGATCACATTTTCTTGTTTCTTTCTCTATCTCATAATTTATTTCATGCCAGATACTGTGTATAAAAGAACATTAATTTATCTCCATAAAGGGAAGTTCCTTCTTCAATTAAGTTGCTGGGAAACTGGGAGTGACAGCTCAATCCTTTTAATCCATAGTTGAGCTGGGTTTGAGATTGTAGTGTTAGTTCATGATTGGCTTATAATAATTTCAGTGTGAAATCAGAACTTTACCTTCAGGAGAAGCTAAAATCTGAGCACTGTCGAAGCTTCATACATCTCTGAGCTTCATAACCTATGCTAGCTTTCCGAACTGTGAGATATCTTCCCTCCTCTCTGCCCTCCCCTCACATTCCAGCTTTCAGCTAGGGTGTTGTCCTTGGTCTCCAGCAGCACCTTCTGTTTTCTGTGCCTTGAGGAGATCTCTTTTTGCTCTGTTACCCTGACTATGCCTTCTCAAAGGCTGACTTGTCCTCAGTAAAAGCCTAGATAGTCATAAAGAGGTTTCTTAGCTGTCTTGCCATGCCCCCAGCCTGTTGCAGGCCCAGCCTTAGACTTCATAAAGCCCCTGGTGCACTACAGGGATTTCTATTAACTCTCCTGCCCTGCCCCCAGCCTTCAGCAAAATCCACCCACCTCAGCAGGATCCTTCTTAGCTCTCTTTCCCTTGCCCCTGCATCCGAACTCCTATTCCAATGTACTAATTGAAGGCCCATGGGGGAAAAGTTGGCAGGTAGGTGTAGTCCTGCACTGTAGCTGGAACTCCTCAGGACTCCAGATTGTCACTCCAGCCTACATGCAGTCAGCAACAGTTGACTTCTCTTTATATGGCAAATTCTTCCTCTTGCTGTTCCACCATAGATGAAAAGTATCTATGTATCTCTCTCTCTCTCTCTTTTTTTTTTTCTCTTGAGAAGAAGGGCTCACTACTTTCCAGATTTTTGTTTCTTTAGATTTTTTTGTGTCAACTCTGATAGGTTTTTTAAAAATTATGATTTTGTACCTTCTCTGACTTTTCTTACTACCAGAGTAGGAGCAATAATGTCAACTGTTGCAACTTTCAACATTGTAACAAGAAATGGAAGTCTTTATTATCCTTTTTGATAGAAGAAAAACAGACTTGGAGAAAATAAATGACTTGACCAAGGTTCAGAGCTAAGAAACAGAAAAGCTACAATTTGAACATGACTACAACTCCAGGGCTCTTTATGCTGCACAACAAGTAGTATAGGCTGTTTGACTCTGGGAAAGTCATTTAACCTCTCAGTATTTAGTATTTCTAGCTGGTAAAAGGAAACAATTGTACTAGATAAAGTCTCTTCCAACTCTAACACTCCGAGAGTCACTGAAGTCGAATTTCTGCTTTCTTCATCCTTACCCCAAATTTGCTCCTTCCATGGTCTTCATCTCAGCAAATGGCAGGTCCTTCTTCCTCTTGCTGAGGCTCAAATCATCAAAATCATTTATATTCCATAACCAATCCATCAGCTAATCCTATGGATGACTACAACAATAATGCCATAGTCACCCTGCTTTGTCCCTTCTCCCCTAATTTTACTCCAGAATGACTCTCTTATAAAATATAAGTCATTTATGCCACTCCTCTACTTAAACCCCACCAATCCCTTTCCCTTCCATCAAAGGAAAAGTGAAAATCCTTTACACAGGTTAAAAGTCCTATGTGATTTGACTCCCTTAACTACTTTGATCTTACTTCCTACCACGCTCCCCTCTCTTACTACACTCCAGCCTCACTGGTTTTCTTTCTGTTCATCCAACACAACAGGCATGTTCTTGCCTCAGCACCTTTGACTAGTGACACAGTCTTTCTTCAGGCATTCCCATGGCATATCCTCTGCTCAAATGTCACTTTATCAGAGAGGCCTTCCCTTCTATTCTACATTAAAAGCAACACCTCCCTTCTCTCATTCACTTTCCAACCCTGCCCTAGAATTCTTTCTGTCCTACCTAGCTTTATTTTTCTCTGAAGTACTTTTCACCACCTTATCTGTTTATTATCTGTCTCACTGCCACTAGAATATAAGTTCCATGAGAGGAGAGCCAACCTCTGTTCGTGCGCTGCTGGATATCCACTGACTAGAACAGTCACTAGCACACAGTAGCACAAAATAAATATGTATTGGACAGAAACCCAAAGAACAAAAAAATCAACGGAAAGACACAGTTGTAGAGGCAGCACTGAGAACTGGGAAATCTGGGTTTGAACTTTGATTCTGACTCCATTAAAAACTTCCAAATAAATGCCCTGTTCTGTTTCCTTAGACTTCCCTGCTCCATCCCTGTCTCTCTCATGGCCACCCTAGAGCTGGAAGAGGCAGTAGCTGATATAGACACTACACAGGGTAGCAGTGAGATTCAAAGTGAAGTAGGAAAAACAGCAGTAAAAGTGTAGCCAACCCACAGCTGTCCATATCTGAGCTTTGGTTGTCTAAACTGGGGTTGGGGGGGAGAAAAAAAAAAACCTAAATCCTTCAGGATGTCATTAGACAACATGACAACAGTTTGCCATAAAATTTAAAAGAGCCTGCTGATTCAGCTAAGACATTAAGACTCTTAATCTTGGTGTAATTAGTACATTTGTGCCAGGCACTGGGCACAATCTTTAGGTTGGCAAGAAGCCATAATGTAATGGTTAAGAGCCCAGGCTTTGGAAACAGACTGGTTGAGTTCAAATCCTGGCTCTGCCACTCACTAACTATATGACCTTGGGCAAACTGCCTACTCAGTTTAGCCCTATTAAATGGGAATAATGTCAAACTCAGGCTGGGTGCAGTGGCTCACACCTATAATCCCAGGACCTTAGTAGGATGAGGTGGGAGGATTGCTTGAACCCAAGAGTTCAAAGCTACAGTGAGCCGAGCCACTGCACTCCAGCCTGGGTGACAGAGCGAGGCCTTGTCCCCAAATAAAAAATAAATAAAATAAAATAACAAATGTCAATTTCTTAGGGACATTGGAAGAATTAAGATAAATGTGATCAGCCCAGAACTGGATACAGAGAATGGGCTCTATAAAAGAAAGCTATTATTACAATTACTAAAAATTACTCCCTGCCCCACAACAGTGGAGAAAAAAGGGAGATCAATATTGTCAAGAGAAGAAAAATTAATAGGGAAATCTCTACTTTTCTTGATCTATTAACATAGATCTCATCATATAAATTCTCTTACCTATGTCATATAATGACAAAAAGACCAAAACTGTCTGTAAACCTTGAGTTTAAAAAAAATCACTTTAGGGTGGGAGGTTCCAAGAGGGCCGAATAGGAACAGCTCCAGTCTACAGCTCCCAACGTGAGTGATGCAGAAGACAGGTGATTTCTGCATTTCCAACTGAGGTACCGGGTTCATCTCACTGGGGCTTGTCGGACAGTGGGTGCAGCCCACGGAGCAGGGTGGGGCATCACCTCACCCAGGAAGCACAGGGGGTTGGAGAATTCCCTTTCCTAGCCAAGGGGAGCCATGACAGACGGTACCTGGAAAATCGGGACGCTCCCATGCTAATACTGAGCTTTTCCAACAGTCTTAGCAAATGGCACACCCGGATATTATATCCCACGCCTGGCTTGGAGGGTCCCACGCCCACAGAGCCTCGCTCACTGCTAGCACAGCAGTCTGAGATCGAACTGCAAGGCAGCAGTGAAGCTGGGAGAGGGGCATCTGCCATTGCTGAGGCTTGAGTAGGTAAACAAAGCAGCCAGGAAGCTTGAACTGGGTGGAACCCACTGCAGATCAAGGAGGCCAGCCTGCCTCTGTAGACTCCACCTTTGGGGGCAGGGCATAGCTGAACAAAAGTCAGCAGAAACTTCTGCAGACTTAAATGTCCCTGTCTGACAGCTTTGAAGACAGCAGTGGTTCTCCCAGCACAGAGTTTGACATCTGAGAACAAACAGACTGCCTCCTCAAGTGGGTCCCTGACCCCCGAGTAGCCTAACTGGGAGACACCTCCCAGTAGGGGCCGACTGACACCTCATACAGCCAGGTGCCCATCTGAGACGAAGCTTCCAGAGGAAGGATCAGGCAGCAACATTTGCCATTCTGCAATATTTGCTGTTCTGCAGCCTCCGCTGGTGATACCCAGGCAAACAGGTCTGGAATGGACCCCCAGCAAACTCCAACAGACCTACAGCTGAGTGAGGGTCCTCACTGTTAGAAGGAAAACTAACAAACAGAAAGGACAACCACACCAAAACCCCATCTGTACATCACCACCATCAAAGACCAAAGGTAGATAAAACCACAAAGATGGGGAGAAACCAGAGCAGAAAAGCTGAAAATTCTAAAAATCAGAGTGCCTCTTCTCCTCCAAAGGAACTCAGCTCCTTGCCAGCAATGGAACAAAGCTAGATGGAGAATGACTTTGAGGCAAGAAGTCTTCAGACGACTGGTAATAACAAACTTCTCTGAGCTAAAGGAGGATGTTCGAGCCCATCGCAAAGAAACTAAAAACCTTGAAAAAAGATTAGACGAATGGCTAACTAGAATAAACAGTGTAGAAAAGACCTTAATTGACCTGATGGATCTGAAAACCATGGCACAAGAACTACAGGACAAATGCACAAGCTTCAGTAGCTGATTTGATCAAGTGGAAGAAAGGGTATCAGTGATTGAAGATCAAATGAATGAAATGAAGCAAGAAGTTTAGAGAAAAAAGAGTAAAAGGAAATGAACAAAGCCTCCAAGAAATACGGGATTATGTGAAAAGACCAAATCTACGTCTGATTGGTGTACCTGAAAGTGACAAGGAGAATGGAACCAAGTTTGAAAACACTCTTCAGGATATTATCCAGGAGAACTTCCCCAACCTAGCGAGGCAGGCCAACATTCAAATTCAGGAAATACAGAGAACGCCAAAAAGATACTCCTCGAGAAGAGCAACTCCAAGACACATAATTGTCAGATTCACCAAAGTTGAAATGAAGGAAAAAATGCCAGAGAGAAAGGTCAGGTTACCCACAAAGGGAACCCCATCAAACTAACAGTGGATCTCTCTGCAGAAACTCTACAAGCCAGAAGATAGTGGGGGCTAATATTCAACATTCTTAAAGAAAATAATTTTCAACCCAGAATTTCATATCCTGCCAAACTAAGCTTCATAAGTGAAGGAGAAACAAAATCCTTTACAGACGAGCAAATGCTGAGAGATTTTGTCACCACCAGGCCTGCCTTAGAAGAGCTCCTGAAGGAAGTACTAAACATGGAAAGGAAAAACTGGTACCAGCCACTGCAAAAAACATGCCAAATTGTAAAGACCATTGATGCTAGGAAGAAACTGTATTAACTAACGAGCAAAATAACCAGCTAACATCATAATGACACGTCAAATTCACATATAACAATATTAACCTTAAATGTAAATGGGCTAAATGCTCCAATTAAAAGACACAGACTGGCAAATTGGATAAAGAGTCAAGACCCATCAGTGTGCTGTATTCAGGAGACCCATCTCACATGAAGAGACACACATAGGCTCAAAATAAAGGGATGGAGGAAGATCTACCAAGCAAATGGAAAACAAAAAAAGCAGGTGTTGCAATCCTAGTCTCTGATAAAACAGACTTTAAAGCAACAAAGATCAAAAGAGACAAAGAAGGTCATTACATAATGGTAAAGGGAACAATTCAAGAAGAAGAGCTAACTATCGTAAATATATATGCACCCAATACAGGAGCACCCAGATTCATAAAGCAAGTCCTTAGAGACCTACAAAGAGACTTTAACACCTCACTGTAAACATGAGACAGATCAACAAGACAGAACATTAACAAGGATATCCAGGAATTGAACTCAGCTCTGCACCAAGTGGACCTAATAGACATCTACAGAACTCTCCACCCCAAGTCAACAGAATATACATTCTTCTCAGCAGCACATTGCACTTATTCCAAAATTGACCACACAGTTGGAAGCACTCCTCAGCAAATGTAGGGAGACCCCCTGAAACTATTGCTGCGGAATAAAAGATGAAATGCTCCTGATTATTGTAAATACAAAATTGCATGCAGGATTGTGTAAAGACAATGCCAGGTTGGACTGCCAGAATGAGCCAACAGTGTGTGACGTGCTTCCTCCTGCAGAGAGCCTATGAATGGACGTGCAGTCAGGTAGGTTTCACATCACCAAGATTCCTATCCCAGAAAAGCAGATGTTCATAGCTCTGGGAATGGAATGCGACCCTTGTGGAGAGCCTATAAATGGACGCATGGGGGGGACACCTGTCCATGTGGATAAGATAGGGCTATAAACACCCTCATCTTGCCACAGCTCTTCTAGGCCTCTTTAGGGTTAAGGCATACTCCCTTCTGAGAATTTCTGGTCTAACCAGTTGTCTAGCTTCAAGTCCTGTTACTATGGATTGTTTGTAACCAGCTTTTGCTGCAACGGTTACTGCTGATTAATATCTAGGTAATCATAGGTTATGGAACTACTGTGTTTCTGTTTTAAGGCTCTGTTAGAAATTACTGATGCACACAATATATTATAAATTCTTATCTCTGTATACTGTACTTCTGCATACAGATGTTATGTTAAAGAATTACTTCATCATCATGTGACCATCTCACCTCATAATCAAATTATCCTAAATCCCTCACTAACCTACCCCTGCCCTCAATAAACTTAATAATAAATGCTGGTATGTCCAGTGCATTGTTGGCACCACAGGACCAGAAGGTGGTGACCCCCCCTGGACCCAGCTTTCACTATCTTGCGTGTGTGTATTATTTCTTGACTTGCTGATCCACCTGGGAACAAAGAGAGAGAGACCCGTTGCATTGTGGGCTGCTGGCCAGATCCCACAATAAGCAAATGTAAAAGAAGAGAAATTATAACAAACTGTCTCTGAGACCACAGGGCAATCAAACTAGAACTCAGGATTAAGAAACTCACTCAAAACTTCTCAACTACATGGAAATTGAACAACCTGCTCCTGAATGACTACTGGGTATACAACAAAATGAAGGCAGAAATAAAGATGTTCCTTGAAACCAATGAGAACAAAGACACAACATACCAGAATCTCTGGGACACATTTAAAGCAGTGTGTAGAGGGAAATTTATAGCACTAAATGCCCACAAGAGAAAGCACGAAAGATCTAAAATTGACACCCTAACATCACAATTAAAGGAACTAGACAAGCAAGAGCAAATACATTCAAAAGCTAGCAGAAGGCAAGAAATAACTAAGATCAGAGCAGAACTAAAGGAGAAAGAGACACAAAAAACCCTTCAAAAAATCAATAAATCCAGGAGGTTTTTGAAAAGATCAACAAAATTGATAGACTGCTAGCAAGACTAATAAAGAAGAATCAAATAGACGCAATAAAAAATAATAAAGGGGATATCACCACTGATCCCACAGAAATACAAACTACCATCAGAGAATACTATAAACACCTCTACGCAAATAAACTAGAAAATCTAGAAGAAATGGATAAATTCCTGGACACATACACCCTCCCAAGACTAAACCAGGAAGAAGTTGAAGCCCTGAATAAACCAATAACTGGCTCTGAAATTGAGGCAATAATTAACAGCCTACCAACCAAAAAAAGTCCTGGACCAGACAGATTCACAGCCGAATTCTACCAGAAGTACAAAGATGAGCTGGCACCACTCCTGAAACCAATCAATAGAAAAAGAGAGAATCCTCCCTAACTCATTTTATGAGGCCAGCATCATCCTGATACCAAAGCTTGGCAGAGACACTACAAAAAAAGAGAATTTAAACCAATATCCCTGATGAACATTGATGCAAAAATTCTCAATAAAATACTGGCAAACCGAATCCAGCAGCACAGCAAAAAGCTTATCCACCATGATCAAGTGGGCTTCATCCCTGGGATGCAAGGCTGGTTCAACATATGCAAATCAATAAATGTAATCCATCATATAAACAGAACCAATGACAAAAACCACATGATTACCTCAAAAGATGCAGGAAAAGGCCTTCAACAAAATTCAACAGCCCTTCTTGCTAAAAACTCTCAATAAACTAAGTATTGATGGGATGTATCTCAAAATAACAAGAGCAACTTATGACAAACCCACAGCCAATATCATACTGAATGGGCAAAAGCTGGAAGCATTCCCTTTGAAAACTGGCACAAGACAGGGATGCCCTCTCTCATCACTCTATACAACATACTGTTGGAAGTTCTGGCCAGGCAATCAGGCAGGAGAAAGAAATAAAGGGTATTCAATTAGTAAAAGAGGCAGTCAAATTGTCCCTGTTTGCAGATGACATGATTGTATATTTAGAAAACCCCATTGTCTCAGCCCAAGAGCTCCTTAAGCTGATAAGCAACTTCAGCAAAGTCTCGGGATACAAAATCAATGTGCAAAAATCACAAGCATTCCTACACACCAACAACAGACAAACAGAGAGCCAAATCATGAGTGAACTCCCATTCACAACTGCTTCAAAGAAAATAAAATACCTAGGAATCCAACTTACAAGGGACGTGAAGGACCTCTTCAAGGAGAACTACAAACAACTGCTCAACGAAATAAAAGAGGACACAAACAAATGGAAGAACATTCCATGTTCATGGATAGGAAGAATCAATGTTGTGAAAATGGCCATACTGCCCAAGGTAATTTATAGATTCAGTGCCATCCCCATCAAGCTACCAATGACTTTCTTCACAGAACTGGAAAAAAAAAAAAACTACTTTAAAGTCCATAGGGAACCAAAAAAGAGCCCACATTGCCAAGACAATCCTAAGCAAAAAAGAACAAAGCTGGAGGCACCACACTACCTGACTTCAAACTATACTACAAGGCTACAGTAACCAACCAAAACAGCATGGTACTGGTACCAAAACAGAGATGTAGACCAAAGGAACAGAACAGAGCCCTCAGAAATAATACCACACCTACAACCATCTGATCTTTGACAAACCTGACAAAAACAAGAAATGGGGAAAGGATTCCCTATTTAACAAATGGTGCTGGGAAAATTGGCTAGCCATAAGTAGAAAGCTGAAACTGGATCCCTTCCTTATACCTTATACAAAAATTAATTCAAGATGGATTAAAGACTTCAATGTTAGACCTAAAGCCATAAAAACCCTAGAAGAAAACCTAGGCAATACCATTCCAGGACATAGGCATGGGCAAGGACTTCATGACTAAAACACCAAAAGCAATGGCAACAAAAGCCAAATTTGACAAATGGGATCTAATTAAACTAAAGAGCTTCTGCACAGCAAAAGAAACCACCATCACAGTGAACAGGCAACCTAAAGAATGGGAGAAAATTTTTACAATCTACCCATCTGACAAAGGGCTAATATCCAGAATCTACAAAGAACTTAAACAAATTTACAAGACAAAAATCAAATAATCCCATCAAAAAGTGGGCAAAGGATATGAACACTTCTCAAAAGAAGACATTCATGCAGCCAACAGACACATGAAAAAATGCTCATCGTCACTGGCCATCAGAGAAATGCAAATCAAAACCACAATGAGAAACCATCTCACACCAGTTAGAATGGCAATCATTAAAAAGTCAGGAAACAACAGATGCTGGAGAGGATGTGGAGAAATAGGAACACTTTTATACTGTTGGTGGGACTGTAAACTAGTTCAACCATTGTGGAAGACAGTGTGGCGATTCCTCAAGGATCTAGAACTAGAAATACCATTTGACCCAGCCATCCCATTACTGGGTATATACCCAAAGGATTATAAATCATGCTGCTATAAAGACACATGCACACGTATGTTTATTGCGACACTATTCACAATAGCAAAGACTTGGAATCAACCCAAATGTCCATCAGTGACAGACCGGATTAAGAAAATGTGGCACATATACACCATGGAATACTATGCAGCCATAAAAAAGGATGAGTTCATGTCCTTTGTAGGGACATGGATGCAGCTGGAAACCATTATTCTCAGCAAACTATCGCAAGAACAGAAAACCAAACACCGCATGTTCTCACTCATAGGTGGGAACTGAACAATGAGAACACTTGGACACAGGGTGGGGAACATCACACACCAGGGTCTGTCATGGGGTGAAGAGATGGGGGAGGGATAGCATTAGGAGATATACCTAATGTAAATGACAAGTTAACGGGTACAGCACACCAACATGGCACATGTATACATATGTAACAAACCTGCCCGTTGTGCACATGTACCCTAGAACTTAAAGTATAATAAAAATAAAATTAAATGAAAAAATTTTAAAAAGTCACTTTAATGTGCAAAACTATTTTTGCAGTGTTTCCCTCCATCTTCTGCTTCCCAATACCTGTGACGTCTTGACCACAAATACAGAAAGAGAAGTGTCAAAATAGGAAAGTCCAAATGAACAAATTAAACTGGAAAATTATATGATAAAATATTATTTATTTCCAAAAAATAAATCTGCTTTACATGATAAAGTGTTAAACAGTAACAAAAACTTGACAAGTCATATATATCGCAACAGATTTTGTTCCATATGAATTAAAATTTAAACAATTATTAAATGCCCTTTTTTCTTTTTTTGGATACAGGGCCTTGCTCTGTTGCCCAGGCTGGAGTGCAACGGTGTGAACACAACTCAGCACAGCCTTGATCTCCTGGACTCAAGGGATCCTTCCACCTCAGCCACCCAAATAGCTGGGACCACAGGCGTGCACCGCCATGCCTGGCTAATTTTTCAAATTTTTAGTAGAGATGGGTCTCACCATGTTGCCCAGGCTGGTCTTGAACTCCAGCACTCAAGCAATCCTCCACCTCAGCCTCCCAAAGTGCTGGGATTACAGGTGTGAGCCACTGAGCCCAGCCTTGAAGTCTTTTCATAATGATTGTAGAATATGAAACTAAAATCTAAAAATTAGGAAAATCTCAGAGAATACATTTTTAAAAAACACTGTTACATCCTCCACATCCAAAAGGCTTTATGTAAAACACTTGTCTTTGTGATTCACACAAAAAGCGGATGCCAATTCCTTAACTGAACTGATGTGACAGGAGAAACTCAATGCTAGTATAGCCGTGAGTAAGAACGCTGATCTAATTCATATCTTTATTAATTCCTTCTCATTTCAACTTTGTGAAAGAAGGAAAGAAGAAAGAGGGGAGAGAAGGGTAGGCATGCCTACCCTGTTCTGTAATATCTAACCCAGTGCTAGAAACAACAAAACACAAGTCATTTATAAGTGTTCAAAAACCTTAAAGTCCTAATAAGAAAGAAAACTAATTTCCTAAAATATATATGAGGAAACATATAAAGATACACTATACATTACAGTACAATCCATAAACAGGTTGAGAGAAACTGCCGGGTTTTAAACGTGGCTCAATTTATCAGTGGGGTGACCTAGGCAAGTTACTTTACCTATCTTTGCCTCAATTTCCTCATCTCTAAAATAGAATAAAGGTATCTTCATCACAAGGTTGTTGTGACCATTTATGACTCTCAGAAAAATTTCTACTGCCTCTATAGTAATAACGATGTACATATGTACACAATGTTAGCTGTCATTATTACAGAGTAGAAATAAATGGCTTAACTGAAGAAATTTTCATTGAGAAATAGTCCCAAAATTAATGTGCCAAGTCATTTATATCAATGGCTGAAGTTTTATATTTAGATTCAAGCAGTTAAGGAAGTGCAATGTGATTTAGAATACAGTTCTGGGAGCCAGGCGTGGTGGCTCACGCCTGTAATTCCAGCACTTTGGGAGGTCAAAGCGGGAGGATCACAAGGTCAAGAAATCGAGACCATCCTGGCCAACATGGTGAAACCCCATCTCTACTAAAAATACAAAAATTAGCTGGGCGTGGTGGCACACGCCTGTAGTCCCAGCTACTCAGGAGGCTGAGGCAGGAGAATTGCCTGAACCCAGGAGGCAGAGGTTGAAGTGAGCTGAGATTGCACCACTGCACTCCAGCCTGGAGACAGAATGAGACTCCGTCTCAAAGAAAAAAAGAATACAGTTTTGGGGATGACATATACATGCAGCCGCTTCATCCCTCTCCCTCCTGCACCAACCATTCCCCACTTCCATGGAAGCCTAGGCACCTTATCAATTAAGTTCCTATGAGTTAAATTCTTAATGCTTAAAGACATACAAAAAGCAAAGCATTATAAGTTCAGCAAAGCAACCACTAATACAAAACTACAGTAAATGCTTTTATTTTAAAGTAAAACTCTAAAATTCACAATAGTGAATGAAGGTGGGCTGTGGGTCAGAATGAAAGAAGTGGAAGAAGTAAAAATAAAGGAAAATGGATGACAGGAGGAATATGAGACTTCAGAGAGCTGTGAAAATTTAATTCCTGGATATTCCTTCTCCTTGCTACAATTGTTACAGTTTTCTCACATATAACATGTAACAGGAAATTACTGCAATATTTGAAACAGTTATATCTTTGTAAAATTCGCTTTCTGAAACTCTTGCCGGCTCCATTAATTTGTCACTTAAAAAGCAATTCGCAATTTAAAAAAGAAACATATACAAAATAAAGGCATTACATGGTACTGTGATTTGTGGGTGATGTTCTTCTCCTGCCAGCAATAATGCCACACACTTGGAAGTTGCTTTTCCAGAGTCAATGAGAGACACCATCCACCTCCTACCACCACCCCTCTCCTCGGTTATTAAGGAAAAAAACTGAGCCAGCCAGGATTCCTAATGATAGTTTTTTCTCCACGAGGCCAGCTGGCACTTGGGGAGCACCCTGCATTCTCAGCTCATCAGCACTTCCACTAAACTCCTGCAGATAAGAAGAAAATCTCCACTTAATCACCCATGGTTAAAACAAAAACCTGTTTCTAAAAACTAGCTATTTCCCTATTACCTGCACCTACCCCCATACCTCCTCAAGTATTCTATACCAAGGGTGTGTCCCCAAGCAAGGAGTCTAGCTCCTCTCTTTTCTTACACCCCATGAAGGCCTCTGGAGAACCATACCTTCGGTTGGCAATTCTCTGAACTTGTCTATTCAAGCCAGCACCTCCGACGAGTGAAACCGAGTCACGTTTTTAAAACGAGCTTAAAGGGGGACAGGTGTTATGCCCACGCCGTCTGAAGTTAACTAATAAAGGTAATGATTTAAGACGTTTACAATGTACTAATTATGAATTAATTAAATCCCTCAGTGAGGGTGCGGCACTCAGAAAAAAACCCTCCAGCTTAATGCCCCCTATTTTTTAAAAAGGAGGGGAGGGAGCTCTAAAATCAAAAATGTTAATTTCCACGTGCTAAAAAACCTATCAGAATGATGATTTTGAAAGGAAGATCTATGTCGTATATTAGTTATATATAATTGCATATAAACAAAACTGGAGGCACATAGACTGCTTTGGTGTACATATAAATACATATGATATTCATATGTATGATTTTTTTGTTTAACCACACCCTCCTTGGGTGGCTTCCCAGGCTCTCTCGGGCCAAACAGCGTCACGTCGTCCGGCGGCCCACTGGGTGGGGGTCCGGGCTGTCACCCAGACTCCAGCGGCAGGGAACGCTGCATCGCGGTCGCCCCCCGGCAGGCGGGCGCTCTGAATCCCCCAGGTTATCCCTCCCCGGGCCCGCCCAGCCCTGCCCTGCCCAGCAGCCTCGCAGGCCGCGGCCCGGCCTCTCCACGACCCCAGCGCCGCCCGCCCGACCCTAGCGGGCGGCAGCTTGGGGACCCAGCCCGGTAGGGGTAGGGCGCGGCGGCTGGGCAGACGCGGGTCCCAGACTCACCATGGCCGAAGAGCCGCTAGCGAGCCCACAGCTCGAAGTCACACGGCGCCGGCGACGCCCGTTGTCCTGGTGACGCCAGCCAGGCGCCCCGCCCCGTCCCCAAGGTGGGCTCGGAGGCGGCCATTGGTGGCCGGCGAGCACGTGACCCGCAGGGGCGGTGCCCTTTGGACCGCCCACCACTCGCCCCCGGCCCTGGAACGGGGCCTCTTCGCCTCTCCCACTTTGTATCTGGTCCATCCTCTGAGCCTGATCACCTTGATGACCCTCACCTGACAGATTACCCAGCTGCAGACTGCCCAGCTGAAAGAGACCATGGATTTTTTTTTTTAATTTAAAAAAACGTTATACAGGTAATGCATGATTATTGAAAACATTTTAAATTACCAATAACAAGAATTTAAAAGGATAAAACCACACTCATCCCAGCACCTGAAGTAGCCACTGCTCAGATTCCATTCTATCTGTTTCAAGCTTCCAGTGAGATGTTATAACATACTGTATTCTTAAAAATGGTGGCAAACCATAGGTAACTGTTTTATAATCTACTTTTTTAGATTAAAAATGATTATCTTGGGGCCGGGCGCGGTGGCTCACGCCTGTAATCCCAGCACTTTGGGAGGCCGAGGTGAGCGGATCACGAGGTCAGGAGATCAAAACCATCCTGGCTAACATGGTGAAACCCCGTCTCTACTAAAAATACAAAAAATTAGCCAGGCATGGTGGGGAATGCCTGTGGTCCCAGCTACTCGGGAGACTGAGGCAGGAGAATGGTGTGAACCCAGGAGGCGGAGTTTGCAGTGAGCCGGAATTGCACCACTGCACTCCAGCCTGGGCAACAGAGCAAGACTCCATCTCAAAAAAAAAAAAAATATCTTTGCATGCCACTTCATGGAATAGCATTCTATGCATGTTATCTAATTCATTAAATCAACTGGCAGTTTCTTGAATGTTTTTAATATGGTTGAAGGGAACTCTAGACATCCTCAAATCCAGCCCATTAACTCTATGAAGAAGGACCCAGTGCGATGGTTGACACCTGTAATCCCAGCACTTTGGGAGGCCGAAGCAGGAGGATTGCTTGAGGACAAGAGTTTGAGACCTGCCAGGGCAAGACCCTGACTCTACAAAAAATTAAAAAAAAAAATAAAAAGAAAAAGAAGGAAAAAAATAAAAGAATGTGCTTGGTGTGTTAGAAGCAGAAAAAAACCTGACAAAATAAAAACAACAACAACAAAAATAAAGTTACCAAAAAAAGAAAGAGAATTTTAAAATGTAAAAAAAAAAGAATCTGTGAAGAAGAATCATATTCAACAGCTGACCTGACACCCCCCCCACCCCTGGAGTGCCTAATAGACATCACAGTGTAATATGGCCCAAATAAACCCCTTGATCCAAGTTTCTTACTCCCCAGTCTTCTCAAAGCAAAAGTCCCTACTATCCCCTTGATTGTTAAGACAAAAACCTAGAAATTGTCCCTGATTCCTCTGTTTTCTCACACTTCACTTCCAGTCCATTATCACATATTCTTGACTCCACCTTAAATTCTCAATCTATCCACTCTACAACATCTCCACTTCACAGCCACTATCGTCTCACCCCGATTCATCTCCACATGTGCTACGATTTGAATGTTTGTGTCCCCTTCAAACTTTGTGTGAAAACGTATCAAATGTGACAGTTTTAGAAAGAGGGCCTCAAGGTGGGGAGTAGGCCGTGAGAGCTCTGTCCTCATGAATGGGATTAATGCCCTTATAAGAGAACTTGAGGGAATGAATTCAGCCCCTTTTTGCCTTTTCATCCCTTCTGCCATGTGAGGACACAGCAATCCCCTCCAGAGGATGCAGCAACAAGACACCGTCTCAGAAGCAGAGCAGCCCTCACCAGACACCAAACCGGCCAGCACCTTGATCTTAGACTTCCCAGCCTCCAGAACTGTGAAACATGAATTTCTATTGTTTATAAATTACACAGTCCTGTGGTGTTTTGTTATAGCAGCACAAGTGAACTGTGATCCCATGTCTTCCCTCCTGCATCCTACACAACAGCAGCATTTTCAGTGGCTTCTCATAGCACTTGGAAAAAAAATACAGGCTGGGCAACGTGGCTCAATTACGCCTGTAATCCCAGCACTTTGGGAGGCCGAGGTGGGAGGATCACCTGAGGTCAGAAGTTCAGGACCAGCCTGGCCAACATAGTGAAACCCCGTCTCTACTAAAAACACAAAAATTAGCCAGGTGTGGTGGCAGGCACCTGTAGTCCCAGCTACTTGGGAGGCTGAGGCAGAAGAATGGCTTGAACTCGGGAGGCTGAGGTTGCAGTGAGCAGAGATCGTGCCACTGCACTCCAGCCTGGGCAACAGAACAAGACTCTGTTTCCAAAAAAAAAAGAAAGACAAAAGAAAAAGAAAAAAACACAAATGCTTTCCATGGTCTACCAAAATGGTACACGATGGAGGCCTTGCCCACTGCACCAACTCCATCTCCTGTCACTCTTCCCTCATTCACGCCATATTAGCCACACTTTTATGTCCCGAGGTTCCTCAAACTCGTCAAATACTTTTGTACTTAAAAGCCTCAATAGGCCGGGCGCGGTGGCTCAAGCCTGTAATCCCAGCACTTTGGGAGGCCGAGACGCGCGAATCACGAGGTCAGGAGATCGAGACCATCCTGGCTAACCCGGTAAAACCCCGTCTCTACTAAAAACTACAAAAAACTAGCCGGGCGAGGTGGCGGGCACTTGTAGTCCCAGCTACTCCGGAGGCTGAGGCAGGAGAATGGTGGGAACCCGGGAGGCGGAGCTTGCAGTGAGCAGAGATCCGGCCACTGCACTCCAGCCTGGGCAACAGAGCGAGACTCCGTCTCAAAAAAAAAAAAAAAAAAAAAAAAAAAAAGCCTCAATAATATCTGCTTCCTTTATATGGAATATTCTTCCTGCAGAACTTCATGTAGGCCCTTCCTTCATTTGATACAGGTCAGTTATCTCCTCAATCGTCATCTTCGCAAAAGCCTTTACTGACCTAAAATAGCTCATTCCAGTCACTCTCACTTTAGTCAGCCTCTCTCATTTAACTCTGTCTTGTTCTCAAAGTACTTAGTCCCCCTCAAAACTATCTTTTTTACCTTTTCGTTTATTAATTACTTCCTGTCTCCCCGCTCTGTAATGCAAGAGGTCTATCTTGTTCCATTCTGTATTCCTAGTGTTTAAGAACAGTTCCTGGCTTATAGTAGATGTTCAATAAATACCGATGATTGAATGAACATCTATGCTGGGTCTGTATGGTCAGTTTGAAGATCCAAATAAGAATATGACTTGATAGAGTAGGGAGTATAATAGAAAATAAATACTGTAATTACTGGCAGCCTTTATTTTTATCTTTTTTTTTTTTTTTTTTTTTTTTGAGACGGAGTCTCGCTCTGCCACCCAGGCTGGAGTGCAGTGGCCGGATCTCAGCTCACTGCAAGCTCCGCCTCCCGGGTTCATGCCATTCTCCTGCCTCAGCCTCCCTAGTAGCTGGGACTACAGGCGCCCGCCACCGCGCCCGGCTAGTTTTTTGTATTTTTAGTAGAGACGGGGTTTCACTGTGTTAGCCAGGATGGTCTTGATCTCCTGACCTCGTGATTCGCGCGTCTCGGCCTCCCAAAGTGCTGGGATTACAGGCTTGAGCCACCGCGCCCGGCCTATTTTTATCTTTTTATTATGAGATATAAATACAAGTAATAGAATGCAAATGTACATTTTGTTAAAGTGAACACTTCACACCACCCAGTTCAAGAAATAGAACATAGCCAGCAACCCAGATGATCCTCATGTCTACTCTCCTAATCTGAATTCCCCCCTCAACTTTTCCCCTAAGGTGATCACTGTCATGAAATTTATGGAAATCATTTTCTTGCATTTCCTTATACATTTGTTTTATCTTTTTTTTATCTTTTATTTTTTGGAGAGGGATATCTGGCTATGTTGCCCAGGCTGGCCTCAAGTGATCCTTCACTTCAGCCTTCTCAGTAGCTGAGACTACAGGTGCATGCCACTGTGCCTAGTACTTCTTGTAGTTCTTTATAAATGTTTATACTACATTTTTATAGCTATAAAGTATCTCACTGAATGCACATAAGAATATATTTATCCCTTCCACTGTTGATAGGCATTTGAATCATTTCCCATTTAGGACTCTTATAAATGATGACGCTATGAGCATTCTCCTAGTGTACATGGACACATTTCTCTAGATGATGGTTTCTCAATCTTAGTTAGCACTTTTAGCATTTAGGGCCAGATAAATCTTCGTTGCTGGAGGTTGGAGGGAGAGTGTAGTCCTGCGTATTGTAAGATGTTTCACAACATCCATGATCTCTACCCACTAGATGCTAATGGCACACCCCAGTTGTGAAAATCAAAAAATATCTCCAGGCATTTCCAAATGTCCACAGAGTGGCAAAATTGCCCCATTTGAGAACCACAGCTCTGGAATGTCAACAAAGAGTAGAGTTGTTGGTTTACAGATTTACTACATAAATCTGAAGAAAATTAGGCCGGGCGCGGTGGCTCACACCTGTAATCCCAGCACTTTGGGAGGCCGAGGCGGGCGGATCACAAGGTCAGGAGATCGAGACCATGGTGAAACCCCGTCTCTACTAAAAATAGAAAAAATTAGCCGGGCGCAGTGGCGGGCGCCTGTAGTCCCAGCTACTCGGGAGGCTGAGGCAGGAGAATGGCGTGAACCCGGGAGGCGGAGCTTGCAGTGAGCCGAGATTGCGCCACTGCACTCCAGCCTGGGCGACAGAGCAAGACTCCGTCTCAAAAAAAAAAAAAAAAAAAAAAATCTGAAGAAAATTATGTTTCCAAATTGTTTTCTAAAGTAGTTGTAATAGAAGTGACATCACGGAATTAGCAGAATAGGGAACTCCAAGAATTGGTCCTTCTACTGAAGCAACCATTAAGTGGGGAAAAATGGACAGAATCGACATTTCAGACTCTGGAGTCTAATAAAACATTTAAGTCAACCAAGGAGTGCTTAATAAAGAAAGAGGCAACTGAATTTTGATAGGAAAGAATTATGGGGGATTTTGCTTGCCCACCTAGCGTCTCCTACTCCCCAGCCTGGTGGTAATCTTATGGATGGTGCCTTGTGTTCTGATGCAGCTTGCTGGTCCCAGCCTGAGCAATACGACCTTGTTCTCAAAACA
Organism: Macaca thibetana thibetana; assembly: GCF_024542745.1. Lineage (NCBI taxonomy): Eukaryota > Metazoa > Chordata > Mammalia > Primates > Cercopithecidae > Macaca > Macaca thibetana. Next base: position 14,873,452 of record NC_065579.1, read on the forward strand.
TTTTGGTTATGCATTTGATTGGTTTCCACATTCTCTAAGGCAGCAGTTCCCAACCTTTTTGGCACCAGGGACTGGTTTTGTGGACAATTTTTCCGTGGACTGGGATGGGGGATGGTTTCAAGATGATCCAAGCACATTACATTTATTGTGTATGTTGCTTCTATTATCATTACATTGTAATATATAATACATTAATTATATGACTCACCATGATGTAGAATCAGTGGAAGCCCTGAGCTTGTTTTCCTGCAACTAGACAGTCCCATCTGGGGGTGATGGGAGGCAGTGACAAATCATCAGGCATTAGATTCTCATAAGGAATGCACAACCTAGATCCCTTGAATGTTCAGTTCACAATAGGGTTTGTGCTCCTATGAGAATCTAATGCTGCCATTGATCTGACAGGAGGCAGAACTCAGGTGGTAATGCAAGCAATGTGGAATGGCTGTAAATACAGAAGAAGCTTCACTCGATGGCCACTCACCTCCTGCTATGCAGCCCAGTTCCTAACAGGCCACTGACCAGTATTGGCCCATAGCCTGGGGGTTGGGGACCCCTGCTGTGAGAGACTGACCTGGAAGTTGACCCTTAGTTTGACCTCCTTAGGTTGGAGGGCTTCCTGCACAGGATCTGATGGAAATATTTAAAGACATACACTATCTACTGCTGCCTGGGGTGAGAAATGCAGGATGAGGCAAGCAATAGACAGACCCAAAAGCCTGAGAATGAGGAGGAAGATTCTTGGGGGAATAAGAGCTTTGGAGGGCTATAGCATATGCTGGGGAATCTGACATATAGTATACATGCACAGGCCCAGATGCATGATCAGAAAAGGCTTAAGAGGATCCTAGACTTACACTTGTGGCTGATCTTTGGACTCCACACAAGCAAGAAGTGAAGGGTAAGGTAGGGTTGCTATCAGCTTGGCTTAGCATTGAAGGAGTGTCCTAGCTTAGAGCCAGAATGCAAAGACCAGAGGCAGGGGCTTGTGGTTTTGTGGATGTTTTTCTTTTTCTTTTTTTTCTGTCTCTAGGTATTTAAGGAAATCTCTTTCAGGTCGCTAGTCAACTGCTAAGATAACAAAACAGAGACTTCAATGGGCACACTTGACAAGGAATACAGTCTTTGCAAAAACAATTTGGAAACTCATTAAATAAGTGGATGGCTGCAGCCCTCAATAATGAAAATTAAAGCCTTGGATAGAGTCTTATTTCCAGAGTTCCACATTATAATATTTAAAATGTCCACTTCTCAGCAAAATAATTACAAGGCATGCAAAGAAAGAGGAAAGTATGGCCCACTCACAAGGGAAAAAAATAAATTCACAGAAACCATCTATAAGGTACATGGATGTGCTTTAGTCAAAGAATAGGCTGAGGCAGACATCCAGGCCTGCATGATTCAGCGGGACTGGTGCACGGGCGCACACCTCCACTTGTTATATAACCTGTTTGTGTTAAGTTCATAGTTGGCTCAAAGTCTGTAGAAGGTATAACTGTCGGTAGAAAGTATAACTGCCCTGCTGAAATTGTGGACAGGGCTCTCAGGCATGGCTTGTCATGGCACTGGTGCCCAGAGAAAGAGAGAGGGAGAACCAGAGCTGTCCATCTTGCAGACGAGCCACGGCATGGCTCACGCTGGTGCCCAGAGAGAGAAAGAGTTAAACTGCTGACCCTGAAAGCAAGGGAGAGCTGGCCATGCAGCTACTGGCGTGGGGGTGGCAGGAGCCACAGAGCCGGAGCAGACAGCTGAGATAAAGATGGACAGAGTGAGAAAGCTGGTGTAAGTAAGTTGCTGATAAGAAAGCTGTTGATGAGAGCTGCTGCTGAATAAAATAATATTCACCTGCCTACGGCCCCCTGAGTGTTCTTTCAGCTAAATGCCCATCCACCCCCTCCCCTCAGACCTCAGCATGGGCCAGAACCTGACCGAGTGGACATTTGGCATAGTCGTGGACCTAACACCATCTCTATGAAATCCCAGACATTAAACTTACTAAAGAGAGACTTAAATCCACTATCTTAAATATGCTCAACTAGCTAAAGAAAATCCTGAACAAAAGAACAACAGGAAACCAAGAAAACAACATATGAAGAGAATATCAATAAAGTGGTAGAAATTATCCAAAGAAACCAAATAGAAATTCTGAAGCTGAAAACTGCAATAGCTGAAAACAAATTTCACCATGGGGGTTTAGCAAGAGATTGAGCAAGCAGAAGAAAATCAGTGAACAATTGAAGTTATTCATCTGAGGACTAGAAAGAAGAATGAGAACATGACAGATAGGAGGCAGGACTAATGTGCATCTCCCACTTGGACAGAGAGAACAGCATGTGGAGGCTCACACTGTGAACTTTTGCTCCAAGAACCACAGCAGGAATGTGCCAGGAAGACTGAAAAAGTTCACAGATCCTATGGAAGAAGCGGCTTCTGGCTGCAAACTGTGCGAGACAGCTAAAAACCTGAGTTCCCAAAGTATGAGAGGGGAAAACCTGCCTCAGAACACATCCCCACTGGGGAATCTGAAAATCCAAATCACAGGAGAATAATTTAACTTTACCTAGAGTTGGAATGGATTTAGGGAGCTGAGCAAAATATTAAAATACAAGAAGCAGTGAGAAGAGCCCTATAGGCACTCCCAGTCCCCAGCTCAAGCCTAGGGAAGCCATTCCTGACTCTATCTCACAGGGGTCCTTGGGGAGGGCATGCAGCGGAACTAGGTAGGGGTCACTGGGTGAAAGAAGTTTCCAACTAAATTTTGTAATATTTTTCTTTTTGAGATGGAGTCTCACTTTGTTGTCCAGGCTGGAGTGCAGTGGCATGATCTCACGTCACTGCAACCCTCGCCTCCTGGGTTCAAGTGATTTCCTGCCTCAGCCTCCTGAATAGCTTGGATTACAGGCATGTGCCACCATACCTGGCTAATTTTTGTGTTTTTAGTAGAGACAGGGTTTCACCATGTTGGCCAGGCTGGCCTCGAACTCCTGACCTCAGGTGATACACCCACATTGGCCTCCCAAAGTGCTGGGATTACAGGCATGAGCCACCACGCCCAGCACTGAATTTTGTAATAATTTTGACTGAGCATGAATTTTCCTGAGCAGAATCTGCAGGGTAAATGGGAATTGCTGCAGGAGTCACAGTCAATTGTGCGGACAGGTGGGGAGGGGCAAGGCCTGAAAGCTGTACTTACTTCTAGCAGGAGGCTTGTAGTTTGGGGCAAGGTCTGAACCCCATGCACACGTGTGGGGATCCTAGATATAAACTCAGCACTGTTGGTGGGGCACAGCGGGAGTGAGACCAGCCTTGCCGGTTACGTGGAATCTGGGTAAGGCCTGTCACTGCTGGCTTTCCCTCACTTCCCTGGTGACCTGTGTTACGCAACAGGGGCAACCATATTCCCCTTGGAACGTAACTCCATTGGCCTGAGAACCATCACCCATCTTCCACAGTGGCTGCAACAAGCCCTGACCAAGGAGAAACTGAGCTCAAATCCACCTAACCCTGTCCCCACCTGCTGTTTTTTCTCTACCCACCCTGGTAGCTGAACACAAAAGACATAAATTCTTGGGAGCTTTGTGTCCCTGCCCATCACCTGAGAAACCCAAATATTTATCCTGGCCAATTTAGGCCAAGCTTATATCCCACTTCTACTACAGCAGCTGGTGCTCTCTTGAAAGCACCACCACCTGGCTGGAGGTCAACCAACTCAAGCCATTACCGAACTCATGACAGAATAACCCTGCTCCAAGGAAAGCTAAAACAACAGCTAATTTCACTGCCTACAACATCCTGGCCTACCAGAGGTCCTGAGTCTGTCCACATGACAACTTCACTGCTGGCATAACCAGCATTCGACAAAACCAGCACACTAAACAAAACCATAACCAAGGACTACTACAGCGCTTACTTCACTCCCCTGCCACCTCCAGTAGAGCAGGTGCTTGTATCCATGGTAGGAGACCTGAAAATGGATGACATCACAGGACTCTTTGCAGACATTCTCCAGCACCAGCCCAGAGCCTGGTTGCCTCAGTAAATGGCTAAACCCAAAAGAGCAATAACAATCACTGCAGTCCAACTCTCAGGAAGCCCCATCCCTAGGGACAGGGGGAGAGCACTGCATCAAGGGATCACCCTGTGGGACAAAAGAATCTGAACAGCAGTCCTTGAGTTCCAGATCTTTCCACTGAAATAGTCTACCCAAATGAGAAGGAACCAGGGAAGTAATTCTGGTAATGTAACAAAACAAGATTCTATAACGTGCCCAAAAGATCACAGTAGCTCCCCAACAATGGATTCGAACCAATAAGAAACCTCTGAATTGCCAGATAAAGATTTCAGAAGGTTGATTTTTCAGCTACTCAGGGAGATACCAGAGAAAGTTAAAAAATAACTTAAATTAAAAGCAAATACAGGATGTGGATGACAAATTTTCCAGAGAAATAAATCCCATAAAGAAAAAACAATCGCAACTTCTGGAAATGAAAGACACACTTAGAGAAATAAAAAATAAACTGAAAAGTTTCAATAATAGACTAGAACATGTAGAAGAAAGAACTTCAGAGCTTGAAGACAAGGTTTTCGAATTAACACAATCAGACAAAGACAAAGAGAAAAGAATTTTAAAATATTGAACAAAGACTCCAAGAAATTTAGGATTATGTTAAATGACTGATATGGTTTGGCTGTATGTCCCCACCCAAAGCTCATCTTGAATTGTGCTCCCATAATTCCCACATGTTGTCAGGGGGACCCGGTGGGAGATAATTTGAGTCATGGGAGTGGTTTCTCCCATACTGTTCTCTCGTGGTAGTGAATAAGTCTCATGAGCTCTGATGGCTTTATCAGGGGTTTCTGCGCTTGCTTCTTCCTCATTTTCTCTTGCAGCTGCCATGTAAGACGTGCCTTTCACCTCCAGTCATGATTCTGAGGGCCTCCCCAGGCATATGGAACTGTAAGTCCAATTAAACCTCTTTTTCTTCCCAGTCTTGGGTATGCCATTATTAGCAGCATTAAAGTGGACTAATACAGTACATTGGTACCAGGAATGGGGTGTTGTGAAAAGATTCCCAAAAATGTGACTGGGTATCAGGCAGAGTCTGGAACAGTTGAAGGGCTCAGAAGAAAAGAGGAAAATGATGTGGGACATTTTGGAACCTCCTAGAGGCTTGTTGAATGGCTTTGACAAAAATGCTGACAGTGATATGAACAATAGGATGCAGGTTGAGGTGGTCTCAGATGGAGATGAGGAACTTCTTGGGAACTGGAGCAAAGGTGATTCTTGTTACGTTTCAGCAAAGAGGCTGATGGCATTTTGCCCTGACTAGAGATTTGTGTAACTTTGAACTTAAAAGAGATGATTTAGGGTACCTGGTGGAAGAAATTTCTAAGCAGCAAAACATTCAAGAGGTGACTTGTGTGTTGCTAAAAGTATTGCATTTTAAAAGGAAAACAGATCATAAAAGTTCAGAAAATTTGCAGCCTGACGATGCAGTAGAAAAGAAAAATCCATTTTTTGAGGAGAAATTCAAGCTGGCTGCAGAAATTTGCATAAGTAACAGGGAGCCAAATGTTAATCCCCAAGACAATGGGGAAAATGTCTTCATGGCATGTCATAGGTCTCCACAGCAGCGCCTCCCATCACAGACCCAGAAGCCTAGGAGGAAAAAACGGTTTAGTGGGCTGTGCCCAGAGTCCCCATGCTGTGTGCAGCCTAGGGACTTGGTGCTCTGTGTCCCACCTGCTCCAACTGTTGCTAAAAGGGGCCAAGGTACAGCTTGGCTCATGGTTTCAGAGGGTGCAAGCCCCAAACCTTGGCAGCTTCCATGTGATATTAAGCCTGCAGGTGCACAGAAGTCAAGAATTGAGGTTTAGGAACCTCCACCTAGATTTCAGAAAATTTATGGAAACACTTGGATGCCCAGGCAAAAGTTTGCTGCAGGGGTGGGGCCCTCATGGAGAACCTCTGCTAGGGCGGTGCAGAAGGGAAATGTGGGGTCAGAGCCCCCACACAGAGTCCCTACTCAGGCACCACCTAGTGGAGCTGGGAGAAGTGGGCCACCACGTTCCAGACCCCAGAATGGTAGATCCACTGACAGCTTACACTGTGTGCCTGGAAAAGCTGCAGACACTCAACACCAACCCATGAAAGCAGCCAGGAAGGGGGCTATATCCTGCAAAGCCACAGGGGTGGAGCTACCCGAGACTATGGGAAACTACCTCTTGCATCAGCATGACCTGGATGTGAGAAATGGAGTCAAAGGAGATCATTTAGGAGCTTTAGAATTAGACTGCCCCATTGGATTTCAGACTTGCATGGGCCCTATAAACCCATTGTTTTGGCTAACTTCTCCCATTTAGAACAGCTGTATTTACTAATATGTGTACCCACATTGTATCTAGGAAGTAACTAGCTTGCTTTTGATTTTGCAGACTCATAGGCAGAAGGGACTTGCCTTGTCTCAGATGAGACTTTGGACTGTGGACTTTTGAGTTAATGCTGAAATAAGACTTTGGGGGACTTTTGGGAAGCCATGATTGGTTTTGAAATGTGAGGACATGAGATTTGGAGGGGCTTGGGGTGGAATGATATGGTTTGGCTCTGTGTCCCCACCCAAATCTCATCTTGAATTGTACTCCCATAATTCCTACGTGTTGTGGGAGAAACGTGATGGGAGATAATTTGAAACATGGGGATTGTTCCCCCATACTGTTCTCTTGTGGGAGTGAATAACCCTCACAAGATCTGATGGTTTTATCAGGCGTTTCTGCTTTTGCATCTTCCTCATTTTCTCTTGCTGCCACCATGTAAGAAGTGCCTTTCACCTCCAGCCATGATTCTGAGGCTTCCCCAGCCATGTGGAACTGTAAGTCCAATTAAACCTCTTTTTCTTCCCAGTCTTGGTTATGTCTTTATCAACAGCACGAAAATGCACAAATACAATGACCAAGCCTAAGAATAATTGATGTTCCTTAGGAATAAGAGAAATCTACAAGTTTGGAAAACATATTTGAGGAAAAAATCAAGGAAAACTTCCCTGGCCTTGCTAGAGATCTAGACATCCAAATATAAGAAGTGCAAAGTACACCTGGGAAATTCATCACAAAAAGATCATCACCTAGGCACATAGTCATCAGGTTATCAAAAGTCAAGATAGAGGAAAGAATCTTAAGAGCTGTGAGGCAAAAGCATCAGGTAACCTATAAAGGAAAACCTGTCAGATTAACAGCAGATTTCTCAGCAGAAACCCAACAAGCCAAAAGAGAGCGGAGTCCTATCTTTAGCTTCCTCAAACAAAATAATTATCAGCCGAGAATTTTGTATCCAGCAAAACTAAGCTTCATACGTGAAGGAGAGATAAAGTCTTTTTCAGACAAATGCTGAGAGAATGTTCCAATACCAAGCCAGCACTACAAGAAATGCTAAAAGGAATTCTAAATCTTGAAGCAAAAATCTCAAAATACACCAAATTATAACCTCCTTAAAGCATAAATCTCACAGGGTCTATAAAACAATAACACAATGAAAAAAAAAAAGCAAGGTATAACACAATGAATTAAGAAATAAGGTATCTAGCACAATAGATAAAACAATACTTCACATCTCAATACAAACATTGAATGTAAATGGCCTAAATGCTCCACTCAAAAGATACAGAATGACAGAATGGATAAAAATCCACCAACCAAGTATCTGCTGTCTTCAAGAGACTCACCTAACACTTAAGGACACACTCACATAAACTTAAGGTAAAGGGTAAGAAAAAGATATTCCACGTAGATGGAAACCAAAAGCAAGCAGGATTAGCCATCCTTATATTAGACAAAACAGACTTTAAAGCAACAACAGTTTTAAAAGATGTAGAGGGACATTTATAATGTTAAAAAGATTAGTCCAACAGGAATATATCACAATCCTAAATATATATGCACCTAACTCTGGAGCTCCCAGATTTATTAAATGATTACTACTAAATCTAAGAAATGAGATAGACAGCAACACAATAATAGTGGGGAACCTGTAATACTCTACTGACAGCACTACCGTGGTCATCAAGACAGAAAGTCAACAAAGAAACAATGAACTTCAACTACACCTTAGAACAAATGGACTTAACAGATATTTACAGAACATTCTACCCAACAACTGCAGAATATACATTCTTTTCATCAGCGCATGGACCATTCTCCAAGAGAGACCATATGATAGGCCACAAAACAAGCCTCAATAAATTTAAGAAAATTGAGATTATATTAAGTACCCTCTCAGACCACAGTGGAATAAAATTAGAAATTAACTCCTAAGGAACCCTCAAAACTATACAAATATACAAATTAAATAATCTGTTCCTGAATGATCTTTGGGTCAACAACGGAATCAAGAGAGAAATTAAAATGTTCTTTGAATGGAAAGATAATAGTGACACAACCTATCGAAACCTCTGAAATACAGTAAGAGCAGTGCTAAAATGAAAGTTCATAGCATTAAATGCCTACATGAAAAGTCTGAAAGAGCACAAATAGACAATCTAAGGTCACATCTCAAGGAAAGAGAGAAAAAAGAATAAACCAAACCCAAATACAGCAGAAGCAAAGAAGTAACAAAGATCAGAGCAGAACTAAATGAAATTGAAACAAACTAACAAAAAAAGATGAATGAAACAAAACACTTGCTCTTTGAAAAGATAAACAAAATTGATAGACCATTAGCAAAATTAGCCCAGAAGAGAGAAATCCAAATAAGCTCAGTTAGAAATGAAATGGGAGATATTGCAACCAATACCACAGAAATGCAAAAGATCATTAAAGGCTACTATGAACACCTTTACATGTACAAACTAGAAAACCCAGAGGAGATGGAAAAATTCCTGGAACCCTACAATCCTCCTAGATTAAACCAGGAAGAAATAGAAACTCTTGAACCGACCAATAACAAGTAGTGAGATTGATACAGTAGTTAAAAAATCATCAACAAAAAAAGTCCATGACCAGATGGATCCACAGCTGAATTCTATCAAACATTCAAAGAATTGGTACCAATTCTACTGAAACTATTCAGAAAAATAGAGAAAGAGGGAATCCTCCCTAAATCATTCTATGAAGCCAGTATCACCCTAATACCAAAACCAGGAAAGGACATAACAAGAAAAGAAAACTACGGACCAATATCTCTGATGAACATAGATGCAAAAATCCTCAATAAAATACTAGCTAACCAAATTCAACAACATATCAAAAAGGTAATACATCATGAGCAAGTGGGTTTCTTTTTTCTTTCTTTTCTTTTCTTTTTTTTTTCTTTTCTTTTTTTTTTTTTTTTTTTTTTTTTTTTGAGACGGAGTCTCGCTCTGTCGCCCAGGTTGGAGTGCAGTGGTGCAATCTCAGCTCACTGCAACCTCTACCCCATGGATTCAAGTAAGTCACCTGCCTCAGCCTCCCTAGTAGCTGGGAGTACAGGCACTGCCACCATGCCTGGCTAATTTTTGTATTTTAGTAGAGATGGGGTTTCACCACGTTGGCCAGGCTGACCTCAAACTCCTGACCTCAAGTGATCCACCTGCCTTGGCTTTTCAAAGTGCTGGGATTACAGGCGTGAGCTATCACGCCTGGCTTATCAAGTGGGTTTCATCCTAGAGATGCAAGGATTGTTTAACATATGCAAGTCAATATTTATGATACATCACATAAACAGAATTAAAAACAATAATCATATGATTATCTCGATAGATGCAGAAAACGCATTTGACAAAATCCACCATCACTTTATGATTAACACCCTCAGCAAAATTGACATAGAAGGGACATGCCTCAAGGTAATAAAAGCCATCTATGACAAACCCACAGCCAACAGTATACTGAACGGGGGAAAAGTCAAAAGCATTCCCCCTGAGAACTGGAACAAGACAAAGATGCCCACTTTCACCACTTTCAACTTAGTACTGGAAGTCCTAGCCAGAGCAGTCAGACAAGAGAAAGAAATAAAGGGCATCCAAATCAGTAAAGAGGAAGTTAAACTGTTGCTGCTGCTGATGTGATCCTATACCTAGAAAACCCTAAAGACCCATCCAAAAAGCTACTAGATCTGATAAATGAATTCCATAGTTTCAGAATACAATATGAATGTATACAAATTAGTAGCACTGCTATACATCAACAGCAACTAAACTGAGAATCAAATCAAGAACTGAAATCCCCCCCCCCTTTTTTTTTTCTTTTTTTGAGACAGAGTTTCGCTCTTGTTGCCCAGGCTGGAGTGCAGTGGCGTGATCTTGGCTCACTGCAACCTCTGCCTCCTGGGTTCAAGTGATTCTCCTGCCTCAGCCTCCTGAGTAGCTGGGATTACAGGCATGCGCCACCCCACCCAGCAAATTTTGTATTTTTAGTAGAGATGGGGTTTCTCCATGTTGGTAGGGCTGGTTTAGAACTCCCGACCTCAGGTGTTCCCCCCTCCCCCTTGTGCTGGGAAAAGTGCTGGGATTACAGGCCTGAGCAACCATACCCAGCCAAGAACTCAAACCGTTTTACAACAGCTGACGAAAAAAAAAAATTTAGAAATATACCTAACCAAGGAGGTGAAAGATCTCTATAAGGAAAACTATAAAACACTGTTGAAAGAAATGATAGATAACACAAACAAATAGAAACACATCCCACACTCATAGATGGGTAGAATCAATATTGTGAAAATGATCATTTTGCCAAAAGCAGTCTATAGATTTAATGCAATTCCCATCAAAATACCATCATCATTCTTCATGGTACTAGAAAAAAAAGTCCTAAACTTCATATGGAACCAAAAAGGAGCCTGCATAGCCAAAGCAATACTAAGCAAAAAGAACAAATCTGGAGGCATCACATTACCCGACTCCAAACTGTACTACAAGGCTATATTTACCATAACAGCATGGTACTGGTATAAAAATAGGCATGTAGACCAATGGAACAGAATATAGAACCCAGAAACAAAGCCAAGTAGTTACAACCAACTGATCTTTGATAAAGCAAGCAAAAACATAAATTGGGGAAAAGACACCCTATTCAAAATATGGTGCCAGAATAATTGGCAAGCCACATGTAGAAGAATGAAACTGGATCCTCATCTCTTATCTTACACAAAAATCAACTCAAGATGGATCCAAGACTTAAATCTAAGACCTGAAACCATAAAAATTCTAGAAGATAACATCAAAAAAACTCTTCTAGACATTGGCTTAGGCAAACAGCTCATGACCAAGACCCCAAAAGCAAATGCAACAAAAACAAAGATAAATAGATAGATAGGACCTAATGAAACTAAAAAGCTTCTGCACAACAACAACAACAATCAGCAAACAGACAACACACGGAGTGGGATAAAATATTTACAGACTATGCATCCAACAAAGGACTAATGTCTAGAATCTAAAAGGAACTCCAACAAATCAGCAAGAAAAAAACAAATAATCCCATCAAAATGTAGGCTAAGGATATGAATAGACAATTCTCAAAAGAAGATATACAAATGGCAAATAAACATATGAAAAAATGCTCAGCATCAATAATTATCAGGGAAATGCAAATTAAAACCACAATGTGACACCACCTGACTCCTGCAAGAGTGGCCATAATTATAAAATCAAAAAATAATAGATGTTGTCATGGAGGTGGTGAAAAGGGAACCCTTTTACACTGCTGGTGAGAATGTAAACTAATACAACCACTATGGAAAACTGTGTGGAGATTCCTTAAAGAACTAAAATTAGATCTACCATTTGATCCAGCAATCCCACTACTAGGTGTCTACCCAGAGGAAAATAAGTCATTATATGAAAAATACACTTGCACATGCATGTTTGTAGCAGCACAATTCACAACTGTAAAAATATGGAACCAGCCCAAACTCTCAACAACCAATGAATGGGTAAAGAAAATTACATATGTGTGTGTGTGTGTGTGTGTGTGTGTGTGTGTGTATGCGCCATATAAAGGAAAGAAATAATGGCATTCACAGCAACCTGGATGGAGTTGGAGACCATTATCGTAAGTGAAGTAACACAGGAATGAAAAACCAAACATCATATGTTCTCACTTATAAGTGGGAGCTAAGCTACAAGGATGTAAAGGCATAAGAATGATTTAATGGACTCTGGGGACTCTAGGGGAAGGATGAGAGGGAGGTGAGGGATAGAAGACTACACATGGGGTACAGTGTACACTGCTTGGGTGACAGATGCACCAAAATCTCAGAAATTACTACTAAAGAACTTACCCATGTAACCCAACACCCAAAAACTATTGTTCCCAAAAAAATGTTGAAATTAAAAAATTAATTTAAAAAAGTTTAAAAAAGAATTACGAATAAAACATTGGGCAGAAGTTAAGGCCCCCCTAAGATACTATCAAGCATATCAATATATTTATTATGGAATCCACAGAGGAAGAAGAAAGGGAAAAAGAGAAGAAAGAATATTTGAAGAAATTATGGCCAAAACTTCCCAAGTTTATGAAAAACCTGAATCTATCCATTCAGGAAGTTCGACAAACTCAAAGTAGGATAAATTCAAAGAGATCCCACTAAGACACATAATAATCAAACTGTTGAAAGCTGAAGACAAGGAGAGAATCTTGAAAGCAGCAAGAAAGAGAGAAGCAACTTACCACATACAGGGATTTTCAGTAACATGAACAGTTGATTTCTCACTGAAAATCATTGAGGTCAGAAGACAGTAGGATGACGTGACATAAAACGAGTTGGTGGATGTATTCTGTTTTTCTGTTGAATAATTTGTGAATGTTTTCTTAAATATTTGGTAATACTTGCTATTAAAGCCATCTGGACATGGAGTTTTTGTGGGAATAAATATCTAATTCAACTTTATTGACACTTAGGGAATTATTTGGCTGTTCTGTTTCTTCTTGAATCATTTTTGTTAAGTTACAAAATATGATGAATTTTCCATTTCATCTAAATTTTCAAATTTTTGTCATATCTAGTTCATAATATCCTCAAATTATCTTAAAAATCTATAAGATCCATAGTTATCCTTTCTTTTATTCCTGATATTGGTTATTTGTAACTTCATTCTTTTTTACTTAATCAGTCTTGCCTAGAGTTTGCTGGTTTTATTAGTCTTTTCAAAAAAAACCAAATTTATTATTTGTTGCATATATTCTGTTTAGTCAGTTTTGCTCTTAGCTTTCTATTTTCCAACCTTTTTATAGCATCTTGAGATGGATGTTTAGCTTATTTAATTTCAAGATTTCTCCTTTCAGATTTTATTTTTAAGGTATAATTTTCTATCTAAATATTTCTTTGACCAGGGGCAGTGGCTTGTGCCTGTATTCCCAACACTTTGGGAGCCCGAGGTGGGTGAATCACTTGAGCTCAGGAGTTCAAGACCAGCCTGGGCAACATGGCGAAACTGCGTCTCTACAAAAAAATACAAAAATTATTCGCTGGGTGTGATGTCTTGCACCTCTAGTCTGAGCTACCTGGGAGGCTGAGGTGGGAGGATTGCTTGAGCCTGGGAGGTGGAGATTGCAGTGAGCTGAGATTGTGCCACTGCACTCCAGCCTGGGTGACAGAGGGAGACCCTGTCTCAAATTTAAAAATACATACTTTTATTTTATTTTATTTTATTTTGTTTTGTTTTGAGACAGAGTTTCACTCTTGTTGCCTAGGCTGGAGTGCAGTGGCACCATCTCAGCTCACTGCAACCTCCACCTCCCCAGTTCAAGCGATTGTCCTGTCTCAGCCTCCTGAGTAGCTGGGATTACAGGCATACGCCACCACACCCCGCTAACTTTTTGTATTTTTAGTAGAGGTGGGGTTTCACCATGTTGGCAAGACTGATCTCGAACTCCTGACCTCAGGGGATCCACCCATCTCGGCCTCCCAAAGCGCAGGGATTACAGGCGTGAGCCACCAGGCCCGGCCCATTTGTTTGTTTTCATTACTAAAATTTTGTATGTAATTTTTTCATAATTGCTCAGTGTAAATATTTTCTGATTTTCATTATGATTTCTTTTTTTCTTTGACGATATTTTAAAATTTCTAGACACATGAAGGGTTTTAGTGTGGTAACACATGTATTGGATTTTGTTTTATTTTCTTCATCTTTTACAAGTGGCTTCACTATTTTTGCACATTTACTATTCCATAAAAATATTACAAAAGTTTTGTCACATTCTAAACAAAATCCCGTTAGTATTTGGACTTGGATAGTACCAAAGTTTAGATTAAATTAGGGGAGAATGGACATTTGCAGAATATTGAATTTTCCCATTTATATATACAGTTTATCACTCCATTTATTTGCTTTATTTTAGTTATCTCAGTAAAATTTTATCTTTTTCTCCAGCTTTTTCTTTTCTTTTTTTCTTTTTTCTTTCTTTTTTTAAAGACAGGGTCTCAATCTGTTGCCCAAACCGGAGTGCAATGGCACAAACACAGCTCACTGCAGCATGAACCTGCTGGCTCAAGAGATCCTCCCACCTCAGCTTCCTGAGAAGGCAGGATCGCAGGCACATGCCACCACACCCGCCTAATTTTATTCTATGTTTTATTTTTGGTAAAGATGGGGTTTCCTAGGCTGGTCATGTTTCCCAGGCTGGTCTCAAACTCCTAAGCTCAAGCAATCTTCCCATCTTGGACTCCCAGATTGCTAGGATTGCCAGGTATGAGCCACTGTGCCTGGCCTTAAACTTTTTTTTTGTTGAGTTTAATATCTAGGTTAACCCCTCAAACCACATGTGCTCTCAATCTATCACGACCCTTTCACGTGGAACCCCTTAGAGTTGTAAGCCCTTAAAAGGGCCAGGAACTCTGTCTCCGGGGAGCTCGGCTCTTGAGACACGAGTCTGCCGACGCTCCCGGCCAAATAAAAAACCTCTTCCTTTAATCCGGTGTCTGAGGAGTTTTATCTGCGGCTCATCCTGCTACACCACCACACCACCACACCTGGCATATCTTTGTATTTTTTATAGAGATGGGGTCTCACTATGTTGCCCAGGCTGTTTTTGAACTTCTGGGCTCAAGTGATTCACCTGCCAAGGCCTCCCAAAATGCCGGGATAACAGACGTGAGCCACTGTGCCAGCCTGGAGTCTGTTTTTTCCAGGGTGCTAATCCCAATCATGAGTGCTCTGTTCTCGGTATCTAATCACTGCGCAAAGGCCCTACCTCTTACTATCATCACCTTGGGGGTTAGATTTCAACAAATAATTTTGGGGGTACACAAATATTCAGACCATAGCACTTTGTATGTCTTATTTTTGTGACAAGATTATCCCAACCCCACAAAATAAATTAATTAAATGTGTGGTACAAAATAAATTAAATGTGTGGTACAAGAAATATATTTGGTCTGTGATCCCAGTGCCTGGCACAAGGCTTCTAAAACCCTGGGAATTGAAAAGATTGTCTTCTGTTATTCATAAGTAGCCTCTTTTGATCACACCTGAGTTTATCTAATGAGTAACTTAGGGTGAGACCCCTAGATAGCCTCAGGATGGAACTGGTCACCAAAAAACCAAGTAATTAGAGGGTTGAAACCTTTAGCCCCACCCACCAGCCTCTGGAAAGGGGTTGTAGGATTCTGGGGATTAAGCCATATAAAAACTTTCGAGCAACAAATGGGATTAAATTGTAGGACACTCAGCCGGGTTGTGGAGAGTTGTAAAATTGCCTGGTGTGGGGGAAAAAAAATCCACCTATTTGCTGTCAGAAGTGTTGTATGTGTACAGAAACAGTGAATGTTTTATCAGAAATAGTTTTCCATATTTTCTAGGCTCTGGAATACTTTGTGTAAGATAGCAATCTTCTGTTCCCTAAAGTTTTTGCAAAACTTGTTTGTAAAATTGTGGGACACATTTGGGAAATTACACAAAAATTTCCATTTCTTGTGTGGTTAGTGGTCTATTTAGGTTTTCTATACTTTCTTCAGTCGATTTTTGTAATTTCCATCTTTATAGAAAATGATTATTTTCATCTGGATTTTCAAATGTATTAGTGCAAAATTATCTCTTACAATGTTTTAAATGCTTTTACATGTCCTCCCTTTTTCACTTAATATTATCAGGACTTAATCTGTATTATTTTATGACTTTTTTCAAAAAGCCATCTTATGGTTCCGTTCAATTCCATTTTTCCCATGTGATTCATTTCTGCCTTTATTTGTTTTAATTACTAGACTGTTTTTTAGAACTGTTTTAAGTTTACAGAAAAATTGAGCAAAAAGTACAGAGTTCATATACACTTCATATCTCTTCAGCCCATACACACAATTTCCCCTATTATTAACATCTTGCATAATAGTAGTTCATTTGTTAACGGATGAACCAACACTGATGCACTATTATTAACTAAAGTCCATAGTTTAATTAGGGTTTATTCCGTGTTGTACAATGGGTTTTGACAAATGTGCAAGGTCCTGTATCTACTATTACAGTATTATACAGAATAGTTTTAAGCTCTAAAAATCTCTTGTGCCCCTCCCTCCCACCGCCACCCCTCAATCTCTGACCCCTACTGACCTACTGATCTTTTTTTTTCCTCTTTTCTTTTCTTTTTAGATGGAGTATCTCTCTGTCACCAAGGCTGGAGTGCAGTGGCGTGATCTTGGCTCACTGCAACCTCCGCCTCCTGGGTTCAAGTGATTCTCCTGCCTCAGCCTCCCGAGTAGCTGGGACTACAGGTGCCCACTACCACAACCGGCTAACTTTTGTATTTTTAGTAGAGATGGGGTTTCACCATGTTAGCCAGGATGGTCTCGATCTCTTGACCTTGTGATCTGCCCACCTCGGGCTCCCAAAGTGCTGGGATTACAGGGGTAAGCCACCGCGCCCAGCCCCCTACTGATCTTTTTACTGTCTTTATACCTTTGCCTTTTCCAGAATGTCATAGTTGGAGTCATACAGTATGTAGCCTTTTCAGACTGGCTTCTCTCACTTACCAATATACATTTAAGGTTCTTCCATATATTTTCATGGTTTCATAGCTCTTTTATTTTTATTGCTGATAATAGTCTGTTGTGTGGATGTACCTCTTTATCCATTCACCTATTGAATGACATATTGGTTGTTTCCAAGTTTGGACAATTATAAATAAAGCTGCTATAAACTTTGTATGCAGGTTTTTATGTCCATTTTCAACTAATTTGTGTAAATACCAAGAAGCACAATTGCTGGGTCATACGGAAGGAATATATTTAGCTTTCTTTAAAAAAGTGCCAAACTGTCGTCCAAAGTGGCTGTATCCTTTTGCACTCCCACCAGTAATGCATGAGCATCCTTGTTACTCTATAGCCTCACCAGCAGTTTTGGATTTTAGCCATTCTAATATGTATATAGTGGTGTATAATTGTTCTAATTTGCAGTTCCCTAATGATATATGATATTGAGTGTCTTTATCTTTTCATTTGCTTATTTGCCATCTGTATAGTGCTGCTATCATAACTCACTGCAACCTCAAACATCTGGGGTCAAGTGATCCTCGCAATTCAGGCTGCTGAGTCGCTAGGACTACAGGTACACACCACCAGCTAATTTTTAAATTTTTTTTAGAGACTGGGTCTTGCCATGTTGCCCAGGCTAGTCTTGAACTCCTAACCTCAAGCAATCTTCCCACCTCGACTTCCCAAAGTGCTGGGATTACTGCACCTGGCTAAGAAGTGTTTTTTAAACTTCCACTATGGCTGTGAATTTCTTTTGCATCCTTTGTCAATTTTTGTGTTAGAGAAAATTTAAGGCTATATTGTCAGTGCAATAGAATTGAGAGTCCAGAAATAAACCCATACATCTATGGTCAATTTTCAGCAAGGAGGTAAAGATCTTTCAATAGGAGAAATAATAGTCTTTTCAACAAATAGTGGTGGGATAACTAGATATCCACATGCAAAAACAAAAGTAAATTTGAGTTCTTACCTCACACCAAGCAAACAATGAACTCAAAATGGATCAAAGACCTAAATGTAAGAGCTAAAAAATAAAAGATTCTTAGAAGGAAACATAGAGATTAATCTTCATCACCTTGGATTTGACAAAGAAGTCTTAGATATGACACTAAAAGCACAAGCAACCAAAGAAAAAATAGATAAACGGGGCTTCATCAAAATGAAAAACTTTT
Organism: Macaca thibetana thibetana; assembly: GCF_024542745.1. Classification (NCBI taxonomy): domain Eukaryota; kingdom Metazoa; phylum Chordata; class Mammalia; order Primates; family Cercopithecidae; genus Macaca; species Macaca thibetana. The sequence continues at coordinate 14,891,557 of NC_065579.1, forward strand.
GTGTATCAAACAACACATTCAAGAAAGAGAAAAGACAGCCCACAGAATGGGAGAAACTTTTTGCAAATCATATTTTTAATAAGTGACTTGTATCTGGAATGTATAAAGAATATTTACAACTCAATAATAAAAGGAAAAATACCTCAATTTAAAAATGGGCAAAGGCTCTGAATAGACATTTCTCTAAGAAAGATATATAAATAGCCAATAAGAATGTGAAAAGATACTTAGAATCATTAATCAGGAAAAGGCAAATCAAAACCACAATGAAGACCACGCACAGTGGCTCACACCTGTAATCCCAGCACTTTGGAAGGCTGAGGCAAGTGGATCACTTGAGGGTCAAGAGTTCGAGACCAGCTTGGCCAACATGGTGAAACCCCATCTCTACTAAAAATACAAAAATTAACCAGGCGTGATGGTGGGCAACTGTAATCCCAGCTACTTGGGGGGCTGAGGCAGGAGAATCACTTGAACCCAGGAGGCGGAGGTTGCAGTGACCTGAGATCGCGCCACTGCAATCCAGGCTGGGTGACAGAGTGAGACTCTGTCTCAAAACAAAACAAAACAAAACAAAACAAAAAAACAAAAAAACTCACACAGTGAAGTACCACTTCACACCCAGTAGGAGGACTAGAATCGAAAGGTCAGATAGTAACAAGTGTTGGCGACAATGTGGAGAAATTGGAACTCTAATAAACTACTGGTGGGAATATAAAATGGTACAGCCACCGTGGAAAACAGTTTGACAGTTTCTCAAATGCTTAAACATAAAGTTATCATATAACCCAGCAATTCTTGTAAGTAAATACCCAAGAAAAATGGCAACATGATTATACACAAATTTTTACCTGAGTGTTCATAGAAACACTATCCATAATAACCAAAAGGAAGAAACAGCCCAAATGTCCATCAGTAGATGAATAGAGAAACAAAATGTGGTACATCCACATAATGTAATGTTCAGCCATAGAAAAGAAAATACTGATGCATGCTAGAACTTGGATGAGTCTTGAAATCATTGTGCTAAGTGAAAGAAGCCAGTTACAGAAGCCCAATTATTATATGATTCCATTCACACGAAAGTTCAGAAATCTATAGAGATAGAAAATGGTTGTTTAGGACTAGGGGAGGAATGGGTTGAAAGGGTGATGATGACTAAAGGGTATGAAGTTTCTTTCCAAGGTGATGAAAATATTTTAAAACCGACTGGTGATGGTTCCACATATCTATGAATATACTAAAAACCCTTGAATTGTGCACTTTAAATGGGTGAAATGCATGGTTTGTAAATTATATCTTAATAAAACAGCTTTTTAAAAAATTATATATTTTTAGCTCCTACACATTCTTAACAAATATCATTTGGATAATTTGTCATTTTATCAATATCCCTCTTGGTCCTGAATTTTTCACCGTGAATCCTATTTATTCTTTATTACTTTATCAGATATCTTGCGTTATTATCAATCTGGTGTATCTTTCTCTATTCCTTTGTTATCAATGTTTCTGTGTTTTTTTCACTAGGTTTTTGTTTGTTTTAGAGAAGCGAGTCTCACTGTGTTACCTAGGCTGGCCTTGAACTCCTGGGCTCAACCAATACTCCTGCCTCAACCTCCCAAGTAGCTGAGACTACAGGCATGAACCACCATGCCCACCTTCTGTGTTGTTTTGCTCTAGCTTGTGTCTTCTGGAAGGTTGATTTTAGATGATAGAAAGAAAGATAAATAATTTTTCACATATATGCATGGATAGATAGATGCCCTGTCTTTGAATAGATGAGTTTATAGATAATTTTTCATATATATACATTTATATATTACGTACATGATTTATATAGGAATATACTGATACATACATATACATGTATTTCTCCAATATGAGATGCCCTCTCTTTGAATTGATGGGCTTAATCTGTCTACATTTATTATTAATACTTTTGTATTTGAACTTGTTTCTGCAAACTTATTTTATAGGTTCCAGGGACTATTGTTTGGGTCTTTTTGCTTGTTTCTTCCCTACTGTTTGATTGAACAAGTTTTTCATTTTTCCCTCTAGTTGTTTGAAATATATACACATTCTGTTTCTAAACTTTTAGTAATTACTCTTAAAATATCAAAACAAACACACACACATTTTTCTGTCAAAGTAGTTAATCAGTTGCTCTAACTTTCTACCAAATAAAACAAGAACTCTAGTATGATTTTCTTCTTCTTTATATCCTCAACCCTTACTTAACTCATATTATTTTTTAGAATTTTTTCTAAATATTTGAAATGGTTTCAAACCCACAGAAAGTTATGGTAAAAGAAAAGTTGCAAGAACGGTGCAAGAACTCCCACGTACTCTTAACCTAGATTCCCTAATTGTTAACATTTTATCACATTTGCTTCACTTTTGCTTAGTAGAGAGGTAGATAGATATATAATTATAAAATACTTTACTGGCATGGTGCTGCATTATCCCTAAAAACTCTAGTTACTGCTTTCTCCTCTATTACCACGAAGCAGGCCTCCAAATCAGGAAATTAGCATTGATCCAATACTGCCATCCAATCCGCAGACTCCATTTGAATTCCACCAACTGTCTCAACTATGTCTTTTTTTTTTTTTTTTCCTATCTGCTCCAGAAATACACTGCATTCCTTTAGCAGACTGTTTCTAAGGTGGCCCTCATGATCCTTGCTTCCTGGTGGTCAGGCCTGTGTATTATCCTCTTCCACTGAGTATAGGCTGGACTTAAACTGTCTTCTAACAAATAGAAAACAGCAGAAGTGATGGGATATCACTTCTGATATTTGGTTACAGAAAAACTGTGACTTTTTCCTTGGGCAGTCTCTCTTGCTCACTTTCAAGGAAGCAGCTGCCATGATATGAGTTGTGCTATGGAAAGGAATAGATAACCATCAATCCCCGTGTGATAAGGAATTGATGTCTCCAGTCCCTAGTTCCGTCCATAGCTTCATAAATGAGCTTGGAAGTAAATCCTCCCCTATTTGGGCCTTGGGATGACCATAGCCCTTAGCTAACAACTTGATTGCTGCCTTGTAAGAGACCTTAAGCCAGAAATGTCCAGCTAAGCCACATCTGGATTCCTGTCTCACAGAAACTGCAAGATAATAAATGCTTGTTGAAATCAGTATATCAAAGAGATATCTGCATTTCCATGTTTGTTGCAGCTCTGTTCACAATAGCCAAGATTTGGAGGCAACCTAGTGTCCATCAACATATGAATGGATAAAGAAAATATAGTACTTATACATAATGGAGTACTATTCAGCCACAAAAAAAGAAAGAGATTCAGTCATTTGCCCCAATGTGGATGGAACTGGAGGTAATTATGTTAAGTGAAATAAGCCGGGCACAGAAAGACAGACATCACATTTTCTTACTTATTTGTGAGATCTAAAAATAAAAAAAAAATTGAACCCATTGAGATAGAGAGCAGACGGATAATTACCAGAGGCAGGGAAGGATATTGTGGGGTGGGGGGTGAGGAGGGCATGGTTAATGGGTACAAAAAGAATAGTTAGAATGAATGGAATGAGACCTGGTATTTGATAACACGACAGGGTGGCGAATAGTCAATAATAATTTAATTGTACATTTTTAAATAACTTAAAAGAGTATAATTGGATTGTTTGTAACACAAAAGATAAATGCTTGAGGGGATGTGATGTGGTCTGGATAGGTGTCCCTGCCCAAATCTCATGTAGAAATGTAATGCCCAGTGTTGGAGGTGGGGCCTGGTGGGAGGCAATTAGATCATGGGGGTGGGTTTCTCATGAATGGCTTAGCACCATTGTCTTGGTACTGTCCTTGAGACAGTGAATGAATGCTCCTGAGATCTGGTCATTTAAAAGTGTGTAGGGCTGGGCACGGTGGCTCACGCCTGTAATCCCAGCACTTTGGGAGGCCGAGGCAGGCGAATTATGAGGTCAGGAGATCGAGACTATCCTGGCTAACATGGTGAAACCCCATCTCTAATAAAAATACAAAACATTAGCCAGGCGTGGTGGCGGGTACCTGTAGTCCCAGCTACTCGGGAGGCTGAGGCAGGAGAATGGCGTAAACCCAGGTGGTGGAGCTTGCAGTGAGCCAAGATTGTGCCACTGCACTCCAGCCTGGACGACAGAGCGACACTATCTCAGGAAAAAAAAAAAAAAAGAAAAGTGTGTGTGGCACCTCCCCACTCGTTCTTTCTGTTTCTGCTCTGGCCATGTGAGATGACTGTTCCACTTTGTCTTCTACCATGACTGTAAGTTTCCTGTGGTTTCCCCAAAAGCTGAGCAGATGCCAGCATCATGCTTCCTATACAACCTGCAGCAATGTGAGCCAATTAAACCTCTTTTCTTTACAAATCACTGAGTCTCATGTATTTCTTTATAATAATGCTAGAACAGACTAATACAGGATGGATACCCCATTCTCCATGATATGGTTATTATGCATTGCATGCCTGCATCAAAACATCTCATGTATCCCATAAACATATACACCTACTATGTACTCACAAACATTTAAAATTTAAATTAGGTCTGGGCACTGCAGCTCACACCTATATTCCCAGCACTTTAGGAGGCCAAGGTGGGAGGATTGCTTGAGCCCAGGAGTTTTGAGACCAGCCTGAGCAACATGATGAAATCCCATCTCCACAAAAAATACAAAAAATTAGCTAAGCATGGTCGTGCATGCCTCTAGTCCCAGCTACCTGGGAGCTTGGGGTGGAAGAATCACCTGAGCCCAGAAGGTCGAGGCTGCAGGGAGGCATGTTCACACCACTGCTCTCCAGCCTGGGTAACAGAGTGAGACCCTGTCTAGAAATAAATAAATAAATAAATATTAAAATAGATAAATAAGCTATATTTTTAAACATACAAAATAAATGATAGTTGTTTTCAGCTGTAAGTTTTGGAATAATTTGTATGCATCGATACATAACTAATATAGTCGTCATGTCTCTTCAGTCTCCTTCAATGCAGAACAGTTCCTCAGTCTTTCCCTGTCTCTTATATCCTTGATGGACTTAAATAGTAGACACCTTTCATTCTGTAGAGTGACCTGTAACTTGGATTCATCTGATGTTTGCTTATGGCCAGATTCAGACATGTACTCTTGGCAGGAACACCATAGTAATGACGCTGTGCTTCTCAGTGTATCAGGTCGGGAGGTAATGATATCAATGTGTGCTATCACTTGTGAGGTTAACCTGGACTATTGGTCAAGAACCAGGACTGCTCTATAAAGTGTTCCCACTGTAAAGTCACCATTTTTCCCTTCATAGGGGATTTGAAAAATTGTGGGAATATATTTTGATAATATGTCAAAATTAAACCTCCATATACTAACCTTAGCAAACATTGACCACCATTACTCATATCAACTACCACTATAATGTTTGCCTATTGATGGTTATCTATTTCCATTATTCCTTCTACACTTATTTGTACATTTTCTTCTGCAAGGAAGAGCTTTGCCTTCTCCACATGCATTTCTGCACTCATGTATTTATATCAGTATGGACTCAAATTCTTATTTTATTCAATGGATTGTAATTTAATATTGTTGTTATTTATTCTGTTAAAATTGTCCTGGATTTGGCCAACGGGAGCCCCTCCACAGTTTCCTTTGTCCTTTTAATACATCCCTACCATTCCTTGATCAGCTCTTTATTTTCCAGCACAAAGAAGTATCGTAAGCTCGTCTGGATACTGAAAGTATTCTAGGGCCAAAATTATTTTCTCTAAGACCAATGTTCCTCAACCTGGGTGGTATTGCTTCCCTACAGGATGTTTAGAAATGAGAAGGGGGGTGGGTATGTTGGCTCACACCTGTAATCCCAGCATTTTGGGAGGCCAAGGCAGGAGGATCCTTTGAGGCCTGGAGTTCGTGACTAGCCTGGGCAACACTGGGAGATCCCATCTCTACAAAATAATTTAGAAATTAGCCAGGCATGGTGGCATGCACCTGTCAGGGCTACAGTGAACCTTGACTGCACCCTGCACTCCAGCCTGGGAGACAGTGGAAGACCCTGTCTGGAAAAAAAAAAAAAGAAAGAAAGAAAGAAAAGGCCCAGCACGGTGGCTCATGCCTGTAAGCCCAGCACTTTGGGAGGCCGAGGCAGGTGGATCACTTGAGGTCAGGAGTTCGAGACCAGCTTAGCCAATATGGTGAAACCCTGTCTCTACTAAAAATACAAAAATTAGCCAGGCATGGTGGTGTGCACCTGTAATCCAAGCTACTAGGGAGGCCGAGGCAGGAGAATTGCTGGAACTCAGGAGGCAGAGATCGCAGTGAGCCAAGCTCGTGCCACTGCACTCCAGCCTGGGCAACAGAGCAAGACTCTGTCTCAAAAAAAAAAAAAAAGCAAATAAACGATAGAAAGAAAGAAAGAAAGAAAGAAAGAAAGAAAGAAAGAAAGAAAGAAAGAAAGAAAGAGAGAGAGAAGGAAGGAAGGAAGGAAGGAAAGAAAGAAAAAAGAAAAGAAAGAAAGAGAAAAGAAAAGAAAAAAGAAAAGAAGGGAGGGAGGGAGAAAGGAAGGAAGGAAGGAAGGAAAAATGGAAGGAAGGAAAAATGGAACAAAGGAAAGGAAAAGGGGAGAATTGTCCTAAGGACTGGGGCAAACTATTAGCCTTTAGTGGGCAGGGTTTTGGGTACTAGCACATTCTGTGATGCACAGGGAAGTCCTGCACATGAAGAATTGGTTTAATCCAAATGTCAGTAGTGTCCCATTAAGAAATTTGACCCAAGCCTTTTTTTCTTTTTTTTTTTTTTTTTGAGACGGAGTATCGCTCTGTCGCCCAGGCTGGAGTGCAGTGGCACCATCTCGGCTCACTGCAAGCTCCGTCTCCCGGGTTTACACCATTCTCCTGCCTCAGCCTCCCGAGTAGCTGGGACTACAGGTGCCCGCCACCACGCCCGGCTAATTTTTTTGTATTTTTAGTAGAGACGGGGTTTCACCATGTTAGCCAGGATGATCTCGATCTCCTGACCTCGTGATCCGCCTGCCTCGGCCTCCCACAGTGTTGGGATTACAGGCTTGAGCCACCGCGCCTGGCCGACTTTTACATTTTTATATCAGTATTTTCTGGATGAGAAGTCTGATATCAAACTGATTCTCATTCATTTGTACACATTTGTCTTTCGGGTAGTTATTAGGATTTTTCTCTCTTTCATAGATATCTGAAATGTTCCTCTGTGTGTCTAGATGTGATCACTATTTTAATTCTTCCTGCCATTTGGTAAGATTTCAATCAATTCAAAGACACATGCTTTCTTCATTTCTGGGAAATTCTCAGCCATTATTTTTCAAGTAGTTTATCTTCATTTCTTTCCCTATTATTTTTTTTCTGGGATTTCTAGTATACATGTAGTGGAACTGCTGGATCTATCTGGCACATTTCTTACCCCAACCCCACATTTTCCATCTTTTTATCTTATCGTTCTATGTCTTGAGAGATATCTGCAGCTTGATGTTTAGTTCTTAATTCTTCTTTGTCCATGTTCAGTCTTATTCAACTCATCTATTTGGGTTTTTATAATGATGTTTTGCATTTTCAAAATTTTTTATTGTTCCTTCTCTCACAGCTTATGGCTCGTAATGTATAATGGTAGTACATTTTTATTGCTGAAATAATCTTTAAACGTACTAAATACTTTAAACGTACCAAATACAAAGATAGGACAGAGAGTTCCCATTTATCCCTTACTCAGGTCCCCCTAATGCTAACATGTTAACCATGGTACAATTATCAAAACTAATAAATTAACACCGGTACAATATTACTACCTAAATTGCACTTTATTCAGATTTCACCAGTTTTCCTCTAATGTCTTTTCTGTTTCAACATGAAATTTAGGATCTCACATTGTATTTAGGTGTCATGTCTCATTAGTCTCCTCTAAACTGTGACAGTTCCTCAATCTTCTCTTTTTGACCTGAATGCCTTTGAGGAGTACTGATCAAGTATTTTGTAGAATGTCCTTCAAGTTGTGTTTGTCTGATACTTTCTCATGGTTAGTTTGAGGCTACAGATTTGGGTGAAGAATACCATACAGGCGGTGTGCCCTCTTAGTGCATGATATCAGGGAGTACATTATGCCAATATCTTATTACTGGTGATGTTAACATTGATCATTTGTTTGAGGTAGTGTTGGCCAGATTTCTCCACTGTAATGTTACATTTTCCTTTTCAATTAATACTTATGGAGAGATACTTTGAGGGTATGTAAATATCCTGTTTTTTCTTAAAAATTTGCCCACTAATTAGCACATTCATAGGCAGATCTTTCAGCAGCTAATATTACTGTGGTATTCTAATTGTGATTTTTTTACTCCCCTCATTCTTTTTAAATTTAATGTGTTATTGAAGTTCTTCTGTAAAGAAGAGTTGTTCCTTTTCCTTTATTTATGTTTTCATTCACTTATTCATATCAACAAGGGCCTCATGGATATTTACTTTATTCAGTGGGTTATAACCCAAAACTATGGCTCTTATTTTGTTATTCAAATTGTTCCAGCATTGGGAACTGTTGGACATGCCCTCATCTTTTTTTCCCCCCCCAGAACTTCCTTATTCTGGCACCCCAAGGCACTCCAGGCTCATCTATATCTTCCTTGACTCAGCCCTAGGGTCAACCGCTTCTCCAAAGACCCTTGGTTCTTTATATTGGAGAATGGTATTTAGAAACCACGATCTGGGTCTTAGGTGTATCCATTGCTGCTAGGATAGCGCTACTTCTAGGTCCTCTAAGTAAACAGAGCTAGAAGATGTATGATACATGTATGCTAACTCATGTCTCCTGTGTTACCTCTCTGAATATGTATTAAAAGTAACCATGAGTTCATACAGATGCTTTAGATTCCAATCCAGCAACCCAGGGTTAATTCTAGCATTCCTCCTTTGTAACTTCTTTTTCTGGCAGTGAGAATTTTTGTTATTCTTGTATATCTACCATATATTTACTTATTTGTTTAACCATAGTATAGTATACATGTAATTTCAGAATGCATATTCCTATAAGAAATGTGTTTACCAACTAGAGTACATTGGCTATATAGTTATTTTTATCTCTGGCATTAAAATGTCTACTCAAAACACTGTTTTCCAAAGTTACTTAGGGCATTGCCTTTCTTTCCCATCCTCTTCAGTGTGGTTATATTATACATAATATATATGTCATATGTAATACAGTTAGATTTATTTGTCATACTCTGAATTCCATCTTGGTGTTTGGTTTTTAAAAATTTGCATACACTAAAATATTCTCCTTGTGGTGTACACTCTGTGAGTTTTTGGCAAGTGCATAAGTTTGTGTGTCCCCCCCAGTACCAAATAGAACGGTTTCATCTTTTCCCAGATTCCCTTACTCTACCTTTTTGTAGTCAATATCTTCTTCCACACTCATGCCTTAGCAACCAGTGACCTATTTTTCATCGCAAGTCTTACATTTTTCAGAATGTCTTATAACTGGAATCATACAATATTTAGCCTTTTGGATCTTTCACTTAGCAAAGTGCATTTAGGATTCATCCATGTTGTTACATGAATCAATAGTTCATTCCTTTTTATCAATAAGTAGTATTCCATTGCATGGACATCACACGGTTTGTGTATTCCTTCACCTGTAGGAGAACATCTTGGTTATTGATATTTTTTGGCTATTTTGAATAAAATTGCTACAAACATTCAAACACTGATTTTTGTGTGGACATTAGTTTTCAACTCATTTGGGTAAATAACCAGGAGCAGGATTTCTGGGTCTTAGGGAAAAAGCATTCTGTATCTCACCATTACACATAATGTTAGCTGTAGTTTTTTTGTAGATGCCCTCCATTAAGTTAAGGAACTTCTCTTTTATTTCTAATTTGCTGGGAGACTTTTTTGTTTGCTTTATTTCATACTGAATATATTTCAAATTTTGTCCAATGCTTGTTATACATCTGTTGAGATTATCAGGAGGTTTTTCATCTTTAGTCTGTATTACGGTGAATTACGTTGATTGATTTTCAAATGTTGAAAGTTGAATAAAAGGTTTCAAATGTTGAATCAATTCCTTGGATGAACTCCACTTAGTCATGGTGTATTATCCTTTTTATATATTGCTTGATTCAATTTGCTATGTTATTGAGGATTTCTGCATCTATGTTCATGACTGATATGGACTTGTGATTTTCCTTTTGTGTACTGTTTTTGTCTGGTTTGAATGTTAGGATAAGGTTGGTGTCATGAAATTAATTCATTTCAACAGTGAAGACATTTGGCCCAAGAATTTTCTTTGTGGGAAGGTTTTAATTATAAGTTCAATTTTTAAACTTAGATATAGGGCTATTTAGATTATTTGTTTCTTCTTGAGTGAACTTTGGTAGTTTATGTCTTTCAAGGAATTTGTCCATTTCATATAAGTTCTCAAATTTGCTGGAATTACCTAATAAGTTGTGTATAATGTTTTATTATCCTCCCCATCTTTTTTTTTTTTTTTTTTTTTGAGACAAGCTCTCATTTTGTCACCCAGGCTGGAGTGCAGTGGTGTGATCTGAGTTCACTGAAGCCTCAACCTGCTAGTCTCAAGTGATCCTTCCACCTTAGCCTCCCAAGTAGCTGGGACTACAGGCTCAGGCCACCACACCTGACTAATTTTTTTTCCCCCATAGAGATGGGGTTTTGTCATGTTGCTTAGTCTGGTCTACAGTCCCTAGGCTCAAGCAATCCACTCACCTTGGCATCCCAAAATGTTGGGACTCTAGGTGCGAGCCATGTAAGCCACCATGCCTGGCCCTATTATCCTTTTAACATCTGTGGAAATTGTAGTAATATCACCTTTCTCATTCTTGTTATTGGTAATTCGTCTTCCTCCTTTTCTTACTCATCAATATTGCTAGAGGCTTATCAATTTTATTGATCTCAAATAACCAGCTTTTGTTTTTATTGATTTTTCTCCATTGTTTTTTCATTTTCAGTTTTCAGAGGGTATTGACTTCAATTTTGAAAGAAGTCCTAGTGGATAAAATGCTATCAAACATCATTGCATGTTACAGAGATATCTTTTGTGAAAGGAAGTCAATCAATATGGCAAACTTCATTGTTGCCTTATTTTAAGAAATTGTTACAGCCACCCTCAACTTCAGCAACAACTACCCTGAGTCAGCAGCTATCAACATCAAGGCAAGACCCTCTATCATCAAAACGCTTACAACTCACTGAAGGGTCAGAAGCTTGTTAGTACAGTGGTCAGAAGGTTGTTAGCATTTTTTAGCAATAAATTATTTTTATTTCATTCCATGGTGATTAGGGAAGGAAATAAATTTAATAAAAGTCTATGCATTTTTTAAGACAATGCTACTGCACACCTAAGAGACTACAGTATAGTGTAAACATAACCTTTAAATGCACTGAGAAATGTAAAAATTTATGTGGCTTGCTTTATTGTAATACATGTTTTATTGCTACGGTGCAGAACTGAACCTGTAACATCTCTGAGGTATGCCTTTATAGCTACTGCAGTGTTTTTGTTTGTCTAGTGTTTACATGGTAAGACTTTCTCCCTCCTTTTACTTTTAACCTATCTATGTGTTTATATTTAAACTTAGTTCTCATAGACAACATATAATTGGTTCTTGACTTTTTGTCCATCTGGAAATTTCTGTCCTTTAGCCAGTGTGTTTATACTATTCATCTCACATACTTATTGGTGTGATTGGATTAAAACCTGCCATCATGTTAGCTGTTGGCTATTTGTTCTTTGTTTACTATTCTTCTTTTCATGCCTTCTCTTGGTCATGAAAATTTGTCATTTTTGTGATTCCATCTTGATTTATACCTATTTTTAAGTTTTGGTGGTTTCCCTAGGGTCTACAATATACATTTTAAATAATCTAGTCTACCTTTGAATAACATTACACAAGATCATATGTGGTGCAAGTAACTTGCAGCTATATATTTCCAATTCATTCCTTCCATCTTGTGCACTATTATTGTCATATTGCCATACTTTTAAATATGCTATAGATAGGTAATAAACTTTTTACAAATTTTGCTTTACATAGTTACCTTTTAGAGTAATTAAAACAAAGAAAAAATAAATTTATCTTTATCTATTCCAGTTCCAATGTGCTCCGTTTATTTACATAGATTAAGACTTCTCCTGGGCGACAGAGCGAGACTCCGTCTCAAAAAAAAAAAAAAAAAAAAAAAAAAAAGACTTCTGTCTTATTATTCTTCTGCCTGAAAGTTACTTTTCTTATAAAGTAGATCTACTACCAATGAATTTCCCTGGTTTTTGTTTGTGTGAGAAAGTATTTATTTCTCCTTTATTTTTGGAATAATATTTTTGTTGAATCTAGATTTCTAGGTTGAATTGTTTTCTTTCAGCACTTTAAAGCTGTCACACTATTATCTTTGTGTTTGTCTCGTTTCTGTCAAGAAGTCTGCTCTAATTCTTATCCATCTTTTTTTGTAAGTAATATGTTATTTATCTCTGGCTGACTTCAAGATTTTTCTCTTTGTTTTTGTTTTTCAGCAGTTTAAATGTGATATGCCCTGATGAGTATTTTGTTTTATTGGGGATTTGGGGGGAGTATTAATTCTGTTTGGTACTTTTTGAGTTCATTGCATCTGTTGTTTAGTGTCTTTCATTAATTTTGGAAAACTCTTAGCCATCATTTCCTCTAATAATTCTTTTGCCATGTTCTCTTATTTCCTTCTAGGAGATACTATGCATATATCATACATAACTATAATAATTATGCATATGTTAGACCATTTATCTAGATTGTTATCATGTTATCTCAGAGTTCTTGGATGCTGTTTTTCCTCGTTTTATTTTCCTTTTTGTTTCACTTGGGTAATTTCTATTTATTTCAAGTTTATAGATTATTTTCTCTGTTATTGTGGTTTCTATTCTTAGAATTTTCATTTGGTTCTTTCTCACAGTTTCCATCTCTATGCTCAAATTAACCATCTGGTTTTGCATATTGTGTTAATTATCTGTTGGGAATAGCAAATTGTCCCCAAAACTGGCTTCAAATAAACATTTATCTTACAGTTTCTGTATGTCAGAAATCTGGGCACAACTTAGTTGAGTGTCTCTGGTTTAAGGTCTCATGAGGTTGCAACTAGGCTTTTGGCCAGGGTTGCAGTATCATCTGAAAGCTTGCTTGGGGGAAGATCCACTTCTAAACTCTCTCTCTTCCTAGTAGGCTTTTGGACTGAGGGCCTAAATTCCTGGCTGGCTATCGGATAGAGGACTTCCTCAGTTCCTTGCCATGTTGGCCTCTTCACAGGGTAGCTTATAACATGGCAGATGGTTCATCTCAGAGTGAATGAGAAAGAGAGTGAAATAGGACACTCAAAATAGAAGCCACAGTCATTTTACAATCTGATCTAAGAGGAGACATCCCATCACTTCTGCCATGTTTTGTTAATTAGAAGTAAGTCACTAAATATGCCCACATTTAAGGGGAAGAGATTACACAATGGCATGAATTCCAGAGGCACAAAACATTGTGGGTCATAGTAAAGCCTGTTTACCGTAGAAAATTTCTCTCAAGGGTTTTTATTGTTTAAGTCCACTGTGAGGTTCTACAACTTTACTGATCCTCAGACCAAAGTGGTGAGATGAAGAAAAACAAAACAGGTAATTAAGTTTTGACTTACATTTCCAATTCACCTGCTGTTAATAATGGCTGTCTCCATCTACTATTGTCTACGTTTAGGTTTCAGGTGGTTTTTCTATTCTGTCCGAAGTATTTTGTGGTGACATATCATGTAGATAGACTGTAGTGGGCATAGTCCATCTTGGTCAACATCAGAGGTCCTCAAAGTCTAATCTGAATCAATACTTTCCCCCTTTCCCAGATAATACAAACCCTTTGAATATCTTCACTCCATTCCCTCTCTCCTACTTGTATGCTGTTATCACACATTTTATTGAACATGTAAAACTTCATAAGATATTATTGTTTTATGAAGTCAATAATTCTCCATATTTACCTACTTTATTCACTTTCATTTTTTTCTGTATCTTCAGTCTTCAATCTTAGATCATTTTCCTTCTACCAGAAGAATAATGTTGGTATTTCTTTTAATGTGAATATACTGGTGTTAAATTCTGTAGCTTTTTTAATGTCTGAAAACTGTAGGTCCTCATTTCACCTTCACTCATGAAGGATGTATTCACTAGGCATAGAATTCTAAGTTGGCAGTCATTTTCTCTCTGCAATTTAAATATACCATTCTGTGGTCTTTGGCTTTTCATTGTTTCTGAGGGAAATTAGCTGTAAGTTTTGTTGTTTCTCCTTTGAAGATAATCTCTCTCTTTTTTCTTTAGCATTTAGCTTTCTTTGGTAATATTTGGATTTCAGCAGTTTTACTGTAATGTGCCTAGGTATGGCTTTCTTTGTATTTATCCTGTTTGGCTTTGTATGTCTTCTAGCATCTATGGCTTTATATATTTTATCAATTGAGGAAAATCCTCAGCCATAATCTTGTCAAATTTTTTTTGTTTCATTCTTACTTTTCTTTGGAAAATTAAAATAACATATACTAGATTGTCACACTGTAGTCTCAATATCTCTTATTTCTTTTCTATTTTATGCCTTCTTCCTTTTATCTCATGTTTCATTCTAGTTATTTTCTTCCAACAGATATTTCAGTTCATTAAATCCCTACATGGCAATGTTTAATCTACTGTTAAAATTATCCATTGTGCTTGGCCAGGTGCGGTGGCGTGCACTTGTAATCCCAGCACTTTGGGAGTCCGAAGCAGGTGGATCACTTGAGCCAGCAGCTCAAGACCAGCCTTGGCAACATGGTGAGACCCTATCTCTACAAAAACATACAAAAAAGAAAATTTGCCGGGTGTGGTGGTACATGTCTGTAGTCCCAGCTACTTGGAAGGCTGAGGTGGGAGGATTGCTTGAGCCTGGGAGGCAGAGGTTGCAGTGAGCCAAGATCACACCACAGCACTCCAGCCTGGGTGACAGAGTACACTATCTCAAAAATTAAAAAAGTATATATATATCCCTTGTGTTTTAAATTCAGTTATAATTTTTAGTTGTAGACTTTCCATTTTCTTCTTTATTTATTTTTTTTCCAAATATAAGGCTGGATAGCATTTTGTTCTTCTTTAGTGTTTCTAGTTCTCTCTCATATTTCTCAGTCATTCCTTTTATCTCTCTGAACACAGTGAACAGAATTATTTTAAAATGTTGTCTGATAGCCACGATATCTGGTTTCTCTGAAGGTTTCCTTTTTATCATTTGGTTTTTCTGCTGGTTTTTATTTTTTTCATTGTATCTCCTATTTGCCCATTTTGCTTTAAATGTAGGCCAGATATGTATATGCAAATTATTTGTAGAATAATTCTTTGCTCAATATGATGTATTTTTCCTTCAGAGGAGAGTTTCATTTTTTCTCACATCCTTGAGCAAATAATGATATTTCCTTAAGCCAGATTCAAAGCTGAGCTGCAATCGCTGCAAAAACTTGCCTACTCTTGCATGCCCTTATTACTATTGTGGAGTATTGAAACTCCAGCACAAAGCAAGGGAGCTTTACCAGGGAACCCCCATTCTTGGTTGAACCTTGTCATTTTCCTGTTCTCTTAGCCTAACAAGACTATCAAAAGAAACTTTCAGTTTCTTGTCCTCTCAGCAGTCCCTTGTAAATGGTGAAATAACCCCCAAAGGAAAAAGAGATTCTATACACTGGGATCATCTCTCTGAACCCTTACCCTTCCTTGGATCCTAGCCTAATAATTATTCATTATGTTAATAGCTCCTTGACACCTTTAAATAGATACCTTTAAGTAGATGCCTTTCTACCATTACCAGAAGTAGAAATTCCCTAAAGCCTTTTCTATCTATTTTCACATATATAGACATAGCTATTCATAGATAATTATTAGATATATTGGCCAGCTGTGGTGGCTCACGCTTGTAATCCCAGCACTTTGGGAGGCCAACGTGGGTAGATCACTAAGGCCAGGAGTTCAAGACCAGCCTGGCCAACGTGCTGAAACCCCATCTTCACTAAAAATACAAAAATTAGCCAAGTATGGTGGCACACACCTGTAATCCCAGTTACTCAGGAGGCTGAGGCAGGAGAATTGCTTGAACCTGGGAAGTGGAGGTTGTGATCGTGTTACTGCCCTCTAGCCTGGGCAGCAGAGTGAGACTCTGTCTCAAAAAAAAAAAAAAAAAAATGTATATAATATTAGATATCTATATAGCTATACATGTATAAAATGGATAAAAAAGGTTTGGAAAACATCTACTTAAAGACATCAAGGAACTATTAACATAGTGAATAGACAGGTAGATAGATGCTATACAGTATTATCTAGAGTGTATTTTGTTTTTTACGTGAATAGTATCATAATGTATACTCAGTGAATTTCTTTATTTTCTCAACATATGTATTGGACTTCTAAATTATACCATACCGATCTATCTCATTCTTTTGAAAACTTTAAACCTGGCATGAGCTACCATTATAATTCCAGCACTTTGGGAGGCTGAGGCAGGAGGATGGCTTGAGCCCAGGAGTTTGGGACCAGCCTGAGAAACACGGTGACATTTTGTCTCTACAAAGAAAAAAACCCAAAAACAAACAAACAAAAATAACCAACAACAACAAAAAAGCTAAGTGTGATAGCACACGCCTGTAGTCCCAGCTACTCGGCAGACTGAGGTGGGAGGATTGCCTGAGGTTTGCGGCTGCAATGAGTTATGATTGTGCCAGTGTACTTCAGCCTGGGTGACAGAGGCTGAAACAAACAAACAAACAAACAACAACAACAAAACAAAAACACAACTTTACCCATCAAACTTATAGTGGTGGATACTTTTGGTCTTTGATAGAGTTGGTGTTTAAAGTTTTTATACAGGTGAAAAGGGCATTTTGGAGTAAGAACAGAACTTTGGGGAAAAGAACATCATTTTGTCAGACAGCTTCTTTGGCATTTTGGGATTATTTTTTAATGTGCTATGTTTATGGTAGATTTTCCCCCTACAGCATTTCAAAGATCCTACTGCTTCTCCATTTTTCCCAATAATTTGTCAATATCATTGCCTAATCAATCCATAAAGTGCCCTTTGTTCACTGGTAGCAGAATCCTTTCCTCTGAATACTAAGTCATTCTTTCCATTCTTTTCTCCCTTTTGCTTCTGTAGGCACACATTGTACATTTTTGTGGAACCTGGAGAAACTGAAGTTAGAGTTTGTTTATTTTTTCATGTGAATGAAGATAAAGTCCCTTAAACACCAAGTCCAAATAGCTACAAAGCAATCTTTTTATTTGCTCATTTACTCTTACACAGACTGTTTGGTAGGGCCCTCTTAAAAGTCATATTTCCTGTGAAATATGCTCTCTTAAAATATAATGTAATGAAAAACAGTGGGCTTCTAATTATTCTCCCAAGGCTATTCCTACCCTTTGCAATAAATTAAAGCAAGCTTAGCCACTGTTTTATGGATGGCATAAAAGTAAACAGGGACTAGGATAGCAGATACCAGAACTAGCAATCCAAGATGCAGCTAATACAAATCTCCCCAGAGCAGCGATACCCTTCTGCAGGGTTTAATTAGGCATTAAAGAGCCCAATTCAATCCCCAATTCAATCCTCAGGGCTATATGCCTACAGTACCTCCCAGGTGCTCTGGCGGGCTTCTCTGGATTCCAGCCTAGCTTCACCCCTAGGCTATGGCTGCCAACCTCCTCTAACTTCAATGTTCCTTGAGTCTACTTCTCAACTTCTTATTTCACCATCACATGTTTATTGCACAAAATGAATGAATGAGAGCTAAGCAATTTGCTCTTTGTTATAGTACTACAAAGTGGCAAATCCCATGTGTTTCTTTCTTAAGCATTTTGTTACCCACTGTAGGGAACAGAGGAGAAACACAAAATATATTTCTCTCCTTTTCTTTATTGCCTATCTGGGACCAAGTCAATTCTAGTCAAGTGCCTGGAAAATGGTCATGTGTATAGTTCTATAGATGTGTGTATCTTACATTTTATAGATGACTTAGCCTAATTATTGTTTATTTGTTAACTCAGTAGTGAGTAGTTTTAATCTCCAGTGCATGATATTAAAGGAGGAAGACATTTTTACACAGTCTGATACATATCTTCAGACAATAAACTGAGGCTTCAAATGAATATAAAAATGTTTAAGGTATATAAGTTGGTATGTTGAATAAGAGTGATACGTGGATTGTGATCAAAGCAGAAGTTCATTTTTGCCTCCCAGTGTTTCTCTGAATATTATTATTATTTTATTATTATTTTTTGAGATGGAGTCTTGCTCTTGTAGCCCAGGCTGGAGTGCAGTGCCACGATTTCGGCTCACTGCAACCTCCGCCTCCCAGGTTCAAGCAATTCTCCTGCCTCAGCCTTCTCAGTAACTGGGATTACAGGTGTCCACCACCATACCCGGCTAATTTTTGTATTCTTAGTAGAGACAGGGGTTTCCTCATGTTGGACAGGCTGGTCTTGAACTCCTGACCTCAGGTGATCCACCCGCCTTGGCCTCCCAAAGTGCTGGGATTACAGGTGTGAGCCACCACGCCTGGCCTGAATATTATTTAATATAGTAACTGTTCCTGTCCCCCAACCTACAGTGGATCCATGACTTTTTTCCACTTTATTTATTATTTATTTATTTATTTATTTATTTATTTTGAGACGGAATCTCACTCTGTCGCCCAGGCTGGAGTGCAGTGGTGCGATCTCTGCTCACTGCAAGCTCCGCCCTCCGGGTTCATGCCGTTCTCCTGCCTCAGCCTCCTAAGTAGCTGGGACAGGCACCTGCCACCATGCCCAGCTATTTTTTTTTTTTTTTTTGTATTTTTAGTAGAGACGGGGTTTCACCGTGTTAGCCAGGATCGTCTCGATCTGACCTCGTGATCCACCCGCCTTGGCCTCCCAAAGTGCTGGGATTACAGGTGTGAGCCATCGCGCCCGGCCTTTTTTCCACTTTAATGGGTAATGGTCTCACTGCCACTTTAACTTACAAACACAGTTTCATTTCAGAAATTGGCACTAGACACTTAATAATCAAGATATGGGCTGGGCACAGTGGTTCATGCTTATAATTCCAGCACTTTGGCAGGCCAAGGCAGGAGGACTGCTTGAGGTCAGGAGTTTGAGACTAGCCTGGACAACATACTGTATCCTCATTTCTTTAAAAAAAAAAAAAAAAAAAGTTTTAATGAAAAAAGAAAAAATTAAAGCAAAATGCATAACTTTGCTTGGCATGCGTCTTCTCCTCTTCACTGGCTTGGTCTCCCATGTCTCTTGTGGATGCATCTTTGTTTGGGGATCCTGGGCAGCTCTTTTCTCAGCTTTTGGCAGCTGATATAAATTTCTGTCCTCTTCCTGCTAAAGTCTCTTTGCTTCTCCAGAAGAACTTGCATGGCAGGCTCAAAATAATACTGTGCCAACTCTCTGTCTTGCATGGTCCAGATTTAGTCCCATACTCTGACCAATTTTGGGAGAGGGAGTGGAAACTCCAGCATGGCCAATAGGAGGCATTCGAAACACAGAAGACAGGTATGCATGAAGAAAGTGGCCTTTCCCACACAGAACAATGGAAATCTCCTTAGAAGTCATCTCTCCACTTGCTGGGCTTTACTAAACAAGAAACGGAGGGCAAAGGAATGATTAACCCAACAATAAGTTGATGATGGTAGAATTCAGTTTTCTGATGGCCCTAGTGTTGGGCCCACATTATTTCTCAGGAAATTTTATTTTATTTTTAATTTTTTTTTTGAGATGGCGTCTTGCTCTGTCGCTCAGGCTGCAGTGCAGTGGTGCCATCTTGCCTCACTGCAACCTCCACCTCCTGGGCTCAAGCGATTCTCCTGCCTCAGCCTCCTGAGTAGCTGGTAGCTGGGATTATAGGTGCCTGCCACCACACCCAGCTAATTTTCGTATTTTTAGTAGAGACAGGGTTTCACCATGTTGGCCAAGTTGGTCTTGAACTCCTGACTTCAGGTGATCCACCTGCGTCGGCCTCCCAAAGTGCTGGGATTACAGGTATGAGCAACCGTGCCCAGCCTCGAAGGAAATTTTGAAAAATCTGTGCCTTTGCTAAACTTCAGTAAAAAGCCAAAATCAGCATATGGGTTCACATGAGTGATTTTAACATGTCACATGATTAGCTTTTCCTGCTGTCTCACCATGTCCCTCGTACATGATAAGTCTTCTTCTGGAAACAAAGATTTGCTGCATAGCCTGACAAGCACGTCTATACCAAAGAATACAGTAAGACTGTCCACAGGTTGTGCATCCCACGTCCAAAAATCCAAAATTTGAAATGTTCCAAAATTCACAACTTTTTTGATTGTGCACATGATGCTCAAAGGAAATGTTCATTGGAGCATTTCAGATTTTGGATCTTCAGATTTATGATGCTCAATTGGGATAATGCAAATATTCCCAAATCTGAAAATATCTGAACTCTAAAACATCTGGACCCAAGCAGTTTTAATAAGGGACACTCAACCTATATTAACCCGTGGACTATCTGGGGAAGATCTGGGATGAAGATCTGGGATGAAGATGCCAGAATACTCATCGTGTTCAATGGCTCAGAGTTCCACAGGGAATTCAGTGGAGATGGTCAGTTTGCCCTGCTTTCCCAGAGCGAAAAGACATAGTTCAGTGGTTATCTTTAAAGAAGTGAAGATCTTAATGTTAGGCATGATAGAAGGTTAGAGTATACTTAAACCTCCTGCTGCTGTAAACTAGCCCTGCTCAATCTGCCTGTCCTTTATTGGCACCTGTTCTTCCCCCTGTACTGAGCTAGTTGCGGTGAGTACAAAATGAAACATAGTCCTTGCCCTCAAGCGGTTTATAGAGAGATACAATGTTGCAATGTGCTGAGGTACCATGCATGTAGAAATTATTACAGATACTACTTTTATCTATAGAAAGTTTTCTTTAATTGACAAAATAATTCCAACATCAAAAATCCTATATGTCACGTGGCATAATCAACTCTATTTAATGAGTAAAGCAACTGAGGCCCGGAGATGTAAATTGTTGTGTTCATATTTCCAAAAGTTAAGTTGCAAAAGCCAGAATTAAACTCAGTTCGTCTGACTCCTTTCTAGGGTTGTCCTTCTCAGTGGCATTTGTATTTCAATAAGAAACAAAGAAAGCAGCAGGATTCGAACTAGGGCCAACAGGAGATATGTGGGAGACTGGAGCACTGGAGACTTCCCAGGGTCCTGGGAATGCCAGCACAGAAGCAGCCTGTGGACAACACTCACCTGGAAATGAGACTCATGCTGAAGAGGGACGCCACAGCCCCACTCCTTGCTGTCCTGGACGCCTTCCCGCCAAGTTCAAAGCCTGTCTTCCTTTGGGGCCAGGGCATCTGAATTGCTTTCTGAGGGCTCATTACCGTTTTTCAGTAGATTAGGTGCAAATACTCTGAGTAAACAAAAGAAAATTTTCTACCATTGGCAGCCCACAGCTAACTGCTACACCCTGGTTATTTTTCTTATAGTTAATTTTAAAAAAAAGAAGATGAAGAAGGGAAGGGTAAATTGGAGGTTGTGTGAGGGCTTGGCAGGGACTTGGCTCTGGCTGCAAATCAACTTCAGACCCCAGGGGAACTTAAAAGAACTACCAGTGGCCACAATGGCTCTTCAGTGCAGCCTGTGTTTACTCAGGAGCAGCCACCACCTCCACAGCCCTGAAGGCAGCCAGCATGAAAATGCCACATTGTGCAGTGATTTTTCAGTTACTTCAGGGGCTTCAGGCTGGTAGCAGATGATTTGTGAGACTGCTACAGATCCATCAGCTTTTGAAATTCTACACAGGCTGGTATATGTTGCTGTTGAGCCTCACTTATTCACCTTTCCATTTGGCAAAGCTTGATCAAATAAATGCTTATTATGTGCTAGGCACTAGAGTAGCCACTAGGGATAGAAAAACATGACAGACAGAGTCATTGTCCTAAAAAGAAGATGCTAAGACCCATGCAATCTCTTGGCAAGTTCCTCATTTTAATGACAGCCTTGCCATGATCCTTGCTCTCTCATTGGAGTCCTTTGATGAATTACCCTGACAGATCGGGTATATGATTAATTCATCAAACATAGACTGAGGACCTACCGTTAGCCAAGCACTTCTCAAGGCACTAGAGATTCAAAACACAGAAAACATGTGGCCTCTGCCTATAAGGACATTCAGACTATTGGGAGGGACAGATCTACAGTTCCATTAGAGCCACAGTTGCTAGACAACTGTTGAGGGCACAGTAGACGCACAAAGGATACAGTTATCAGTGGAGTGACTGGGCTTAGTCACAAAAGAAGACTTCCCAGAGGTGATGCTAATACTGAATTAAGAAAGATAAACTTATTTCCAGCTGGGTGCAGTGGCTCATGCCTGTAATCGCAGCAAGTTGGGAGACCGAGGCGGGTGGATCACCTGAGGTCAGGAGTTCGACACCAGACTGACCAACAAGGTGAAACCCCACCTCTACTAAAAATACAAAAAATTAGCAGTGCGTGGTGGCTCACACCTGTAATCCCAGCTACTGGGGAGGCTGAGTCAGGAGAATCACTTGAACCCGGGAGGTAGAGGTTGCAGTGAGCCGAGATTGCGCCACTGCACTCCAGCCGGGGCAACGAGAGCAAAACTCCATCTCAAAACAACAAGAACAACAACAAAAGATAAACATATTTTAATCTTATGTAACAAGATGATATGGTCATCCTTGTGATCATCACATGACAGGAAACCCCTGCTACATGTTTTAAAAAAAACTAGTTTAATAATTGTGAGCTAATAGATGTCCTGCTACATGGTTTTATTTAAGAAGTGGACCCCCACCATTGCCATCAGCATAACTACCCTGACGCTTGAAACACACTCAAGTTTTATTATTTGCATGTTGTCAGATAAGGTCCTCCTGTTCTGCAAGATTGAAACATGGTTAGCTCAATTATCTACTAAGTTCTGCAAAAAGTCCAAAGTCTACCCAAAGGTTTCTGAAAATTTTTGAAGCACTTGGGTTATCAGAATCACCTCTAGTTTCTAATTCCTTACCCTTCTTTTCTGGTTCTTCAGAAAATGGCTGTTCCTTTGTCTCCACCATGATGTTCACCCAAATGTAAAATTCATTTTGGAGTACTTTCTATTTCCATTCAAAATTCTTAAGCCGGCCGGGCGCGGTGGCTCACGCCTGTAATCCCAGCACTTTGGGAGGCCGAGGCGGGCGGATCACAAGGTCAGGAGATCGAGACCACGGTGAAACCCCGTCTCTACTAAAAATACAAAAAATTAGCCGGGCGCGGTTGTGGGCGCCTGTAGTCCCAGCTACTCGGGAGGCTGAGGCAGGAGAATGGCGTGAACCCGGGAGGCGGAGCTTGCAGTGAGCCGAGATCTCGCCACTGCACTCCAGCCTGGGCGACAGAGCGAGACTCCGTCTCAAAAAAAAAAAAAAAAAAAAAAAAAAAAAAAAAAAATCCTTAAGCCAAATTCACGGAAGGCTTTTACCTATGAAACTGCCTTTTATCAAAGCTTTTAGAAAAGTGATGAGTTTTGTCACGTGAATGTAAACAATTATTAAAACTGGGTATGAGGCTTCCCTATTCTTAACAGTTCTTTTTGTCCAGTCTGTCATTCTCCTTGGTCATCTTCTTTTGTTCTTCACTCCTCCCCCAGGTCCCCTCTTCTTTGCTCTCTCCTACCCCCAATTTCTTCCCCTGTTTCAGGTCCCTGCCTCCCTTAGCTTCCCATCATTACTATAAATACACCACTCACATCATCCTTGTGATCATCGCGTGACAGGAAGTGTCAACGTGATGGAAAAACTGACATCAATTATGCTGTTCAAGGTAAAAGATGCACCTTACCTATATATGGACACGCACAGAGAAAAAGGAATCCAGCAGCACTTCCCGTAGGAGAAGGAGCTCTCCTGGATTTCAAGTCCCATGAAAGGGCCCACTGCCAATGAAACAGCCTCATCAGAGTCATTTAGGAATGTGCCTTTTGACATTTTTCTGGTTCTTCTGGTTGTAGAGACTCTGGCTGTAAGTCTGCCTTCTTGCTGGATACAAGTAACTGGTAACAACCTACAGAAATCCTAGATATATTTTGCTGAGAGCCCAGGCAAGGTGAAAGTCAATATCCCAGGTGTATCGTTCCTCTCTAGTCTCAAGCTTCATGTCTGGGTCTCTTCCTGAGTCTACATTTTGGAGATGGTGAAGGGAGCATGACTTCTAGCTGTGGGAAGCAGTGTAATGTAATACAAAGCACATGGACTTAGAAGTCAGATTTGCCGATTGTTTTGATTTCCTCATCTTCACCCCATCAGTGAGCAAGGGATTCCACCCTAGGGTTATGAGGATGGCTGAACATGTGACACCCGAGATGACATTGACAACAGTTTATTGGGTACATATGGTCACAGTCTAGGGGAAGAGGACACCGCATGCCATGCAGGGCTATACAGAGATTGCATTTGGGAACAGAGAACACAGTGAACAAGTGAGGGCTACGGGCCACAGGCTTTGTAATAACAAGAGAGTGGGGTGACTCCTGGTTCTTGAGGGAGAGTGTGATTGGCTTGTTTGAACAATTCCTCAGACTGACAGAGAACTGAAGCCCACTACTCAGGGTTAGCAGACATAGGGTTACACAGAAACTGTGCCTGGCCCCTATGATAAGAAGGGTTATTTGGGTAGGGGACCTTATCTTTGGGAATACAATGGGGAGGAAAACTTGAGGTTAGGCCATTGGAGATTTTACTGGGTATCACGACTTTGGGGAAACTGTAAGCACTGAGTCTCACATCCTTATCTGTTAAATGGGGATAATAATACAATAATACTACACTCATAGAGTTCTTTCTTTCTTTCTTTCTTTTTTTTGAGATGGAGTCTCGCTCTATTGTCTAGGCTGGAATGCGATGGCACGATCTCCATTCACTGCAACCTCTGCCTCCCGAGTTTGAGCAACTCTCCTGCCTCAGCCTCCCGACTAGCTGGGATTACAGGTACCTGCCACCATACCCAGCTACTTTTTTGATTTTTGGTAGCGACAAGTTTTCACCATCATGGCCACACTGGTCTCAAACTCCTGACCTCAGATGATCCACCTGCCTCGGCCTCCCAAAGCGCAGGGATTACAGGTGTGAACCACTGCGCCCAACCTAATTTTTGTATTTTTAGTAGAGATGGGATTTCACCATGTTGGTCAGGCTGGTTTCGAACTGCTGACCACAGGTGATCCACCCGCCTCGGCCTCCCAAAGTGCTGGGATTATAGAGGTCCCAGCACATTTTAAACACAGTGCAGTAATTGGTTAAGCAACAGTTCTGTAATTCATTTTCTTAATTGCTTGGGAGACACAATCAAAAAAGAAAGAAGGTGATGTAGTCAAATCTCCTTGTAAACATGTTAATGACAGACCTCCTGGTACACAAACTGGTGGTATTTGCCAGCAGGAGAGTGTGTATTCCTGGAATGTTTTCAGAAGGATGTACCTGATTGTCTAGGATTGCCTATGGTAAACAAACCTGCAATCTATGGATTTATGTGGCACGGACCCTAGGAAATATCATGCAAATTATGTAATCATTTAAGTGTAAAACAGGCATGCATGTCTCACGATTCAGATGGCTCCCTGTGTGTAAGTATCATTACAGTACACATCCGTTAATGACTTCATATATTGATGGGAAGACAATGCAGGATCGCCAGGTATAGAAGGAATAGCTATACTATGATAGATAAAGTTCTAACTAAAGAAACAGGAAATAAGAGCAGTCTAGAAGAAATCATGCAGGGGCATAAAAATTTTGAAAGCAATAACCTTACTTTCCTCATGGAGATAAGACACTCTACTCCAAAATGTAGAACCAAAGGTTTTATAACAAAAAGAAATGTTCAGAGCATAAAAAAATATTTCTTGGAAACTAAAATATTATTTCATGTCACAAGTGAAAAACTCAATAGATGAACTAGAAAATAATGTTGAGAAAAGTCTCCCAGAAACTATAGCAGAAAGACAAAGAGATGGAAAATTGGGGAGAAAAAATAAGACAATTAGAGAACTATGTCAGGAGATTCAACATGTTAAAAGTAGGAAATTTTTTAAAATACAAGAGATAGCAAGACAGGTGTGGTGGCTCATGCCTGTAATCCCAGCACTTTGGGAGGTCAAGGCAGGCAGGTCGCCTGAGGTCAGGAGTTCGAGACCAGCCTGGCAAACATGGTGAAACCCCATCTCTACTAAAAATACAAAAACTAGCCGGGCGTGGTGGCACGCACCTGTAATCCCAGCTACTCAGGAAGGCTGAGGCATGAGAATCATTTGAGCCCGGGAGATGGAGGTTGCAGTGAGCCAAGATTGAGCCACTGCAGTCTAGCTTGGGTGATGGAGTGAGACTCTGACTCAATAAATAAATAAAATAAAATACAAGAGATTATAAAGGGGAGAGGAAACATCATCAAATATGTAATATAATAAAAGTTTCCAAAACTGACAAATATCACAACTTGTTTGAAATGATGAATTATGTGTGCATCATAACTTATCAACAATTCAAGAAATATCCAGAGGGTTCTTAGTGTGAATATTACTTTTACTACCAAAATTTGTATTTGTATAATCACCAGAAAAAAAAAATGAGGTGAATTTCATATAGTCTTTAAGTAATATCAGTTGTTTCTTCTCTGACAGAATGAGCTTCAAAAAGATTTATCTTAATTTTGGGTATTGGATGAAATAATTGAATCATTATTGAAGTTAACCCATTTCCTGTTTAAAGTGTCGGATAACACTGTGTAAAACTGGCATCATATAAGTGTTCATGGAACCAACATATGTGTACAAAAAAAACATGAATGAAATTAATTTAGAAGAATAGCCATTTGATCTAATTGAAAAGTCATGTTTCATAGAATGATATGTAAATGGATCTTCTGCACTGCACCTATTAAAATATTATCTTCACACAGTGCTCTTAACGTAACTTTTGGCCAGGCACAGTGGCTCACGCCCATAATCCCAGCATTTTGGGAGGCTGAGGTGGGAGGATCACTTGAGCCCAGAAGTTCAAGACCAGCCTGGACAACACAGTAAGACCCTCAATACAAAAAATAAATAAATAAATAAAGCTACGGTACATGTCTGTAGTTCCAGCTGCTTGGGAGGCTGAGGTGGGAGGATCACTTGAGCCCAGGAGTTTGAGGCTGCAGTGAGCCATAATTGTGCCACTGCACCCCCGCCTGGGCAACAGAGTGAGACCCTATCTCTAAAAGAAAAATAGCCAACTTTTGAAATGGTTGCTGAAACTCCTTCAGTAGATTCATGTATTCTGATGTTCATGTTGTCACTCAGTCCCATGATGGATAGTAAATGTTGACAAATATTTTGGGCAATGTATATGTTTATTATTAACTATCTTAAAAATGGAAATAGAATACTTTTTTACATTAAATATGTACTTCTATTCTTAAACTTAATATCATAAGGACTTACTAAAAAATAAATAGGTTATCAAACAATAAAGTAAATAAATAGTTGTAGGTTTATACCATAAGGTAAGTGATCATTCGATGTAGCAAGAGCATTCAAACTACACACTAATGGCTCCAGGACAGGATTCATTAGTCTCTATTTTCTGCACATATTTTACAGAAACCTAACCTATAATGTCTCACCTTTCCTACTGGCCTGCAGCATTTCTAGAGGCTACTGAAAACTGCCTAATGAACTGAGTGGCTGGCAGAGGCTTTGAATATTCTTCCACCATGAACAGAGACCATAAAGAGCGAGCTGTCCCTAGATATTTGTGTCTGAGTGCACTTGATTTATGTAGTTGATCATTCTGCATACTGTCCTTGAAAGAGAGAAGTTAATTACATTACACCAGGAACAGATCAGGGAAAATGAGATGTGTCTCTGATTACTGTTCATGTTTAATCATGTTTTCAAGGGACAACTGCACATATATCTCATGCACTACTAGATGAGAACATACAGAAGCTAGAAGTGCAAAACTGAGGACTACCATTCTGGTTTATGCTAATTCTACTGTTAACATATATTTAAAACAATGAGAAATCTGCGTCAAATATGAAATTGGATGGAATTCTGGGACAACAGGTGTAAACGTGAGCTATAAACCAGGATATTTGGCTATTCAATGTTTTCTTTCCAGTTTGCAAAAGCAAAAGCCAGAAGAGTTTGGGAAAGATTCTTTGTTTATCTTCAACTTAATCAATCATTGATTCCAACTGTGACTGTTCTTCCAGGTGTATTGTCATGACTAGAAAAAACCAACACTGTCTCTGGTACTTGTTATGTAGCTATTGACCCAGTAAATGCTTCATTTTATTTATTTATTTATTTATTTATTTATTTATTTATTTATTTATATTTGAGAGAGAATCTCACTCTGTCGCCCAGACTGAAGTGCCGTGGAGCGATCTCAGCTCACCGCAACCTCCACCTCCCAGGTTCAAGAGATTCTTCCATCTCAGCCTGCTGAGTAGCTGGGATTACAGGTGCCCGCCACCACGCCCAGGTAATTTTTTGTATTTTTAGTAGAGACAGGGTTTTACCATGTTGGCCAGGCTGGTCTCGAACTCCTAACCTCAAGTGATCTGCCTGTCACGGCGTCCCAAAGTGCTGGGATTATAGGCATGAGCCACCATGCCCAGTCTAAATGCTTTATTTTTAATTCAATCAGCAAACAGAAACAGCTGGCTTTCACCTACCAAGGATAGCAGCCTACTTTTACTATCTTATCTCAGGGTTGTATCCAGAGACAAATTGATACCCATGTACTACTCTCACATGTAAAAAGATACGATATTTCTGAAGCCATTTACTATGTGGTAATCCGTAAGGTTTACAGTTTTGAAAGCAAGAGGGAACTCTGCACCATCTACATTGCAGCACAAGCTGCCTTGCTGCTTTGGCCTTACGTTACAAGAGGTACAACACTTTAAGTGACTGTGGCGTATGAAGCACTTGTGCAAACCAAAAAAAATTGCAGTGAAGACTCCTACAGTTTTCGTGTACAGTCAATTATTCGCCATACGATAAGCAGTTCCTACCTTGCTGCTGGCCCTGGTAGAGATTGACAGCTTGACCACAAGAAACCGCATGAGTATGACACCTTAGTTGGTCTCATGAATGAGGTATTTTGAATCACAAAGCAAAATTCTACTATTAAATGAAAATGGTACATACAAGAGTAGGCTTGGAATGAACATGTAAATTGCATGAGCAGGAGGCTTAGACTCTGTGGCACTTGCTTCCACTGCTTTTCTGCCTTTCCCTCAACCCACACCTATGGCCTCATGGGGAGCTTTACTTAATGGAAGAGAAAAAACTTGAACCTGCTTTATGCTTGGGTGTCCATGGGGTAGCACTAGTTAGTCTCACACTGGTATAGCACTAAAAACAGTGGCATGAAAAGACAAATATTATGTGATTCCACATATAAGAGGTACCTAGAATAGTCAAATTCATAGAGGCAAAAAGTAGAACAGTGCTTACTAGCCACTAGAGGGAGGAGGGAATAGGGAGTTATTGTTTAACGGGTACAGAATTTCCGTTTGAGATGATGAAAAACTTTTGGAGGTGGCCGGTGGTGATGGTTGCACAACAATGTAAGTGTTCTTAAGGCCACTGATCTGTATACTTAAAATGATTACAATAATAAATGTTATGCATATTTTATTAGAGTAACATTTTTCTGTTGAAAAGTAAAAACTAGCAAAAGAGAATCCTCCCAATGGGTGGAGCTTTGTTCCACATGAAAGGAGAGATGGCCTCATTTATGGATCTTCACTGATGTATGGACAATGCCTAATCATCAGTCAGTGACTTGAAAAGTTCAGAACTAGGAGACCGATAGCAAGGATGTCAGTGTGGTTCTCTTGGGATGGGCACAGCCTGTGTGTGTGTGTGTCTGTGTGTAGAGAGAAAGAGAGAGAGAGAGGGAGAAAGAGCGAGCACACACCGTGAGTCTTCACATGGCATTGTTCCCCAGCCAGCCTCTCCTGGTGGCTACGTAGAGAAAGGTTATTTAAATTGGATCTTTTTTTTTCCACAGAGACTGCAGTTATTTGTCCTTATTGGAATAAATTATTTTATTTTCTTGCTTTATTTGTTGAAATAAATTCTTATCCTAGATCTGATGTTGCCTTCCTTGTCTGGCTTTCTTCTACTAGCACCACTATATGTAGATGTATATAGAACGTCTTCTCACCTGTGGCCATAGCAGCACACATTACAGCATCTCTAATCAAGAAGCTGATTGTGTAGAAATCAGTGGGACAATAGACTCATTTCATGATATTTACCTAGAAGCAGGTGGCTTGATAGAAAGATAAGTCATAGTTAGGATACCAGCTAGAATACAGCACTGTGGGAGTTTGGGGCACTCACTCAAGTTACAAGATATGCCTTAAACCAGTAGCCAATATGTAGTCTAATTTTTCTTACAGACATAATAGACTGGTTTAAGGACCAAGGTCGAAGTAGGACCTCTCTATTACATATAATAACCCACCTATCAAAGTTTTGCATAATATCCCTACATCCTTTAGATTGGTGAGCTGGGATACAACTCTTAGTGGTGGATGAAACAAGAAAAAAAAGTTGGTGAGTTGGGAGGTTTGGGTGCCCATGACAGAAATGCTTCCACCAGTAAACAACAGGAATGGCCCTTGTAAATTGGAAGCTGAGACCGCTCTCTGGCAATTTTGTAGTCCTCATGTGGAAGAACAAAGACGCAGAAAAGAAGGTTAGTTTGCTGACTGGGTGATTGATCCTGATTACCAAGGGGAAATTGGATTCCTGCTTCATAATGGGATGACTATGTCTAGACCTCAGAGGACTCCCATATCCAATAATTATGGTCAGTGGCAAACTAATAAAGATAAGTCTTTGGCGAGAATGAAATTTTAGGCCCCTCTCATCAGTTAAAAAAAAAAAACTATTCATGCAGGCCAACATGCTCAGAGAGTAGAGGAGAACATTGGAATGATTGTCAAATAAGGCCTCATGACTAGTTACAGAAGTGGGGACAGTAGAATCTATATTTTGTGACAACTGTTTACTTCTCCCCTTTTCTGTTTATGTGAAACAGTATTTATGTGAACGTAACCGCTGAAGGTTAATTTCACAGTTTAGCTCCAAGTGGAAATTTGATTGAGTTGACATTATTCCCAGGTAATACAAGAGAGGACTGACAGGATTTTGTGTTTCTCCTGTTTTATTTCTAGTTATTCTTATTCAAATGAAAGAAAAAAGTAGATGAGCTGTGCTGATTGTTTCTCATTTGCCATTCCAGATCCACTCTTTATCCTTCTTTGGCCAACTCTGCACCCTAACAGGGTGACTTCTAAGGACCACTGCACCTGTGCTTCTCTACCCTTTAGCTTTTAAACGGTTCCGCCAATGGAAGGCATAAAGAGGAAGATGAAGGATAGAAGGAGAGAGAAGTCAGGGTCTTTCTTCCTCACTCCCTCCCTACCAGACCAGTGGCAGCATCTTGATTCTTCTACCTCTTTCACGGCCACAGCTATTGCTGGTTTGGTAACACCTCAATCTTCCCTCACACCTTCAGGCCTCAGCGTGGCTATAGCTTCCAGCTGTTGCTAGACCCAGGAGTTACACCATCCCTTATCGGTTCTCTTAGTCCTGTCCACATCACTGTAAGTGGTCCTTTCATCAAACTCTCCTCTGTTAAACCTTTTTTTTTTTTTTAAAGACAGAATCTCGCTCTGTCACCCAGGCTGGAGTGCAGTGGAATGATCTTGGCTCCCTGCAATGTCTGCCTCCCAGGTTCAAGCGATTCTCCTGCCTCAGCCTCCCGAGTAGCTGGGACTACAGGCGCGTGCCACCACGCCTGGCTAATGTTTTGTACTTTTAGTAGAGATGGGGTTTCACCATGTTAGCCAGGATGGTCTCAATCTCCTGACCTCTTGATCCACCCACCTCCCAAAGTGCTGGGATTAAAGGTGTGAGCCACCACACTCGGCCTTCTATTAAACCTTTTTTATTTTTTAGGGCAAGGACTGAAATTCCAATTTTTAAAGTATTTGTTACTGAAGTATAAGTATTCAACGAAATGCAAAGATTTCAAGTGTACAGTTTAGGGATGTTTGACAAACATATACACTCACGTGACCACCATCCCCAACAGGATACAGAACATTTTCATCACTTCAGCTGTTCCCTTGTGTTCCCTTTCCGTCAAAGGCAACCACTGTGTTGACTGTTGTCACCACAGATTAGTTTTGTCCTTCTTGAACTTCATATAAATGGAATTACACAGTATGAATTGTTTTGTGTAAGGCTTCTTTCACTCTGTATGCTATCCTTGAGATTAACTCATGTGTTCAGTAGTTCATTCAGTAGTTCATTCCTGTTATTGTTGAACAGTATTCCATTGTGTGAATATGACAGTTTTTCTATTCATCTGTTGATATCTGACTTGCTTCCAGTTTTTGATCATTGCAAATAAAGCTGCTACGAACAGTTGTACACAAATATTTTTGTAAATATAGGTTCTCATTCTTTCGGATATACTCCTAGGAGAGGAATTTCTGGGTCCTAAGGCAGGTATATGTTCAGATGAAACAGCCGGTCTTCTAAAGTAACCATACCAATTACCCTTAGAGCATGCCATCTCCTCACATCAGAACAGGCCAAGACAATTGTGAATAAACATACTCTTTAAAATGTCAGTAGAATTAAGTAGTAATACTCAATTGACTTTTTAAAATGTTATGGTCTGGAGCGGTGGCTCACGCCTGTAATCCCAGCACTTTGGGAGGCTGAGGCGGGCGGATCACGAGGTCAGGAGATCGAGACCATCCTGCCTAACACGGTGAAACCCTGTCTCTACTAAAAATACAAAAAATTAGCCAGGCGTGGTGGGGGGCACCTGTAGTCCCAGCTACTTGGGAGGCTGAGGCAGGAGAATGGTGTGAACCCGGGAGGTGGAGCTTGCACTGAGCCGAGATTGCACCACTGCACTCCAGCCTGGGCGACAGAGTGAGACTCTGTCTCAAAAAAAAATAAAAATAAAAATAAAAATAAAAATAAAAATAAAAATGTTACTAGGCAAAGCTCCTGAGTGAGTTGGTAGCTCTGGCAGGTACCTTCTGATCCCTCCCCTCTGTTCTCAGCACTAACCAGGCTTTAAAATGTCCCCTGCAGTCCAGACATGTAAAGTCTCACTCCTTAGGTTACCAGCTAACTGTTAAAAGGGAAGGAGCTGGCCAGGCGTGGTGGCTCCTGCCTGTAATCCCAGTACTTTGGGAGGCCGAGGTCAGTGGATCACGAGGTCAAGAGATAGAGACCATCTGGCCAACATGGTGAAACCCCATCTCTACTAAAACTACAAAAATTAGCTGGGCATGGTGGTGCACACCTGTAGTCCCAGCTACTTGGGAGGCTGAGACAGGAGAATCGCTTGAACCTGGGAGGCAGAGGTTGCAGTGAGCCAAGATCGAGCCACTGCACTCCAGCCTGGCCACAGAGTGAGACTCCGTGTCAAAAAAAAAAAAGAGGGAAGAAGCTAAGTAAATTCATTTATACTTGTCAGGCCTCACTGCATTTAATGCCTCATTGCATTAATAGCTACCACGCCCGGCTAATTTTTGTATTTTTGTAAAGATGGAAATTTCACCATGTTGGCCAGGCCAATCTCCAACTCCTGACCTCAGGTGACTGGTCGGTCTCCGCCTCCCAAAGTGCTGGGATTACAGGCGTGGGCTACCGTGTCCGGCCAGTATTTGTATTTTGAAAGCAAAGTTTAATTATCCAAAAGAATTACTCACTAATAGTAGCCCTTGTAGTTGATGGGAAGTAATAAGGAGAGAAGAAATCTTTTCAGTACATTTTGACAATTAATGTAAGCTGAAAAATGACACCTGTAGTAAATCAAATGTGGATTCAAATCCAAGTTCTTACCGTGAAAAGAAAGTAAATTCTTTCAATGTCTATGTCCTGGTTCGTTAAATGAGGATAATCATCTGCGCCTTTAGCATCAATCACTTGTTCAATTGTAAGTATGTTTTACTTAAGTGTGAACATTTTTAGGACAGATTGCAGCCACATTCAGGGTCTAGCACAGGGGCAGGCATGTTGTGGACACTCAATAGATGTTTGTTGACCCATACATGAATATAAAAGGGATTTGCAAATTGTAGAGCACCACGCATGCCTCAGTTATAACAATACTTATCTTTATTACTCCACCTATGAAGAAAGCAAGTTCTTCTCTCACTGGAAGTGCTGGTGGTGGGGAGACAGGCTGGGGGCAGCAGGAAGAAGGAATGAAGTCAAACTGGGACCCCTGCAGCAGAATCCACTGGGACACTTACTTAGAATGTAGATTCCCAGACCAGACCGATAAGAGTCCGAATCTCAGACCCTTTCGAGGTCAAACAGCCCTGATTTGGGAGGTGGGTGATAATGGTGACAACCTCATTAGCGCTCTTACTGCTCCTTGAGAAATACTAGTACCAGGCAAAGTGGTGAAGGAAGCCTTCCTGAAGCTGTCCTTTCCTCAGTGACTCTCAAACTACGCTTTTACGAAAGAGGAATTTCGCTCTTCCACGCGTTTCATACCTTAGAGTGAGGGTGGTAGGTAAGTTAAGATTTTCCTCTCTTCATTAAAAAAAAAAAAAAAAAAAAAAAGTGATGGTGGGGAGGGGGAGAAGGCCAGCTGAAAAGTAGAGGCTGAGGACAGAGTTAGACACCCGTTTTCTAACGGTCCTGCTGGAGGGGCTCGGCCTCTCAGACTGCGTCACCCTTTCGCCAAGGGTCCCCAAGACGGGCGGGGGCTCCTTGCGGCCGGCTCGCTACTCTCCCCGCCTCCCTGCGCCCTCACCCTCCGCCCCGCTGTGCCCGCGGAGAGCGCGGTCCGGCGCAGCCCCTTTTGGCACCGAGGTTTCCAGGTGCCCAGCGCGAAGGCGGAGCCGGGTTACAGCCGCCTCCTCGGCGCCACAGAGAAGACCCCCGGGAGTTCGGCGGCCCAGGCGCTCCGGCTCCGCGTCCCGAGCCTCCCCCGGCTCTCCGCGCTCCTCCCTCTCGGCGCGCCCGGCGCGAAGCCTGCGATTCGCGAGCCGAGCGCAGAGCGCAGAGCCGAGTGGCGCACGCTGGGCAGTGGCCTGGGCAACCCCAAGCGCAGCCAGAGCCCTCACCCGAGCCCGCTGGCCCGCGCACTCCCGGACCATGACTGCCGAGGAACCCAGCCCGCCTGCCCGTTGGCACAGCCGCCTGCCCGGGCTCTGGGCGGCGGCGCTGCTCCTGCTCGGTCTGCCGCGCCTTTCGGTGCGGGCGGATGGTGAGTGTGCGGGAGGCGGCGGGGCGGGGGGTGGAGCGTGGGTTCCGGGCAGGGAAGGCGTAGCTCGCCGGGGCTGCTCCGTCTGACCAGCCTGGCAAGCGGCAAGCGCAAGTCTGAGAGGAACGAGCAAGCGGCGGTCCTGGGACCCGGCATCCCTCTCCTGGCCCACCAAGTCTCCTCGTGCCCGTGCGCCCAAA
This sequence comes from Macaca thibetana thibetana, assembly GCF_024542745.1. Lineage (NCBI taxonomy): Eukaryota > Metazoa > Chordata > Mammalia > Primates > Cercopithecidae > Macaca > Macaca thibetana. The sequence goes on from NC_065579.1 coordinate 14,927,100, forward strand.
CGCCCGCCTGGTGCCTGGACCTCCCTTAGTGCGGAGCGCGCAGGTCCCGCAGTCCCGCCGCTGGCTTTCCTAAGGTCTCCAAGAAAGCTCGAATGAAATCACCTCTAAGGTACCCTGGAACCTCCTCTGCTAAGGAGTGATTTTCCGCAGTCCCTCAGTTTCTCAACGTCTATTTAATGTGCCCCCGAGGACACCGCCGATGGTTAGAAAACTCCCTCGGATATTTTGGCTTGGTCCAGGAAGACGTGAAAGAAGTGGGAATCAACGAGGCAAAGAGAGAGAGAGAAGAATAGCCTGGGCAGAGGGAATAGCACGTGCAAAGGCTGTGACAGGAAAAACGGGACAAATGATAAAGCAAAGTACCTGGAGGAGAGGGGACGCCTTGAGACATGAGGTAGAGAAATGGGCAAGGGCCAGATTATGGCAGGTTCTCTGAGAATTTATCCACTTTTTGTTTGTTCGCTTGTTTTTTGAGCCTGAATTTAGCTTTTAATACCTGCCCTAGAATGAGCAGGATTGGAACTCTGTATCCATTCCGTTTTGAAAAGCTAATTCAGCTGTGTTTTCCTATTGGAACAAAATCCCGCTGACATGGTACAGGAGCATCTGAAGGAAGCAAGCTTAAAACCAGCAGTTCACACACCCATGAGGGAGTTCTAGCTTAGGACGAATTAGATTGATAAAAGAGAAAAGCCCTCCGTCGATTTAGGATGCGTTGTGTATTTTAAAATGTGATTCTTGTTTAGCCAACGATATTGGGTGCAACTAGAAGACACGAAAAAGAAAAGAAAAGAAAAGAAAAGAAAAGAAAAGAAAAGAAAAAAAAAGCATGGTTGTCAGGGAAAGGGGAAAGCCAAGGAAAAAACCCTCTAGGTCTTAATTTTTAGTGCTCTCTGGTGTAAGTGCAGGCTTGAAAAGCTCTTCGTTCCTAATTAAGGATGAATGTCTTATTTCTCCATATCCTCAGAGACTGTTAGAGACAAAACAGTGTTAACTTTGAAGGCTGTTAGTAACCACTGTTAATTTTTTAAATTGACATGTATTTCACATAAAATTCGTCATTTAAAAATGTACAGTTAAGTGGGTTTTAGTACATTCATTATGTTGTGAAAACCATGGTTTGCATGCATCTCATTCTGGAACGTTTCCATCACCCCCAAAAGAATCCCATACCTACTAGCAGTCTGCTGATAATTCTTCACTGTAGTGTTTTTTGACTGACATTGAACCATGAAAATTAAGCTGATTTTAAAGAATGCAAGTAGAATAAATTGGAGCTCATATTAACCTTTGAACAAGATATATTGTGCCAATTTTAATTCCTTTTAAGTAAATATTTTTGTCATCCGTAAGGTTTTAGAGTTTCACCCCATTATAACTGTTTAAGTGGAATGCCATGTGGATAAGGATCAATATTTTGTGCCTCTCTAGCTTGATACGGGTCATAGAAAATTAAAGGCAGAAATGTCACTGGTCAAAGAGAAAGTAAGGACAACACCAGAGGACATGATTCTTTGTCTCCTTCCTTTTCTTTCCCCGCTTCCTCAATGGACAATTATAGGTATATTTCCTTTAAAGAAACTCAATTTTCTGAGCCCCAACATTTATACTAAAACCAGGAAGAGTTATAAGCTATATTATCAAAGGATTCTTTTTGGTACTAAATTCTTAACTACCACCAGTTCCTACATTTAGTTATTTGTGTGCTGTGGTGATGGGAGGAAGAAGAAGAAATGCTCAGCTCAAGTATGATGAATTACAGATATTTGAAGAGAGAGATTTGGAGAGAAACTATTTCTAAAAACATGTCATCTGTATAAGGATGATCTGTGAAATTGTATGCGTGGGCAGAATCCTAAGGAAAAATTTTACAGCAAGAAGACATAGAACTGAGCCTGGAGTGAGGGAAGCTGGTTTGGGATTATTGAATCTATGTTCATGAAATATATTGGCCTATAATTTTCATTTTCTATAATATCTTTGCCAAGTGTTGATATCAAACTTATGATGGTTCCTAAACCAAATTGGAAAGTTGTTCCCTCTTTAACTCTCTGAAAGGGTTTCTGCCGGTGAGGGCTTTTGTTTGTTTGTTTTGGTGTGAGATCATCTGTGTCTGAAGGTTTTCTTGTAGGAAGATTTTAAATAATAAATTTAATTTCTTTAGTAGATAAAGAAATATTCAGATTTTAAAATTAATTTTGTGTCAATATTGCTAAGTTTTGTTTTTTAAAGTTTTTTCCCCACTTCATCTAGATTGTCTAATGTGGCATATGCAATGTAATAATTTCTAATTATCATTTCGGGGTCCACGGGATCTGTAGTGATGTTCCCTTTCATTCTTGATATTGGTAATTTGTGTTTTTGCTATTGGTAATTTGTGTTTTCTTTTTTTGTCTTGATCAGTCATACTAGGGGTTTATCCATTTTATTTTCTCGATTGTATGTCTGCTTTCCATTTTATTGATTGCTGCTCTATCTGTATTATTTCCTCTTCCTACTTTAGAAGATTTGATTTTGTGGGACTTTTGTGTTAGTTTTTTGAGCTAGAAACTTAGATCATTGATTCTCAACCATACTTTTTTTTGTATTAATAATATGAGTTCTGAGGCTATAAATTTCTCTTAAACTACTTTAGTTTCTCCATAAGTTTTTGGCCCTTGAATTGACATGTTTTATTTCAGTTGTGATTTCTTCTTTGAACACAGTTTATTTAGAAGTATATTTTGTAATTTCGCACAAGGAGATTTTCCTAGTTATTGCTTTGTTATTGATAGGCAGTATAACCAAGTGATTGAAATCACTAACAGGGAGCCATACTGCCTGATTTTGTATCTCTGCTGTGTGATCTTGGACAAGTATTAATACTAAACCTTAACTATAAAATGAGGATGATAATACCACATATATCATGGAGTTGTCATAAGGATTAATATAATGAGTATTTGTAAAGCAATTTGAACAACATCTGGCTCATAGTAAATACTATGTAAGTGTGTCATATATAAAATCAGTGATTTTAGCTTTGTTGTAGTCTAAAAGGCATGGTTGGTATGATTTTTGTCTTTCAAGGTTTTTTTAGATTTGCTTTATAGCTCAGTATTTAATCAGTGTTACAAATATTCTGTGTGTGCCTAAAATGAATGTGTATTCTGTAGTTTGGTATGCAGTACTGCACGTAGGTTCTTACATCAAGAGTGCTAATTTTGTTTTCTGTTTTAACAATTACTGAGAGGGACAGTAGTTTAAAATTTCCTCAAGGATTGAATTTTTTTGTTTTTCCTTGTAGTTTTGTTGATATTACCTTTTTATAGTTAAATGTAGGAGTACCAGTCACCTATGGATATGTTTGTTTAATTTTTTGTATTATTATAACTTGTGGTTCCAAAGCTGGGGAATTATTATATTTATTATAATAATTTTGCAAGTAGATGGCTTGTCTTAGTCTTTTGCAAGCAGATGACTTGTGTCTTAGCTGTGTCTTAGTCTAATAACTGATGTATTATGAAAAAGTTGGTGACGTAAAGATGTAAGTAAATGGTCTCATTCTAAGTAGGTGTTTTCTCCCCCTGCCTTTACCTTAACTTGATAGGGCCACCCAAGGCATTGCTTCATTCCTCCAGGAGGCTCCTGGGGACCTCAGCGCTCCCTCCGGTACCATGGTTTTCTTGCCTAAAATTCTCATCTGCTTTCAGCCTGGGCTTTCACCTCTGCCTGAATTCATGTTCCCATCCCCCCATTGATCACACATTCTTTAAGGCTCACTACATGTCCATACATTATTGTGCTTAGGAAGCCAAGGTGTACCAGACATCATCTCTGTTTTCTTGTCCAGTAGGAGAGAAGTACAGCAGACACAAATGAATGAATTGTGAAAGGGGCCTGGTAGTATACTAAGGCAAGGGACAGAGAGAAGGGAAGCAACCTGTTGTATAGGGGGTCATCCTAGGGCTGAGGGAGGCAGAAGAAAGCAGAGCTGAGGCCTAAATCAGTGCCTTAGACATCAAGTGACCTAACTTAGGGAAGCCCAGGACACTGAGCCTTGACACATGATATTTGTAAAACACCATTTTAAAAGAAAGATTTGAAGGGCTTTTCCAGATCGACACGCCGGAGCAGATGGTTAATTTTGGGAAAAAAAAAAAAAAGAGGGTGAAAATGCTAGTGTAATTGTCATCACCTGATCCCAGGGATGGTGTGCAATGTGGTAGCTGCTGCACTTTGAACTTCAGGGAAGGCTTGCAGTTCTAACTGGCGTCTGCCAGAGGATGAGTTTGCTGAGACTAACTTCCCGTGGATCCTGAAATCCACATGTGTTTGTGCTTGTCCCCACACAGGAAAGCTCTTTGTGCTGGAGTCTCAGAATGGCTCTCAGGGCCTAGAACTGGAGGCTGCTCGGCTTTCCTGCAAGAGCAGGGGCGCTCACCTGGTGTCTGCAGACGAGCTGCGGAGAGTGGTACAGGATTGCTCCTTTGCGGTGTGTGCCACTGGCTGGTTAGCAGATGGCACTCTTGGGTAAGTCAGGCGAGCGCTCCTTTTCCAACTCACCCTAATTGCACCACCAAGGCTTATATAGGGCTCAGTGATTGTTCTGTTGAGATACCAGTACAGGGAGAGTACAGTGGGCAGTAGCCTCCAGTGTGTTCATGTTTTGCTTTCTTTTGTGTGAGATGGAGTCTAGCTCTGTTGCCCAGGTTGGAGTGCAATGGTGCAATTCTAGGCTCACTGCCACCTCTGCCTCCCAGGTTCAAGTGATTCTCCTGCCTCAGCCTCCCGACTAGCTGGGATTACAGGCATCTGCCACCATGCCCAGCTAATTTTTGTGTTTTTAGTAGAGGTGGGGTTTTACCATATTGGCCAGGCTGGTCTCAAACTTCTTACCTCAGGTGATCCACCTGCCTCGGCCTCCCAAAGTGTGAGCCACCGCGCCTGGCGTGTGTTCATGTTTTGAGTTTGCTTATAAAAGCATTTTTCTGGAGTTCTGTCAGAATTCTTTTATCCTCTTACTTCGTTATGTTGAATTTTCTTTTTTTGTTTTAGACATAGGGTCTCACTCTGTCAACCAGGCTGGAGTGCTGTGGCATGGTTACAGCTCACTGCAGCCTCAACCTCCTGGGCTCTAATGTTTCTCCTGCCTCAGCCTTCTGTAGCTAAGACTACAGGCATGTGCCACCACACCTAGCTAACTGTTTATTTTTATTTTTTATAGAGATAGAAAATGCTTGCTATGTTGCCCAGGCTGGTCTCGAACTCTGACCTCAAGCAATCCTGCTTTGGCTTCCCAAAGTGCTGGGATTACAAGCATGAGCCACCCTGCTTAGCCTTGAATTTTTTTAAGTAATAAAAATAATACATGCTTATTGCAAAAATTTCAAATAATGCATATATATACATAAAGTACAAAGTAAGTTTCTCTCTTCTTCTCCATCTCAGAGATAATGACTATTAACTGTTTGGTATGCATTCTTTATCCCTTTTTTTCTGTGGACACTCATCTGCATATATATATATATATATATATATATAGAAACATGGCATGGAGGTTTTAAAATATGGCCACAATTTTTTTCACACCACTGGCATCAACAGGTGTGTTCACCTCTACAGCGAAAGTGAAATTACTTGACTTCTGAAGTTAGGCTGGAAAAATCCATGCTGCATCTGTCTAGATTTCTGGGGACACTCACTTTTGTAGCCTTGAGATGCCATGAGGAGTCTGACTGTGCTGAGATGGGTGTGCTGTGAGGAAGGCCAGATCACATGGAGATATCTCCGTTAGGGGCTCTTGCCAACAGCCGTAACCAATGTCCTAGCCCGTGGCCAGCATTGACTGCCAAAAATGTGAATGAAGATGCCTCTAGGTGATTCTAGTCCCCAGCCATTGAGTTATTGTCAGCCTATGAGTCTTGCCAGCTCAGCCCCTAGACCTTAGATGCAAGACAAGCCATTCCTACTGTGGCTATCTGAGTTCCTGACCCGTGGAATCCTTTAGAGAAATAATTGTTATGGCCAGCTAGGAGAAATCTTTCCAATAGTGCTGAAACCTGCTTGGTTTTACATTTTTATTTATTTATTAATTTATTAATTTTTTTGTAGAAACGAAGTCTTGCCATATTGCTCAGGTTGGTCTCAAACTCCTGGGCTCAAGCAGTCCTCTGGCTTTCATCTCCCAAAGTGATGGGTTTACAGGTGTGAGCCACCATGCTTGGCTTAATTTTATTTTTTAAATTGACAGATAATCATTGTATATATTCATGGAGTACGTAGTGATGTTTTGACACACATAATGGAGAGTGATCAGATCAGGGTAATTAGCATGTCTGTCATCTCAAATATTTAGCATTTCTTTTTTGCTGGGAACATTCAATATCCTCTTCTAACTGTTTGAAATGATGTTATTGTTAACTACAGCCATCCTACAGTCGTATAGAACACTAGAACTTAGAACTCTCATTGGGGAAAGGATAGTATCTTCAATAAATGGTGCTGGGAAAACTGCATATCTATATGCAGAAGAATAAAACTAGACCCCCACCTCTCACCTCATATAAAAATCAACTCAAAATAGATTATAGACCGAAATGTAAGACCCAAAACTGTAAAACTACTAGAAGAAAACATAGGAGGAATGCTTCTGGATATTGGTCTGGGAAAATATTTTAATAAGATCTCAGAAACACAGGCAACAAAAGCAGAAATAAACAAACACTTCTTTAGTCATGCTCAGAGAAGGCAGGAGCCACTTCACTTTTTCCTTCGTGCCACAGGAAATGTGAAAGCAAACAAGGCACCAGGAACTACTTTGGTAGATGATTATCCTAAGATGTCTGGCTGGCAAGTGGCCATGGAAAACATAGACAGCCATGCTGACTCATGTCTCCAAATGTGCCTAGTATGAAGCAGCAACTGAATAAAGGGACAACTGAGGCTACATCCAAAGCCTTTTGGTGAATCTGGAACTGTGGTCCTCTCTGCCTTACGTTTTATATCCATGCTCTTGAATAGACAAAATATACCCTGTGCATGCATTTCCATAATGTAGTCAAGCAGGAATATTTTTTCATAATTCTGTTACTATAAAATTTCATCAGATAACCAGAGTATTCGCAGATTCTGAAGAGACAGCTTGCAACTAGGCTTAGGTCTCTCAGGCATTGTATGCCAGGACTGGACAATTACAAAGGTCCATCTTCTGTGGGTTTACTATAAGGTGTTAAGGCATATTAGTGGATCTCTGCAGGCTGAAATGATATTACCTTACAAAGAAAACATACAGCTGGGTGCAGTGGCTCATGCCTGTAATCCTAGCATTTTGGGAGGCCACGGCAGGCAGATTAGTTGTGGTCAGGCGTTCAAGACCAGCCCGGCCAATTTGGCGAAACCCAGTCTGTACTAAAAATACAAAACTTAGCTGGGCATGGTGGCGGGCGCCTGTAATCCCAGCTACTCGGGAGGCTGAGGCAGGAGAATCGCTTGAACCAGGGAGACAGAGGTTGCAGTGAGCCGAGATGGCGCCATTGAACTCCAGCCTGTGCAACAGAGCTAGACTCCGTCTCAAAATAAATAATGAAAGAAAGAAAATAAAGAAAATATACTTGTTATATTTACTACAAAATGTATTAAAAATCGTTTTTCTATCCCTTTTTTATTTTTTAAAATATATTACTCTCTTTTCACCATTCCTATTCAATATCCTTTCATTTTAATTTTCTGGAAACAAGCATCTGACCATTAGTATGTCCATTCCACTGTGGGCCTTTCCTGCATAATTCTCCACTCCCTCACCACACACTGAAAAGCAATAATTAAATGTGTGGTGCATCTTGTAATTGATGGCATAGTAGACATCTAGCACATCTGCCCTATATCTCTATGAATTTATGTTGAGTGTACACGTAAATCCAGAGAATGATAAAGGCCTAGAGTGATGAATTTAGACTTTTGGGCCACTTGTCTCCTGGAAACTTTTGCAGATTCCCTAAAGGGTGACTAAAAAGCTGAACAGCAGTTTTAATAGCCACATGGGACTAGGAGGATGGAGATTTGAATTCACCTTCTGTGTAGGAGAGGACCCAGTGAGCCGTTTTGTTTTGGGTTGGGACCTTGCAGGGCTATGCCCTAAGGGTAAGCTGGACACAGTACACTGTACAGTGAACTGGACGCAGCCCCTCCTGGGAGAAGCAGCACATCTTCAAATACTCTATAGCCATGAATTTGGATTGAGATGACCCTGAATTTCCAGTGCTCCAGATATCTAGGAGAATCAAATAAAAATTATCTTTTGAGGGAGATAGTATCCTAGACCTCAATTTATTTTAACAAACAATTTAGCCAATGTAGGATTTGTCTCACAATATAAAATAACTAGTTGCGTGAGGAGACAAGGCAAGTAGAATAAAATTCAGAAGAAACAATAGGTAATAGAAACTCCAGACATTAGGATTAGTAGGTGCAGACTTTAAAATAACTATCCTTGACATGTTCAAAGATATAAAAGATGAGAAGGAGAATTTTGGCAGAGGGTGGAAACTGTAAAAATAACTAAATGGAAACTCTAGACATGAAAAATTCAGTAGCTAAAATTAAGAAATTAATGGATAGACCTAATAGCTGATTAAAAAGAGCCAAAGAGGGCTGGGCATGGTGGTGCATGCCTGTAGTCCCAGCCACTTGGGAGGCTGAGGCAGGAGGATCACTTGAGCCAAGGAGTTCAAAGTTTAAATACAGTCTAGACAACATAGTGAGACCTTGTCTCAAAAAGAAAGAAAAGAAAAGAAAAAAAAAGAAAACAAAGAAAGAAGAGAGAGAAAGAGAAAGAAAAGAAGGAAGGAAGGAAGGAGAAAGAAGAAGAAAGAAAGAGAAAGAAAAGAAAGAAAGAAAAAGAAAGAAAGAAAAAGAAAGAAAGAAAGAAAGAAAGAGGAAGGGAGGAAGGGAGGGAAGGAGGGAGGAAGGGAGGGAAGGAGGGAGGGAGGGAGGGAAAGAAAGACTTTAAAAAAAAGAGCCAAAGAGAAGATTAGTGAACTGGAAAATATTTCAGAGGAGGATATCCAGAATCAATAACGGAGGGAAAAGGATGAAAAATTATACAACAAAGGGTAAAAGACAAAGAGGATGCAATATAATTTGAATTATAAAAGGGGAAGAGAAAGAAAAAAGAAAATAGAATAAAAGTAATATGAAAATGATCCACAATTGAAGAAAAACATCCAGACACAGACTCAAGAATCACTGCAAAGCTCAAGTAAGACAAATACAAAGAAGTTCACAGCTAGGCACATCATGGTAAGACTGGAAGAATCATATATGAAGAAAAGAATATTTTTAAAAATTAAAAATGCTGAGATTGTCTTTAAAGGAGGAACAATAAACTGACAATGAAACCCCAAAGACTTTTGATATTTTGAAGGTACAGGAAGAAAATTACTGCTAACCTAGAATTTTATCCCCCAATGAAAAATATCTCCCAATAATAAAGGTGAGATAAAGAAATTTTCAGACAGATGAAAGGTGAGAGAATTCATTGCATCCAATCTGCACTTAAACAAGTGCTCTTCAGGCAGGAGGAAAATATTGCATGAGGAAGACTGGAAAGGCAAAAAGGAATAAATGGAAGGAGTAAATATGTGGACCAATTGAAATTATGTAATTTTCTGAAGCAGTAATAGTAACACTGGATGCTAAAAAATGATTTATATAAGTGGGAAGTGTTTTAAGTGTATTCATATGTAGTGTTTTAAGTATTCAAGTTGTATTATTAGGGGCAATGATAAAAGTAATATTACATTTCAATAAGTAAAAGAAGTTGTAACTTCTGGGTACCACTGAAGAAAATAGTAAAAGGATATTTAACTTCCAAATCAATACAGAGAAAAAAGAGAATACTGCCTCCAAAAATGAAGAAGAAGAATTCAGATAATCCAAAGTGGGAAAAAAGAAAGAAGAGGAAAGGAAGAGAGAATGGGCAGAACTAATAAAAAGCAGATTTCAATTAATTGATGATTAAATTAAGTATAAATAGACAAGAGGCTCCAATTAGAAAACAGAGATTGTGAGATGAACTTTTAAAAATTCAAGTATTTGCTGTTTAGAAAAAATATTCTTAAATAAATTATGGGAAAAAATTATAATGGAAATTATCATGTATTTAGAACTCAGTGATATTAAAAATATACATAACCAAACTCATGGGGTGCTGCCAAAACTATAGAAGGAAATCTAAAACATTAAATGTTTGTTAGAAAAGGAAAAAAGCTGAAGGTTCATGAACTAAAGATCTAAAGAAATTTGAAGAACAGCAAAATAAGAGAAAAAGAAAAGAGCAGAATTTTATGAAATAAAAACCAACATAATCTAGAAGAAATCAACAATATATTGCCTTTGAAACTCGAATTGATACCTATTGCTTCAACTGAAGCATCACCTGTATTTCTGAATTTAGACTTTTTTGCAGAGAATGTGTCCAGATTTATGCTTTTAGACAGAGCTCATGAATTCGGAGCTCATGAATTCAGAGCTCACGATTCGGAGCTGACAACAGAAGAGAATTATTCCTTATTATTTTCAACCCAGAGTTCTCCTCATTCAGTGCCTTTTTTGTCTGTTTCAGAACAACCGTGTGTAGCAAAGGAAGTGGAGAACAGCAAATCATGAGAGCTGTCGATGTGAGAATTGAGAGCAACCCAGTTCCTGGTGGCACATACGGTGCCCTTTGTATTAAGGATGAAGGTCAGTGCCAGAGTCTTCTTGAAGGTGCTGGAGGGTGTGCTCTTGGGGGTTGCTATATTAGGTTGATTTCTCTAAAAGAAAACCTTGAAGTGAGGATTTACTGGACATGGTTTATCAGGAAGTCTTCCAAAGAAAAGCCAGTAGTATGGTGGGGAAGTGGACAAGACAGGGAAGGGGGTCAAGCATCGGTGCAATATTGAGTGAAATTCACAGTGGTGGTGAGGCACTGGGTAACTTTGGCTCAATCTCTCAGGAAACCCCTGGAGATAGTGTATGTATGTAACCCCCGTTTTTCCAATTGGGGTGAGGGAGCTGCAGTAGTTATACCACACCTGTCAGGCATGAGTGAAGGCTTGCTTTAGGAGATATAAATTCCGAGGTTCTTCTGTTTTTTGCGTGTGCACAGGCAAAAGGTTCCAGTAGCCTGAGTGCCACCTTCCAAAAAGAGGCGAAGATGCCTACCAGGAGTCCCTGTGCATGGGAATGGTAAAGGTGTCTAGAGAATATGGGTAGAGCCCTAGCAGCATCTGATACAGCGGCTGATGTTCAAAGCTTGCCCTCCAGTCTCTCTTCGTATTGGACAGTACGCTGAAAAGAAAACAATATGTTTTTCCCAAAAAGGAAATGTATAGGATTTAGGAAACTGTTCACAGGAAGGAAAATTCAAATTCCTATTGGGAAATCAGCTGAGTGGTGAGGAGAAAATCATAAAGAAGCCTCAAGGGCAGCATTTTGTATGCACCAAATAAGTACACCTCTGTTATCAGAAACATGTGTGGTTGAAAAAGGAATATTCGTGTGAATGGGGAAGGGGAAGCAAGCTTCTTACTGATCAGTCATAGCAAGGAGCACAGGTTCTTCTTGGCTGCACACTGGACTCATGGGGGGGGTGTTAAAAAATACTGATGCCTCAGTGCTAGCGCTAAAGATTCTGATTTAAATGTTCTGGGTTTTTTTAAACTCCCCTGTGATTTTAATGTGCAGCCCAGGTTGAGAACTCCTTCTGTAATGTAGTGTTTCCCAGACTCCCCTGATAGTGTGAAATACCAGAAGGACTTGTTGAAAATACAGATCATCTGACTGCATCCCAGAGGCACCAAATCCTTATCTCCAGGAAAGGGGTCAGAAGAGTTGGTAAAAGTAAGAGTCATGGTGATCCCTAAGGGCCTTCTGCTCTGGGGTCCCTCTCTAGGAAGGGCTCTGCAGCTGCTGGTTTCTATGGAAGGGTGTTGGGAGAGTCTCCTGTCATCATTGATCCAATCAAGCAACTGAGAGATGTGACTTGGTTTTCAAAAAATCCAGGGAGAGCAGTATCTGTGGTTTATTTTTTTTCTTAAAACACCCACCCACACACACACACACACACACAGACACTCACACATTAGTAAATTTTTTATTTTTATTTATTTATTTATTTTGAGACGCAGTCTTACTCTTGTCACCCAGGCTGTAGTGCAATGGTGTGATCTCAGCACACTGCAACCTCTGCCTTCCAGGTTCATGCGATTCTCCTGCCTCAGCCTCCTGAGTAGCTGGGATTACAGGTGCGTGCACCACCATGCCTGGCTAATTTTTTTTGAATTTTTATTAGAGACGGGGTTTCACCGTGTTGGTCAGGCTGGTCTTGAACTCCTAACCTCAGGCGATCCGCCCGCCTCGGCTTCCCGACATGCTGGGAGTACTGCGCCTGGCTCACATTAGTAAATTTAAATAATCTTTTAAATTCTAAACATAAACAGAGGGTCATATCCCTGAGGGAGACAGGACAGAGCCAGAAGAAAAACAGGACAACATTTTTTCTTCAGTAATGTCAAAGAAATACGTAGGGTTTCTGAGTCTTATTTCTTTCTCCAATAAACAAGATGTATTGGTTAGCTTTTGCTAGCTAACATATCACCCCAAAATGTAGTGGCTTAAAACAGCAACTATTTATTTAGCTTACAATTTTGTGAACCACCGATTTGGCTGTTTTTCTGCCGGTCTTGGTGGGACTTCTTCATAAGTCTGTGGTCAGCTGCTGTTAGCTAGGTACCCTTGCTTCTAGGAGTTGGCTGGCCTTTGGCTTGGGTGACAAGGGCAACTGAACCATGTGTTTCTCCTCACCCAACAGGCCAACCTGGGCTTTCTACCTCACAGACCATCGAGCAAGTTATGTGTATGCAAGTGTGTGCCCCTTTTGCCCACAACTGTAGTGCATGAAGTCAGAGGTTGAGAACATCCATTCATGTCCTATAGGACACCAAAGTCAGCATCATGATAGTGACTCCAGATTAGTCATGGGTAACTCAATATATATGATACATTGCACTCAGAGGAACACATTGATTCAGTGATTCATTTTTTGCATATTCCTTCCAAAAATGTGTAACTGAATCTAATCACAAGGAAACATTAACCGAACTCAAATTGAAGAACATCCTACTCTTTTAAAAAAAATGTCAAGAATAAGAAAGGCTAAGCAACTGTTCTAGATTAAGATAGACCAAAAAGACTTGTCAATGAAATGCAATTCATGATCCTGGATTGTATCCTGAACTAGGAAAAAATAGTTATAATTGATGAAGTTTGAATATGGATCATGAATTAAATAATAGTATTGTATCAACGTTTAAATTTTCTGATTTGGATAACTGTACTGTAGTTATATAAGAGAATATCCTTGTTTTTAGAAATGCACACCAAGGTTTTTAGGGACGAAGGGACATCCTATCTACAACTTACTCTCCAATGGTTCAAAAAAGAATTATAGATACACATATATACATATTCACATATATATGTATACACACATGTATGCGTGTGTGTGTGTGTGGTATGGAGAGAGGAAGAGAGAGAAGAGAATGATAAAGCAAATGGGAAGATGAAAACACATTGGTGAACCTGCAAGAAGGGTGGGTTCCTTGCTTTTATAATGTTTATATAACTTTGAAATTATATAAAAATTTAAAATCTCGAAAAGCTCAGGCTGTAGCCAGATGTAGTGGCGCATGCCTGTAATCCGAGCCACTCAGGAGGTTGAGGCATGAAAATCACTTTAACCCGGGAGATGGAGGTTGCGGTGAGCCGAGATCACATCACTGCACTCCATCTTGGGCGACAGGGCAAGACTGTCTGAAGAAAGAAAAAAAAAAAAAAAAGAAAACCGAACAAACAAACAAAAAAAGCAAAAAGCTCAGGCCGGCATGGTGGCTTATGCTTGTAGTCCCAACACTTTGGAGGATAACTTGAGCCCACAAGTTTGAGACCAGCCTGGGCAACATAGCAAGATACGTATATATACATATGTGAATATGTATATATGTGTGTATCTATAATTTTTTTTGAACCATTGGAGAGTAAGTTGTACATATGATACCCTTTGTCCCTAAAAACCATCCCTTTGAAAAGTAAAAAAATTCGCCGGGCATGGTGGCACGCCCTGTATTCCCAGCTACTCTGGAGGCTGAGACGAGAGGATCTCTGCAATTCAGGGGTTTGAGGCTGCAGTGAGCTATGATCATGCCACTGCACTCCAGCCTGAGCAACAGAGTGAGTCCCTATGTCTCTCTCAAACAACAACAACAACAACAACAACAACAACAACAACAAATGGTCTACATACTCCTCCAAAAACAGCAAAAACAACAGCAGCAGACAAAAATAAACCTAAGACACAAAATAACACTGAGTCATGGGGAGCCGGTTGGAGAGAGCCAGTGGAATGGGAGGGTGTGGAGACCCGGGCACAACGAGAGCACGCTGCCAGAAAGCTCGGCAGCGAACTGTCCGGATGTGTTCCAGAGGCAGAGTATCCATGTTGCTGTCGGCTTTTGGGCTTCCTGAGCTCATCATGGCCATGCATGAGCCTAGCAGAACGGCAGGCTTTAGATGAGGCATGTGCTGAGGCTCCCGTGACACCTGTTGGCATGTGTGTGAAGACTGGATGCCATTTGAAAGGAGCGGGCATTATGTGTGGTTCATCGCTGTTACAGTGCTCGAGGGCCCTGTATCCCAGAGCAGCTCGCCCTAGCCTAGCCTGGGCAAGAGCTGCAAAGGGCAGGGGTTACAGGGAAGACAGGAGCCTTGGTCCTGCTGGGCCTACTTGGTGAGGAAGCTTCAGGTGAGCCATGAAGAGGACGCAGGAATGCATGCGGAGATGGCACGAGGACCACAGGACTGTTCTCCTGGGGCCTAACAGAAAAGCAGGATGGATTCCCACAGTTACTCAGAGAGAGTTCTATCCCTGCCCCTCTGCCTTTTCTCCTTTAGAAAGAGCTTGTAAACGGCTCCTGCAGGGCCCTCCGCCCTTCTCAGCAGAGTTGCTGCTTTTCCTCAGTAGAGCCTTTGTTGACAGCACAGTCAACAAGGGAAATCTGTTTGCCCAAGGAAGGTGCAGTGCCTTGGCGGAAGCAGAGGAGAACAGGCTGTGCTGTGAGGTTCCCGTGTGAGTGTAGGTGAGGTCCAGCTCAGCAGATGCCCCCGTGCAGCGTTCCTCCAAAGCTTGCCTTTTTCCCCGTGATGCTGCGTGGCGCTAAGCTGCTTCTCTCTGGCAAGACTGGAAGAATGAAGAGTGCTAATTCCAAAAACGGCAGACATGTGCCTCATAAAGAGCCCAGAAGGAAAACAGAGCCTGTGGAATGTTGAGGCAGCTTCCTCCTGTGTTTCTTTATAGAAATAAAGTTCATCGTGAATGTAGACTTTTCTCAGTTTCCTTTCAGTATTTTTGTTTCAGTGACAGTGAATTTCCAACCCTGTGGTGATCTCACTTAAACTAATAAGTGAAGTTATTTTTAACCGACTGGATTCTGATGAAATAAGCTGCCTCCTCTTGGGTCTTCTGGCGTTGCTGCTCTTGGCAGCTTGTCTGTGGGGTCTGCAGCTTGGGGTCTGGAGGCTTTGATTTTCCTCTGACCCTCTGTTGCCCTGATAAGCCTCCACTGAGTATATGCTTCTGTTTCTCCTGATCTAAGACAGGTCTGGCCTTGCTTCCCTCTTCCTAGCCCACTTCACCTTCTTAGTACTGCATTCCTCCTCCCCTGCATACTTTATGATTGCCTCTATTGCCCTTGAAAACAGGAGTGAAATTATTCCCGTCCTTTATGTCATTAAGAAGACAGCTGGATGCTCCCCTGTCTTGGTGAGTGATCAGGAATTTTTGAAAGGAGCTAATTTCCGGGACTGCCTGGAGAAGGCCCGGTGTCTCAGGAATAACTTTGGGGAAATTCTCCAGCTGTAATACCAGATTGGAACCAGTTAATTGCATTGGTTGGTACAGCTGATAGAGAACACTTAGTTCAGGGTCTCCCAGGGAAGTGTGAAAGCCTCTGAGCTCATTACCATGGACCTGCTGTCAGTCATTTATGTGTTCATTTATTTGTCCAGGGTCAGGCAAAGTTCAATGCTGAGACTTGTGGGTGCTTCAGATAGATGATAGATAGATGATTAGATAGATAGATAGATAGATAGATAGATAGATAGATAGATAGATAGATAGACAGACAGACAGACAGACAGACAGACAGATAGATAACTCCTCCCCCCTCTCAAGGAGTTAACAGTGTGTCGGGATAGGTAAGAGAGGAATATTTTTCCATGACACAAAGGAGAAAGTTTATTAGGGAGACTTCCTAAGCAGTGGCATTTGAGATGGATAAGTTGAGGGGATAATAGGTAGGGAAGAGAGGACAGGACATTGAGGACAGGAAGAACAGGGGTAGCAAGGGCTAGGAGTCTAAAGATCCCAATGGCTTTGGGAGACTAGCTGTGGGTGAGCCATTGTACTGGAGCTCTGGGAGAGTGGGCTGGGTCAGCACATCCTTGGGGGCTTGAGTAGTTGTTGGCCAAGGCTGAGGTGGCTGCAGAGGGCAGCCCAAATAATTCCCACACAGTAAGCAGTGATGCCCTTTCTCCTGCCACCCACACACCCAGGCCTGGGTGGGCATCAGGTCTTGTTTTCTCAGACCTGAGGTCTTCTGCTCCAAAAATGTGGGCTAGACCAGTCCTGATGCACCAACAGCCAGTTTCCATGAATGCCAGGTGTCTGGGCAGCCAGAGAAATGTTGCCAATGGGTCTTTTGGCCCCAAAGGCAGATACCTCTGTGGTGTCTTTGTGGCCTGGGGCCGTGGGCACCAGCAACCCAGACAGACTTCTCCACTTCTGTGCTACTCAGAAGAACTGGGGCTGTACATCTGGACCTGTCGGTGTGGTCAGGGACTTGTGGTTTGGTTTTCTGGCGTGTGGTAAATGTGAGGAGTTCAAAGCCCTTCCTTGCAGACACATACATGTGTGCCCAGGGCTAGATGCGCCCGGGGACAGCTTTATTTTTAAGCCTCTGCTGATCCAGTGAGGGTCCACATGATCTGTGAGCATGGACTTGGAGATATCTGCCTACATGCTGTTCTACGGCAGCCTCTGGACCTGCAAGCACCACTTAGTAACAGTCTGTTATTTGCCTTTTTAGAAAGGGCCTTGATGCTGTTCTTTCCAAGACAGGCTTTCTCATTGTTTTCAATAACGATAAGCTAAGAATTTTCCAAATGTTTTAGTTCTGGTTCCTTTTTGCTTAACAATTCCATCTTTAAGTCATTTATTTCTTCTCAAATTTTACTGTAAGCAACAGTAAAGGAGCCAGGCCAGTCCTTCAAAACTTTGCTTAGAGATTTCCTCAACCAAATATTCAATTTCGTGGCTTGCAAGTTCTACCTTCCGTAAAACCCTAGGACACAAACACAACTCAGCCAAGTTCTTTGCCATTTTATAACAAGCATTCCTTTTCTGCTGATATTCACCAACATGTTCCTCATTTCCATCTGAGACCTCAGCAAAATGGCCTTTATTGTCCATCTTCCTATCAGCATTCTGTCCAGAGTTATTTAGGTATTGTATAAGAAGATGAAGACTTTCTCTACAGCTCTCTTTTCCTTCTGGGCCCTCACCAGAATTGCCCTCAATGGTCCATTCATGGCAATGTAGTCTTCTTCTAGCATGCTTGACATTGACATGGCTACCCAGCCTGGTCTTATCTCCTAGACCCGTAACACTAAGGCTGGAGGACTGGAAAATCCACAAGAGATGTGATGCACTGCAGAAGAAGCACCTAAAACATTCTAGCACCTCAAAACTTTTCTAGCTTCTACCTGTTAATTCCAAAGCTGAATCCACATTTTTAGGTATTTGTTACAGCAAACCCCCCACTTCTTGTTACCAATTTCTGTTTAGGCTGCTATTTAAAAATAACATAAATGGGGTAGCTACAAATGACAGAAATATATGTCTCACGGCTCTGGAGGCTGGGAAGTCCAAGATAAGGTACTGGAAGGTTCAGTGTCTGTGAGAACCCACTTCCCAATTCACAGATAACTCTCTTCTTGTGGAGCCTTCACATGGTAGAAGGGGTGAGGCAGTTCTCTGAGGTCTCTTTCATAAGGGCACTAGTCCCATTCACGAAGTTTCTACCCTCATGGTCTGTCTTGTACTGCTATAACAGAATGCCTGAGACTAGCTGATTTATAATAAACAGAAACTTATTGGCTCAAAGTTCTGGAGGTTGATGAGTCCAATATCAAGGTGGCAGCATCTAGCAAGAGCCTTCTTTACGTGGCAGAAGGTGAGAGGAACCGAACTCACCCTTTTATAATGGTACCAGTTCCACCTAGGAGGGTGGAGCCCTCCTGGCTTAACCACCTATTAAAGGTCCACCTCTTCATACTGTTACAATGGCTATTAAATTTCAACAATGAAGTTTGGAGGAGTCAAACATTCGAACCATAGCATGGCCTAATCGCCTCCCAAAAGTTCCACTTCCAAATAGCATCACACTGGGGATTAGGTTTCAACATATGAATTTTGGGAGGACACAGACATTCAGTCTATGGCAGAGTGACAGCTATGACATGAAAAATCTTCTAAGACATATTATGCAGATCTCAGAATATGTGTAGTATAATCCAATTTATTCTTTAAAAAACTTATTTTTATGTATATGTGTAAACGTGTGTGTGTGTTTGTGTATGTGAAATTTCCCCCCAAGAAAAAAAGACATCTGAAGGAGAAACACCCTAGAAAGGGAGTAGCAATGAGACTGAAGGGAGATGTTTATAGTTCATGCTCTATATTTTGTATATTTTGATTTTTTTTAATAGTGCACATGCATTATTGCATTTCTTATGTAGCTTTAAAATATCTCCCTTCTATGTGTCTGTTCTCAGCCTGTCTTTTATCTTTTACGTGGGCATTCTTGAGGCCAGGGTCTGTGCTTAGAACAGGGCCTTCTTCAATATTTTGGGTGTGCCATGTTCACACTCCTGTGTCTGCTGACTCCAGTGTCCCAGCAGTGGGTAAAATATGGGTGATTCTTCCTAACTCTCTTTCCCCCAAGTAAAAGGTTTCCTCTGCAGTGCACCACATCTCTTGTGGATTTCCCAGTCCTCTGGCCCTGTTGTGGGTCTAGGAGATGAGACCAGGCTGCATAGCCATGTCAGACAGCAGGCAGGAAAGAGCTTGGTGTGTTTGAGAAAACAGTGAGCCTAGATGGTTTCAGGTGAGAGAGAGCGGTCCAAGACCGGGCTGAACAGGTTGGGATAACAGCTGGATATGCAGGGGTGAGAATATTGGATTGAATTTTTAGGAGAAACAGGAAACCATTGTAGAACCGGTTCTCAGCTAGGATGCACGCTTTGAACATTTTCTGAAAATCGTTGTGGCTGCTAGTGGTGCAGTCCAGTAGATCAGGAACCCCCAAGCTTGTCCTTTATGCAAATTCCTCCAAGCCCCATGTTTATGACAAGAAAGTGAATCAGAGCTAAACCAAGGTGTTCTCAAAGGAAACACCTGGAACACAATAGGTTAGAACCATGGGCTCTATACCCAGAATACCTGGGCTTGAATCTTGGCTCTACCATTTACTTGCCTTGGGAATAGTATTAGAACCCATGCCATAGAGTTGTCAAGAGGACAGAATAGGATAATACAAGTGAGCCACTTAGCCTAGTGCATAGCACAGAGTAACACGTCAATAAGTACGAGCTATGACTGTGATTAGTATCTAGCACCACATAACTCTAACAACATAAAGTGATACTAATAGTACAGTTTATTCACCTTGATGTTATACTGTTTTCAATAAATCAACCCATAATTTCTTTCAAAATAATTCAGCGAAGTTTAATATGCATATATATATTTATAATGCATACAGCTAATATGCATACAACCAAGTAATTCCATGCCTGGGTATTGATCCAAGAGAAGTGTATGACCACACAAAAATGCGTACACAAATGTTCATAGCAATTTTATCATAAAAGCCCAAAACGGGAAGTGACTCAAATGTTCATCAACTGATGAATGGATCAAAATATGTGGTATATCTATAGCATGGATTAGTATTTGGAAATAAAAAGAATGAAATATTAATACGTGCAAAAACATGGATGAAGCTCTATAACATTAAGCTAAATGAAAAAAGTCAAACACGAAATATACATACTATATTATTCCATTTGAATGAAATTCTAGAAAAGGTAAAACTACCAGTGAGAGAAAGTAGCTTAATAGTTGCTTGGGGTAGTATGGAGTAGGGGAGGGTGTCTAGGGCCAAAGGCAAGTAGAATATGGTTTATGAGAATTGTTCTATACCTTGATTGTGGTGGTGGTGGTGGTTATACAATTGGATACATTTAGCAAAATTGACTAAGCTGTACAGTTAAAACTGATGAATTTTATTTATATAAATAATACCTTAAAACACACAAAAAACGAGAAAAAAATTATTGAGCAGCTTTACAGTTACATAACTCCAAAATTGTATTTTTTCAGTGTTCCCACAAATGTTATCTCATTTAATCAGCGAGGCAATACTGTAGGCAGGGTGTTATCATTCTCTCTATCCAGATGAGGAAACTGAAGAACAGAGAGATTTGGTGCTTTGTCTCAAGTGACACAGCTCCTGGGAGATGCAGATGAGACCTCTCACCCACGCACCTTCCTATTCCTGTCCCCACCCATCCCAATCCTGTGCAGCAAGTCTCAAGATCCAGCTAAACCTGATGCAAACATCTCCACCACTTTTTTTTGACCCTGAGGCTGCAGCTCTAACTGTGGGCTTTGCTTCAGATTCTCAACCTCAGGAGGAAAATAGTAATAGCTAACACCTGCTATAGTACCCAGTGTTCACTCATTTAATCCTCACAACAACACTGCAGGAATTTACTATTATCCAAATTTTACAGATGAGTAACTGAGGCACAACAAAGTTAAGTAATTTATCCAAAGTAAGCAGGGGAGCAAGGACTCAAACCCAGACTCTATAGGCTTTTTGTTTTCTGAGATGCTCCTTTCTTCTTACTCTTGAATATCTTACCTTCACAGGCACTGCTGTTTGGGCCGGGATGGACGATGCTCATATTAGGGTGCCCTGCCTTCCAATTTGCTCAGCATTGTTCTTTCTTGTGCTGGTAATTATTAACCAGGGTGCTACTCATTTTCAAAAGTGTCCTTATATGGGTGATAAACTATACGGTCAGCCTACCCTGTTGCTTAGAAGAAAACTTTCCCAGGGAGCCCTGCTTACCAAAAGTAGAGCGTGTGAGAATGGTAGCATAGTTACATGTGGATCTGTGCTTTCCCCTGCTCTCTACAGAAGTTCTTTTTTGTTACAACGAAGATATCCTTACAGATCCAGAGACGCAGCCATTGTCTGTGTTAGGGCAAGGGGAACCTTTGTCTGTGTCAGGGAAAGGAGAACCTTCCAGCAAATCACCATTGCAAATTAAACTGATTCTTTGCTGCATTCATGGACCAGAGCCCAACCCTGAGAATCCGTCAGTAATCCTCTGTGTTCCCAATTCTACTGGCTTCTTCTCACCTTGAACCAAGCCTCCATCATTGACCATTATTGCTCTGTCAATAGTGGGCAAATACAGGTTCATATCTGGTTTTATCTTTTTATGAGCATTTTCTTTTTCCCCTTTTCATGGCCCCAGGTGGCATTCAATTCCAATTTAGCCATGGTGTGGTTGGCTTTATTTGGTTTAAGGACAATGGGTATTCAATTACCATCATTACTTGAAGATCTATTCAGGGCCATTCAAAAGACCATCAGTCTCCAACTATTTATATGGGAAATGGAGCTTGTTTTTATTCAGGACCTTATTAAGTTCCAGGCATGTGGTAGGCACTGGGAAAGGCATACGTTCATTTAATTCTAGTAACAACCCTATGAGATAAATGTCATTAGCTCCATTTTTACAGTTATAATAGATTTTTCTATTATAAATATGAATATGTGGTCATTTTAGTGGAAAGTATAAAGAAAATTAAGGTCTCTCATAATCAGTCTTCCCTAATATAAGTATTTTAGCATCAGTCTTTTGTGTTCCGGACATGGTTTATTTAGTTTACTAAATTGGGATTATATGAACAACATAAAAGATTGCATTCTGTTTATTTCTCATTTATATAGATATAGATTTATATCTCCCCATGACATTGAATATGCTTCAAAGGGTGACTCTTAATGGCTATAATAATCCATTATATGAATGTACTATAAATTAAACATTCCCTGTTATTAGACGTTTTGGTAATTCCATGGATTTCACTGTAATAAATACCACAATTGAACATCTTCATGCATGTATCTTTTTACTCATCTTCAATTACTTCAGGCTCTTTTTTTAGTTTCAATTTATCTAGAACTGTGAGCCAGCAATTACATTAAGACCTTGTCTATTGTGCACTGCCTCAGACCTTGTCAATTACCTGCACAACAGCCATTCCCTCCCCCATCCCCAAGCAATTTCTCCCCTCCCCAAGAGAGCTGGTTGTTAATATTTAACATTTATCAGCACATCACTGATCAATTGGGGACTAAGCAAGCAGAGAAGAATTATAGGACAAGTGAAAGGAGTTTGCATTTCAGAAAGGAGGGAATTATTTTAAGGACTCAGAACAGATAACACCACTTGCAGGTGTTTAGAAAATGATTATTTATTGGTTTGTTTGTTTGTTTGTTTGTTTGTTTTGAGACAGAGTCTCACTCTGTCCCCCAGGCTGGAGTGCAGTGGCACAGTCTTGGGTCACTGCAACCTCCGCCTCCTGGGTTCAAGCGATTCTCCCTGCCTCAGCCTCCCGGGTAGCTAGGACTACAGGTGCGCACCACCAGGCCCAGCTAATTTTTAAATTTTTAGTAGAGATGGGGTTTTGCCATGTTGGCCAGACTGGTCTTGAATTTGTGACCTCAGGTGATCCACCCACCTCGGCCTCCCTAAGTGCTGGGATTACAGACGTGAGCCACAGCGCCCAGCTGAAAGTGACTATTTATTCTTGCCTCTGAGCTAAACAAAGAAAGTGATTATTTATTCATAATCCATATTTTCATCAAATATGAATTATTTAATTTATTAGATTATTATATTATTTATTTTTTATCATATTAAATAAATTAAATTTATTTTATTTAATTATTTAATTATTAATATATAATTCATATTTCCGTATCCCTTTAGCTACCATTCCATCTCTCTCCTCCCTTTCATAGCCCTCAAAATCCTCTGCACTCACGGTCTCCATTATCTCACCTTCCATCATTCATTCTTCCATCCACTGCCTTCTGGTTTCCGCCTTATCACCTAAGTGGAACTACTGTCACCAAGGCTACTGGTAGTTTCTCTGTGGC
The DNA here is from genome assembly GCF_024542745.1 of Macaca thibetana thibetana. Lineage (NCBI taxonomy): Eukaryota > Metazoa > Chordata > Mammalia > Primates > Cercopithecidae > Macaca > Macaca thibetana. The sequence goes on from NC_065579.1 coordinate 14,950,478, forward strand.
TAAATATCATGGCCGTTTCTCAGCCTGCCCTTTGCTTATTGTTTCTGAAGTTTTAAGTACTTGACCACACACTTCCTTGAAATATGTTCTGCCTTGTCTTGCTCCAGGTTTTCTTTGTATATGTCTGGCTACAATAATGTCCTTTGTGAACTCTTCTTTCTCTGCTGACTTCCTCTGGGCTCTGACCTGGCCCTCATCTCCCCTTGTAACCAACCAACCAGTGGGTTCCTCTTGCCTGCTGCTCAGAAAAAGCCAATTTGTCAAGACAGAGGAAATGCAATAGAGAAAGAGTTTAATACCCATAGAGCCAGCTAAATGGGAGACCAGAGTTTTATTATTACTCAAATCAGCCTCCGAAAATTCAGAGGCTAGGATTTTTAAAAGATAATTTGACGGGTAGGGGGCAGGCAAGAGAATGAGAAGTGTGGGTTGATTGGGTCAGGGATGGAATCATAGGGAGTTGAAGCTGTCCTCTTGCTCTGTCAGTTCTTGGGTTGGTGCCACAAGATCAGATGAGCCAGTTTAGTGGTCTGGGTGGCACCAGCTGGTCCATCAGAATACAGAGTCTGAGAAATATCTCAAACACCAATCTTAGGTTTTACAATACTGATATTATTCATAGGAGCAATGGGGGAGGATAGGAACCTTGAGGCCTCTGACCACATGTCTCCTGGGCCATAATTTCTAATCTTGTGGCTACTTTGTTAGTTTTGCAAAGGCAGTCTGGTCCCCAGGCAAGTGGCAGGGGTGGGGGTGGGGTGTTGCTTCAGGGAGGGGCTGTTACCGTTTTTGTTTCAACGTTACACTATAAATCCTTCGCAGTTAGTTTGGCCTATACCCAGCAGTGAACAAGGGCAGTTTGTAGGTTAGAAGCAAGATGGAGTCGGTTAGATCAGATTTCTTTCACTGTCATAATTTTCCTATGGCAGATTTTTCTCATTGTCATAATTTTTGCAAAGGTGGTTTCACCCTCATCTCCCCTCACTCGCTCAACACTTCAAAGGCTTCAGTTTCATCTAAATGCCCATTAATTTCAAATCATTTCTCAAGCCTAATCTCCTCCCCAGATCCCTGAATTCCATATATGCAGCTACTTATGGACATTGCTCGTGGCCCATCAAAATCCACAAGTCCCAAACTTATACTCATATCCCTCAGCTTCCTATGCCCTGATCCTCGTCTCACCCCTAACATGTTTCAGTTAAATGTTCTGTAAAAACTTCCCTTCTCAGTATCTCCCAGATCCACCTAGTTCCTGCCCTCTGCACCTCATTTGGCTCCTGTGCTGCTATCCTGGACAGCTCAAATGGCCTCCTCACTGGTCCTCCAGTCTCCAGGCATGTTTCCTCAGTGCATCCTCTACACTGCAAATAGTGTTTCTATACCGCCAAGGGGATCATGTTATTTTCTGTGTTAAACTCCTTAATGGTTCCTTGTTCTCCTCTGGACGAATTCCAGACTTTTTACCTTGCTTGTGAGGCCCGTCATGAACTCATGCCTGCCTCCCTGCAGCTTCATCACTTGCAACTCCCCCATTGCTTGCTTCAGTCTTATCAACTTATTGCCATTATTTCAATGATGTAAGAGGCTCAGATAGCAAAAAAGGTTGTTTGGCACTGAGACACAGACAGACAAGTACTTCAATGCAAAAGACTGGAAACACCAAAATAGACCCAATATACATAAGTATATGGTAAGAATAGTGAAACTTCAAGATAGTGGGAAAAGGGTGGACAGATTATTTGATAGTACTAGGCTAATTGGTTATGAATATGGGAAAATAAGGCAATGGATTATTAGATATATTTTTTTTCTTTTTTTTCTTTTTGACAGAGTCTCGCTCTGTCACCCAGGTTGGAGTGCATTGGTGTAATTTTGGCCCATCACAACCTTCACCTTCTGGGTTCAAGTGATTCTCATGGCTCAGCCTCCCAAGTAGCTGGGACTACAGGCATGCACCACCACATCTGGCTAATTTTTTATGTTTTTAGTAGAGACGGAGTTTCGCCATGTTGGTCAGGCTGATCTTGAACTCCTGACCTCAGGTGATCCACCTGCCTTGGCCTCCCAAAGTGCTGGGATTACAGGCATGAGTCACCGCACCTAGCCTGGGTTATTATATAGATATATGTAGATATCTTACTAGATTGAAAGGAAAAGATAAAGACCACAATAGAGAAGTATTTTGAAGCAATACGATTGGTCAATAAATATTCAACTCTCTTGCCAATCAAAGATATGTGCATTAGGCCGGGCAGGGTGGCTCACGCCTGTAATCCCAGCACTTTGGGAGGCCAAGGTGGGCAGATCATTTGAGGCCAGGAGTTCAAAACCAGCCTGAGCACCATGGTGAAATCCCCATCTCTACTAAAAACACACACACACACAAAAAAAAGAAAAAAAAAATAGCTGGGTGTGGTGGTGCATGCCTGTAGTCCTAGGTACTCAGGAGGCTGAGGCAGGAGAATTGCTTGAACCCAGGACATGGAGGTTGCAGTAAGCTGAGATAAGGCCACTGTACTCCAGTCCAAGCAATAGAGCAAGGCTCTGTCTCAAAAAAAAAAAAAAAAAAAAAAAATGCACATTAATATGAGAAATCACTTTGTCAGCCTGTAAAATTGTCAGAGTTTACAAAGAATGATAGCACTCAGTGTTCTGAAAGGAAACGGTCAAATTTATATGCCACTTGTAGGTATATAAATTCTTTTGGTTTTTTAGAGACAGGATCTTACTCTGTCACCAAGGATAGAATACAGTGGTTTGATCAAAGCTCACTACAGCTCCTGGACTCAACAGATCCTCCCACCTCAGCTGCCTCAGTAGCTAGGACTACAGGCACACACCACCGTGCCTGGCTATTTTTTATTTTTTAGTTGAGATGGGATCTCGCTATATTGCCCAAGCTGCTCTCAAAACTCCTGGCCTGAAGCAATCCTGCTGCCTGAGCCTCCCAAAGTGCTGGGATTACAGGAGTGAGCCACTGCACCCAGCCAGCCTGAGTGTAAATTCTTAAACACTCATATTCAGCTTGGCAGAACCTATCAGAAGCTTAAAAACTACATATTCCCTTTCATCCATCAATAGTACTTTGAGTATTTTATTCTAAGGATATTAGCATGGCTAGTACTGTAGGGGAAGGAAGCCTTTCCTACGCTGTGAGGGCTCAGTAACTGAGTCTATGAACATTGACAACAGACAGATCAATAGGAAGAAAAAAGGTGTACTGATTTATTATATGCACAGGGCATCACAGGAAAGAAAAGTGAATACCCAAAACCCAGTAAGATTTAGGAGCTTATGTACACTCTATGAAGAGGGTGGAGAGGGTACATAATAAGCTCTATGAAGAAGGTATATAAGCTCCTAAATCTTACTGGATTTTGGGTATTCACAGTGGAGTCTGATGGGCCAGGGGTGGGGGAATGTAGACAATTTAGGGGAGATTAAATGATTTTGGGGAGAGATGAATGAGCCCTCAGAAAAGTAGGTGTAACAAAGTCTGTCTAGGTCCTCTGCTGTGATAGGAGTAAATCTTCTCTGGTTAATGAAATTCCTGGGGAGGGGATTAATGACAGCTGTGTTCCTTTTGAAGGATCTGTCATTAGGCAGAAAAGGGAAGCCCAGGGAAAGCCTCTGCCTGTGTCTTCTATCCCCCATGTGCCCTCGGTTTGAAGTAATCAGCTTGCCAAACAGAGTTGCATATTTTTGGGTGGCATTTCCTGAACTCCCTCAGTATAAAGGTATGTTACAATGTTCATTATTTAGTAAGGAAGAAATGGAAACAGAGTTAGTGTCCCACCATAGGGGACCCATTATGGTAAATCCATACAAATGGAATAATATGTAGTCATTTACAATAAAATTTTAAAATACAAATATTTGTTGATAAGGGGAAGATTTCACAATATAATGTTAAATTAACAAGCTACAAACCAAAATGGTTATATCGTATTACAGCATAATGCTGTGTGTATGTATTTGTGTGTATGTGTGTAAAACTGAAAGAGTAAAAACCATGTTAGAAGTATATCCCTGGAACAAAAATGATCTTCGCCAGCATTAAGAAGGCAGAAAGGGCAGACTTGATAGCTTATCTCAAAAAAACTACTAACAAGTACTAATTGGCCATTGCTTATTTATTACAAAACAGAAACGTCTTACGAATTTTTAATGTGTACCATAATTTAATAAATCTCATATACCAGAATATGAGTGACTGACGAATATTTTTGTTGGGCAGTCCTGATTTAACTAAGACTGGCTGTGGTTAAATGAGTATGTTCAGTTTTTTGAATTTGAATAGTAATTCCAATCCAGTAAATGCTATCACTATTCCACTTTTAAAATATGATTGTACTTCACTAGTAATGGTCAACTTTTCACAAAGATGGTGAATGTCATCTTAAAATCTAATGGAGATTGGTTTTACATATAGATTTATATAACTGGTTATGTGAATATGTTTAAATATTGGGGAAATTCCTTCATTGTCTCAGAACCAAGCAAGACTCACTTGTGTTTTGTATTCATTTGCATCTTAAAGGCAAGGGCTGAAGATAAAGTAGCAATGTATACTTTATATTTTTGGTCTTAACTATGCCAATCTAATTAGAATTCCCTGTATCTAAAATGGTTCTTTTTACTTATCGAAAGGCATTTTAATGTGATTTATATGTAATATCAAATAAAGAACATTTAACACTTCTCAAAACAAAAACAGTGGTTGTCATTGATGAGGCTAAAGGAAAAATTTAATTTTTTTTCCTAAAGCTTTCTTCTCCCATTGAGATATTTTAAAGCAAATCCAGGGCATTATATCATTTCATTCTAGAATTTTTTTTTTTTTTTTTTTTTTTTTTTGAGAAGGAGTCTCACTCTGTCACCCAGGCTGGAGTGCAGTAGCATGACTTCAGCTCACTGCAACCTCCGCCTCCCCGGTTCAAGTGATTCTCCTACCTCAGTCCCTGAGTAGCTGGGACTACAGGCATGTGCTGCCACATCTGCCTAATTTTTGTTTTTTTAGTAGAGACTGGGTTTCACCATATTGGTCAGGCTGGTCTTGAACTCCTGACCTCGTGATCCACCCACCTCGGCCTCCCAAAGTGCTGAGATTACAGGTGTGAGCCACAGCGCCCAGCCGGCTAGAAGATTTTTTAAACAAGTTTTTAGGAGGAGAAACTCAAGGAGTAGTATCATGTAGATTTCCATGTGTTAGTAATTGATTTAGAGTTATTGATTGATTGACACAGGGTTTATTTGCATATGAACTTGCCTACATCTTGCAAATACCATATTGCTTCCCTGGTAGAATCCCTACAAGTTGGAAATCACTATCTTAAGTTATGAAGTATCCCTTGGGAGAGGTTGTGAATAATTTTCAACCACTTAAACCTCATGCTGAATAAATTACAGATTTTTCTAAGGGGAGGTATTTTTTAAATTAACTTAGTTCATTAAGGCATAATTTACATCAGCAAAATGCACAGATCTAAAGCTGACAAGTTTTGACAAATGTATACACCTGTGTAATCAACACCCAGTCATGATATAGAACATTTCCTTCACCCCAGAAAGTTCCCTGGAGCCCTTTTCCAATAATCTTCTGCCCCTCCCTACTCCAGCAGAGCCAGAGGCCCATCTCTATTCTGATTCTTATCACCATATATAGGTTTTGCCTGTTTTTGAGGATAGGTTTTTGATCTAGAGCAGCCGTTCTCCAAGGGTGGTCCTTGTACCAGCAGTCTCAACATTACCTAGGAACTTTCAAGAAATACAAATTTTGGGGCCTCAGCTGCAGTCGGAAACTCAAAACGAAGTCCAGATGTATTTTTACAAACCTTCCAGGTGATTCTGACGCATGTTCATCTTTGAGAACCTCTGATGTAGAGGAATGTAAGAACTAACTATTCTTGGGTAGGACAATGCTGGTTGTGTGTTGTGGAGTGGGTGGGAGGGAGCTAGCAGGGGGCCCTAAAGACACATACCTTAGGTAACACCAAAAGGAAGGAGGAAAGATCAAGCATTTGTTTCAGAATTTTTACATTTTTGGCTTGCAAAGTAATAATTGAGTTTTGCAGGCTCTTATTTAAAATTTCAAAGGTCAAGATGAAAGTCAACAATTTCTCAGAATAAAAGCATCAACTTTCATATGAGTTCTAAACTCTGTGGAAACACTGGTTATCAGAAGCTCTGATTGGCAGGCAAATGTGCCCTTTTAAATTGAAAAATGAGTGAAATAAATGTGCTTATGAATAAACATTTGTTTGATAGATGAAATCTGGTATAAAATCTTCTTTTCCTGGAAGGAAAAATAATAGATATATCTCTTGATGTTGAAATGGTTGAAACCCAGGTCTTAAATCTGTGTTCACAAACCACAATTTCTATCTACAGAATAATCGAGAAACAACATTAAGACTTAGTACACTTACGAAATGTAAGTTTCCCTAGAGAGGAGAAGAGGATCCAGGTATATAGCCGGCTGTTTTCCATAGCTCCCTTGTGAGGTTCAAAATGGGAAGATTAGTGAAAAGAACTAATTCAAGTTGCACTTGGATATGAGTGGTGTTTCTGGCATGCGCTTGGTTGTGTTAACGCATAGCACTGTTGTGCTGGAGCTTCCGAATCACACCAGCTCAGAAGTGTGTTTCCTGTCTTGAATGTTTGCAGGAAATCCAGAAACATATGGTATATGTACCTAGACTCTCAGCAGCATTATTGCGGTTTTCCTGAGCCACATTCTAGCCTGTATCGTTTTGAACATTAATTCTGAAGGAGAAGATCTCATGAGTCTGGTGGGATCTGAGTTTAGCCTGAAGTCCCTCCTTCTCTACTTCCAAAGCAGTTTCCCTGTGTTCCTTAGGTAGATTTATGTGAGACTGAAAGTATTAATCAGTCCTTTCATAGTGTTTGCTGAAAAGCCTTCCAGTAGATCCTGGTAAGAAAACAGTGGGGCATCTAGCGTGAGTCATGGGCAGCTGAGGAAGGTGGAAAGTCCAAGCCTTTTGCCTTTGAGATACCAGCTGGAAGGTGGTCCAGCCTGACATAACTGAGGTGGATGACTTTGGTTCATTCTTCACCTACATGATTTTCCTCTACTCACCCTGTGGAGGGTACATCTGAATTTGTGGCAAGGGTTTCAGATGACTGCCTGTCCTGACTGGCCATATAGGTGAAATAAGCACTTGATCTCCTAGGCTCCTTGACTCAGAGAGCCAAGGTAGTTTTGGTCAAAATATGTCACTCTGTGCTGTCTTCCTGGAGTACAGCCACACACTTCATTCAAAATCTCTCTCATTTGAAAGGATATGTATAGCAATAAGTGTCTTTAAGAGAGTGCTGACGGGGTGCGGTGGGTCACACCTGTAATCCCAGGACTTTGGGAGGCCGACGCGGACAGATCATGAGGTCAAGAGATCAAGACCATCCTGGCCAACATGGTGAAACCCCGTCTCTACTAAAAATACAAAAATTAGCTGGGCATGGTGGCAGGAGAATCACTTGAACCCAGAAGGCAGAGGTTACAGTGAGCAAAGATCATGCCACTGCACTCCATCCAGCCTGGCGACAGAATGAGACTCCGTCTCAAAAAAAAAAAAAAAAAAAAAAAGTGCTACCAAACTACAAGCTGTGAAGCCAGTCAGGGTGGCTTAAAGCACAAGTCGTATTTTTTTATTTTCATCATTTCTCAGTCTATCTTCTTTTAAGCAATATGCTTCTTAGGTAACTTGACTGCATATGGACTAAAGGAAAACAATCTGTAAAATTAGAAGAGGAAATTTGAATTTGAATTTTTTTTAATTGTGACATTACTTTGATGCAGAGTTCTTCTTCTAGAGGTTTATTCTAAAGAAATAAGATAGGTACAAAAATGTGCATGTGAGACTGTTCATTGAAGCATTGTTTATAATCGTGAAAAATTGGAATCAACGTAAATATCTAATGATTAAATAATGTGTGCTACCAAAGATTGAAGTAGATTATAGTATTAATGTGGAAAGAAGTGTAGTATTAAAAAAAAAAAAAAAAAAAGACTTCTGGTTTCTGGCCCAGCATGTCAAGAGCTTAGAAGTTACTGCTCCATCATAATAAGTAAAAAACTAAACAACTGACACATCCATAGCTCTTCTTAGATCCATCAGCAAAGTGAGGTCACAGGGCAAACTGCTGTCCCTAGAATTGCAGACACAGGTGAAAACAGATAATCACAAGTTACCTAAGCAGAACAATCGGAAGAAACCAATGCCAGGGTAGGAAAACTTAAACTGTTTAATTGATGAATTGCTGGAAGCTCAGGGTGGACAAGTTTGTGAGTTAAAAACTCCAGGGGGACCCAGTCATCAAGGGGCCCCCATGCTTTTGAAAGTTTTACCTCCAGGAGCTCTATGAGGTCCTTACTGAAAATATCAGAGAAAAATCTCGTGCTTTCAACGAAGAGAGAGGAAAAATAACCATTTTAAAATACCCCAGAATATTCTGTTCTTAACAAGGCCTGTGGTTAGGAACGAAATATTTTTTCAGAGCCTAACCTACTGCGGGGAGGGAAATTCCCAACTCCAGCTCCCTGTAGCCATCCTCTCTCACCTAGATGGGAGGGGAAAAAATGAGAAGCACTGATGAAGTTCACAGTCCTGGGGCACAGGCTCACAAAAGACCAAGACCTAGTCACAGGACTCTAGAACACTTCCTCTCCCCTCCACACCTTCCCACCACATTCCCAGAGACCTGTTTACCACAGTTGCTTTTGCTCAGAACATCATGTCCACTTTTCAACAAAAATTACAAGGCATTCTAAAAGACAAAAGATACAGTTTGAAGAGACTGAAAACAAGCATCAGAACTAGACTCAGATATGGCAGGGACGTTGAATTTATCAGACCAGGAATTTAAAAATGCTATGGTGACTATGCTCAGGGCATTAATGGGAGAATTGGATGACATACAAGAACAGATGGGTAATAGAAACAGAGAGGTGGCAATTCTAAGAAAGAATCAAAAAGAAATATGAGAAATCAAGAGCACTATAACAGAAATGAAGACTTCCTTTGATGGGCTCATCAGTAGACTGGACACAGCTGAGGAGATAATCTCTGGTTGAAGATATGGCAATAGAAACTTCCAAAAACTGAAAAACAAAGAGAAATAAAGACAAAAAAAGAGAATAGAATATTCAAGAACTATGGGATACTAAAAAATTATAACATACACATAATGGAAGTATCAGAAGGAGAAAGAAGGAAGGAACAGAAGCAATATTTGAAACCATAATGACTAAGAACTTCCTCAAATTAACATCAGACAACCAACCACATATCCGGGGAACTCAGAGAACACCAAGTAGGATAAATACCCAAAAAACTATACCTTGGCATATCATTAAAAAACACAAAACAATTAAAGATAAATTTAAAATCTTGAAAGAATCTAGAGGGAAAAAAAACTACCTTATCTACAGAGGAGCGAAAGTAAGAATTATTTGCAATTTCACCTCTGAAACCATGCAAGAAAGAAGAGAGTGTAAGGCCAGGCGTGGTGGCTCAAGCCTTTAATCCTAGCACTTTGGGAGGCTGAGGTGGGCAGATCACCTGGGGCAAGAGTTCGAGACCAGCCTGGCCAACATGGTGAAACGCCATCTCTACTAAAAATACAAAAAAATTACCTGGGTGTGGTGACGCATGCCTGTAGTCCCAGCTACTCAGGAGACTGATGCAGGAGAATTGCTTGAACCCGGGAGGTGGAGGTTGCAATGAGCTGAGATCACGCCCCTGCACTCCAGCCTAGGAGACAGAGCGAGACTCCATCTCCAAAAAAAAAAAAAAAAAAAAAAAAAAAGGGTAGTAAAATATTTAAAGTGTTAACAGGAAGAAAACTCCACCAACCTAAATTGTATGCCCTAAGAAATCGTCCTTCAAAAGTGAAAGAGAAATAAAGACTTTCTCAAACAAAAAATGAGAGAATTTGTTGCCAGTAGACCTGTCTTGCAAGAAATGTTAAAAGAAGTTCTTTAGGAAGCAGGGAAATTATATAGGTCAGAAACTCAGACCTATGTAAATAAGGGAAGAACATCAGAGAATAAATAAGTGAAGGTAAAGTAAAAACTTATTTTTTTATATTCTTAATGATTAGAGAGATAATAGCAGCAATTCAGTAGTGAACTGAATGACATCAATGATACGGGGACAGGTGGGAGGAATTAGGCATATTTTGTTATTATAAGGTACTTGCACTACCTGTGAAGTGTAGTATAGTGTTATTTGAAAGTGAAGTTGGACTTGCAAATGTATATTGCAACCACCAGGGCAACAACTAAAAAAGATAAAAAATAAAAAATAAAAAGTAAAGGTATAATTGATATGCTAAGAAAGGAAAGAAAATGGAATTATATAAAATGCTCAATTAAAACCATAAAAGACTTAAAAAACGGAAGACAAAAATAGAAACAGAAAATAGGGTAACAGATAGAAAACAATAACAATTATAGTGGTTATCCAATTATATCAATGATGACTTTAAACATCAATGGTCTAGATACACTAATTAAAAGACAGGTATTATAACAGTGCATTAAAAAACAAGACCCAACTATATGTTGTCTATAAGAAACCCACTATAAGTATAAAGACACATATAGATAAAAAGTAAAGGGGGTTGGGCATGGTGGCTCACACCTGTAATCCCAGCACTTTGGGAGGCCAAGGCAGGTGGATCATGAGGTCAGGAGATCGAGACCATTCTGGCTAACACGGTGAAATCCCATCTCTACTAAAAAAAAAAGTACAAAAAATTAGCCAAGCATGGTGGCGGGCACCTGTAGTCCCAGCTACTCAGGAGGCTGAGGCAGGAGAATGGTGTGAACCCAGGAGGCGGAGCTTGCAGTGAGTCAAGATCATGCCACTGCACTCCAGCCTGGGCAACAGAGCGAGACTCCTTCTCAAAAAAAAAAAAAAAAAAGGAAAGGGATGGAGAAAGATATACCATGCTAACACTAATCAAAGTAAAGTGGGAGTAGCTATACTAGTTTTAGACAGAGCAGACTTTAGATCAAGAAAAGTTATCAGGGATAAAGAGAAGAATTACGTAATGGTAAAAAGGGCAATATTCTAAGAAGACATAACCATCTTTAATGTATATGTGCCTAACAACAGGATACCAAAATACATGAGGAAAAACTGATAGAACTACAAGGAGAAATAGATGAATCCACTGTTGTAGTTGGAGATTTAAACACACTTCTGTCAGAAATGGACAGATCTGGCAGGCAGATCAGCAATCACATAGTTGAACTTGACAGCCCCATTAGTTAAGTAGATATAATTGACATATTTAGACCACTTCATCCAACGACAGCTGATTACACATTCTTCTCAGGCTCATATGGAACATTTGCTATGATCGACCACATCCTGGGCCATAAAACACAAATTAACAAATTTTAAAGAATAGGAATATGACATCTGCTCTCAGACCACGGTGGAATTAAGGTAGAAAACAATAACCGAACAATAGCTGGAAAATCCCAAAGTCCTTGGAGATTGAACAACACATTTTTAAATAATGCGTGGGTCAAAGAAGATATCTCAAGAGAATTTTAAAATATTTTTAACCACATGAGAATGAAAATACTTTTCAAAAGTTGTGAGAAGCAGTGCTTAGAGGCAAACTTATAGCAGTGAATACATATATTAGAAAAAAAGAAAAATCTAAAATCAGTAGTCTTAGCCTCCACTTTAGAAAACTCAAAAAAGAAGAGCAAGTTATATCTAAATTAAACAAAAGAAAAAAATACAGTATTCATTGCCTAACAGCAGGGATACATTCTGAGAAATGCATTGTAGATGATTTTGTCATTGTGTGAACATCATAGAGTGCACTTACACAAACCTAGACAGTATAGCCTACTGTGCACCTAGGCAATGGTACAGCCTATTGTTCCTTGGCTATAAACCTGTAAGTGTGTTACTGTACCGAATACTGTAGGCAGTTGTAACACAATAGTAGGTATTTGTGTATCTAAACAGAAAATGTACAGTAAAAAATATAGTGTAAAAGGTAAAACAAACAAAAAAAATGGGCCAGGCACAGTAACTCATGCCCGTGATCCCAGCACTTTGGGAAGCCTAGAGGGAGGATCATTTGAGCCCAAGAGTTTGAGACCAGCCTGGGCAACATAAGGAGCTCCCGTCTTTCCAAAGGGGGAAAATATATCTAGGCCGGGTGGCATATGCTCTTGGTCTCAGCTACACAGGAGGATTGCTTGAGAGTCCAAGAGTTCAGGGCTGCAGTAAGACATGATCATGTCACTGCATTCCAGCCTGGGCAACAGAGTGAGATTTTATCTCAAATCTCCCCACCCCCAAAACAAAAACCAAACAAATGCAAGAAAAAAAACAAAAGATGAAAATGATACATCTATATGGGGCACTTACCACGCATGGTGCTTGCAGCACTGGATGTTGCCATGGGTGAGTCAGTGAATGAATGGTCAGTGCATGTGAAGGCCTAGGACATTACTGTATACTACTGCAGACTTTATAAATGCTGTACACTTAGACTACACTAAATTTATGAAAATATTTTTTCATCAGTAATAAATTAGCTTTAGTTTACTGTAACTTTTTTACTTTATAATTTTTAATTTTTTAAAACTTGACTTTTTTGTAATAACAGAGCTTAAAACAAAAACACATTGTACAATTGTACAAACATATTTTCTTTATATACTTAGTCTATAAGATTTTTATTTTTTTAATTTATGATTATTATTATGATTATTATTTTTATTATTTACTGGGTGTGCTGGCTCATGCCTGCAACCCCAGCACTTTGGGAGGCCTGAGGCAGGAGGATCTCTTGAGGCCAGGAGTTAAAGAACAACCTGGGCAACATAGTAAGACCCCATGTCTACAAAAAGAAAAAATTTTTTTTGAGGCAAAGTCTTGCTCCATCACTGAGGCAACCTCAGCTCATTGCAACCTCTGCCTCCTGGGTTCAAGCTATTCTTAGCCTCCTGAGTAAGTGAGATTACAGGCATGCACCACCACGCCCGGATAATTTTTTTTGTATTTTTAGTATAAAAAGTTATTTTAGGGTTTCACCATGTTGGCCAGGCTGGTCTTTGACTCCTGACCTTAAGTGATCCATCTGCTTTGGCCTCCCAAAGTGTTGAGATTACAGGTGTGAGCCACTGCGCCTGGCCAAAAAGAATTTTTTTAATTAGCTGGGCACAGTTGCATGTGCCTATAGTCCCAGCTACTCAGGAAACTGGGGCAAGAGGATCACTTGAGCCCAGGAGTTCAAGGTTACAGTGAGCCGTGATCATGCCACTGCACTCCAACCTGAGTGACAGAGCAAGACCATGTCTCAAAAAAAATTTTTTTTAACTTTTTAAACTTTATTGTTAAAAACTAAGACACAAACATGCACATTAGCCTAGGCTTACACAGGGTTAGGATCACCATCATCACTGTTTGACACCTTCACATCTTGTCCCAGTAGAAAGTCTTCAGGGGCAGTAACACACATGGAGCTGTCATCTCCTATTATAACAATGCCTTCTCTGGAATATCTCTTGAAGGACCTGCCTGAGGCTGCTTTAGTTAACTTTTTAGAAATAAGTAGTAGTACACTCTAAAATAATGACTAAAGTATAGAATAGTAAATATGTAAACCAGTAACATAGTCATTTAGTATCATTATTATTTTGTACTGTACATAATTTTATGTGCTATCTTTTATACAGTTGGCAGTGCAATAGGTTTGTTTACACTGGCATCACCACAAACACATAAATAATACATTGCTCTATGGTTTTACAATGGCTACATCATTAGGTGTTAAAAATTTTTCGGCTCCATTATAATCTTACGAGACTACCCTCATATATTCAGTTCCTCCTTGACCAAAATGTCGTTATGTGGTGCATGACTGTAATAAAAATTAGAAATCAGTAAAATTACAAACATAAAATCAATAAAATCAATGGAACAAAAAGTTGGTTTTTTGAAAGCATAACCGTTTTGAAACTGATAAGCCTCTAGCCAGACTATAAGAGAAGATGCAAATTACTAATATTGAAAATGAAACCCCAAAGCAAGCTGTAAAACCTAGAAATATTATTCTAACTTTCTCCCACCTTTCTGTGTAGCACCTAGCCAGAAAGAAATAACTTGACCTACCTTTTGGTAATAGGTCATAAGACCTATTTTCCAGAGGAGTTCTGCCTGTATCTCGGAGAAAAGAATGCTACACAGAGAGGCCAACAAGAAGCCCAACAAACAAACCTGGCTGGGTTTCCCCCTTTAGTATATTACCATTTGATCATACACCTTTTGTCCAATCACATTTCTACACAGCTGTCCATTCTTCATTGAATCTAAACATAAAAATCAGTTTTCCCTGGTTCTTTGGGTATTTATTTCTGAAGGCTCAGAGGTCACATAAAACTTTGATTAAACAATTAGTTATGCTTTTTAAAAAAAATTAGAGGGGACATCATTACAGATCCTATGGACATTAAGAGGAAAATAAAGGAGTATTATGAACAACTCTATGCCCACAAATTTGATAACCTAGATTAAATCGTCCATTACAGAGAAGAAATGGACAATCTGAACAGGCCTATAGCTATTAAATAAATAAATTGAATCAATAACTAATCACCTTCCAAGGAAAGCACCAAGCCCAGAGGGTTCACTAGTGGATTCTGCCAAACATTTAAGGCAGAAATTATGCCAATTCTCTACAATCTTTTCCAGAAGTTAGCAGAAGAAATACTTTCTAAACCGTTCTATGAGGCTAGTATTACCCTGACACCAAAACCAAAGACATTACAAAAAAAAACTACAGACCGGGCCAGGCATAGTGGCTCACACCTGTAATCCCAGCACTTTGGGAGGCTGAGGCAGGCAAGTCACGAGATCGAGACCATCGTGGCTAACACGGTGAAACCCTGTCTCTACTAAAAATACAAAACCTAGCCGGGCGTGATGGCAGGCGCCAGTAGTCCCAGCTACTTGGGAGGCCGAGGCAGAGAAATGGCATGAACCCGGGAGCTGGAGCTTGGAGTGAGTTGAGATCGTGCCACTGCACTCCAGCCTGGGTGACAGAGACTCTATCTCAAAAACAAACAAACAAACAAAAAAACAAACTACAGACCAATGTATCTCACGAACATAGATGCAAATATCTTCAACAAAATATTAGCAAATAAAATTCAACAATGTACACAAAGATGTGTACACCAAAACCAAGTGGTATTTATCCCAGGTGTGCAAGGCTAGTCTTCAAAATTAATATGGTCCATCACATCAAGAGGCTATGGAAGAAAAATCACATAATTATATTGATCGATGCAGAAAAAGCATTTGACAAAATCCAACACCCATTCATGATAAAAACTCCTAACAAATCAGGACTAGAGGGGAACTTCTTCAACTCAATAGAGAACATCTAAAAACAAAAACAAAAAAACTACAGCTAAAATCATGATTAAGGGTGAGAAATTTGAGGCTTTCTTGCTAAGATCAGAAACAAGGCAAGCTGTTTCTTTTCACCACTGCTTTTTGGCATTGTACTGGGAATCCCAGCTCATACAATAAAACAAGAAAAGAAAATATAGATTGCAAAGGAACAACTGCAACTGTATTTGTCTGCAGATAACATGATTGTCTATATAGAAAATCTGAAAGAATCAACAAAAAAAACCTGGAACTAATAAGGAGTTATAGTAACAAACCTGCACATTCTGCACATGTATTCCAGAACTTAAAGTATAATTTTTTTTTAAAAGAAGCAATTATAGCAGGATTGCAGGATACAAGGTTAATGTACAAAAGTTAATCACTTTCTTGTGGACCAGCAATTAAATAGTGAAATTTTAAATTAAAAACACATTACCGGTTGGGTGCAGTGGCTCATGCCTATAATCCCAAGACTTTAGGAGGCCAAGGTGGGAGGATCACTTAAACCCAGGAAGTCAAGGCTGCACAGAGAGCCATGATCGCACCACTGCACTCTAGCCTGGGCGACAGAGTGAGACCCTATCTCAAAAAAACAAAAAAGTCAAAAACACCACGTTACCATTTATATTAGCACCCCAAGAAAAAATGAAATTCTTAGGTGTAAATCTAACAAATTATGTGCAAGATCTATATATCTAGATGAAGAAAACTGTAAAACGCTGATGAAATATATCAAAGAAGAACTAAATAAATGGAGAAATAGTCTATGTTCATGGATTGTGAAATGTCTGTTTTTCCCAACTTGATCTATAGATTGACACATCCCAATAAAAATCCCAGCAAGTTACTTTTACGGATATTAACCCATTTACGCCTCGTGTTCCATTGTTGGAATGCTAAGCTTGTGGCAGTTATTTATATTCTACTGCTCCAGGTCATTGCCAAGGTCTGATTTTTCACACAAAAAAATTTGCAACCTCTGGCATAAACGGGTTAACAAACAAAGTCTGTAGTTTATGTGGAGAGGTAATAGACCCAGAATAACCAACTAAATATTGAAGAAGAAAAACAAAGTCAAAGGGCTGAACCTGTTGGACTTGAAGACGTCTATAAAGCTACAGCAATCAAGATAGTGTGTTATTGGTAAAAGAGCTGAGAAATATCAAGGGATCAGAGTAGAGAGCCCAGAAATAGACCCACATAAATACAATTGATTGATCTTTGACTAAGGAGAAAAGGCAATATAATGAAGCAAAGATAGTCTCTTTTACATAACTGCTGGAACAATTGGACATCCACATACAAAAACCATTACCTAGACACAGACCTTACACCCTTCACAAAAATTAACTCGAGAGGGACCATAGACCTAAATGTAAAACCCAAAACTGTAAGACTGCTAGAAGTTATCATAGGAGAAAACCTAAATGACCTTGGGTATGGCAATGGCTTCTTAGACTAAAGGCAAGATGCATGAAAGAAACAGTTGATAAGCTGGGATTCATTACAAGTTAAAACTTCTGGTCTGTAAGAGACAATGTCTAGAGAATAAGATGGGTCACAGACTTGGGAAAATATTTGCAATCCAGAACACAAACCAACAAATGCTAGCAAGGATGTGGAGCAACAGGAACACTCATTCATTGCTGGCGGGAATGCAAAATGGTACAGCCATTTTGGAAGACAGTTTGACAGTTCTTACAAAACTAAACATACTCTTCCCATACAATCCAGCAGTCATGCTCTTTGGTATTTACCCAAATGAACCAGAAACTAACGTTCACACAAAAACCTGTAAATGGATGTGTATAGCAGCTTTATTCATAGTTGCCAAAACTCGGAAGCAACCAAGATGTACTTCAGTAGGTGAATAGATAAATAAACTGTGATACTTCCAGATAATGGAATATATTCAGTGCTAAAAAGAAATGAGCTCTCAAGCCATAAGAAGACATGGGGGAGCTTTCATTGCATGTTACTAAGTTGTAGAAGCCAATCTGAAAAGGCTACATACTATGATGCCAACTATGTGAATTCTGGAAAAGGCAAACTACGGAGACAGCAAAAGGATCAACTGTTGCAATCTTTAGGGAGGAGGAAGGTATAAATAAGCAGAGCACAGAGGACTTTGGGGCAGTGAAACTATTCTGTATGGTACAATAATGGTGGACACATGTCATTGTGCATTTGTCAAAGCCCATAGAATGTACAAGACCAAGGTTACCATAACCACTCAACGTTATGGACTTTGGGTGATAATGAGGTATCAGTGGAGTTTCATCAGTTGTCACAAATGGACCGCGCTGGTGCGGAATGCTAATAGTGGGAGAAGTTGTGTGCATGGAAGGGTCGGGGGTATGGGGAGCTCTCTGTACTGTCTGCTCAGCTTTGATGTGAACCTAAAAAATAGTTTGTCAACTTTTTTAAAGCAGGGTACTCAGTAATGCATATGATATAAATCCCATTTATGTTTAACAAACAGAAATATGTATGTATTTATATATGTGTGTGTACATATATATTTGTATATACAGGGTATGTGAGTGTCTGCATGCGTGTATGTCACTTTTATATTTACCAAACTGATGACGTTGTTGCCGTTGGTGTTGAGGTTGTGAGCAGGGTGGTGGGGGGAAGGTACCCTCTGCTGTGCTCTGTAGTCTGTACCATTTAGCCTTTGTCAGAGTTCCTATTCACTTATCGAAATATGGCAAAAGGGAGCTTGCTGCTAGGTATGTATCTCCAGACACTCCTTTCAAGGAGACATCAGAAGGTAACATTGTTTGGCAGCTTAAAAATGCAAAGTTGTAGCACTTTCTGTCGCATTTATTCATGCAACAATTATTTTTGAGTGCCTCTTCTATTCCAGGCATTCTGCCAGGCCTTGGAGTTGCCAGGGTGACCAAGAAACAGCCCCTGTGATCACAGTTGAGGGTGCGGTGGGCGGCAGGGGAGAGCTGTGTTTTAAGTCTGTTTTCTCACAGGCTGAAAAAGTTCCGCACAGTTTGGAAAAGCTGACTGTGATTCCTTCTCCTCAGAGAAGCCGTGTGGAGACCCGCCTTCGTTCCCACACACCATCCTGCAGGGCCGCACCGGCTTGGAGATGGGGGATGAACTGCTGTACGTGTGCGCCCCAGGCCACATCACGGGCCACCGGGAGACCGCCTTCACCTTGCTATGTAACAGCTGTGGGGAGTGGTACGGCCTGGTGCAGGCCTGCGGGAAAGGTAAGCAGCCCAGGGATGGGCCACCTTCGCGTACCCACACAGTGCTGGCAGAGGGCTCCGCGGCTGCTGGCTGCATGCCGTGGGCTCTTCTCCACCAAGGTGCCTTTGAAAAGAGGCTTTCAGACCTTTCTGCTGAGCTCTGGACCTAGCAACATCTCCACTTGGGGATTCCTGTAGCATTTCAAATGTGCAACTGAGCTCTTCATCTTCCGTGCTGGGAGTAAAGGGTTAACAAGTTAAAATCCCCGCTTCTTCTCTAAGTACACAGTTGACCTTGAGGTAACTTTCTAGTTTATTTCCCTGGAAATCTGGTCAAGATGGAACATCAGCTGTGGTACAAAGCAGCATTTTTCTGGGGAAAATGACCCCCGGTTGGTAAACTGGGCTGGGAAGACTATAATGCGCACATGTTAGGAAGCCCAGCTCTGTGCTGCTCTGAGGGTGGTGATTCTTGTATCTGAGCATGGCCTGTGTGGGGACCCTGAGAACTATTCTGTGGGTTGTTGCAAGACATTTGAACTCTTATGGGGCATGGGACTTCCAAGCATCATCGATCCACACCACACATATGAGTTCTGATCCACCTGAGCAATCTTGGGAGGAAGGCTGGGGTGGTGAGGGGTGGAGCAAGGAGACGAACTCCAGGACAGCTGTATGGAACTGATACAAGGGCTCTTCCCACGGATGAAACTTGCTTGCTGTTTCCTGGCGGCCTTGCTCTGCTCCCTGGCCTGGAGCCTTCTGAATGCCAGGTGTGACCTGTGGAGTCTGAATAGTTAGTTGAAACTAAAAAGAGTCCTAGTGGACAGAGTCCCCCAAACCGGATCTGATTTCCGCAGATGTCCCCATTCCATCAACATCACATTTCTAGGAGTCCTAGTTTACTGCAGCCTCCTTAACCCCTGCTGCCCAGCCCCTG
Organism: Macaca thibetana thibetana; assembly: GCF_024542745.1. Classification (NCBI taxonomy): domain Eukaryota; kingdom Metazoa; phylum Chordata; class Mammalia; order Primates; family Cercopithecidae; genus Macaca; species Macaca thibetana. The sequence goes on from NC_065579.1 coordinate 14,970,082, forward strand.
GGGAATTTTTCCAGCAGCAGAAATCACTGTGTCCAGCCACACCCAGTCCTGGCCTCCCCACCCCCACAGGGACACAGCAGCCAGCAGGCGGCTGGGACAGCCCCATGGCTGACCTGGCTTGTGACTCCTATACCTTGGACCTCATGCCAAACCCTGAATTGTTCCCTGATCTCACAGTGCTCCTCTCACTCCAAGACTTTTTCAAGAACCCCCGCCCTGGCCTCCCATGACATCCAGGTAACAAGCGGAGGCTGGTCCTGCGGAGGGAAATAACTCCACACCATGATGTTACCGAACTGATAGGACAGTTTGTCCCTGGAATGTCCTGCAGATCCCATGAGGGAACTCAGATGAGACCTAGGGCACTGTCACGACTGTGAGAGTCATTCACGTTGTTGCCTGAAGCTGTGGTTTCACTGCTACTATAGTCTTCACTGGTATTTACTATCCACAATGTGAATACGCCACTATTTATTTATTCAGTCAGCTGTTGGTGGACATTTTGCGGCTGTCACAAACTATGCTGCTATAATTGTCCTCAGCCTCCTTTGGTTCCCATGTGAACACATTTCAGTTGGTTCCTAGCAGTAGAATTGATGCCCATGGAGTATGTGTGTGTTCAGCTGCAGCTGATGCTGCCAAAGTGTTCTCTAAAGTATTTGACCAGTCTGCTTTCCCATCAGCTGTGTCTGAGAGTCCTTGTCGTTCAGCACCTCATCAGCTTTAGGACTGCCAGTCTGGTGATGGCTCTGTGGTGACTTGTAGTTGTAATATTCATTTCTCTAATAATAGTGAGGTCAAGCACTTATCACATGTTAATAGGGCATTAGAATTTCTTTGTGTAAAATGTCCAGATACTTTTCCCATTTTTCTAATTGATTTGAGTTTGATGATTTAAATATTATAGAATTTTTTACATGAAATATTCATAATTAATGTGTTGCAAGCATTTCCTCTCATTCTGTGGCTTATCTTTTCACACTTGCACTGTCTTTTAATGAGTTGGTTTTGTTGTTTTCTATTTCACTACTTTTCAAAGTCTTTGTGGACTCTTTTTTTTTTTTTTTTGAGATGGAGTCTCGCTCTGTCGCCCAGGCTGGAGTGCAGTGGCACAATCTCAGCTCACTGCAAGCTCCGCCTCCCAGGTTCACGCCATTCTGCCTCAGCCTCCCGAGTAGCTGGGACTACAGGCGCCCACCACCATGCCCGGCTAATTTTTTGGATTTTTAGTAGAGACGGGGTTTCACCATGTTAGCCAGGATGGTCTCGATCTCCTGACCTCGTGATCTGCCTGCCTCGGCCTCCCAAAGTGCTGGGATTACAGGTGTGAGCCACGACGCCCGGCCTCTTTGTGGACTCTTACCCATTTTTTCTAGTCATTAGCTGATTAATACTTTAGTAAAATGCAATAAAAATGAATTAATGTAAAATAAAATAGATTCCAAATATAAATGCAATTTTTGTTGAATTAAATAGACATACCATTCCCCTGTCAAATTGTTGCAAAAGTGTTTAAAAACTTTCTGGGTGTTTCTGCTTGCCTTGTTGCATACCTAATAACAAGTTACAGACTGGGACAAGTGCTGAAAGCACAATTCGAGCAATCTTCTAGAACTTTCCTTATCTTTCTTCTGTTGCTGTTGCTGTTGCTTTGTGCCAGGCGGGAGCTACTTGCCAATTCTGATCATTCACCTGCCCAAGAAAATCAAGCATAAGCACCAAGCTTTGCCTTGAAGCAGACCCATACTCACCCTGAGTTGTTAATGTTCCGATGAGGTGCTGAAGTTGCACCATCTCATGAGCCACGCCCACAGCCAAATGGGTTGTTTGCTAGCTCTAGTCGAATGAGCACTAAATGCGGGTTTTGTGAGTCTAAAATGATTATTCCCACTGCAATGCAGTTGTTAAAGCTTTAAGCTGCTGGGCAGGAATTCTGGTTTATACGCTTGGGCTGGATATACAGATTGTTACAGTGTCTGTGGATTTAACATTTAAGCTATCTGTGTTATTGTAAGAAGAGTGTGTGTGTGTGTGTGTGTGTGTGTGTGTGTGTGTGTGTGTATTTCAAGAATACCTTCACCAGATGAATTGCTTCAGATTGGAGAAAAGTCGACTTGGGGGAGTGGGTCAAACAAGGATTTTGGAATTGGACCCATCTGGGTTTGGATAATCACTCTTTGTTGTACTGGCTGATTGGACATTGATCCATTCATTCATTCCACATCCCAGCATTTGGCAGGATCCTAGGTGCTGTCTATACAAGTTGAGTAAATACTGTCTCAACCCTAAAGGAAACGCTAGTAAACTAGGTTCCTCAAAGACACAGAAAAGCAGTAGATGATGAGATAGAGATTGGAAAGTGAGGTGTCACAGAAGGTGACATTTTAGAGGAAGTGTGTTTCCAGATAGAGGAAGTGCTCAGTAAATCCAGAGGCTATAGAAAACAAGTAAATGAAAGCTCACATGTATGCATTGGCTTCACTGTGTGAAGGAGGTTCTGGCAGCCTTGTGTTTTCAGTGTATATGTCGGGGGTGGGGAATGTACCTTAGCCACACTGCAGTGCATACAGGAATGAGATGCAGGGAGGAACAAGGCCAAGGACAGACAACTCAGGTTCAAATTTCTGCTGCTCATGAAGAGGAATAGGGAAGACACAAAGGATAGAGCTGGAAGAAGATCAGAGGTCCAAAGAGGTTGTGGGGGTTTGTTTTGTTTGCTTGCTTGCTGTTGTTATTTTTAAGGTGATTTCTTTTAAGATACTTTTTAAAAAATTTTCCTACAACAAGTGATGTGAGCTTATTTAAACAATGACAGAAAGGATGAGAAGAGAAAACTATTTTCTTTACTTTCCTGAGCCTTAATTTGCCCATAATACCCTTTTTTTCCCTTTTTTTTTTTTTTTTTTTTTTTAAAGACAGTCTCTCTCTATTGCCCAGGCTGGAGTGCAGTGGCACAATCTCGGCTCACTGCAACCTCTGCCTCCCGGGTTCAAGCAATTCTCTTGCCTCAGCCTCCCGAGTAGCTGGGATTACAGGCATGTGCCACCACGCCTGGCTAATTTTGTATTTTTAGTAGAGATGGGGTTTCACCATGTTGGCCAGGCTGGTCTTGAACTCCTGAGCTTAGGCAGTCCATCCGCCTCAGCCTCCCAAAGTGCTGGGATTACAGGTGTGAGCCACTGCCCATAGTACCCATGATTTAAAAATAGGTACTAGTTATCACAGAGCTACCTTAGAGGTGAGGTTCTTGTGAATACATCATTTAGAACAGGACCTACAATATAGTATGGGGGTCAGTAAATGTTCATTCTCTTTCACCTGTATGCTGATCAATGAGACCATTCAGACCCTTTCACCTAAGGTAACCGAAGGGATTTGTGCATGGCACCATGACACTGGCTGCTCGCTTCCTTGTGTATTAACTCTAGCCCCTGTTACCATGAATAACTAACAGCAGCCTGTGACTTCAACCGTCTGTTACTTGGGTGAGAAGTTAATCTCTGCCAGCAGGCTTCTCAGATCCTGGAGACCGGCAGCTGGTCTTTTTTTTTTTTTTTGAGACGGAGTCTCGCTCTGTCGCCCAGGCTGGAGTGCAGTGGCGCAATCTTGGCTCACTGCAACCTCCGCCTCCTGGGTTCACGCCATTCTCCTGCCTCAGCCTCCCGAGTACCTGGGACTACAGGTGCCCGCCACCACGCCTGGCTAATTTTTTATATTATTTAGTAGAGACGGGGTTTCACTGTGTTAGCCAGGATGGTCTCAATCTCCTGACCTCGTAATCTGCCTGCCTCAGCCTCCCAAAGTGCTGGGATTACAGGCGTGAGCCACCACGCCCGGCCTCAGCTGGTCTTTCCAGAAAGGCATGGCCAGTGTGACTTTCGGACTTGATAGAGACCCACGCAGCTGGTAGCTTCCTAGTGTGTGGCGTGCATACCTGGTGGGTAGCAAAAGGTGAGGGAGTGGATGGTGTAGGAGGGTCCCTCAGCCACACGCCGCCCAGGCTGTGTGTTCACAAGCAACATTCCAGGCTTAAGTGGTGGGGATGCAGTCTCTCACTTAAGCACAGGGACTTTCGTCTTGACCATTCACTGAAATGGATGAGGACTTATTTAACTGCCACTTCCTCCCCTCTGTGTGTTGGTACTTCTCTAGCCCTGGTCCCTAGAGTTCAGGTCTGGTTCTGGCCATTTAGTCTTCCATACTCCTGTCAAAATCCACACATGTTCTTCTTGGTTTCCATTCCCAGTCTGGCAGCAGGAAATGTCTGTCATGCCCTCTCTAATGTACTCATAATCTGAATAAAATTGGTTGTTGCCCTAATTACAGAAAAGTCCTGATGCGGCAGGGCGCGGTGGCTCACGCCTGTAATCCCAGCACTTTGGGAGGCCAAGGCCGGTGGATCACCTGAGGTTGGAAGTTTGAGACCAGCCTGACCAACATGGAGAAACCCCATCTCTACTAAAAATACAAAATTACCCAGGCGTGGTGGTGCATGCCTGTAATCCCAGCTACTTGGGAGGCTGAGGCAGGAAAATTGCTTGAACCCGGGAGGCAGAGGTTGCGGTGAGCTGAGATTGTGCCATTGCACTCCAGCCTAGGCAACAAGAGTAAAATTCCGTCTCAAAAAGAAAAGAAAAGAAAAGTCCTCATGCTTTGCTCCTTAAGCATGAATGCAGCAGATTGTCATGCTAGGTGTGTTTTCCTTCGGGCCTCTTATTTCTTATTATGCCAAGTCCCGTATCTATCTTCAAGGCCATGTTTTCTCCTTGGACAATTGCATCCTAACAACAGTCTCTGACCTCCCAGCACTCCAAATTACCACCCCTGGCCACATGCTCCCAGTGTTGGCCTTCCTAAGAAGCCCTCATGGTCCCCTGGACATGCTGACCCTTTTCCCAGCCTGGCCTCGCCTTGCCTTCAACACCTCTGCTCTCTCCTAACTTCAGGACTCAGGGGTTCCATGGCCTCTGCTACTGGTTCCAGATGAGGCCATTTATCCTCTTTCTGTGACTGAGGTGGGAGAGAACAGCTGCTGGCAACAGTAGCCTAACACAGAGAACCCAGGAAGTGAGAGTCATAGACTTTATCTATAATTTGCCCCTTGTTACACCTTGAAAACATGCCACTGGGGCCGGACACGATGGCTCCTGCCTGTAATCTCAGCGCTTTGGGAAGCTGAGGCGGGAGGATTACTTGAGGTCAGGAGTTCAAGACCACCCTGGCCAACATGGCAAAACCCCATCTCTACTAAAAATACAAAAATTAGCTGGGCGTGGTGGCATGTGCCTGTAATCCCAGCTACTCAGGAGGCTAAGGCAGGGGTATTGCTTGAACCTGGGAGTCAGAGATTGCAGCAAGTCGAGATCATACCACTGCACTCCAGCCTGGGCGATAGAGCAAGACTCTGTCTCAAAAAAAAAAAAAAAAGAAAGAAAGAAGGAAGGAAAAGAAAAGATGCCGCAGGGCTATCTGCCGCCACGCGTAAAGACAGGCTCAGAAAGGCCTACCCCTACTCCCAGTTCCATTGGTTCTGTTTATTGCTTTCTGGGCTGCAGTATCAGGAAAGTGCTTGACCCTAAGCTGCACCTCCCTCCACCAGCCTCGCCACCTCTGAGTCCAGTAGCAAATGCACAACTTTTCTTTTTCCCTTCTCTGATCTGACACAGCCATGGAAACAAAACACATTCCCCAGTTAGGCATTGAGAACAAAGCTGTTATAAACCACTCACTCACTCCATGCTGTCTCTTTCCTGGGAGTTGTTTTTTGGGCCTGCTTTTTTAACAACTCTATTGGGTTTAATTTGCATACTGTAAACTGTACTCATTTAAAGTATGCATTTATCTGAACTGTCAGCCGGGCGCGGTGGCTCACGCCTGTAATCCCAGCAGTTTGGGAGGCTGAGGCGGGTGGATCACGAGGTCGGGAGATTGAGACCATCCTGGCTAACACAGTGAAACCCTGTCTCTACTAAAAATATAAAAAAATTATCCGGGCATAGTGGTGGGTGCCTGGAGTCCCAGCTACTCGGGAGGCTGAGGCAGGAGAATGGCGTGAACCCGGGAGGCAAAGCTTGCAGTGAGCTGAGATCGCGCCACTGCACTCCAGCCTGGGTGACAGAACAAGACTCCATCTCAAAAAATAAATAAATAAATAAATTTATCTGAACTGTCGCAAGTGTATACACTCATGAAACCACCATTATAACTAAAATATAGAACACTTCCATCATTCCCAAGTTTCCTTGTGCCCCTTTCTACACACTTCATCTCATTTAATCTTCACAAGTCTGGAAGTAGAAATGGCGAGTTCTAATTTACAGATGGGAACACTGAGGTACAGGAAAGTTCAGTGACTTGCCTGTGTCAGACACCAGAAAGAAGCAGAGCCAGGGTTTAAAACCAGGCACGTCTGGCCGGGCGCAGTGGCTCATGCCTGTAAACTTTGGGAGGCTGAAGCAAGCTGATTACTTGAGGCCAGGAGTTTGAGACCAGCCTGGCCAACATGGCAAAACCCTGTCTCTACTAAAAATACAAAAATTAGCCAGGTGTGGTGGCACATGCTTGTAGTCCTAGCTTCTTGGGAAGCTGAGGCATGAAATTCACTTGAACTCAGGAGGCGGAGGTTGCAGTGAACCAAGATCACCCCACTGCACTCCAGCCTGGGCAACAGAGTGAGATTCTGTCTCAAAACCACAAAAATAAAAAATAAAACCAGGCATGTCCTATCCTGATATCTGCATCATGCAATGTGCTGCCTCCAGGGGCTCTGAGATGGGGAGGAGAGCGAGGCCTCGGGGCAGCACACCTGCCCACTTGCAAACTAGCTGTCCCCTCAGTCAGTTCCTTTGCTCTTTTCTGATTTCTGCAGGTATTATTTTGTTTTCTTAAATTAACTTCTCTTTCTGTTTTTCTCTGTCTTTTAGACTTAATTTCCTTCATAGAAGAATGCATGAGACTGAAACTGAATTTAGAATTTCCTTGTCAGGAACAAAAATTGCCATATTTGTTCAGAGGTTCATTGAACCAGTGGTTATTTCTGGCTTGTCTGGTTGTCTTTTTTTAAAATTACTATTTTTAAAGGCTGTGTAGCCAAGAACAGAGGGGGAAAAAAAAGAGGGTACGTGTGGGGCTTCCAGAAAGGCAGCAAAGTGAAAAAAGATGGAAAGTAGCAGCCCTGGGAGAACCCTGGATTTTGGGCTCTGGCCTGTCTCCTGCAGCCCCCAGCCACATCCCACTCTGATAAGAGACACAAGCAGCGCGCAAGCCAGCCTGCGCTTTTCAGTCCTGACGTGTGCTTTTCTTTGCTCTTCTGTTTTCCAAAAGTAGCAGTTAAATATAAATGCACAGTGAATGACCTGGGTTTTGCCAGGAGAAGCCACAAAGCTTACATTTCCTAGACTTGTTTGTCTAAATCAGAAAGCCCCGTGTTGTGTTAGCACAGGTTTTCACAGAGAGGGTCGGGTGAGGGCAGGGCTAGAAGGATAGCTGAATGATCTGAGTCAGAGCGCAGATTCAGGAAAGCAGAGCGGAGGTGAGAGATACAGCACCTCCACGGGCAGGGAGCTGGGCTTCTCCATCTTGTGGGCAGAATGTGCTTGTTGGTTGAACTCTGATGAATAACAAATGTTACTGTTCCCCATGGGGAGAAAAATAAGCTTTGGATACTTCTTCATAAGTAGGCTATTTGTAAACACTCATTCTTGTCTTCATTTGAGGTTTTGGGGAAACTGTGATATACTGACAACCTGTTTTTAAGTCAGGACCTTGACCTGCGAACCCGGGGAGACAGGAAGAACTTAGTTCGGGGCCCTGGGCTTCTGCCCAGGGTTGCTGTAGCCTGAGGGAGCTCTGGAGGCAGAACCTTAGACACACATACAGACACAATCACGTGCAAATCCATGCATGCACACATACCCACACATGCATGCGCACACACAAACACACAGCTCAGACTGTAAGTGTCCAGGTCAAGGCCACAGCCAGGGTGAGCTGACCTTTCCCAAATCCTCGCTCTAACATTAAACACTAGGCCAGTGTTTCCTGCACAAAAAAGGTGAGAGAGGAGAACATACTCATCTTCTGCCCATGTTCCAGGTACCTTTTAACTTTATGTTTTTTATATATACATATATATATATATATCTTTTTTTTTTTTTTTTTTTTGAGTTGGAGTCTCACTCTTGTTGCCCAGGCTGGAGTGTGGTGGCGTGATCTCGGCTCACTGCAACCTCTGCCTCCCGGGTTCAAGCTATTCTCCTGCCTAGCCTCCTGAGTACCTGGGATTACAGGCGCACACCACCACGCCCAGCTAATTGTTGTACTTTAGTAGAGACAGGGTTTCGCCATGTTGGCCAGGCTGGTCTCGCATTCCTGACCTCAGGTGATCCACCTGCCTTGGCCTCCCAAAGTGCCAGGATTACAGGCATGAGCCACCAGTATTTAAGCTCATGGGATGGGTAACACAGGAGGTGGAAGTTAGCGGACACTGATTATCCCCAATACTGGAACTCAAAAGTCATTTATCATTCTTTGCCTCTCTCACGAATCAAATGATGCCTTGGCTGATGGACTTCCAGAATGCATCAAGCTTTATAAAAATGGAATTCACATCCACTAATTCATTTCTTCACTAATTTATTTATTCAACAAACATTTGTGGAGTGCCTACTATATGCCATACACCATGCTGTGTGTGTGTGGGATACAAAGGCAGGGGGGACATGCCCTTGTTCTCAGGAAGTGCCTGGGCTAGTGGGGAGTTGGGCAGGCTGTGCAGCGAGGGCAGGATGGTGCGATCCGCGCAGGGTGACAGCGGCGAACTCTGTTCTGGATGGATGCTGTTCCCCACGTTCTGGTGAGTAACACATTAGTCCCAAAATGAGACCTTTTAGGGTTCAAGTGTCAAGCACCATCAAGATCTAAATTGGTTTTACCCTGTCCGTATAAGGGCATGAAGTATTTCTAAGGTATCTTTACCCAATCCCCATATCATATATACCTTTCATTTTACTAGTGAAAACCCATTTCTAATGTTTATCATTGGTAGTTAATAGGTCACTAGTTTTTTTTTTGTTTTTTTTTTTTGTTTTTTTTTTTTTGAGACGGAGTCTCACTCTGTCGCCCAGGCTGGAGTGCAGTGGCCAGATCTCAGCTCACTGCAAGCTCCGCCTCCCGGGTTCCCGCCATTCTCCTGCCTCAGCCTCCCGAGTAGCTGGGACCACAGGGGCCGCCACCTCGCCCGGCTAATTTTTTGTGTTTTTAGTAGAGACGGGGTTTCGCCGTGTTAGCCAGGATGGTCTCGATCTCCTGACCTTGTGATCCGCCCGTCTCAGCCTCCCAAAGTGCTGGGATTACAGGCTTGAGCCACCGCGCCCGGCCTAGGTCACTAGTTTTACCAATAGAAAGCCATTTCAGATATTCAGGGTACTAATTGGCAAAGCAATGTTTTTGGTCAAGGTACAAATAAAGAAGTACTTGTATTAGCCACATATGGAGGATGAATTTTTCTAGTGGGAATGCTAACTGTCCATCCCAGAGTGAATTCTTAATTGGAATACCAGCAGCAGCTGGCTTACAGGGTGACATAAGTAACACATGCGTAATATTACACCGTGTGTTTTCTTTTTCTTTTTTTTTCTTCTTTTGGAGATGGGGGTCTCACTGTCTCACCCAGGCTGCAATGCAGTGGGTCTCACTATGTTGTCCAGGCTAGTCTTGAACTCCTGGATTCAAGTGATCCTCCTATCTCGGGCTCCCAAAGTGCCAGGATTGTAGGCATGAGCCACTGCACCTGGTCACACAGTATATTATTCTTGAGATAGCACAGACATCTTAAGATGAATGAATGCCTACTGTTAATATAAAATCGAATGACATCTTAACAAAGTACAATATTGTTGAATTACATTTTCTTTCCCTCAAAGATTATAGTCATTGTTCTTTTCTATCACTGAACATGATGAGGTTAAATTTTAGGCAAGCCTGATTTAATTTTGTTCTTGCATGGGATTTGCCTTTTCTTCCTGAATATCAGTTAAATTGTTTCTTCATCCTTGGCATTCAGCAGCCAAATACTGGGCCAGTTTTTCCTGGTACGTGGTGTCCACTTTTGATTGTCTATTCATATTTTTACTTAAGAGTAAGATAAATACAGAACATTTCAAAATTAAAGATTATAGAGTTCAGTGAATTATCATACCATAAACACACCCATGTAATCAGCACCCAGGTCAAGAAATAGACCTTCACCAGCCACCCAGAAACACTCCTGGTGCTCCCTTTCAGTCCCAGCGTCCCTTAGAGTAACCACTATCCACACTACTTAAACTATAAATTACATTCACCCCCCTCGCTTGAATTTTATTTAAGTGGAAGCATACATTATGTACTCTTGTATACAGCTTCCTTTACCCAACGTTATATCTGTGAGACACATACATGTTGCTCTGTGAGCTGTTCATTCTTTTTCTTTGCTGTGGGCTATTCCATTCTACCGTTAGGATTATTTTTCATTGTTTCATGTTTGGAGCTATTATAAGGACATTCTTGCACAGGTCTTTTGGTGACCATGTTACACGTATTCCTCTAGAGTTTTGCGTTTTCTAGAATTTTGTCTATATAATAATTTACAGTTGAATTGCTGGATCATACAGGGGTATGTGTGTGTGTGTGTGTTCACGCACATATGCGTGTTCAACTTTAGTAGATAATACTCAACAAGATAATGCCCAAATGGTTGTAACAATTTACCCTCTGAAGAGCAATGTATAAGAGTTCTAGGAGCCTTACCTCCCTACCAACAATTGGTATTGACAGTCTTGTAAATTTTTAGCCATTTTGATGGGTATGTTGTGATATCACTTAATTTGAGTTTCCCTGATTAATGATGTTAAGCACCTTATCATATGTTTTCTGGCTATTAGAATACCTCATTTGTGAAGTGCCTATTCAATTCTCTTGCCCATTTTTCTACTGGGCTGTCTGTTTATTTTATATTTATTTGTAGGAGTCCTTTATATTATTCTGGATACCAGAACTTTCAAGGTTATTTATGTTGCAAATGTCTTCTGTTAGGTAAGTTGCCTTTTCATGTTCTTCATAGTATCTTTCATAAATAGAATTTTAATGCAGTATAACTTACTAATCCTTCCCTTTTTTTGAAAAAACTTGTGATAAAAACCACATAACATAAAATTTACCATCTTAACCATCTTCAAGTGTACAGATCAGTAGTGTTAAGTATATTCACATTGTTATGAAACAGATCTCCCTAACTTCTTCATCTTGTAAATCTGAAACTTTATACCCATTAAGCAAAAACTCTTCTTTTTCTCTTTTCCCTCAGCCCTTGGTAATCACCATTCTACTTTCTGTTTCTATAAATGTGACTACTATCGAAGCCTCATGTAAGTGGAATCACACTGTATTAGGTTCATTTTTGTGACTGGCTTTATATAAAGGAAACTATGTATCTATATTTATATCTTTTTTTTCTTTGAGACAGAGTCTTGCTCTGTCACCCAGGCTGGAGTGCTGTGGGAAGATCTTGGCTCACTGCAATCTCCACCTCCCGGGTTCAAGTGATTCTCCTTCCTCAGCCTCCTGAGTAGCTGGGATTACAGGCAGGTGCAACCATACCTGGGTAATTTTCTGTATTTTTTTAGTAGAGATAGGGTTTCACCATGTTGACCAGGGTGGTCTAGAACTCCTGACGTCAAGTGATCCACTCGCCTTGGCCTCCCAAAATGCTGGGATTATAGGCATGAGCCACCACACCTGGCCCAGCCTATATATATTTAAAAGAAACAAAAAGGTATATTTTTAAAATCAGGTTAAGGAAGTTTCCTCATGTTCCTAATTTCTAAGGGTTTTATCTTGTTGACTTTTGTCAGGTGCTTTTCTGAAACTCCTTTTTTTCAAACGTTAAACCAATGATGAATTCCTGGGATAAATCTAACTAGGTATAAGTATTATTCTTTTAATATATTAACTTTTAACATATACTTAATATATTAAAGCTTACCCCAGCTTACTGACATTAACTTCTTGCTGGATTCAGTTTGCCAACATTTTATATGGGACTTTTGCATCTATGTTCAGTGAGATTGGTCTGCAATAGTTCCTTTTTATCAGATCCTTGCCAGGTTTTGGTACCAAGGTTACACTGTATGTATAAAATACATTGGGAAGTATTTCCTCTTTCTCTGTTGTCTGGAGGAGTTTGTATAAGATTGGAATTATCCTCCTAAACATTTGATGTAATTCATTGGCAAAGCCACCTGCGCCTAGAGTTTTGTGTGTGTGGAGAGATTCAGTTTTGTTAATGGTATATAAAAATTTTCTATTTCCTCTTGTGTCACTTTTGGTAAGTTGTATTTCTCTGGAAATTTTTCTATTTCATCAGAATGTTTAGTTTGCTGGACATAATTTTTTTTTTTTTTTTTGAGATGGAGTTTTGCTATCATTTCCCAGGCTGAAGTACAATGGCAGGATCTCAGCTCACCGCAACCTCTGCCTCCCAGTTTCAGATTACAGGCATGTGCCACCACGCCCTGCTAATTTTGTGTTTTTAGTAGAGATAGGGTTTAACCACGTTGGCCAGCCAACTTCCTGGATATAAATTTTTATCATGAGGTCCTGCTATTGTCTTTTCTAATACCTGAAACATCTGTGATGATGTCCCTTTTATTCCTAATGTTTTTCATTTGCATCTTCTTTAAATTCTTCTTAATTAGCCTTGCTAGGAGTTTATCAATGTTACTAGTCTTTTCAAATAATTAACTTTTGACTATGTTGATTTTCTCTATTGTGTGTTTTTGTATTTATTTCTGTTCTTTTAAAAATCTCCTTCTTCTATTTCTTTGTGTTTAACTTAATTTTATTTACCCAGCTTCCAGAAATCAATTTGATTTTTCAGCCTTTCTTTTTTTCTCACATAGATATTTAAAGATATAACTTCCACCGAGCTCAGCTTTTGCTGTTTCCCACATGTTTTGATATGTCATATTTCCATTATCATTCAGTTAGAATGTTTTCTGATTTCCACTGTAATTTCTCCCTTGACCCATGAGTTATTTAGATGTATTTTGTTTAATTTCCATACATAGGGGGGAATTTTAAAGTAATTTTTTGTCTGAATTAATCTCACTATGACCAGAAAATGTATGTATGATTCAGTCTTTTAAAGTTTGTTGATACTTCTTTTATGGTCAATTTTGTAAAAATTACTCTATGTGCACTTGAAAAGAACATTTATTCTATAGTTGTTGGATGTCATCTATGTATTTCAAAGAAGTCGTATTTATGAAGTGTGTTGTTCAAATCTGTATTCTTACCTTTTTTCTATTTGTTATAATTATTAATGATAGAGATGTTTAAAATATCTCATTATGATCATGGATTTATCAGTGTCTTCTTTTAGTTCATATCTGTTAGATTCCTATATTTTGAGGCTTTATTTTTAAGTACATACAATTTTATAATTTAATATCTTCCAGGTGAATTGAAACATTTATCTTTATGAAAGAACCTTCTTTATCTCTACTAGTATTTTTTGCCTTAAAGTCTTTTTTGCTGGTTAGCCTCTTCATGACTTTTTTTTAAGTCTTTGACTTTCAACTCATCTGTGTGCTTATATTTAAAGTGTGTCTCTTATAAGTACCGTGTACATGGGTTCTGTTTCTTTATCCAAGCTGACAACTTTTGTCTTTTAATAGTAGCATTAATCTATTTTACATTTAACCATCAGTAGATTTGGGTTTAAAATTACTGTTGTTTTTGTTTTCTCTCTTTCTTATTTGTCCTTTGTTCCTTTTCCTCTGCTTTCCTGCCTTCTTTTGAAGCAATTAAGCATTTTTTACTTACTGTATTTACCCCTTCTATTACCTTCTAATCGTCTTTTACTCTCCTTTTAGTGGTTACTCTAGAAATTATAACAGGCACCCTTGACATATACAAGTTTAATATTAATGAATAGTTACACCATTTCCTGGCTAATTTAAAGCCATCAAACACTTTGACTCCATTTACCTCCTCCCAGCTTCTATGCTATTGTCAAATGTTTTGAATGAATATTGTGTGTGTGTGTATATATTGTTGTTTTATGCAGTCAACATTCACTTGGCTCTGCCTCCATATTTACTATTTCATTGTTCTTTCCTTCCTGCATCTCTGAGCTTCCATTTATGACATTTTCAGAGTAAGAAATTCCATATTGGCAGTTCTTTTCTTCTAACATTTTGAAGATTTTATCACATTGTCTTCTGGCTTTTATGGTTTCTTTTGAAAAGTCACCTCTCAATCTTATTGTTGCTTTATCAAACATTATATATTTGCTTTCACAGGTTGCTTTTACATTTTTCTGTCTTTGGTTTTTAGCAGTTTTAATTTGGTATGGCTATAGGCAATTTATGTGAATTTATTCTGCTTGAGGTTTGTAGTGATTCTTGAATATGTCTTCTGTCTTTTTTTTTCTGTTTTATAAAATTCTCAGTCTGCTCTGTTCTTTGAAGTTTCTAACTGATTTTTTAGCTCTGTCATGATGCTACATTGGTCCTCAATTTGATGCCTAACATTCTGTTATTTTACACATTACCTTTGAGCTTTGTTTTGTTGCACTCACTTTCTTATTAAGTTTTGTATTGTGAAACAATCCTTTAATCCAGAAGAGGGAATGGTGGCTGTAAGGGGACAAGTCAACTGAAGTAGTATGTTGCCCAGGCTGGAGTGCAGGGGCACGTCATGGCCCACTGCAGCCTCAATCTCCTGGGCTCAAGTGATCCTCCTGCCTCAGCCTGCCGAATAGCTAGGACTACAGGTGTGTGTCACCACACCCAGTTAATTTTTTTTTAAGAGAAGGAGTCTCGTTTTGTTGCCGAGGCTGTTCTCACTCCTGGCCTCAAATGATCCCCCTGCCTTGGATATTTACTCTTGTTTGTTTGTTTGTTTGTCTTTAAAATATCTGGGCTTGACTGGGCATAGTGGCTCATGCCTGTAATCTCAGCACTTTGGGAGGCTGAGGTGGGAGGATTGCTCAAGACCAGAAGTTCAAGACGAGCCTGGGCAACATAGTGAGATGCTGTCTCTACAAAACATAAAAAAAATTTTATTTAAAACTCTGGGTTCTCCTTTTTCCTCAGAAATGTTTTAAATGTTTTATATCAAAGTTTCCTTCCCCTGAACAATGTGAAGTCTTGGCATTTTTTATTCTGTCAGGAAGAAGCAGCCCTCCTGGTTACTGGTTCTCTCCATCCACTTTGCTTCTCTCTAGGATTTGTTGACTCCCAGTACCATTTCTGAAGGATGAGGGTGGGTGAGGAGCTAAGGCAGGCCATGCTTTTCTACTCTTCTTTAGAATCCTCTGTTTCTCCTCTTGGTAACTAGTGTATGAAATTCATTGCAATATATTATTCCCTTTTCGTGAGGTTGCTATTGGTAAAATGTTTTTACTGATGTTTAGTATAGTTTCCTCATTTTTAGAAATTCACATTCAGTAAGCCTAGTTTTGTGTTTGTGTGTGTGTGTGTGTGTGTGTGTGTGTGTGTGTGTGGTGGTGGTGTTTTCCCATTTTGGTAGGTACAGGGGAGGAAAAATATATGATACAGTTTCAACTGGAACACTTAGATATTTTCAAGCATGGCCTGTAATGCACCCTGTTCATAAGGCAATTTTGGCCTGTGTCCCCAATACATATTCAAGTGGTCTGGAACATAAGTGATGAGGTAGAAGAAGGAGGAAGAAGAGCAGATGGAGGGGCAGTCAGAAGCAAGAACAAAAAAGCAGGGGGCACTGGGGCGGATGGAAGTGAAATGTGGGGTGTGAGCAGAAGAGACAGGGAAGAAGCCGGAACAGAGGTTACAGCGAGACTTATCAGGGCCACAGATATTCTGAGGTGCTGGAAGATTTTGAGTATCCCTACAGTCACACTTCTTTTAGCTGTTGGTTATTTGGGTAGAATTCTGCCTTCCTATGGACCGTATCAGTCTTGGCATCTGCAGAGGTGACAAGATGGCGGTCTGTGAGGACAGTGAGGAAGCACTTAGACTCAGCACCCACATTGGCACCAACAGGCCGCTGGCTTTCCCATCAGCCGGGACTGCCTTTGGTAAAGCTCTGTGCAGATGTTGGTCCCTTTCATCATGCTGACTGAGTTCAGCACAAACAGCTTGTTTACTCCCGACAGTCAGTGAACTGAAAGTCAGTGAGTTGATGACCTGAAAGAAAATTAATGCACTGTCCAGATTCGTGCAAGCAAGAACGGGAAATGACAAAAATACCATGGAATAAAATAGAATCTGGGGTCCTTCACGGTTTGATGTCTTGGGGCTGCAGTGAGGCAACAAAAAATACTCCATAGTAAAATAACATGTGGAAAGAGGCCTGGCATTACAGCTGGTGCATGAAGTGTGACCTATGCTTTCAAGTGGGTGGAAGCTTCTTGAGGAAAAATGATCTTGGAGAGTTACTGCTTCCTACCTTATCCCCTCATGAAAGGGGGCTGGGTTCTGGCTGAGGACAGGGATATTCATCCTCAACAGCAGAACCTCTAGGAGACAACTGGCAAATGTGTATTGTTTCGCAAATATAATTTCTTCTGCAGCACCGCAGAATATATTATTTTCTTTAATTAAAAACAAATTGGTTGGGGCAGATTTGGGGCAAAAATGACCGGTCAGACGTGTGGAATGCCAAGTTTCTATGCATTAGGAGCAAACTTTGATGGAGCAGGATCACCACTCTGCTTGAAACTGACTAGCAATGGGGAGAGAGTTCTACTAGGCCACCGTTTTAAATGGATAAGAATATGGGCACCAAGGAGAGGCTGGGATGAGAAGAGATGCTCTCACCAGCTAGGCTGTGACAGCGATTTGCTCACCAGTATGTGAGGGTGTGTGTTGTGTGCATGTATGTGGTGCACACCCGTGTGTGTTTTTGTATTCAATTGGTCCTTCAACAATGGCGTCTTTTCAGAGGGTCTTTGGGGTGTTATGAGAGACTATGGGTACAAGTAATTCATTCCATGTAATTTAGAAGTGGGCCTATAGTCCTCTTGTGTTTCGGGAGACTGTGCTCCTGGAAATTGATCTCAGTGCAGAACAGTTTTAAGGTAGGGATGAAGAGAAGCTTGGGATCTGAGCTGTTGCAGATTTTCCCCATTTTCCTCCCGGAACCATTTACTTTTTCACTCAGTCAAGAATACCTATAAGAATACCTATAGTAGATAAGCACTGTTGTACTTTAGGGACACAGTGCCTTGGGCCCTGCCCCGCAAGCAGCTCATTACTATTGCTAGTGTGTCAGTTAGCTTTTTCTGCATAATAGACCATCCTCAAAAAGCTTAGTGGCATGAAACAACAATCATTTATTCTGCTCCAGTTCTTTGAGTCAGCAGTTTGGGCTGGGCTCACTCAGGTGAATGTGGTCAGCCAGAGCTGACTGATCTAGGGTGGCCTCAGTTGGGACGTTTGCCTCTCCTTCATGGGGTCTTTTATGTTTCAGCATCCCGGTTTGTTCACATGGCAGCTGGCAGGGCTCCAAGGCAGAGAGCAAAGGCATGCAACACTTTCATTGCATTCAGTAGGTCAAAACAAAGGACGAGGTCAGCCCAGATTCTAGAGATGGAAAAACAGGCCCAAACTTTTCATGGGAAGTCGTGCAAAGGCACATTGCAAAAGGACTTGATGCAGGAAAAAGTGGAGATTTGTGGCCATTACTGCAATCTGTCTTCCACAGCCAGTAAGGACACACATGTGCATAAGCAATCTAATCCCCTTATCCTGAGGTCAAAGATACAAGTCATGACCTTAAATCTCAGTGTGACTTGTCTATATGTTTTGGGTAAATTGTAGAGAAAAGTTCTGTCATAGTGACATTCATTTCATTTTGTTGTTTTTGAAGGAAGGACAGTACTTCAATGCAAAACCTGATGTTCGTTCAGAATATTGGGTGAAAATTTGTGCACACAAAATCATTGAAGTTCAATCCTATAGGATGCAAGAGAGATTCTGTCCCATATGCTCCAAGGGGGAAGGGAGTATTTATCCTATTCACCAGTGATCCCAAGCTCTAGCACATAGTCAGCACTCAGTGAGGTCTGTTGAATGAAGGAGCGGGTCAGTGCAGAATTTGAAATGAGGATATAACAGGGAATGTGAAGGGAGGCGCCTGGTTGAGCACTGGGAGTCTGTATTTGAATTCTACAAGGCTGATAAGAATGGTCCAGCCATCTGATGTGTTTTTTGTGTGAGGTTTTGTGAATAGGACACAATGGGGTATAATCATTGGCCATCCTTTTCTAAGCATAAAACTCACATGCATTTGATATTTATCAGTGATGTTTGCTCTTCATCCACTCTTTCCCTTTTCTGACCGAGGACACATGTAAAGTGAATGGGCTTACATTTCAGGAGCAGATCAGAAAAGATTGTTAAATTTTATGTATAGCTCTGTCAGTCATTAAATAAGCAAGATACAGAGTCTTATTCTCTTAATAGCCTTTAGAAATAAGCCAGATACCCACGAATCTAGTTTCAGAACCCAGGAGTGCACCGCATGACACCTCAGCATTCCATCTAGACCTTGACTCTGGAGCTCTGTGCATTTTGTTCTTCCAAAGTTGAAAGTTAAGTGGGAGAACCAGTCTGTTTTAATAATTTAAGTGTATCTTCCAGCAGGACTTGGCTTTCAAAGACCATTGAGAGAGGGGAAGCTCAAAGGGCTGCTGCTGTCTTCTGAGGACACCAGCTTCTTGAGCTTTCCTGACCAGTTGATTCCCCTCTCGTCGGACTGTCCTTACATTCTGGGCTTCTAGTTGTGGGGCTCTATTGAAACTTATTCAGTTGGATTCAGAATACTTTACAGCATCATCCCATGACTTGGAAGTTTTACAAAGAACAAATCAGTGTTTTAAAAGATGCATTGGGGGCCGGGCGTGGTGACTCATGACTGTAATCCCAGCACTTTGGGAGGCCGAGATGGGCGGATCATGAAGTCAGGAATTTGAGACCAGCCTGACCAACATGGTGAAACCCTGTCTCTACTAAAAATACAAAAATTACCTGGGCGTGGTGGTGTGCGCCTGTAATCCCAGCTACTCGGGAGGCTGAGGCAGGAAAATCGCTTGAACTCGGGAGGTGGAGGTTGCAGTGAGCCAAGATTGCGCCACCGCACTCCAGCCTAGGAGACAGAGAGAGACTCTGTCTTAAAAAAAAAAAAAAAAGATGCATTTTTAACTTAATTATAAAATACATACAAATCATAAGGCAACAAACCAGGTGTTTATCAAGCATAAACACAGATATTTAGGCCTTGACACAGTGAAGAAATCAAATATTGCCAGCACCCTAAAAGTCCTGTTTGTACCAGACCCAATCATCACCCCTTCTCTCTTACCCAAGTGTAACCACCATCCTGAGTTTCGACATCCATAGATCAATTCTGCCTGTTTTTTAGCTTTATATAAATAGAATCAACACAGAGTGTGCTCTTTTGTGCCTGGCTTAACATTATGGCCATGCAATTCATCTGTTTTGTTGTGGGAAGCAGTGGTTGGTTCATGTTTATTGATGTACAGATTTGCATTGTTTGAGTATCCTGTAATTGATGTACCGGTTCTGCAGTTAATGGACACTCGAATTGCTTCCAGTTTTTTACGATTATGAACATTCTTAGGCATGTCTTTTGGTGCCCATATGCACACATTACTGTTAAGTGTATATTTAGGAGTGGAATTGCTGTGTCATGGAGCATCCATATGTTCAATTTTAGTAGAGATGCACAAACAGTTTTCCATCGTGGTTGTTCCAGTTCACACTCCCACTAACAGTGCTGTATATCCTAGTTAACATGTGATATTGTCGATCTGTTTAATTTTAGCCATTCTGGTGCTATGCAATGGTATCTCATTATGACTATCTTACTAGTGAGGTTGAGCTTCTTTCCACGTTTAATGACTAGTCTGATATGTTTCTGATGATGTGCCAATTCAAATATCTTGCCAATTTTTCTATGGTTTGTCTATCTACTTAGTATAGATTTGTGGGAGTCCTTTTTAAATTCTGGATACGAGCCCTTTGGAGTTATATGTGTTGCAGATATCTTCTCTAACTCTGCCTTGCATTGTAACTCTCCTCGTGGTAGCTTTTAATGAACAGAAGATCTTAATTTTAATGTAATCTAATTATCTGTCCTTGTGCCAATACCACAGCCTTAAAAGGTAATTCAGTTTTATAGTAAATCTTGAAATGTTTTGCATATGTCTTCCAGCTTTTTCTTGTTTTTCAATATTGCCTTGTCTATTCTTGGTTCATTGCATTTCCATAAACTTTAGCATTCAGTTAATGTCTGAGATTTTTTATTAGAATTGTATTAGATCTATATAGATCAAATTTGGACAGAATTGCCAACTTAGCAATCTTGAGCCTTCTGCTACATGATCATGATCTATTCCTCCATTCATTTAAGTCTTCTTTAATTTTGCTCAGCAATGTCTTATATCATTCCATGTAGAAGTCTTGCACATCTTTTGTTAGATTTATTCCTATGTGTTTGGTTTTTTTTAATGTTATTGTAAATGGCATCCTTTTAAATTTTAATTTTCTATTTATTGACAAGATTTAGAAATTTAATTGATGTTTATATTTACTGTAGACCTAGTATCCCTAATAAAGTCACATGTTTTTTGTTGTTGTTGTTTTTGAGTTGTTGTTTTTGTTTTTGAGTCTCACTCTGTCACCCAGGCTGGAGTGCAGTAATGTGATCTTGGCTCACTGCAACCTCCACCTTCTCGGTTCAAGCAATTCTCATGTCTCATCCTCCTGAATAGCTGGGATTACAGGCATATGCCACCATGCCTGGCTGTTTTTTTGGTATTTTATTAGAGATGGGGGTTTGCCATGTTGACCAGGCTGGTCTCGAACTCCTGGCTTCAAGTGATCCACCTGCCTGGACCTCCCAAAGTGCTGGGATTACAGGTGTGAGCCATCATGCCCGGTCTAAGCTCAGATGTTAATTGTAATTAATTGTAATGTTCATATGTAGATTCTTTGGGTTTATCTATGATACGCAGTCATATCATCTGTGAATAATAACAGTATTATTTATTCTGTCCCAGCCCTTATGCTTTTAATTTCCTTTTCTTGTGTTCTGTACTGGCTCTGTGCCTTTGGAGCTAATGAGGTTTTTCCCTCTTTCCTTCCAGATGAGACTGAGGCACACATTGACTATGAAGATAACTTCCCTGATGACAGATCTGTGTCATTCAGAGAGCTCATGGAGGATTCCCGGACAGAGGCAGAAGAGGACAGGAGTCAGGGAGACTCGTCTGAGAAGGCTCCAAAACAGGACCATCTGGTCTCCATTTCTGTGGGGAGAGAAAACATAGCCCAGGATAAAGGCTTTGTGCCAACCACAGGCTTGCCTGGCGCTGGGAGCAGTGTCTCTGCAGACTCGCCAGGATCGCGGCTGCTCCAGAAGCACTTGTTCTGGTTTCCTGCTGAGGCTTTCCACAAGCCTGGGTTGGAAAAGGAGGTGGATGATGACACCAAAAAGCAGTTTTCTGCTGGAGACAACCACAGTGGTGTAAAATTGGTCCCAGGTGAACCTGAAACTAAGGTGATCTATGACAACACTGATGGTCCCTTGGGGCCATTTGTGGGCAAGAATGATAGCAAGGCAGGGGATCCAGTGGTGAGCAGCAGTGATGAGTCCTGGTTAGATGGCTACCCTGTGACAGATGGGGCTTGGAGGAAGACAGAGGCAGAAGAGGAAGAAGATGGGGACAGAGGGGATGGGTCAGTAGGACTAGATGAAAACATCCTACTTACTCCTGATCAGCCCATTCTTGTGGAAGTTAAGAAGCCCTGGAGTAGCATCCTCACACCAAGCGAGGGCATGACCCATAGTTCAATTCTTCCATCTCAAATGCTAGATGTGGAAGCTTTGGCGCTCAGACCCGTGAGTGTGTCCGAGACTGAGGGCAATGGGGATGGTGACTTGACCAAGTACCAGTCAACTCTATCCTGGAGATTCACCACAGAGGAGTCTCCGATGGCCACCCTGCCCTATGAGCTTACCAGCTCCACCCTGGAGATATTAACAGCGACCACTGTCAAGCAGACACCTAACCACATCCCCTCAACGATCATGGCAACCACCCAGCCTCCAGGAGAAACCACTGCTCCTGAGATCCAGGACAGCTTCCCATACCTGCTGTCTGAAGACTTCTTCGGACAGGAAGGCCCCAGGCCGGGTACGAGGGAGGAACTTCATCCCACCTTGGAGTCCTGTGTGGGGGGCGGATGTCCTGGCCTCAGTAGAGGCCCTGTGATCGCCACCATTGTCACCGTCCTGTGCCTACTGCTGCTCCTGGCAGGTGTGGGGATGGTGTGGGGCTACCGCAAGTACCAGCACAAGAGCTCCGTGTACAAGCTGAATGTTGGCCAGCGGCAGGCTCGGCACTACCACCAGCAGATCGAGATGGAGAAGGTCTAGGCACCTTCGGAGTGGGTTCTCCCAAAGCCACTGGGGAGGAAAATAACTGTGACACATCACACTGATAATTTACTAGAGCATGACGCAGGTGGACTGGGGCTCATCATGTTTTCCTCAGCCCTTTGTTTTATAGGCTGAGAAGTGTCTCTGGAGCACCTGGGAGGGCAGGGAGGCTTTGGTGGCATCATCACTCACATCAGTGTCTTCACCATCTGCCGTGGAATTGACTACACTAATCCCAGACCTGTGCTTGGGCCCTGTTTCCAGTGTGAGGTTGAAAATCGCCCCTTCTTTCATCACAGTATTATTATTATTATTGTTTTGTTTTTGTTTTTGTTTTTGTTTTTTGAGATGGAGTCTCATGCTGTTGCCCAGGCTGGAGTGCAGTGGCACAATCTGAGCTCACTGCAACCTCTGCCTCCCAAGTTCAAGCAATTCTCCTGCCTCAGCCTCCCAAGTAGTTGGGATTACAGGCATGCACCACCATGCCCGGCTAATTTTTTTTGTATTTTTAGTAGAAATGGAGTTTCACCATGTTGGCCAGACTGGTCAAGAACGCCTGACCTCAAGTGATCCACCCTCCTTTGCCTCCCAAAGTGCTAGGATTCCAGGTGTGGGCCACATGACAGTATTACCTTTTTGAAGAAAGAAGATCACCAGCTTCATGCCCTGAAATTTTATAAATAGCCATGATAAACCAAGTGTATGAGAGCAGTATTATTTAGGACATGGATATTGAATTATTGGGAGAGGAATATGGAAGAATAATGGGTTGTTTCCTTTTAATGTTGTGATGTTGCTGAGGGCAGATGAACCAAGAGCCAGGACACAGTCCAGAAGCTCTGAGGTTTCTTTTTTCATTGTTTCTTGAAATTAGAGGGAATTTAAGACTGACATTTTATTGGGGGAGGTGAGGAATGAAGAAACACACATCCCCCTCTGTTCCCTCCATTTTGTGGGACAGCCTATCATTTATTATATTTTATTTTCAATCTTTCCTGGTTAAGGATTTGCTATTATTTTTTAAAAACAAAGTTAGCTTTGTACCAGTAAGTACCATTTCCTCTCAGAAGCAGTGGCCTAGTTGTCCTTGACCAGTCTGTGCCTAGGAATGTCTTGGAATTTTTGCCAGGACTAACAAAACTCAGTCCTTGGTTTCCTCTCTCAGGATTAACCATTTCTCTGAACTCCAGTAGAGGGAATGACACGGGAGAAAAAAAAAAAAAAAAAGAAATGTTTTCAGAGGGCCGAACACCAGGATATCAAGTATGGGCACATATTTGATGGAGAAGCAGAAGAATCTGTAAAAGAGTATGAAATGATCTGTGCTGATCTGTTCTCTAGTGTGGAAACCGGGAGCTCTGTGGAAACAGAATCCATCCTGTCTGTTGGACAACCCATTTCATGGCATCTAAATCATTTCTTAGGGTGGCTCAGCCAGTATGGTTTATGGCAGTGGTTCTCAAAGTGTGGTCCTCAGACCAGTAGCATCAGCATCACCTGGGAATTTGTTGGAGATGCAAATTCTCTAGTCCCACCCTAGACTCAGGAAACAGGAACCCTGGGAGTAGGGCCCAGTTCTCTGTGTTTTTAACAAGCCCTCCAGGTGATTTTGATGTGCACTCAAGTTTGAGAGCCTATTGGTTTATAATAAGCTCAAATGTGAACTTCAAGGCCAGCTGAACTCCTAAAGGCACAGAAGATGAGTATGTGGTGTGTGTTGTGTGGAAGTCAGGCATGGCTGTGTGCAGCTGAGGTGGCATTTGAAGCTGCCCAAATGCTACCTGCAATAGTCTCCTGTATGTTGGCACAGAAATGAAACATGTTATATTTTTCTAATATGAATCACCTTCTTGGAAATAGTTACCAGTGGTAAAAGGTGAACACAATACATTTATTTTGAGACACCATAGGAGTCTAAGTGTTTTTGTGTGGTAGAGGGAAATCCTGATCTTTTTTATGATTGAAAAATTGTTGGTGGTGTTTTACCTAAGGAAAAAATAATTCACAACATGCTTTCTACCCTGCCACCTCTTTTCAGCAAGCTTTGGAAAAATACTAGGTGAAGTAGCCATAAAGAAAAGCAGCATAATCGAAGATCTTAGTCCCCATAGTTGGGTAAAATAAAGCCTGAAGGCACCAACTAGAATACCTATGCATCAGATGAAGTCAAGAACAATAGGAATAAAATGCTTTCTGCATGTAGCCAAAGCAAAACATAATAGAATAAAAGCCAGAGACTGTATATATTTATAAATTAGATCGTAATCTACTGCAAGATAACTTTTCTATTTTTAACTATATAAAATGACCTCTGTTCCAGCATTGGGACTGTGTTAGTAACTATTATTATGGAATAACCCAAAACATTGAATTTATACCAACAAATAAATAGGCAATATTAATACATGTGTATTAATAAATTTATTACAAATTATCAATACATGTAAATGTTTTATTTGTAGATATGAACTGTGAAATAAACCCAACACATCAGTTTTTAAGATCTTATTGGTGTGGTATCCTCTAAATTAATGTTATAGAATCTAAAACTGCATGTTGAAAGGGAATGATTAAAATACTATAAATCTAAATTGTATGTCATGCATGTTTTGAGAATGGTGAATGTTTAATGCTCATGAAAATTGGGGGAGGGGGTTCTATTAACACAAAGCTTCTGAGATATTTAAAATAAATAATTATTGCCCCAACAGTTGCTGAATGTATTTTATTTCTAGGCTACTGCACCATGGTTTAAAAAAAAAAAAAAATCTCACTGGGCACAGTGGCTCACACTGGTAATCCCAGTACATTGGGAGGCTGAGGCAGGCAGATCACTTGAGGTCAGGAGTTCGAGACCAGCCTGGCCAACATGGTGAAACCTTTTCTGTACTAAAAATACAAAAATTAGCTGGGCGTGGTAGTGCACGCTTGTAGTACCAGCTACTCGGGAGGCTGTGGCAGGAGAACTGCTTGAACGGGGAGGTGGAGGTTGCAGTGAACTGAGATCATGCTACTGCACTCCAGTCTGGGGGGACAGAGCAAGGCTCCATCTAAAAAAAAAAAAAAAAAAAAAATTCTCTAGTAATCTTGAAAATAATGTCTTAATACTTACTATATCTAAGATCTAAGATTGTCCTTTCTAAACCTACCTCTCAGCTGTGTTACCTCCTGCAGCAGGATTTTAGGGACGTTTGTGGCACTCTTGCCCCTCCTCCCTCCCTACTTCCCTCTTCCTTGCCCCAACCAGAGACCACTCACTTCACTGCAACGAAACACCCAGGACCTCACTATTCAAAGTGTGGCTCCTGCCCCGGTAGCCCAGGCACTGCAAGCAAGTACACAATCTCAGGCCGCACCCCAGGACTGCTGAATCAGGATCTGCATCTAACAGGATGCCCAGGTGGCGGGCATGAATGGTAAAGCTTGAGAAGCGCTGGCCTAAGAGAGAACTGATTATCCCCTTTCTCTTCACAGGACACTCAAAGGAGTAATTAGAGGGTTAGCTGAAGGGACTGTTCACAAAGGTGTGGGGAGAGTTAGGGGAACCATCAAGGGATGGTGGGGACCTGTTAGGGAGCCAACAAGAGCTCAGCAATAGGAAAGGCCCTGCAGGACAAGGGCTCTGGCCTCAAAGAGAATGCAGCCAGTGTCCAACTGTGGCCTGGAGGAAGCAAAGATTTTAAGGACCCAGACCTTGTCTCACCCTGCCATCTCTTGCTGGCATGTCCCAGTGGCAACTGGAAATCCGAGGGTGAAGTCGTCCAGGCAATGGAACCATAGAGGTCAGGCTCCTGGGACACCAGGCATGTTGGACGGGCATGTTGGAAGAGATGTGGAAGGGCAACTAGCAAATCCAGCTCAGACACCATCAGCACCAATCCCATCTGCCTTACGTCCATTTTCACGTCCATGACCACCACAGATCCATGCCTCCCAAGCCTTCCAATGTTGTGGACATTGTTGATGCCCCTCCCAGGTCCCCTTTGCTAGGTAGGTGAACCCATCTTCCAGCTGCCCTGAGTGTTGGCTGCTAAAATGCTCATAAGCACATAAGTGTACCCTTCCAGTGCAGAGAAATGCCCTTGGCCTACTGGGAGTTCCCTCACCCAAGAAGTTAGACCACCTTATACTCTGCTAGGGCAGCCTATAACCAATGACCAGCTGTCATGGGAATGCAAAAGGCTGGCCTCCTTGCCTCAAGGTGGGACCAACTCCAATGTGATTCATGCTCCAGAGCTCCCATGAGATCAGGCTGAAGCCAGTCTCCAACTGAAGACACATCCTTACTAGCTCCTTCCTGCTTCCCTCACACCCCTTCTCTTGAGAGCACCGCATCACTTCCCTTGCTTCAAAGGATTCTGACCTAAGACATCCATCAACTCAACTGTTATTCCCTGCACCTCCTCTCCTCCTCAGTCCAGATTTTTTCACCACATCCTCTGGAATTCTTGGGCTCATCTCCATGTCCTCCACCTCTTCTTCAGACAGCTGTTTGAACTCTCCATCACGTGGACTTCTTTTTGTGCTGGCTGGTTCCTCACTCTTTCCACCTGCCTCCTTCTACTATTCTTTCTCCTGCCTGCCCCTTAGTGGCATGCATGGAGCATAGTTGCTGTTGACAGTCACACCTGAAGATGCGTTGGGTCCCTGTCTGAAACAGATTCCAAATGTTTTTCCTAGTGGGATTCCAGATCTCCTCTGAAAGACAATCTTCCTGGGGAGAGGCATGAGCCTCTACTGCCCGACAGGACCTCAGCCAGCTCATGGCTAGCAAGGACCAGTCCTCCTGCATGAGATCCAGGAGTCCCTGGTGTGAAGTTTCTACTTTGTTAGATGAATGTCAGAAATTTCACAGACCTGAGAAAACAGAGCTCATTATAACACAGCTTCTAGAATGTGGTGAAGACATCCCCGTCCAGTGGATAGAACAGAAAATAGAGAATAAGCAAAGTAAAACATTTAATGTGATGTAAAAAAACAAAAAGCTTTTGTTTTCAACTATTTTCTGAGTTCTAATTTTCAACAAGAGTGAGCTTGTACATACCACACTAACCCAAAGAGAGGAGGCAGAGAAAGACATCAGCAGTGGCCTTTGGAGTTTGGCCTACTGACTGCCACCCTAAAGTGGGAGATAAAACTCTGGAATCTTTATCTTGTGTCTGTTGGCCAAATTGCTTACTTCCTTCCTATTCTCTTCTTATAAAATGAGGCACTAATATCTTACCTGCTAGCTCCAAGAGGATATACAGCCAACTCATTCATTCAACAAGCAACGAAAGTCAGCTATTTGTGTGGGGACAATGTCAGGTGCCAGGATATGTGGCCGGCTAAGGATAACCATGGCTGCTCTTGATTCTTATTTCTGGGGTAGGAGTGGGTCAGTCAAGGCAAAGCCGGGCTGTCATGGTGTCTTCTCTTTCAGGGAGATGTCATGGGGACAGGCATGGGGATCGGTCTTGCCCCTGGCTGCAGGCACAGGAAGTCCCATGCATAAAACCTTTGGCTGAGGCTTACTTAAGGTTCCTTTCCGTTTTTTCTTTGCTCCCTTGTACATAGTTTAAACTCTCCACACTAGGTCATTCAGGCCTGGAGTCACCAGAAAAAAAGAAGTCCCTGTTTGGGGGATGGCAGATGATCAAGAGTTCAGACAGCTGCGATGAAGGATTAGTTGTGGGTTTTTCTCAGTGCCTTGCTACAAACTGTGTTGCAGTTCCATGTTCCGACACTATTAAATAATGTTTTCTCTGGCACCGATCCACCTTTTCCCTACAGTTTAAGTATTGATTTTTTTTTTTTAACTGAAGTGGCTTCGGTTTACAGCTCACATTTAAAACTTAGAAACGTTATTTCCATAAATGTTGGCAGAAACCGGTCACTGTTTATTCCACCAGCAGTCATAATAAACCCCTTCGCACTGACAATCTAACAAATCATTTTCTGTTTGCCACTGAGGTGGGTTCAATAAAATTTTTGTGCTCTTAAAATTCCCCTAATAAGAACTGAAAGCACACATTTCCTTCCTAAGGCAGCCCTTGTGGTCAGTGCTCGCAGTGGCTCTCTTTCTGAATTCCAGAGGTGAGCACAACAGGTTAGTTGTAGTAATTAGAAAGTCTCAAAAATCAGGAAGATATTAGTATGTTGCGTATGTTGGTATGTGCTCACTTCGGTCAGTTAGTCACTTTTAATTACATGTGTGTACACAAACCTCCCCTCAGCCCTTCACTTCTCCGCAAGTCAAATGTGAACAGTAGCAGTGGCCACAAGGAGTATCTTTAGACCCTTCCCAGCGGGTGCCTCCTGCTTGGATGCCCTGAGTGGCAATGGGGCTGGACAGATGCCCCACCACGATGGGCGGCCTCCCCACCAGCCTGCAGAACCAAAGAGCAACCACTGAACTCCATGCTGATGGGCCAAAGGACAAGCGAGGCATCTTACAGCGGGCCTGGAAGCTCCCACAAAGCTTACAAATGTGTTTGTTTTTTTCAAGACAGGCCAGACTGAGGCTGAACCAATGGGATCTCAATCCAGGAATCTTCTAGGCTCTTCCAAGAAACACAGGGAGGTGTTGGGTTGAGGTCATTGAGTGCAGCCTGCACATCAGGGTTTCACGGTAGGTTTGGAAGAACCAGCCCACTTTTTTTTTTTTTTTTTTTTTTTTTTAAGGTTTGGTTTCCTTTGAAATAGAAATTTTGGTAACTCAGCTCCACAGCCTTCAATCAAAGCAAAGTACTGACAATATTGACTGTACTATCACCAGGGTCCTCAGGGGACATCGCTAGGGTAGGGGTGGAGGTGCTTTTCAATCCCCAGTGAAAGGAGGCCAACTTCAGAGAGTAAACGAGGACCCCCTACCATGCCAACTCAACCCATATGTGGAACAACATCATGTACAGAAAGCTCACCCCAAGCTCACAAGACAAGGACCCAACGGGACCTCTGCAGGGCACAGAGGTGGAGTAAGTCACAACACCCAACCCAGCCTGGGTCCCTGTGGACGTCGGCTTTCATTGTCTCACACAGCTGGGAAGGACATTGCAGCCCAGGGCTATAAGGGGAGTTCACAGCTGCTGGGCACACTATCTACAGACTCAGGAATCCCGGAACAGGGCGTCCACTCGCTGGGTCCTCCACTACTTTCTAGTCCTGTCTCATCACCCTCTTCCCCACTGAGTTCAAAAGGAAGTTTCTCTGGTAAAGTAGAGGGTGGGGTGAGGAAATAAAGGAGAACCCGGCATCCCGTGGGCAAAGGCCATCTCCCCCAGCAGGAAGCCACATAAGATCTGACGCATCGCTGGGATTGGGGGGCTGCTGTGGACATGGTGCATCCACCAGTAATAACACTGACTCTTCGGGTCAAACACCCCCGCTGGGAGTACAGACTCTGGGGACATGGGCAACTTCAGCCCAAGACAGAAGTGGTAGGGGACTGTCCTGGGTTGGCCACCCTCAAAAGAGAACCTGATGCAGGGATTCTTGTGCAGGTGAGTGAGGACATGGTGTCAGAGGGATGAGGGAAGCAGGATAGAACTGAAGGAGAAACAGAAGGATGCGCCCAAGTTCCCCGAGGTTGGTAGTGTTCTGAGGGATAAGGAAAGCCCAGAAAAAGCACAGTGTGTGAGTGTTCCACCCCAATTAACCACCATTACACAAAAACCCAAACACTCTATCCTTTTATTCCTTCCCAGGCTATTGCAGGAAAAGTCTTGTTTCCCAAATGCTGTGCCTTTCTCCTCTTGCCTTCAACCCTGGAGGGGCCCAACTACGCAAGTGGCTTCTTTGGGGAAGGGAATGAGCCTGAATAAAGAAAGCTCAGCTTCCAGAACACCACACTCTCTTGGTTTTCTCTGACCTTAAGGTAACTCCTTCTCAGTCTCTTTGGCTGATTTCCGATTTCCCAGAGAGCCCAAGGGCTCCATCCATGGCTCTTTTCTGTTGCTTCTCCGTAATACTCAGAGACAATCTCAGTGGCCCCTCCGGCCGCATGGCTTTAAAGGCCACTGACATGCTGATGGTTCAGTAGGGGGCGCTGTGGTGCCCTCCAGATCCCTTCACAGAGCCAGTTCCCAGGACCCCACACCCACCAACACACTACCATGCATGGTAGCCGCCAGATGCCTACAGCCTCTTTTCCAGAGACTTGCCCTCAACTGAAGCCACTTGCCTTCAAATGTACCAGCACTCCCAGAGAACTTCTCACAGCCAATAAATGACTGATAGAGGCTTTCACAGGTTCCGAGAGCACCCCCCACAATAAACCAAGTGCATTAAGATCCCTGTCTCGAGCTCTGCTGCAGACCTGACCTGAGAAAACTCTCCACTTTGATTTGCAGCCAGAACCTCCCATTCCAACCACAGACAGCCTGCTTTGCACCAAATTCCTTACTTACCCAGCCCATCCTTCCGTTTCAGTAACTGGTAACTCCATCTTTCCTGCTATTCAGGCCGAAAACCTTAATGTCATCATTAACTCTTCCTTCTCTTACACTGCACATTCAACCTCTCAGCAAATCCTATTGGCTCTGCTTTCAAAATAAATCTAGAGATTTGGCCACTTCTGTTGCTGTGGCCCAGGCCCAAGACTGGAATCTTGCAGCAGCTTCCTAACAGGTCTTCCCTCTTCCTTCTGCCCTTGTCCACTAAAGTTTTTCACAATATGGCAGCTAGAATGACCCTTGCAAAATATAAATCAATCAAGGCACTCCTCTGTTCAAACCCTCCAGTGGCTCCCATCTCACTCAGCAGAAGCCAAGTCAAGGCCCTCCACCACCTGACCTCCTCCCCAGCCGTCTCTCCTTCCATTCTCCCCTGCCCATGACTCTGCTGGGTCTCCCTGCTCTTCCCTGACCATGCAGAGCAGGGGCACTGCACATCCTGTTCCTCTGCCTTGAATGCCTTGGCCAGGATCCACTTCCCGTCTCTGCTCTAATGTCACTTTCCCAGTGAGGCCCCATTTAAAACTGCAGCCTCATCTCTAGGATTTCTTACTCCCTCCCCTGCTTTATTTTTCTCCATAGCAATTATCACTATATGATACCTTGTATATATTTATTCCTATGTATTGGCTATCTCTTTCTCCCTGTAGAATGTAAGCTCCATGAGCACAGGGAACTTTCCCGTTATTCAGTGAAGTATCTGTAGTTCCCTGGTCAATGCCTAGCACACAGTAGGTACTCAATAAACATTTACTGAAAGAATAAATGAAACTAGACAGCTCTGACTTTCTTCTTTTTCCATCTCGGAGACTTATAACTAAGCATTGTCCTCAAATGGGATTGGCCAACCGTTGTAATTTTGGAGCTGCGAAGTGGGGCAAAAGCCACATTTCTGTACTCTACACTCTCTACTCAACTTGTTTTTCAGTGGGTGCTAGAACTGGTACAAGTCAGACCAAGTGAAGACCACTGTGAGGCTGGAGAAATTTAGCCTTTGTCTTCCACCATCTTTCCTGGATGGGGAGAAAGGAGACTAAAATCTGGAAGAGCAAACAAGCCAAAGGAGGTTTTCACAATTATCATCTTTTAGGAAGGTTTTTCTTATTTAAAAAATAATACTGATTTTCTGGGGAAAAAAAAAAGAAACAAAACAAAAAAACAAGCCAGAGAAGACTGTCCTTCAAACCAAAATGGTGAGAAAGTCAGGCATGAACACAGGGAAGACAAGTGTGAACATGAGAAAGACAGGGGTGAAGGTGTGAAAACAGATGTGAGGATAAGAAGACAGATGTAAAGGTGAGAAAGAGGCCGGGCACGGTGGCTCACACCTGTAATCCCAGCACTGTGGGAGGCCAAGGCAGGTGGATCACCTGAAGTCAAGAGTTCAAGACCAGCCTGGCCAACATGGCGAAACCCCGTCTCTACTGAAAATACAAAATTAGCCAGGCATGGTGGTACATGCCCGTAATCCCAGGTACTTGGGAGGCTGAGGCAGGAGAATCGCTTGAACCCAGGAGGCAGAGGTTGCAGTGAGCCGAGAACGTGCCAAAGGACTCCAGCCTGGGCGACACAGCGAGACTCCATCTCAAAAAGAAGGTAAGGAAGATAGGTGTGAACACGAGGTGGCAGGTGTGAAGACGGGAAAGGCAGGCTCACCCCTGGTGACATGTAGTGAGAGAGACGGGGGCTTCCCGTTCACTTCGGAGAGTAAAGGGAAGGCTCTGAGGTATCAACAGCCTGGGCTGTTGGGAAAAGGACGAAGAATCTGTGTTTCCTGAACGTCAACAGGAAGTCTGGTTGCTGTGGGCTAGCTGGTCTCCTCCAGTTCTAAGAGGTCATCCACGTATTCCACAACTTCTCCCTGTGAGAGACAACAGGACAACTTTGTTAAATGGGCTCATTGGACTTTTAAAAGTGCTGATGAGCAGAAAGAGTATCCCGAGAGGCCATTGCCACTGTCTGCTTTGGCTGAAACAGGTTTCCTCTGCTGGTCTGGGGCCCAGAGGACCTGATTTCTCCCTGTGGAGGGGACCTCGGCTTTCACTCCATTTGAACTTGCTAACAAGTGCTCTGCGAGATCCGCCAACATGCTGTGTGAGGCAGACAGCCCAGCCTGTGAACAGCTCTACCAAGTGCCCCTCCTGTGTGCATCTCTGCCTACTCCTCTTCCTCCCCTCTCACGTGCAGGTCTCCCACAGGAACACTTTCTATCTGTTCCCTTTCTGCCTTGACCACCAGAACACAAACTTCTCAAGGACCAGGGCCTGGCTTGATTCTTCTTCTCCAGAGCCCAGCACACAGAAGGTGCTCAATAAATATGTTGAAGAATGAATGATTGAGTGCATGCATACATATTGCTGGTATGACTGAAGCAATCACCCCTCTTACAGGAGAGACACACAGGGACAGTGGGATCCACTTGCCCAGTGTCGGTACCAGGAGCTCACCTGCTCCCTCCTGCAATCAGCCTTACACTTCAACTTGAAGCAGCCCAGCACCCTTCCCAATTTCTTCTCCGCATTGACTTCTCTCCTATAACCCTCCTGGACCACCAGCTGATGACACCCTTTCTCTTTTCTGCAGAGAATGAGTGAATGACCAAGGCTGAGGCACCTTCCGTAAGAGTCAGCACAGACCGGCCCCACCACCCCTGCTAAAGCTCGACCCCTTCACTGAGCTCACCATCCCAGGCCAGAGTTGGCTCCTTTTGATGTTTTAACACAGAGAAATTTATACAAATCTTGCAGCATTTGGGAATAACTGGAAAACCTATCAAGTACATGAGACACAAATGGGAGTCTTAGTATTATCATCAAATACTTCTACTATGTCATGCCTGAGATTAGAAACTCAAATTGTAACAGTAGAACACTATGGCTTGGAAAAAGTGTTTTTCAGTTGCTTTCTAGACCCCAAAAGGAAAACACAGCATAGTAGAGGGATTATGTGTATAGCCACAACTTCTGCTTAGGGAGTTACTATATCCTGCTGTGTGTCTGTTGTGACTTGTGGGATGATGGTATTACTTGCTTTTAGCTCACTAGTAACGAGTGCCCGAGGCAGCACAGAGGAAAGAACTGCATCCCCTGCATGGCTGTTGTAGTGAATACTGCTGGGGCCTCGCTCAGATCTCCTCCCCAGCGCACCCATCCCCAACTCCGGCGAGGGCTGTTTGCTAATGGCTGGCAGCTGCCCCATCTCTGGGCAATTGCTTTTGGCCAAAAAACAACAACAAAAAAACAACAGCAGTCTTGCCAGAGAGGCTACACACCAGCCCCTCCTGACAACAAAGAATGAATGACAGACTGATAAGGGGGACTACAAAAGGCAGGAACAACTCTGCGGTGCAATTCCTGCTCCAGAGTCCCCCGTGGGAGCAGGCGAAGCTTGACTCCAGCTGAGATCACATCTTTGTTGAGCTCCTTCCTCTGACCCTCATTCTGTTCTTACCTGAGAGCACTCCCTCAATAAATCCTTCCAACAAATTATATTCTGTTTCTTTGGACTTTCCTGAAGCAAACAACCATCAGAACTTGAAACCTGAAGCATCTATTTCAGCCTGTTTTAAAAAGTTTCTGAAACTGTAATAAACCTCTGCAAAATTTTGAACCAGTGTGTAGACTTTCAGGAGTGCTTATACACATTTCAATGCCAGAAAGATAATAAGGAAGAATGCCACACATATCAGCAGGTAAAGTAGTAGTATGTCCTTTGGAAAATGGAAGGATTAAACTAAGAATTTTATGATTTTGGTTATATTTTCATTTCAGAGTATTACTTGCCATAATTTGGTATATAGTAAGAAAATGGTTCATTCTTTAGAGATGGATTAGTTCTTTCACAATTCTAAAGCCTCAATTAATAAGCAAACTACTCCAGAACCTTCAACAAAGTCCTTTTATCTTGAAAGTGCCAAATCCAAGAATCCTAGGAATTTTAAAGCCTGCAATAAGCTTGGTGTGTTCATTAGATGATTACTAACCCTCTGTGTGACTATGAGCAAGGCACTCTATCTTTCTGAGTTTGTTTCCTTATCTGTGACATGACAGAGCTTTACTGAATCCTGTGAAAAATCTCTTCGTGTTCTAATATCTACGATTTGCTTTCTATATATGTTGTTCTTATACATCAGAAGTCTTCAAAGTGTTCACAGCCTTAGACCAGGAATTTCACCACTGGGAATTTTTTCTAAGGAAATGATTAGAGAAGAAGTAAACAATTTAGTCCCTGCTATGCTATTTGTAAAAGCAAAAAAGTTAGAAGCAAACTAAATGCCTACAAAAAGGCTATATTTCTAAAAATTCTATATCATATAATAGTAGTCACAAAAAAGTCATGTTTATAATGAATATTAACTAATAAGGGAAACAAAAATCATGTGACCATCTCAATAGATGCAGAAAAAGCATTTGACAAAATAATGATTTATTTCAAGGGTACCAAGACAATTCAATGGTGAAAAAGTCTTTTCAACAAATAGTGCTGTAACAACTGGCTATTCACGTTCAAGAGAATGAAACTAGACCTCTTCCTAATATCATACATAAAATTAACTCAAATGGGTTGTAAATTTAAATGCAGGAGATAAAACTATAAAAATCATAGCAGTAAAAATCAGGAGTAAATCTTTGTGACCTTGGATTAGGCAATGGTTTCTTAGATATAACACACAAAACAAAAGCAACAAAAGAAAGAACAGATAAATGAATTTCATCAAATTCGAAAACTTGTGCTTCAAGACACCATTTAGAAAGTGAAAAAACCCACAGATTGTGAGAAAATATCTACAATTCATATATCTGATAAGGAACTTATAACTAGAATATCTAAAGAACTTCTACAACACAACAATAAAAAGATAAATAACAATTTTAAAGTGGACAAAAGATTTGAATAGACATTTCTTCAAAGATATACAAATGGCCAATCATGAAAGGATGCTCAACATAATTAGTCACTAAGAAGGTGCAAATCAAGCTGGGCGCAGTGGCTCACACCTGTAATCCCAGCATTTTGGGAGGCTGAGGCGGGTGGATCGCCTAAGGTCAGGAATTCGAGACCAGCCTGGCCAACATAGTGAAACCCCATTTCTACTAACAATACAAAAAATTAGCTGGGCATGGTGGTGCGCACCTGTAATCCCAGCTACAGTGGCTGAGGCAAGAGAATTGCTTGAACCTGGGAGGCAGAGGTTGCAGTGAGCCAAGATCGCACCATTGCACTCCAGCCTGGGCAATAAGAGTGAAACTCTGTCTCAAAACAAACAAACAAACAAAGTGCAAGTTGGAACCACAATGAAATACTACTTACATCCACTGGCATGACTATTAATAAAAAAGACAATATTAAGTTTTGTTGAAGACATTGCAAAGTTGGAACTCTCATACACTGCTGATGGGAATGTAAATGGTACAGCCACTTTGAAAAACAGTTTGGCAGTTTCTCAACAGGTTAAACCGTTACCATATGGCCCAGCAATTCCATTCCTAGGTATGTACCTGATTTGGTTTGGATATTTGTCCCCTCCAAATCTCAAGTTGAAATGTAATCTCCAGTGTTGGAAGTGGGGCCTGGTGGAAGGTATTCAGGTCAGGGGGCAGATGCCTCAAAAATGTCTTGGTGCTCTCCTCAAGATAATAAGTGAGTTCTCACTCTGAGTTCACACGAGATCTAGTTGTTTAAAAGAGTGTGGCACTGCTCTTGCCATGTGACATATGGCAGCTCCCCCTTTGCCATGACCATAAGCTTCCTGAGACGTCACCAGAGGCCGAGCAGATGCCATTGCCACACTTCCTGTGCCACCATGCCCAGCTAATTTTTAAATTTTCTGTAGAGACAGAGTCTCACTATGTTACTCAGGCTAGTCCTGGGCTCAAGCAATCCTCCTGCCTTGGCCTCCCAAAATGCTGGGATTACAGGCATGAGCCACTGCACCCAACCAGGTATTTCTTTACAGTGATGCAAAAATGGCCTAACATGATACCTATGTATATACTCCTACGTATAAAAAAAAAACTGGAAAGCTTATGTTCAAACAAAAATTTGTACACAAATGGTCATAGCATCATTATTCAAAATAGCCAAAAAGTGGAACCAACCCAAACATCCATCAACTGAAGAAAGGAGAAACAGAATGTGATATATCCATACAGAAGAATATTACTTGGTAGTACAAAGGAAATTTTACAGGTAACATGTTCAACATGGCTGAACTTTGAAAACATATGCTCAGTGAAAGAAGCCACTCACAAAAGACCACATACCCTATGATTCCATTTATATGGAATGGCCACAACAGGAGAATCAACAGAAACTGAAAGTAGATTAGGATATTCCAGGGGCTAGAGGTGGAGGCAGGAGTGGGAACGTTGGCCCGGAGGAGAAATGGGAAGTGACTTAGCGATGGAGTTTCTTTTGGGGGCGATAAAAATGTTCTAAAGTTAAATAACAGTGATGGATGCAAAATTTTGTGGATATAGTAAGTACCACTGAATTATATACTTTAAAAAGGAGCACTTTACTGTATGTGAATAACATCTAAATAAAGCTGGTTTAGAAAAATATAACAAGAGAAACTGCTCATATTATAATATCAAGTGAAAAAGTCATGAGACATAATTATAGCTGAGTTTATAATAAATATATAGAAAAACATAAATTTAAAACTATAAATTTTTTTTCTTTAATAATAAAAAACAATGGAAAGATATATACCAAAACATCCATAGTAGCCTGCCTCTAGATAACTGGGAACTCAACTCCTCCTACCTTTTCTAAATATATATATATATATATATATATATATATATATTTTTTTTTTTTTTTTTTTTTTTTTTTTTTTTGAGACGGAGTCTCACTCTGTCGCCCAGGCCGGAGTGCAGTGGCCGGATCTCAGCTCACTGCAAGCTCCGCCTCCCGGGTTTACGCCATTCTCCTGCCTCAGCCTCCCGAGTAGCTGCAACTAAAGGCGCCCGCCACCTCGCCCGGCTAGTTTTTTTGTATTTTTTTAGTAGAGATGGTAGAGATGGGGTTTTACCGTGTTGGCCAGGATGGTCTTGATCTCCTGACCTCATGACCCGCCCGTCTCGGCCTCCCACAGTGCTGGGATTACAGGCTTGAGCCACCGTGCCCTGCCTCTAAATATATTTTTCTATACTTTCCTTTTATTTTTTTTTTTTTTTTTTGAGGCAGGGTCTTACTCCAATTGCCGAGTCTGGAGTGCAATGGCGCAATATCAGCCTCAACCTCCACAGACTCCTTCAGCCTCCCAAGTAGCTGGGACTACAGGTGCACTCCACCACACCTAGTTAATTTTTTTGTATTTTTTGTAGAGACAAGTTTTCGCCATGTTGCCCAGGCTCGTCTTGAACTCCTGGACTCAAGCAATCACCTGCTTTGGCCTCCCAAATGCTGGGATTACAGGCGTGAGCCAGTACACCCAGCCTCTGCTATACTTTCCAAACCACAGTGGCCAATCTTGTTGGTATCTGGCTGGTGTTCCTCCCTTTAGGGAATGGGGGAATGGCCCCGGTGGCATCTTGGGATCCTGTCTCAGGCTCTGCTTCAAGGATACACAACCCAAGACACAGGCATGTGCATCACTTTCCAGTTTAGAAAGCATTTCCACATGCAACATAGTATTTTATTCTCCAACCCTGGGAGGGCAGTATTATTATTCCCATTTTATGGATAAAGAACTGAGGCTCAGTTGTTTAATA
This sequence comes from Macaca thibetana thibetana, assembly GCF_024542745.1. Lineage (NCBI taxonomy): Eukaryota > Metazoa > Chordata > Mammalia > Primates > Cercopithecidae > Macaca > Macaca thibetana. The sequence goes on from NC_065579.1 coordinate 15,008,723, forward strand.
CCAGTGATGAGTTCATCCCACACATATTTGTAGACAGAAAACAAATTCCATGAAGATGTCTTATTCAGAGGTGCTTCACCTAAAACCAGGGTATAGGAAGAGCAGACCTGGAGGCTCAGGAAACTTGCTGGCCCCATGCTCCTCATCTACAAAACGAAGGATCAGACCAGAGCAAGCTCACAGCTCTCTCAGAGCTCCAATAGCTGACACGTTCCCAGCTTTCTCAGTAAGCATTTTCCTGTTTGTTCCAAACACATCTCTCTAAATACTACCGCTAATGATGGCTTTTCTGTGACCAGGCTGCCCCACCACAAAATGACCACTTCATAACCAGATGAATCGGGGTCAGAAAACGGGTCAGCTGAGTAAGGTGAAATCAGGAATTTCAAGCAATTCTAGAGAATGAGAAAATGCTTACAGTAAAGATGCAATTTAGAAAAAATAATTATAGCAATAGTCTAATAGAAAAATTGGGGTGGGAGTATCCATGTATCTTCAGAGTGCTGAGCAATTAAAAATTCACCGTTTTTATATAAAGTGCAAAGATGAAGAGTGACCACTGTGAATTCCTGGAGCGTCGCCCCACACCCGTTTCACTATCAGGAAATGTGGCACTCCTGCCTGGGTTTCCTAGAAAGCTGCTCTTTCCCATGCCAGCATTCTGGCTGTCATTGAAACACCCACAGTAACTGTTCTTCTCAAGGTCCCCTCTGTTTCTTACTTCAGGGAGGACTCGGCCTTCCAGTGATTTTTAGCAAAGATGTGAGCAATATTTTCTTTTAGCCACCAGACATGTGCTAAGCATGAAAACTCACCTCATCATCATCCATTATATTTTCCTTAGCAAAGTCATACAGCTCCTTCTGGAGTGTGGTCACGTTAAAGAACTGAACCGCTTCCTGTTCAGACACAACAGAGAACAGTTTATAGGACCAACGTTTTCATCTTAGAACTGGGAGGAGGGAGGAACAGGATATGGGGTTTTTCTAAGGTGATGAAAATGTTTAAAATTAGATAGTGGTAATGGCTGTACAACTCTGAATATACTAACAACCACTGAACTGTATGCTTTAAAATGGTGAATTCTATCCTATATAAATTATATCTCGATTTTTTTAAAAAAAAGAGTGGCCAGCCCTCAGTGGAAGACAAATTTATGAAAATCAAGATGGCATATAGAAATCCCAATGAAAATACAAGTAAAGAGCAAAGATCAATTAGGAAAAATCTTTTGAAAGTAATATATGATGAATGGGGTTTGCTAACAACACATGCTAAGTGGTGAGTTTGCCTATCAAGGGAATTAAATGATGGTCCATCCACAAAAGAGACTACCAGGGAGCTGTTAAAGGATAATAATTAAGAAGTTACATGGATGTGACATGGAGAAATATTCACGACTAATTGTTAGAAAGACAAAGAAAGTTGCAAAAAGTTGTAAGACTATGTAAATATGATCTTGTTTTTATAAAAATACACAAATATTTACTATATATATGAGTAAATATATACCTTTAAAGCAGGGGATAAAGAGATGGCACAGGTTGGGCGCAGTGGCTAGCACTTTGAAAGGCTGAGGTGGGTAGATCACCTGAGGTCAGGAGTTCGAGACCAGCCTGGCCAACACGGCGAAACCTCATCTCTACTAAAACTACAAACATTTGCCTGATGTGTTGGTGTATGCCTGTAATCCCAGCTACTCGGGAGGCTACTCGGGAGGCTTGAACTCAGGAGGCGGAGGATGCAGTGAGCCGATATCACGCCACTGCACTCCAGCCTAGGCGACAGAGCAAGAATCTGTCTCAAAAAAAAAGAGAGAGTGAGAAGGTGTAGGATTATGAGAGAATTTTGCTTTCCAAGTAAAATATTTCTGCAATGATCGAAATTTGTAGAGTTTTTACAGATTCAGAAATCGGAATGAAGCAGTAAAATGTTACAACACACACACGCGCAAAACTACAGAAAAAAATGACTTTTCCTTTACTTCCTTTTTTTTTTTTTTTTTTTCAGACAGAGTCTCACTCTATCTCCAGGCTAGAGGGCAGGGGCCCAATCTTGGCTCATTGCAACCTCTGCCTCCCGGGTTCAAGTGATTCTTCTGCCTCACCCTCCCAAGTAGCTGGGACTACAGCCGCGTGCCACCACGCCTGGCTAATTTTTGTATTAGTAGAGACAGGGTTTCACTATGTTGGCCAGGCTGGTCTTGAACTCCTGACATCATGATCTGCCCGCCTCAGCCTCCCAAAGTGCCAGGATTACAGGCGTGACCCACCGTGCCCAGCCCCTTTATTTTCAAAATAACCCTTTCTCTTAAGGTACCAGGTAGTCTCCAGAAGGCGAGAATGAGAGAAAAAGGGAAGGTGTGGTGCACCAGACTTACAGGTCTGGGCTGGAAGTGCTCATCCGAGAGGCCCCAAGTGTCCCTGTGGTACTGGTAATACACCAGGTTCTGCTGCATGACCTTGTCATTCTGATCAAAGAGCAGGTAGCTGACTGCACAGGGGGCTGCATTCTTCAGGTCGTTCACTGGGGTTGGGAAGAAAAGACAAATGAAGACATCAGCAAACCACGCCCTATAATTCCTCTCACTGGTTCTGCTTCTAAACAAAAGGTCATATGAACAAGCCCCTTCTCCACTGTCCTTCCTTCAGAGAGCCTGGGGCCGACTGGCAGCCCTGGGTGGGCACGCCACAGATGGGGTCTCCACAGTAGCCTAGAAGCCAGGCTTGAAACTTAGTTCTAGTTAGGCACATACCTACGGAGAAATGCCTATGTTCCACCTCCAGCTCTGGTGACCCGAGCTGGTCTCAGGTGCCTGGAAGGAGCTGGAAAAAGCTGGATTGTCCTGGGGCTGAGGGAGATAGGGAGGATGTGCTCAGTAAACAGGTTTCTCATTTGGGGCCTAGAGTATCTGGATCCCATCTGGATGGGGCCACAGTCTCCAGATCTAGGTTAGCTCCCCTACGGCTAAACCAGACCTGGAAAACCCAAAGGATGGTGGAGCCTCTGGGCTGGAGGGGATTTGGAAAACCGCCTGGTTTTGACACCTCCTGAGGATAGAACTCCCACCTCCAACCTCTCTGTTTGGTGTTGCCCACCTAAGACAGTACCTTCAGCAGAGAGATTTTGCAGGGCTTGGGATTTGTCTTGGGAGTACAGGATAAGGAGGAAGAGGTGATGAGACACAAAGCCCCTCGTATTTATTCCGGCACATTCCACTCTAATTTACACAACAGTACCTCTGCTAAAGCTGTGGTTGGCCAGAGTAGCCAAAGCTTGGGTATGAATAAATTGTGCCACCCAGTGACTGTTTCCTGTAATGACTACTTTAAAGCCAGCCTTTAGGGGCATTTACTCTTCAAATATAAACACCAGCACCTGCCCTCAAGCAATGTAGTGTGGTAGACGGTCTAGGAAAAATTCAAAACAGGGCAGATTTTCAGGAATCTCATTTCAGGAAGTACATTTCATTCATACTGTTGATCCCCGAAAGCAGATTTCCTGGGAAGCAGCAAGCATGGCTAGAGGCCTCAGTCTACCAGTGTTGATAAGTGTTTGCCAGTTTCCGTTATGCAGGGCGATTTTCAGGGCATGTGAGGATTTCAGAGGGCCAGGGAGCTGCCAGAACCCGGATGTGTCCAGAATACTTCTAAATTCCTAGTGTTCTAGCTTTATACATTTAGAACCAAGCCATGCTCAGTGAGCTAGAAGACCTTATGGCTTTTTATATTTATATAATACATATTCTTTTTCTTTTTCTGACCTTCAGGGTGCAAGGCTTACCCTGTGTTCTGAAGAGGATGGGAGGTGAGATAATGAGGAATCCCAACAAAAAACACAATTATCACAGTGGGAAAGGAGGGCTAAAGCCAAGATCACCTCTCTCACTTTTCCCAGGGCACCGTGAGACCAGCCACTCCCAAAGGGAGTGAAGGGGCAACCCGGGGGATCTATTCTAGCCAGAAAGCTGCCACCACTAGACCCTGGCACTTCATTAGGGCAGAAACATTCCTGCTGCCACTGTCCCTAATAATTCTTCTATGCTTGGAACTGAACTGCCAAGGGACACACTGCTTGAACAAGTGGCACTTGGCAAAGTCAGGTACAGGGAGAGGAGGAAAAGCCGAAACACACAGCCTCTGAAGTCTAACTCTGTACTTCCTTCTCGCCCATGTTTGCCTCCCATTGTCCACTAGAACGTTCTGATTGAGAAACTCCCATTTCAGATCAAGGGAGGGCGATGGGTGCAGTGGCTCACACCTGTAATCCCAGCACTTTGGGAGGCTGAAGTGGGTGGATTACTTGAGGTCAGGAGTTCAAGACCAGCCTGGCCAACACAGTGAAACCACATCTCTACTAAAAATACAAAAAATTAGTTGGGTGTGGTGGTGCACACCTGTAATCCCAGCTACTCGGGAGGCTGAGGAAGGGTAATCACTTGAACCTTGGAGGTGGAGGTTGCAGTAAGTCAAGATCACACCACTGCACTCCAGGCTGGGTAACAGAGCAAGTCTCAAAAGAAAAAAAAAAAGAAAAGAAAAGAAACTCAAACAGTCTGAAAAGTAAAGCCAGTGATGAGGAGGAAGGCAAATAATGGTAACAAAAACAAACACACAGTTTGCTATGTGCCAGTGTGGGGGGCATACCCCAGACATTTCACATCTATGAATTCATTTAGTCCTCATGACAATCCTATAAGGTTAGTACTACAATCTGTATTCACAATGAGGAAACTAAAGCACAGAGAAGCTAGTAAGTGATAAGGCTGAAATCGAACCCAGGCAGTGTGGTTACAGGCTCTGCCCTGAATCACTAAGCCATGCTGCCTTTTTGCACAAAGCATGGCACCAGAGTTGTCAGTGTGACCTCGATGAACTCTCAACAGCCATAGCTAAGAGTTATTACTTCTATTTTACAGTCTTAGAAGGACTCACCCAAGATGACACAGAAGATTACTTACACTTATAATAGGCAAACTGCAAGTAATGATACATGGTAGCCACAAATTTCTCAACTGGATAGCCTCCTATAACTGGGGTAAGGTTCTCTTCACACTGTATTTTGCATTCCAGAACTTCTATATAATGATCTGAAACAAAACGTAAAATTTTCAGAGCAGTGCATCCATTATTTTCTTAATATGCTACTTCTGCCTCCTGCCCAAATGAAAAAGGTAAAAGAAGAATATTTGCAACACCCACAAGGAGCTGAAAATCTTTAATATACAAAGTTGTTTCAAATCAATAAGATGAACATCCACTATATAAATGGCCAAACGGTATTAACAGAAATTATTAAAATGTCTAAAAAACATTGTGAGAGATGCTACACCTCTTTTGTAATTAAGAAATACAATTACCCCCAAAATAATTTAAACTACTAAATTGCAAAATTTTTAAAAATTCATAATGTAGTATTAAGAAGAGAACAGTGAAATTTACACTCTCATATTCTGTTGATGGAAGCAAAACAGGAACAAACTTTTTGGAGAACAATTTGGTAAAATTTATCAAAGGTTAAAATACACATATTTTCCAACCCAGCTGTCTACTTCTAGGAAATTTTCTTTAGACATAGGCATACATAAACACTGTTTAAAACAACAAACAAACAAACAAACTTGAAAGTACCTAAATGCCAGTCAATAGGATGATTAATAAATTACAGTATATAAAAATAATAGAATCTATATAGCCTTTGAAAGAGAGTAAGGTGAACCTAAACATAGTCAAAGACTACATTTCCCATGCAGCTAGGTTGGGGCCATATGACTAGTCATGGCCAATGACATGTTGAGATAACAATTAAGGAATGCTACTTCCAGGCTTAACCCCTAAGACCTCCCACATGATCCCTGGCTCCCTCCCTTTTCTCCCTTTATGCAGCTAGAAGCAAAAGACTCCAGGAGGGTTGCACACATTTTGTAAGTAAGACTGTGGAGGAACAGGTACTTTCAAACATTGCTGGTAGGAAGTACGAAATGATACCTTAAAACACTAAAATTAATTTACAGAAACATTTACTCTTTGAACTATTAATTCCACTTTGGTTGACTTTGAAAACACACCTCCATACTTACTACCACCACCAACAAAAAAGTCTTACATACTTACTACCACCACCAACAAAAAATTAACATCAACAATAAGGGTACAAACAAACATCATACATATCTTGACGTGATATCCTGAGGAGGACATTTATATACCGGTCCAGCCAAAATGACATAACCTGAATGTAACTGTGAAGACACATCATAGAAACCCAAATTGAGGAATGTTTACAAAGTAATTAGCTTATATTTTTTAAAAATATCATTGGCATAAAAAGACAAAGAAAGGCCAAAGGACTGTTTCAGATTAAAGAATTCGAAAGGAAGATGACAAATAAATAGGAAACTGGCCGGGCGCGGTGGCTCAAGCCTGTAATCCCAGCACTTTGGGAGGCCGAGACGGGCGGATCACGAGGTCAGGAGATCGAGACCATCCTGGCTAACATGGTGAAACACCGTCTCTACTAAAAAATACAAACTAGCCGAGCGCTGTGGCGGGCGCCTGTAGTCCTGGCTACTTGGGAGGCTGAGGCAGGAGAATGGTGTAAACCTGGGAGGCGGAGCTTGCAGTGAGCTGAGATCCGGCCACTGCACTCCAGCCTGGGCAACAGAGCGAGACTCCGTCTCAAAATAAATAAATAAATAAATAAATAAAATAAATAAATAAATAGGAAACATGATTCTGAACTGGAAACTATACCAGGAAAAAAAATGGTGCTAGAAAGAACATTATTGTGACAATTAACAAAAGGGGAATATGAACTACAGATTAATACAAGCATTGTATCTAGTATATTAAGTTTCCTGAAATTAATTACTATGGATATTTAGATAGTATTATTGTTCTTAGGAAGTAAACTGAAGCATTATGGGGGGTAAAGAGTAATAATGCATGTGCAACATACTTCCAAATAGTTCTGAAATAAAAATAATTATACACAGCCGGGCACGGTGGCACAAGCCTATAATCCCAGCACTTTGGGAGGGCAAGGCGGGGGGATCACTTGAGGTCAGGAGTTCAAACCCAGCCTGGCCAACACAGCAAAACTCCATCTCTACTAAAAATACAAAAAATTAGCCAGGCGTGGTGGCACTTGCCAGTAGTCCCAGCTACTCAGGAGGCTGAAGCAAGAGAATTGCTTCAACCCAGCAGGCGGAGGTTGCAGTGAGCCAAGACCGCGCCATTGCACCACAGCCTGGGTGATAGAGCGAGACTCTGTCTCGAAAACAAAATAAAATAGGCCGCACGTGGTGGCTCACGCCTGTGATCCTAGCACTCTGGGAGGCTGAGGAGGGTGGATCACCTGGGGTCAGGAGTTCGAGACTAGCCTGGCCAACGTGGCGAAACCCCGTCTCTACTAAAACCATAAAAATTAGCCAGACGTGTTGGTGCACGCCTGTAATCCCAGCTACTCAGGAGGCTAAGGCAGGAGAATTGCTTGAACCTGGGGGGCAGAGGTTGCGGTGAACCGAGATCATGCCACTGCATTCCAGTCTTAGCAACAAGAGGGAAACCCCATGTCAAAAAAAAATAATAAATAAATAAATAAAATAATAACAATAATAATTATACCCACAGCACATACGGAGAGAGCAATAAAGTAAATGTGGGACAATCAATGTTACAAATTGGTGAATCTAGGTAAGGTGTACATGAGAGTTCTTTGTATGATTCTTCCGTCTTCTCTACAAGTTTGAAATTATTTAAAAATAAAAACTAAAGGTCAGACGCGGTGGCTCACGCCTGTAATCCCAGCACTTTGGGAGGCTGAGGGGGGCGGATCACGAGGTCAGGAGATCGAGACCATCCTGGCTAACACGGTGAAACCCCGTCACTACTAAAAATACAAAAAATTAGTCGGGTGTGGTGGTGGGCGCCTGTGCTCCCAGCTACTCAGGAGGCTGAGGCAGGAGAGTGGTGTGAACCCAGGAGGCAGAGCTTGCAGTGAGCCGAGATCGAGCCACTACACTCCAGCCTGGGGGAGAGCGAGACTCCGTCTCAAAAAACAAAACAAACAAACAAAAAAATAAAAACTAAAGAAACTCTAAATATCTATATATCTACACTGTGAGAGGAAAATAAATCTCAGGACCCCAAAATCACTAAGCCAAATGGAAAAGTCAAGCTGGGAACCATGTAGGACAAACCTGTTTCCCATCCTATTCCTAAATAAGATAGCTACAAAGATTTAAAAAAAAAGCCACAAACCTCTCTTATAATTTGCCCACAAGGAAGTTTTGTGGACAAAGGACGGGCAGAACTCAAAGTCATCCATCTGCTCATGTGGAACAAATGTACATATAATTGTTTCCTTTTCTGTGTTGTTTCACTAAGCCAGACTAAAGCATAAATGGCTATTCCTCTAAATTGCATATTCAGTGAAAGGCTAATCAGAAATTCAAAAGAATGCAACCATTTGTTTCTTACCTACCTATGACCTGGAAACCCTCTCCCACTTCAGGTTGTCCTGCCTTTCTGGACTGAACCAATATACATCTCACATATATTAACTGATGTCTCATGTCTCCCTAAAATGTTTAAAACCAAACTGTGCCCTGAGTACCTTAGGCATATGTTGTCAGGACCTCCTGAGGCTATGTCACAAGTACGTCCCTAACTTGGCAAAAATAAACTTTCTAAATTGATTGAGACTTGTCTCAGATACTCTTTGATTTACAATACACATGTATCTTAGCTATATCAAAGATAGATGGAGAGAGACCGCAGCCATTATGTGCCTCCTGATGAAACATCAGCATCAGCTATGAAGCAGTTGACTCCCATCAAAAAAACCCCCAAAACAAAATCAAATTGAGCCTGTTCAAGCCTCTACATCCAATTACCAATTTACAAGAAATACAGAAGACAGAGGAACATGGGGATACACTCAGCAAAACCCAGACCATGGGAATCTCTACAGGACAAAAATGCAGGTTCCTCAACAGCAAGGCGGAAAAGATATGGCCCTACGGATTAAACGAAATGTAAAATGTAACCAGCTTGCTACAATATGGATGAAACTTGAGGACAGTATGCCAAGTGAAATGAGCCAGTCACAAAAAGGCAAAGACTGTATGACTCCACTTATGTAATGTATGTAGAACAGTCAAATTCTTGAAGACAGAAAGTAGAAAGGCCGTTGCCAGTGGCAGGGGGCAAGGGGAAATGGGGAGTTATTGCATACAGAGTTTCAATTTGGAGAAACATAGAAAGTTCTAGAGATGGATGGTGCTGATGGTTGCACAATCACGTGAATGTAGTCAATGCCATGGAGTGTACATTGAATGATGGCTAAAATAATAAAGTTCATATTATGTATATTTTACCACTATAAAAATTTTCAAAAGATAACCGTTGCAATGGATGGACCTTAATTGGATCCTGACTCAAACAAATGGTAAATTAAAGGCACACACATGTATTTATGACATTTCTGAAACGACTGGGATACTGTTTAGGTATTTAATGATGAGATCAAATAATGATTGTTAAAATTCTTACAGGGGTAATAGCTTGGTGTTATGTTTAAAAAACAAAGAGTCCTTACCTTCTAAAGGTATATACTGAAATATTACAAATGAAATAATATGGTATCTGGAATTAGCTTCAAAATAACATGAGAGGAGGCCGGGTGCGGTGGCTCACGCCTGTAATCCCAGCACTTTGGGAGGCCGAGGCGGGCGGATCACAAGGTCAGGAGATCGAGACCATTCTGGCAAACACGGTGAAATCTCGTCTGTACTAAAAACACAAAAAATTAGCCGGGCGTGGTGGCGGGCGCCTGTAGTCCCAGCTACTCAGGAGGCTGAGGCAGGAGAATGGCGGGAACTCGGGAGGCGGAGCTTGCAGTGAGCCGAGATGGCGCCACTGCACTCGAGCCTTGGCGACAGAGCAAGACTGTCTCAAAAAAAAAAAAAAAAAAAATGAGAGGAAAAATAGGTGGGAATTAGATGAAGCCCAAGTGGCCATGAGTTGACAATCATGAAGCTGGGTCATGGGTACATGGTGGTTTATTTACTCTTCTCTCTGATTTTTGTATATGTTTGAAATTTGCCATAATAAAAAGTTTTCTTAAGACAAAACAAAACAAAACAAAAAAAACCCTACTTTGTAGAAAGAGATTAATGAATAAAAAGTGACTGAAAAAAAAACAAAACCGAAAACCCTGGATTCAATAACTTTAAACGGGCTTCTCTACTGCAGGATTTCTAAGGGCCTTTAACCATTAAAGTGCACAATGACTCTTCAAGAAGGAGACACAGTGCTCAGCCCATTCCCAGACTTATTTAACAAGTGCATAGTTACGATGCCTTTATCCAAGGTACAGTCCAGATTTTACTTATCTAGTTGTTTCAGGGAGGCACAGTTCTAGGATCAGTGTTCTCAAACCACTTTGGGAAAGAGCTCCCTTAGCCATTTCCCAGTTTCTGGAGTGATGCTGCCCAGTAAAGGCACTTGGGAAATGTCTAGGCACTATACAGAAATCTGGGTTACCTATGCGTAGAGTTTTATGTTTTCTTCCTTTCTTCATTTTTCCTTTCTGTGTTTTCCAAACTTCCTATAATGAGCACACATTGTTTTATAACCAGAGAAGAAAATTTCAAAAAGCTACCTTAGTGATGGCCACTTAAAGGTTCATTCTACCTTTGTATGTGTTGGAAAATTGCCATCGTCAAAGTTATCTCAGTAATGTAAGTCACTGAGGTGCTCCTGGGCCATTTTTATTTTTCAAAATGCCTGTAGGAAATCTGTAAGTAGGGCAGACACAGAATTCTACCTTGGCAGGCCTGTGCTTGAACCTTCTCTCAGTGATTTCACTAGAAGCCCTTGCCAAGTCAAAGGTTTATCTATGCAGGTGGTGACTACCCTCAGTTACCCATTAATAAATATGCTCAAAAGTTCCTCAGAGGCCACTCCAGGCATCTAGAAGGCATGCAGGCAAAGAGCAGACATCTAAGGAAGACTATTCCATAGGAGTAGCGAGCCTATTGACCTACCACCAACCTGCTATGGAAAGGTAGAAATCCTTGAAGTCCTTGATCTCCCTGGAACCCTCACAGGCCGCGAGACACTCGTAAAAGGCTTTGAAGAAGTCGGGAAGGGCCAGCTCCATGTCTGTGATGGATGTTCTCCAGTTCTCACCGTTGTACGCTCGCACTGCTCGGATGAACAGGCTCTGAAAAGCACGGAGAAGCTAGTGAAGCTCGCTCCTGGTGTGAAGGGAGACAGTCATGAGCTCTCAAAGGGAACCAAGACCACCACCAAGTTTGCTCTCATTAGCTCTGAAGCCACACTGACCCTTAAAGAAGTCAACCAGTGAGTTACTTTATATCTAGATTTTTCTACTCTGCTTATGATAGATACACTTCTTATTTAGTTCAATTCAAAAAGTAGCAGGCCCTTGATAATAATCTGAATCAAGGAAAATGGGAAAACTATGACAGAGATCAGATCAGCGGCTGCCAGGAGTCAGGGGTTACAGCAAAAATTTGACTACAAAAGGACAAGAGGAAATTGTTCAGGGGTGATGAAAATATTCTATGTCATGATTATGGTGGCAGTTACAGGACTGGATGTATTTGTCAACACTTACTGCATTATACACTTAAAAACTGATAAATATATTGTAAATAAATTGTACCTCGATAAAACTCGTTTTTAAAATGGAACGAAAATAAAAATATAAGTTTGAGAGCAGGTATATTAGTCTGTTCTCACACTGCTATAAAGAAATACCTCCAGCCTGGCCAATATAGCAAAACCCCATCTCTACTAAAAATACAGAAATTACCAGGTGTGGTCACACACCTGGAGTCCCAGCTACTGCGGAGGCTGAGGCACAAGAATCACTTGAACCCAGGAGGAAGAGGTGGCAGTAAGCTAAGATCGTGCCACTATACTCCAGCCTGGGTGACAGGGCGAGACTCTGTCAAAAAAAAAAAAAAAAAAAAAACTCGAGACTGGGTAATTTATAAATAAAAGAGGTTGAATTGGTTCATGGTTCTGCAGGCTATACAGGAAGCATAGCAGCTTCTGCTTCTGGGGAGGCCTCGGGAAACTTACAATCATGGCAGAAGGCAAACGGGCAGCCAGCACTTCACATGGCCAGAGAAGAAGGAAGAAAGAGAGGGGGAGGTATTACACACTTTTAAACAACCAGGTCTCATGATAACTCACTCACTCACCATCATGAGAACAGCCCAGAGGCGATGGTGCTAAACCATTCATAAACGATCCACTCCCATGATCCAATCACCTCCCACCAGGTCCCATCTCTAACCCTGGGGATTACAATTCAACATGAGATTTAGGTGGAGACACAGATACAAACCACATGTGCAGTTGTCTGTCACCCCACTTCCTCCAACAATTAATTAGTAGTTAAACAGAAATGCCACCATACCTCAGCACTAGTTACTAGGAAGGGCAACCATGTGCCAGATAGTGGAAACTTCAAGGACTTTCTGCTAATTGTTGATTAGACTCAATTAGAAGAGAAATAAAGGGAGGCTGAGGCAGGAGAATCATTTGAACATGAGAGGTGGAGGCTGCAGTAAGCCGAGATCGTGCCATTGCACTCCAGCCTGGGCAACAGGGCGAGACTTCGTTTCAAAAAAAAAAGAGAGAGAAATAAATAGGACCAAGGAAGCAACTTAGTCTCCAAGAAATAAGTAGAGATCCTGGATATACACAAAACCTGCTAACTTGCAGAGGCCAGGAAAGGCCCTGAATAAGCATGAGACCCTCCATTTGGAGTTCCTTCTCAGCTCTTCCTGAATGGGGGTATCTGAGGGCCCCCCTTGGACCTAGAATTTTCACCAAGCTTAAGGCCTCAGATAAAGAGGGCGGATTTTTTTCTTCTTCTTTTTTTTTTTTTTTGAGAGAGAGTCTCACTCTGTTGCCCAGGCTGGAGTGCAGTGGCGCGATCTCAGCTCACTGCAACCTCCGCCTCCTGGGTTCAAGCAATTCTCTTTGCCTCAGCCTCCCAAGTAGCTGGGATTACAGGTGCCTGCCACCATGCCCGGCTAATTTTTTTGTATTTTTAGTAGAGACAGGGTTTCACCACCTTGCCCAGGCTGGTCTTGAATTCCTGACCTCGTGATCCACCCACTTCAGACTCCCAAAGTGCTGGGATTACAGGTGTGAGCCACTGTGCCCAGCCAAATTCCCATTTTCACCCATGCCCTGCCCTTGCTTGCTACCCAGGCCCCCAGTGCCTGAGTTCCAGAAGACCTTGACAATAGTGAGTGCTCAAAAGGACAAGATCCTTCTTTCTTATTGTTGTTCTTATGACTAATTCTCATCAAAACTCTTCTTCGTAGATGCGCAGGTTTAAGTGTCCTCTACTCTTGTCACATCAGCCTTCCTAACTCGTCTTTATTTTCCACTTTAATATATTTGGGGCATGTTTGTGTGCATGTGTATATAAAAACATATGCCTTCTCATTTCAATCTTCATCAAAACTGGAGATTTATGTTTCTATTTCTTGTGTTCCTGGTCATTTTTAGATGATTTCCAAGATGTCTTTACTCTCTTAAAACTAAATGATTAAATGACCATATTTCTAAAATGTAGCATTTAAAGGGAACATGGCTTTTAAAATCATCACGGAATACAAAATGTCATTGTTAAATGGATCACTTTGTGCTAAAAGTCAATCATTTCTATTGTCATAATATTCAGCAAATGTCACCAAAAATCACTAGAGGTCCTTAGCTATCAGTAGCTGCTTATGGAGAGACATTTCTTTAACAGTCCAGGTTGCCACTAATTGCCACGTAAAAATCCAAATATACCTCATACGACTTGGTTTCCAGTCTTTAATGTAGTCCTCGGCACCAGGCAGGCTCTTATAATACGCCATGTTCCTCTTCATCATTTCGTCATCAGGATGCTTCAGTAGAAAGGTGTGAGCAGCTGCGATGGCTTTGGGGAGATTATTTGCCTAAAAGGACAAAGAATATAAAAGCTACTCCATGGATGCTGAGTGGTAATTTTTGTAAAACAAGAATATCTGCTCAGGCCTTCAGAAACTTTGTGTTGCTATAACTTTTCCAGCTAAAGGTTCCGTGACTTCCAGGGACCCTCAAGACCAAGTCCAGGCATTGCGAGATGAGTGTTGATTTCCTAAAAGCGACTGTCTAGATGGCCTCGGTCTGCCTTTCCCAATCTACTCTGCGCTGGCTATGCCTGTCCATGCCCCAGGAGGCTGGCCTGTGTGGACTCTAACAACAGACTCCCTCGCCCTCTGGCTTCCAAAGAGATTCAGCCATGAGGAGCCCCAACAGCACACTGAGGAAGGGAAGAGAGTAAGGTCATATTATTTCATTTCCTGGTTCCCTCGCTGCACAGTCAACTTGGGCTGCTAAGTCCCCTAATTGAAGGTCACAGCTCTTCTCAAGGTGACCCTCTCCATAGAGTCTCCCTCCTTCCTGGTTTCAATCATTGCTCTCTCCCCTGCCCCTTTTGGCCTAGGGGTGGTCATATCCCACTGCTACCAGCCCTGGGGCACAACACTATCCCTGTGGATTCCCCATGTACCGCACACGCCTTTGTAAATAACCACCTTCTTAAACTTTCCTCCAATTACCCAGTGTGACTGCACCAAATCTTTCCCACTGGAAACTTGACAAATACATTGTTTTCCCAAATCCCCCACAGACCTTCTGCTAACCTCCTCACTTATTCATCCATTCATGCAGCAAATAAATGTCATATTACAAGAGCACCATTTCTAGGATGTGGGTCTATAACAATAAGCAAAACAGGAAAAAGAAAAATCCCCACCTGCATGGACCATATATTCTGTTAAGTTCTCCCTGTCTCCTAGTGGCCTCAATTAAGAGCCCCTCTATTGTATTAGTTCTGGGTTCTGTCTTCCCACGTTTTACGCCACCCTGCAATCTCAGCTGGTATGTCTATCTCCCCCATCAGACTATGATCCTACCCAGCTGTGTGTCATTCATTGTCTGGATTCCCAGGGCCTCACACTGTCCTCAGGACAAGGCAGGACACGATGAGTGTCTGTGATTTGAACATAATGACATTACGACAATAAAATATAATAAAATTAATTTATATTTTCCTCTCTTTTCCCCTCAGTCTTCTCTCCATTGAATGGGGGCCAATGATTCTGAGTTTCACTGCCTCAGGGAAGGTAGGTGTCTGGTCAGAACCAGCAAATTATTCATTTGAAAAAAGCCTGTCCTCAGGAAAGAACCTGGCAGGTTTGAGGAGAGAAAGAAATTAGGGAGGAGCTGCAGGAAGAAGCTGACTGGCCTGGAGGAAGAAGAGGGAGAAAGGGAATCTCCCAGACTAGGAAAAAAGTTTCCCTTGGGATCTGTGGGAGCAGCAGGCCTGTGGGCCCCAGAGCTTCAGGGCTGGCACTTATCGGCAGTGTCCAAGAGAGCAGAAGTCCTCAGGGAGAACAGGTATGTTATGGGGGGGCCTCAGGAGGGCAGGCAAATAGGGATGCAGAGGCCTCCCTGTGGGGACGCATGACCACCAACCAGAGGGCCCCCCACACTGATGGACTCTTGGCACAACCTGGTAGGGAGAAGGGCAGGCACCTGTGCATGTGCACAGAGACTCAGCCAATCCAGAGGGACGCTCCAAGGCAGGAATTAGGGAATTCGTTTAGACAGAGAAAATAAAGGAATATTTGGTATACCCTAGATTTCTAAGAGTCATAGGATGGCATATATCTGTACTGAATTGCCCCAGAATTGGAACCACGTCATTTTGAGACAATAGCAGTGGCCACATCAGAGAAGTGGTGGGTGGTGATGAGGGCAGACTCCCAGATGTCAATGCTGATGTTTTGGGAATGCCAATTAGTGGTCTGTGGCAGGGCTGCCTTTAAAACAGCCCTACAGAAAGCTTCATACTCCTGGCTGGAAAAAGGCTGGTTTTCAGCTAGAAGGAAGGGAGAGGGTATGAATGCTGCCTTTTAAAGCATTTGCCAATGAAATCAGAGTTGCTAATTCTCAGAAGAGCATTTAGAAAGGGGGCACAGAGGCCGGGAGCAGTGGCTCACGCCTGTAATCCCAGCACTTTAGGAGGTCGAGGTGGGTGGATCGCGAGGTCAGGAGTTCAAGATCAGCCTGGCCAAGATGGTGAAACCCCGTCTCTACTAAAAAGACAAAAATTAGCTGGGCGCAATGGCAGGTGCTTGTAATCCCAGCTACTCGGGAGGCTGAGGCAGGAGAATCACTTGAACCCGGGGGGGCAGAGGTTGCAGTGAGCCGAGATCGCGCCACTGCACTTCAGCCTGGGCGACAGAGCAAGACTTTATCACAAAAAAAAAAAAAAAGAAAGAAAAGAAAGACGGGCACAGAGTAGGATTTTAAGGCCTCTAACTTAGGATGTGAGTTTTACAAAACAGAAACTCTTCCTGAAGAGAAAAGTGTGATTTTATTTACTTCAACTCAGGTTCTGCAGCTGGAACATGGAGACACATCTTGGCAGCTAAACCTCTGACAGACCCCAGGCAGATTTTGGAGAAGGCGGTAGAGATGTGGGGAACCACCCTGCCTTAGATTCCTGAGACAGTCACCAGCATGAGCCACCCTAAATCAGCCATGACACAGAGGCAGGCCCTGAGATTAGAGGCCACTGCCAGGCAAGGCCTGGGGTAAGAGGGCCTGTGAGTCAGTGTTCTCTGTCCAGGTCAGAGCTCAACAGTCGTTAAGGATTTGATGAAGTGCTTGGGCCTACTTTTTACTTGGCCTATGGAAAAAATTAGTTTTTCATGGAAGATGGTAGTCATGAAGAGAACCCAAAGAAAGCTAACGACATGGATCTAGAGTAGGCTGGTGATGAGAAACCTATGATGCCCTTGAGGCTGCACACGAGTAGCACGGCCCTTTTCTACAAAAGCACACATGCAAGCCTCCTCGCCTCCCTCTGGCAGTCGGAACCCACCACTGCTATTGCGGTTATCAACTGAGGCATTTCTCCTTAATCACGAAACAGAGAACTGCAACTCCAACAGCAGAGTAGCATTTACCCATGTCCTACCACAGTGCACTAGCTACCTCTGTATCGATCTCCAGCCTTCAGGTGCCAGGTGGAATGTATGTGCCTGCCACCCATCTTTTCCTCTCTATCCATAAACAGAGTTTAAACACGTAAACATCACTTTTTTTTTTTTTTTTTTTTTGATACAAGAGTCTTGTTCTGTCACCCAGGCTGGAATGCAGTGGTAAGATCTCAGCTCACTGCAGCCTTGACCTTCTGGGCTCAAGCGATCCTCCAGCCTCAGCCTCTTGAGTAGCTGAAACTAGAGGGGCACGCCACCATACCCGGCTAATTTTTTAATGTTTTTGTAGAAATGAGATCTCTTTATATTGCCCAGGCTGGTCTTGAACTCTTGGGCTCAAGAGATCCTCCCACCTTGGCCTCCCAAAGTGCTGGGATTACAGGCATGAGCCATCATGACAGGCCATAAACATCATTGAGAAAAAATAAATCATACAATTATCTCCACCAAAAATTACTTTTTCAGTTACATCCTTCCACTGAAATAATTAAGTAACATTCATGTTTATCAATAAAATTCTTAGCTTTTTCCTGCCCTCTAAGAGATCTCAAAATGTTAAGATGGTGGCCAGGCACAGTGGCTCAAATCCCAGTCTGTTATCTCAACATTTTGGGTGGCCGGTGGATCACTTGAGGTTAAGAGTTCGAGACCAGCCTGGCCAACATGGTGAAACCCCATCTCTACTAAAAATACAAAAATTAGCTGGGCGTGGTGGCACATGCCTGTAATCCCAGCTACTCAGGAGGCTGAGATACAAGAATCACTTGCACCCTGGAGGCAGAGGTTGCAGTAAGCCAAGATCGTGTCACTGCACTCTAGTCTGGGTGACAAAGTGAAACTGTGTCTCAAAAAAAGGGGATAGATATTTTACAGACCTTCAACTAAGTGATTGTTACAAGACCTGTAAAGGGTTTTGAAGAGAAGCTATGACCATCCTAACTTTTTGGGGCCACCATCATGAAGGAGAAAACCCATGCCTTATGGTCACATTGAGTAAAATGTTCTTCCCCTCCTCCCTGTATCACGGTTCAAATTCATCTGTATATTAAAGAAATCAGAGCTTCTAGTATTCTCTAGGTTTAAAAATAAAATGTTAAAGGCCGGGCGCGCGGTGGCTCAAGCCTGTAATCCCAGCATTTGGGAGGCCGAAATCACGTTCAGGAGATCGAGACCATCCTGGCGAACACGGTGAAACCCCGTCTCTACTAAAAAAAATACAAAAAACTAGCCGGGCGAGGCAGCGGGCGCCTGTAATCCTAGCTACTCGGGAGGCTGAGGCAGGAGAATGGCGTAAATCCGGGGGGCGGAGCTTGCAGTGAGCTGAGATCCGGCCACTGCACTCTAGCCCGGGCGACAGAGCCAGACTCCGTCTCAAAAAAAAAAAAATAAAAAAAAAAAATAAAAATAAAAATAAAATGTTTTCCTCTTGATTATGTGACCTAAATTTGGTTCAGACCGTATTTGCCAAAAGCTATACAAAAAAAGAATTAGATAAGTCATTTTTAGCTTAAAAAATGATGCTTCGTTTAAACCAGCCCTCATTTTCAACAGTCTGGAATTTTATTATTAATCCCACTCCCTGCTTCTATTTTAAAACTGCTTATTTTTTAATTGCCAGAACAAACATTCACAAAATTGATATTTTATATAAAACTGTAACTAAGCATAGAAGTATAGAAGTAACCCAGCTTTTCTCCTCTTTGGGATTTTGTGTTATTTTATTGCTCATATAAACACAAAATACACGTGGCTCTGTCTCGGTGGAAATATGAAAAACAGATCTTGCAGTCCAGAGACTGAAAACAAAGTTTAAAAACAAGAAAAATCTTCTACCTCAAGAGTCTAGGATATGCCATGAATCTATTTTTGTAGTTATTAAAATAAAAACAATATATTCCTTTTAAAATCTTTCTCAGAGGAAGTAGAACCTGGGCTTTGAGAGGGCTTTTTTAGCCAAACTCTGTGAAGACCCACCAAGCTAGAGCCTCTTTATCTAGTGACAGGGAATTCGACCCATTCTTAAAACTTGTGGGTCCTCAGCGTAAGAACCCATAGGATAGAGAACTGCAATTTGTGGCTATTTTTAGTCAGCAATCACAGAGAGAACTTAAGCAGCCATTAAAAGGAGGCAGTGAACTGTGTTAAATTCTAGATGAAAGAAACAGCGGAGAGGGCCAATCCTGATGACTCACGGTGCAAGAGTTCGCCTTCAAGCAGGGATGTGTCCTTGCAAGGAGTCCCTGCTCTTCCCTGGCCTCAATTTCATTCTCTTTAAAAATAACTAGTCAGCTAGGCGCAATGGCTCACGCCTGTAATCCCAGAACTCTGGGAGGCGAGGTGGGAGGATCACTCGAGTCCGGGAGTTCGAGATCAGCCTGGGCAACGTGGCGAAACTCTGTCTCTACAAAAAATACCAAAAAAATTAGCCAGGTGGGGTTGCATGCGCCTATAATCCCAACTACTCAGGAGGCTGAGGTTGAGGATGACCTGAGCCTGAGGAGGTGAAGGCTGCAGTGAGCCATCCATGATCGTGCCTCTGCACTCCAGCCTGGGCGACAGTGAGACCCCGTCTCAACTAAAAACAAAAATAAAAGGTACTCGTCGGCTCCTCAGGTCTTCTGCTTTATTATCGCAAGTCACCGCTCAGAAAAAAGGCGACTGGCTTTAATGGTATATACAGAAAAGAGGCTTCTGCCCTCAAATAACAGAGAACATTTATCAGGCACTTTGTTGGGTGCCTGGCGCTGTGCTGCGTTCTGTGTACATATGCTCTGCCTTAGAGCTACCGTTCAAGAAAGGCATTTTCATTTTTACTTGAGATGAAGAAGGAGGCAGGATCTGGAGGGAGACTTTTGGCAGGGCTGGGTGGGAGGGAGCCAGGTCTAGAACTGGCGAAGCAACGCGGTCCCGGGCGCAGGGGCGGGGCCAGGGCCTGGGGGCTGGGTCAGGGGCGGGGCCGGGGCCTGGGACGGGGCGAGGCGGACTTGCCTTGAAGTAGGCGAACTGCAGGAACTTGTAGGGCTCGCGGCGCTGGAAGTCAGCCAGCACCTCGCGGCTGGGCTGGGACTGGCGGAAGGCTGGCAGGCCTTGCTTGCAGCGCTTGAGGCAGTGCGCGCGGCGCAGCAGGCCCCCGAAGAGGCGCAGCTCTGGATAGCTGGCGAGGCCGGAGGCGGGCTCGGGCTGCGGCGCGGCGCTGCAGTTGCGGTGGCAGAAGGCCTCGCTGTCGCGCAGCAGGCGGTGCAGCCGCAGGCTGATCTCCAGGTAGCCCACGCTCTCAGCCCAGTGCTCGCCACTATACTTGTCCAGCGCGTGCCGGTAGGCCGACTCGAGCGGCATCAGCTCGTCCCGTGGGAAGCTGCGGAAGCTGTAGCGTTCGTACTGGGCGCGCCCGGCGCGCAGCGCACAGGCCACGCACAGCAGCGCCAGCAGCTCCGCGACCCCCCGACGCCCCGGCTCCATCGCGCCCGGCGAAAGGAAGGAAGGAAGGGACGAAGGAAGGGAAAAGGGGAGGGAGAAGGAAAGGAAAGAGGACGGCTCGACGCGGCGGGCCGAATGCTTTCGGGGCGGGGACGCCAGCTGCCGGCCCGCCCCGTCCGGCCGCCCCTCCCCACCCAGGCGGGGGATCTGGGCGCCAGCTGCCAGCGCCGAGAGGGTGCGCGTGTAAGGCGCGCTGCGCACTGGTTCACGAAGGCTGATGCGTGTGATGGGGCTCCGCCGCTCATGCACTTGGAGACTCGCCTGCAAGGCCGACGCGGCCCTACGATCTATATAATCTACAATCTTTATAGTCGCTTGAAGGTTTGTGAAAACGAAGATTCCCGGGCTGTGCCCCCAGAGTTTCTGATTCAGAAAGTGTGGGGTGGAGGTCTGAGGATTTGTATGTTTAACCAGCACCCTGGTGAGGCTAATGCTGCGGGCTCACGGGCTGCACTTTTAATAGCACTGCCCAACCTTAAATTTTAGTGAGAGAAAAAGACAGTGCAAAAATAAAATTAATAAGGACGTCAGTGGCACTTTGTAAATTGTATAGCTAGTCAGGTTGAAGATGTGCACACCTTGTGAATCTGCGACACCATTCTGTGGAATATGCTGGAGAAGCTTGCGCGTGTGCATCAAAAAATATGGATGGAATGTTAGTGGCAGCACTTTAAGAAAAAAATCTTTAAACTTTTTAATCTTGAAATAATTTACAAGAAAGTTACAAAAATAGTACAAAAAGTTCCTGTATACCCTTCATCAAGATTCACAAGTTGCTAATGTTATACCACATTTCTATGTTTACATTTTTTTCTGACTCATTTGAGATAGGTTGCATATATCATGCCCACTGTCCCTTAGTCGTTTTATTTTGGTTTTTGTTTGTTTGTTTGTTTGTTTGTTTTTTGAGACGGAGTCTCGCCCTGTCATCCAGGCTGGAGTGCGGTTGCACCATCTCGGCTCTCTGCAACCTTTGCCTCCCGGGTTCAAGCAATTCTTCCTGCCTCAGCCTCCCAAGTAGCTAGGATCACAGGCACGTGCCACCACGCCTGGCTAATTTTTCTGTTTTTTACTAGAGATGAGGTTTTGCTGTGTTGGCCAGGCTGTTCCTGAACTCCTGACCTTCGGTGATCTACCTGCCTCGGCCTCCCAAAGTGCTGGGATTAAACAGGCGTGAGCCACCGTGCCCAACCCCTTAGTCTTTCAGTATGTATGTCCTTAGAATGAAACTACCAATCAAATTTAGGAAATTTAATACTGATAGAAGACTTTAATCATGTTCCATTTCCAGTTTTGTCAGCTGTTCCAATTGTGTCTTGCATAGCACTTTTTTCTCTTAGGATGCAGTCCATCCATGATCACTGTCTATTTCATATCATCTAATCTAAACTGGTTCCTCGGCTTTTCTGGTCATGCCATTAGCATTTTTGAAAAATATAGGCCTAAACAGCAATGAAATACCACTACAAAATTCAAAACACTGACATCACATGCTGACAAGGATGTGGAGCAACAGGAACTCTCATTCGTTGATGGTGGCAATGCAAAATGGTACATACACTTTAGAAGACAGTTCGGCAGTTTCTTACAAAACTAGGCATACTCTACTCATACAATCCAGAAATTGCACTTCTTGTTATTTACCCAAATGGGTTAAAACTTATGCACACACCTGCAAATGGATGTTTGTAGCAACTTTATTCACAATTACCATAACTTGGAAGCAACCAAGATGTCCTTCAGTGGGTAAGTGGATACATAAACTGTGGTATATATACACAATGGAATTTTATTCCAAGCCAAAAAGAAATCAGCTATCAAGCCGTGAAAAGACATGGAGAAGTCTTAAATGCATGTTACTAGGTTGAAAGAAGCCAATCTGAAAAGGCTACATAGCCAAATGACATTCTGGAAAAGGCAAAACTATGGAGACAGTAAAAGGATCAGTGGTTGCTGAGGATAAAGGGAGGGATGAACAGGTGGAGGGCAGAGGATTCTTGGAGCAGTGAAGCTATTCTATTTGGTACTAGAATGGTGGATACATGCCATACATTTGTTAAAATCCATAATAAGTACAACACTAAGAGTGAGCCCTAATGTAAACTGTGGACTTTGGGTGATAACGATGTGTTGATGTAGGTTCATTGATTGTAACAAATGTACCATTCCAGTACAAGACATTGACAGTGGGGGAGCTTGCGCATGTTGTAGGGTCATGGAGTATATTTGAACTCTGTACTTTCCGCTCAGTTTCACTATGAATCTTAAACTACTCTAAAAAACAAATTCTGGTTGTTTTTTTTTTTTTGAGATGGAGTCTCGCACTGCCGCAGAGGCTGGAGTGCAATGGCACGATCTCAGCTCCCTGCAACCTCCACTTCTGGGGTTCAAGTGATTCTCCTGCCTCAGCCTCCTGAGTAGCTGAGATTACAGGTCAGTGCCACCACGCCAGGCTAATTTTTGTATTTTTAGTAGAGATAGGTTTCATCATTTTGGTCAGGCTAGACTCGAACTCCTGACCTCATGATCCGCCCGCCTCAGCCTCCTAAAGTGCTGGGATTATAGGCATGAGCCACAGCGCCTGGCCTTTATTTATTTATTTTTTTTAAAGAACACAGGCCAGTTAACTTTATAAAAGCTTCCTCATTTGAGGTTTTCCTGATGTTTCCTCATGACTAGATTCAGAGTAAGCTCTTTGGCTAGAATGCCATAGAAGCAATGTGCCATCTGGCTCAGGGTAAAATCTAAATAGCACAATGCCCACCCCTTGTCTGTGTTAATTTTGATCACTTTATTACGGTGATGTCTATTTTCCCTACTTCATTTGTTTTCTTTTGTAATTAACAAGTGTTTACAGTAAGGTGCTGCAACATTGTTCTTAATGGCAGAAAGCAGAAATAACCTGTCCATACACAGAAGAGTAGATTTTTAAAAAAGAGAGTAAATGCATATAGAAGAATATATTACAGCAGGGAAAATGAAAGAATTAGAGCTACAAATAGTTCAATGTGGGGGCGGGGGGAACCATACAGAATGGTTCCATTTGCCTAAAGTTTTTTTTTGTTTTTTTTTTTTTTTGAGACAGAGTCTCACTCTGTCGCCCAGGCTGGGCTGCAGTGGCACCATCTTGGCTCATTGCAACCTCTGCCACCCAGGTTCAAGCGATTCTCCTGCCTCAGCCTCCCGAGTAGCTGGGATTACAGGCACCTGCCACTGCACCCAGCTAATTTTTGTAGTTTTTAGTAGAGAAGGGGTTTCACCATCTTGGCTAGGCTGGTCTTGAACTCCTGGACCTTGTGATCCACCCACCTCAGCCTCCCAAAGTTCTGGGATTATAGGTGTGAGCCACCGTGCCTGGCCCTAAAGTTTTAAAATATGGAAAAGTACACAGTGTATTATTTAGGAGTACAAATAATATAGTCCTACCTTATACAAACACACAGGGTAAAACTATATTGAAAAGAGGATGATAGGCCGGGTGAAACCCCCGTCTCTACTAAAAATACAAAAAATTAGCTGGGTGTGGAGGCACACACCTGTAATCCCAGCTACTGGGGAGGCTGAGGTAGGAGAATAGCTTGAACCCAGGAGACAGAGGTTGCAGTGAGCCAAGATTGTGACACTGCACTCCAGCCTGGGTGATAGAGTAAGACTGTCTCAAAAAAAAAAAAAAAAAGAAAAGAAAAATCAAGAAAGAAAAGAAAAGCGGATGATAAATGGAAACTTAGGATAGTGGTTTCTTTCCAATAGGAGGAAGAACATGAAATGGCAGAGGGTCAGACGCAGGGGAGGGGTTGGGGAATAAATGGGAGAGTGTTCATTGCAACGTTACTTTTTATGCCATACATATATTTTGTAAATATTATTTTATATATTTATATTTCATGTTTTTGTTTTTTAAAAAACAATTTTTGGAAAAAGAAAAGATTGCAGTAGTGATATGAAGAAAATTAAAAAGCTGAATGAGATGGGGTGGGGGAAGATTGTTTAAGGAGGTGGCATTTGGAAAGAGACGTGAAAGGGGAGGGCACCTGTGGAAAGAGCTGTGCTGGGAGATGGTGCACAATGTGTACCTGATCCTAGAACATCTTACCCTGGAAATCACCAGTGACCATCATTCCCAATAGCAAAGAGATACAATTTGGAATCATCTCACACAATTACTCAATTGAACAAGATGCTAAGCTCTGTCACAGCTTCTTCCTCTGTCTTGCCTTTGCCTTACCAACCCCTTTCAAAGGGCCTTTGCCCAGGGCTGTTGTTTCAGATTTGGGAGGCCGACGTGGGTAGATCACCTGAGAGGTCAGGAGTTTGAGACCAGCCTGGCCAACATTGTGAAACCCCTTCTCTACAAAAAATTAGCTGGGCAGGCACCTGTAACCCCAGCTACTTAGAAGGCTGAGGCAGGAGAATTGCTTGAACCCAGGAGGCAGAGGTTGCAGTGAGCCGAGATTGTGCCACTGCACTCCAGCCTGGGAGACAGATGAGACTCTGTCTCAAAAAGAAAAAAAAAAAGGCCGGGTGAGGTGGCCACACCTGTAACCCCAATCCCATCACTTTGGGAGGCTGAGGTGGGCGGATCACAAGGTCAGGAGATCGAGACCATCCTGGCTAACACAGTGAAACCCCGTCTCTATTGAAAATACAAAAAATTAGCCTGGCATGGTGACATGTGCCTGTAGTCCCAGCTACTCGGGAGGCTGAGGCAGGAGAATCGCTTGAACCCGAGAGGTGGAGGTTGCAGTGAGCCGAGCCCAGGCCACTGCACTCCAGCCTAGGCAACAGAGTGAGATACCGACTCAAAAAAAAAAAAAGTTTTAAATTCCTGCCTTCTCCATCTCCATGCCCCTTGGCAATCTCCACCAAGAGGAGCTTCTCCACCAAGAAGGAGAGTTGGTTTCTCCACCCTTTGGATGGGGTTTGGATATGTGATTTACTTTTGTCAATGAGACAGCAGAAAAGGTCCCAAATGTGCACTGGGACTTGCCTCTTTCATGGTACTGGGAGCCCTTCCTTGATATGCTTATACGTAGGCTAGCCTGCTGAAGGATGAGACATGTGACCCAATTGTCTTTCCATTGTTTCTGCCACTTCTCAATTGTATGCGTGAGGCCATCCTGGATCATTCCACACCAGGAGATTGACCAGCTGTCTGCAGAGACATGGGAAGTCCAGTAGAGCGAAAACCAGAAGAATCACTCAGCTAACCTACAGAATCATGAACTAAATAAACAATTGCTGGCTGGGCGCGGTGTCTCACGCCTGTAATCCCAGCACTTTGGGAGGCCGAGGTGGGCAGATCACCTGAGGTCAGGAGTTCGAGACCAGCCTAACTGACATGGAGAAACTCCATCTCTACTAAAAATGCAAAATTAGCTGGGCATGGTGGCACATGCCCAGCTACTCGGGAGGCTGAGGCAGGAGAATTGCTTGAACTCAGGAGGCGGAGGTTGTGGTGAGCCGAGATCGTGCCATTGCACTCCAGCCTGGGCAACAAGAGTGAAACTCATGTCTTAAAAAAAAAAAAAAAAAAAAAAAAAAAAAAAAGATTGCTATTGGCCTCTAAGTCTGGGAGGTAGTTTGTTACATAACACTAGCTAATAGATGCGTTGGCCAAAAGTTCAAGAAGGATAACTGTTCTTTCTTCTTATATTGCTCCTTCTCTTGTCCTTGAAGTCAGTTTGAGTCAACCTGGTGGGATTGATGGGGAGAGACTGTCATATGTGCACTCTGGCCTCTGCTGAAACATCGTCGGGTCCTGGATGGTCACCATTGATAAGTCATTCCCCATCCCCTTTAGCCAAGGCCCCTCATGTCCATCAGCTCTGTGCTACATCTAGACCACTCAACTTTGACAATGGAGTTTGGGGAATCTCAGGGAGCTGGTTGGGTCCCAGGCTACCTCCAAATATCACAAGCCAATGCATTGCTCCCACAGAAGATGGGGGGAAGGAGACATAAAGATTACAAGAGACTGAGAGAGGGCCACTGTGGAGAGAGCATAAAGCATAAAGAAAGGGAGTGTGGACCGGCAGAAGTCAGGTGGAATTGCCTTTGAGGAGCAAGGCTGTCGGTGGACAGGTGGAGGTGGAGGGAACAGTTGCTTTCCATTATAATTCCATAGAATTTTATTTTTAATGGAGTCTCACTCTGTTGCCCAGGCTGGGGTGCAGTAGTGCGATCTCAGCTCACTGCAACTTCCACCTGCCAGGTTCAAGCAATTCTCGTGCCTCAGCCTCCTGAGTAGCTGGGATTACAGGTGCACACCACTACGTCTGACTAATTTTTGTATTTTTTGTAAAGATGGAGTTTCACCATATTGGCCAGGCTGGTCTCGAACTCCTGACTTAAGGTGATCCACCCACCTCAGTCTCCCAAAGTGTTGGGATTACAGGTGTAAGCCACCATGCCTAGTCAATTCAACAGAATTTGTAAAAGGAAATGAAACCAGATATCTAGCGTGCTGCCTTCTGCTTGAGTGGCTGCTTAGCCTCATTAGAGCTTTGTCTAAGGGTGTCTCCTCACCAAAGAAGGCAGTATTCCCCCAGCCGTGACTTAAGTGACAAACTCTCTTTTATATCATGAATTTATTCATTCTTTCAATACACTGTTCAGCATCTACCTTATACCAGGTGCTGCACTTGGTGCTGAAATGCAAAGATGAAACAGACATTCTTCCTTGACTGTGTAGTAGAGGAAATACAATATTTATTTATTGTTTCATTTGTTACATAAACCTATAATAAATTATATTCCAGATGCTATATTAAAGAAATAGTATCAACTTTTGCCTCAGAGAACTCAAAATTAGGAAATGACAGGTAAGTAAACCTTTAATTACCCTACTGATAGAGTTGGAATAGAGATGTGGACAAAGTACTTGTGGGGGCCCCAAAGAGGGATGGGTAACCTAGTCTGAAGGTGAGTCTGGAATGTCTTCTCCAAGAGGCCATGCTTGAATTCCTTTAAAGGGTATGAAAAGATAGAATAGAAGTTGACTGGAGATAAAAATGGAAAAGGAAGAAGATTGTTGGCAGAGGGCACAACATATGCAAAGGCTTATGGGAAAGAAAGTGTTGGGCCTGGAAGCCATAAAGCAGTATGGGAGACTCCTGAAGTGATTCCCACAAGAAATGTGAGGGCCTGAATTGAAGCACAGAACATAAAGACCCATAACACAGATAGAGAAAAAAAAAATATATCAAAAGTTAGGCTGAGCACAGTGACTCACGCCTGTAATCCCAGCATATTGGGTGGCCGAGGTAGGTGGATCACCTGAGGTCAGGAGTTCAAGACCAGCCTGGCCAACATGGTGAAACCCCATCTCTACTAAAATAAAAATTAGCTGGGCGTGGTGGCGGGTGCCTGTAATCCCAGCTACATGAGAAGCTGAGGCAGGAGAATTGTTTGAACCCAGGAGGCGGAGGTTGCAGTGAGCTGAGATCACACCATTGCACTCCAGCAAGGGCGACAGAGCAAGACTCAATCTCAAAAAAATAAATAAATGTCAAAGTTACATGTATGTAGAACACTACGAGAATTTCTGGAAGGAAAGAACTCCTTTAGCTAGTGCAATCAGTGATTACTTCATTTTAAAAAAGGCATTAGATCTGGGGTTTGAATTGGGGATGACCTGTAAACCCATAATCCTAAAAACAAAATCTAACAGACTTCCCTAAAACCCTAGGCTGGAGAAAGCTCAAGAAGAGCATAGGCTGGAGAAAGCTCAAAAAGTGCATAGGCTGGAGAAAGCTCAAGAAGTGCATAGGTTGGAGAAAGCTCAAATAGTTCATCATGTTGAGCAAATGATTATCTCATCTTGAACTCTCTAGGAAACAGAGCCTGTGGCAAGAACTAAATGCTAATCTTGTATTTGGGAGGTACAGTGCACGACAGTGAGAATGAAAAGAAAGGGAAATGAGGCAGCAAAGGAGGAAAAGTAGTACCAGGTAGTGAGTTACTGTGCAGACTAGTGCTTTATGCCAGCCTTAAAGGCATGGAGACAGTTTCTTGGCGGGTGCACCCACTATACCATGTGGAATGTCTGTGGTCAGAGAAACCACACCTTGAAATACTTCAGCAGAGGGAGGAAGGGAGAGGAAATTTATTTACTGGCTCGCCTCTGGTCTTCCATTGCACTGGGCTTCTCCATGTGGGAGTTAACTTACCTGCCCTTGTGGGTAGCACCACCTAGCTAGCCTCTTTGGCAGCCACTTGGGAAGCATGGTGCCTCATTCCAGTGAGTCCAGAAGTGTCTGGAGGAGCCAGAGACTCCAGATGGTTGACTTTGGGTGGCAGATGTGCTGCAGCAGTAGCTATGGTAGAGGGGCAGCTAAGAGTTCAGCAGAAAGGTGACTAGAGAATCTGGGCATCATATAATATGTCGTATACAGCAATCATGGAGGTTCGACCAAATTACCACTGAGACTCTCTGACCCAGAAGTTGCAAATTTCAATTTATTCTGCCTTGGGGCCTACTGCAGTTCATGTCAAAACAAAAGGCAAACCAAAGCTAGGTGTGAGACCTGTAATCTCAGTGTTTTGGGAGGCTAAGGTGAGAGGATTGCTTGAGGCCAAGAGCTCAAGACCAGCCTGGGCAACATAGCAAGACCCTATCTCTAAAAATAAAACAAAAATTAAAAAAATTTAAAAAGTGCGTATCTGTAGTCCTAGCTACTCAGGAGTATATCTTGTGCCCAGGAGTTCAAGGCTGCAGTGAGCTATCATTGCCCTTCAGCCTGAGCAACAGAGTGAGACCCCTGTCCCAAAAAAATAAAATAAAATAAAGTGAATCAGATGGAGAGGGCCGCCAACTGGAGAGACGTATTCTGCCTAAGGAACGTCCCAACGCGTATCTCTGGAGTACTGTTACCTCATGGGATCTTGGGCCTGGTGTGGCCAGACCTTCTGATCTTCTAAGAGAAACTGGAAATCCAGATTATGTAAATTCCCCAATTAAATGTTGACAACTACAGTAATTAAATACAACCAAAAACACTGGTGGATCAACATGGACAGTGTCAAATCAAATAGCTTTTCTGGCCACATCTAGTTTTAACCTTCAATCTAGCTAGAAAACTACTATGATCATTCAGAGAAGGAGGGAGCCACAAATGCAGGCATGGCTACAAAAACAAAGAGGTGGGCTAGCTCCGCGGGTCCAGGTGAAGAAGAAATGACAGGCTTTGGTGGTAGAGTAGATATGAGACAGGGGGAAAAGAGAAACAGAATAAAGAAATAGGCTGGGTGCAGTGGCTCATGCCTATAATCCCAGCACTTTGGGAGGCTGAAATGGGTGGATCACCTGAGGTCAGGAGTTCGAGACCAGCCTGGTCAACTTGGTAAAACCCCGTCTCTACTAAAAATACAAAAATTAGCCAGGCGTAGTGGTGTGCACCTGTGATCCTAGCTACTCAGGAGGCTGAGGCACGGGAATCGCTTGAACCTAGGAGGTAGAGGTTGCAGTGAGCTGAGATCACACTGCTGTACTCAGTCTGGGCAACAGAATGAGACTCCATCTCGAAAAAGAAAGAAAGAAAAAACAAACCCTGCAAAGATGCATCTGAGAGACTCTGGGGAGCAGATGTCCATGACAGATAGGAAGGTGACAGAAAGAAGACAGGAGAAAAGAATGTTTGAAGCAACATCATTTTTTTTCTTAAGGCAGGCCTCACTTGAGGCATTTTATGTTTTCAGATATCTCAGACTCCTAGAGGGTAACCATGGGGACAAAGCCATCTCAAAACCCGTGACTACCATAAGGCATAGTCCTGTACCTGATCACAACTATCAACTTTTATTGGGAACTGTGGGGAAACTGTTGGCTGATGATTTCACAATTTTATTTTTTTATTGTTTCATAACCACACCCATCAAATTGGTTGCACGACTTAACCCCAGGACAAGTTAGGTTTCAGGACTTTTTGCATCAGAAAACTCAAAGACATGTGAGGAGGCTAAGGAATTGCTGCACAGCAGAATTGCTCACATTTGTAGGCCAGAGACCTTGTTATTTTCAGCATTTAAAATAACTTCTAATTTTGACATAAGAATTATTGTATGCCGTGGCCGGGCGCGGTGGCTCAAGCCTGTAATCCCAGCACTTTGGGAGGCCGAGGCGGGCGGATCACAAGGTCAGGAGATCGAGACCATCCTGGCTAACACAGTGAAACCCCGTCTCTACTAAAAATACAAAAAATTAGCCGGGCGCGGTGGCGGGCGCCTGTAGTCCCAGCTACTCAGGAGGCTGAGGCAGGAGAATGGCGGGAACCCGGGAGGCGGAGCTTGCAGTGAGCCGAGATCGTGCCACTGCACTCCAGCCTGGGCGACAGAGCGAGACTCCGTCTCAAAAAAAAAAAAAAAAAAAAAAAAAAAAAAAAAAAAATTATTGTATGCCGTTTACCTACTTCATCAATTGTTAACATTTTGCTTTATTTGCTCTATCACTTGGTCTCCCACCATTTTCATGTAATGTACATGTGTATTATGTGTAATATATAATCATAAGTATGAAAGTATAAACATATTATTATGGTTATATGAGAATAAGAGGTAGACATTATGCTCCTTTTTTCAAGATGGGGTCTTGCTATGTTGCCCAGGCTAAAGCACAGCAGCTATTCACAGGCTCAGTCCCACTACTGATCAGCACGGGAGTTTTGACCTTCTTGGTTTCCAACCTGGGCCAATTCACCCCTCTTTAGGCAACCTAGTGGTCCCCTGTTCCCAGGAGGTCACCATATTTATGCCAAACTTAGTGTAGACACCCGATCAGCATAGCGTAATACAGCCCAGAACTCCTGGACTCAAGCAATCCTCCTGCCTCAGCCTCCTGAGTAGCTGGGAGTACAGGCGTGCAACACCACACCTGGCAACATAATGCTCCTTTACTCCTACATAATTCTGGGTGTATTTCCAAAGAACATGGCCACAATATCACTTATCAAAAATAGAAAACTTAATATTGACACAATATTATTTTCTCATCCATAGTCTATATTCAACGTTTGTTAATTTTCCCAATAATGCTCTTACCGCTTTTTTTTTTCCTGGTTTAAGATCCAGTCTAGGACAACGTATCACATTTATTTGTCATGTCTTTCTAATGGAGATCTTGTTTATTTTTCTTGCCTTTAATGTGTGTAATTTAATACTCTTTTAAAACCTACTCCAAATTATAATCACTTTAATGGCATTTAAAAAATATTAGAAATATAAAATTAGGCCAGGTGCCATGGCTGTCACCTGTAATCTCAACACTTTGAGAGGCTGAAGTGGGCAGATTGCTTTAGCCCAGGAGTTTAAGACCAGCCTGGATGATATGGAGCAACCCCATCTCTACAAAAAAAAAAAAAAAGAAAAATTTGTCAGGCATGGTGGCCTGTGCCTGTAGTCTCAACTACTCAGGAGGCTGAGGTGGGAGAATCACCTGAGCCCAGAAGGTCAAGGCTGCAGTGAGCCATGATCATGCCACTGCACTCCAGCCTGGGCAACAGAGTGATACAAGAAAGAAAAAAAGAAAGAGGGGTGGGGAGAGAGAGAAAGAGGAAAGAGAGAGAGAGAAAGAAAGAAAAAAGAAAGAAAGACAGGGAGAAGAGAGAGAGAAAGAGAAAAAAGGAAGAAAGAAAGACAGAGAGAGAGAAAAAGAAAGAAAGAGAAAGAAAGAAAAAGAAAGAAAGAAAAGAAAAGAAAGGAAAAGAAAAGAGAAAGAGGGAGGGAAGGAAGGGAGGGAGGGAGGGAGGTTAGATAACATTTTTTACTGAAATGCAGGTCAGAGTTGACACTGGAAATGAAAATTTGCTGAGTAGGAAAACTCCATAAGGGAAAATAGATCAAAGAAATTGAGTTTGATTCTTAACTTGTGTGTAGAGCCCTGTTAGGACAGAAAAACAAAGTTTTCCTATGTTTTGGGGCCACACGTTTTTCTCCCTCTCATTGTTCTTATGCTACTGACGAGGCCTCTGTGCTTCTCAAACTATCTTTGGTAAAGGATCAGTTCTGTTTTTTTTTTTTGGTTTTTTTTTTTTTTTTTTTTTTTTTTTTTTTTTTTTTGAGATGGAGTCACACTCTGTCACCCAGGCTGGAGTGCAGTGGCGCCATCTCAGCTCACTGCAACCTCCGCCTCCTGGGTTCACGCCATTCTCCTGCCTCAGCCTCCCAAGTAGCTGGGACTACAGGTGCCCACCACCACGCCCCGGCTAATTTTTTGTATTTTTAGTAGAGACGGGTTTCACCATGTTAGTCAAGATGGTCTCAATCTCCTGACCTCGCGATCCACCTGCCTCAGCCTCCCAAAGTGCTGGGATCACAGGCGTGAGCCACCGCGCCCGGCCTTGTTTTTGTTGTTGTTGTTGTTTTGTTTTCTAAATTATTAGTGCTCTTTCCTGTCTATCAAGGATTGATCCTTTCCAAAAAATTCAATAAAAATAAATTATTAGAAAAATAGGCCGGGTGAGGTGGTTCATGCCTGTAGTCCTAGCATTTTGGAAGGCTGAGGGGGGCGGACTGCCTGAGCTCAGGAGCTCAAGACCAGCCTGGGCAACATGGTGAAACCCCATCTCTATTAAAATACGAACAAATCAGCCTGGCATGGTGGTGTGCACCTGTAGTCCCAGCTACTCAGGAGGCTGAGGTTTAATTGCGTGAACCCAGGAGGTGGAGGTTGCAGTGAGCCAAGATCATGTCACTGTGCTCCAGTCTGGGCAACAAAGTGAAACTCTGTCTCAAAAACAAACAAGCAAACAGAAACTACTAGAGGCCAGGCGCGGTGGCTCACGCCTCTAATCCCAGCACTTTGGGAGGCCGAGGCAGGCAGATCACCTGAGGTCGGGAGTTTGAGACCAGCCTGACCAACATGGAGAAACCCTATCTCTACTAAAAATATAAAATTAGCCAGGCGTGGTGGCGCACGCCTGTAATCCCAGTTACTCCGTAGGCTGAGGCAGGAGAATCGCTTGAACCTAAGAGGCGGAGGTTGTGGTGAGCCGAGACCGCGCCATTGCACTCCAGCTTGGGCAACAAAAGCGAAACTCTGTCTAAAAAAAAAAAAAAAACTAGAACAATGAAATAAAAATACATGTATAATAATTTTCTTCATTATTAGATTCAACAGATAGACTTACTTTCTTAAACTGCTCCACGTTTCTAAGTGCCTAGGCTGAATTTCTGTACTTATTGCACAGCACTGGTCTGAGGATCAGACTTTGAGAAGTACTGGTCTATATTAGAGCATGTACCACATTTACAGATGAGTTCCTGCAGGGTGACAGCCTTCTCATGGTCCCTTCATATTCTCTAGTATGCAGGGACTTTGCATCCAGCACACTCTGTGCATTTAAACGGGAACTAAACAGTACACTATGGGCAGAAGCATAGCCTGGTGAAAATAACTCAGACCCTAACATCAGGCAATGTAACTTTAGAGACTCGACTACTTCCCAACTCTGTGGCTACTGGCAAGTCATTTAACTCCTCTGGGTCTCAGCTTTCTCATCTGTGAAATGCGGATAATAGCATGTAGCTCGGATTGGGAGCAATAGTGACACATACTGGTAAAGCATTCAGCACGACGACGGCTATTACTACTATTGCTATTTCAACTACAATACATAGTCAAGTACTAAAAATCTCAGAAACAAACTACAATCTATATTCCTTTGGCAAGCTTATACTGTAAAGGGCTAGAACATAAATATATTCAGTTTTGTAGGTCCTAAGGTCTGTGTTGCAATGACTCCATTCTGCCGATGTAGCGTGAAAGCAGCCATATGCAATATGCAGAGGATTGCAGGTGGCTGTGTTCTAAGAAAACAATTTATGTGTAATCTTAGCACTTTGGGAGCCAAAGTGGGCAGAGTGCTTGAGGCCAGGAGTTCAAGACCAACTCTGGCAACAAGGCAAGATCTCATCTTTAGGAAAAAAAAAAACATTATTCAGGCATGGTGACACTCGCCTGTAGTCCCAGCTACTCAGCTACTCAAGAGGCCGACATGGGAGGACTGCTTGAACCCAGGAGTTCGAGGCTGCTGTGAGCTATGATCACACCACTGCACTCCAGCCTGGGTGACAGAGCAAGACTGTGTCTCAAAAAAACGAAAAACATAAAAACAAAAACCAACCCCACAAAACTTTATTTATGGACAATGACACAGGAAACTTACATCATTTTCAAATGTCATAAAATATTATTCTTTTGATTTTTTTTCATTCATTTAAAAATGTAAAAACTATTTTTAGCTGGCAGGCCATAGAAAAACTGGCAGCAAATTGTGCAGATTCTTAATAAAAATAATTTTAAAAAAGAAAAAAACAGGCAACAGGCCAGATTTGATCCTCTGCCCTTAGTTTGCCAACTCCTGCTCTAAACCCTTTCCACCTCAATTTAGTGAAAAATACCTATTGCATATGATAACCTTGAGTGTACAGAGTAGGAAAGAAGGTAGAAAAAGTAGAATCTGCCTTGTGGTAAGGATTTTTGTTTTGTTTTGTTTTTAAACTTCATTTGCAATAATTTCAGGCTTAGAAACAAAAAGTTGAAAAAAAGTTAAAAGAACTCCTTCATTGATTTTCCAAATGTTAACATTTTACCACATTTGCTTTTCTTTCTCAGGTTCTTTTCATGCCTGGAATACCATTTCTCTCTCTCTCTCTACATTTTTTTTTGTGTGTGTGTGTGTGTGAACTGTTTGAGAATCAGTTGCAAAGATGATGCCCTTTTGTTTCCTAAAAAACAAGGATGTTCTTTTATATAACCATTACCAAAATTACCATTACCATTACCCAAATCAATACACCAATACAAAACTATTATTTCATATTTAGAGCGTGTAACATTATCAAAATCAGAAAGTTAACATTGATGCGGCCGGGCACAGTGGCTCATGCCTGTAATCCCAGCACTTTGGGAGGCCGAGGTGGGCAAATCACTTGAGGTCAGGAGTTCGAGACCAGCCTGGCCAACATGGTGAAACCCCATCTCTACTAAAAATACAAAGATTAGCCGGGCCTAATGGTGGGTTCCTGTAATCCCAGCTACTTGGGAGGCTGAGGCGGGAGAATCACTTGAACCTGGGAGGCGGAGGTTGCAGTGAGCCGAGATTGTGCGACTGCACTCCAGCCTGGGTGACAGAGTGAGACTCTGTCCTCCCACCCCCAAAAAAGGAAATGAACATTGATGCATGGTACTAATCTAACCTACAAGTCTAATTGTGATTTCAGCAACTGTCCCACTAACATCCTGTATATGCCAAGCTTCTTATCGTCATCATCGCTAGTAATTTCCCCAATTATCCAGTGAATTTGATATTATTATCCCTGTTTTACCAACAAAGAAACTAAGCTCAGAGAGGTTAATTTGCCCACAGTCACACAGATCGTAAGTGGCAGAGATGGAATTCCAACTCAAGTGTACTGCCACCAGAGCCCTTGTTCTTTAATACTGAACTAGAATTGCAGAGCTTGGAAAGGACTTCACAGTGCAAGCACACGGAATTGGTACTCCAGGCACGAAAAGAAGCCAGGCACGGAGGCTCATGTCTGTAATTCCAGCATTTTGGGAGGTGCAGGCAGGCAGATTGCTTGATTCCAGAAATTCAAGACCTGCCTGGGTAACGTGGTGAGACCCTGCCTCTACAAAAAATACAAAAATTAGCCGGGTATGGTGGTGCGCGCCTGTAGTTCCAGCCACTTGGTAGGCTGAGACGGGAGAATTGCTTGAGCCCAGGAGGCCAAAGCTGCAGTAAGCCGTGTTCGCGCCACTGCACTCCAGCCTGGGAGGCAGAGTGAGAACCTGTCCCAAAAAAACAAAATCAAAACAAAAAAAAAAACCCCCAAACCAAAAAACAAAAACCTGAGGAAGAAAAGCCAGTGACTGATACTTTCTTAATCTCTCAAGGAAATGTCCGGTAGGAAAGGAGAAAGGAGTGAACAAATAGAATTTTTGGCTACTTTGTTATACAATGTAAAAGGCTTTTTTGGAACACCAAGGCACAAACTAAGGTTATTATTATTATTTTTTTAACTTTTTTTTTGAGACGGAATTTCACTCTTGTTGCCCAGGCTGGAGCGCAATGGCTTGATCTGGGCTC
This sequence comes from Macaca thibetana thibetana, assembly GCF_024542745.1. Classification (NCBI taxonomy): domain Eukaryota; kingdom Metazoa; phylum Chordata; class Mammalia; order Primates; family Cercopithecidae; genus Macaca; species Macaca thibetana. The sequence continues at coordinate 15,045,380 of NC_065579.1, forward strand.
ACCACAACCTCCGCCTCCTGGGTTCAAGTGATTCTCCTGTCTCAGCCTCCCCAGTAGACGGGATTACAGGCGCATGCCACCACGCCCGGCTAATTTTTGTATTTTTAGTAGAGATGGGGTTTCATCATATTGGTCAGGCTGGTCTGGAACTCCTGACCTCAGGCGATCCGCCCGCCTCGACCTCCCAAGTGCTGGGATTACAGGCGTGAGCAGAATTTTCATTCTAACAAGTTCCAGGTGAGTTGATACAGTGGCTCCAGGGACCGACCACATTTTGCTAACCCCTAGTTTAGAATTATTCAAAGAGCCCGTATATGATACGCGGACTTGATCTAGGGCGTTTAGGTTTAGTAATTAACAATTTCCCTCTTCTGCTCTCTCAAGGAAGCCAGAAAACAGGGAGACCATGATTCATGTCCAATCTCCGAGGCGCGTTATCAAGCTGCTGAAAGCAGGGCCTCCCGATTGCCGTTACAAAGGGTCCCCTCCCAGGCAAGACGCCTGCAAAACCCAGATAGTACTATCCTGGAGTCACGCGGCCGCGCGCAGCCTCCTAGCCGCCCCCACCCGCCCGGCTCGGCCACAGCGGGGCGGAGCGCGGGGCTGAGCAGGCGCGAGGGCTGGCTGCTGGGCGGACGAGGGGCGGTGCCAGGCCGCGGGTCCTTAGTCAAGTGACGCGGAGCGGCCGGCCTGGGCGCCGACTGCAGAGCCGGGAGGCTGGTGGTCATGCCGGGGTTCCTGGTTCGCATCCTCCCTCTGCTGCTGCCTCTGCTGCTTCTGGGCCCTACGCGCGGCTTGCGGGTAAGTCTGCGGGACTCGGGTACGGGGAGGCATTGCTAGGGGACAGGCTGGCGGGGAACCGGACTCGGGCCGCAGCCACCCGGGGTCCCGCAGGGCGGAGAGCCTGAGCCCCGAAGTGCCCCCCAGCAGGCAGGCGGCCGGCGGAACGCAGGCAGTGGACCGGCCTTCCCGTCGGGGGCGGGCCGGGCGGGGCGCGCGTCCTTCCAGGCAGCTCGGTCGCTTGTGCGTTCCGCTCCGGCTGCCCTCTGCGCTTGGACTCACTTCCCTATCTGTAACGAGGTGGTGAGACGAGGTGCGCCTAAAGATTTCCTTAGTTGGCTTTCCAGGAGGGGATTCCAAGTTGCGCGGGTTAGAGGGTGCCTCGGGTTCTGGTTTGGGGCGCCCTCGCTTTCCCAGTCCGTGCTCTGCGGAGCGCTCCGGAAGGAGAAAAATGGGGTCAGGAGAGGCCCCTGCTGTGGGAGCACTGGGTTATTTTCCCTCTGGGTGCTCGCCCTCTTCGTGCATCTTGTTGCCTTCTCACCACTCCCCGTCGCCTGCCCTTTGGCTCCGGTTTTTCTTCGTATTTGTGGGACCCTTTTCCTTCGGCGTTTGGGGGTCCAGGTTGCGTGGGGGAATAGGCAGGCTGCGGGGGGATCCCAGCATTGATGGGGGGAGGTCTGGCGAGGCGAATAGGTGAGGTGCGGGGCGTGCACGTTTGGTGGGAGGGTAAGGGCAGCTTCACTCGCTTCGTCTGAGCTGAGGCGACGGGCTTAGGGGGTTCCTAAGCGCTGCCTGGGGAGGTTTGCATCAGACCTGCGGAAAGGAGAGTGGATAGTTGCAAGCTGCTCCTCTGCACGTTCCGCGGACCAACTTTGGTTCCTTCAGGGTGTAGGTGGGCCGAGCCTGCAGCACGCTTTAAGTAAGAGCTGGTGGCATTTGACACCGTGGACTTGTAAGTTACACCCTTTAATAGGGCTTTCAATAACGCGCCTAGTGCAGAGAAAAGTGGTACATTTATCTGCAACCAAGATTGAACATCTTAAGTATTTGGAAAACAGCTGCTGAAAATGTTTTCATTTTGGGAAAAAGTCAGCACAGATTATTTACTTTTCCCTCTTCACCCCGTCTGTGGTTCCCCTACCCCAGTTATGTAGACAGAGTTCTTGTCCACAAGGCCCGTAGGACCTTAGGAGTCAGAGCTAGCCAGCTGTGAGAACCACTGGGGAAGGTGGAAGTGGGGCACAGTTCAGGAGAACAGTGGCAGGGTAAGGGGCTGGGGGAAAGGCAGATTTTAACCAGTATCTGGGAGTGGGGGTAGAGAGAGAGAGAAGGATTTATGAACCAGGAGCAGGTGGACAGGGTCAGTCTGTCTGATGTAAGCTTATCAGTCTAGTGCAGCATCAGTGGGTCAGGGTGGATGCCCTGTGGCTACCATACCTGAGGCCCACACAGGGAGGCTGGCATCACCCCAGGAATTCTCATGTCAGGTGCCTAGGTGTCCCTCTTGGGCTCCTGTGCCCACAGCTGAAGAAAGATACTAGCAGTCTAGCTTTTCATTATCTCCTTGTTTACATTTCTTTACAGTCCAAGACATTCTCCTGCCTCAGCCTCCCAAGTAGCTGGGACTACAGGTGCCCCCACCACACCCAACTAATTTTTTTTTTTTTTTTGTATTTTTAGTAGAGACAGGGTTTCACTGTGTTAGCCAGGATGGTCTTGATCTCCTGACCTCGTGACCCAGCGGTTCTCAAATTTTAACTAAATTTTAGCTGTCCTAGAAATTAAGAGAATATTTTCTTCCTTTTTTTTTTTTTTTTTTTTTTTTTTTTTTTGAGACAGAGCCTCACTCTTTCGCCGAGGCTGGAGTGCAGTGGCATGATCTTGGCTCAGTGCAACTTCCACCTCCCAGGTTCAAGTGGTTCTCCTGCCTCAGCCTCCCGAGTAGCTGGGATTACATGTGCCCACCACCATGCCTGGCTAATTTTTGAATTCTTAATAGAAACAGGGTTTTACCATGTTGGCCAGGCTGGTCTTGAACTCTTGACCTCAGGTAATCTGTCTGCCTCGGTCTCCCAAAGTGCTGGGATTATAGGCGTGAGCCACTGTGCCCAGCCCTAGAGAATATTTTAAACTATTTGTTAAGAAATAATACATCATTATACATTAATAAACTATATATATTTGAAAAACAATAGTATTTCTCCCCAAATTTTAGGGTGAAGAGTTGCACTGTTTTACATTTCTGCAAATCTCTTTCAATGTCTCTTAATAGAAGACAGTCAAATTTTCATGTTTATTTCTGCAGGAAATCTGTTGCCATATCACATGTCACATAGCCTCTGGAAAATTCCACCCTCAGGACAGAGTGAGAATGGAAAAGGCAGTAATGGCTTGGAATTATAATAAAAATAGTTTTGACTAATTGGACCCCTGAAGGGCTCTCTCCAGACCGCACTTTGAATACCGCTGATTTGGAACATTCTTATAAAACAAGTGCATGCTCACTGTAGAGAAACTTTAAACGTATAGAAAATGTGGTAAGAAAATGAAAACTGCCCATCATGTCACAATGCTGTGAGTTTCTTTTTGAATCATAAAGTATAGCTAGCAACTCACTGGTATTTGAGTGGCTTGGATTCAAGGTGGGTTGGGCAGACGTAAGTGGCCTTTGAGTTTTGAATGGGTACAAGGATGCTCTAATATCCCACAAAGCTGATGCTGGTTCCTGGTTGCAGGCGGAGTTGACCTGGAAACCTCTCCTTGGCCACTGTCCTTTCTAAAGAACTCATTTCCAGAGTCCACCAGCACAGAACTGGTGGGGGAGCCTCCTAGGAGCAGAGAAAATGGCCATCTTCAGGCAGCTGTCCCTAGGCGCGAAGGCCACCCTGGCTGCCGTCACTGTCTTCGTGTCCATGATCGCCTCCCGCTCGTATCTGGCAGACAGCCTTGAGCTCAGGGCCTGGCGTTGGCTGCTTCGCTTGCAGCTTGCCCTGTTTGTCAACTCGCTCTTGCTCATTGGCTCCCTCTACATTTGGCGCAGCACAGTTAGCAACCTCTGCCACTCCCCAGCTGCGGAGTCGACCTGTTTTCAGCTTTGGAAGGTGGTGGTTCTGGCATTTCTGGCCCTGGCCCATTCCAGTTTCTTCACCATGTTTTTTTTAGTGGCCGAGGAGCCCTATCTCTTTTCCTTGGCAGCCTACTCCTGCCTGGGTGCTTACATCATCATGCTCTTCTTCCTCTGCATCCTCAGCGGCATGGAGCAGGCCTACCAGCTCTTGGCCTGGCGCAGTGGTAGGGTCGTGGGCAGCCTTGACAAGACAAGGAAGCTGGTGCTCAGGCCTGCCCTGGCAGTGGGAGTTACTGCTGTGCTCAGCGTGGCCGGGATTCTGAATGCTGCGCAGCCCCCGGCTGTGAAAACTGTGGAGGTGCCCATCCATCAGCTGCCCGCCTCAATGAACAACCTCAAGATCGTGCTCCTCTCAGACATTCACTTGGGCCCCACAGTGGGCAGGACCAAGATGGAGATGTTTGTGGGGATGGTGAATGTGCTGGAACCAGACGTCACCGTGATCGTGGGTGACCTCTCCGACTCGGAAGCCTCGGTCCTGCGGACGGCTGTCGCTCCTCTGGGCCAGCTTCATTCACGTCTCGGTGCCTACTTCGTCACAGGCAATCATGAGTACTACACGTCAGATGTCAGCAACTGGTTTGCACTTCTGGAATCCCTGCATGTCCAGCCTCTTCATAATGAGAACGTGAAGATTTCCGCCACACGGGCCCAACGTGGTGGTGGTGGCAGTGGCGGTGGGAGTGAGGATGAAGACTGGATCTGCTTGGCTGGGGTGGACGATATTGAAGCAGACATCCTGCACTACTCTGGCCATGGCATGGATCTTGACAAGGCCCTGGAGGGCTGCAGCCCAGACCATACAATCATCTTGCTAGCTCACCAGCCCCTGGCTGCCAAGCGAGCTCTCCAGGCTCGGCCAGATATTAACCTGATCCTTTCTGGGCACACACATGCTGGGCAGATCTTCCCCTTGAACGTAGCAGCCTATCTCCTGAATCCCTTCTTTGCTGGTCTCTACCAAGTGGCCCAGGCTACATTCGTATATGTCAGCCCGGGCACAGCCTACTACGGGATACCCATGAGGTTGGGTAGCAGGGCGGAGATCACAGAGCTCATCCTGCGGCGGTCTCCCTGAACCGGCCCTGCCCTGTGCACCTCTGCCCTGCCCTTGCCCTCAACCCTCCATCCTGCTTCAGAGTGGTTTGCCTGCTTTTCCCCTCCAGCCTTGCCCACCCAGCCTTGCCTACACACCCTTGGTCACAAGCCTGATTCAAACAGTGACTCCTGGTGGGGCTGCCTGGCATGTGCAGGCTGGTTTAACCGTTTCCTTGGCCGGTTGCTTTTTTTGATGCACTTGTGAGATCACTAAGGTCACATATATGAGCACTCCCCTCTATTTTCCAGGTGGTGTGGAGTGGGGACCTTCTCCTGCAGAGCTCCCAGGGATGAACCTCCCCTTGGGGTTGCTAGAAAGGAATACCTCTAGAATACCTCTAGAAGGTGGGGCCGAGGAGGAGCAGGAGCGTTTTTCTCTTGGTGTTTTAAAACTGTCTTTAGGACTTAATTGGTTTCCAGAATCATTGATCCAGAGCCGTTCTGGGGAAGGGGCAGTGTTGCCAGGTAATTTGGGAGAACAGGCAAGATGGAAGGGCCCCTTGGCTGCTAGAGAAGAATATTTTCTTTTCCTCTGCTTCTATCAGGATCACCTCTATTGAGGGCATCAGCAAAATCTACTGGAATGCAAAGCTCCTCCTGTTCCAGGCCTTGAGGGATGCTATTTAACTGTCTGTGCTCCTGGGCCTTTGGGGGCAAGGTCGGGGGAGAAGAACGATGGGCGCCGTGGTCGGTGATGGTGGGAACGTGGCTGCTTAGGAATTCGGAAGGCTTTGCCTCCCTTGCCTCATTTTATACAACCCTTTGGGGAGCTAATTGGGGACAGGCTGCTTTTCCCTATTTGGAGATGAGGAAACCAAGGCAAAGAGAGATAGGGCACAGGCAATATGACAAGATGTGTAGGAGATTTGGGGCTAGAAACCAGGTCTTTTACCTCCCAGTAAAAGCGGTGCTTTTCCACCATGTGTTGATGAAGTAGCTGCATCTGTTGCAGGTGGTCTGTTGCAGGTGAGCGCGGGATTCAAATGCAGTTCACCAATTCACAGTGCAGAGAGAATGAACAAGGGCCTAGGACCCCATGCTCTTTCTAAGTGGTTTGCTTGAGGCTGATTTCAACTTACCCATACCGGCATGGACTGGAGCCTGGAAGGGAGTCACCTAGTTTCAGTGTAGGATGTCTTACATTTGAAGAAGAGTCAGGAAACTGGAACCCTCCACCTCCGACCCCACGTTTGGGTTTGATTTTTCTGTGAGCAGCCGGGCTCACTCTGTCAGTGGGGGAGATGAGGCCTGCATGGGAGTGGCAGTGCTGTGTGCCTCTGGCAGGGCCTGCAGACTCCTCTCCCTGGGCCTGGCTGTGGAATGCAGAGACTGTTCTTCCTGCTAGGTGGCTTCCAACCCACTTGCCTGACCCTTTAAGAGCTGCCCTTGGGCTCTGGCCATGAAATGATAGGGCCATCCCCACTGGCTTCTAGACCCATAGAAAAACCAGGCAGGGATTATAATGTCTGGAGTGACCCTGTTGGCCTGGCCCTTTTGCCGGAAGCAACAGATCGTTTGATCCTGAGATGGAGATAAGCACCTGTGTTAGAAAAGGCCTCACTGAGAAGACAGGGCTGGGCCAGTTTCCTGCTGGGTGATTTAGGCTTGTGATGGATAGTCTTCCTCCGATGGGGACTGAAGAAACTCGCTTTGACTGGAGAGGCTAACCCTGCTACTCACTCGCTGGGCAGCGGTGGGTGGGTAACTTTCCCTTACTGAGCCTTGGTTTCCATCAACCCTAAAATGGGGATAATTATCGCATCTACCTCAAGATTGTTTTGTCAGGAGGGATCCATCAAGCCTTGTGCATGAGTTCCACATGGCACAGTGTGCACAGTGAACACTCAATGTTAATTTTTCAGCTTTCCAGTGGAGCTTGCTAAGGAACTGTGTTGGGCACAGGTGCCCGGAGGATTCATGAAGCAGCCAGTCCTGAGGAATGTGAGTGGGTAACGAGTTGCCTGCTGCTGGGGCCGGTGATGTGTCAAAGCAGCAACTGCTGGGGGTTTGCCTTCCTCCCCTCGTGCGCATTCTGGCAGGCAAAGGGGGTTTCTTCCTTTCCTCTTTGTTTTCCTGGTGTATAGTGCGGTTCTGGGGGATCTGGAAACCACCCTTTTTGTTCCCAGGCAGCCACAGTATTGACAGTGGGCCATCTCATGCAGTTTAAAATGTATCTTTGAGTTGAAATTTTGGTGGTTTCCTTCTTCTTTTCTCTCTTCCCTGTCCTTCCAAACTCACTTTTCTTGTGACCCGACTGCATTTTGTGAATCATCCTTCCTCCCTTTCAGTTCTCGCTTTGGATTTCACTAGGTGGGCTCCATGGTGCCATTTCACTTCCACTGTTTGGTGCCACTGGTAATGTTTGACTCACCTGTCGTGTGTTATTTCACTGATTTCTTGATTTTGCATCTTTCTTATCAGTGACCTGGGCTTGATGAAATTAGCTTTCATGAAGTCCTTTTTTTTGTTGTTTAATTTTGCATCCTTACCTCTTTTCTTTCTCTTGAATGCCATCATTGTGTGGTCTTATATACCCTTCATCCACTCTGAAGTCCTTGCTTGACTGATTGCTTTCTATTAGCAGAAAGAAAACAGGTCCATTCCATGTATCTGAGAAACAACATCAACACCCTCTCATATCTGGTTTGTATTCCCTGGCTCGGCGGACATTTTTCCAGCAGAAATTTCTCCATCACTGTCCAGATTCTGGCCCTGGTGGGCAGGACTCCATGACACCTTTATTGCCTCTGTTCAACATTCTTAAACCATTGACCTTCTTTTTTTTGTTTGTTTGTGGCTGGGGGAGGTGGTGAGAGACATTACTTGAAGCTTGATCATTCTTTCAGTTTCATTTGTTTATTTTTAATCTGTTAGATGCAAATTGAAATGCAATGCCTTTTGAAGATTAGCAATAGCATCTGTAGTACATGATGCTGTTACAAAATAATAAATTAATCCTGCTTCCATTCCTACCAAATACCCATCCATGCTTTTTTCCCCTCGTATTTTGTTTGGTTTGTTTTAAACTTTTCGTACATGTACCTATCTCCCAGCTTTCACAAGGATGACAAGACCATTCTGCCATCATTTCTCGGCTACCCCTGCCCCACTTGTACTCTTTATTTTTTGGCTGGAGTATAATTAAGGTAAATCATAGAAAACATAACGTTACCCCAAAATTACTTCAGTATGAATCCTTTTTCAAAAAGCATACCTATAATGTCATTATCATATCCAATGAAATTAACAGTGATTCTTGAATATTATCTAATAGCTAGTTAGGAGATTTGGGGCTAGTAGCCAGATTTTCGACCTCTTTAAAGAAGTGTTCTTTCCACTGTCTGAGTATTAAGTAGCTGTATCTGTCACAAATGAGTATAGGATTCAAATGCAATTAATTGTGTGAAGAGTTAGTGTTTAGTTTTCATGATTATCTCAATTATATTTTTTATTGTGGCAAAAAATTGACTATCTTAACCATTTTTTTTGTTCTTTTTGTTGCTGTTGATCTTAACCATTTTTAAGTGAACAGTTCAACAGTGTTAAGTATATTCACATTGTTGTGAAATTGATCTAATTGATCTGTAGAACTTTTTCATCTTGCAACTCTATACCCATTGAGCAACAAGGCTCCATTTCCCCCTTCCTCCAGCCCCTGGTGACCACAATTCTATTTTCTGTTTCTATGGCTTTGACTACTTTAGATACCTCATAGAAGTGAAATCATGCAGTTTTTGTCTTTTTGTGGCGGGCTTGTTTCAGTTAGTATAATGACCTTAAGGTTGTGGCACGTGACTGGATTTCTATTCTTTTTAAGGCTGGACCACAGTAATATTCTGTTGTATTTTTATGCCACATTTTGTTTATCCATGTTGAGCATGTTTTCATGGGCTTGTTGGCCACTTGTATACCTTCTTTGGAGAAATGTCTATTCAAGTCCTTTGCCTATCTTTAAATCAGATTATTTAATTTATTGTTGTAGAGATGTAGGAGTTCTTTATGTATTCTGGATATTAACCCCTTATCAGATATGTAATTTGCAGATATTTTCTTCAGTTCTGTACATTGCCTTTTCACTTATTGTGACCTTTGATGCACAGAGTTTTAAAGTCTGATGTAGGCCCATTTCTCTATTTTCACTTTTGTGTTTGTGCTTTTGGCATCATATCCAAAAAATCATTGCCAAATTCAATACCATGTAGCTTTTTTTCCCATGTTTTCTTCTAGGAGTGTTATAGTTTTGGGTCTTATGTTTAGGTCTTTAACCCATATTGAATTAATTTTTGTGTATGGTGTAAGATAAGGGTCCAACTTCATTCTCTTGCATGTGAATATCCAGATTTCCCAGCACTGTTTTCTGAAGAAATTGTCCTTTTCTCATCAAGAGGTCTTGGCATCTTTGTTGAAAATTATTTGACCATATACACAAGGGTTTATTTCTGGGTGTTCTATTCTCTTTCATTGCTCTATTTGTCTGTCTTTATGCCGTTACCATGTTATTTTGATTACTATAGCTTTGTTTTGAAATCAGGAGGTATGAGTCTTTCAACTTTGCTCTTCTTTTTCAAGACTGTTTTGTCTATTTGGTGTCTGTTTAGATTCTGTATGAATTTTAGGATAAATTTTTCTATTTCTACAAGAAATGCTATTGGGATTTTTATAGGGATTGTGTTGAATCTGTAAATCGCTTTGGGTAGTATGAACATCTTAACAATATGAATCTTCCACTCCATGAACATAGGATGTTTTTTCCATTTGTTTGTATCTTCTTTAATTTCTTTTAACAGTGTTTTGTAGTTTTCAGTGTCGTCTTTCACCTTAGTTAGGCCTATTTCTAAGTATTTTATTCTTTTTGATGCTTTTTTAAATGGAATTTTTTAAAATTCCATTTAGGATTGTTCATTTTTAGTGTATAGAGATGCAACTGATTTTGGTGTGTTGCTTTTGTATCCTGCAACTTTGCTGAATTCATTTATTAGTTCTAACAGTGTTTTGTGTGTGTGTGTGTGTGTGTGTGTGTAATCTTTAGGGTTTCCTTCATCTAAGATTATGTCATCTGCAAACAGATCACTTTTCATCTCCTTTCTAATTTGAATGCCTTTTATTTCTAGTTGCTCTGACTAGGACTTCCAAAACTATTTGAGTAGATGTGGCAAAAGCAGACATCTTGTCTTGTTCCTGATCTTAGAGGAAAAGCTTACAGTCTTTCACTATTGAGTATGATGTTAGCTATGGGCTTTTCACATGTGGACTTTATGATGTGGAGGTAGTTTTCTTCTATTTTGCATTTGTTGAGTTGTTGGGTTTTTTTAAATCATGAAAAGGTGTTGAATCTTGTCATGCTTTCTCTGCCTCAATTTAGATTATCATGTGGTTTTTGCCCTTTATTCTGTTAATTTGGTGTATTACATTGATTTTTATATGTTAAACCATTCTTGCATTTTAGGAGTAAATCCCACTTGATCATAGTATATAATCCTTTTAATGCATTGTTGAATTCAGTTTGCTAGTATTTTGTTGAGGATTTTTACATCAATATTCACCAGGAATATGATCGTACTATAGTTTTCTTGTAATGTATTTTTCTGGCTTTGGTATTAGGATAATATTGGTTTCATAGAATAAATTTGGAAATGTTCCTTCTCTTCAACTTTTGTAAGAGTTTCAGGAGGATTGGTATTAATTCTTCTTTAAATGTTTGGTAGAATTCTCCAGTGAAGCCTTCTGGTTCTAGGTTTTTCTTTGAGGTGTGTGTGTGTGTGTGTGTGTGTGTGCGCGCGCGCGCGGCACGTGCTGACACATAGTCTCGCTCTGTCGCCCAGGCTGGAGTGCAGAGGCGTGATCTTGGCTCACTGCAACCTCTGCCTCCCGGGTTCAATCGATTCTCCTTCCTCAGCCTCCCAAGTGGCTAGGACCACAGGCACGCGCCACCACGCCCGGCTAATTTTTGTATTTTTAGTAGAGATGAGTTTTCACCATGTTGGCCAGGCTGGTCTCAAACTCCTACCTCAAATGATCTGGCCGTCTCCGCCTCCCAAAGTGCTGGGATTACAGACGGGAGACACCGTGCCCAGCCTCTTTGAGGTTTTTGATTACTGATTCAATCTTTTTAATAGCTATTGGTCTGTACAGATTTTCTGTTTCTTCATGATTCAGTCTTGGTGGGCTGGGTGTGTCTAGAAATTTATCCATATCTCCTATGTTATCCAATTTGTTGGCATACAGTTATTCATGCTATTCTCTTACAATCCTTTATTTCTGTGGCATCAGTTATAATGCCGTCTCTTCATTTCTGATTTATTTATATATTCTTTTTTTTAAATCTAGTTAAGTTTCTCAATTTTGTTGATTTTTTTTCAAAAACCAACTCGTTTTTTTTTTCTACTATCTTTCTATTCTCTTTTGTTTATTTCTGCTCTAATCTTTTATTGTCTTTTGCTAGCTTTGGGTTTTTTTTTTTCTTCTTCTTATGGAATTGTCTTTTTATAGTTACTTTGTTTGAAACAGGAATGAAAAATAGGTCTATATTTTGCCTGTGGTATGTTTCTTCAGTTTCCTTAAGTCTATAACATCCCCCTTTCCTTATTTTATGCCATTTATTTGTTCAAGTTATCTGGGTCGTATGTCTTAAAATTTTATGGATTTTGGTGTCGTTTAACATGTTCATATTTTCTGTGAGTTCGTAGAGCTAAAGCTCTCTAAAGGTTAGAGCTAGAGGCTGGATAGATTCAGGTTCAACCTTTTCCCTTTTTGGGTAGGAAGACCTTTGCTTCAGTGATGCTAAGATTGACCTGTCAGCCCAGGTGTTGTCAGCTTGATCGCTCCACTAGAAAATTCCTCATTATCTTTCCATTTAATGTTTCAGCAGTCATTGGTGATTGTTGCCTAATGTCATTATTTCACTAAAGATTGCAAAATGATGATTCGTAAAATTCTACCCTTTTTTCCTCTGCATTTACTAGCTATGGATCCTTTACAAAGAACCTCCTCATCAATTGTGTGGTTACTCTGAAAAAGCCTATAACAAAGGCAAGACAGATACTAGATTCTTTCACTTGATTCCTTAGTTTATAGCATGATGAGCTGATACCACAGCAACCTCCAAGAATGACTAATAAGCTTTTCTTCTGAGTGGGTGAAAATATTGTTAGGAATTTAGATATTTAGATATTTTATATGTCTGATGCTTTTTAGTTCATCAAAGTGTTACATCTTTTAATACTCAAAATAGCCCATCTTTAGCCAGTTGGGACCTTTTCATTTTTCATTTTTTACTTTTTAGAGTCATGGTCTTGCTCTGTTGTTCAGTCTGGAGTGCAGTGGTGTGACTATAACTCACTGCACTCTCAATTTCCTGGGCTCAAGCGATGCACTCACTTTGGCCTCCAAGTAGCTAGGACTACAGGCACGCACCACCACACCTGGCTCTTTTTTTTTTTTTTTTTTTTTTCTTTTTTTGGTAGAGACAGAGTCTCTCTGTGTTGCCCAGGCTGGTCTCAAACTTCTGGCCTCAAGCAGTCCTCAGCCTCCCGAAATGCTGGGATTACTGGTGTGAACCTGTAATCAGCCTCACAAAATGCTGGGATTACAGGTGTGAACCACTGCACTTGAGCTGGTTGGAGCCCTGTCATCTTGTTGTTTTGATGAGACCCTAGTAGTTTTTTGTTTTTTGTTTTTTTTTTTTAATAGTTCTAGCGCTGTTTTGTACATCTTATGCCACAGACTTGGATTAACTAATTTGTTGAAGAAGCAGTTCTGGTTACTTTTAGTGGGAAATGTTTGCAGACCACAATTTAGGCACTATATGGGTTAGATTGCTTAGATTAGATTGCTGCCTGCTGATATCATTTCCAAACTGTGTCTGTGGGTATTGCTAGGAAATGCAATACTTTTTTAGGGAGAAAAAACAAATCATAAATGTGTACTAGTATTTCCAATTCAAATGAGAGATTGTGGATTTTATTGTTTTTTAATGAACTATATTTTTTAGAGTAGTTTTAGCCTTATAGCAAAATTGAGGGGAAGGTACAGAGATTTTCCTGTATCTCTTGATTATGGGGTTCTTAATTTTGTTTGGTTTTATGTTTGTTTCTCTCTCTCTCTCTCTTTTTTTTTTGAAACAGAGTCTTGCCCTGTCACTCTGATTGGACTGCAGTGACGCCATCACTACTCACTGCAGCCTCAACTATTCTGGGCTCAAGCAATCCTCCCACCTCAGCCTCCCAAGTAGGTGGGACCACAGGCGTGTGCCACCATACCCAGCTAACTTTTATTTATTTTTTATAGAGATGGGATCTCATTTTGTTGCCCAGGCTGGAACTTCTGGGGTCAAGCCATCCACCCACCTCAGCCTCCCAAAGTGCTAGGATTACAGGCATGAGCCACTGCACCCAGCCTGTTTCTCTTTCATACTGAAAAATTTGGTTCTTAGTAACCTAATGTAGTTACTTAGTTTTTTTATCTTACTACATAGATAACAGAACCAAAATAGTAATGTCAATGTGGTTATTAAGATGAAGTCTACTGAATGCAGTTTGCTTTTGTTTTCTTCCTGAATGCAATTTAAGCTGTATTTTTATCCTTAGGCCAAATATGGTCAATGTAGTGTGGAAAGTCAGGTCTGTATGTTTTTAATTTTAAAGAAATTATATATTTTTAAATTTAATTTTTATTTTTTTAAACTGCGCATTTACCTTTTCTCTGAGATGAGGGGGCACATATTTTAAATCTGTGCATGTCCAGAGTCCGTGAGGATTGGGAATCAGTCCAAAGCTGTGCTCACTTCTCCTCCTCTTCCACTGTGATTTGTCTTCTTTACCCAGTCTTTTGGAATGCTGAACAAAAATGTTTTTGGCACAAGACAGGCATGAAAAAATAAAGTTAATAAAAATTGAAAGCATAAGCTACAGCAGATTATCCACAGATTCCTCCATCTCCATATAGATTATCACCATTGCTTGCACCTGTTTTCCTTCTCCAGCCTATCTGATGGAATGGTGCTTCCATGGCATGTGGTGTTTGGAAGGCTCTTAGCTCTGACATAGTCAGAGTTTGACCCATAGTCACCTGAAACATTTCTTCTCTTTCTCTATGTTCTATGAACTGAGGGGTCTGAGAAGTCCATGGTATGCAAATAGCCTTCCAGCCCGTTCCCTCTCCCCTTGCCTCTATCCATGTTCCCTCAGCCCCAGGGTGCTTGCAGGCTAAGAGGACTGAGTCTCTGCCATCCTGGAGCTGAACAGCTCGTGTCAGGAATCCCCCAGGCCCTTGAGTCTCGAAGGTGAGTTGTAGGGGTGTGTAGGGTGCTGGGGATTGAGATCTGCTGAGTAGGTGCTTACCAGAGTTACACTGAGGGACCTGAAGACAGATCATCTTCACATAATCAGCATGACCCAGAATCTGCGATGTCACTGGGCTTCTTTTATTTCTTTAGTCAAGGAATGTGCACAAGTAATACAAATATAATTATTTTTAATCCCAGGGATTAGGGAACTTGGGGGGTGTTCACATTACCTGATGATGTCAATATTGTGTTGTGTTTAATTTTTGTTTTAAAAGAGATGCTTATTTATTACTGAAATAATCTAACCTGAATAAATAACTTTTTTAAAATTACATTGGCCAGTATTAGGTTCCTGGTATGTATTTGGTGTTTTGTTTGTACTGCTGGGTTTTTTTCCCTCCAGTATTGGATGCGTTAATGGGGGGCCTTAAGAAGTTATGAATTTTGATTTGTTCAGAATTGCTTTTTATAAGTTTTCTGTGACCTCATGCACTAAATACTGATGCTTCCACACTTCTGCAAGTATGAAATAAAAGTATGTGTCTTCAGTATTGCATTCCTGCGCCAATTCATTTAGAAGGATATAATTTGCACTCAGGTCAAATCTTGCATTATTTGCATTTGGGAGGAATACACTATGAAGGCAGTTTTCTCTCTCTCTCTGTCTCCTTTTTCCTCCTCCTTTCCTTCTTTCTTCCTCCTATTCCCACTTTTTTTTTTTTGAGATGGAGTTTTGTTCTTGTTGCCCAGGCTGGAGTGCAGTGGTGTGATCTTGGCATCCTGCAACCTCTGCCTCCCAGGTTCAAGGGATTCTCCTGCCTCAGCCTCCAAGTAGCTGGGATTATAGGCATGGGCCACCACACCCAGCTAATTTTTGTATTTTTAGTATAGATGAGGTTTTGCCATGTTCATCAGGCTGGTCTCGAACTCCCGACCTCACGTGATCCACCTGCCTCCGCCTCTCAAATTTCTGGGATTACAGACGTGAGCCACTGCGCCTGGCCTATTCCCACTTTTTTTGATCGCCTTCTGTCAGTGGTGCCACAGCTCAGAGGAAGCTCAAAGGAAGCTGGCTCTTTAGGTGGGATCTTCTTAGGTCCGTAACTTTTGAGAGGGGTCACCTCGGGTCCATGAAGTGGACTGTCCCTGTTTACTTTAGTTGTGACAGTCAACAATGATGAGCTGTCTTTTAACTGATACTGCCTGCAGCTGTTCATCTCGATCCCCTCTCTGTGGCTTTTCCAGGTTTTTGTTTCAGAGACATGTCCCCTGCTCACCTGGTTCAAATAACATGGTGGTGTTCGTGTCTCAGACCATGACGGTCCATGAATGCACAGACAGTCCAGGTCTCGTGTGATACAGCAGGGCAGTGGACACAGCCCCAGGCAAGAGGGAGAATATACTGCTATCCTGCCCACTCACGAACTGTTTTCAATCCTTTTTATCAGTAGGATTTGAAAAGATTAGAACATTAATTGCAAACCAAATATCAGAGGCTGTGTTGTTCTGTCCCAGTGGTAATCCCACACCCACGTGGTAGCTGCTGTTGGAGCTACTACTCAGTTAATTAAGTGGCCACCATCATGTACCATGATCTGTTTTTTCTGGCAGAGGCTCACAGGCAATTTGAATGAACATGATGGAAATGATCTTTAAGTCTTTGTGGAGGGGGCACTCATAGCTACAATTCCCAGAGGATTGTGGTCTTGCTTCAGATTTATCTTGAGTGGGAGTGGGGAGTGGGCAGTTCCAGAGCTTCCCCTTGATTCGTGGTGGCTCCTACTCATGATGAGGGTTCTGCAGGCCATTATGTAAAACCATCCCACTTTGAGCTCAGAGCCAGGGAAATAACCATGTGACGAATCCTCTGATTTGTTGGACTCTCTGTGAAAAGGACTGGGGCCAAGGCTCCCTTTATCCCTGGCCTCCCTAAGAGTGATAAGGGAGAGTGATGGCATTTCAGGTTCCCTGGTGCTACCATGTCAGTTCACACTGTATCCAACAGTCCTCAGAAGGGGGTGGCCTTGGGGTGCCCCTTTTCTTAGGACACAGTTACCCTGAATCTTGTTGGGAAGGACTGGAGGAATATTCACTGTGTGGACTTGGGGTGGTGTTATAGGGGCCTTCCTCAAGGGGATCCATCCAGCCTTTCCTTCAGTCAAATTTTGTTGACTGTATGTTGGAGAACTGGCTCAAAGCTAGGAATTGGATGTAGGAATCTCAATTTTCCATGCAGTTGTTGACATTAGCCTTTTGCTCACAAGTTTTTAAATATGTCAAGCAGTACTCTTGTCGATTGCCTGGCCATCTCACCCCACAGGAATGTGTGTCTTACGGGCCACCGGCTAAGGTCACTCCTGGTCCGCAGGTCAGCACACCCTGGTTGCCACTGTGACCTTCGTGGTCGTTGTGGTAATTGTGCCTTCCTGCTTCTGATGGTTAAGCGGTCTCACGTTGGTTATGCCAGAACCTCATCATCCCCAGTGACACTAGAGCGTCCCTTGCCATGGCAGCATCCCCTGTCATTCTTGCCTGCAAAGGATGGGCTTCCCAAGCATGCCAGGGCCCTCCTCACCAGTGCCTTCCTTCCTGAAGGGAGAGTTCTCTGGGCTCTCCTGGGGAATAGAGCCAGGTAGTGGGGTCTCTGGTCATCCTTTCTACATTCCCACCTCTTGAGCCATTTCTCAGGATGCAGTCCTGGCATCCTCACCTCATTTCCTGTTAACCAGTGTCATGTCTAGTTTCCAAGGATCCTCCCAACAGCATAGAGACTGGGCTCTTACCAATAGAATATGGGTCATGGGAGAATACACCCTACCAGTAACTTCCCCATATCTGGCCTGGGATCTTCCCCCTCAAGGTCCATTCTCAGTGACCCCCATGGTTAGGTCTTACTTTTCTGGCTGGAGATGTGACTCTCTTTAAACACTGCCACAGAAGCCTCTGACATTCATAGGATGCCCTGAGTGGATGGCTCACCTGAGCCTATCAAACAGTCACTGTCTTCAAAGCTTCCAAATCACTTAATAAAAGCCAGCTAACCTCACACTCTTTTCAATGACCAGTAACCCCCACCTCTGCCCTGCTCCAGGGGTGGAGCCAGTGCAGATACCAACTGCTCCCCTTCTCTCCATGCCTCCTCCCGGTCCTGCATAGTTGAGGGACTTGGTATTTGTCTTTGAGGCATTACTATGCCCCTTAGCACCAGCTATAGGGTTCTTGCTATTTGACATTCATGAGACAACAAGGTACAGACTCACATCCTGATGATCTGCTCTTGAGGCCACTCCTGGTACCAATTGTCATACTTTGGGTCCCTCTAGAAGCAGAACATTGGGTGCAGGTGGTTTGAGAAGTGATCCCAGAGCATAGGAGCGAGGGATAGGTGGAAAGAAGGGACAGCCTGGGTCAGAATGCATATCGGGGTTATCACTCTGGGAACCGGGACATGATTCTTCTGAGACTTCCTGAAAAGTGCACAAAGTGTCTCCAGAATGATTTGCCTAAAAGACAAGAGAATGCAGTTCTCCACCCTCTTTATCCCTCATTGGCTGAAGGTTGCCCCCAGGGGCATGGACTACCCAGTACCCCTGGACTTCTGGGCTGAACCCATTCCCCCAGTGTTGGGGCAGGAAGGCAAAAAGACTTGAGATCTGAGTGTGAGTTGAGACAATCAGCACAAAGCATACTGAGCTGGCACAAGACCATTCACAGAGCTACAGCTGATGTAGGCATGTTTTTAAAACCCTTTTCAAGGCCAGGCGTGGTGGCTCATGTCTGTAGTCCCAGCACTTTGGGAGGCTGAGGCGGGCAGATCTCCTGAGGTCAGGAGCCCGAGACCAGCCTGGCCAACGTGGTGAAACCCTGTCTCTACTAAAAGTACAAAAATTAGCCAGGCGTGGGGGTGGGAGGCTGGGACAGGAGGATCGCTTGAACCGGGGAGGCGGAGGTTGCAGTGAGCCGAGACTGCGCCATTGCACTCCAGCCTGGGCCCCAAGAGTGAAACTCCATCTCAAAAAAAAAAAAAACCCAAAAAAACCAAAAAAACACCTTTCAGGCTGGGCACGGTGGCTCATGCCTGCAATCCCACAACTTTGGGATCATGAGGTGGGAGGATTGCTTGAGGCTAGCAGTTGGAGACCAGCCTGGGCAACATAGTGAGATCCTGTCTCTACAGAAAATTTGAAAATTATTAGCTGAGCATGGTGGCACGCCCCTGTGGTCCCATCTACTTGGGGACTGAGGTGGGAGGATCACTTGAGCCCAGGAGGTCAAGGCTGCAGTGAGCTATGATCATGCTGCTGCAATCCAGCCAGAGCAACTGAGCAAGAAAGACCCTGTCTCAAAAACAAAAAACTCTCCTCCTCTGCCTTCACCATATATCCATCAGAGACCATTTCACACTGGCAAGGGCTGCATACTCTCCAGAGCTGCATACGTTTGATCATGTATGTGTATTTGTATATATACAAACATACATGTACAATACACATACAGTATAAACCATAATTCATTTTATCAGTCTGCATTTTTATTTGTGTCAACATTTTGCTAGGAAAAATATTCAGAGAGAGTTGAAACATTATACCGTTAACATATTACTGTCAGTCCATCCCTCCATCTATCAATTCATCTTATTTTTTGGATGCATTTCAAAATAAGTTGCAGATATCAGTGCCCTCCTCTTGTTAAAATAAATACTTCAGCAGGCATATCATTAACTAGCAGTCAGTGTTTGTTAATAGCCCCATTTTTCCCCAAGATAAAATTTACATACAATGAAATGCACATATCTTAAATGTACCATTTGATAAGTTTCAACAAATGCCTACACCTGCATAATCCAAAACCCTTATCTAGCTGTAGAACATTACCATTACCCCAGAAAGTTCCCTCATGTCCCTTCCCAGGCAATACCTGCCTCCACTCTCCCAGAGTTAACTATTCTGATTTTTTTCTCCCACCATGGATTAGATTTGCCTTTCCCAGGACTTCATATAAATAGGTTCATGCAGTATGAACCCAATTGTGTAAGGCTTCTTTCTCTCAACATTTTTGAGATTTATGTACATTATTATAAATACCAGTAGTTGTTCTTTTTTATTGCTGAGTAGTAGTCCATCATATACATATGCCATAGTTTGCTGAGGCAGGAGAATAACTTGAACCCAGGAGTTCAAGACTGCAACGTGATGTGATTGAGCCATTGCATTCCAGCCTGGGTGACGGAGCAAGACCCTGTATCCAAAAAATCTTAAAAAATTATAATAAGAAATAAAAAGTACTAAAAATAAAAGAATTAGGATCCAAACCAGGTTCACGCTGACCTAATGAATATCGTATCATGTCATATTACAAATATCATATCATACCTTATTACACATACCATATCACATATAATGATCTAATGCAATCATTAGGCGATGATTCCTCTGAAGTTCTTTCATTTCTAAAATACTCCCTTTCTTTCTTTTGATACCATTGATTTGTTGGAACAACTGAATCATTGGACTTTTAAAATGTCCCACATTTTGGATTTGGCTTATTGCTTCCTTACGGTATTGTTAGATTTGGGTTCAATTGTGATTTTGATTCAATAATGAGGACCGCTTTCTAGGTGAGACTGTACTTCGTGTTAAATCATAACATGACAGACATAATGTCTGGCTATTCCACTTTTATTGAGGCTGAAATTGAGCAGATGGAGCACAAAAAAATATGCCCAGTCCTTCACACAATTTCCATCAGTGTTTCTAATGGTTTTAGCATCTATTGATGATTATAGCTTAAATCCATTTCATTAAGTGTTGGGAAAGAGGTGTTTTTCAGATGCTTTTATTCCTTCTGCATTTATTATTATTTTGAGACAGGGTCCCTCTCTGTCACCTGGCTGAAGTGCAGTGGCACCATTAAGTCTCACCATCACCTTGACTTCCTAGGCTCGAGCAATCTTCCCGCCTCAGCCTCCTGAGTAGCTAAGACTACCGGTGCCTGCCGCCACACCTGGCTAATTGTTTGTTTGTTTATTTATTTTAAACAAGAAATTTAAACAACAAGCTTCTTGACTTGAAGAAAAAACTATCTAGGATTCCTTTTTTTTTAGACTAATTTATCCCTACTTAAAGACAAACTGTCCTACATGTAACAGCTATGTACAATGAAGTTATAAAATTGTTCTTGGTTTTACAATGATAAATGAAAAACATTAACATTCTACAATTGAACAAGGTATGCAAAATTTTTATATATTTTTTTTTTGTTAAAACAGCCAAATAACTTACTGAAATATAAAGATAAGAGCGGAATGAGCATGCCACTAATGAAGAAAAGGGAGTATTTTAACAGAATCGGTATTTTTCCCCATCCCATCTCCACTTGATATCAGTCAAAATGTACCATTGGCTGTTTAGTAAAAAAATATGTATATATACACTTGTGCACATATACCAGTTACTTTATGTACAATAAAGGAATGGGGAAGGGGGAAATGAAAGAATAGAGAAAACTATACTGTAGTAGTCAGGATGTGGTAGAACCAAATTGCAGTTTTCTAATTGAGAGTGTAATCTTGGTCTGTAAAGAACAGAGTTCTGGAGTGAAGTGGGAGGTTCCCTTTTTAGTAGACACCCCCTGTCTGCTGGTAGAACACATCAGTTGTATCTTCATCCTCCATTTCCAACTGAGGCGGTCTGTCTCTTTCATTGGTTGCCTGTCAAATTGGAATCTGATCTGTCTCATTGACCATCCCTATCATTCACAATAGGCTTTTCATTAGTTTACTAAGTGATGTATGCCTCTTAATCCTAAACTGCACCACAGAACCCGCCACCTTCAAATTAATATGATCATTGTTCTCAGTCTTGATTCTTTCCTTGGGCTTTTTGTCTGCCATGGCAGGCGCCGGAGTCTCAGCTGCCGCTTCACAAAAGAGGTACCAAGTCTGCACCGAATGAGTACATAAGCAGCACCAGGAGTGGAAGAAGAAGGAGGCGGCAGCGGTGGATGAAGGAGACACTAATTTTGTTAGCTTTTTTTTTTTTTTTTTTTAATAGAGACAGGGTCTTGCCATGTTCCCCAGGCTGGTCTTGAACTCCTGGGCTCTAGCAATTCTCCTGCCTCGGCCTCCCAAATTGCTGGGATTACAGGCATGAGCCATTGTGTCCAGGCCCTTCTATATTTAATTAACTGGGATCCAGTGGAGAATTTTCCATTGTCAATGTTTTGGTAACCCTGAAATACTGCTTTTATGTGAACGGGAAGTAAACTGGTTGGCTCTTTCTCTGTATTTATCACAGAGTAATGAGTTGGTACTCTAGCAGTCTCCAAAGGTGACCAATGAATTTTTTCTCCTTGTATATTACGATGAACTGATCGGTGTTAATATACACGTAGTCATATTTTTTTTTTATTGATATATCTCTTAAGTCTTTCACATGCTCTCTCTCTCTCTCATTTTGATACTCAAATTTCTCCCCAAGAACAGTAGGAGCCTCTTCAGGTTTGCGCCTGTGCCTGACATCTAACTGGCCACCGTCCTGTAATTTCCTCCTTCCGCTTCCTGCCCACCTCATTGTCACCACCATGGGCCACAGCCACATCTCTTCTGCCTTTTTTGCCCATTCAGGAAAAAGCCAAACATTTGGAAACACGTATCTGGTCCTGTCTTTCTTTCATTTCGGTGGCTCTCCATGGCTGTCAGCATAAAGTCCGGGCCCTTGAATCTGGACTTCAGGGCTCATTGGATCTGGCCCTGGCCTCCTCTTCCGCCTCAGCAGCTGCCATCTTTTATCTGTATCTAGGCTGTGTGGCTCCTGGCCTGTAGTCCTGCCCTCCCTCTCCCAGGCCTCGCACACAATGTTTTCTCCATCTGTGTCACCTTCCCCCGTGGCTAACTTCACTTCATCCTAGGCCTTGGCTCAGGCCAGTGGTTCTCAATTTTGCCTGCATGTTGCATCATCTAGGCAGCTTTAAGAAATTCCAGTGTCTGGGTTCCTCCCAAGACCGATTAAAACCTGAATGTCTGGGGTTGAGGTCAACTTTGCTTTTTTTTTTTTTTTTTTTTTGAGACAGTCTCACACTATTGCCCAGGCCGGAGTGCAGTGGCGTGATCTTGGCTCACTGCAAGCTCTGCCTCCCGGGTTCACGCCATTCTCCTGCCTCAGTCTCCCGTGTAGCTGGGACTGCAGGCACCCTCCACCATGCCCGGCTAAATTTTTTTTTTGTATTTTTAGTAGAGACGGGGTTTCACCATGTTAGCCAGGATGGTCTCGATCTCCTGACCTCGTGATCTGCCCGCCTCGGCCTCCCAAAGAACTTTGCTATTTTTAAAACCTTGCACAGGTGATTTTGCCATGCAGCCAAGATTGAGAAACACAGTTTGGGATGTTTCTTCCTTTGAGAAACTTGCCCTTGCCCCTCCCCTCCACCCCGCCTCGACCTCACTGTGTTAACCGTTGGGTTTCTTCCAGGCTAGATGGAAGCTTCATATGGGTTGTGGCCATATCTGTGTGGTTCTTGTCTGTGATTACTCAGCATGTAATAGGTGCTTGGTAATATTATATTTGTCAGTGAATGGTGAGGAGATATTTAGACTGCACTTTGAGGTCATTGGAGGGTAGAGATGGTGTCTCACCATGTACGGGACAAAGGCCAGATTCCATTTTCTCCCACCATCTTTTTTTCCAGCCTTATCTTCTGCTCCTCTGAACTCCTTCACTTAGGTGGATTTCAAACAGCTCTACCCTTTTCCCAATTCTACCAGAAGTTGCTTGACCTCCTTTCTACCTGTCTGATGAATGTTCCCACCTCATGGGCCACCTTTGAACTTAGGAAACTTGTGGGGAACCCTTATTTGACACTTAGCCGTGTATATACTATGAGAATGTTTCCAAGAGCATCCATTGAGGCACCTGGTGTAAGAAATAATTTTTATATTTTTGTGAGTTTAGGAGACTTTTCCTTTGAACAGAAATTAAAGCCTTATTTACTAGAAGAATAAAGTGATGTTAAATTGACACTTGCCCTTTTAAAAATGATTCCTAAATTAGTTATTTGTGTTTATTTAGCTTTATTGAGATGTAATTCACATACAATAAAGCTCTCCATTTGCCCCTATGAATTCTTCTCTGAGTTGTTTAACTTCAGCTCCCCGGTTAGATTTCAGGCATGTGTGATGTAGGACTCATGCTGCCACAGCTGCTTCCAAATACAGCTTCAAGGGTAACCCCCAAAGCCACCATGGACTAGGATGCTACTGTGACTAAAGCTAGTATTGTGACCTTCAAAAGCCTAAAGATGCACAAGGAATCTGACCCATAATGGAGAGCACTAGTTGATGGCTTCTTAAAACCCTGGTTCTATTGGCACCTGTGGCCTGTTGCTGCCTTATCCACCAGAGGGCAGTGTTCCACTCGGCTTAAAGTCAAACCCCAACCCCTACCACCCGTTGAGGTCATGCCTTTCAAAATCCTAGCATTTTAGCTCCTGAAGTGACCCAAAAACAGTGTTTCTTAAAATTTTGCTTGATAGAAATAAATCTTACATTGCAACCAAATATACGTGCATACATGTGCAACTCCACATACGTATATATAACAAAAGTTTTATAAAGTAATACTTTCCTATGTGTAATACACTGTTCTTTCTTTTTTTTTTTTCTTTTTTTTTTTTTTTGAGACGGAGTCTCACTCTGTTGCCAGGCTGGAGTGCAATGGCATGATCTTGGCTCACTGCAACCTCCACCTCCCCGGTTCAGGCGATTCTCCTGCCCCAACCTCCCGAATAGCTGGGACTATAGGCGTGTGCCACCATGCCCAGCTAATTTTTTTATTTTTGGTAGAGATGGGGTTTCACTATGTTGGCCAGGATGGTCTTGATCCCTTGACCTCATGATCCACCCGCCTCAGCCTCCCAAAGTGCTGGGATTACAGGCATGAGCCACCACACCTGGCCTCTATTTTCTTTCTTGCCCTTTTTTTTTTTTTTTTTGAGACAAGTGTCTTGCTCTGTCACCTGGGCTGCAGTGCAGTGGCATGAACATGGTTCACTGCAGTCTCAACCTTCTGGGCTCAAGCAGTCCTTCCACCTCAGCCTCCCAAGTAGCTGGGACCATAGGTGTGTGCCACCATGCCTGATTTTTTTTTTTTTTTTTTTTGTAGAGATGAGGCCTTGCTGAGTTGCCTAGGCTGGTCTCGAACTCCTTAGCTCAAGCGATCCTCCAGACTTGGCCTCCCAAAGTGCTAGGATTACAGGCATAAGCAACTGCGCCTGCTATTCTTTGATTTTTATTTTTATTTATCTTATTATTATTTTTTTGAGACAGAGTCTCGCTCTGTCGCCCAGGCTGAAGTGCACTGGCATGATCCCAGCTCACTGCATCCTCTGCTTCCTGGGTTCAAGTGATTCTCGTGTCTCAGCCTCCCAAGTAGCTGGGATTACAGACGTGCACCACTATGCCTGGCTAATTTTTGCATTTTTGGTGGAGATGGGGTTTCACCATGTTGGCCAGGCTGGTCTTGAACTCCTGACCTCAGGTGATCCACCTGCCTCAGCCTCCCAAAGTTCTGGGATTACAGGCATGAGCCATCATGCCTGGACAATTCTTTCATTTTTAAAAGGTGCTTATTGCCACCAAAAATGAGTTTGTTATTCACAAATCAGGTCACCCCCCACAATTCGAAAAATATTGCCTTAAAGTTCTTTTAATCCAATACCCTGGATAGTTATAGATGAAGATAGGTAGGGTTAGAGACGGACTTACCCAGGTCACTCTGGGATTCACGCAATACCTAGGATGGGGCGTCGGGGCTCTGGAGTTTTAACCCATTGCTTTTTGTCCTGTATTTTACACTTAGAATTTTCTTAATGGATCTTGGTTATCCCAGTGACATTACAGTTGAGGTGCATCCAGTGCTCAGGCAGGTCACAGCAACAAGGGCGTGTGTGTGTGTGTGTTCTCCAGCCCCATGAACAGCGCAGTGGAATATCATCTCAGCCACTGATTGTCAGCTCAGTGCTGGCCTCTAGAAGCTGAGCCTTATGGAATCCTGCCTGTGGATCCTCTTTGATAATTTCTCTTACCTGAGTACCTCTGGTGGACCTGGCTTAGCAATGGTTTGTATGATAGCTCAGAAAACAAGCATTAAGTCCATCAGCACATTACATAAATTAAATAGGCAGAGAGTCACTTGCCACTGTCAAAGGATCGGCTTCTGAAATGCAGAAGGTGAAAGTTCTCATGTGACCCCATCCTTGCTCTGTAGAATGCCACCCGGAGGGTGTTTGAAATTGCCTATAGCCAGGACCGCTTCCTCAAGGATGGCCAGCCGTTTCGCTACATCTCAGGAAGCATTCACTACTCCCGCGTCCCCCGCTTCTACTGGAAGGACCGGCTGCTGAAGATGAAGATGGCTGGGCTGAACACCATCCAGACGTAAGTAGGAGGGCACATGGCTGTCACCTAGGCCAGAACACCCACTCTGGAGAGAGGATACAACTGTGTTTCTCAGGGTGGCTATTTGGTTGCTCAGAAATGGGAAATAGTCCAGTGTGGTGTGCTGGGAGGGGCTTGTCATGAACCGGACTGGCCCTTTTTCAAATCATCAACTACTTCTTCCAGTCTTCAATTTTAATCATCAGAAGTCATTAAATAAATAGCTTAAAAAGGCAAAGGATGGGGGAAGCAAACAGAAGTAACAATGATTGAGCCCTTACCAGATCCAGGGTACTTTATACGAATGATTCCATTCCCTTGAGATAGGTATTATTGTTCCTGTTTATAGCTGGTGAAGCTGAAATTTGCCTAAGGCCATATCTTTGGCTAGTATTGGAAGGGAAGGGAAGGCATGCAGGCAGCTGTAGCGCAGGTATGGCTGTAGTCATACACAAAGATAGGCTAACAGGAGAAAAGCATCACAGATCTGTAAGTTTTATCTGACATGAGAGTCTTCAGAAAAGAAGACCCAAGGAAAACTTTTTACACTTAGGTTCTATGACCTAGTGGTAGTAGACTGAAGCGGGAAACCCCACAAGGCCTGCCTCAACGGATACTTCTTGGCCTTTCTGGGTGGCATTCCTTCCTTCTGGGTATGGAGCAGGACCCCTCTGCAATGAGGATCTAGAAGGGAGAAGGGAGAGGCGACTTTTCTAGGTTTCATGGCTTGCTTTGGGAGAGAGGGCTTCTAATTTCTATGACCCACACTGGGAGGAATTCTGGTTTGACTTGCTTCAGGGGAGAAGAAGGGGTGGGAGACAGAAGAGCAGGAGAAGGTCAGAGAAAGAAGATGTGCTCCTAAGGCCTTCCAATCTCCTTTAGTTCAAAGGACTCAGCATGCCAAGGTGCCATACTTTGGGGTATTGTTTTCTGAGCCCCAATAACAGAATAAGCCTTGTGCTTAGGTAGATTTCTGAAACCCAGTTTGGCTTTGTGGTTCTGCTGGGGTAATTGTATAACTTCAGGGTATAGAATTATCCCAACAGTTACCTCTCCGCATCTCTTCTGCTATTGCAAAGTAACTAACAGGGAAGAAAGTTGGTGTGGCTGGCCGCTCTGGCTTTTGCAGTGCTGATGTGGATTGCTGATAACTTTTCAAAGATAAAGAGTGAGAAAACCCAGAGGCAGATTCCGAAGATAGATAGTGAGGGAGAACCCACTCATTATTCTGGTTCTAAGGCCACTGGCAGAGTGAACCCAAGTTCACCTGTTTGTAATTCTGACACTGAGTTCTGGAAGACCAAGACTGTTCCAGGGAACCCTGAAATCATGGGATCACACACACACAAAATGACACAAACCAGGGTCTTCAAAGAGAGCTTTGTGATGGTAATGGATGGCTTCATATTTAACTTTGTATCTGTCTGTCTGTGGGTAGACAGAGGAGCTGATAGAAGGTTTTGTCATTTTACCTCCTGCCACATGATTCCTGACAAAATCTTTTGTCAGAGGATCTGGGGATTGGAGTTTTTCCTACACTTACTAAAAATTATTTCTTCAAAAAATAAATGTGTCTCTTACTACTTTTCAGCAAAATATTTTTATTTTTCCTAAGCCTTACATGGGCATATATAATTTTTATTTTTATTTATCAAAACAGTTTTCTAGAGCTGGGGTCTTGCTCTGTCACCTGGCTGGAATGCAGTGGCTCAGTCATAGTTCACTGAAACCTTAAAGTGGGCTCAGGTGATCCTCCCACCTCAGCCTCCTGAGTAGTTGGGATTACAGGCACTGCTACCACACCAGCTAATTTTTTTGTTTTGTTTTGTTTTTAGAGATGAAGTTACACTATGTTTCCCATGGTGGTCTTCATCTCCGGGCCTCAAGTGATCCTACTGCTTTGGCCTCCCAGAGTGCGGGGATTACAGAAGTGAGCTACTGTGCCCAGCTATAATTGTTATGTAATAGGAATTAGTGCTGATATAATTCTGGAATTTTCTGTTGTTGTTGTTGCTTTTAAGAAGTGTCCCCACCAAGTTTGATTAGCTTGGGGAGCTGCTGTAAAAATTCATAACAAGGCCCCTCCCAAGAGGCTGCCAAATGGGAAAGTCTGTGTGTCCTGTGGTTTATGGTTCTACAAACAGTTTAGACATTTATGTAGGAGATCTGGATTTTTGAGCTCTTTCCCCTTCCACAGAGCACCTCAATTCAATTATTTATGCAAAATATAATTATAAAAAGCTAAAAACATGACTTACAAACAAATATATAACGGACATATATCAGAAATGTATTTAACTGGATAAAGAAAATGTGGTACATATATACCATGGAATACTACAAAATCACAAAAAAGAATGAGATGATGTCCTTTGCAGCAACCTGGATGCAGCTAGAGGCTATTATCCTGAGCAAACACAGGGATGGAAAACCAAATACTGCATGTTCTCACTTATAAGTGGTAGCTAAACTTCGAGTACATACATATGGACACAAAGAAGGGAACAACAGACAACGGGGCCTTGAGGGTGGAGGGTGGGAGGAGGGTGAATACCCCTATCGTGTACTAGGCATATTACCTGGGTGACTAAATAATCTGTACACCAAACCCCCATGACATGCAATTTACCTGTATAACAAACCTGCACATGTACCCCTGAACCTAAAATAAAAGTTTTGAAAAATTTATTTAACTTGTTACCGAGGAAACTAGCTATATGGTAAAGCCAATTCAAAGGAGAATTTGAGGAAGGGAGGTTTACAGCCAGTCAAGAAAGGCATGTTCAAATAAAGTTATCTTTAGAGATAAAACTGGTTAATATCATAAAGGGCAATGAATGAAAGAGTTACCTTTGGAGTTGTCTTCTCTGTACGACAATCATCATTTGTTTCTCTCCCAGGCAATAATCTACAAATTAATCTGTAACTTCAAAGTTCTTCCCTTAATCAATAGTAAATAGTAAGTCAAACAAAATATTTCCCTTGGAGAATGAAAGAAGCCTCAGTGGGCCCATTGGACAGTCCTCCATTATAACATGGAAAGGAAATGCAGTCACTGTTTTGCCTTATATCCAAATTCTGGATAATTTTTCTTTTCTTTTCTTTATTTGTTTTGACACAGGGTCTCTGTCATCTAGTCTGGAGTGCAGTGGCACAATCACTGCTCACTGCAGCTTCAACCTCCCGAGCTTAAGCAAACCTCCACCTCAAGCCTCCAGGATAACTGGGACCATAGGCATGCACCCTGGCTAATTTTTTTTGTAGAGATAGGGTTTCACCACGTTGCCCAGGCTAGTGTCAAACTCCTGGGCTCTGCCCACCGTGGCTTCCCAAAGTGCTGGGATTAGAGGCCTGAGCCACGTGCCAGCCTTGGATCATTTTTCTTCCAAAGCACCTTCTCCCTCTTATCCTTGTGTTAGCAATAGTCATAATGAGGCCCCTTCCCCACTCTTCCTTCTTCTTGACTCTGCCAAGTATCCAGGAAGGGGCTGTGTGTATCTTGGCAGGTATGTGCCCTGGAACTTTCATGAGCCCTGGCCAGGACAGTACCAGTTTTCTGAGGACCATGATGTGGAATATTTTCTTCGGCTGGCTCACGAGCTGGGACTGCTGGTTATCCTGAGGCCCGGACCCTACATCTGTGCGGAGTGGGAAATGGTGAGTGTGGCTAGACTGGGTTCTGCCTGGTGTGTGAGTTGGCAGGCAGCAGCCCTGGGGCAAAGGGCATTAAGGCAGACCTGCATTCCAGAGAGCATGGGGCCTGGGACTGTACCCAACACAGGTGTCTTTTACCTTGGCAAGGTACCCAGGCAGAGAGAAGCAGGCCGGGGTCAGGGCATGGGCTCTCCTCTTGGTGGTCACTCATATAACTCAGCTTGCTCGTCTGTAAGAAGCAGTTAATGGTGTCTTCTCTGTCTACCTCGCAGGTAGCTGTGAAACTAAATTGAACAATCTTTATGGAAAAGGCTTTGGTCCTCAAAACATTGCATTCATGCAGAGTGATCTTAATTGTGCTACATTCCAATGTCTAATTTCCCTGCAAGTTATAAACCAAAAAGCCCAGCTCAAATACCTCTTGTCCCTTGAAGCTTTTATTATTTTCCATAACTGCTAATAGTAATTTCTGTCTCCTCTGAGCTCCCTTCACAGAATGGACATTATAATGGCTTATTTTTCCTGACCTAGGGAGGATTACCTGCTTGGCTGCTAGAGAAAGAGGCTATTCTTCTCCGCTCTTCCGACCCAGGTAAGTTGTTACAGATGTCTTGAGAAGATTTATAAAAGCTTCAGGCCGTTGTGCACATGTACCCTAGAACTTAAATTATAATAATAATAAAATTAAATTAAAAAAAAAAGAAAAACAGCTTCTGGCTAGGTGCGGTGGCTCACACCTGTAATCCTAGCACTTTGGGAGGCTGAGGCGGGTGGATTACCTGAGGTCAGGAGTTCGAGACCAGCCTAGCCAATATGGCAAAACCTCGCCTCTACTAAAAATACAAAAAATTAGCTGGGCGTGGTCGTGGGCGCCTGGAATCCCAGCTACTCAGGAGGCTGAGGCAGGAGGATTGCTAGAACCCCAGAGGCAGATGTTGCAGTGAGCCGAGATCGTGCTAATGCACTATAGCCTGGATGACAGAGCGAGACTACGTCTCAAAACAAACAAACAAACAAAAAAAGCTTCAACAATTTGTATCGAAAGGGGGAGGTATTTTGAAGTTTGGGGTACCTCTGCACAAATACTTTTGAAAGTTTACTGAAAGTCTGAGTGTTTATCACCGTCCAGTGCATAGCACCAAACTAAACCTCTAGGAAATTAGGCTCTGAACTACTTAACCAGATCTTACTGATAAACTGGTAATTCTTTGAATTGGCATTGAGCCCTGTTTGCGGTTGACCAGCTGACTTCAATGCTTTCTCTTCCTATTTACTTAGCATATTCCACAACCAATGATAGCACCTAGCTAATCAAAATGACAAGCCAGGCATGGTGGCTCACACCTGTAATCCCAGGACTTTGGGAGGCCAAGGAGGAGGGATTGCTTGAGCCCAGGAGTTTGAGACGAGCCTAGGTTACATAGTGAGACCCCATCTCTAAGAAAATTTTAAAATTAGCCAGGTGTGCTGGCATGTGCCTGTAGTCCGGCAGGCTGAGGTGGGAGGATTGCCTGAGCCTGGGAGGTTGAGGCTGCAGTGAGCCATGATTGCACCACTGCACTCTAGCCTGGGCAACAGAGAGGGACTTTGTCTCAAAGAAAGAAATAAGGCCGGGCACAGTGGCTCAAACCTGTAATCCCAACATTTTGAGAGGCCGAGGCAGGCAGATCACCTGAGGTCGGGAGTTCGAGACCAGCCTGACCAACGTGAAGAAACCCTGTCTCTACTAAAAATACAAAAATTAGCCGGGTGTGGTGGTGCATGCCTATAATCCCAGCTACTTGGGAGGCTGAGGCAGGAGAATTGCTTGAACCTGGGAGGCGGAGGTTGCAGTGAGCCCAGATTGCGCCATTGCACTCCAGCCTGGGCAACAAGAATGAAACTCTGTCTCAAAAAAAAAAAAAGAAATAAAAACAAAATGACAGTTTCTGGGATGGTGTCATTGGATTGCTTGGTAGCTGCAATGCCTTCTATTTTTGTCTACTTCTACAGAGCAATGTGTAAATGATGGTTTTTTCTTTGTCTTACTCCAGGACCTTCATGTTTTGCACACTTAGCATATTATTGGTGTTTTCATATGTAGTAACTCCTTTAATCCTTATGCCAACTTTATGTGGCATGTACTTTTATTATTCCTATTTGACAATATAACTATATAATTTGTTAGAACTTCATTTTATACAGAAAAAAATCTTCCTGTGACTGAGAAGAGGACACACTGTTCAGTGACTCTTTTCTTCATTCAGCAAACGTTGCTTGGATATGTTCTATGCTCCAGGCTTTGTGTCCGTCCTATGGCAAGGATGGTGTCTTAGTCCATTTTCTGTTGCTTGTAACAGAATACCTGAAGCTGAGTAATTTATAAAGAAAAGCATTTATTTCCTACAGTTATGGAGGCCGAGAAGTTCAAAGTGGAAGGGCTGTATCTGGTGAGGGCCTTCTTGCTGGTGAGGACTCTGCAGAGTCCTGAGGGGGCACAGGGCATCACATGGTGAGGGGACTGAGTGTCCTAGCTCAGATCTCTCTGCTTCTTCTTATAAAGCCACGAGTCCCGTTCCCATGATGACCCATGAATCCACTAACCTATGAATCTATTAATCCATGAGTGGATCGATCTGCTTATGAGGGCTGAGCCTCTTAAAGGCCCCACCTCTCAGTGCTCCCACACTGGGGATTCTGTTTCAGCGTGAGTTTCGGAGGGGACAAACATTCCAGCCGTAGCAGACAGATACAGGCACGCTGGTCCTTGTCCCCTGAGGAGCTCAGCTGAGGAGACAACTACATGCAGGACGACTTTTATGAGACTTTTATTTCAGAAGGTACTTGTCGAGTCCCGTATATCCTGATCTCTGCTGCCAGCCCTGGTGTAATAAAGCTGCACTGGCTGCATTGGGGTCTCTTTGTACTAAAAGGTGTGTGATGGTGTTAAACCAGGGGTGTTCAATCCTTTGGCTTCCCTGGTCTACATTGGAAGAAGAATTGTCTTGGGCCACACATGAAATACACTAACACTAATGATAGCTGATGAGCTAAAAGAAAAAAAAAAGCCTGCAAGCCACATGCAGTGAATTTCTGAGTGCAGAAATTCTGGCCTCCCAAAGTGCTGGGGTTACAGGCTTGAGCCACCGTGCCCAGCCAAAAAACTCAGAATGTTTTTAAAAAGTTTACAAATTTGTGTTGGGCCACATTCAAAGCCATCCTGGGCTGCATGTGGCTTGCAGGCTGTGGGTTGGACAAGCTTGTGTTAAACTTTTCTTGTTTTCCAGATTACCTGGCAGCTGTGGACAAATGGTTGGGAGTCCTTCTGCCCAAGATGAAGCCTCTCCTCTATCAGAATGGAGGGCCAATTATAACAGTGCAGGTAACCCTGGAGTTGAGCATGGATGGATTGGGGGAGGGGTTCCCATCCATCTATGTTATATAAATGATAGGAGTGATGCAGACATGAGCCTCATAGATCTGTTTCTTTAACAGATAATGCTGCAGATAGTGCTTTTAGTTAAATTGCATTTGGGAAGGCATTACCATTTTTGAATGCCTGCTATGTGGCAGGCTTTCTGCTGGGTGCTTTGTAAATGCTATTCAATTCTTCCAACCACTGTCTCTTTTCAATGAGGAAGTTTGAAAAGGTTGAGTGACTTGGCCAAGGTCAACCAGCCAGCAGGTGGCAGAATTAGGATAGCATCCTAATTCTGCGGATTCCAGGGTTTGTCTCTCTGTCTCTCCTGCAATATTATTTTCTGGCAGCAGTAATGCAGCATGGACTGAAACACTTTGGTATCGGCACTGCCTCAGCAGTCAGATAAACCTGGAATGGAAAAGGATGTGGTCAACTGGGGCTGTTATGTTTCCTCTCTTGCTTTCTGCCCCATTCTCCTTCTTCCATGTGTTCTTGGCTCTGCAAGAACTAGTATACTGTGGGGTACATTGAACTTCAACAGTTTTTGGTGTTGGTAAAATTACTTAGGTGAAACATAAAACCATGTTCATTGGGCATTGACCAAGGATACCAAGGATGCTTTTTGTTTTTTTTTTTGAGACAGAGTCTCACTCTGTCGCCCAGGCTGGTGTGCAGTGGCGCAATCTCGGCTTACTGCAACCTCTGCCTCCTGGGTTCAGGTGATTCTCCCACCTCAGCCTCCCAAGTAGCTGGGATTACAGGCGCATGCCACCACGCCTGGCTGAGTTTTGTATTTTTAGTAGAGGCAGGGTTTCACTGTATTGGCCAGGCTGGTCTCAAACTCCTGACCTCAGGTGATCTGCCTGCCTTGGCCTCCCAAAGTGCTGGGATTACAGGCATGAGCCACTGTGCCTGGCCATGACCAAAGATGCTCTTATGGAAAAGAGTAAAGATTTTTTTTTTTTTTGGAGACAGGGTCTCGCTCTGTTGCCCAGGCTGGAATGCAGTGGCACGACCTCAGCTCACTGCAGCCTCTGCCTCCTGGGTTCAGGTGACCCTCCTGCGTCAGCCTCCCAAGTAGCTGGCATTACAGGCATGCGCCACGATGCCCGGCTATGTTTTTATATTTTTAGTAGAGGTGGGGTTTCACCATGTTGACCAGGCTGGTCTCAAACTCCTGACCTCAGGTGATCCACCCACCTCGGCCTCCCAAAGTGCTGGGATTACAGGCATGAGCCACTGCTCATGGCCATGGCCAAGGATGCTTTTATGGAAAAGAGTAAAGTTATGTAAAGGTGGCTGCATCCTGGACATCCCAGGGATGCAGAGTGGCACTCCCTAGGGGAGTGTGGGCCAGGCTTCCTTCTTATGAACTATAGGCAGCTTGTGGGGATGGATCGTGGTAGGGCGGGAGCATGGGCACTCCCTCGCCTTTCAGGTGTGGGTGGACAGAGGTGCTGAGAGGGCTGCACTGGCCAGGGTGTCCGTTCTGAGGCTTTGCGGTGGGAGGAGATATTTTCTTGAGAGAGGCCAGGTTGCTGCTCACGGCGGGATGTGTGAGTCGCCCCACATGCCCCTATCTTTTACCGTCTTGAGTCTGTACTGGTTCAGCTAATAGGAACCACATTTTCCTACATGAAGATATCAAGTCTGAAACTTGGGTGCATCTTTGCTTTGCATGGCTATGTTGTCTTCCTTTCTTCTGGTCTCAGGTGCAAACCCTCTTTAGATGCCCTCTTTTTTTCAGTCTCTGCTTCTCCTTGAATCACTTTCAATTTCTGCTCACAACTTTTCTGCCCCTTTGGTTTTGGAAATGCCATGAAAAGTATAATCAAGTATTAATTCTGCAGAGGTGAAGTTGACTGTCGTGGAGATATTTCTTCTTGTGTCCATCCCTAGCAACCTCAGATGACTTTAACTTGACCCTGAGTCCTGCCAGTTGACTCTGCCCTCCTCCTCCTCATCCTCTCCCCTTCCCATCTCCACATGCTTGAATCCCACCTAATCATTTTTACCCCTTGTTTACAAAATAAACAAGTGTAGAGAGACACAAGAAAGCAGAAAAAACATAATTGTTACTCAGACCTCAGGAGCCATAGCAAAGCTCTTCACATTTTTGGGAGTTTCCTTGAATATTTTCTATGCCTTTTTTCTTTCTTCTTTCTTACAGAGTAAGTTCATTCTCTGTGACCTATTTTCTGTGTGGCTTTTTTTGCTTCATTCTTTGTCATGAGCATTTTTTCATATCGTTAACAACTCTTTCATCATCTTTCATGGTTGTCCTACTTACCTTCCGACGCACAGTTCCTATATGTGTTCCCTCTGTCCGGAAGCCGTCCCAATTGACATATTGGTTTCCATAAGACTTTCAGAACCGTCACTGGTGCCTCCTTTTGTGAAGCACACGTGGGAGCAGTTTCGTCCCTGACACACTGTGTCTCTAGTCTCCTGGCCCCCCACGCCTCTGCCTGGCAGCCATGAGGGCACATCATGTGTTTGTGCACATCACATACGCACCAAACAGCTCTGGAATGGAATAGAAGCTGATTGACTTGATAAGAAGGAACTGGGGGATTTGTAGACAGTATTTCTTTTCGTTGCTGTTATTATTTTTGTTTTTTGAGACAGAGTCTTGCTCTGTCACCAGGCTGGAGTGCAGTGACACGATCTTGGCTCACTGCAACCTCCACCTCCCAGGTTCAGGTGATCTTCCTGCTTCAGCCTCCCGAGTAGGTGGGACTACAGGTGTGCACAACCACACCGGCTAATTTTATGTATTTTTAGTGAAGATGGGGTTTTTACCATGTTGGTCAGGATGGTCTCAATCTCTTGACCTCGTGGTCCACCCACCTCGGCCTCCCAAAGTGCTGGGATTACAGGCATGAGCCACTGCCCCAGGCCTGTAGACAGTAATTCTATCTGTAAAGATTTCTGTAAAAGGGCCAAGCATGATGGCTCAATGCCTGTAATCCCAGCACTTTGGAAGGCTGAGGCAGGAGGATCTCTTGAGCCCAGGAGTTCAAGACCAGCCTGGGCAACATAGTGAAACTCCATCTCTACAAAAAATTTAAAAATTAGCTGGGTATGGTGGCATGCGCCTATGTTCCCAGCCATTCAGGGCACAGAGGCAGGAGGATTACTTGAGCCTGGGAGGTTGGAGCTGCAGTGAGCCGTGGTCACACCACTCAGTGCACTCCAGCCTGGGCAACAAAATGACACTCTGTCTCAAAAAAATAAAGATTTCTGTAAAAGGCAATTTCTGTGTCTGTCTTAATTCATGTTGAAGGGTACAAAATGGTGGCTTTACTCAATTCTTGATGTTAATTTTCTCTCTCAGTGCTCAGAGTTTGAAATGGCCAGGGAGGAGCTACGTGTTTGCAGCCAGGGTAAAAATGAGTCAGACCAGAAGGCTCAAATCCCTGTCTGAGAACATTTAGGGCCCTCAACACTGTTGTGTTACAGATACAGGAAGCCAGGTCTGTGCCTTTATTCATCCTCATGATTCAGTCAGATATGCAGATGTTTCTCTTTTGGGGGGATTAGCTGAGCCAGTGCCACCTATGATGGTTTGCATATGTGGATGTTTATCTCAGTTTCTGCCTGAAAAAACTAAAGCCATTGATAATATCCAAGGTGAAAATAATTAGGAGTGGACGACCTTCCACCCACAACTTTACTTCATCCAATTAACAGGGCATTCATCATGCGGTAATAAGCCTATTTATGACTGTTTGGAATAGCAACATCTTTAAAAGTCTCTGGTGCTTAAGGAGCTTACAGAATGGAGACAGTTGCTCTAGAACAAAGACCTGCAAATTATGGCCACCACCTACATTTTTTTGTAAGTAAAAGTATATTGGAATCACCACACTATTTGTTTATATATTGTCTGTGGCCACTTTTGTACTATAGTGGCAGAGCTGAGTAGTTGAGATGGAGACCTCTATGGCTGCAACGCCTAAAATATTTACTGTTTGGTGGTTATTTGTTTGTTTGTTTGTTTTAAGATGGAGTCTCACTCTGTTGCCCAGGCTGAAGTTCAGTGGCGTAATCTCTGCTCATGGCAACCTCTGCCTCCCAGGTTCAAGCAATTCTTGTGCCTCAGCCTCTCAAATAGCTGAGATTATAGGCGCCTGCCACCACACCTGGCTAGTTTTTTTTGTATTTTTAGTAGAGATAGGGTTTCATCATGTTGACCAGACTGGTTTTGAAATCCTGACCTCAAGTGATCCACCTGCCTCAGCCTCCCAAAGTACTAGGATTACAGGCATGAGCCACCACTCCCGGCCTGGTGTTGTATTAAAAAGGTTTGTTGACTCCTGCTCTAGAAACATCAGTGTTCCTCTGAACCTAGCCATGACTTTTTCTATGGGTTTTTCAAGCCTTTTCATTTGTATGTTTCACCTACCCCCAGCCTTCACACATCTTTTTTTTTCCTAATTGGTAGTAACATAGAACTTGCATAGAGTCTTAGCTGCTAGCATTTTGAACACTTACTAGATGCCAGATCTGTGCAAAGTTCTAGTCATGTATTGACTCAGTTAATCCTCGTGATAACCCATCAAGTTAGGTACACTTTACAGGTGGAGTCCCATGGGTAGGAAGTGGCAGAGCTCAGATTTGCATGTAGATGGTTGGGCCTTTGCCAGCCATGCCCGTGACTAGAACTCTAAGCTGCCTCACAATTGTGCTTTTCTTGCTCTCTCAAAACCTAACCAAATTATGTGTATACATTTTTTACAAGCCTGTTTATTTTAGGGTGTATGATACAATGATGATAATGGATAAATAAGATCTGGAAAAGCAAGATGATAAGAAAACCAAGGTTGGGTTGGGGTATGGGGGTGGGCGGAAGAGAACACGAGGTGCAGAGGCTGTGAGACCATTTAGTTGCTGGAGCTGACTTTTAAGATCTTTAGCTCTGAATTTCTTGACAGCCAGATGATAAAAAGGAGACATAGTCATGTAAGTAGCACTTATAAAGGAGGAGAAAAGAACCTTGCCAGTATTTACAAAGCTTTTCTTAGCATTTATCTAAATTATTGCAAAAGGAACTTTCATGGAACTCATCAATGGGAGTTTTCTACTCTGCGTAAGCAGCAAATACGTCCTCTTCCAGGATGGTTTCATGACCAGTGAAGTCTCTGTCCTGGGCATGCATGCTACGGTCTGTTTTACTTCTTGAACCCAAACTCTGAAAGTATTGCCAGAGGGATCCTCTCTGAGAGAAGGATCATTCATGAAACCATTTGGGAGGCAGGACTGTGCAGATAATGACGGCAGCATTTAGTTCATTTTCATCACTCACCATTCTTCTCCCACTCTCCAACTCTGCACATGGACGAAATTGAGCTGTTGGCGATATCAAATATGTAGGAATACCCTCTTCCCATTCCCTTCCCAAGTTCAGAGCCTTTTCTTCTAGAGCTACCTCAGGCTGTCCCTCCAAGGAACCTTCCCTACCAATCTCTCCCAGCCACTCAGGCTAAGCACCTCTTTTCTGGGGACTCACAGTTTCTTGTGCTTATGTTTAAAGATCACGTATTCCCAGGATCTCAAATATTTTTGTATTATGTGTATGTTAAAATTTTATGGTTGGGCATTTTTAAAATTTTTATAAATGAAATATAGCATACATATATAAATGTGCAGTGTAATGAATCACTATGGTGTGAACACCCACATAAACACCAACCAAGGTCAGGAAACAGCACGTAGCCAGTGCCCCAGAAGCTTCCCAGGTGTCCTCGTTGATCATACACCATTTCATCCCACTGTGCTGACTCTTATAGCCATCAGTTTTTTGCTTTTCTTTATACTTTTACCACCTATGTGTGTACTCAGACTTTATAGTTAGGTTTTGATTGTTTTGAATTTTCTCTAAAGGGGATTGTACTGTATGTATTTTTCAGTGTCATGCTTCTTTCACTTGACATTATATTCCTAAGATTCTTTGGTGTATTGGGTAGAGCTGAAGTTCATTTGTTTTATTGCCCGAGAGCAATGTTTCTTAACCTGTTTTTTTTCATCATTGCCCCCAAGGATCCCTTTTAAACTTTTTTTCTAAGTGCCTTCTCCTCTTCACCATGAAATTTTAATACCTGAGATATTGTATATTGGTTTATTTGCTCTGTGTGTGTGTGTGTGTGTGTGTGGATGTTTAATATATTTTATCCCCAAAGCATCCATTTTTACCCCCTCGGGGATGCTACCCACCTCATTGAGAATGCATGCTTCAGAGCAGGGACCCCGCCCTCAGCACTATTGCCATGTTGCACCTGATAATTCTTCACTATGGGGCTTCCCTGTGCACTGTGGAATGTCTAGCAGCATCCCTGGGCCTCTAGCCACTGGATGCCCTGAGCACGTCCCCTGAGGTGTGACAATCACAAACATTTCCAGACATAGCCACATGTCCCCTGTGGGGCTAAAGAGCTCCTGGTTGAGAACCACTGATGTTATTGAGCACAAACTGAACACCAGTGTGTGTGTGACAGCAGGTCGAATAAACATGCCGTGTCTGTCCCTGGCATTCACCCTTCTTATTGCCATGGAGATTTTGCATAGTATATTAAGGGAAAACACAGTTACAACCGGTGCATGTAATATGATGCCCGTTTTGAGGAAAGAAAACACTGCTGTGTATTATTTGTGTATATTTGGGGAGTGTGTGGGTCTGTGTAAATCTAGACGGCTGTATACTAAAAGGCTTGCAGTGATTATCTCTGGGCAATGGAATTAATGGATACTTTTCCTGTTTTCATTTTTCTAGCATTTCTACCATGGGAAGGTATTATTTATGTGATGTTTAAAGTATCTACTTTCTATTTTAGGGAAGAATACCACTACTATCTGAACACCAGTTTGGTGTTTTTTTGTTTTTCTTATTTCTCAGTGGTGGGAGAGGGTTAATAGGAGGTAAAGTTTTATGGTGAATTGTTGGTGGTTTTTTTTAGTCAGTTTTGAGGTCTGAGTGAAGGAAGTTTTTCTGGCAATCATTAAGCCTTGTCATCTTAGCAGATGCTCAGATATTTTCCCACACAAAAGCCTGCATTAGGATGGCTACATTGGGATCTCCTCATTTTTCCCTGCTCTTTTTTCACTCACAGGTTGAAAATGAATATGGCAGCTACTTCGCCTGTGATTTTGACTACCTGCGCTTCCTGCAGAAGCGCTTTCACCACCATCTGGGGGATGATGTGGTTCTGTTCACCACGGACGGCGCACATGAGACGTTCCTGCAATGTGGGGCCCTGCAGGGCCTCTACACCACGGTGGACTTTGGACCAGGTTGGTGTTTGTAGTAACAGAAATTGCAGCTTCACATCAGCTTTTTCCTCAGTCAGTTGCTCTGGGCAGCTGTTGTTTTAAGTGTCATGGGCAGATTGAGATTTTTCACTTCCTTTTTCAAGGAACAGTTAGAATAGAATACTTGCACCCCTCAGTAACAGGGTCATCTGTAGGCCAAGAGCTTCCAGGGTAGCTGCATTTTCAGCGCTGGTGGAGCTAGCCTGGAACATGGAGTCTCAGGGGCTGGGCTGGCCCACCCGAGATGAAGAAGCAGGTGGGCGGCTCCAGCTGTGAGAAGCGCTACCTTGAGGCAGTCACCTTTGAGGCTGTGTCTGGGACCTGCTTCTCTGCTCTTTCTGCCCTCCTTGCCCTCCCACTCGGGGTTATGTCTTGGCTGTAGCCAACCTTGAGGTCAGCCACTGGCTGGGAACTTACCGAACGCTTTATCACCTTTCTGCATAACTTAGAACACCGAACTGTCAGGGCTGGAGATGGTTTGGCAGATGCTACAAAAGCTGTGCCAGATTCCTTACACAGTGCTGGGTAAACTGTGGAGATGCTGCAAGTGAAAGTCACAGATGGGCGGGCAATGTGGTTACGATGCTTCTGGCCATAAGTAATATTAAGAGAGTCTTCATTTAGGAGAGCATCTTTCATAAAGGATATGACAGCTGTATTTGTCCATTCTTGCACTGCTCCAAATAAATACCAGAGACTGGGTAACTTATAAAGAAAAGAGGTTTAGTTGACTTACAGGCTGTACAGGAAGCCTGGTGGCAACAGCTTCTGGGGAGGCCTTAAGAAACTTAAAATCTTGGCAGAAGGCAAAGGGAAAGCAGGTACATGTTACATGGCCAGAGCAGGAGGAAGAGATAGGAGGGGAAGTGCTACACACTTTTAGACAACCAGCTCTCGTAACTCATTCACTCTCTCTTAGGAGAATAGCACTGAGGGGATGGTGCTAACCCATTCACAAGAACTCTGCCCCCATGATCCAGTCGCCTGCCACCAGGCCCTACCTCCAACACTGGGGATTACAATTCAACATGAGATTTGGTGGGGACACAGATCCAAACCATATCAACAGCTAAATGTCTGACTGGACTTTTGTGTGTGTGTGCGGCTATGAAAGACATTATTGAGACAATTGCAATCTTTCAATAAAGTCTGTAGACTAGATAAGAGTATTGTATCAGTGTAATTTCCTGATTTTTGTAAGTATATTGTGTTTATTTAAAGAATGCCTTTGTTCTGAGGGAATGAACACTGAAGTATTTAGGGATAAAGGGCCATCACATCTGCAATTTATTCTCAGATGGCTCAGAAAAATGTATATTTTTATAGAGAAACTGATAGAGTAAATCTAGTAAAATGCTAACAATTGGGAAATCTAGGTGAAGGGAATAGGAGAGTTTTTTGTACTATTCTTACAACATTCTGTAAGTTTGAAATTACTGCAGAATAAAAAGTTACAGGCTAGGCGTGGTGGCAAGTGCCTGTAGTCGTAGCTACTTGGGAGGATGAGGCAGGAAGATCACTTGAGCCCAGGAGTTCAAGGCTGTAGTGAGCTGTGATCGTGCCACTGTACCCCAACCTGGGCAACAGCAAGACTCCGTCTCAAAAAAAAAGATAACACACACACACAAAAGACCAGTTCCTTGAGTAGCATAAAGACCCTGATGTTTTCCCCTCTGAGGTATAAGACACTTCATGCACATTGCACATCCAATGCTTGCCTCTCTTGAGAGGGATGTACAGAAGACTGAAATGAGGAAATTAGCCTGGTGTCCCTTTTTTTTTTTTTTTTTTTGAGATGGAGTTTCTCTCTTGTTGCCCAGGCTGGAGTGCAATGACATGATCCCAGCTCACTGTAACCTCTGCCTCCTAGGTTGAAGCATTCTCCTACCTCAGTCTCCCAAGTAGCTGGGATTACAGGCACCTGCCACCACGCCTGGCTAATTTTTGTATTTTTAGTAGAGATAGGGTTTCACCATGTTGGCCAGGGTGGTCTCAAACTCCTGACCTCACGTGATCCGCCTGCCTCGGCCTCCCAAAGTGTTGGGATTACAGGCGTGAGCCACGGCGCCCAGTCTATAGTCACATTTTTAAAGAGGTTCTTCTACCATATCAAAAAAGAGAAGAACAGAAAAGAACTGACCTTAAGTGAATGGAGTGTTTCGAGAGCAATTGGTGATAAAAGGACTCATCCGTTAGGTTGGTTACCTTGGTGCAAAAGTGATTGCAGTTTTTGCCTTAAAAAAAAAAAATAATGGGCCCAGTGCAGTGCCTCCCACCTGTAATCCCAGCACTTTGGGAGTCTGAGGTAGGCGGATCATGAGGTCAGGAGTCTGAGAGCAGCCTGGCCAACATGGTGAAACCCCATCTCCACTAAAGATAAAAAAATTAG
This sequence comes from Macaca thibetana thibetana, assembly GCF_024542745.1. Taxonomy (NCBI): domain Eukaryota; kingdom Metazoa; phylum Chordata; class Mammalia; order Primates; family Cercopithecidae; genus Macaca; species Macaca thibetana. The sequence goes on from NC_065579.1 coordinate 15,087,850, forward strand.
CTGGTATAAAAATCATGGTGGCACACTCCTGTAATTCCAGCTACTCAGGAGGCTGAGGCAGGAGAATTGCTTGAACCCAAGAGGCGGAGGTTGCAGTGACCTGAGATCGTGCCACTGTGCTCCAGCCTGGGCGACAAAGCGAAACTCCATCTCAAAAAAAAAAAAAAAAGAAAAAAGAAAACCATGACAAAAACCACAATTACTTTTGCACCGAGCTAATACGAAGTGCTGCAGAGGAAGCGACGTGCCGGTTTCCTCCTGCTTTGGCCAGGCTTCTCATCACAGGGACGAAAAAGCATGACATTTTTCTGTCGGGAAGAACAAATTCAAGGTGATTATGAATGTGTTTTAAGCATAATTCGTATGAGGTGACAGTATGACTGTCACTGCTGGGGGTTGGAGAAGAGACAACCACAAGGCCAGGGTGCCTGGGGCAGACAGACCCTCCAGTCGGAGACTTTTGCCAGCTTCATTGCTTTGTGTGGGAGAGGGGCATTGCCCGGTGGGTCTCATGAGAACAGTGTTTAAAGATCTGAATGCCACCTAATGCTTAATAGTGAAAAAGACAGCCAATGAGATTCTGCTCTTTCTCGATCAGCATATTCTGTCCTGAAAGCTGGCCTTACAGAGAAGCCAAATGCCCATCTCAGAGCAAGTGATTATCAGAGGGTGTTGGCTGGGGCCACATCCACCCTGGGATACCTGTTGTGGGAACTGGGTCGTGAAGTGTGGGGCCAGGGCGTCCTCTGCTCGGGTTGTTGTGGACACTGCTCATGCTTCCTCTTTCCCCAGTGTTTGGCAGCCCATTCCTTCTCTGTGGAGAAATTCTTTTTCTTTTTTTTTTTTTTTTTTTTTTTTTTTTGAGACGGAGTCTCGCTCTGTCCCCCAGGCTGGAGTGCAGTGGCCGGATCTCAGCTCACTGTAAACTCTGCCTCCCGGGTTCCTACCATTCTCCTGCCTCAGCCTCCCGAATAGCTGGGACTACAGGTGCCCGCCACCTCGCCCGGCTAGTTTTTTGTGTTTTTTAGTAGAGACAGGGTTTCACCGTGTTAGCCAGGATGGTCTCGATCTCCTGACCTCATGATCTGCCTGTCTCGGCCTCCCAAAGTGCTGGGATTACAGGCTTGAGCCACCAGACCCGGCCTCTTTTTCATTTTAGAGGAGGGAGGGAAAATGGAAGACACAAGAGGAAAGACAAGACACCCCCAATGGGATATTTCATGAGGAAAACTTGAGAGCAAGTGGTTTGGAATGGCTAATGTACAAATTAGAATCCAGAGTGTATTCCAATATCCAGGGGTAAACACAACTACAGCACCCACATCCTTTTGATTTGTTAATTAACTGGCAAATATTTGTGGCACTATCATGTGCATGGTGTTATGGAGGCTGTAAGTGTCTTCAAACCAGGCTCATCCTGTGGGGTGCATCCAGGTCAACCAGATGTTCTTGTGAAGAGATAAGCACACAAGATATGTATCCAGGCCCTGGGGAAACACAGGTAAAGAAGACAGGCCTGTGAAGGGAACTGTTGTGCAGACAGGAAAGGCCACGGGGACCTCCTCAGAGAGGAAGTAATGTTCTCGGGTTCACACACATCCTCAGATGGGTCCAATCTGAAGCTAGCCTGGAAGTATTCCAGTCCCATGGGGTGTGGGAAGGGAAAGGGGCCTGCCTTAGTCAGTTTGGGCTGCTATAACAAAACACCTTAGACTGGGTAATTTATAAACAAAAGAACTTTATTGCTCACAGTTCTAGAGGTGGTGAAGTCCAAAATTAAGATGCCAGCAGATTCAGCGTCTGGCAAACACTTGCTCTCTGCTTCAAAGATGGTGCCATGCTTTCTTGCTGTGCCCTCAGGTGGCCAGGAAGCTCCGTTAAGCCTCTTTTTATTTATTTATTTATTTATTTTTATTTTTATTTTTTTAATTAAAAAAAATATTTTTGAGATGGAGTCTCGCTCTGTTGCCCAGGCTGGAGTGCAATGGCATGATCTCAGCTCACTGCAACCTCCACCTCCTGGGTTTAAGCAATTCTCCTGCCTCAGCCTCCTGAGTAGCTGGGATTACAAGTGTGTGCCACCACGCTCAGTTAATTTTTGTATTTTTAGTAGAGATAGGGTTTCACTATGTTGGCCAGGCTGGTCTCGAACTCCTAACCTCAGGTGATGCACCTGTCTTGGCCTCCCAAAGTGCTGGGATTACAGGCGTGAGCCACCATGCCAGGCTGGAGCCTCTTTGTATAGGGGCACTAATCCCATTCATGAAGGTGGAGCCCTTATGACAATCACTTCCAGTGGCCTCACCTCTTAATACTATCATATTGGGTGTTAAGTTCCAACATGAGAATTTTAGGGGGATACCAACATTCTGACCGTAGCAGGGCTTCAGGCCTGAGTCCCATGAAGGGCTCTTGTTATTTAACTTCTTGTCATTTCTATGACTGACCTGGCTTCTCCCTCTTCAAATTTTCAGGCAGCAACATCACAGATGCTTTCCAAATCCAGAGGAAGTGTGAGCCCAAAGGACCCTTGGTAAGAATCGAGGGTGAGGTGTGGAGAGACCGTTGCAGCTGTTAGGAGAGAAAGGTTACATGCTGCTGAGACTGGGCAGCAGGCACTTGATGTTTTTGGCTCTGGGGTCAGCAGCTAATGGGATTGTGGAGTCAAAGCCATTCTGGACATGTGAATGACAGCAGAAACAATGTTTCTATTTGAAATTGAGCTCCTGCACTGGGGTGGAGCACACTGGGGACCAACATGAATGGCCTGTTACACATCAGGTTCTGTGCTTCTGCATCCTGGTCTCCTCTGGTCCTCAGGGCAACTCTCATAAGTGGTCTTATTGTCTCCATTTTTATTGAGGCTCAGGGAACCTATGTGGTCTTATTGTCTCCATTTGAGGCTCAGGGAACCTATGTCACTTGCCAGGGTCATATAGCCAGTGAGTGGCTAGGCCAGGATCTGAGTTCAAGTCTGTGTTAAGTGACTCTTTGTGAGCTTCTCCACCTTTAAAGTATTTACAAATCACTTGGGGATCTTATTAATCCTCACGTGATTCATAAACACAGCAAATTTTGATCTGCTTGGTCTGGGCTGGGGCCTGAGATTCTCATTTCCTTTTTTTTTTGAGACAGAGTCTTGCTCTGTTGCCCAGGCTGGAGCGCAGTGGTGCCATCTGGGCTCTCTGCAACCTCTGCCTCCTGGTTCAGTGATTCTTGTGCCTCAGCGCCCCAAGTATCTGGGATTACAGGTGTGTACCACCACGCCCAGCTAATTTTTTTGTATTTTTAGTAGAGACGAAGTTTTACCATGCTGGCCAGGCTTGTCTCAAACTCCTGAGCTCAAGTGATCCCACTTTGGCCTCCCAAAGGGCTGGGATTACAGGTGTGACTCACTGTGCCTGGCCCTGAGATTCTTATTTTTAATAAACAGCCAGGTGGCTTTGAGGATGTAGGTTTGCTGACCACGCCGAATTGCAGGGCTTCATGGCACACAGTGTAGGCTGCTAGGAGGAGGGGATGGTGGCAAGATGCAGGTGGTTGTAAACAATCTATCAATCCTTCTGTCTCCATTCTTCCAGTCTTTGGCTGAAGTTGCTCTTCTTGTTGTCACTCAGCCCAGTTTAAGGGGTTAATATCCTGTGCCTTCTCTGTACCAGGTCAGACTGCCCCACCTGTGTACAAGCCTGATTTATAAAACAACCTTTTCTGAGTCCAGTCTCTGCATAGACTTTGGGTGGAGCTTATTTCCTGGAACCTAAAACAAGAAGTGCCCACGAGAAGGGCCAGATTTCTTTTTTGTTCTCTAGACCAAGGCTTGGCAGGGCAATGCCCGAGAAAAACATGAGGTGTTTGAGGCCTGCTTTGCAGAATACTGGGACAAGTCTACCTCATTATACATCAACCTGAGATCTGAAAATCGGGATCCATACAAAGGGCGAACTTGGATCTGTTATTCTTTTTTTTTCTTTTCTTTTTTCGGAGACGGAGTCTCACTCTGTCGCCAGGCTGGAGTGCAGTGATGCAATCTCGGCTCATTGCATCCTCCACCTCCCGAGTTCAAGCGATTCCGCTGCCTCAGCCTCCCGATAGCTGGGACTACAGGGGCGTACCACCACACCCAGATAATTTTCCTATTTTTAGTAGAGATGGGGTTTCACCATGTTGGCCAGGAGGGTCTCAATCTCTCGACCTCGTGATCCGCCCACCTCGGCCTCCCAAAGTGCTGGGATTACAGGTGTGAGCCACCGCGCCCGGCCTGGAGCTGTTAGTCTATGAAACTATTTTGCTATACAGTTTCTTTGCCCAACAAGACTTTTCTACTGTGTTTAAAACAGGGGATCAGCTATCTAAATTTTAATGTAGGCACCACTTTTCAGGAATATTTACATTGTGTAAGATGAGATCTCACTTTAGGCTGGAACCTGAGGACTGAACATAGGCATTGCTGGTATTGGAAGTGCTCATTGGTACCCCAACTCTGGGTTAAGCAGTGCATGTCAACCCCTTTTCCACCTGTCATAGATGGGGCATTGCAGGGAAGCCCTGGCATTGGAAGGTCATAAGTCTATCCTAAGGGCCACATTCTTTTTTTGTTTTAGATCAATTCTGAATTCTATACTGGCTGGCTAGACCACTGGGGCCAACCTCACTCCACAATCAAGACTGAAGTGGTGGCTTCCTCCCTGTATGATATACTTGCCCGTGGGGCGAGTGTGAACTTGTGAGTGTTCATTGCCTGAGGGGCGGGTGCCCTCAGTAGCCGTGGGCTCACGGTAAAGTACTGTGTTCTTTTGTTTCCTTGTAGGTACATGTTTATAGGTGGGACCAATTTTGCCTATTGGAATGGTAAGAGCACTTTAACATCTGTAGAAACTTATGCTAGAATGTTTCAGTTGATTAATTCGGGGAGGGGTGTGCCCCCAGACAATTTTATTTTCTTTTTTTTGTTTATCCTCTCCTAAATTTTCTTTTTTTGTTTGTTTCGGAGACAGTCTCACTCTGTCGCCCAGGCTGGAGTGCAGTGACACAACCTCAACTCACTGCAGCCTCCACCTCCCAGGTTCAAGGGATCCTCCTGCCTCAGCCTCCGAGTAGCTGGGATTACAGGCACGCACCACCATGCCTGACTAATTTTTTGCATTTTAGTAGAGACGGGGTTTCACCATGTTGGCCAGACTGGTCTTGAACTCCTGACCTCAAGTGATCCTCCCACTTTGGCCTCCCAAAATGCTAGGATTACAGGTGTAAGCCACCGTGCCTGGCCCTAAATTTTCTAACATGTAAGGATTACCAATATAATTTTTAAAAATAATGTTTCTTACATTTTTTTTCTTTTTTTTTTTTTTTAGACAGAGTCTCACTCTGTCGCCCAGGCTGGAGTGCAGTGGCACAATCTCGGCTCACTGCAAGCTCTGCCTCCTGGGTTCACGCCATTCTCCCGCCTCAGCCTCTCTATTAGCTGGGACTACAGGCACCCACCACCATGCCCGGCTAATTTTTGTTTTTGTATTTTTAGTAGAGATGGGGTTTCACCGTGTTAGACAGGGTGGTCTCGATCTCCTGACCTCATGATTCACCTGCCTCGGCCTCCCAAAGTGCTGGGATTACAGACGTAAGCCACCACGTCTGAACAAAATAATTTTTAAGGGAAATAAATGTGAGCATTTAGAAGCCTTACTGTTTTAAACCAGGCTAGTTGGGCAGGCTTCAGTCACAGTCTATAACTAGCTTATTTATTCAAATATTCTACTGTGGTCTTTTTCTTTTAACATTTTATTTTGTTGAGGTATAATTTACAAACCATAAAATTTGCAGTTTTTAAGTATATGATGCAGTGGTATTTACTGTATTCACAAAGTAGTGTAACCATTACCATTATCTGATTCACGAACATTTTATCACCCCAAAAAGAAACTCCATACCCGTTAGCATTCCTTCCATACTCTCCCTCCTCCCAGTCCCTGGAAATAATATACTTTCTGTCCCTGTTGGTTTGCCGATTCTGAGCATTTCGTATAAATGAACCATGTATATATACCTGTCTGACTTATTTAATTTAGCCCAATGTGTTCAACGTTCATCCATGTTGTTGCATGTATCAGTGCTTCATTCCTTTTTATTGCTGAATAGTATTCCCTTGTGTGGATGTACAGTATTTTATTTATCCATTCATTGGTTGATGGACATTTGGGTTATTTCCACATTTTGGTTAGAGTGTTGCTTTGAACATTAATGTACAAGGATTTGTTTGAATTCCTGTTTCAGTTCCTTTGGGTGTATACCAAGAAGTGGAATGGCTGCGTCATATGGTAACTCTATGTTTCGAGTTTCGGGAACTGCCATAGTGTTTCCCAAAATGGCCACACCAGTTTACATTTCTATATTTTTTTTGTATAAGAAAAATTATGACAAAATTTTTCTGCAATGTCTTTGATTTTTTTTTGTCTTTTTGCAAAGACAAATGATGCTGTACTGGCTTTTCTCTAAGCTTCATTCCCTACCTGTCTCTGTATGTGCATTTTTCTCTCTGAATCATGGAGGATGCCCAGCTGTTGAGTTTTGAAGGCTTAGTTTGGGCCTTAATCTCTCAGGATCTGAAATTGGATACTGTCAGCTCTTAATGAAGTTTCTCCTTTGAACTGCTGTCTTTTTTGCAGGCTGAGATGGGCTACGAGAAGACATTGCTTACAAGCATTATCAATTTTAATACTATTATTAGAGCCAAGAAATGAAGATATTGCAAAACTCAAATGTCACTGCATATAAGATAATAGCGTGCCCGAGGCCTGTCTGGGGTGCGTGATGAGGGGAAGGAGAGCATCAGGATAAATAGCTAATGCATGCGGGGCTTAATACCTAGGTGACCAGGCTGGGTGCGGTGGCTCACACCTGTAATCCCAGCAGTTTGGGAGGCTGAGGTGGGTGGATCACGAGGTCAGGAGTTTGAGACCAGCCTGGCCAACATGGTGAAACCCCATCTCTACTAAAGATACAAAAAATTACCCAGTTGTGGTGGCGCTCACCTGTAATCCCAGCTACTTGGGAGGCTGAGGCAGGAGAATCACTTGAACCCGGGTGGCGGAGGTTACAGTGAACCAAGATCGTGCCATTGCACTCCAGCCTGGGTGACAGGGTGAGACTTTGTCTCAAAAAAAAAAAAAACAAAAAACCCTAGGTGATCAGTTGATAGGTGTGGCAAACCACCATGGCACACGTTTACCTATGTAACAAACCTGCACGTCCTGCACATATATCCCAGAACTTAAAATTAAATTAAATTTTAAAAAAAGAAAAGATAATAGTGTGCCAAGGTTGGTCATTGATATTTTAGATCATCCCTGTGTGTTCATCTTATGAGAACAGTTGAGACCTGGTGGGTACCTTTTTAATTCAGTAGATGGTGATTCCCCCTAGCTGCCATTGATAGGATCGAGACCAATCATCCAATCCAGGAAAAAAGACATCGTTTTTGGAGCTTTATAGTTCATGACACAAATTTTTTTAAATCTTACTGTTATACTTAAAATAACACATTCATCTTAGAAAAAAATTGGACATTATAGAAACTGTCAGAACATAGAAGTTGTCCTTAATCCTCTTCCCTGCCGCTCCCTCTGCCATAATCCATAGAATTCCTCTTTCTTCCTCTGTTGTCTTAGTTAGCCTGCATATTAGCTTCATCTTAATTAGAGATTATCAACACCACTTTACAGATAAGAATAACTGAATGCAAAAAAAAAAGTCCACACGTTTTCTGTTCAGCTGGCAAGGGGTGGAGCTTGGACTGGAATTCAGGTAGTGGTGAGCCAGAGTCACTGCCCTTTGGATCACCCTTTGCACCCTGGAGCCCCTGAACCAGCCCCCACACCCGCCCCGCTGTGTTCTGCCGAGCCTCTCTGAAGCTGCCTTTTTGCCCTGTCTCTTTGAGGAAGTAAGAGAAGGCCAATCTGTACTTAGCAGCTGTTCTTCAGGCCGGCTTCCCAGAGGTCAGCAGGGAGAGAAAACTATGGGGAGTGGGGAGCTCACTGCCCATCCCACCCACAGGAACATGCACCTGCCTGTGCAGGTATGTGTCTCCTTGACTGTGTGTGTCCAGAGCTGTGTGATGGCTGCCTACAGGGTCCAGGCGCTCCTGTACTTCTCACACAATGTGGAATGTTGGTGAATGCAAAGTCTCACCATTTCTTTCGCCTTCACACCTCACCCCTCTTAGGTGGCCAGAGGAGGCTTGAATCTGCACCATTTCTCTGTGATGCTGCCCTATGGTGGTCTAAAAACACCCAAAGTAAGATTCTGCCAGTAGAACTAGAACAAAGACTTAGTCTTCCAGTCCATCCTGAAACCCACTGGACAGCTTCCCAGCCTGGGCTCCCTTGGCCTGTAAAGTGTGCTTCTGGAGGTCATACTTTCCCAACTCAACCTGGCAACCCCCTCCATGCCGGGCTCTGGCTGAGGACTCAAGGGCAAGTGAGGCAGTCTCTGCCCCTCAGGTGCAAGCAGTGTAGTGTGGAGAGAGACATACAAGTAAGAAACACAGCGCAGCATGGGTGACTACCACATTAGAAGCAGACGAGGGCCACGAAGAAGGTGAGTTCCTTGCAGCAACGGATGTGGGTTTTTTTTTTTTCTTTGTGTCTCACAGGAAGGGATGTGTTTTAACCTATGCATCCCTTAAGGCAGGCAGACCTGTTGACTGTGAGTTGTCTCTGATTAATAAGAAATGGGAGAAATGGTATGACTAGATCAATTCAGTTGGTTGAGTGGTCCAGATCTTTCAAAGTTTAGATTCTGTGCAGAGAACTAATGAAAAGGTCTTTGGAGCTGACCTGCTTGATCTGATCCTCAGCCTTGCTCATCTGTCACCTCCACCATCAGTAGGTCACCCAAGGTGGCTCCATCATTGGTGAGCTGCATCCAAGGAATTTATTACTAATCCTAGGTAAACTATCATGTTTTGTGCCTCATTGTACAAATTAGGTTGGACAAAAGACTATTCCAAAAAATAACTTCACTCTCACACACATGCATTGCAATATGCTGTCTGAAGTAGAGAAGGAAGGCACAAAGCCTTGCTGGTCTATGGATGGTAGTATCAGCATCACCTGGACGCCTGTTAGAAATGCAGTTTCAGGCCCCACTCTGGACCTGCTGAATCAGAATCTCTGGGATGGGGCTTAGGAATCTGTTTTAACAGGCTCTCCGTGTGACACTTAAGCACAGTAAGTTTTGGAAGTACCGCCCAATATTGCAGACAACCTCATACCTGTGAACATCATCCCTGACAAGGTTGGGATCCTCTGGTCTAGATACCGCCCCTTGCACAGTAATTGCAGGAGTATTCGTTTTTCTAGTCCTTTTGTGTACTCAGTATTGGCACAATCCTTTGGCCTTTGTTGTAGGTCAAGTTCCCAGGGAAACAGACTCCGAGATTACCTGGCAGAAAGCTTACTGAGTGTGCTCTCTGGAACAATGCCTGTAAGATAAAGAGGGAGAAGTGGGGCTGTGGTGCAGCTTCACAAGTGGCCTCAACCAATCTCAGAGGGAGCTCTGCAGCTGGGATGACTGTTTGAGGCACATTGGTCAGTTGTTGGGTGTGGGTTATCCCTAAGGGTTGTAACCTTGGGTGAGGCAGCTTAGCAGAGGCCAGCACCCAGAGACGGACACATCTGAGAAATGTCAGCAGACAACAGCCCTAGCTGCTGGGAGAATGAGCAAGTGCCCTGGTTCTAAAGGGGGATCCAGGAGGTGCACCACAGCCCCATCGACAGTCTTCGATGCAACAGAGGCCCTTGGATTACGTTTGAACCTCTGTGGCTGATGTGGGTCTGCCGTCGTCTCCCTTTGTTTGGTTTAATAAGCCCTCGGTTTTCTGTCGATCCATGGCCTAGTCATCTGTGTCTTCACCACTGAGCTTTTCTCAGCCACAGCTTGAGGACATGAAGAAGTTCAGAGTTGACAGGATGAACAGTCGGAGATGGGGGTCACATCATAAGCCCTGCCATTACTGGTTGTGTGGTGTTAGCAGATTTTTGTGGGGAGCTTCAGATTCCCTGCTGGTCCAGTGGGGGTGACACCTGTGAGAATCACAGCTGTGGGCTTCCGTAGAGAGTGGATGGAAAGCGTGCTTGGTAAACGCAAAGGTGCCTGGTAAGTGCTGCCTTTAGAAAGAAACTCCTTCCTCTAAACCTTGCATCCTGAGGGCCACATCTGTGTCTCCCAACAACTGGTTTTAGTGTGTCTTCTAGTTTTCTCTCTCCACAGTGCTGAGCTCATGGATCCCAAAGAACTTGTCCCAGAGCTGGGCCATCAGTAATAACTAGTGGCACATTTTTGTCTTCTAGGGGCCAACTCACCCTATGCAGCCCAGCCCACCAGCTACGACTATGATGCCCCACTGAGTGAGGCCGGGGACCTCACTGAGAAGTATTTTGCTCTGCGAAACGTTATCCAGAAGGTGGGTGCTTTGTATGAGCTGTGGTGGGCTGATCTTGGACAGAGCCTCTCTTGAACTCACTGTGGCTCTGTGGACAACTTCCTGCCCGGAGCCCTCCTGTTTAAAAGGATGGATGAAGGGAGGCATCAGCTAGCCTTGGGTTTGCGTCTTGTACCCACGTGATTAAGAATGAGTCTATGAGCAAATCAGTCTGCTGATGATTAATTTGTAAAACTGGGATTACAGCATCTGGTTGTGTTGTAAAGATTGAAAAGAATGTATGTAAGCCATCTAGGACAGTTCCTGACACATACATGTCTAATAAGTGGTAGCTGTTAACTATTATTTATCTTACATGTAAGAAAATGTGTGTCTACTTAAAAAGCTGATGTACATAGGAAAACAAATCTTCAGACACTGTGAAGCATGGTGCAGATGTCAGCTGTCAGTGAAGCTTCATTTTTCTATATGGAGCAAGTGATTGCTGTTTCCTTCTGGACTGCACCTGAACTGCTTAGTCCTGCTAGCATTGTAACATTTTGAGGCACCTAATGCACCTAGGTGGGGTTTCCTGTCTCTGCTGTGGGTTAAAAGAAAAAACCCACAGTTTTTCTGCTCAGTCACCTGAGTTTTGAAGTTAAAAAACAAAGGTTTTCTGCCTATAAATGGTATGGGGTTTTTTTTGTTTAAGTATGATGTCGTCTTAATTTTAAGCATGTGTTAAAATGAATATTACACATTTTTTAAAGATAATATAATCTAGACTTACCACACTTATAATTTGTCCATTTCATCTAAATTTTCAGATGTATTGTTAAAATGTTGCTTATGCTATTCCTTTATTATGGGTTTAACCTCTACAGAATTTATAGTAATGTCTCCCAAGCTCTCTCATATGTTTGTTCTGTTTTGAAGCTTTTGGTTCCTGTCTTTATTATTTTCTTCCTTTATTTGAAGCTTAGCTTTTTAATGCAGCCTTACTTCTTTTCTAATATAAATATTTAAGGTTATAAATTTCCTTCAAGTACTACTGTGGCTTTATCTCATAAGTTTTGATGTGCAATCTGTTTCTTACTGTTTGCTTCTAAACATGTCTATTTTGATTTCTCTTTACCCTTGATATGTGCAGAAGCATATTTTTTAAATCACTAGAAATAAGTACTTTTCTGTTTTTTTTTATTTCTAGCCTCTTTGCATTCTGGTTAGAGAATATAATCTGTGTGATACCAATCCCTTGAAAGCTATTGAGCCTAGTCCTAGAGCCTGACATACACCAATATTAATGGTCAATGTGTGCATAAAAAGAAAGTATACTTTACAGTTGTTGACTATATTCTACATACACGTTCATCAGATTACGTTTATTAATGGTGCCATTGATATCTTTGATCTGCTTCCTAATTTTTTGTCAGATCAGTCTACTATTTATTAAGAGTTGTCCTCATGTATTTCCCCTTGTAGCTCTGCCAGTTCTGAGGTTATGTTATTAGGTGGGCAAACTGAGAATTAAATCCTTCAGTACTTAATAGTAAAGGTATTATATAACCCCCTATTTCTAATAAGGCTTTTTGCTTGGAACCTTTTTGTTTGTTTGTTTGTTTGTTTGTCTGTTATTCATTAACACCATTTACCTGCATACTTTTGCTTGGTATTTTTCTGAAATATCTTTCCCAATGCTTTAATTTCAACCTTTTTATATCCTTTGTTCTCTTTACATGTGTCTCTTATAAATAAGATATAATTGAATTTTTAAAATATCAGTTTGAAATTTCTTGTCTTTTAACTGGTATATTTACGCATTCTCATTCATTGTACTCGATATACATAGATTAATTTCAATTATTTTATAATTTCTGTTTGTTTACCTTTTCAGCTTTTTCTTCCCCTTTATTGCTTTCTTTTAGATTGAGGTTTTTTGTTTTGTTTGTTTGGTTTTTATTCCTCTTATTTCTTTCCCCCCTCTTCTACTTCGGAAGTTATTCACTGCATTCTAATTTTTTTTAGTGGTTGCCATTTAAGTGTGACATATATACCCCCAGAAAAAAACAACTCATAAGTACACAGCTCAGTGAATTCAGACAAAGGGAGCACAGCCCTGTAACCAACACACATTTCCCCAGAAGCCCCTCTCATACCTCTCTCTAGTCATTAACACACATACCCATCCCTGAGCTCACGGCTGGCCTCACCTCTATCGCCAGAGGTTCGTTTTGCTTGTTTTTAGGCAGCAAGTTCCTACAATATACACTCCTGTGTCTGGCTGTCTTGTAATAGTTTAAAATTAATCAATGTCTTTACTTTTTCCCTATTGCATCCCTTTTTAACTTACTGTAACTCCAATTACACCCCTCTTGATTTGTATGTTATTATTGTCATGTATTTTAATTCTCTGGGTTTAGTGTTCATGTATTTTAGTTCCCTCCTTAAAAAATGAAACCCATGGGGCATTACTATAATGGCTTCAGATAGTATTTCACTTGACCCACATAGTCCATTTATTTGCAAATGATTTAACAAGTATTTATCAAGTACTCTCCATGCTCCAGGTGCAGTTTTAGCTGCTTGGTGTATGTAGGCTTTCCTGAGAAGGTGGAGCTCGAACAAAAACTTTAAGGTGGTGAGAGGGCCATGTGGGATATCTCCACCAGGACAAGAGCATTCCAGGCAGAATTCAACCAGTGAGAACTTGGGAAGGTATATGGCATTTTTAGAGTCTAGCAAGGAGGCCAGTGTGGCTGGAACTCAGTAAATGAAGAGGTAAGAAGTAGGAAATGAGGTCAAGGAGATAGATGGGGAACTGATCACATGGGGCATTACAAGCCATCATAAGACTTTGGCTTTTACTCTGAATGAAATGGGAGTCCATTGAGGAGTTGAGCGAACCATTGTTTAAGCATTCCATTAAAGCAGAATGCGGCTGCTGTTTTGAGACTAGACCCTGGGAGGTGCGGCAAGGGTAGAGTAGGAAGACCAGTTAGAAGGCTTTTGCAGCCATCTCAGTGAGAGGTGATTGTGGCTTGTGAAGGTAGTAGGAACTAGGCAGTTTCAGAATATATTATGAAACTAGTGCTAATGTAATTTTCAGATGGGGAGTGTGAACGAAAGGAGAGACAGGTGACTCTAAAGTGTTTTAAATGGCAACTCGAAGGACGGAGTTACCGTTTATGTGGGGGAAGATCAGGAGTTCAGTTTTGGCTGTGCAAAGTTAGACTTGTCTAGTATATGTCCTAGTGGAGATGTAGAGTGAGCAGTGGATATATGAATGCACAGTTTGAGACAAAGGTCTGGTACCTTTGTCCCAGGACCACACTTGCTTTATCTTTTGTTCCTTCTTGCAGCTCAGTCTTTCCATCTGAGGTCACCCTTCTTCTGCCTGAAGCATATTCTTTAGAATTTCACTTAGTGAGCAAATTACAGTAATTCTTCTTTGTCTGAAAATTGTTTTTCACCCTCATTTTCAAAATGCACTTTTTCTTTTCTTCTTCTTCTTCTTCTTTTTTTTTTTTGTAAGGCAGGGTCTCACTCTGTCGCCCAGACTGAGTGCAGTGGTGAGATCTTGGCGCACTGCCCTCCTCTGCCTCCCAGCTTCAAGTGATTCTCATGCCTCAGCCTCCCAAGTAACTGGAATTACAGGTGTACATCATCACACCTGGCTAATTTTTATATTTTTAGTAGAGATGGGGTTTCACCATGTTGGCCAGGCTGGTCTTGAACTTCTGACCTCAGATGATCCACATGCCTCAGCCTCCCGAAGTGCTGGGATTACAGGTGTGAGCCACCATGCCCAGCCTCAAAATGTAGTTTTTCTAGACTGACAGTTTTCTCTCAGCATACTGACTTCGGGCCTCTATTGTTGCTGGTGAGAAGTCAGTTTGCTGTACTCTGTCACTCTTCTGAAGATAATCTGTCTTTCCTCTTGGACAGCTTCTGAGATTTTCTCTTTATATTTGATGCTGTATAGTTTCTGTGTGATGAATCTAAGTGTGACTTTCTTTTCGTTTATCTCACTTGGTAGTTTTGGAACTTGTGGCTTGGTATCTTTTTTCACTAGTCCTAAAAAGTTTACGCCATTATGTCTTCAAATATTTGTTTCTATTAGATAATTTGTCAGAGCTTCTGATTCTAGCCTCCACGGCTTATAATCTCTTTTTCTCTGTACGGCATTCTGATTATCTTCAAATATGTTCTTCAATTGTTGTTTTCTTTTTAGCAGCTATAAATTCTGAGATTAAAACCTTTCCATTGAGTTATGAAATTATATTTTTCATTCTATAAGTTCACATTGGCAGTTCGAATTTTACTCAGCCATTTTTAAATTCTCTTGCTTTTTCCTTATGTATACATGTTCTTTTTTATTTCTTTAAACATACTAGAGATAGTTCTGTTATATATCTCTATTTGATCATTTCAGTATGCAGAGTCTTTCTGTGTCTCATTCTGCTTTTTGTTGTTTCTGTGAGCTTTTGCTTATGATGCCTTGTTTCTGTGTGTGTATTGTGATTTTGACTGAGCTTAATTTCTTGGAACTTTTTGTAGTTGTTGTTTTTGTTGTTCTTCTTCTTAGAGACAGGGTTTCACTCTGTCGCCCAGGCTGGAGTGCAGTGGTGCAATCAGGGCTCACTGCAACCTCAACCTCCCTGGCTCAAGTGATTCTCCTGCCACAGCCTCCTGAGGATCTGGAACTATAGGCATGTGCCACCATGCCTAGCTTATTTATTTATTTATTTATTTATTTATTTATTTATTTATTGTAGAGCGAGGGTCTCACTATGTTGCCTAAGCTGGTATTGAACTCCTGGGCTCACTCGTGGAACTTTTATCTTTTTTTTTTTTTTTTTTTTTTTTGAGATGGAGTCTCGCTCTGTGGCCCAGGCTGGAGTGCAGTGGTGCAACCCTCGGCTCACTCCAAGCTTCGCCTCCTGGGTTCATGCCATTCTCCTGCCTCAGCCTCCCGTGTACCTGGGACTACAGGCGCCGGCCACCACACCCGGCTAATTTCTTGTATTTTTAGTAGAGACGGGGTTTCACCGTGTTAGCCAGGATGGTCTCGATCTCCTGAGCTCGTGATCCGCCCGTCTCGGCCTCCCAAAGTGCTGGGATTACAGGCGTGAGCCACCGCGCCCCTGCCAGAACTTTTATCTTTAGGAATTATTTGAGATTTGGGGTGAACGTGGGTTCTTCCAGAGAGAATTAGCATTTGCTTCTGGCAGATACCAGGGAACATTACACCTTAAATTAAAATCTTAAATTGAGGGATTTTTTGTACTACAGAAGCAGTGTGAATTTTAGCTACAAATATATCTGAGGGCCGATTGTGAATATGAATTTTTGAAGCATATTTGTTTTCTCCTTACGTATTGCCATGTAACAAAGAACCCCTAAACCTAGTAATTCAACATAACAAATATTTATTATATTACAGTTTCGTAGGATGAAGGATCTAGGAATGGCTTAGATAGATGTTGTGTCTAAGCTACTCCTAGGGCTATTTTTTATTTCTATCAGTTTATACGGTTTTAAAAATCAGCATTTTCAAGATGCCATTCCATATTTGTATGTATGACCTCCATCATTTCTTTTGAAAAATCACCTGTCACTGGCTTTCCTTTGATGGTATAGGTCTTTTTTCTCCAGTGCTTTTAAGATTTCCTTTTCATCTTTGATTTTTAGGAATTTTCCTATGGTATGCCTATGCATAGTTTTCTTTATATACATCTTGTTTGAGGGTGTTTGAACTTCCTAAATGTATGGCATTACTTCTTTTGTAGATTTTAGAACATTCTTGGCTATTATCCAATGTTATGTTTACTTCATTCTCCCACCTTGCCTTTCAGAACACCAGTGGTATGTGTGTTAGACGTTTTTTCCTGTGTTCTGTGTACCTCTTAAGCGCTTCCATTGTTTCTATCCTTTCCCCCAACATATTTTAGTTTAGATTTTATTCTGACCTATCTTCTAGTTTATTAATCCTCTTTTCAACTGAGTGAAACTCATATTACAGACTCAATTTCAGTGATTGCATTTTTCAGTTCTAAAGTTTCCATTAGATTTTAAAGATTGTTTCCGGTTCTCTGCTGAGATTCCTCATCTTGTTTTGTTGTATGTTTATCAGCATTATTTTAAGCTATTTTCAGATTACAGTACAATAACATGAAGTCTTATGGGTCTGTTTCAATGGTTTTTTTTTTTTTTTGAGACAGAGTCTTGCTCTGTCGCCCAGGCTGGAGTGCAGTGGCACAATCTCAGCTCACTGCAACCTCTGCCTCCCGAGTTTAAGTGATTCTCCTGCCTCAGCCTCCTGAGTAGCTGGGATTACAGGCATGCACCACCATGCCTGGCTAATTTTTGTATATTTTTAGTAGAGATGGGGTTTCACCATGTTGGTCAGGCTGGTCTCAAACTCCTGACCTCATGATCTGCCCACTTCAGCCTCCCAAAGTGCTGGGCTTAGAGGCGTGAGCCATCACTCCCAGCCCTGGCTTTTTTTTCTACTCATTTTTGATCAGATAGTGTTGTCTCCTATATGTTGGGTTTTTTCTCATCCAGAAGTCAATAAAACAAAAAAGAAAGAGATAATTTGGGTTATATATGTTTTTTCTTCCAAAAGAGATTTACTTTTACTTCTACCAGGCAGTTAGAGTAGAGAGAGACCATCTTCATGCAATCAGGAGTTAAGCTAATTTGAAAGTGGGCTTCTGTCTTCTTGAGGGTTGGTCTGCTTGTGGTTCACTTTCTTAGGGGTCTCAACTGAGAACTTGAAGTCTTTACCAGGGTTCCTTCTCCATTATGATCTCTGAAGTCCCATTTTTATCTTCTCAGCCCTAGAAGACTCCCAGAAGTTGTGTTCGGCTTCTAGCCTCTCAGTTGGCCTTTGTGAATTGGCAAATACCTTGATGGGAAAACTAGTACAAATATCAGACTTGCATCATGGCATTTTCCATTTTTTTGGAATTGTAACCACTTAATTCCTTTCTACTTTGGTAGCTTTCTGATACCTTCAAACAGATATTTTAAAACATCTTGTACAATTGTTCCAGATGTTTTCCACAGGAAGATTTGTCAACAAAAACCTAGTTTCAGAGATTTATTTACTCCCTAAGAGATTCTCCAGAATTTGCTATCCACAAAGGTGTTAACCTTCAGAGCACAGGGAAAACCTTTCACAAATGATTTTTCTGAGATCTGTGGATCATCCACTTAATCATTATACAAACATTCAGCACCAGTCTTGCAGATGCTGTGTTAAATGCTAGAGAGGTGAGCAGTAAGTCTACCATGGTCCCCTGTTGGAGGGGCTCCCAGAAGAGATCAATCAGAATTTTTTTCTTTAAGCATCCCTCTTACTCCAGAGTTTCTCCAGATAGACTGAAATCACCTTTAAGCAAGTTTTAAAGATATGGCAGATATGTAATTTCTGCCATAACTTTGGCAGATATGGCAGATATGTAAAAACCAGTCTGGCTTTTTTTTTTTTTTTTTTTTTGAGGAGTCACCCAGTATTGTGTGAGAGGTAGAGTCACAGATTGGAGAAGCTTTAGAGAGGGACAGAACAAAACTTGAGTGTTGACTCCAGTACTTAGTGGGCAAGGTACCCTCTTTCCACATCTGTGCAATATGGTTAGCATGTCTTCTCAGAGAAGAATACATAGCAGTTATTTTTAATACTGTTTTTCTTCACTTATGTCGTTGTAAAATTTCAAACTAGAGTTAAATATTCCTCTGGAAAGTCATGCCCACTTATGCTCAAAGCCTCTGTGGACAGTTCCCTTTAGTAGCTGCAGTAATCACTATTGCTCAATTGCTCCCGAGAAAATCAAGGAGGAAGTAATACTCGGCCATTCTACTAGTTTTTATGTGGTGTCCAGACCCAAAGGGTATCTTGTTACAGAGAGTGTGACATGAGCACTGTAGTTTTTTCTAGATAAGAGTTACTGTTCCATGTTTACTTTGGGTGTCTTCTATCAGCCAGGACTACTGATTTACTTGATTTGATTATAACGCCTGTGGACTTATTTCTTTTATAGACTATTGCTTCATTTCACAATCCACTTCAGGTTTATTTATTTTCTCAACAGATTTGTTGAGGTATAATTCACATACATTTCTCCCATTCGAAGTACACCATTCATTGTTTTTTGGTATATTATTAATTTTTTAGGCCAGGCGTGGTGGCTCATGCCTGTAATCCCAGCACTTTGGGAGGCTGAGGCAGGCAGATCACCTAAGGTCGGGAGTTCAAGACCAGCCTGACCAACATGGTGAAATCCCGTCTCCACTAAAAATACAAAAATTAGCCTGGCATGGTGGTGCACGCCCGTCATCCCAGCTACTCGGGAGACTGAGGCAGGAGAAGTGCTTGAACCTGGGAGTCAGAGGTTGCAGTGACCTGAGATCACACCACTGCACTCCAGCCTGGGCAACAGAGCGAGACTCTGTCTCAAAAAAAAATAAAAATAAAAATAAAAAAAATTAAATTTTGGTAAAATATATTTAAAGCAAAATTTGCCGTTTTAACCATATTTAAATGTAAATTCAGTGCCATTAGTTATATTCACAATGTTATGCAGCCAACACCATTATCTATTTTCAAAACTTTTTCTTCCTTCCAGACAGAAACTCTGTAACTATGAAGCAATAGCTCCCCAGTCACCCTCTCCTCAGCTTCTAGTAGCTCCTAGCCTATTTTCTGTCTCTGTGAATTTGCCTATTCTAGATATTTCATATAAGTGGCGTCATAAAATATTGGTCCTTTTGTGTCTGGCTTAATTCACTTAGCACAGTGTTTTCAAGGTTCATGTTGTAATGTGTCAGAATTTCATTCCTTTTTATGGCTTCATATTCCACTGTATGCATAGATGTATTTTTAATTATTCATTTTGTTCATCTGGTGACGACCATTTTGGTTGTTTCCATCTTTTGGCTATTTGAATAATGCTGCCCTGAACATCAGAATACGAGAATCATTATGAATAAGTCTCTGCTTGTCATTCCTCTAGGGACATACCTAGAAGTGAAGTTGCTGGTAGGCTTATTTTTAGAATTATTTTCTTTCTGAAATAGTGAACTTTCCTAATGTGGAAAAAATCAAATCAAGTTTTACAACACTTATTTACATATGCTTTATTGTATAAAATATCACTTTACATTTGGCCTCATCATAACAGCACATTTTTATTCTCTCATACTTCTAGCTACTTCTTCCTGCCATCCCTATCCCTGAAACTCCACACACTTTTCTTGACCTTCCCTTGCTCTTCTGATCGATGGTGGATAGTCTTACACTATCACCCTCAATCCGTCTGTATGTGGCTGTTTAAGAGGCCCTGCTCTATGAACCACTGCTGGGACCATTCTGACTGTCCCACTCTGGAACCAGAGCCAGGCAGAAGAATTTTAAACTTTAGTATTGACTGGCCGGGAAGGGATCTTACTTCCAGTCTGATTTGGATCTTTCATGATCTCTAGTTCTCTTTATGCCCTTTGTCATTTCTTCTTCTCACTGTCTAGTATAAACCATCACCCTTACACTTTATCCTAATGTGCAGGAGACACTGTCTCCTACTTCACCAAGAAAATAAATGCTATCGAATACACCAAATTAAGGAGCTTGAATTATAGGTAATGGTGCCTTTGAATTAGTTTAAAGAAGAAAATGATGTAATCGGCTATGCATTTCAAAATGACTATTGGATGAGGCAACAAAAAGGAATGTGTAGTTAGAATGAATCAAGAAATCATTACAAATTCCAAGTGTCTTCGTCAGTTTGAGCTGCAATAACAAAGTACCACAGACTGGGTGGTACTTATTTCTCATGGTTCTGGAGGGTGAAATGCCAGCATGGTTAGGTTCTGGTGAGGGCCCTCTTCCACACCGCAGAGCACTGACTTCTAAATGGATCCTTAATTATAAAAAGGGGGCCAAAGAGCTCTCTGGGATCTCATTTAAGGTACTAATCCCATCTCAAAGTCCCTACCACATAATACCATCACCTTAAGAGTTAGAATTTCAACATATGAGTTGTGGGAGGACACAAATGTTCAGTCCATAACAAAAAGATTAAATGATTAAAATAATCACAAATATCACTTTTTTTTTTTTTTTTTTTTTCTTGAGACAGTGTCTTGTTCTGTTGCCCAGGCTGGAGTGCAGTGGTGCAATCATAGCTCACTGCAGCTTCAAACCCCTGGACTCAAGCGGTCCTCCTGCCTCAGCCTCCTGAGCAGCTAGGGCTACAGGTGTGCACCACCACACCTGACTTTTTAAAAATTTTTTTGTAGCAACGGAGTCTCCCTATGTTGCCTGGGCTGCTCTCGAACTCCTGACCTCAAACAATCCTCCAGCCTTGGCCTCCCAGAGTGCTGGCATTACAGGCATGGGCAATTGTGTCCAGCCTACAACTTTTTTTTAAAAACATCATTTGGTTTTATTAACTGCTTGAAACCTCTACCATTCTTCATTCCTTACCTTTTGTTTTTTTTAATAAGCAATATGTCTTTATTTAGTGACTTTGGAAACAAAACCTCCCAAATAATGCCTGAACCCAAAGTTACATAAAAATGGCTTAAAATATTTTAAAATAATAGATTTGAACATCATTTGTAGTTTCTGCCGCATAACATGAATGCTTTGAGCTGGACAGTAGATTACAAACCATCTCTGATCATGTTTAGACAGATTAGATGATCAATCTGTGGTTGCATTTGTAACTACCCCTAGGAAAAGAATCTCGTTGGAGTTGGGAGCTCTTCACAGTTGCTCAGTCAGTTGGCTCAGGATGGGGCAGTCCTGGAGCTGGCAGGTGGGAGGCTCCACCTGTCTTGCCACTGCTCGTTCTGCTGGCCCTCTATGACTGAAGCTGACACAGAGCCCTGGCCCTTGTTGACATCATTGATACACACCCACTGCCCGTCAACCGACTGCTTCCACAGGGTCACCTTATTGTCTCCACCAGAGATGGCCAAATGTTGGCTGTGATGGACCTGCCCACATGCCACATGACATCATTGAACTTGTGCAGCAATATGGGAGGCCATATATTCCCAAGGCATCATCACAGGTCCAAATGAACACACAACCATCCCAGGAGCAGCTGGCCACGGTGCTGGTGGGCAGGCTGATGGAGGGGGCCCAGGCCACATCTCAAACCCAGTCACTGTGTGCTTCCAGCTTCTGCTCCTCCTTCCACTGGCCATCCTTGAAGAGATTGTCACTGCTACCCGATGCAAACTTCTTGACATAATTGGGTTTCTGCCTGGACAGCTGGTCTGTGAGGCTTCCAGGTACAACAGCAGGGGCCCAGCTGACAGCATTGCAGCCAATGGTGTGAGCGTTGTTGATATTCTTCACTTCCCATTGGCCTTCTCCTGTATAAGTCAGCAGGAAGATGGCCCCATCTGAACTCCCACAGGCCAGGATTAGGCAGTAGTCATGGGGGGCCCAGCACAGAGTTCACTGAGGAGTCATATCCTGAGGGGTCGTGGGTCTTCTCCCAGGTGCCATTTTCCTCTTTCCAGATAATGACTTTCCAATCGTAGGAGCACAATGCCAGGATATTACCATATGTGGGATGAGCCCAGGCCACATGCCACAAGGACTCTCATGACTTCTGAGGTTGGCAGTGAGGATCTGCCCTCCATTGTGCACTTTGAAGATTTTGACGGATTTTTCTGACGAGCAGGTTGCTCAGGTGGGTGCCATAGTAGTCCATCTGGGCATCATGAATCATGTCCTTATGGGAGGTATCCACAGTGTTAATTACTGACACCATGATTGCAGCGTGGCTGCTCTAGGGACGTGGCAGCTCCTGGTGGTGCCTCCCCATTCCTTACCACCTTTTTTTTTTGAGACAGTCTCACTCTCTCACCCAGGCTGGAGTGCAGTGGCACAGTCTTGGCTCACTGCAACCTCTGCCGCCCAGGTTCAAGCGATTCTCCTGCCTAGCCTCCCAAGTAACTGGGATTACAGGTGCGTGCCACCATACCTAGCTAATTTTGTATTTTTAGTAGAGACAGGGTTTCACCATGTTGACCAGGCTGGTCTCGAACTCTTGACCTCAAGTGATCCGCCTGCCTGGCCTCCCAAAGTGTTGGAATTACAGGCGTGAGCCACCCCACCTGGCCTCTTATCACCTTTTTTTAGCAACAGTGTTTGCCTCTTCACATGGCAACAGTGTTTGTAATCTTTTCCTCTGGAGAGAATAGGAATCTTTCTTTTTAGCCTGGCTGATTGAAATTTGTTTAGTATTGATAGTTTAGAAAAACAAAAAAGCTTCACATTTTGTTACTGATAATATTGTATAAATGTTTAAGATTGTAATCAAAATTGGGGAACTATCTCTCCAGTTCATTCATATATGAGCTGTAATTTTTGGAAGAAATTTTCACAGACAGGTTCTGACCCCATACAGTTCAAACCTTGCTTCTCCACAACCCATGTACTTCCGGGGCTGGGTGCCTTCAGGCATGATTATATTGCACTACGATGCTAAGTGAGTCAGCACATTGAGTGGAGGGATGATCTATTAATCATAACTTACCTACTCATGGAAGTAACCAGGAATCATATCAATATATCCTACTGTACCCATGTAAAGTAAATCCCTACTTTAACTGTTTTTTAGTTGGGTCGCCAAAATGCCTATAGCAACTGTAAAACCTCCCAAAGGAAGAGGACATTTGACACAGGGAAGCTGGAGCAGAAAGAGACAAGGATGTTAGCTTGTTATGGTCAAATTATATTACTTTCGCAAGTTTTACAAAAACATATGACAGTGTGAACATGCTGGTGGGATTCCTCCCTTGGGGCACTTCTGGATGCAGCTGCCACGGTAGCCCAGGAATGAGACGATGGCAGGGTCATCAGGGAGTGGAGAGGAAGCAATCAATTTGAAAAACATTTAGGGCTGGGCACAGTGGCTCTTGCCTGTAATCCCAGCACTTTGGGAGGCCAAAGTGGGAGGTTCGCCTGAGGCCAGGAAATCAAGACCAGCTTGGGCAACATAGTGAGACTCTGTCTCCACAAGAAAATTAAAACATTTAAATTAGGAAAGAAAAGTGTTCAGGGGGTAAAATTGATAGGATTTTGGTGATGGACGGAACACAGGTGTGAGAAAGAATGAGGAATTGTTGGTTTGTCCAGGTTACAACCTTAGTTAGAGAACTAAGTGGGTACTGGGATCGGCACCTAAGATAGAGGATTGCAGAGGAGGCCCTGGCAGGGACAGGGGAAGCAAGTTCAGTTCTGGGCTTGTTCAGCTCAGTGTTTCCGGGAACATCCAGGTAGAGAGATTTCTCCATAAGCACCAACACTTAATAGTAAGACACTCCAGGGAGAAGTCTGAAAGGCTGGCGCAGATTCTGGGGCCATCAGTGCAAATGGAAACCGAAGTCCAGGGAGAAGTTGAGGCTGCACATGGGGAACTGACTGAGGAGGACGATGGGCCAAGCAAAAGACAAACCCGGGGAATCCAAAGCTTTAACCACTGGGCAGAGTAAGAGAACCCACAAAGGAGACAGAGTCTTTAGAAATTGCCAGGCTCAGTGGCTCATGTGTGTAATCCCAGCACTTTGGGAGGCTGAGGTGGGTGGATCACCTGAGGTCAGGAGTTCGAGACCAGCCTGGCCAACATGGTGAAACTCCGTCTCTACTAAAAATAAAAAAATTAGCTGGAATGGTGCACTCCTGTAGTCCCAGCTACTCTGGAGGCTGAGGCAGGAGAATTGCTTGAACCCAGGAGGCAGAGGTTGCAGTGAGCCGAGATCACACTGTTGCACTCCAGCCTGGGTGACGAGCAAAACTCTGTCTCAAAAACAAAACAAAAAAAGAAATGAACGTAATTCAATAGCTTATGATAGATTGCAGCTTAACATGTCATATTTTCCCTCTTTGATATTTCTGGTTTGAAAGAGAAATTAACTACAAGATTTAGTGGAGATATATCTGTTTTGTTTTTGTTTTTGTTTTTTTGTTTGTTTTTGAGACAGAGTCTTGCTCTGTCACCCAGACAACTTCCACCTCCCTGGTTCAAGTGATTCTCTTGCCTCAGCCTCCCAAGTAGATGGGATTAGAAACATACACCAATGCATATGGCTAATTTTTGTATTTTTAGTAGAGACGGAGTTTCACCATGTTGGCCAGGCTGGTCTCAAACTCCTGACCTCAAGTGATCCACCCGCCTCGGCCTCCCAAAGTGCTGGGATTACAGGTGTGAGCCACCGCACCCAGCCAGTGGGCTCTTTCTTATGAGACTTTGTAGATATTCCATTAGCTGATTTGTTAAAGGATCGTCAAAATATTTGCTTGCGTCAAGTAAGGGAATTGGATGGTAAATATCCCCTATATATAGCTGTACCTGCCTCCTTCCTTCATCAAAGACTCAAAAAGTGGAATACGTCTCCTCTTTAATCCATTTCAAGAGCACATTAGGTGGTGATGGGCAATATATTTCACTGACATGGACTCCTGGGGATAATCTCCCAGCAGATTGCATAAGCCTATGCTCAGTGGTGAAGGCCCCCAGGCGGCTCTCTTCATAAGAATCTTCAAGGCATGGCAAAGCTCATGACGTTTGCATTTTAAAAGGCATTTGCTTTGGTGTGGGTAAAACTCAACCAAACATGGTTAACACTTTGACCTCGAGGATGAACCATAAAAATATAGGGCAGCGACCTCCTCTTCCCTACTGATTCCTGAGAGGGGCAGTGGTGAGTTTATTTTTGTATGCTGTCAAATCAGCTGAGACCCATTTTAAGAGTTTTGTTTCTGTTCTTTATAGGGATTCCATCAAAGTCAGAGTTCCGCTGATTTTTTGGAAACGGGTCACTGTAAAAATTAATCAACTGGTAGTTGAGGATCTTGATAATTGGAGTGGATTCTGGGATTCCCAAAGGTAGTAACTGGGCTTAGTGGTGAAGAGGGGATGGGAGAAGAGCCACAGTGATTTTTCTGTACTTCAAAAGCTTAATGAAGTTTGAAATTTGATCCAGGATTTGTCTACACTGGCTGATTGATCATCCTGCTCTGTTCATGACTGGAATGCCATTGGCTTGATACGCAGACACAGCTGTCTCTTGCTGATGTATAGTGACATGTGCATCCCTGTGAAGAGACCACCAAACAGGCTTTGTGTGAGCAATAAAGCTTTTTAATCACCTGAGTGCAGGCAGGCTGAGTCCGAAAAGAGAGTCAACGAAAAGAGATAAGGGTGGGGCTGTTTTATAGGATTTGGGTAGGTAAAGGAAAATTACAGTCAAAGGGGGGTTGTTCTCTGGTGGGCAGGAGTGGGGGTCACAAGGTGCTCAGTGGGGGAGCTTTTTGAGCCAGGATGTGCCAGGAAAAGAACTTTCACAAGGTAATGTCATCACCGAAGGCAAAGACCAGCCATTTTCACTTCTTTTGTGGTGGAATGTCATCAGTTAAGGCGGGGCAGGGCATTTTTACTTCTTTTGTGATTCTTCAGTTATGTGCAAGTCACAGGGGATGCGATGACTTGGCTTGGGCTTAGAGGTCTGACATTCCTGCCTTATATTAATAAGAAAAATAAAACAAAATAGTGTTGAAGTGTTGGGGCGGCGAAAATTTTTGGGGGGTGGTATGGAGAGAGAATGGGCAATGTTTCTCAGGGCTGCTTCAAGCGGGATTAGGGGCAGCGTGGGAGCCTAGAGTGGGAGAGATTAAACTGAAGGGAGATCTTGTGGTAAGAGGCGATATTGTGAGGATGTTAGAAGGAGCATTTGTCTCATAGAATGATTGGTGATGGCCTGGATATGGTTTTGGATGAATTGAGAAACTAAACGGAAGATACAAGGTATGAATAAAAGAAGGAGAAAAAATAGGTATTAAAGGACTAAGAATTGGGAGGTCCTAGGACATCTAATTAGAGAGAGCCTAAGGGGGTTCAGCATAATTACTTGCTTGGTTGGTGAGTTTTTAGGCTCTACGTTTTTGGGGTGCAGTTCAAGTTGTTCCGGTGTCTGGAATGAGACTGGGGCTTAATTAAAAAGGAGTGTCCACACAAGAGCTCAAATGGGCTGTAACCTGTAGCATTCCGAGGACAGGCCTGAATTTTGAGAAGGGAAAGTGGTAAAAGTATTGTCTAGTCCTTTCTAAGTTGGTGACTGAGCTTGGTGAGGTGTGTTTTTAAAAGACCATTAGTCCATTCTACTTTTCCTGAAGATTGAGGACGGTAAAGGATATAAAGGTGTCACTGAATACCAAGAGCCTGAGAAACTGCTTGGGTAATTTGACTAATAAAGGCTGGTCCGTTATCAGACTGTATAGAGGTAGGAAGGCCAAACTGAGGAATTATGTCTGACAGAAGGGAAGGAATGACCGCGGTGGCCTTCTCAGACCCTGTGGGAAAGTCCTCTACTTATCCAGTGAAAGTGTCTACCTAGACCAAGAAGTATTTTAGTTTCCTGACTGGAAGCATGTGAGTAAAGTCAATTTGCCCATCCTGGGCGGGGGCAAAACCTCCAGCTTGATGTGTAGGAAAGGGAGGGGCCCTGGACAATCCCTGAGGTGCAGTAGAATAGCAGACGGAACCCTGAGAAGTGATCTCCTTGAGGATAGATTTCCATGTTGGAAAGAAAATGAGAGGTTCTAAGAGACGGGCTAGCGGCTTGTAACCTACATGGAAGAGGTTATGAAATGACGACAGAATAGAATGGGCCTGTGAGGCTGGAAGGAGATATTTCCCTTGGTCTAAGAACCATTTGCCTTGTGTGGGAAGAGATTGACAGGTAGAGGTTTCAGTGGGGGAGTAGGTGGGAGTGGCCAATGTGAAGAAGAAAAACATAGAAGTTGGAACACTAGCTGCTTTTTTAGTTAACTTATCAGCATAAGCATTGTCCTGAGCGATGGTTGGGGGAAGAAAACAGATTTTGGAAGTTATGAGAACTGTAGAGAGTTGAGCATAGTTTGTGATTTTTAGGGCCTCTAACAGTATTAAAGCAGCGGCAGCCGCTGCACGCAGACATGAGGGCTAGGCTAAAACAGTAAGGTCAAGTCGTTTGGACAGAGAGGCTACAGGACGTGGTCCCGGCTCTTGTGTAAGAAATCTGTCTGCACTAACCATGCCTAGGAAGGAAAGGAGTTGTTGTTTTGTAGAAGGGATTGGGTTTTGGGAGATTAGTCGGACACGATCAGCAGGGAGAGGAAGTGTGTATTTGTGAGAATTATGCCGAGATAGGTAACAGATGAGGAAGAAATTTGGGCTTGACTGAAGTAATGGGTCTGTCTGTGAAGCCTTGCGGCAGTAGAGCCTAGGTAATTTGCTGAGCCTGATGGGTGTCAGGGTCAGTCCAAGTGAAAGCGAAGAGAGGCTGGGATGACGGGTGTAAAGGAATAGTAAAGAAAGTATGTTTGAGATCCAGAACAGAATAATGGGTTGTGGAGGAAGGTATTGAGGACAAAAGAGTGTACGGGTTGGGCACCACAGGGTGGATAGGCAAAACAATTTGATTAATAAGGCTCAGATCTTGAACTAACCTGTAAGCCTTGTCTGGTTTTAGGACAGGTAAAATGGGGGAATTGAAAGGAGAGTTTACAAGCTTTAAAAGGCCATGCTGTAGCAGGCGAGTGATAACAGGCTTTAATCCTTTTAAAGCATGCTGTGGGATGGGATGTTGGCATTGAGCGGGGTAAGGGTGATTAAGTTTTAATGAGATGGTAAGTGGTGCATGATCAGTCACCAAGGAGGGAGTAGAGGTATCTTATACTTGTGGGTTAAGGTGGGGGGATACAAGGGGAGGATGCGAACGAGGCTTTGAACTGGTAAAAAACACAGAAATGAGGCATGGCTGTAGCCCAGGAATAGTCAGGGAAGCAGATAATTTAGTTAAAATGTCTTGACCTAATAAGGGAGGTGGGCAGGTGTGGATAACTAAAAAGGAGTGTATAAAAGAATGTTGTCGGCCGGGCGCGGTGGCTCAAGCCTGTAATCCCAGCACTTTGGGAGGCCGAGACGGGCGGATCACGAGGTCAGGAGATCGAGACCATCCTGGCTAACACGGTGAAACCCCGTCTCTACTAAAAAATACAAAAAACTAGCCGGGCGCGGTGGCGGGCGCCTGTAGTCCCAACTACTCGGGAGGCTGAGGCAGGAGAATGGCGTGAACCCGGGAGGCGGAGATTGCAGTGAGCTGAGATCCGGCCACTGCACTCCAGCCTGGGCGGCAGAGCGAGACTCCGTCTCAAAAAAAAAAAAAAAAAAAAAAAAAAAAAAAAAAAAAAAAAAGAATGTTGTCCAAATTGGCACCAGAGTTGGGGAGTTTTAAGAGGTTTAGAAGCCTGGCCGTCAATACCCACAACAGTTATGGAGGCAAGGGAAACAGGCCTTTGAAACGAAGATAATGTGGAGTGGGTAGCCTCCATATTGATTAAGAAGGGGACAGACTTACCCTCCACTGTAAGAGTTATCCAGAGTCTGTGATGGTCCAGGAGGCTTCCGAGGTAATGGGACAGCGTCAATCTTCAGCCACTAAGCCAAGAAGGTGTGGGAAGGAGTCAGTCAGAGAGCCTTGGGCCAGAGCTCCAGGGGCTCTGGGAGTGGCTGCTGGGCGAGTTGGACAGTCCGATTTCCAGTGGGGTCCCGCACAGATGGGACACGGCTTAGGAGGAATCCCAGGCTGCGGGCATTCCTTGGCCCAGTGGCCAGATTTCCAGCACTTGTAGCGAGCTCCTGGGGGAGGAGGTTCTGGAGGAACCCCTGGCAGCTGCGGTTCAGGCGTTCAGAGTTGTGTGCTGGAGATGTGGCTGGGCTTTGTCGCACAGTGGAGGCAAGGAATTGCAACTCAGAAATAAGTTGCTACTTGGCTGCCTTTACTCTATTATTGTACACCTTGAAGGCAACGTTCATTAAGTCCTCTTGTGGGGTTTGAGGGCTGGAATTTAATTTTTGGAGCTTTATTTAATGTCGGGAACAGATTAGGTAATAAAATAAAATGCATATTAAGAATAAGATGGCCTTCTGACCTTTCAGGGTCTAGGGCTGAAAAGCGTCTCAGGGTTGCTGCCAAACGAGCCATGAACTGAGCTGGGTTTTTCATATTTGATGAAAAAGAGCCTAAACGCTAACTGATTTGGGAGAGGTCAGATAAAGGAAAAGGAATATTAACCTTGACTATGCCTTTAGCTCTAGCAACTTTTTTAAGAGGAAATGCTGGGCAGGTTGGGGAGGGCTAGTCGTGGAACGAAACTGTGAGCCAGACCGGGTGTGAGGAGGGGAGGTGATAAAAGGATTATAGAATGGGGGAGCGGAGGCTGAGGAAAAATTGGGACCTAGCTCGGCCTGGCAAAGGGGAGAGGTCAGATGTGTCTGTAGATAAGGAAGATTGGAAAGACTCAGCAGCGCTTGGGGTTGGGACTGAGGGGACAGGCGGGAGGGAAAGAAGGAAGATTTGGGACGAGTTGCATTGGGAACAGAGACTAGGGAGGGACCGATGTGTAAAAGAATGCCTGGACGTCAGGCACCTCAGACCGTTTGCCCATTTTATGACAAGAATTATTTAGATCTTGTAGGATGGAAAAATCGAAAGTGCCGTTTTCTGGCTATTTGGAACTACTGTCGAGTTTGTATTGGGGTCAAGCGGCATTGTAGAAGAAAATAAGGCATTTAGGTTTTAGGTCTGGTGTGAGTTGAAGAGGTTTTAAGTTCTTGAGAACACAGGCTAAGGGAGAAGGAGGAGGAATGGAGGGTGGAAGGTTGCCCATAGTGAAGGAGGCAAGCCGAGAGAAAAGAGAGAGTAGAGACATGGAGAGAAGGAGTTTTGGGGTTCTTGCCCTCCAGAAAAGCGGGAAAGGGGTCGGGGTGCGGAAATAAAGGATTGGGGTACAAAAATTAGTTGGGGTGCAAAAATAAGAGTTCTGGGCACAAAAATAAGAGGTCAGGGTTCTTGCCCCTCCCCCAGAAAAGCAGAGAAGGGGTAGAAACAGGGAGAGAAGGGGTCGGGGTGCTTGCCCGTAACCCAGAAAAGCAGAGAAGGGGTAAAGACAGGGAGAGAAGGGGTCAGGGTGCTTGCCCCTCCCCCAGAAAAGCAGAGAAGGGGTAGAGACAGGGAGAGAAGGGGTCGGGGTGCTTGCCCCTCCCCCAGAAAAGCGGGACTTGCCGCTAAGGGTGAAGGACCAAGGCAGGCATCCCTGCAGCATGGTCAGACACCTCTGAAACATGGGTGAGTAATCAGAGAGGCGTCCCTGCAATGATTAAACACCAAGGGAAGGCTGCCTTCCCCAGTCCGTGACCAACGCTAGCGTTTTGGGTCCATGGATAAAACGTGTCTCCTTTGTCTCTACCAGAAAATGAAAGGAATTGAAATTAAGAGAAGGGAGAGAATGATGGGTGGCACCAAGATTGAAAGGAGAAAGAGGTGAGAGAGGTTGGAGAAGAGAGTAAAAAGAGGCCACTTACCTGATTTAAAATTGGTGAGATGTTTCTTGGGCTGGTTGGTCTGAGGACCAGAGGTCGTAGGTGGATCTTTCTCACGGAGCAAAGAGCAGGAGGACAAGGGATTGATCTCCCAAAGGAGGTCCCCTGACCCGAGTCACGGCACCAAAATGACATGCGTGCCCATGTGAAGAGACCACCAAACAGGCTTTGTGTGAGCAATAAAGCTTTTTAATCACCTGGGTGCAGGCGGGCCGAGTCCAAAAAGAGAGTCAGCAAAGGGAGATAAGGGTGGGGCCGTTTTATAGGATTTGGGTAGGTAAAGGAAAATTACAGTCAAAGGGGGGTTGTTCTCTGACGGGCAGAAGTGGGGGTCACAAGGTGCTCAGTGGGGGAGGTTTTTGAGCCAGGATGTGCCAGGAAAAGAACTTTCACAAAGTTTTCACTTCTTTTGTGGTGGAATATCATCAGTTAAGGTGGGGCAGGGCATTTTCACTTCTTTTGTGATTCTTCAGTTACGTGCAAGTCACAGGGGATGCGATGGCTTGGCTTGGGCTCAGAGGCCTGACGTGTAGTGCTGGTGAAAACTAATGTTTTATGTCTGATGTTACAGATGAGAAAGGGAATATTACTTAGCAACTGTTAAATCGTCTTTTAAAGTGCCTACTGATCTCTTCATTTCCTGTAGAGTTGGCTTTTCTAGTCCATCTTCCAGAGTGATTTCTCTGAAACACTGATGTGATCACTTATCAGTCTTTTGGCTAAGATCAAGTGTAGTATCAAAAACCCTGATACGGTCAGGATACCTTCCATGACTTGGCCCCTATATTTTTCCAGCCTCATCTTTCAATTCTCCCTTCTTAGATGTGACTCCCTGGCCCTAAGATGGAGCTATATACAATTCCATGAATGAGACAGTGCTGTTTATACTTCCTGGTCTCTGCACCCTCTGCCTTTGTTCACCTGGAAATGAAGACACACCTCACTTGCCTTATCTGCAGAGTCTTCTTTGATCCACTTGTCAGCTGAGTTAGTCACATTTTGTTTCTATCCCTTATATTGTAGAAATCTTTTAAAAACTTTTTTTTTTCTTAACTTTTCTTTTAGGTTCATGGGTACACATGCAAGGTTGTTGTGTAGGTAAACTGTGTGTCACAGGGGTTTGGTATACAGATTATTTTGTCACCCAGGTAATAAGCATAGTACCTGATAGGTCATTCTTTGATCCTCTCCCTCCTCCCACCTGCCACCCTCAAACAGGACCTGATTCTGTTCCCCTTTTTGTGTCCATGTGTTCTCATCATTTAGCTCCCACTTATAAGTGAGAACATGCAGTATTTGGTTTTCTGTTCCTGCATTAGTTTGCTTAGGATAATGGCCTCCAGGTCCATCTGTGTTGCTGCAAAGGACATGATCTTGTTCTTTTTTTATGGCTGCGTAGTATTCCATGGTGTATATAAACCACATTTTCTTTATCCAGTCTACCATTGATGGTCATTTAGGTTGATTCCGTGTCTTTGCTATTGAAAATACTACTTTTCATGGTATGTTAATATAACTGATTTATACACATTTCTTACTCTCTGGAATAGGAGCTGTTTATAAGTCTAGTACCAAGCATAGGACCTGACACAAAGTATTTTCTTAATAAGAGTTTGTTGAATGAATGTATGAAAACATTAAAGGTCTTGGTGAAGGAAAAGCTGGTCACCACTGAATCTAGTGGATTCCACAGGGAAAAGAGCAGCTTCCTGTATTGAATTTGTCCAGTTAAGTATGAGAAGCAACATTTGCAATTGCTCTGAATAGTATGATTAAAGCACAAATTGTTATGGAAAAATAATGGTTTAGAAGTATAGCATTTTGGTATATTTGTTCATTTCTTTTCTGAAACGTTAATTAGCTAAGGTAAAGATGAGGATTTTGCTATATAATAATCAAACTAGTATCAATGAAAAATCAATATTAAAATGAAAAGTTAGAAAATTGTAATAAATGGGATAGACAGATGAAAGCTTAATATCTATATTATAATGAGCTAATACCACTGATCAGAATATCAAGATCTACATAGAAAATTGGATAAATGACAGCCAGGCGCAGTGGCTCACGCCTGTAATCCCAGCACTTAGGCTGAGGCGGGCGGATCACCTGAGGTCGGGAGTTTGAGACCAGGCTGACCAACATGGAGAAACCTCGTTCCTACTAAAAATACAAAAAATTAGCCAGGCGTGGTGGCACATCCCTATAATCCCAGCTACTCGGGAGGCTGAGGCAGGAGAATCACTTGAACCTGGGAGGCGGAGGTTGCGCTGAGCCAAGATTGTGCCATTGCACTCCAGCCTAGGCAGCAAGAGCAAAACAACGTATCAAAAAAAAAAAAAAAAATGGGTAAATGACATAAACAAGTATGGATACTTGGTGAAAATGTGGGTATACACTATTTTAAGAGTCATATAAAATACTCATATCCTTTGACCTAGTCACCCCACACTTGGGGCGTTACTTTTAAAAAATAAAAATTTAAAAGAAGGATAATGCTATAGACATGAAGTTGTTTGTTGCAACTTATAAATTTTGATATTTATGATATCAAAATTGGAAACAATTCAACCCCTAACATAGGAAGGATTATGTAAATTCTGTCATATCCACACAAAACACTATAATATGCAATAAGTAAAATTGTTTTCAATATTTAACCATGTCAAAAGTGCTTTTAGTAAGTGGCAGTAGCAAATTACAAAATTATCTCTTAAGTTTATGTTATATGTATGCATAAGGGGAGAGTCTAGGAGGGAAACTGGAAGAGAAGGTTTTGTGGTGGCTTTGGGGGTTGTTTTGTTTTGTTTTTGGAATTGTGGGTGAAAAAACTTTCTTTTTTTTTTCTTTTTTTGAGACGAAGTCCTGCTCTGTCGCCCAGGCTGGAGTGCAGTAGCACGATCTCAGCTCATTGCCACCTCTGCCTCCTGGGTTCAAGCGATTCACCTGCATCAGCCTCCTGAGTAGCTGGGACTACAGGAGCGCGCCACTGTGCTTGGCTAATTTGTTTGTATTTTTAGTAGAGATGGGGTTTTGCCATGTTGGCCAGGCTAGTCTCAGACTCCTGACCTCAGGTGATCCACCCACCTCAGCCTCCCAAAGTGCTGGGATTACAGGCATGAGCCACCACACTGGGCCTAATACTTTCTGTTCTATTGTTACAACAATAAGGAGGCAGGGCGGAGCAGTGGGAACAGCGCTAGACTTGGAGCCACAGTACCAACTCCCTCCCTTGTTCTCTTTATAACCTCGAGCTAGTTTCTCAGTCTTCTCTCTAAAGAGGAAATATAATAACTAGGTATGAGAGCCTTTGGAAGTAGTACATGAGATGACAGTACAGGCGTCTAAGCACTGCATCAAAGTGAGCTGAGTGTAGGTTGAACAAGTATGTCCATACGATGACTTTTTCTTCCAGTGTGGTAGAAAAGATTGCAGTCCTAGTTAAATTGGAATCCGCCTTGAACTTTAAGAGATAAATGACATGGTCACTAATATGTGCGGGTAAGTAGGGAACCTCAGGAAACCGATCATACTGTTCTCAGGTCCCTCTTTGTGAATTTGTGTTTTCTGCTTTTATTGGCCAGAATGGGGAGTGAGAAGGGATGGGTAAACGGCTAGCAGAGGAGTGTGGTCTAGACTTCAGGGAAAGTGGGAAAAGAGATCTTACAACATTTTTCACTTTCCAAGATAAATAGTAACTCTTTGATCCCACATTTATTTCTTTTAATATTATGTTTTAAAAGTTTCATAGAGATAATAGATTCATCTTGTGGGTACAAAGCACTTTCCAGAGCAAGATGGCCAACTGACCACCTCCTTATCTCTTCTCCCTTCCAAAATGTTACTTCTTTCAAAACATGGGCATCTTTTTAAAAATGGAGACAGTAAAGGGGGAGTTGTTCATGCATAACAGATTTCAAAAGATCTGTGGTGGCTGAGGATGTAGGATAAGGAAATCTCAGTCCCTAGTGAGTGTGGAATAGAGTTACAGGAACAGAGAGCAGGGAGTAGACTGGTCTCAAAGAACCACGGAGACCAGGTCCTGGAAATACATGAGTGGCAAAAGATAGGAATGAAATGCAGCTGACAGTGAGAAGGTTAATTAAACCTTACGTATTTTCTGTTAGGTCCTCCGCTCCTTCACCTCAGTCTCAAACACAGACCGTCCACCAGGGAGGCATCTTTCTACCAGTCAGAAAATCACAGGGGATTTTCCTTAAAACATTAAAAAAAGTAAACAGCCCCAGATTAAAGACCCTCCCCATTACATCTGATTCTGTCAAAGCACCCTAAAACAAAACCCCTAGACCTGGGCGTGGTGGCTCACGCCTGTAATCCCAGCACTTTGGGAGGCTGAGGCAGGCAGGTCACCTTAAGTCAGGAGTTCGAGACCAGCCTGGCCAACATGGTGAAATCCCGTCTCTAGCAAAATTACAAAAAAATTAGCTGGACATGGTGGTGGGCACCTGTATTCCCAGCTACTCAGGAAGCTGAGGCAGGAGAATCACTTGAACCTGGGAGACGGAGGTTGCAGTGAGCTGAGATCGTGTCACTGCACTCCAGCCTGGGCAACAAGAGCAAAACTCGGTCTCAAAAAAAAAAAAAAACCCAGAGGACAAGCCCTGCTCCTGTGCACAGAGCAGGAAGCACTGTTAGAGACAAGACAGTTATGCAGATGCTGGGGCATTCATTTGCATTACCATTAAATAGGAATGAACAACCAAGCATGGGCAGACACTGAGGACAACCGTAAAACCTGCAACAGGAAAGAGAAAGACCAAGATGAAATAAACAGAAGAGTGACTGTAGAGGCAACAAAGAATTCAGGGGACAGGAGAGATCTTAAGTACAAAAAACAAAATCCATTAAGTTAATGTCTTTCAGAGGTATATTACATCCATAAGGTAAGAATGGGATACTTTGAAAAAGAAGCTACTAGAGAACAAGAGTTCTTGGATATTAAGAAGAATCTCCTAGAAACTAGAACCAGAATACAGAGATGGAAATCAGAAAAGATACGAGATAATGAGGAACAATCTAGGATGTCCAACTTGTTACTGATAAGAAAGAAAAAGTTGGAGAAAAAATGTCAAAGAAGTAATACAGAATTTTTTCAAAATTGAAAGGGATATCTGAGTTGTTGAACATAAGGAATGCAAAGAAGGTACATAGTCAGATGTATTTCTGGGAAATTTTAGGACATTGAGAATAAAGAGGTGACAGAGGACTGGGTGTTATGGCTCATGCCTATCATCCCAGCACTTTGGGAAGCTGAGGTGGGCAGATCACTTGAGGCCAGGAGTTTGAGACCAGCCTGGCCAACATGGTGAAACCCTGTCTCTACTAAAAATACAAAAATTAGCCAGGCGTGGTGATGTGAGTCTGTAATCCCAGCTATTCAAGAGGCTGAGGCATGAGAATCACTTGAACCCAGGAGGTGGAGGTTGTAGGCAGTGGAGATCACGCCACTGCACTTCAGCCTGGGTGACAGAGCGAGACTCCATCTCAAAAAAACAAAACAAAAAGAGGCGACATAGGGTAATATGCTAATTGATGGAACTAAGAAATAAAGATATAAGGATATTATTTTAAAGGTAACTAGGAGAGAAGCTGAAAATGTTGATACAAACATAATAGCAAGAAAGGAAGATAAAGTTTCTTTATCTTCTGGGCCGTACTCTCATGTGTTGAAGAAATCAATGATAAGAAAAAGCAGTACACATATATTACTTAGAGACCAGAAGAAGCAAAAATAGGAACAATTAAATAATTTTAAAATGTGCTGGGCGTGGTGGCTCACACCTGTAATCCCAGCACTTTGGGAGGCCAAGATGGGAGGATCGCTTGAGTTCATGGGTTCGAGACCAGCCTAGGCAACATAATGAGACCCCATTTCTACAAAAATAAAAATAAAAATTAGCAGGTCATGGTGGTGCATGCCTATAATCCCAGCTACTCAGGAGGCTGAGACAGGAGGATCGCTGGAACTCAGAAGGTTGAGTCTGCAGTGAGCCATGATTGTGCCACTGTACTCCAGCCTGGGCAACAGCCTATCTCAAAATAAAATAATAAAAAATGATAATTTTTAAATGGCTTCCTCTGAAAGACAGAACTAAGAAAAAAGTGAGGCAGGGGACTCTTGCTTTTCACCATAACAGTCTTTTGTCCTCCTATTTTATTTTATTATTTATTTATTTATTTTGAGATAGAGTCTCACTCTGTCGTCCAGACTGGAGTGCAGTGGTGCAATCTCAGCTCCCTGCAACCTCTGCCTCCCAGGTTCAAGCAATTCTCATGTCTCAGCCTCCCAAGTAGCTGAGACTACAGGTGTGTGCCACCATGCCTGGCTAATTTTGTATTTTTAGTAGAGATGGGGTTTCACCATGTTGGCCAGGCTGGTCTCAAACTCCTGACCTCAAGCGATCTGCTTGCCTCCACCTCCCAAAGTGCTGGAATTACAGGCGTGAGCCACCGTGCCAGGCCTTGTCCTCCTCCTTTTAAAAATTATTAGTTTTTATTATTGTTACAGGATCTTTGGGGTGTCACCTTTCTGTCTGGAAACCTCTGTGGCCTGTGGCGCCTTTGCCTGAGTTTTGCTTGGGCCCACTGGGCTCGTTCTGCTCGCTTGGCCTGGCAGGCTGCACTTGGCTCATGCTTCCTGCCTGGATCCCATACCTGCCAAAGACAAGTCAGGCATAGAACGGCAAGGGGTGTGTGAGCAAGCATGTGGTTGAGCCACTGTGCACCGTCAGACACACTGGCTGCTGCTGCAGGGTGAGCAGCTCCAGGTGTCCGCACAGGCGCCAGCCCTCTGCAAGGCTGCAGCTGGACCAGGCACACTGCAGACAGCTTCTCTGGCTGGCATCAGGGTATGCAGTAGTGCCCGGAAGCTTGGAGATGCCAGGAACCACAGGGCCCCAAAAAGGGAGTCACAGCCCCAGCTCTGGGAGCTCCCAGGTCTGCACAGCTCTTCTCTCCTTCTCTTCCCCCACAACGTGGTGAGCAAGGTGCATGTTTCAGCCCTATTTGTGTCACAGCTCTTTTAGCCTCACCATTCAGCGGATCTTGAGTTCTTGTCCTACATCCAGGAAGAATGAAGTACACAGACAAGTGGAGGGTGAGCAAGATGAAGAGTAGCTTTATTGAGTGATAGAACAGCTCAGAGGAGACCCACAGTGGGTAGCTCCTCTCCATAGCCAGGGTGTCCCAGCGAGTGTTCAGGTCTCAGCAAAGAGGGTGGTGCCTCTCTGTGGGTAGATTGTCCCATCCTCTCTCCATCCTCTCAGCAGAGAGAATAGCTTTTCTCTGTAGCTGATTGTCTCCCCTTGTGTCTCCATTTTCTAGTCCTGCTGAGCTTGTGGATGTTAGGGGCCTCAGTGGGGAGGAAGTGTGGCTTGGACCATGGGCGGCCATTGGCGGGTCCAGGGAAAAGCACCACCAGTTACCCCTCTGGTCCGTGAGACCAGTGACTTGAACCCCAGGCTTCCAGCCCTCCCCCGCTTGAAGGTGGGGCTTCATCACCCACCCACTTCCATCCAGGAGCCTGCCTACCTCCTGCCACCATTCATGGCGCCCAGGCTGTTTGTGCCAAGAGGCACCTTCAGGCCAGTACTGAGCTGCCCTCAGCGCCCCCTCGGCCTCCCTCCTGTGCTCATCGGTGCCCAAAGTCCAGAGGGGGCTGAGGTGGCAGGAGGCTGGCATATCAGTGCTACTCTGAGCATTTGCACACCTAGCTAGCGTGCGACAGCACGTGGGCCACTCAGCCCCATCCTTGCTTCGAGATCAGAGTGACACTGGGAGAAGAGAGAGGCTAGGCAGTGGCAGCAGACACCTCTTAGCCTTTCGGGGGACGGGGGCCTTCCCGGGCACCGAGAGAGCAGAGATGCCTCCGTCTGCCCCTGCAGCTTGGTAGCTGCAGCCACGCCCAGCTCCTGCTTGGCTCCGTGGATCATGGCACTGCCCCGGGCACAGCTCTACCTCAGGGACCTTCTCTGTCCGTCCCTCCATGCCCAACCACGCTGCTACCCCACCAGCAGGTGACTCGGCCCAATCCCATCGTGGCGGGCTTCAGGGACTGTCCACTTCCTCCCTGCTGCACCCTTTCCACCGCAGCAGCAGGCAAGAGCAGCGATGCGGGGCCGGGGTCAGTAGCGGCAGAGGCTCCAGGCCTGGGAGTAGATCCTGCCTGGACCCGTGAGGCTGGGGACTGCACAGTCAGCTGCCTTGGGGATATGGGGCACAGGGGTCCTCCCCGCTGCCCCTACTGGCCCTGCAGCTGCTCCCACCGCCACTGCCCACGACCTCCTTCCGCCACAGCCAGCGTGATGGCAGCAGCTGCTCCGGGCCATAAAGAGGCGATGCTGCCAGCATTGTGTCTTTTAGAAAGGGAAACCAAAAAAAAGAAGGAAAGAAAGAAATAGAAGGATCCTGAGAGTTCACAGTACACTCTACTTGAAAAGGCAGATGGCCACAGACATTTCTAAGACGTGAGACTTTCTCCCAGATCCTCTTACTCCATAATTATATACATACATGCACATATATGTGTGTGCATGTGTATATGTCCATATATAATATTTAACATTTAAGAAGGATTTATTTTTTAAAATAGTTTCAGACTTCCAGAAAAGTTACAAGAGTAAAAGTAGTTTAAAAAAAGAGCATTTGTGGTCAGGCGCGCTGGCTCATGCCTATAATCCCAGCACTTTGGGAGGCCAAAGTGGGCGGATCACCTGAGATCAGGAGTTTGAGACCAGTCTGACCAACATGAAGAAACGCGGCCTCTACTAAAAATACAAAATTAGCCAGGTGTGGTGGTGCATGCTTGTAGTCCCAGCTACTTGGGAGACTGAGGCAGGAGAATCGCTTGAACCCGGGAGGCAGAGGTTGCAGCAAGCCAAGATTGCACCATTGCACTCCAGCCTGGGCAACAAGAGCGAAACTCCGGCTTAAAAAAAAAAAGCATTTGTATATTCTCCACCCAGACTCATCTGCATCAACATTTTACTTGCTTCATCACTTGTGCATAGGCTTGTTTCTTCTCTCTCTGTGTGTGTGTGTGTATGTGTGTGTGTATGTGTTTTCTAAATCATTGGAGGATTGCATACATCATGGCCTTTACCTTTAAATACTTTATTACATGTTTCATAATAATATGGAGATGTATTCTGTCTCATAACCACAGTAAATTTAACATTGATACAGCACTTTAGCAATAAGATTAATATTTTTCCTATGATAGGCTATCTCCCTTCAGAGTCTGTCTGTCATGTACCTGTTTCCTTTTTTCCTCCCACTCCCTAGCCTTCTGCTGTTTACCCTCATTCTCTCTACTTGTTTTTGCTCTTTTGTCTTGAGGTCTTTCGGTTTATAATTATTTGGATATTCCTGAAGCTTAAAACACAGACACACACTTTGAGGTAAAAAATTTACCAGATCCTGCTTTTGTAGAACTCTCTAGTTCCTTTGATTTTCAAAAAAAGCACTGGCACTGTTGAGTCTTTGACCTTCCTTTCAAAAAATAAATTTTTGAATATGTTTCTGAAGGTTTAACAGCTTTTTTTCTTTTCTCTCTTTTTCTACTCTGGTTTATAGTTTGAAAAAGTACCAGAAGGTCCTATCCCTCCATCTACACCAAAGTTTGCATATGGAAAGGTCTCTCTGGAAAAGGTAAGAAAAAACAGAAACTTTGAAAGTGAGAGATGGGAGTGAGAAAGTGGAATTTAGCAGCAGTGAGTGAAAGTGCTGTGCTGGAGGAATTGGTTCGTTATTTTTCTGAGAATTTGTTTTCTGCGAGCCTAATGGGGTAAATGATGTTTCTGGGAAAAGGGGGAGAGAGCGGTGAGAAGATACTTATGCTTGTTGACAGGATGAGCAGATGGGACACAGGTGGGAGTAGTAGGCATTCTTGGATCATTTGGGTCATCTTGGTTCCTTTATCAGTGGTATAAACAGTGTCAAGTTCCTTTGTGGAAATAACATGCCACCTCATTGTTCTGGCTGTCAAGGCTCTTTGTCGTCATTTACCTTGTTTTAGGAGTTCCGCAAAATCACAGGCATTTTGATAGATCTCTGCCCTAAATTATATACTTCCCTCCATCTCAAAGTTGTGTCCTAATTTTTATGGTCTGTGGTTTATATGTTAAATGGGGACACTGGAGAAAAAGCTAGAAATCAATCATAAATAGGAGTTAAGGGCAATGTATTCTAGGAAAAGCGAAAAAGAAGAAAGGTTTTACTTAATAGTCAGAGGAGTGACATAGCCGAAGTCAATTTGTTTTGACCATCTGTGTCTTCAGGTTTTCCCCTTTTATAATCCCTAACTCCTACATGTATTAACTCACAAGAAAAAAAAAAAAAAAAAGAACCATTACCTATTTCTTAAGAATCTCGATATCCTAAAATAGTATCATAAGTTTTTATCTTCAAGCAAAATGCCAAACATGATTATATAATTTTTCCATCCAAGAAGCCCTTTGACATGGTTGGTTGGTTGAGTTCTTGTAACATTTTCCACGTAGTGTCAGATACATGTGCTACATTCTACAAAGAATGTGGTCTTTCTCTCTGATAGGGATCTTTCTTTAGTTTAATCAGACTTTAGTCATTCTTGTAAAGGGAGCACCTTCTACCTGTTCATTGCTACAGCTACTTAAGGAAAACTTTGGTTTGTTTGTTTCAGAGCCGTGACAAATCTATTTTTATGCAACAGAAAATAGCTCCAAATGTTCAAAACAACAACATTGCTAAAACAAAGCTAGCTTAGTACCAAAAGCACATTCTGTTTACCGTGAAAGAAAATCGTGTGAGCAGAAATGACTTTTTATTTTTAAATAAATATATACAATTGAAGATAGCAAATCAGCATACAACTGAATTAACTTTATGTAGAACCCAGTTATATGGAAAACAGGTTTTTACCGTGAGTTGAATTGCTTAGTGTCCAGGCGGGAAAACACCCAGATGAGTAGCTGGCTTGATGAAATTGTAAATCAGATTTTTTTCCTTAATGCTGCACATCAGCAAGGTAACCGTGGGAAGTGTTTATGAAATTCCTAAATGGGCTGGGCATGGTGGCTCACACCTGTAATCCCAGCACTTTGGGAGGCCGAGGCGGGAGGATCACCTGAAGTCAGGAGTTCAAGACCAACCTGGCCAACATGGTGAAACCCCATCTCTACTAAAAATACAAAAATTAGCCAGGCATGGTGGCACGTGCCTGCTCAGGAGGCTGAGGCAGGAGAATCGCTTGAACCTGGGAGGAGGAGGTTGCAGTGAGCCAAGATTACGCCACTGCACTCTGGCCTGCCAGCCTGAGTGACAGAGTGAGACTCTCTCAAAAAAAGAAAAAAAAATCCTAACCAGTATTGTGTCATGGAAAATCCTGGGATTTGGAGCCAAATCTAACTACAAATCCTGGCTCTGTCATTACTCAAGTGGACTTCTGTGAGTCTCCACAACACAGGGAGGCCAGTAGCACCTGCCCCACAGGGTAGTTGTGAGTAGTCAGTGAGCTAGTGCTTGTAAACGCTGTATCTCTTCTGGAGTGTGTAGACAGGCAATGACTGGTAGCTGTTATTATCATTGTTGTTATCGCATCAGAATAAGTATCCTGGGTTCCAAAATAACCAGTCCTTTGGATTGAATA
Organism: Macaca thibetana thibetana; assembly: GCF_024542745.1. NCBI lineage: Eukaryota > Metazoa > Chordata > Mammalia > Primates > Cercopithecidae > Macaca > Macaca thibetana. The sequence continues at coordinate 15,130,355 of NC_065579.1, forward strand.
TAATAAATAGTTGCCAAGCGTCTACTGTGTTCTAGGCATTGGGGCTGAGTATGGAACATATCTTATTCTTAAGGAGCTGACAGTCTGGTGAGGAAGACAAAGATGAACAACTGAAAAGTGATACAGGCATGGAAAATATGCCACACACAAGTTCAGAGGAGGGTGAAGTAACTAGGAAGTATTAAATATTAAGGTGATATAATAATAGTGTATCTAATCTTAGTTGAATGTAATTGGCCTCTGGTTACTACTTTTACTTCTTAGTTATTTCACTTGGGAGTGTTCAGAGAGGGTTTATAAGGAGGCCGCATCTGAGCCTTGGTTTTCATTCATTTTAAGAGCCTTTTATAGGTCTCCGAGCAGGTTGAATTTCTGAATAGGTATGTTTGAAACCTTTTTTAAGACTACCATCATCATAGTTTTCTTCAGGGAGTAGATGGAGAGGACTGAAGGAGACTGGGAAGCAATATTGAGTGGAATCTGAATGATTTAGGTTTATTTAGGGGTTTGGTCAAACCCACTGATATCTTTGCTAATTAGGAAATGGCACTACTCTCTACCCTGATGACCAGTGAGGGGTGCAGTGTCTCAATGCTGCTTTTGTTTCTTTTCAGTTAAAGACAGTGGGAGCAGCTCTGGACATTCTGTGCCCCTCTGGGCCCATCAAAAGCCTTTATCCCTTGACATTTATCCAGGTGAAACAGGTAGGCCTTCAAAGGTAATGGCTCGCCAGTTTTCTATTTGCAAAAATGTGCTTTCTGCACTGCCTTGCAGTGCCCATTCTGAGTTCACGGGCCAAAATGGTAAGCAAATGCATCAGATCCCAGGTAAATGAACCATGAATTTCCAGGCTCTCTTTAGCTTGAAGGGCTGCATGGTGGGCTGATCATGCCTATGTTTTTTGCCCCACTTCTCACTCATGCAGGAGGTAGCCCAACCTGCTTCACCATAATTCTGTGCAAGTTATAAATTGAGTTCACTGACCAATCTAATTAATCTTTTTTACTAGGCATCAGTGGAAGATCACTGTTTTAATACTCAAAACAGACGGTTTAATTATTTGTCTGTTCTTAGCTCAATGGCATAAGGACTGTGTTTTTTGGTAGACTGGGTTCTTTGAGATTCTTTTTCCTGCTTTTAAAGAGAACAGAGCGGCCGGGCGCGGTGGCTCACGCCTGTAATCCCAGCACTTTGGGAGGCCGAGGCGGGCGGATCACAAGGTCAGGAGATCGAGACCACGGTGAAACCCCGTCTCTACTAAAAATACAAAAAAAATGAGCCGGGCGCAGTGGCGGGCGGGCGCCTGTAGTCCCAGCTACTCGGGAGGCTGGGGCAGGAGAATGGCGTGAACCCAGGAGGCGGAGCTTGCAGTGAGCCAGGATCGCGCCACTGCACTCCAGCTTGGGCGACAGAGCAAGACTCCGTCTCAAAAAAAATAAAAAAATAAAAAAATAAAAATAAAGAGAACAGAGCACATCTTTTTTTTTTTTTTAGTGTTTGTATATGTGTGTGTTTGATCTCCAGACACTGCCTCGTCTTTTTTTTTTTTTTTTTTTTTAATTTTTCCCAGCGTTTTGTTTTGGAAAATTTTAAATCCAAAAAAAGTTGCAAGAATAGTACAATAAACACCCATATACTTTTTACCTAGATTCACCAATCGTTAACAGTGCTTTCCTTGCCTTTTTCTCTCCATGTGTATGTAGTCAACTGCTTTTCTTTTTCTAACCATTTGAATTGTCAGCACCATGTCACTCCACATTTAAATACTACAGCATACATGTTTTAAGAAAAAGAACATTATCCTGCAGGACCACAATACAATGATCACACACAAGAAATTTAATATTGATGCAATCCTATAATCTAATATAAATTCTATAGTCAAGTGTCCCTGGTCGTTGCAATAATGTCCTTTACAGCTTAATCTTTTCTCAATCCAGTTTCCAATCCGTAATCACACATTGCCATTAGTTATATTCTCCTTAGTCTTCTTCTGTCTGAAACTGTTCCTAAGTCTCTCTCTCATGACGTGGACATTTTTGAAAAGGTCAGGGTGTTTGCAGACTTTGCTTCACTGATTAGATTCAGTAAAACATTTTGGGCATGAACACAACGAAGGTGATGTGTCCTTCTTAGGGAATGATAGCAGGATGCCCATGAAACCAGCTTGTCCCTTCACTGCAATGTTAAGCTTCATCACTTAGGATCTCAGCCCCATGTTTTGAAATAGAAGGTTATCCACGTCCTCCTTTCTGATTTTCTGTGGTGATCACCTTCTGGAAGGAGTCTGAACAGTAAGGCAAAACAATAACAGCATATCTAATCTTAGTTTAGTGAAGCTTGCCATCAGTTGCTATTTTTACACCTGTGATTTTATTCCAACAATTCTATTTTGTAATAAAATGAATAATTAAGTCCCCCACACACACACACACATTCACTGTTTTATGAACATTGTATAGGGTACTCTGCAGTCCTAGCACCCACATCTATAAATGGAACTTACCTGCACTTTGCAGGGCTGTTGAGCACTTCAGACAATGATCCAAGAGCACGTGGAGCCTGGGGAGGGAGTTTCAGGTTATATATGAACACGTGCAGCCATTGTTCTTTCTCAGACCCCTTCTGCTTTCTGATCTTTGACCAAGGCAGTGGTCTCAGATTGGGTGGGGCTTCCTGGGCCCTGGCTATTTCAGATCTGGGACAAGTCCACAGAATATATATTTCCAGGAAAAAAACCCAAAGGGCACAGACTTCAGGGAGTGGGGCTCAGCCTACTGTCTCTGCAGGGACCCCCTGAGCCTCAGCCACACCTGCCTGGAGAGCATCACAGCTTCTACCCCTCCTTCTGGAAGCCCTTGACAAAGCTTTCCTCAGCCCTTGAGGAAACTTACCACTTCAGCTAGTTTTCAAAATAAGTAAATAAATAAACAAAAAGGAGATGGAGGTGTGGAGTCTGGGCGGGAGGTGTTCTTGTGCTATAAGGTTTGTGTGGTCTTAGCATTTCTTGTGCTCAGCTCATTCCTGCAACACAGGAAGGTGGATTAATGCTTTCCTCAGCTCCTCCCAGTCACCTTTCCACTTGCCTGAAGTTTACTTTCTTTCTTTCTGGGCCCTAGAAATAGGGAACGTTTTCTCTGTTCCATGCTGGATCTCTATTTGCATTCTCTTCCATAACTCAGGATTTTGTCCCAGCTCAGCCTTGCTAATAATGTCCACAGCAGGAAGTAAGTAAGCAAAGTCAATAACTATAATTCTGTGGATTATTATGTCAGTAACTATAATCTGTGAATAATTCCGTTCCTGCTGAGGCTGATTGTTTAAGGCTTTCCTTTTGGACAAGGGATATCAGCATCTAAAAATATTTTCTGATTTAGTGGTCGGTTACAATCTAGTCTCTTAACTATTTCTTTCCCCTGTGCCTCCACTTAAAACGGTTCTGATGGACTTTGTTGTTGTTGTTATTATTAGAGATGGGGTCTTACTATGTTACCCAGACTAGCCTCGAACTCCTGGGCTCAAGAGATCCTCCCAGTTCAGCCCCCCAAGTAGCTGAGACTACAGGTGAATGCCACTACACCCAGCTCATTGCCTTTGGTTTTGTATGTTCAAGCAGATTTAGCCCAAGAAACTGGAGACAGTTTTGCTGAGCAGAACTTCATCTCTTGGCTTTGCTGTTTGTTTACCTTGTTTTTTTTGTTGTTGCTGTTGGTTTTACTTAGTTTTGTTTTTGGAGCTAACATCCATAACTTTTGCTATGTATGATACAATCCCGTGTATGACCCTGGGCAAGTGACTTAATCCATTCAGGGTCCAGGTTCCTCTTATGGGAAAGGGATGCTTGATAAGACACTGTTCACGGTTCCTTGCAATTTACTATTATGATAGATCTTTGATGAGCTAAAAATGTAAGCCAGTTTCCTTTTTCAAATGTATGTTTTTCTGGAGGTGGGGGAAGATTTTCATTCCTTATGGTTTCCAAAACATCGCTTTCATACAGGACTAGGGTAACCAAGTTCTCTAAACGAATGGCAATAGTGATGTATTTTTCTTAAATCCTTTTCTAACCAGTATTATGGGTTTGTGCTATACCGGACAACACTTCCTCAAGATTGCAGCAACTCAACACCTCTCTCTTCACCCTTCAATGGAGTCCACGATCGAGCGTATGTTGCTGTGGATGGGGTAAGAATCATCTCTGAACTGTGTGTTTTGTCCCGGTGAGGGTGGGGATGAGCAGCCTGCACTTGTTAACACGGTATTTGGGGGCTTTGCTCACCTCTTCAACCTCAGGCTCCCCCCATCACTTTTTTTTTTTTTTTCCAGACAGGTTTTTGCTCTGTTGCCCAGCCTGGAGTATAGTGGTGTGATCACAGCTCACTGCAGCCTCAACCTCCCAGGCCCAAGTGATCCTCCTACCTCGGCCTCCAAGTAGCTGAGACTACAGGGGTGCACCACCATGCCTGGCTAATGTTTTGATATTTTTGTAGAGACAGGGTCCTACTATGTTGCCCAGGCTAGTCTTGAACTCCTGAGCTCAAGTGATCCTCCTGCCTCAGCCTCCCAAATTGCTAGGATTACAGGAATGAGCCACCACACCACCCTTCTTCTTGGTGACCCTTAGCTGTGCCTCTTGCTTGCTGTGAGGCCTCATGCATGTGCCATTTGCTGGAATCCACCCTACCCACCATCTTAACCCAGAGGGCTGTGCTTGACACCCCACCCTCTCAGAAGCCTCTGGGTCTCCCCAACCAAGGTCACCCTTCTCTGACTGATGTTGCCTGTGCCTTCTTTGCTCCTTAAGGGTGGGGTCCATTTCCAATTCAATTTTGTACCTGCCACTGTACAAAGTTTGTTGAACTTCGTGCCTTTATCCTACATGAGAAATTATATTCTAAAGGACTGCTGGTGACAGTTATTACTGAAATGCACAAAGAACCGTGTTTCATAACAAAAGCAGATGCAGTTCAGGACTTCCAGTCCGCTCACTGAAATGGTCACAGGAAGGAACACAGGAAAGAGTTTCCTCACCAAGAAAATTTGTTCAGAAGATTTTAAAATATTTCCCATTCTCTTGTAATCAACAGCTTTCTTTTCAGTGGGAGCAGATTACTAAGACATTCTACTCTTTTGATGGTGACTGTTTCTTCGCTTCTAACTTGGGTGTTGTCTTAGTGAATTACGATCATTGTACGGTCAATTTAAAAAGTCTAACCTTTAAAAAAGTTAGGAATATGTTGCTGATCAAATACCTGTTGTTTTTCCTCATTCTATTATATAATGTTCGTGGTTAATGCATCATGTCAAGTATTTTGAGGTGAAAATACTCCACCTAACTCTCTGATTTTATCTCGTTTATCTGATTTTGTCTTATCTCTCCATGTTGTTCAGAAGCAATTTTTTGTAAGTGACTTTTGTGCTGTCAGAACACGAAGCAGCTCCTCTAATAAGAATCCTCCCCTGGAATTTGTCTCCCTCTTGTTTCCACTAAAAGTAGATGGCAGTAAAACATTCCAGGGCAAAGGAAACCAGCTTAGACCGTTCTGTGCTCTCAGCTGTGTCTGGCAATTTTCCTAAACAGGAAGCAGTGATTGGGGGAACTTTCCGACCTGGCCAGTAATTTGGGCTAAGATGCTATCAAACCATTTCTTTCCAAGTCTGGTGACACTTCAAGGCAAGAAAATGAGTGCTAAATTAACTGAGCATGCTGCCTCTCCTTGCTGACCTTCTTACCCTCAATTCAATTGTCATTTGGTCTTGAACCCCACAGATCCCCCAGGGAGTCCTTGAGCGAAACAGGGTGATCACTCTGAACATAACAGGGAAAGCTGGAGCCACTCTGGACCTTCTGGTAGAGAATATGGGACGTGTGAACTATGGCGCATATATCAACGATTTTAAGGTAGGACAAACCACACTGTCAAGACTAAGGTTCAAGGGGTGACAGCTTAGAAGTTGAAGCCCAGTACAGTGGCTCACACCTGTAATCTCAGCACTCCTCCTGCCAAGGCAGGAGGATCACTTGAGGCCAGGAGTTCAAGACCAGCCTAGGTGAAATAGTGAGACCTCTACGAAAAAAAACTTAGCCAGGTGTAGTGACGTGCACCTGTGGTCTCAGCTACTCAGGAGGCTGAGGCAGGAGGATTGCTTGAGCCCAGAAGCTGGAGATTAAAATGACCTATCATCATGCCACTGCACTCTAGTCTGGGTGACAAAGTGAGACTTTGTCTCAAAAAAAAAAAAAAAAGAAGAAGTAGTTGAGCTATTTTGAAGAGCTGTTTTCCTCTGTAGGTGATGAGAAAGTGGAGCTTTGCAAATAGAACCTTTCCCCTGTATTTGAGTTTGGTCATCCTATAGAAAGAAACAGAAAGAGGAAGCCCATCCACCATGCTCTTCCTCTGCTTCAAAAGACCACCGAGCTCACTGAAGGCACTCCTTTGCCAGCAAAGCCAGCTGAGCCTCTGTTCTGCCCTGTTTTATGGGTTTGGATGGTTAGTCCGTGGCAAACTCTTCACTTGTAGAAAGCCTCTTCCCTTGGGGCACTGGCTATCACCTCTGTTGATTACTCCTGTGTCCAGATGTGTAGCCCAAATAAGTTTTTCTAACACATATTTTTAGAGCATTATTCAGCAAGCATTTGTTAAGCTCCCGCTCCGCAAGATGCCCCGCCAGGTGCTTTGGGGAATGCAAAGGTGTCAAGAGACAGGCTCCTCTCAGGGAGCTCACCCTCCACAAGAGGAGAGAACACCTCATCAAGGAAACAATGGCACCACCCAGGCTAGGACAGGACAAGTGTCTAGGCTATTTCCTGACCCTCTTGGGATCAGGCAATTACATCTTAGGGAACTCCGGGAATAGCTGTATGCAGGCCACCTTTGCCTCCAGTATAAATGTCTCTCTCATAGTTCTTGTGCTCAGGGTGGACTTCGTGGCCTCCTGCCTGGCTCTCAGAGGCCACACTGACCCGTGAGAGTGACTCGACTCTGTAGTGTAGTCTCTGGGTCCCCAGTACCTGTCAAAGAGCCTGACACACAGCCACCTGGTTAATATTTATCAAATTACTAAATGAGCAATCGAGACTTGGTATCTGGGATTCTACTGGGAATGGGGAAGTTCCCTACATACAAGCCAGGGAAGGGGAAGTTAGCTGAGCCTTGACAGCCCAGTCCTGGCCTGTGTGGAACAAATAGAGCAGCTTCTGAATTCAGGTCTGAGATTTGCCATCATCATCATTACCCTTCCTATCTTCCTAAGGTGTCACAGTATTCTCATGTATGTTATCTCACTTGGCCCTCATAACAGGTGAGTGACTCGGGTGTGGTCCTCCCTGTGACGAAAGCTGAGGTGCTGAAGGCCAATATTTCTCCTGGCTGCATCCATCGTGCATGCTGCATCCGCAGTGGGGTGACTGTTCCTTTGTATCCCCCACTCACTCATTCCTTTTGTCCCTAGATTCCATCTTGAGACAGGATCTCGCTGTTACCCAGCCTGGAGTGCAGTGGCACAATCTCAGCTTACTGCAACCTCTGTCTCCTGGACTCAAGCAATCCTCCCTCCTCAGCCTCCCAAGTAGTTGGGACTATAGGTGCATAGGCCAATTTCTGTATGTCTTGTGGAGACTGGATCCCTTTTTGTTTTGAGACGGAGTGTCGCTGTGACACCCAGACTGGAGTGCAGTGGCATGATCTCAGCTACTGCAACCTCTACCTCCCAGGTTCAAGTGATTCTCATGCCTCAGCCTCCTGAGTAGCTGGGATTACAGGCACCCGCCACCACACCCAGCTAATTTTTGTATTTTTAGTACAGATGGGGTTTCACCATGTTGACCAGGTTGGTCTTGAACTCCAGACCTCAAGTGATCTGCCTGCCTTGGCCTCTCAAAGTGCTGGGATTACAGGCATGAGCCACTGCACCTGGCCCATCTTTTTTGGTGCCCATCTTTCTCTATTCTAGCAGTGACTCTCAGCCAAGCTCTGAAAATTTGGGAAGTTGGGATCAATCACTCTAGCAGCTCAGTGCCCTTTCTGTAGAAGCAGAAACTCTGGGCCTTCTATGGAGACATCATGACCTGCAGAGGAGAAAGTTATAGTTTGGGGAATATATCTCTTCCCAAGGATTTGTAATTCAACCTCCAGTTAGATCTGTGTTACTTTGATGTACAAATATTTTGAGGTTCATTTCCTGTTGATGTTTTGTATCCCGGTTTGCTTTTCCCATTTCCATGGAATGCAGAGACATGTACAGCCTTTTTCCTTCCCTCCCCAGCTCACTGTGCTCTGTTTCTGCTCTGCAGGGTTTGGTTTCTAACCTGACCCTCGATTCCAATATCCTCACCGGCTGGACGATCTTCCCACTGGACACTGAGGATGCAGTGCGCAGCCACCTCGGGGGCTGGGAACACCGTGACAGTGGCCGCCACGATGAAGCCTGGGCCCACAGCTCATCCAACTACACGCTCCCGGCCTTTTATGTGGGGAACTTCTCCATTCCCAGTGGGATCCCAGACTTGCCCCAGGACACCTTTATCCAGTTTCCTGGATGGACCAAGGTACGTGTCTTCATGGCAAGGGTTTGAATTCAGGCCTCAAACTTTTGGTTTTTAGTGTCTGAGAAAGAATCACAAAGAGCCGTTAGCAAGATACCATGTGACGGTTTTGAGTGTGGCGTTTTGGACATTCTTCAGGAGGCGGATTGTGGCAGATCTTCGGGGATTCAGTGTTCAGAGGTGGCGCCATCTGCCCCCTTGTCATTGGTTTCCTGTAGTGAATGACACCATCCTGTCTCCTCCAAGAAGAATCATGACGCCCTTTGATACCGATTATAGGGGTGCTTTCTCTTTATCTTGAGGAAAATCCAGTCTGGACAAAGGGGTGGATCCCTCTGGGAGAGTCTGTCTGTTTTTCATTTATGCCAAGCCCAGTGCTCCCAGAATACCCCTGCCTGCATCCAGCGCCGCACCCCTGAGGCTCCTGCCACGGTCTGTCTGCTCCTCCTCCCCTCCTCATCCATTTCACTTCCCAGTCACTGCCCCTTGTTGTTTGAAGACACTGCCATATCTTCCTTCCGCCTTCTCCTCTCCCTTACATCCTGTTTTCATCCTAGATCGTCTTACCATCCCTCATTCAACACACTTCTCATTCTGTGGCCACTATGTGCCCAAGGTGTGTGCCAGGCACTAAGGATACAGTCGTGAATAAAACCAGACATGGTCCTTTCCCTCATGGAACTTTCAGTCTAGTGGGGGAGGCAGACCTATATTAAACAGTAAAACCATAGCTGTGATGGATACTAAGAAGGGCTATGGGGTTGATAATTATTGGGGCATTTGGCCTTGTCAGGGAGGTCAGGGAAGCCTTCCCTAAGATAGCGATGCTTGTCAGGATATGAAGGATGACTAAGAATTAACATGGCAAGAAGGGAATAAAGCATGTTTCTGGGAGAGGGAACAGTGTGTGCAAAGGCCATGGGGTTGGAGGGGGAAATGTCAAGTGTGGAAAGTAGGTAGAGACTAGATTGGGACCGGTCTTATAGGCCACGTTAAAGTTTTGTCTTTGTGTTGAGAGCCATTGAAGCAGGAGAGTGACATCATAAGGCTGTGATCTGACAAGCTCCTCTGACCCCATTGTGCAGAATGGTTTGGGTAAGGACACTTACAGATTCAAGGAAACCATCTAGGAGGCTGGACCATAGTCTCATTGAGAAACTGGGATGGTGGTATCTAAGTTGGAGATGACATCAACTATTTGAGAGATGTCTGAAGTTGGATCAATAAATTGTAACGATGGACTGGACATGAGGGTTTGGGAAGAGGGATATGTCTTGGATGACTCAGGTCTCAAGCTTGCAGCTAGGCAGAATGGTACCCTTTGCTGAAAGCAGCAGGTTCAGAAGGGGACTTGGGCTTAGAGAGGGGGGGTCATGAGTTTGAATTTAGACAAATTGTGTTTGAAAAGCTGCCTTAGTCCATTTGGGCTGCTATAACAAAATACCATAAGCTGGGTGGCTGATAAACAACAGACATTTATTTCTCACAGTTCTAGAGGCTAGGAAGTCTCCAAGATCAGGGCACCAGTAGATTTGCTGTCTGGTAAGAGTCTACTTCCTGATAGACGGCACCCTCTATGTCCTTACATGGCTGAAGGGGCAAAGGAGCTTTCTTGGGTCTCTTTCATGAGGACACTAATTTCATTCATGAGGGCTCCACCTTCATGACCTAATCACCTCCCAAAGGGGGCCCCGCCTCCTAACCCATCACCATGGGGGCTAGAACTTTAACAGATGAGTTTTGGGTGGACACAAACATTCAGACCATAGCAGAGGCCTTGGAGAATGGCTGTGAAAGACAGTATTAGGAGAGGGCTGTTGGATCTACAGACTGGGAATTTAGGGCAGGGGTCTGGGCTGGAAATGTATGTAGAATATCATTGTTGTATAGATGATTGTTAAAAACATGGGCTGGATGAGGTCCCTTAAGGAGAGAGGATGCAGAGGGAAGAAAAGAGGACCTAAGGCTGATCTTTGAGGGACAAAAACATGATGAAAAGTGAAGAGGAGAGACCAAACAAATAGAAAACCAACATTTTTGCTGCCAAGAGTACAAATAAGATAAAGACAGAAGCGATTCGGTGGATTTAGAAGCAAGGAGGCCCTTGGGAATCAATAAGCCTTGTTCCAGTGGAGTGAAGCATCTCCCAGCCAGATTGCATTCTATAGGGAAGAGCAGGGTAAGGAATAGGAACATGAGTACTTGAATATAAACATTCTTTTTGAGAGATTTAACTCTGAAGAAAAGGAGAAAATTATGTTAATAGCTGGAGGAGGAGAGGGCAAAAGATGTACATGGTGTGTGTTTAATAAAAAGACCTTTTATTTATTTATGTATTGCTTGTTTAAAATTTATTGAAACGTATTTTTATTATTCTGTTTGAAATATTTTCTTTTTTTTCTTGAAATGGACTCTGTCACCCAGGCTGGAGTGCAGTGGTATGATATCTGCTCACTGCAACCTCCACCTCCCAGGCTCAAGCGATGCTCCTGCCTCAGCCTCCGGAGAAGTGGGAACTACAGGCACGCGCCACCACGCCTGGCTACTTTTTTTTTTATATTTTTAGTAGAGACGGGGTTTCACCATGTTCGCCAGGCTGATCTCGAACTCCCGACCTCAAGTGATCCACCCACTTCACTCAAATGATCTGCCCACCTTGGCCTCGAAAAGTGCTAGGATTACAAGCGTGAGCCATCACAGCCAGCCCGTTAGAAATATTTTCTAGTTTCTCTTGTGATTTCTTCTTTGACCCATAGATTATTAAAAAGTATGTTTTACTATGCACAGTGGCTCACGCCTGTGAATCCCAGCACTTCGGGAGGCTGAGGTGGGTGGATCACCTGAGGCCAGGAGTTCAAGACCAGTCTGGCCAACGTGGCAGAACCCCATCTCTACTAAAAATACAAAAATTAGCCAGGCATGGTGGTGAGTGCCTGTAATCTCAACTACTTGGGAGACTGAGGTGGGAGAATCTCTTGAACCTGGAAGGCAGAGGCTGCAGTGAGCCAAGATCATGCCACTGCACTCCAGCCTAGGTGACAAAACGAGACTCTGTCTCAAAAACAAACAAACAAAAAGAGTATGCTGTTTAATTTCCACAGATTTTGGGTTTGTAAAAATATCTTGTAATTATTAATTTGTAACTGAATTCCTCTATAAAACTTCTAACATTTCTCTCTAGGGAGAGAAATCTCCATGATCTTGGGTTAGGCAAAGACCTCTTAGAATTGGCACCTGAGGCATTATCCTTCCTTAAAGAACAAAAATTGATAAATTGGACTTTGTCAGAATTAAAAATGTTTGTTCTTCAAAAAGCGTTATTAGGAAAATAAGAATCCAGGCCACAAACTGGGAGAAAATAATTTTCAAATCATATATCTAACAAAGGACTTGTATCTAGAATATATAAAGAATTCTTACAATTCAATAATAGACAAACAGCCCAGTCACAAAATGAGCAAAGGACTTGAATAGACATTTTACCAAAGAAGGTATAAGATGGCTAAGTACATTTGCATTTGTATACCTTCTTTGGTAAAATGTCTGTTATAAACTAAAGTTAGTGGCTGATTAATACTCAACATTATTAATCATCTGGGAAATGCAAGTCAAAACCAAAATGAAATACTACTTCACACTCACCAGGATGGCTATAATAGTAAGAGAGGCAATAGGCAATGTAGGAAAGGACATGTGGGGGAAAGGGAATCTTCCCACATTGCTGGTAGAAAGATAATATGGTACATTTGGGAGCATAGTTTGGCAATTTCTTCAAGGGCTAAACGTCGATTACCATGGAACCTAGCAATTCCACTCCTAGAAACTACACAAGAGAAAGGAAAACATGTTCACATAAAAACTTACATGCAAGTGTTTACAGCAGTATTATAATAACTATAAATTATAATTAATTCAGATGTCTATCACCTGACAAGTGGAGAAAGCATGTATATCCATACGATTCCTCAGTAAAAAGGAATGGAGTACTGATAACATGCCACAACCCAGATGAATCGGAAAACTATTATGCTAAGTAAAAGAAGCCAAAAGTAAAAGGCTACATACTGTATGACTCCATTTCTATGAAATGTTCAGAAAAGGCAAATCCATACAGACAGTAGGTTACTGGTTGCCTAGAGCTGAGGGTGGGAATGGAAAGTGACTGTTAAGTGGGCATAGGGTTTCTCTTGGAGCTGATGGACATGTTCTGAAACTAACTTGAATGATGGCTGCACAGTCTTCTTAAATGTATTTAGACTTATTTTATGGCCCAGCACAGGCATATATCTTGGTGAACATACCTTTGGAATTTTAGGCTTTAATATCCTCTCTCTGGCTGCTTGTTTCTATGCACCAAACTCTCATGCCTACCAACCTCACTCTTAAATCTTTTTTTTTTTTTTTTGAGACGGAGTCTTGCTCTTGTCACCCAGGCTGGAGTGCAATGGCGCGATCTCAGTTCACTGCAACCTCCGCCTCCCGGGTTCAAGTGATCCTCCTGCCTCAACCTCTCGAGTAGCTGGGATTACAGGCACCCGCCACCACACCTGGCTGATTTTTGTGTTTTTAGTAGAGAAGGGGTTTCACCGTGTTGGCCAGGCTGGTCTTGAAATCCTGACCTCATGATCCGCCCAACTCGGCCTCCCAAATTGCTGGGATTACAGGCGTGAACCACTGCACCCAGCCTTAAATCTTATTAATGACCTAAAACATTCCACCATTAAGGCTACAGTTCTTCCTCTACCAAGCCTAGGCCTTACCACAATCTTTTTTTTTTTTTTTTTTTTTTTTTTAAGACTGAGTTTCGTTCTTGTTGCCCAGACTGGAGTACAATGGCGCAATCGCGGCTCACTGCAACCTCCGCCTCCCAGGTTCAAGCTATTCTCCTGCCTAGCCTCCCGAGTAGCTGGGATTACAGGCATGCGCCACCACGCCCAGCTAATTTTGTGTTTTTAGCAGTGACGGGGTTTCTCCATGTTGGTCAGGCCAGTCTCAAACTTCCAATGTCAGGTGATCCACCCACCTCAGCCTCCCATAGTGCTGGGATTACAGGCGTGAGCCACTGCGCCCGGCTACCGTGATCTTTTTTTGAGAGCCATCAGTCTGCCTCCCGCCTTGCCCCTTTGCCTTTCTACTCTGCCTCCTTCATTCCTCCTCCATGTAGATCCACTGCTGGCATCTCTGCTGGTTCACCAGTCACTGAGCACAGCTGAGGGGCTTCTTAGCGCATTCATCGTGGCTACCATCCCCTCATTGTTGCCAGCCTCCAGAAGCCCTCAGATTTGCTCAGCAGTCCTTGGTCTCTCTCTGCTCCTTTGCCCCACTGGCCTTTTCAACCTTCACCACCCTCCTAAAGCCACCTGAAGACCTCATCCTCCTTGACTGCTATCAGGTGTAACTCCTTTGTTCCCTCAGCTTCCTGTCAGACTTATCTCTCTGCCTCCGCCCTCATTTCCTGCCCAGTGGTATCTAGGAGGAAGTCTGAGTTCTGAATCCCCTCCCCACTGTCTTCCTCCAGGCCAAGACCCTGTTCTCATACTTCCCCTACCTGCATTTTGTCAGCCCTTTCCATCTTTCTGCCAAGTCCCATTTTTCAGCCAAAAAGTGGTAACTAGGAGCTCTAGGACTTAAAAACAAAGACCTCCCTGGATCTTCCCCTTTAGCTAGCAAGCATGTTCTCGTTCCCTCGATCCCTCGATCCCTCGATCCCTCTTTTCCTCCCCTCCTAATGCAGTAGAGACAAATGGAAAATAGGACATGTTGGAGGTCAGAGGGAGGTTCATCTTGATCAAATCATAAAGGTGTCACATGCAAGAGTTACTGACCCAGGAGTTCTGCTCAACACTTTATAGACACTATCTCCATAGCCATCAAAAGAGGCTCCTGTGGTAGATGGATCATTATCTCCAGTTTGCAGATGAGTAGCTGGAGGCTTAGAGAGCTAAGTAACTTGTAGGAGGTACAGAAGTGCTCAGTGGCACAGGTACCTGAGCCCCATGTGAAAAAGCAGGTGGTATTGAGAACCAGTGAGGAACTCGTACTCATTATCGAGGCTGGGGCTCTTTACTTATTTGATCAGTCTGATGAATGCTCTGCATCTCCAGGCTTGAAAGTACATCTCCACACAGTATTTGTGAATGTGTCAAAGGGTTCAGACCCCCGAAAGCCCATCTAATCCGTATGTCCACTCAAAAACTTGTACACAAGTATTCATCGCACCATTATCCATAATTTCCATAAGGCGGAAACAGCCCAAATGTGCATCAACTGAGGAATCAATAAACAAAATGTACTACATCCATACAATGCAATATGATTCGGCAATAAAAAGAAATGAAGTATTGATACATGTCACAACATGGAAGAATTTTGAAAACATTGGGCTAATGAAAGACACCAGTCACAAAGGACTGTATGTTGCATGATTCCATTTACATGAAATGTCCAGAACAGGCAAATTCATGTAGACAGGAAGATCTGTGACTGCCTAGAGCAGGGAAAAGAGAGTGTTGGTCAGATGGGAAGAGAATGTTAAAGGGTACAGGGCTTCTTAATGGAGTGATGAAATGTTCTAAAATTGACCGTGGTAATGGTTGTGCAGCTCTGTAGTATACTAAAGACTGCTGAATTGTATGGTATATGAATTCTAGGTCAATAAAGTCACACACACACACACAAAGGCCCATCCAAGAAGTTTGTGGACTTTGGAGTGAATGGGTGTGAAGGTCCAAGGGTACGCACACGTCCTACCTAACACAGGACTGATGTGGCTTCTGCTTTCGGTGTACAGAGGTCCCTGCTGCCGAGGACAGTCCCAGGCCAGCTCTGGAGCTTCTAAATGATCAGCCACCTCAGAACAGGCAGATCACACTCCCACACTGAGTGCTAAGCTCTGACATTTGAAAGGATGAACACATTAGCACATAGTTTGAATGCAGGGAGCTGGCCGTTGTGGTGGGGGGTGGACAAAATGATCCCTGAAGCCCCAGCTGTTTCTAAGGCTGTGCACTAACCCCCACATCCTTCATCAGGAGAGGCCCTTGTCAAAGCCTCTGGCACAGGACTCTATGCTCTTCCTATTCATTTCACTGTAAAGAAACTACCTTGATTTAGAGGGCAAAGTCACTGATAAGGGCGATTCATGAGATTAAAAAAATCACTTTTGTTTACACTGGCTTTACTTGAGTCAGATGTGGCTTTCTGGTTAATGCCAAATGTGAATGAATATCAACTGGGACTTCAGTAGAAAGGGGTCAGGCATGTTCTGCTCTGTCCAGGAGACACAGGGCAACGCTTTGACCTCACTGAGTTCTTATCTGACGAGAAAGTCCCTTAGACAGGAAGCGTTCTCCTCCAGTGCTTTCCGCGATGTGTCCTGTATGCCAGTGGTCCCCAACCTTGTTATCAGGGACTAGTTTCGTGGAAGACACTTTTTCCATGGGCTGTGGGGGGTAAGAGGGGATGGGAATGGTTTTGGGATGAAACTGTTCCACCTCAGATCATCAAGCATTAGTTAGATTCTCATAAAGAGGGCACAGCCTACATCCCTCATGTGCACGGTTCACAATAGGGTTCCTGCTCCTATGAGAATCTAATGCTGCTGTCAATCTGACAGGAGGTGGTGCTCAGGCAGTAATGCTCACTCACCTCTCACTGTGTGGCCTGGTTCCTAACAGGCCGCGGCCAGTCTGTGGCCTGGGGTTTGGGGACCCCTGCTATATGCCAAACCTGAAATGTCATGTCCTGCCAGCACAGCAGTGCTTCTGCTATTTACCTCTCTTTCAGATGGGTGTGAATAAGTCTCATGTCAATATCCTATGCAGCCTTCCAGCCTTTAACATTTTGTGGTAGGTTTAGGTGCATGACAGAGCATGGTAGTGAGTGGGATAGTGTCCCATTTTTCCTCAACCAAAATTATGCTTTAAAGAGCCAAGAATCAAAATAGAATACTGATCAAAAGTAATTCTGTATTTTAAAGATAAATTATCCCACCTTCAAGATGTAAAATAATTATGAAATAAAACAATGTACAATAAATAGCTGAAAGAAATTCCTTCTTTTAACTATTTGTTACATCTTGCTTTTGAAATTTTCTGGCTGATGCGATGGCTCACACCTATAATCCTAGCCCTTTGGGAGACCGAGGTGGTAGGATCACTTGAGCTCGGGGGTTTGAGACCAGCCTGGGCAACTTAATGAGACCTCATCTCTACAAAAATTTATTTTTAATTAGCTGGGCCTGGTGGCACGCACCCGTAGTCCCAGCTACCTGGTGGGAGATGGGAGGATTGCTTGAGCTGAGAAAGTCTAGGCTGCAGTGAGACACGATGATGCCACCAAAGAGTATGTAAATCTTTTAAAACCTTATCCATGTTAGTCACTTGGTCTCAATCCATTTGGAGAGATAGAGGTATAGACAGAGCCCAAGAGAATTATAAGAGTCTGTAAGAGATCTGTAAACCATGCAGTTGGGCCTTGGAGAGGAGGAAATTGTAAGTGCCTAAGATTGCCGGGAAAGGTCTGGTCCACCTAGTGGGAAGGACATTTTGTGCAGAGGGACTGACATTTTTCAAGGGAATAGTATAATAAGAAATATATTTGGTCTTTGTCCCTGGTTCCAGGGCCCTAAAACCCTTGGCATTTTCTGAGTGGTAGGAGTGTCTTGTGTTATTTGTAACTAGCCCCTTTCAGTCACACCTGGGTTTATGCTAATGAGGCAACTTAGGATGGCGCCCCAGATAACTCTAGGATAGTTATAGGGGCATGGTGGCACCTGCAGTCCCAGCTACCCAGTGAGAGGTGGGAGGATCGCTTCTCCTGACTTGCGTGCCCAAACTTCTCCTGGTTTTCCTCCCTCTCTTTGTTCCTTCTCAGGCTTCTCTCTCAGCTTCTATGTTGCAGTCCTCAGGACTTGGTCCTGGGCTCTCTTTTTACACTTTTGGGGGATGTCATTCTCACAGATGTGCTGGACTTGCTCACGTTTCCTTTTCCAGCTCCGCTCTTACAAGACTCTGGAGCCCACCTTTGGGGGTCTCATAGGCACCTCCAGCCTGATAGGTATAAAACAGAACTCTCTCCCTGTTACCCCTGAAAGCTGCTCTTCTGCTGGAGAAGTGGTCCAGGGAGAAGAAACAGAGCCGGACTTGAGTGTGGCAGTAGGGAGGGAGGGCGGTCCAGGTTCAGGAAATAATAGCAGTACCAGCCACATCTGCTGTGCTGGCCACTGTACTGAGTGCTCACAGGTGTCTTCTCAGCCAGCTGTTCTCAGCCGTCCTGAGAAAGGCACAGACATGGCTGAGGAAGCCCCGATGGGATTTGGTGATTGATCAGTGAAAGCAGAACTAAGTAGTGGATGGCTCTACTATTTTTAAATTGAGTTTTTAAAGGTCACTCACTTTCCTGAAAAGTAGCATGCTTAGGCACCTTCTGACCATGGAGATGTGTATCAGTTAGCTTCTGCTGCGTAACGAGTCACCCAAAACTTAGTGGATTCAAACAGCAGCAGTTTATTTGGTTCACTATTTTAAGTATTGGCAGACCAAGTGGTGGTTTCGCTGGTCTCAGCTGGGCATGACCACCTGGGTGTTAGCCATCTGTCAGCTGAGGCAACAGAGAAGATGAGACCACGTCTCTTTCGTCATCCAGCAAGCTAGCCTGGGCTTGTTCACATAGCGACTGAGCCGTGTTCAAAGAAAGAATGCAAATGCTCAAGGCATCTTAAGGCCCAAGTCAGGATTCACATGTCACTTCTTCCACGTTGTTTGGCCAAAATATGTCACTAGACCAGCCAGATCCAAGGAATGGAGAAACATATTCTACTCCTTTTTTTTTTTTTTTTTTTTTTTTTTTTGAGATGGAGTCTCACTCTGTCGCCTAAGCTGGAGTGTGGTGACGCAATCTCAGCTCATTGCAACCTCTACCTCCCGGGTTCAAGCGATCCTCTTGCCTCAGCCTCCTGAGTAGCTGGGATTACAGGCGTGTGCCACCACACCTGGCTGATTTTTGTATTTTTAGTAGAGTTGGGGTTTCACCATGTAGGCCAGGCTAGTCTGGAACTCCTGACCTCAGGTGATCCACCCACCTTGGCCTCCCAAAGTGCTGGGATTACAGGAGGGAGCCACCATGCCCAGACAGATTCTACTTCTTGACAGACGGAACCACTAAGAATTGGGGCCATCTTTTCAATATGCCACAGGTCTTAACACTATTGGACCCTACTTTCATCCTAAATTTGATATGCTTGTTAAACTTCTTTTTTATCTAATTTGTAATTACGCTTACATCCTACAAGACCCACTATTTCCATCTAATTCACTGTTTCCAGTCACAAGTCCCGTGAACTTTGAAACTAGACCATCAGACTTCTCTCAACAAATATTATATTAATTTAGTAACAAAACTTCTTAGAACTTTTGTAGATGAGTAAATAGGCTAGAAGTGAAAGAAGGTCTCCTACAATTTTTAGGTTGTGAACTTTAGAAAAAGTATGACATAAGGCAGTAGTTTTGCTTATCAGTTCTTAGCTTGGTTCCAGATATGTGAGGTGGTTTGACGACTGTTGTTAGGTGAGCATTATATTAAAAAGGTCTAGCAATGGTGGAACTGTTGAGAGTTGAGAAGGAAAAAGAATTTTTATTTGGGATTTGATGAGAAGTGATCTATGTTTTATGCTATTATTGTATGCATTTGATGGCTTCAGTTCTGTTTGGATCTGTCCCAAAATATAGAGAAACCATAAAGTGATTTAACTTTATTACTCTAAGACTGAAGAGGAAGCTGCAGAGCCCTTTGGGGTTCTGAAGGAAGGGGAGAATTAATCTTCTCCTGTGTATTTCAGTGAGATCTATTTAACATCTTATTTCTAAGCAAGCCCTGTGAGAGGCTTTTACCTTTTTTCTTTTCAATTCTCCTCTTTTTCTTCTCTTTCTCCCAGGTGAGCATCACAGTGATCCATGAGCTGTGTGTGTGAGAGCCTTTAACTTTGGGAACTAACTGGACCTTTGTCTTTTCCATTTTAAGTCCTGCAAGTGTGTACATGTTTTCTTTCAGAGAGTGACAAAGGCAGCATCCACCCTAAGCTTATTGTTGCTTTTAAAGGAGCTCCCAAAAATTTTTGGAAAATTTTAAACTACAACTTAAAACAATAGTGAGACCAGGCACAGAGGCTCACACCTGTAATCCCAGCACTTTGGGAGGTGAAAGCAGGAGGATCACTTGAGGCCAGGAGTTGGAGACAAGCCTGGGCAACATAGTGAGATTCTATGTCTATTTTTAAAAATGGTTTTTAAGTTAGCTGGCCATGATGGCTAACAACAACACGTGCTGGCCTCCCCCGACAAACAGTTTCACACCTGTAGTCCCAGCGACTCGGGAGGCTGACACAGGAGGATCGCTTGAGTCCAAGAATTCGAGGCTGCAGTGAGCTATGATAGTGCGGCTGCAGTCCAGTCTGAATGACACAGTGAGACCCTGTCTCAGAAGGGAGGGAGGGAGGGAGGGAGGGGAAGGAAGGAAACAAAACTTTTGTTTTAAATTCCATTTATCCAGATAGTTTAAAACAGACAGACAAACACATGAATCTGTCTGATCAACAAAAAAGTAGGTCAGGCATTTCCAGGAACCTCACATTTATGAAACTATTATTATTGCCTTGGTGATTACAGCAAAGGGTGGGGAATCTGCCAGGGTCAAGCCATGGTCAGAGAAAGTCACTTTGTCATGGAACTGTTTTAACTGAGACTGCCTTAGGCAGCCCCGGAAACCACTGGTGTTCACTGTATAAATGCTTGGCCCCCACGGGGCTAACTTCATTAAGAGTGTATCAACTTTTAGATCATATTCAGCAACACGTGCATACCTCCCCACCAAAAATAATTGCAAAAGCATAACTTTTTAAAGAGAAATAAAGATCAATGTATATATTTTTTAAATAGAATGTTTAAAGTTAAATTATATTAATGTGTTTTTCATTGGTTCTAACCAAGGAGGGAAGGCAAATGTTTTTCTTTGAGTGAACAATATTCTTTAAAACTCTTGAACTGGGAGCAGAGGAACGTGAAGAATTCTTTCAGAAGGGCTTCACGTCACCTCTTCAGTGAATCTTTTCTTGGCAAAATTATCAACAAGTATCAGCAGCCATGAGTGCTACTAAGTGTATATTGAGTATCACTCTCTTGCATGTGGAGAATCTCGCCTCAAACAAAATGGACAAAGCCTTTCCCTTCCTAAAGCCTGTGTTATAGCTGGAAATAGCTCCTAAACTAGTTATCAAACAGAAGATATGAATTTCAAATCATGATAATAACTAGAAGAAAAAGAAAAAATTAAAGGATAGTGAGTGACTTGGAATGGAAAACCCAGCATTAAGGAGGAGGATCGTGGCCCTGCCTGAGTGATGAGAAGGCTTCAGGTCAAGGTGAATAGTGTTCGCGCATGGTGACGAGCTGATATCAGCCTTAGTGAGACTAACTTAAAGTAATTGGGGAGCTGTGTGTGGTGGTGCACATCTGAAGACCCAGCTTCTTGGGAAGCTGAGGCAGAAGGCTGTATTGTGCTAGAATTGTGGCTGTGAATAGCGACTGGACTCCAACATAGCCTGAGAGAGAGAGAGAGAAGAAAGGAAAGAAAGAAAAGTAGTGGAGAGTGGAGTGAGCAAGGGGGAGTGCGGCAGAGACAAGGAGGAAAGGGTGAAGGTATGGGCTGTGGACCACAGGAAGGAGGTTAGAAACAGAAATGTGTGAAAAGCATCCTATTTTCACTTTGGCAGCTATGCAGAGCCTAGATTCTAGAGTTAATAGAGTCAGGAGACTATGAGGAAGCCGCAGCAGTCTAAGACAACATTGATTTATGACTCGCTCTGGAAGTCAGGCTGCGAGGATGGAGAGAAATGGAGAGATCATGGTCTAATGATGAAGCCACTAGGATCTCACCATACCTTAGCGCTGTAGTCCAGTGCAGTAGCTTCTTGTGTAACATTGTTTTTGTTTTGTTTTGTTTTGTTTTTTTCAAACTGAGTCTTGCTCTATCACCAGACTGGAGTGCAGTGGTGCAATCTCAGCTCACTGCAACCTCCACCTTCCAGGTTCAAGCAATTCCCCTGCCTCAGCCTCCTGAGTAGCTAGGATTACGGGCACCCGCCACCATGCCTGGCTAATTTTTGTACTTTTAGTAGAGACAGGGTTTCACCATGTTGGCCAGGCTGGTCTCAAACTCCTGACCCCAAGTGTTTTGCCCACCTTGGCTTCCCAAAGTACTGGGATTACAGATGTGAGCCACCACGCCTGGCCTTGTATAATATTCTTTATAAGAATGTTCATTTTTGCTGGGCATGCTGGCTAACGCCTGTAATCCCAGCACTTTGGGAGGCCGAGGTGGGCAGATCACAGGGTCAGGAGATCGAGACCATCCTGGCGAACACGGTGAAACCCTGTCTCTACTAAAAATACAAAAAATTAGCCGGGCATGGTGGCGGGCGCCTGTAGTCCCAGCTACTCAGGAGGCTGAGGCAGGAGAATGGTGTGAACCCGGGAGGCGGAGGTTGCAGTGAGCCGAGATGGCGCCACCTTACTCCAGCCTGGGCAACAGAGCCAGACTTTGTCTCAAAAAAAAAAAAAAAAAGAATGTTCATTTTTAACCACATATGAAAATTCAATTCCTCCTTCACACTTTTTTAAAAAATAGCTACTCTTTACAGTATCACTAAAATTGGACACAGGCATATCCCATGACCCAGCAATTCCATTCCTAGCATTGCCCTCCTGTAAGAAACATGTGCATGGCCAGGCGTGGTGGCTCACGCCTGTAATCCCAGCACTTTGGGAGGCTGAGGTGGGAGGATCACTTGAGACCAGGAGTTTGAGACCAGCCTGGGCAACATGGCGAAACGCCATCTCTAAAAAAAATACAAAAATGAGCCAGGCACGGTGGGACATGCCCATAGTCCCAGCTATGTGGGAGGTTGACACTAGTGAGCCTTGATGGTGCCACTGCATTCTAACCTGGGTGTCTGGAGTGAGACCTTGCCTCAAAAGGGAAAAAAAGAAGAAGAAGAAGAAAAAAGCCAGGCTTGGTGGCTCATGCCTGTAATCCCAATACTTGGGAGGCCGAGGTGGGCGGATATCTTGAGGCCAAGAGTCGGAGACCAGCCTGGGCAACACGGCAAAAACCCATCTCTACCAAAAATACAAAAATTAGCTGGGCATGGTGGTGCACGCCTGTATTCCCAGCTACTCAGGAGGCGGAGGAACAAGAAGCTCTTGAACTTGGGAGGTGGAGGCTGCAGTGAGCCAGGATTGCACCACTGCACCCAGAGCAATGGTTGCTGCTTCCCTCCACCTTCCCGATCTCAAGCAAGGGCCCCTTCTGACCAACACTTACCCAGAACCATCCAGGGAAGGGGATCCAGGGAAAACAATTCCCAGCTTACCTACCAGGTGCACAGTCCACCCAGCGAATGAGGGCCCATCTCTTAGATGCTTATGAAATGGAACTTGAGGTTTGAGAAAGGACCAAACCTCCACTCTGATCACCTGCTATTTGGTTAGGAGTTGACTTGGCCTGTGTCCTGAGCATAGCATGAAGCCTGTAGTCATGCGTGCCATTCTTCGGGTGCTGCTCACGAAGACCTCCCACTTCTCTGTCTTCCCCCTTGACCGCAAAAGTAAAGTGCCACTGTTCTCTAATACTGCAAAAACAAGGCGCCGGCAGATTTTAAGCTGATAAAAACCTGGTGAAGCTGTCATTGTGTATACCTTTTAGGATGGAATGAGATAACATATCCCAGCGTAAAAACAAGAGTGAAATAGTTCTGAGAACTGTGAAACTGTCGTCCTCTTTCTAAATGACTTAATCCAACAGACAGGTGGTTTTTAATCACGGACCCCCTTCTTTTGTAGGCATGTGAACACCAATATCTTTTCACTTTAATCATGTAAGGAGTGCTACCACTTACAGGCCACGCACTGTTCCTTCATCATCATTGTCCCCAATGACTGGTATGAAAAATTCAGTTGAGACCTGTCCAAGGTCAGACAGCTAGTAAGTGGCAGGACACAGATATGAACCCAGGTAGGAAATTCAGAAGGATCTAAAATAAAGGGGACACTTGGAGGCTGAAAAATACCCAAACATAAGAAGACTGAGGATCCCTGGGGTGAGCAGCAGCAGTAGTGTTGCAGAACGTGATGAGGATTAGGGCTCAGCAGGTGTCAGCCATAGCTGGGCCTCCTCCCAGCTGTCTCCTAGGATATCTGGGCCACTGCGGGTTGCAGTTTCTTTCCTGCCTCCGTCCCTTCTTCCATTCCTCTTTCCTCTTCCTTCTCCCTTTATGTTTTCTTTTCCTCTCCCAGATTTTCTCTTTCTTTTGCATATATGTGATCTCCCCTTCTTCACTTTCTTTCTTTATAATAGAACGTTCCATCTATTTAGCCAACTGTTGATCCTTGCCTTTATCTTTGAGCAATTTTTTTTTTTTTCTTGAGACGCAGTCTTGCTCTGTCACCACCCAGGCTAGAGTGCAGTGGCGCAATCTCAGCCCACTGCAACGTCTGCCTCCCCGGGTTCAAGTGATTCTCTTGCCCCAGGCTCCTGAGTAACTGGGTTTACAGGCATGTGCCACCACACCCGGCTAACTTTTGTATTTTTAGTAGAGACGGGTTTTCAGCATGTTGGCTAGGCTGGTCTCGAACTCCTGACCTCAGGTGATCTGCCCGTCTTGGCCTCCCAAAGTGCTGGGATTACAGGCATGAACAACTGCACTCAGCCCCTTTAAGCAAATTTTAGCACGTACAGAGAGGCTGTGTAGACAAAGCTAAACAGGGTCCCTGTTTTTTAGGAGTTTATCCTCCACTTGCAGTTTTGTTATGGGAAGCAGCTTCCCCTACTCACAGAGATTGTTTCTGCAGCCTATAGCATCATCTCTGCTCCTGAACCAAACATGGAATCCACACCCTAACTCTGAGGGTGCCTGTAAGAGTCATTAAAACGTAGCAGTAATGTAGATACCCAACTGGATGAGCCTCTTCCTCTCCCTCACCCAAACCCCGTATCCCTCTTGAGGGGTTGTTTTGGGGACCACTCCTGGTACCTGTCTGACCTCAGGATGCAGGCCCTGGAGTCCTATGTGCCCTGTGTTCACCGGGTGTGCAGCAGATAGTGAGGTCAAGACCTGCCTCTAAGAAAAGAGAATGAAGAAGGAAAAGATCTATTTAAGGAAGCAGTTCAGCAGTTGTCTTCTGTATACAGAAAAGTCAGGGAGAGGCTGGTCTGTGGGGACAGGCAGCACCCTGGAACCGGGATGAAATTCAGAAACTTCCACACTGTTCTCTGGTACTGACATCTGTGGCCACTGAAGTCTGTCAGAGGCACCAAACCTGTATTTTCCTGAAGCAGGGGTGGGTCTTTGGGGCAAGTTTTTGTTATCCCCCATCCACCTTGTTCCCACCTTGGCCAGTTATCTCAGCAGGAAGCTGAAACCAAGGCTGGCATGGGCCTGGCTGTCAGCCCCACCTTTCTGGGGGCATTTCTTTCCTCCATTGCTGCTGACCTGCCCTACATCAGGGCCCCCACCTTCCTCAGGGCTTTCGCTGCATCTGGGGTTGATGGTTTTGTCTCTCTCTCCCTCCAGGGCCAGGTCTGGATTAATGGCTTTAACCTTGGCCGCTATTGGCCAGCCCGGGGCCCTCAGTTGACCTTGTTTGTGCCCCAGCACATCCTGATGACCTCAGCCCCAAACACCATCACCGTGCTGGAACTGGAGCGCGCACCCTGCAGCAGTGATGGTCCAGAACTGTGTGCTGTGGAGTTCGTGGACAGGCCAGTTATTGGCTCATCTCAGATCTACGATCATCTCTCCAAACCTGTTGAGCAAAGACTCATGGCCCCACCCCCCAAAAAAACAAAGATTCGTGGCTGGAGCATGTATGATGATGAAAGCCTGTGACTTTGAGGGATTCTACTCTGAATGTACCTCCCAGATCCTCCCTGTCATGCCACATTGCACTGATTGGAGTGTGGAATTGGAAAGGAATTTCGGATGTGGATTTTCACCTGAGGTTTCCCTGCATCCCTGCAGTGCCAAAGCCCCACCTTCAGGGACCACCTGGAATGTGTGAGGGGCTAACAGCACAGTAACGTGCATACATATCTGCAGGGTTGGAATGGGAGCTTTAAAGGTGGTAGTGATTTGTATTTTGGAAGAATCATGTTGCCTTTTTGTTAAATAAAATCTGTACTCAAATGATAATGTCACTGTTTTTAATGTGCAGGTATTAAATTATATGGTCTGACTTAAATCATAACTAGACTTGAGTGGGCTGAATAAACCACTTCACTAACTTGAAGTTCAAAAGGATGGAAAATAGTCTTTGTTTGATCTGCGGACTGCTGCTTTTCTGATCGTTATTTGGCTTGCTTTTGGATTAGATAACTGACAAATACAGCTCAAAACAATTATGCAAACAATCTAAGTGATTCACAGTTGCACAGTGTACATAGTATGGTGTATCTATATAGAAGCATAGTATTTTAGCCACTAAAATGGTGAGAGATCTATACTTATATGCAAATGTCCTGATACATGAAAAAACAGATTACCTTAAATTGGATCCCATTTTGTGTGTTTCAACATAAGAACTTCGCATATTCACACAGTACAGGCCTATACACATATCAGTAGTTAGGCATGCACGTGTGTGTGTGCTGTGTATGTGCACAGATAGGAAAGGACATGGTGTTTCTGATATTCCCGTCCTGACATGGAACAGTAGCTCTCATTTGTCAAGGACTTGTTCTATGCTATGCACAGTTCTGAGGGTGTGTTTAACTCACTTGCCCCTCACAAGAACACTGAGGAATATACTGTCATCCTGCCAGTTTACCAGATCTCACAGATGTACGTGGCAAGACAGGGTTTGAGCCCAGGTAGTCTGGCTCTAGTGTCTGGGTATATATTGCATACACAGAATATTAATACATGCTTGTGTTGCACAAGAAAGGTTAGGAACAACTTTAAAATGTTCATATAATTATATCTGGATGGTAAGCATTTGAGAGATTGCTTGCTTTTTCTTATCTGTATTTTTAATTATATACCAAGAATATGTAATTTTTTTTTTTTTGAGGCTGGGTCTTGCTCTGTTGCCCAGGCTGAAGTGCAATGGCACGATCGTAGCTCATTGCAGCCTTGAATTCCTGGCGTCAAGTGATCTTCCTGCCTTGACCTCCCAAAGTTCTGGGATTACAGTTATGAACCTCTGCACCCAGCCCTGTAGGGGTTTTTTTGTTTTTTTTTTTTAAGGAGGGAGAAAGGAAAGTTTTTTATGTCAATCTGTAATGTTTTCTTGGTGGTATATTTTCCCCTCTCTCATAGGCGCAAATAAGAAATATCTGAGATTGAACAGCGAGTCTTTAAACGCTGGTTGAGCTGCAGGTGGCATAGATGAGCTGAAACAAACACTGGAACTTAGTTGAGGACATTGAGGACGTTTTTCTGTAGTACCTTTTTCTAGATGTTCTGCACCATTTGATGTTCGGGCAGATTACAGGGCGAAGGAGGTTCTACATGGACCATTACCATCATTTCATTACTCCTCCACTGCACAGTTACCAAAAACACAAAATGATACTCAAGAACCATGGCCAAACAGTGAGAAGCTTTGGAAAGAAATGTGAAATGACTCCTTTAAAGGAGCGTGTGCATATGTACACTGGTGAATTGCAGTTCCCCTGTGCCAGAGACAAGCAGAGAATCTCCAGAAGGCATGAGCAGTGGAGTGTGGTCGCCTCATCAATGTGTACACTTGCCTTATATGTCTCTCATTCAGTCTTCAGAACTACACTGTCAGGGCAAGTAGCAATAAATCCATTTTACAGTTGAAAATATTTAAAACTTTGGCAAGAGGCAGAGTTGATTTCAAACCTGGCCCACCTCCCTCCAAAGCCAGTGTTTTGTCTTATCAATGTGAGGGAATTTGGATGGGTTTTCCCACCTACAGCACTCTGCCACCCCTTACCCAGGAAGATTTTGGAAAACAGAATCTTTTTTTTTTTTTTTTTTTTTTTTTTGAAACAGAATCTCGCTCTGTTGCCGAGGCTGGAGTGCAGTGACGTGATCTCGGCTCACTGCAACCTTCGTCTCCCGGGTTCAAGCAATTCTCCTGCCTCAGCCTCCGGAGTAGCTGGGATTACAGGCGTGCATCACCATGCCCAGCTAATTTTTGTATGTTTAGCAGAGACGGGGTTTTGCTGTCTTGGCCAGGCTGGTCTCAAACTCCTGACCTCAGGTTATCTGCCCACCTGGGCCTCCCAAATTGCTGGGATTACAGGCATGAGCCACTGCGCCTGGCCGGAAAACAGAATCTTAATACATAGATAGTGCCATCTGGACTCTGGACTCGACTCAACCCTTCCAACTCTATGCTGCCTCTCATGGGCACACATTTTGCCTGCTACAGTGTTCTTCCTAAAATAAGATGTACCTTCAGCCATTCCTGATTTCTCTGAATGACCTTATTTCAGATCTGTCCACGAATTGATTGAAAATGTAACTCTCTCTATGGATGCTACCTTTGGAAAATAATAAGGGGAGTACCTTTATTACCTACTATCTAAACCTTTTATATGAAATTTATCTTTCAGCCACCGTGCCCGGCCTCACAATATACAGTCATTTGTGTCTGATCTCTCTCATTTAGCATACCATGAGGTTTGTTCCATGTTGTAGCGTGTTCAGGAATGTGCTGTGTGTTGCTGAGTCGCATGCCATTGTAGGAATGTACCATATTTTGTTTATCCATTTGCCAGCTGATGGGCATTTGAATGGTTTCCAGTTTTGACTATTATGAAGACTGCTGATATGAACATCCATATACAGTTCTTTGTGTAGTCATCCGTTTTCATTTCCCTTGGACAGATGCCCATGAGTGGGATTGTTTAGTCATACAGTAATTTATATTGAACTGTTTAAGGAACGATTAAACAATTTCAGAATATCTTTTTTGAAGACAGTGAATAATGAAGAAGAGGCAGAATTACCCTTAGACCTGTAACCCCAGCACTTTGGGAGGCTGAGTGGGTGGATTGCTTGAGCCCAGGAATTCGAGACTAGGCTGGGCAATATGGCAAGACCTCATCTCCACTAAAAATACTAAAATTAGGCCAGGTGCAGTGACTCACACCTACAATCCAAGCACTTTGGGCTGAGGCAGGTGGATCGCCTGAGGTCAGGAGTTCGAGACCAGCCTGGCCAACATGGTGAAACCCCATCTCTACTAAAAAGTACAAAACTTAGCCGGGCATGGTGGCAGGCACCTGTAATCCCAGTTACTCAGGAGGCCGAGGCAGGGGAATCGCCTGAAAGCGGGAGGCAGAGGCTGCAGGGAGCCAAGATTGCGCCACTGCACTCCAGCCTGGGTGACAAGAGTGACACTCCGTCTCAAAACAAACAAACAAAACAAAATTTAGCTGGATGTGGTGGTGCATGCCTGTAGTCCTAGCTACTCGAGAGGCTGAGGTAGGAGGATCGCTTGAGCCCGGGAGGCAGAGGTTGCAGTGAGCTGAAATCACACCACTGCGTTCCAGCCTGGGTGGCAGGGCCAGACCTGTCTCAAACAAAAGAAGAATTACACTTAGAATTTGCAGACTTATCATCTCTCCTGTCCTCTCTCTCTTCCCTTCTCCACCTTACACTACCTACTTTCTTTATCTGTCATTGTCAGTCTGTTTATCTTTGTTTCTCAGTAAATCCAGTTTATTCAGAATGAAATTGTTTAGTGCTAATCCGAGGTGGGGTTTTTTTTCATTGTTTCCCCAACAAGAAATATGTCTTCTGTCAAATGACACAAATAGGAAATGATCTCATGTGGTCTTTATTTCTCTCCTTTATGAAAAAGAAGTCATTTTCTGAAATCACCGTTTGAGTCAGTCTGAGGGATCCTGACTGGTCTGTGGTAGCACACATAGCCAGTGTGGACCATCAGCACATGGGCTGCAAGGAAAGTTGCCCTGATGTCCAGACAGTGGGGCCAGGTGGTTTCTGGGTTTTGGCCTAGCCCCTGCTCTTGGTCTGACTGAGCAAATACTTCCCCAGGTGTCCCTTGCCCTTCAGCCCACTGGCCCTGACCTTTGTTAGAAGTGGATGCTCAGCAGCTTTCTGGTTGTCTGCAAATGCCCGGTGAAGATTCTGAACTGATTCCTCACCAGACAGTTGCTCTACTTGCACTGCAAGGGGCTTTCCCACATGTGAGCAGGCCTCCCACCAGCTTAATTCCTCCAAACTCCAAACCAGCAGCACTGTCTCCTAAGATACAACAGGACAGGCTTTGGGGTGAGAAACCCAGGGTCACGTTCCTGCTCCATCACTTTCCATCAGCATGGTCTCGGGCAAGGGAATCGTGTAAGTCTAAATTTCTTATTCTCCTAAATGTGGCGCCCACCTTGTGGGGTTTTAAAATTAAATGAGGTCACCATAAAAGTACCTTATATAGCATTTGCCATGTAGTGGCTGCTTACTAAATGCTAGTTTGAGTCTTTCCTATCATATTCTGCCACAGAAGCAGGTAACTGATCATCTGGAAATCTGGGGGACAAGAGGGAAGAAATGACACCGAGGATGCTCCATCCTTTCCCTGCATCCCTTTGTGTTCAGTTCGACAATTTGGGTCTCCTCCTGACCAGCCACTGTGCTTAGCTGAGGACACAAAGGTGAAGGAGACAGTCTATTATAAAACATGACACAGACCAGACCCGAAAGGGAGGAAGAGGTGCTGTAGAAAAGGTGAAGGGGCATGATTCACCAAGCCTCTCTAGCATTAGCCAGAGACTGCTGGAGGGCAGCGTGAGCCTACGGAAAAGACTCGAGATCCAGGGTTTGGGCTTAAAGTCCCCAGTGTGGACTTCTTCGGTGCTCCGCTTCCTAAAGATTCTGTTGGCTTGTTCTCCAAACGTAAGCAACTTTCCAGTGCCAGCATATTGAATTCCTTGCCCACAGGACATTTCTCATCATTGTGTGCTGCAGTGTGTGCTGTTGTCTGTTGCTGCATAATAAACCAGTAAGTCTGCTTAAATGGCATAGAAGCACAACTCTTGTTATGCCCATGATTCTATGGATCAGGAATTTGGATAGCCCAGCAAGGACGGCTTGTCTTTTCTGTGACGCTGGGGCTTCTGCTGGGTACCAGAACCATCTGGCAGTTCCTTCCCTCACTTGCCTGGTGTTTGGGCCGGGATGACTTGAAGTTTAAGGTCACTTAGGACAGTCAACAGAGCCTCTACAAGTGATCTTTCCATGTGACTCAGGTTTCTTATAACACAGTAGCTGGGTTCTGATGGCGTGTTCCAGAAGGGAGCTTCCAAAGAGTGAACACTGCAACAGAAGCAGGTGGAAGCCTCATGGCCCTTCAAGGCCTAGAGGCAGAAGTCACATAGCATCAGTCCGCTGTACTCTACTGGCCAAAACAGTCATAACCCAGATTCAAGGGGAGGAAACACAGACCCCTATTCTTTGTTGGGAGAAGTAACAAAGAATTTGTGTTGGCCGGGCGCGGTGGCTCAAGCCTGTAATCCCAGCACTTTGGGAGGCCGAGACAGGCGGATCACGAGGTCAGGAGATCGAGACCATCCTAGCTAACACGGTGAAACCCCGACTCTACTAAAAAATACAAAAGCTAGCCGGGCGAGGTGGCGGGCGCCTGTAGTCCCAGCTACTCGGGAGGCTGAGGCAGGAGAATGGCGGGAACCCGGGAGGCGGAGCTTGCAGTGAGCTGAGATCCGGCCACTGCACTCCAGTCTGGGCGACAGGGCGAGACTCCGTCTCAAAAAAAAAAAAAAAAAAAAAAAAGAATTTGTGGCCATTTTTAAGAAATCATCACATGTGCACCCAGTGCTGTGTTGCTGCACACTCCAATTTGTGTATTTCTGTCCACTTCACTAAAGGTCTGAAAGCCCAGAAAGCATGAATTGAGGTCCAAGGCCCCACTGGTAAGGAACAGGAGGCCATTGGCTAAGTGGTTCATTTAGCCTGTGTTTAGTGAATTGGATCCCTTTGTCTCTTTTGCAAATTGCCAGGCCCCTGGTGGTCTCACCAGATATTAACTGAGGGGAACTGACACTGGCAGGAAATCTACTGTGTGAACTCCCGAACAGTCAGAGTCTATGGAGGTATGAGATGCTGGGCACTGCACACAAAGCTCAGTGTGGTTTCTTTGTTTCTTATCTTTGGGTGAAATCTTATGATTTGATTTCTGATCAAGAGGTGCAGTCTGTCCAATGTACTTCAACTTTCTTTAATTTTTACTAAACAATAGGATCTTTTTTTTTTTTGAGACAGAGTCTCACTCTGTTGCCCAGGCTGGAGTGCAGTGGCACGATCTTGGCTCACTGCAAGCTCCGCCTCCCAGGTTCATGCCATTCTCCTGCCTCAGCCTCCTGAGTAGCTGGGACTACAGGTGCCCGCCAGCATGCCTGGCTAATTTTTTTGTATTTTTTAGTAGAGACAGGGTTTCACTGTGTTAGCCAAGATGTTTTCGATTTCCTGACATGATCCACCCACCTCGGCCTTCCAAACTGCTGGGATTACAGATGTGAGCCACCGCACCCGGCCGCAATAGGATATTTTTACCAGAGTGCTTTGGCTGTCGTGGACCATCTGTGCTCTTTTCTGGGACCTTTGAAATCAGAAAGTGTCCCAAGCAGTGCCCAGTGAGGAGTCCCCAGGGTTTCAGGTCATATCCCTTCTAGTGTGATGGATAAGCCCCTCAGCATTTAACTATTTTAGTAGGTGGGTTTTGTTTTGTCTTTGTTTTTTCATTTACCCAATAGACATTCATTCAATACTTACTCTACACCCCATGCCACCTGTGTGGGACACATTTCTTGCCCCTCAGGGAGCACACAGATCTATTAATGAACAATGCAGTATTGTGAGGGGTAGACAATGACAGGGATGAGATCAGAGGGCTGTCAGCATGCTGAATCCAGTCTTAGACTTGATGTGGAGCAGAGACTGGTCACGGCAGGCTTTCTGGAGCTGAGCCAGGTGAAGAATAAGAGAAGAAGGAGAAAAGATAGGCGTGAGTACAGCAGAAAGTGCTTCTCAGAGGGAAGCAGCATCTGCAAAGATCCAGGGTCTGGAAAGACAATGGAGAATTCCAGAAATTCGTGACATGCACCTCGATCTGGCTGGGGTTGGAATGAACAGAGATGAGGCAGGACAGATGCAGGGATCAGAGCTATCTCCAACCAGATTGTAGTATCCTGAAAAATTGGTTATCTTCACACATCTTTTGTCCTCTGAAGTTTCTAGGTTCATGTCTTCAACTTCGATGGTGCTTAATAAGAATAATAACATTCATAAAGTGGCTTTAATATGTTATTTTGCATACAGTATCTCATTCAGTCTTTATAAGAACCTTTTGAAGAAATAGGGCAGGTGACATGCAGCTCAATTTACAGTTTAGGAAAATCAAGAAGTCGGAAGAATTGTGATTTACACAAAATCAGGGGCCTGAAACTTGGACCCAAGTCTCTTGCCTCCAAATCCCACTCTCTTCTCACTATACAGATTGCCTTGATTGAGCTGCAAGGAGAAAGTTTTGTACTGTATTTGAGAAAACTCACAACACAGAAGAACAATACTTCAGCCTTGTTGTCAGCATTTAACTATTTTAGTAGGTGGGTTTAGTAGCCCTGACAGATCAGGTCTAAGCTGTGGCCCCAGGTTTTGGTGATTGACCCATGAGTCTTGTGTGTGTCTCTGGTGAGCAGAATGCCCAGGATATGTGGGTCCCCAGTGGACACAGGTCAGGGAGCAAGCAATCCCCCACCCTGGAAGATGGCTTGTTCACAAGGCTGGGCATCCCTCTCAGACAAAACCCACTATCATATCTCTTCTGGTTTAATTCATGTTTTGACACTCAGCAAATTCCCCAACAACTTAGCTGAAGAGTTTCGTGAGCCAGAAGTGCCTCTGAAAGAAGTGAGCAGAGAGAACGTACACGGAACTTTATTCATAGTTGAGCAGGCAAATGATGACTCTCGGTTTTTCTCTGAAGGGGAGCTCTTCCTTGACGTGAAACAGGGGCTGAGGAGACATGAGAGAGAGAAGCACCACAGACTGACATCAACCTGAGGCCTTCTGATGCTAAGAACATCACAACTTCCCTGGAGGGCAACTGGGTTCATCTGTCCACTGTCTGCCATGATCGGCAGATATCAACAAAACACTTGCAAAGTCCAAAGAACAAATATGGTAAGATACTCAAGAAACTCACCAAAGAGTTTATTTGTAGTGGACCAGAGGTCACTGTGCTGCTGCTAGCACCCCACCCCCACCCCAGTGATCTTGATAAGTCTTTCATGATTTTGTACTCCAAAATTGTGATTACCTGGAACCCAACCTTACCATGCCAAAGCCTTCCACTAGATGGGATTTTTGCAGTACTAAATATCTACGAGAAAAAAGAGCTAGATTGGAGACAGTTGTTAGGTGGAGGACTAGTTTTATCTAGCTTTCTATTAAAAGCTTCTGTGATTGCCTGATAGGCTGATAACAGGAAGGTATTATTGAAATACATATTACAGAGTCCTGTCCTGAAGTCCCTGCAGATTCATCTCAGTTCATTGCAAACTCTGCCGAAGCCAACCTGGTAAAAGACAGAATTCTGATTGCTCAGGAGACAGAAGTGTAGGATAGAGAAAAGAGACTGAGATAACTGTCTGGTTTTCTTTCCACTCTGGGCACCAGAATTTTGCCTCTTAATAGCTAGGAAGAAGCCACCCATCTCAAGAATTCAGATAGAGCAATGCTTTTGAGAGCAGCCAACTCTTCACTCTGATATAAAACCTCAGTGCCCATGTTATCTGAATAGTAACAACATATGTAGAATGTGAATACCATACAGCAGATGTGAACTGAACTTTCAGTTCCTCCTCACTGAGCAGGACACTTCAACAATACATTGGTCCCAACTGTTTCTCTTTCTCTTAGTGACCAAATTTTGCCATTTGCTGCTCCCATGTTCTTTTTTTTTTTTTTTTTTTTTTTGAGATGGAGTCTCACTCTGTCGCCCAAGCTGGAGTGCAGTGGCGCGATCTCGGCTCACTGCAAGTTCCGCCTCCCGGTTCACGCCATTCTCCTGCCTCAGCCTCCCGAGGAGCTGGGACTACAGACGCCCGCCACCAGAACCGGCTAATTTTTTGTATTTTTAGTAGAGACGGGGTTTCACCGTGTTAGCCAGGATGGTCTCCATCTCCTGACCTCGTGATCCGCCCACCTTGGCCTCCCAAAGTGCTGGGATTACAGGCGTGAACCACCACGCCTGTCCCCACCCACCCCATGTTCTTGTACACTGAAATTTCCCCTTCTTCATTTCAGTGAGCCTATCACTTAAGTCCTTGGTCTTTGCACCTTAAAAGTCTCTAAGATCCATTCTTTTTTTTTTTTGGAGATGGAGTCTTGCTCTGTCACCCAGGCTGTAGTGCAATGAGGTGATCTTGGCTCACTGCAACCTCCACCTCCTGGGTTCAAGTGATTCTCCTGCCTCAGCCTCTCAAGTAGCTGGGACTACAGGCATGCTCCACCACACCCAGCTAATTGTGTTGTATTTTTTAGTAAGATGGGGTTTCACCATGTCAGTCAGGTGGTCTTGAACTCCTAACCTCAAACGATTTGCCTGCCTCAGCCTCCCAAAGTCCTGGGATTACAGGCGCGAGCCACCATGCCCAGCCTCTAAGATCCATTCTTTATGGAAATGTTATTAAGCTCCAATATTCTCTACAAAAATGCCTGTAGCCTGCATCTCTTTGTTAAATCCAGGACAACTTTGATTCATTCATTAATTCATTCAACTATTAGGGTGTACCTAATACATGCTAAGCATTGAGATTAAAATGATAACCACTTAATCACCCTATCGCTCAGTCTCTTTTTAAAAGAGTATTGACATACTACCAATAGCAATAATAATAAAAACATGACCCATGCCTTGAAAAGGTTTAGTTAGTAGGAGAGATAAGTAAATAGACAGTCAGTGCAGTCTCATGGGCACCATAGTGAGAGACAGTACAGAGTGGTAGAGCAGCACAAGGGGGGTTCACAATCCAGGCCTGGGCAGCCAGGCATTCTGTCTTACTGCAGAGCCAAAGACAGGGCTTTTTGTGCACGTGGTTTATGGAGGGGATGCTCTAAGGAGAAAGGGAGTGAGGGAAGGGTGCAGGGCAAGAGAATAAAGGTAAGCAAGGAGACTACTTTCAGCTTAAACCAACTGTTTAGTTCATGACTGTGCTGTGTGGTTCTTCTGGTCTGGAACAGGCTCCACTGAGGTTGGCTTGGCTCCCTCATGTATCTAGGCTAGGTCAGATCAGGCTGCTGGTTCCAGAGAAACTCACACATATTAATTTCACCACAAAGTTGGATGCACCCTGAGTCAAGGGGGCCAGTCTTTTAACCTTCCATCCATGTCAGCCAGCCACTGGCTGCAGGCTGCCACTGATGGGAGGGGAGGACTAGTTGTACTGTGGGAAGGTAGTAGGGAGTTGGCCATAAAAAAAGAGAAGAGGCCGGGCGCGGTGGCTCAAGCCTGTAATCCCAGCACTTTGGGAGGCCGAGACGGGCGGATCACGAGGTCAGGAGATCGAGACCATCCTGGCGAACACGGTGAAACCCTGTCTCTACTAAAAAATACAAAAAACTAGCCGGGCGAGGTGGCGGGCGCCTGTAGTCCCAGCTACTCGGGAGGCTGAGGCAGGAGAATGGTCTAAAACCCGGGAGGCGGAGCTTGCAGTGAGCTGAGATCCGGCCACTGCACTCCAGCCTGGGTGACAGAGCAAGACTCTGTCTCAAAAAAAAAAAAAAAAAAAAAAAGAGAAGAGGGCATCTGTGAGCTGTTAGCAGCCAACGCTCACAGTAGCTGGGGACTGAGTACGCCGGTCCACAAAGGGGAGTTGGGTGAGCATGATCAGCATCTGCTATCTATCGGATTGGCCTCCAAGCTGACTTGAGTGATGAGCAATAGTTGGTCAGGTGACCAGCAGGGGAAGAGAATTCTAGGTTAAAGAAACAGTCTAGGCCGGGCGCGGTGGCTCAAGCCTGTAATCCCAGCACTTTGGGAGGCCGAGACGGGCGGATCACGAGGTCAGGAGATCGAGACCATCCTGGCTAACACGGTGAAACCCCGTCTCTACTAAAAAATACAAAAAACTAGCCGGGCGAGGTGGCGGGCGCCTGTAGTCCCAGCTACTCGGGAGGCTGAGGCAGGAGAATGGCGTAAAAACCCGGGAGGCGGAGCTTGCAGTGAGCTGAGATCCGGCCACTGCACTCCAGCCTGGGCGGCAGAGCGAGACTCCATCTCAAAAAAAAAAAAAAAAAAAAAAAAAAGAAACAGTCTATTACAGCGGCGGTTCATGACTGTAATCCCAGCAGTTTGGGAGGCTGAGGCGAGCAGATCATCTGAGGTCAGGAGTTCGTGACCAGCCTGACCAACATGGTGAAACCCCACCTCTACGAAAAATACAAAAATTAGCTGGATATGGTGGCACACACCTGTAATCCCCGCTACTTGGGAGGCTGGCACAGGAGTGTCACTTGAACCCGGGAGGCAGAGGTTACAGTGAGCCGAGATCATGCCACTGCGCTCCAGCCTGGGAGACACAGCGAGACTCCATCTCAAAAAAAGAGAGAAACAGTCTATGCAGATGGCCAGAACTAAGAGAGAGCAAGACCATTCACAGCAACATAGGTGATGGGGACGGGCAGTGTTGAGAACACATGGGGCTGTAATAATATCAGGGAGCTTGATGTGCAGGGTCTTGTATGATTGTGTAAGAAGGAAAATATTTTTGAAGTATTTGCCCAATATTTCTGTATTAGTCAATATAGGCTAAGTTATGTTACATAACAAGCAGCACCCAAATCTTAGTAGCTTAAAACAAAAAGATTTATTTCTTATCCTTACTACATGTCCTTTGCCAATCAGTTGGGCTCTCTATTGCCCAGTGTTTTGATTCTGGGACCCAGTCCATAAAGGAAATTTGGACGGGCATCAGCAGCATCTGCTACAGGTCTCCAAACTGAGACCTGAACGATGAGTAGGGGCAGCTGACAGAGCAGCTACCGCCTCAAGCACTGCTTCCATAATTGCCAAAGCAGGCAAAAGGGAACATGACTTAAAGCTGACTTTAAGGGAACATGACTTAACACACTGACTTAAAGCTCCACTTGCAAGTGATAACAGAAAAACAAACACATTTTAATTTTTAAAGCATCATTAAAAATAGAGAGTTGTCCAGATGCGGTGGCTCACACCTGTAATCCCAGCACTTCAGGAGGAAAAGGCAGCTGGATCACCTGAGGTCAGGAGTTCAAGACCAGCCTGGCCAACATGGGGAAGCCCTGTCTCTAATAAAAAATATAAAAATTAGCCAGACATGATGGTGCATGTCTATAGTCCCAGCTACTTGGGAGGCTGAGGTATGACAATCTCTTGAACCCGGGAGATGGAGGTTGCAGTGAGCTGATACCATGCCACTGCACTGAAATCTGGGTAACAGAGTGAGACTCCATCTCAAAAAATATACATAGAGAGAGTTATCACAAAAGTGATATAATTCCAATTTATCAAGAAGACACATCAATACTAAACACGCATATGCATAAAATAAAATATATATAAAAGTACATCATAAAATTAAAAATATAGGCCAGGCATGGTGGCTCACACCTTAATCCTAGCCTTTTGGGAGGCCAAAGCAGGCAGATCACTTGAGGTCAGGAGTTTGAGACCAGCCTGACCCACATGGTGACACCCTGTCTGTACTAAAAATCCAAAAAATTAGCCAGGAGTGGTGACAGACACCTGTAATCCCAGCTACTTGGGAGGCAGAGGCAGAAGAATCACTTGAACCCGGGAGACAGAGGTTGCACTGAGTTGACATTGCACCACTACACTCCAGCCTGGGCGACAGAGGGAGACTCCATCTCAAAAAAAAAAAAAAAAAAAAAAAAAAAAAAATATAAAGATACATCACTTCCAAACATGCAGATGCATAAAACAAAATATGTGAAGAAAATTTATACAACCACAAAAAAAATGACAAATCCTCCATTGTATGTTATTAAAAAGCTGATGGAATAGTAAGAGAGAGATAAATAAATCATTCAGAGACACTTTTTTTTTTTTTTTTTTTTTTGAGGCAGAGTCTCGCTCTGTCGCCCAGGCTGGAGTGCAGTGGCCGGATCTTAGCTCACTGCAAGCTCCGCCTCCCGGGTTCACGCCATTCTCCTGCCTCAGCCTCCCGAGTAGCTGGGACTACAGGCGCCCGCCACCTCACCCGGCTAGTTTTTTGTATTTTTTTAGTAGAGACAGGGTTTCACCGTGTTAGCCAGGATGGTCTCAATCGCCTGACCTCGTGATCCGCCCGTCTTGGCCTCCCAAAGTGCTGGGATTACAGGCTTGAGCCACTGCGCCCGGCCCAGAGACACTTTTGCTTTTTTTTTTTTTTTTTTTTTTGAGACAGAGTTTCACCCTGTTACCCAAGCTGGAGTGCAGTGGCATGAACACAGCTCACTGCAGCCTCAACCTCCTGGGCTCCAGCAGTTCTCCTGCCTCAGCCTCCCAAATAGCTGGGACCACAGATGCAGGCCACTACACCAGGCTAATTTTTTTTTTTTTTTTTTTTTTTTTTTTTTTTGAGATGGAGTCTCACTCTGTCACCCAGGCTGGAGTACAGTAGCGTGATCTCGGCTCACCACAACCTCTGCCTCCTGGGTTCAAGTGATTCTCCTGCGTCAGCCTCCTGTGTAGCTGGGACTACAGGCACGTGCCACCATGCTCAGCTAATTTTTGTATTTTTAGTAGAGACGAGGTTTCACCATGTTAGCCAGGATGGTCTCAAACTCCTGACCTCGTGATCCACCTGCCTCGGCCTCCCCTCCCAAAGTGCTGGGATTACAGGCGTGAGCCACCGCACCCGGCAACACCAGGCTAATTTTTAAATTTTTTAATAGAAACTTGGTCTCACTATGTTGCCCAGGCTAGTCTCAAATTTCTGGGTTCTGGTGATCCTCCTGCCTCAGCCTCACGAAGTGCTGGTATTATAGGCATGACCCACCACACCCAGCCATGTTTACATTTTATTATCCAAAGTAAAGTAAGTATGAAACTAAAAACTCTGTTTGGAAGGGTTTACCAAAGTTGAGAAGTCTAATAGGAAACTGACCCACATTAAGCTGAGTGGCTCTAGCTGGGGGATGCACTTGTCAGGGTAGGAGTATAACAGATGGAAAGCAAACCCCTTGAATTCTCCCCTGAGCAACGCCCTTGAATTCCCCTCAGAGGAACCCCTCTGAATTCTCAGGGGGATGTAGGGACAAGTACCTTGATGCTGAGCAAGGCAGGAATAACTAACAACCCATCTCTGATTGGTTGTAAGCACAGGCCAGCCTTAGTGTGGATTTATGTTCTAAATTTGTGTCACAGGATTAGTCCAATAAACTTAAGGTGATTAATTAGAGCATTATACAGAACTAATATTGCTTCTACGTGTCTGACAGAAGCAAACTCAAAATCATCTTGGAATAAGGGTATATTTATCCTAAACTTGGGAAATCCTCTCAAACAATATTCAAGGTCAGGCTAGGAGTGGCAGCTCAGGCCTGTAATCCCAGCACTTCGGGAGGCTGAGGTGGGAAGATTACTTCAGCCATGGAGTTCAAGACCAGCCTGGGCAACATAGGGAGACCCTGTCTCTACAAAAAAAATTTTTTTAGTTAGCTGGACTTGGTGGTGGTACATCTATAGTCCCAGCTACTCAGGGGGCTGAGGTGGGAGGATTACTTGAACTCAGGGGATCAAAGTTATAGTGAGCCACGATTGCACCATTGCATTCCAGGCTGGGCAACAGAGTGAGACCTTATCTCAAAAACAATAATAATAATAATTATTATTATTTTCAAGGTCAAAGAGTAGCCCCAGCCAAATATAATCAAAGGCACAATGGAACAAAGCAACATAAGGACCACAGAAACAAATCCACATAGGCTTCAGATATTGAAATTATGAGACATATTTTAAAATAAACATTCCTACAATACTTAAATAAAACAACCTTGCAAATATTTACAGGAAGAGAAAACTACAAGGAAGCATCATAGATTTGCAAAAGAACAAAATAGCACTTTTGGAACTGCAAAATAAAATAACCAAATTTTAAAACACAACATATGGGTTTGGGAACTGGTTAGACACAGTAGAAGAGAGAATCAGTAAGTGGAATGTAGATCAGAAGAAATGATGCAGAATGTAGCATGGAAAGCAAACAAAAAGGAAAACATGAGAGAAACGTTTAGAGACACGGAGGATAAAGTGAAATGATTAAACATGTGCTTAATCCGAATTCCAGAAGTAGAAGATAAGATGAAGTAGAGGTAGTATTTGAAGAAATAATAGATGAGGATTTTCTAGAATCAGTGTTTAAGACACCAGTCCCTAGATTCAAGAAGCCCAACAAATACCAAACATTTAAATTGAAGTTCACACCTAGACGTGTCAAAGTAAAATTGAAGAGCACCAACAACAAATAGAAGCATCTTAAAAGCAGCCAGAGGATAGTCTACTGCCACTTCAAGGGAGTGGCAGTAGACTCAAAGAGGATTTCTCAAAAGTAAAAGCAGAAAACCAAAGATAATACAATGATATATTCAATATACTGAAAGGAAACAAATGCGGACCTAGAATTCTATATCCAATGAAATTCTCCCTCAAGAATGTTGGCAAAATGATGACATTTTATGATAAACATAAACAGAGACTCTCATTGAAGGGTATACTAAAGTATGTACCTCAGTCAGAAGGAAGATGATTCTAGAAAGTTCTAGGATGTAAAAAAGACTGAAAAGCAAATAGAGTGGTAAACCTGTGTATAAATGTAAATAAATATTAAATTCATGACATACAATAATAATGGTTAGTGGACCTCATAAGATTGAATTACAATATACCATTGTAATTGTGTAAATTACAACTCGTGAAAACAAGAATTATAAGACAGGAACAATAGAAGTAGAGTTAAAACTTCTACTTTTGTTGTTTGTCTTTGGGTTTTTTTTTTTTTTTTTAATGTCTGTAATAAGGGCAAAGGTAATTGGTTAATTTTAAACTTTGAAAATTAAATATACTCCCCCAAAAAGGCAAAGAATGAGAGAAAAAGAAACCTGTAACAGGTGGTACAAATATAATCTATGAAACAAGATTTTTTTTGTTTTGAGACTGAGTTTCACTCTTGTTGCCCAGGCTGGAGTGCAATGGTGCCCTCTCAGCTTACTGCAACCTTCACCTCCCGGGTTCAAGTGATTCTCCTGCCTCAGCCTCCCAAGGAGCTGTCATTACAGGCATGCACCACCATGCCTGGCTAATTTTGTATTTTTAGTAGAGATGGGGTTTCTCCATGTTGGTCAGGCTGGTCTCAAACTCCCGACCTCAGTTGATCCACCTGCCTCGACCTCCCAAAGTGCTGGGATTACAGGCATGAGCCACCGCACCCGAAGGAAATAAGATTTATACAGGACTATCAGAAGTTGCATTAATATAAAATAGGGTGTATGCAACAGTGAAAAGACCAAGATTGTCAGATTGTGTCCTTAATAAACTATGCGTTGTCTACTAGAAATCAAGTTGAAAGCATATGAATACCAAGAGGTTGAAAGTAAAAAGATGGAAACAAGTATACCATGCAAATTCAAACCAAAAAACAAACTGATGTAACTTTGTTAGCATCAGGCAAAATATCCTTTTTTTTTTTTTTTTTTTTTTGAGATGAAGTCTCGCTCTGTGTCCCAGGCTGAAGTGCAGTGGCACAATCTCAGCTCACTGCAGCCTCTGCCCCCCAGGTTCAAGCGATTCTCTGCCTCAGCTTCCCGAGTACCGGGGATTACAGGCATGTGCCATGATGCCTGGCTAATTTTTGTATTTTTAGTAGAAACGGGGTTTCCTCATGTTGGCCAGGCTGGTCTTGAACTCCTGGTCTCAAGTGATCCACCCACATCGGCCTCCCAAAGTGCTGGGATTACAGATGGGAGCCACCGTGCCCGGTCAGTATCAGGCAAAATATCTAATGTAAAAAGAGATACAGAAGATCTTTTCTTTTCTTCTTTTTCTTTTTTTTTGAAATGGGGTCTCACTCTGTCACCCAGGTTGGAGTGCAATGGTGTGGTCTTGGCTCACTGCAACCTCCACCTCCCGGGTTCAAGGGATTCTGCCTCAGCCTCCCAAGTAGCTGGGACTACAGGTGTATGCCACTACACTCAACTAATTTTTGTATTTTTAGTAGAGGTGGGGTTTCACTATGTTGGCTAGGCTGGTGTCGAACTCCTGACCTCGTGATCCGCCCACCTCTGCCTCCCAAAGTGTTGGATTACAGTCGTGAGCCACCACGCCTGGCCCAGAAGATTTTGTTGTTGTTGTTGTTGTTGTTTGTTTGTTTGATTGATTGTTTGTTTTTGAGATGGTGTCTCGCTCTGTTGCCCAGGCTAGAGTGCAGCAGCGTGATCTCGGCTCACTGCAACCTCTGCCTCCTGGGTTCATGTAATTCTCCTTCCTCAGCCTCCCAGGTAGCTAGAATTACAGGTGTGCACCACCATTCCCAGCTAATTTTTGTATTTTCAGTAGGGATGGGATTTCACCATGTTGCCCAGGCTGGTCTCGAACTCCTGACCTCAAGTGATCCACTTGCCTCAGCCTCCCAAAGTGCTAGGATTAGGGGCGTGAGCCACTGTACCTGACCCTGATTTTTTTTGTTTTTTGTTTGTTTGGGTGGTTGGTTGTTTTCTTGTTATTGTTTTTGTTTGTTTGTTTGTTTT
This sequence comes from Macaca thibetana thibetana, assembly GCF_024542745.1. Classification (NCBI taxonomy): domain Eukaryota; kingdom Metazoa; phylum Chordata; class Mammalia; order Primates; family Cercopithecidae; genus Macaca; species Macaca thibetana. The sequence goes on from NC_065579.1 coordinate 15,173,746, forward strand.
GAGAGGGAATCTCACTCTGTTGCCCAGTCTGGAGTGCAGTGGCATGATCTTGGCTCACTGCAACCTCTATCTCCCAGGTTCAAGCGATTCTCCTACCTCAGCCTCCCAAGTAGCTGGGATTACAGGTGTGCACCACCATGCCTGGCTAAATTTTGTATTTTTATTAGAGACAAGGTTTCACCATGCTGGCCAGGCTGGTCTCGAACTCCTGACCTTGTGATCCACCCACCTCAGCCTCCCAAAGCTGATGGTTTTAAATTAAGGATTTTAGGATACAGTTTGAGCTGAGGAATATAGAAAGCATTACATATCAAAACTTGTTGGCCGGGCGCGGTGGCTCAAGCCTGTAATCCCAGCACTTTGGGAGGCCGAGGCGGGCGGATCACAAGGTCAGGAGATCGAGACCACAGTGAAACCCCGTCTCTACTAAAAATACAAAAAATTAGCCGGGCGCGGTGGCGGGCGCCTGTAGTCCCAGCTACTCAGGAGGCTGAGGCAGGAGAATGGCGGGAACCCGGGAGGCGGAGCTTGCAGTGAGCCGAGATCGCACCACTGCACTCCAGCCTGGGCAACAGCGTGAGACTCCGTCTCAAAAAAAAAAAAAAAAAAAAAAAAAAAAACTTGTGAGATACAGCTAGCACTATATTTAGAGGGAAAGTTATAGCCTTAAATGTTTTTATTAGAGAAAAAAGTCTGAAATTTAATGAGCAAAACATCTTCAAGAAGTAAGGAGGGCCAAGTGTGGTGTCTCATGCCTGTAATTCCAGCTACTTAGGAGGCCAAGGTGCAAGGATCACTTGAGGCCAGGAATTCCAGACCAGCCTGAACAACATAGCAAGATCTTGTATTTTAAAAAAATGTAAGTAAGCCAGGAATGGAAAGAGGCTGATCAACGGGTTCAAAGTTATATTATGAGGAATAAATGCTGATGTCCTTATTGCACAGTAGGGTGACGATAGTTAACAATAATGTATTGAATATTTCAAAATAGCTAGAAGAAAGGATTTTGAGTGTTTTCACTAAAAAAAGACAAATGTTGAGGTGATGGATATGCTAATTATACTGATTTGATCATTACACAAAGTATGCATGTATTGAAACATCACATTATACCCATAAATATGTACAATTATTATGTGTCAATTACAATTTTTAATTAATTTTTTTCAGAAAAAAAATTAATCTCTTAAAAGCTTCCTTTTCTTTTTTTTCCTTTTCTTTTTCTTTTCTTTTCTTTTTTTTTTTTTTTTTTTTTTTTTTTTTTTGAGACAGGGTCTCACTACGTCACCCAGGCTGGAGTGCAGTGGCACCATCACAACTCACTGCAACCTTGACCCCTGAGCTCCAGCCATCCTCCCACTTCAGCCTCCTAAGTAGCTGGGACAACAGGCACATGCCACCATGCCCAGCTAATTTTTTATTTTTTGTAGAGACAGTGTCTCACTATGTTGCCCAGGCTGTTCTCAAAGTCCTATTCTCAAGAAATCCTCCCATCTTGACCTCCCAAAGTGCTGGGATTACAGGTGTGAGCCACCACTCCCGGCCAAGCGTGCCGTTTTGACAATAAAAATCTACCATTTCTTACCAAAAAAAAAAAAAAAAAAAAAGAATTTTTTTAATGTGAAAGAAATACATGTAATACATGTAAAAGCAGAAAATAATGAAATAGAAAAATACATATTCAATAGAGAACATCAACAAAGTCAACAGTTTTTTATTTTGACTCATAAGTTGATAAACTCAGGGATGAAAAGTATTTCCTCACCTCTGTAAGTGTTTTAGCCTAAGAGCTAAAGAAACTTTCTTTATTAGGAAAGTCTGGATCCACCCTCTAAAACAATGAATGTGACTTTATTGGGTTTCAGAAGGACAGAACTGTAAGGGAACTCAACTTCTCAATCTATATCATGAAGGCAGAGAACTTTGAGTTCCAGAGAAGGGAAACAGAGGCTCAAATCATACAGCCAGTCAGCAGCAAACAGAAACCTAGGCACAGCCGGGTACAGTGATTCACTCCTGTGATCCCAGCACTTTGAAAGGCCGAGGCAGGCAGATCACTTGAAGTCAGGAGTTTGAGACCAGCCTGGCCAACACATCGAAATCCCATCTCTAGGTTGGCCACGGTGGCTCATGCCTGTAATCCCAGCACTTTGGGAGATCAAGGCAGGTGGATCACCTGAGGTTGGGAGTTCGAGACCAACCTGACCAACATGGAGAAACCCCGTCTCTACTAAAAATACAAAATTAGCCAGGCGTGGTGGCACATGCCTGTAATCCCAGCTACTCGGGAGGTTGAGGCAGAGGTTGCCTGCTGAACCTCTGGGTTCAAGAATTGCTTGAACCCAGGAGGCAGAGGTTGCAGTGAGCCGAGATCACGCCATTGCCCTCCAGCCTGGGCTACAAGAGAGAAACTCCATCTCAGGGGGAAAAAAAGAAAAGAAAAGAAAAGAAAAGAAAAAAAAAGAAAAGAAAAGGAAAGGAAAGAAGGAAGGAAGGAAGGAAGGAAGGAAGGAAGGAAGGAAGGAAGGAAGGAAGGAAGGAAGGAAGGAAGGAAATCTTGTCTCTACTAAAAATACAAAAAAAAAAAAAAAAAATTAGCCAGGTGTGGTGGTGGGCACCTGTAATCCCAGCTACTCGGGAAGCTGAGGCAGGAGAATCACCTGAACCAAACCGAGATGGGGGTTGCAGTGAGCCGAGATCATGCCACTGCACTCCAGCCTGGGCCACAGAGCAAGACTCCGTCTCAAAAAAAAAAAAAAATCTAGATAAGGTTTGTCTTAAAAACTTTCCCACAATTTCTGTGAACCCCGGGAGCACTCACTTTCTCATGGTTTCCTCGGTCTAGACATTCTGCCTCTGCTTCCACTAAATCCATTCAGTTCATGAATGATCTCACCATCCTACACATTATTTTGCAGTATCTTGACTCAAATGTGGAACAGAGTCCCTTGAATTTCACAAAAAGCTTATCCACATTAGGCCTCTTTAATGTGTAAAAACTTTACAGAAGCGTTAAAGAGATGGAGGAGGAGGTGCAGTCTACATTGTCACAGCACAAGCTCAATAGTATTGACTGTCAAATATCCCAGTTTGTAAAAGATATTCTACCACCATCCATTTTCTTGATCATCCTTTTGTCTTCACTCTTCTCTTCTTTGTCCAACCCCACCTCCGAATTTCAAATAATTTTAAAATTAAAGCTGTCCCATCTGTATTCCTGAAATGACACATCCTCGCCTTTCTTCTCCAGGTCCAGCTTCTGAGGAAGGGGCCCTAAGAAGCATGAGGCTTCCACGGGCTAAGGCGGGAGGGAGAGAGGAGTCAGAAAGAAAGCAGAAGGCTTGGGAGCCTCCCAGAGAAGAGTCCGGGCACTGCTGCCTCCCATGGCCAAGCCCTTGGGATAAGGAAGCACAATAAAATCCCCACTCAGATTTTGGGATGTGAGAAAATAGGGCTTTTGGGCCACGTTCCCAATGTCAAGCTTGGGGAGGAAGCAAGATCCCTGAGTTCCCCATCACATTGCAAGGGCAGATGCAACACAGTGCAGGTTGTATCTGCATGTGGACCAAGGCAGCCTGCAAGAGTTCCCATGAACCAGCCATGGAGGGGAGAGAGTAGGATGGTTTCCCACACCAACCTGAGCAGCAGGAAGCAGAAAAAGCCCTCGATAGCTCCAGTAAGTCTTCTGAGGCCACAGAGAAGAGCAAGAGAGAATAGAGCATTTCCCATGTCCCAAAAGGATTGCCAAGGAATCTGAGTGAGACATAGCCCGGTATGTGGGAATGGATCAACTTAGCAGGTGACTTCATGGATGGATGGTTGAAACCCAGACAGGATGCAGTTACAGGCAGGAGCTGACATCAGCAAATCACAAAGACCAGAGTCACACTCGCAAAATTGCAACACCAGATGTTACTGAGGAAAGGGGGGATGGGTGAAATGCTGAATTGACTGAGATTAAGCCCCTGCCTTCTGGGGGAAATGAGGTCTGAAAATAAAAATGAAGTTCAGTTCTAGAAGGAAGTTTACCGTTGACAACCATGTTTCTCTCTCCTAACACCCTTGATCAGGAGCCACCTCCCTGGTGTCAGCAAATGTTTTACAATCTTTCGTTCTTTCTTAGTGGGTGTTACTTTATTCTCCTCCAGATAGATCGGCATATTTATTTAAAAGTGTTTTCCACACTATCCTGTTATGGTGATTTCATCTCAAGTGAACTGCTGTTTGGATTGTTGATCTCGTTCATTGTTTTAGAATTATATTTCTTCCTTAGGCTATGGAACTGTGGTGTGCACACTCATTTTAAACGGGAGATTTTCTATTTGTTTGTAAATATTTGTTGCTCTTTCTCTCACAGTCTCTCTCTCTCTTTCCCTCTTTCTCTCCTTTTCTACTAATCCATCTTTGTATAGGAATTTTGAAGTTGCCCCGGTACTGGGTATTGTTGATGTCCTACCAAAAAAACCTATAGCTGCTTGTACATGACTCCCCTACCTGCTGTAAGGGTTGGTTACTCCCTTCCCCCAGAGAACTACTCTTTGTTTAATGGGAAGATGCCTCACTGACATATGAATAAAAAAGGCAAGACCCAGCCAGAGGCGGTATCTCACGCCCCTGTAATCCCAGCACTTTGGGGGGTCAAGGTGGGAGGATCATTTGAGCCCAGGAGTTTAAAACCAGCCTGGGCAACATAGTGAGACCCTATCTCTGCAAATTAAAATTTAAAAATTAGTTGGGCATGGTGGTATATGGCTGTAGTCCCAGCTACTCAGGAGGCTGAGGTGGGAAGATCACTTGAGCTTGGGAGGTTGAGGCTGCAGTGAGCCATGATGATGCCACTGCACTCCAGCCTGAGTGACAGAGTGAGACCCTGTCTTAAAAATAAAAATAAAGAGGTGACACACTGCCTCAAAGTGGAATTCATTGTGTCATGTAATTCATGCTCCAAAATCTCCATGAGATCAGGCTGAGGCTAGACTCCAGCAGGGAACTTGTGACGGTTAATTTAATGTGCCAACTTGACTAGGTTACAGGGTGCCCAGACATTTGGTCAAACAGTATTCTGGGTGTGTCTGTGTGGGTGTATCTGTATGGCACTAACATTTGAATCAGTAAATTGAGTGAAGCAGATCACCCACCCTAATGTGGGTGGGTCTCATCCAATTAATTGAGGGTCTGAATAGACCCTTTCATGAGTAAGAGGGGACTCCTCTTGCCTGACTGACTTGAGCTGGGACATCAGTCTTTTCCTGCCTTCAGACTCTTAGTGGAAACATCAACTCTTCCTGGGTCTCAAGATGGCCAGGTTTTGGACTTACACCATAGGCTCTCCTGGTTCTTAGGCCTTTGGACTGAGGCTGGAACCACATCCTCAGTTCTCCTGGATCTCCAGCTTGGCAACTGCAGGCTTTGGGACATTTCAGATTCCATAATCATGTGAGCAAATTTTTAATGATATTTATAAATTTACAGATATAGTACATAATATAGACACAGATATAGATATGGTTATAGATACAGATAGATCGATGATATAGATATAGATATGGATGTAGATATATATCCTATATTCTGATTCTCTGGAGAACCCTAATACAGAGCACATTCTTACTTAGCTTCTTCCCTTTCCTGGTCTTATTTCTTTCCCTCCCTCCCCCTCTCCAGGAAGCACCCCCCATAAATTACTTGCATTAGAATCCCCGCCTCAGGTTCTGCTTCTCAGGAACCCAGTCGAAGACTCCTTCCAGTTAACAGCCTAGAGTTGCAATCCAAAATCAGGTCTTCTGTTGGTGGTTTGAATCTCGCATCCTGTAAGGGTCTGGGCATACCACAGTTCTAGTTGCTGAGCAGTGAGCTCAGGGGTTGCTTCGAATCTTAGTCATGAGTTTGTGTTTATCCTCCAGCCTTTCAAGCCTACAGCTGCCAACCAGCAGTTTCTTTGTCTCCTTGCAGATGAGGAATAGCTCTGCCTTGCCCTAACCTCTGACTGCAGCCCCCCTCTCCATATTAGATGAAGCGGAGTTACCCTACAGGATCTGAGCTCCTGGCAGCTGCTACCTGCTTCGGGTGCCAAGGCCCAGAGGACTTACAATCTCAGCTTTGCTCAACACTTTGCTTCTATTCCCTAGTTCTTGACCTCAAAGATGTTTAATCCTATTTGTTTGTTTGTTTGTTTAAAATAGTGGTTATTTTTTATTGGTGTATAATTTACATGCCATAAAACATGTAGACCTTTAAGTGTGTGGTACAATGAGTTTTGATAAATTTATATTAGGTTGGTGCAAACACAATTGTGGTTTTGGTCATTGAAAGTAATGGCCAAAACCGCAGTTAGGACAGGCGTGGTGGCTTATGCCTGTAATCCCAGCACTTTGGGAGGCTGAGGCGGGCGGATCACTTGAGGTTGGGAGTTCGAGACCAGCCTGGTCTCGAACGTGGTAAAACCCCATCTCCACTAAAAAATACAAAAATTAACTGGACATGGTGGCATGCACCTGTAATCCTAGCTACTGGGGAGGCTGAGGCATGAGAGTCACTTGAACCCAAGAGGTGGAGGTTGCAGTAAGCCATAGATTGCTCCACTATACACCAGCCTGGGCAACAAAGTAAGACTCCATCTCAAAAAAAAAAAAAATGCAATTATGTTTACACCAACCAAATATATATACACACACACACAGGTCACCCACATCCAAAAGATAGAGAATTTCCATCATCCAAAGTGTTCCCTTGCACTCCATTGTAGCGGGATTTTAAGGAATCAGAGAGACCGATGGGGTTCAGGAGGATATTTATTAATTATTTATGTGCACCGGCCCAGTCAGATTAACATCCAAAGGACTGAGCCCCGAACAAAGGGTTAAGTTACCTTTTAAGCATTTCTTGGGTGAGGGGAGATCTGTGCAGGGGGAAGCATACTACAGAAGCGAGAAACAAAGACAGTTATTCAGTTGAGACATGCATTACATCATTTCTTACGTTTCAAGGAAAAACATGTTTTGCGACTTGAGTTTATCTGTCTAGTGACCTTGCAGCTGCACAACTAGGGAAACAGGGTCTTCACAATGCCTGGGAAGGGAGGAGAGATAAGGCTTGCTAGCCACAGAAAAACAGGCAGTTTTTAAATAAGGACTCCAGCGCTTTCTCTTTCGCAGGTGGAGTTGGGTTTTCTCACATACAACTGAGTTTCTGCTTACGCACTCTTCAATTTCTCTTAATTCCTGTTCCATTCCTCCCTGTGGTGCTTTTTTATAACAGAGGTGTTAACAGAAAGCACCACTATTTGCCACCTCCTCGTGGAGCTGAGCTGCTTCTTCTACCGGCAGCGGCTGATATCTGCTTAATGTCATCAACTGTGCGGTAATGTGTCAGACTACTGTTGCCTCCATAGTTGACTGAATACTACCAATAAACGGGTAAAAGGCAAGGGAGGATGAGGCAGATGCCAAGAATAAGCAAGAACCCACTAATGATGGCTTTGAATCCTCCAAAGGCTGAGAACCATCCTTCAAACAAGGAATCTGGGGACCACCCGGACCAAGTCTGAACTGGAACATAGGCTAACTTGAGCATTCTAACTGTGATTTCCATGACAGCTCGGCCATTATCATTGATTTCTAGGCAACAGTTGGTTAAATTAAATTTTCCACATACTCCTCCTTTCGAGGCTAACAGGTAATCTAAAGCCAGCCTATTTTGTATATAGCATTCCTCATTTGTGTTGCTTGGATTGCCAATAAATCTAGTGCCTTTGATGTTTCATTGGTTATGATTTCAAGGACTGCCTGCAACCTTATGATGCAGTTGAACATATAAATGGGGGTGTGGTACCCCCATGACCTGTCTTGCACCCAGGTAGCTGGCCCATAGTATTTAATGATTCTTTCAGGAGGCCATTCGTTATCTTTCCAGTTTCCTATGTCCATATTCTTTTTGATATTTGTGTCTATTTTTGTGATTATGCTTCTTCTAGTTTTTATTTTTTTTTATCATAAACTGGATATCTTAAGAGTTCCTCTTGCTTTAGAGGAATTAGAAAGAAGGATGGCTTGATTGCTTTTAACACACATGCTCCTCTCCATTTAGCCAGCAGTTGCCGATATGCCCGTGCTCCACAGATCCAATATAGGCCAGAGGGTGCCTTTCAAGAAGCTGGAGCCTCTAGCTGATGCCAAGAGTGGCTTAGAGTAGAGAACCAAGAGAAAGGTTTGGATCTGGTAAGTAGGAGTCATTCTGGGTGTGTCTCCATAGAGTTTTGTTTTTAGTCTCATGATAATGCTGTTGCCTTAGGCAGGTTGTTTCTCCTACTGCCTCTGTGAAAGCCTTTCCCCATCAGGCGATACAGTACTTTCCAATTATGGAGGCTTTGAACAACCAAACACGGGCTGAGGCTGTTGATTTACTGGCAGGGTTAGGCGAAGTGAAGTTATCTTGTGGCATTAATTCCTTTGCCTCCCACGGCTGCATTAATTCCTTTGCCTCCCATGGCCGCATTAATTCCTTTGCCTCCCATGGCCACTGGTCGCCCATATTAGTTTCTCCATATACATAACATGAGGAAATTCCTAAGCTGCCAGCTATGTTTTCAGCTAGCTGAGCAAATAAGTTTTTGGTTGATGGAGGAAGCTTGGGCACTGGCTGATTAAAATGCTTATAGAATGACTTATGGACCCGGAATTGTGGGGTTGGATGCATTTCAGTCCTTCTAGTCTTTTTGACAATTAGTAGTGGAACTCCAAGGCCTGCTCCTTTATCAGCTCGTAATAGTGCTGTCTGTCCTGTAGACCAAAAAGGTAGCTCTGGCTTTAAGATAGTAAAATTTAAAGGATTGCATGTCCTTGTCTTACAATCTGGTTTGGTTGACCTACTATTTAGTAGAGCAGTCCTTCCTGAATATAAATGTTGGAGCTGTGTTAGCGTAGACCACTGAATGTTACAGTCTGGGCGTCCGATTTGTGGTTCTCCACACAGATGTTTAGGACTGTTGCTGCTAAGCCTTTCTTGTGTCAAACCATTGCAGACTGCTTCTGGTTTTTTTATGATTATGAACATACATGACATGGCAGGTATCAAAGTATAAGGAAATAGGCTCTTTATAGGAGGGAGGGGCTTCTTTGGTTTGAGCTATAAGCTTTCTTTCTTTTTCTCCCTCTGATTTAATATGTACCTCAAACCAGAATTCACAGGGTGAGAGCTTAGAGTCATAACATACACATAGCTGATTATTTCCTGGGTCACAGACTGAGTAGGTGGTCTGGTTGTATGTGCAGGTTCTTAACTTGGTTCCTGTACATTCATAGTAGGTATGGTACAGTAGAGTTTTAACTATGGTATTCCTCCTTACCCAGGTAGTGTGTACACAGTGTGGGCATCCTTCTAGAGATTTCTCCCCTTTTAGTATAGGCAGAAATGGGCCGGGCACGGTGGCTCACGCTTGTAATCCCGGCACTTTGGGAGGCCGAGGTGGGCGGATCACGAGGTCAGGAGATCAAGACCATCCTGGCTAACACGGTGAAACCCCATCTCTACTGAAAATACAAAAAATTAGCCGGTTGTGGTGGCAGGGGCCTGTAGTCCCAGCTATACTCGGGAGGCTGAGGCAGGAGAATGGCGTGAACCCGGGAGGCGGAGCTTGCAGTGAGCCGAGATCGCGCCACAGCACTCTAGCCTGGGCGACAGAGCGAGACTCCGCCTCAAAAAAAAAAAAAAAAAAAAAGTATAGGCAGAAATGGTAACAACATTAGTGTATGTAATAGAAACATGCTTACACTACACATGGGCACAGCAAACCTTCTTCTGGGCATAGACATTTGCAGCATTTGCAGTAATAACATAACAACAGAACAATCAGTATTGACAGAATTATAGCTAGGCTTATAAACTGTATATCTGGAGAGGGTTCTTTTAGCTTTGGCTGTGCATAGACTAGTCAGGTTCCTGGATGTGACTAGAGCAGAGCTTGCAGGATCCTCAAGCTTCAGCCGTGCATAGACTGACCAGCCTCCGGTGTGGCCAGAGCAGGGCAGTTGTCCTTCTTACTGGTGGTTAGGTTTCGCCGTAGGACTATTCGGGTGGGGCGATTTGGGTCTTGTTGGCCAATCCACTGGTCATCGTCAGGAGTCACTGCTGCTGCTGGTTTCAGCCAGCTATGGTGAATCCAAGGTGTGACACCTGCAACTTTAACAGCAGTGGGAGTAGACATGATCACAATGTGGGGCCTGTCCTATATGGGTCCTAGAGTGGTTGGATTCTGTTTTTCAACCTAAACAAAGTCCCAAAGTTTGAAAGGGTGTATGGGTCTGTTAGACTTACAGGCATTCTTTTCCACACCTTAGCCATGCATCTTTTGCGTGGCCATACTTAAAGCCTGCATTTGCCTTTTTAAAGTTAGTTTTTCTAGTTTACAGAGATTACCTTTAATCTGACTTATCATGGGGGGTGGCCGCTGAACAAAATCTCATAGGGCGAATACCCAGTTTGTTAGGTGGGCATGCACCTGACTCGGAGGAGGACCATGGGCAAGACCTTGATCCCACCATGAGTTTCTTGACAAAATTTCTTCAGCATCTGTTTGAGTGTTCAGTCATGCACTCCAGTTTACCTGAGATCTGCAGCCTGTAGGATCTATGTAATTTCTACTTTATTTTTAATAGTCGAGCTAAGTCCTGAACTGTTTCAGCCACAAATGTTGGTTCATTGTCTGATCTTAGAGTTAGAGGCTGTCCAAATCTGGGAATAATGTCTCTTAACACCTTGGTCCACCTCTAGTGCCTTCTCTGTCAAGGTGCGGAAGGCCTCGACCTATCCTGAAAAGGTGCAAATGAACACCAACATGTACTGATAGCCTCCCTCTCAGGGCAATCTGGTGAAGTCCATAAGCAGTTTTTCACAGTGCATGGCTCCTGTTTCCTGAACTCCCGGGAGCCAAGTAGGCCCTTTTTGTGGATTGTTCTGAGTGCAAGTTAAACACTGTTTGTTTACAAATGGCTCAAGTAATAGCAGTGAGTTGTGGCACATAGAAATGATGCCTTTAATAATGTCTTTAGTGCTGTTTTTCCCATGTGAGTTCCTTGGTGGAACTCTTTTACAAATCTGGGGACCACTATTTCAGGTATGGCTAGCCTCCCATTGGAGAATTTTTACCATCCTCCTTCAATGTAGTTCTTCTTTTCCTGGGCAAGCCAAGCCTTCTCATTTGGAGTGTAGCTTGGGATCTCCAGGAGGGGAATCTCCAGGAGGAGAGGCATAGCTAAGGCTTCTTCTTTAGAAGGTGGAGTTGTCATTGCAGCCTACTTTGCCTCTTTGTCCACCCTTCTGTATTCTTTAGCCTTTAGTGTTCTTGCTTTTTTTGGTGCCCCTTGCAGTGCATCACTGCCACCTCTTTTGGGGCCCATGCAGCATTTAAGAGCTATAGAATTTCTTCCTTGTTACTTTATTTCTTTACTTCCAGCAGTTAAAAGTCTTTTTTTCTTTATAAGTAACCTCATGGGCCAGGCGCGGTGGCTCAAGCCTGTAATCCCAGCACTTTGGGAGGCTGAGGCGGGCAGATCACGAGGTCAGGAGATCAAGACCATCCTGGCTAACACGGTGAAACCCCGTCTCTACTAAAAAATACAAAAAACTAGCCGGGCGAAGTGGCGGGCGCCTGTAGTCCCAGCTACTGGGGAGGCTGAGGCAGGAGAATGGCGTGAACCCGGGAGGCGGAGCTTGCAGTGAACTGAGATCCGGCCACTGCACTCCAGCCTGGGCGACAGAGCGAGACTCCGTCTCAAAAAAACAAAACAAAAAAAAGTAACCTCATGAACATACAAAGTGGCAGAAGCATATTTGGAATCTGTGTAAATATTTGGTTTTTTGGCCTTTTGCTAGCCAGAGAGCTCTTGTCAGAGCTATTAGCTCTGCTTTCTAAGCAGAAGTTTCTGTAGACAAAGACTGCACCGCTATACTGAGTCCAAAGTTACCAATGCATACCCAGTTCGACGGACTCCCTTTAGTATGAAACTGCTTCCATCAGTAAAATAGTCAATGTCCGGGTCCCTAAGGGGCCAGTCTGTGAAATGGCTTGAGAACACTTTATCTACCACATCCACACAGCAATGAAGGGGCCTCCTGAGACTGACTCAGTGAGGAACTAAGTAGCTGGGTTTAGGCTATTCACAGTTTTTTTTTTTTTTTTTTTTTTTTTGAGACGGAGTCTCACGCTGTTGCCCAGGCTGGAGTGCAGTGGCGCGATCTCGGCTCACTGCAAGCTCCGCCTCCCGGGTTCCCGCCATTCTCCTGCCTCAGCCTCCTGAGTAGCTGGGACTACAGGCGCCCGCCACCGCGCCCGGCTAATTTTTTGTATTTTTAGTAGAGACGGGGTTTCACTGTGGTCTCGATCTCCTGACCTTGTGATCCGCCCGCCTCGGCCTCCCAAAGTGCTGGGATTACAGGCTTGAGCCACTGCGCCCGGCCTAGGCTATTCACAGTTTTTAAAGTCAGTTTATTAGCTTCCTGTGCCAGTAGGGCAGTGTCAGCTAGTGCTTTAAAACCAGGAGGCCATCCAGGTGCCATAGAATCTAATTGCCTGGGTAAGTATGTCACTGGGCAATGCCATGACTTTATGGCTTGAGTTAGAACCTCTTTGGCCTCCCTTTCATTTGTGGACATACAAGAAGAAAAGCTTAGTTAGTTAGATCTGGCAGTCCTAAAGCTGGGGCCTGAGTCAAGGCTTCTTTGATTTCTTTAAAAGCCTTCTCCTGGTTGGCCTCCTTCTTTCCTCTTCTTTGTGGCTTTGTGTAATGGCTTAGCCATGAGCAACAAATTTGGGATCTAAATGCAGCAGAACCTTGCTGCTCTTAGGAACTCTCTTATTTGACGCCAGGTGGTTGGAGTAGGAAGTGCACAAACAGCCTGCTTTTGTTCATTACTAAGCCATCTTTTCTCTTGGCTTATATAAGAGCTTAAATGTTGGACACTTTTAGAGCAGATTTGAGCTTTTTTTCTTGACACTTTATACCCTGCCTTCCACAGCAGGTGCAGGGGGTCTTGGGTTTCTCCTGGGTTCAGTAGCCCTTGGCCAGTGTTTTTTTCATACCATGGCCTTGACCATTCTCCTTATTCTTTTGACATATATTCTTCCAATGTCCTTTCCTTTTGCACCATGCACATTAAGCTCTCTCTAGACTCGGCCAGCTTTTAAACTCCTGTCCAGACTAGCCTTTTCCATGACTGCGTTCACACCCATGTCCATGCCTCCTTGCAAAGCAGGCTTCTCTTCTTTACTAGCTGCTGCTAGTAAATTAGCCTTTCTTTTTTTTTTCTTTTTTGAGACGGAGTCTCGCTCTGTCGCCCAGGCTGGAGTGCAGTGACGTGATCTCGGCTCACTGCAAGCTCTGCCTCCTGGGTTCAGGCCATTCTCCTGCCTCAGCCTCCCGAGTAGCTGGGACTACAGACGCCCGCCACCACACCTGGCTAATTTTTTGTATTTTTAGTAAAGACAGGGTTTCACTGTGTTAGCCAGGATGGTCTCAATCTTCTGACCTCGTGATCCACCCGCCTCGGCCTCCCAAAGTGCTGGGATTACAGGCGTGAGCCACCACGCCCAGCCTAAATTAGCCTTTCTTAAGTTTCCGATCAGCCTCCTTCTTTGCCTCCTGATCTCGGTTAATGTACACCTTGGTAGCCACTTTCACTTTGTTAGTGGGGACACGAGGTTCATCCAAATTGGAAAGCCACTCCTGCCGCGGCTGGGGGCGTTGGATTAGTGGTCATTCCCCAGGAGGTGATAAAGCTCCCCTTTGTCCTTATGGGACGGGCTTCCCTGCCTTGGGCCCTTGCTCCTTACCATGGTTCCCAAAGTGCTGGTATTGTCCTGCAGCCCCATCCCCGGTTCCATTGCGCTACCAGGCAGGGTGCTGGGACACAGGGAGAGCTTGTTTCCATCCAGGTGAAGCTCCCCCATGACACACCTTGGATGCCAGGTCTTCATTGGCCCTGGGGCTCTAGTCCCACAGACAAAGGAGACAGTAAATCTGTTGTCTCCAATCATGGGTGAGTTCCCAGAAATATAACAGGATTTTAAGGAATCAGAGAGACCAATGGGGTTCAGAGGATATTTATTAATTATTTAGGTGCACCAGCCCAGTTGGATTAACATCCAAAGGACTGAGCCCCAAACAAAAAGTAACTTAAAAGTTACCTTTTAAGCAGTTTGTGGGTAGGGGAAGATATATAATTCACATACCAACTTGAACCTCCACCTCCCGGGTTCAAGCAATTCTCCTGCCTCAGCCTCCCAAGTAGCTGGGTTTATAGGCGCGCACCACCATGCCTGGATAATTTTTGTATTTTTAGTAGAGATGAGGTTTCGCCATGTTGGCCAGGCTGGTCTCTAACTCCTGATCTCAGGTGATCTGCCTGCCTTGGCCTCCCAAAGTAGATACAATTGGTTTTTGTATATTGATCTTGTATCCTGCAACCTGCTGAACTCATTTATAAAACTCACTAATAGTTTTATAGTGGATTTCTTAGAATTTTCTACATATAAGATCACATCATTTACAAAAAGAGATAATTTTACTTCTTCCTTTTCAATCTAGATCCCTTTTATTTCTTTTTCTTGGTGATTTTTTCCTGATGAGAACTTCCAATACAATATGAATAGAAATGGAAGAGCAGACATCCTAGTCTTGTTACTGATCCTGGGGAGAAAGCAGTCCATCTTGCACCATTAAGTATTGTATTAGTTCATTCTCATGCTGCTAGGCTGGGGAGGCCATCATGGCAGAAGGCAAGGAAGAGCAAAGGCACATCTTACATGGCAGCAGGCAACAGAGCATATGCAGGGGAACTGTCCTTTATAAAACCATGAGATCTTGCAAGACTTATTCACTATCATGAGAACAGCATGGGAAAATCCACCACCATGATTCAATTACCTCCCACCAGGTCCCTCCCAAGACACATGGAGATTATGGGAGCTACAATTCAAGATGAGATTTGGATGGGAACACAGCCAAACCATATCATTCTGCCCCAGCCCCTCCCAAATCTCATGTTCTTCCATTTCAAAGCCAATCATGCCTTTTCAACAGTCCCCTAAAGTCTTAACTCATTCCAGCATTAATGCAAAAGTCCAAGTCCAAAGTCTCATCTGAAGCAAGGCAACTCCCTTCTTACCTATGAGCCTGTAAAATCAAAAGCAAGTTAGTTACTTCCTAGATACAATGGGGGTACAGGCATTGGGTAAATACGGCTGTTCCAAATGGGAGAAATTGGCCAAAACAAAGGGGCTACAGGCTCCATGCAAGTCCAAAACCCAACAGGGCAGTCATTAAACCTTAAAGTTCCAAAGCGATATCCTTTAACTCCATGTCTCACATCCAGGTCATGGTGATGCCAGAGGTGGGCTCCTACAGCCTTGGGAAGCTCTGCCCCTGTGGTTTTGCAGGGTATAGCCCCCTTCCAGCTGGTTTAACAGACTGGCATTGAGAGTCTGCAGCTTTTTCAGATACACAGTGCAAGCTGTTGGTGGATCTACCATTCTAGGGTCTGGAGGACGGTGGCCCTCTTCTCACAGCTCCACTAGGCAATACACCAATGGGGACTTTGTTTGGGGACTTCAACCCCACATTCCCTTCTGTACTGCAGAGATTCTACATGAGGGCCCCACCACTGCAGCAAACTTCTGCCTGGACATCCCAGAGTTTCCATACATCCTCTGAAATCTAGGCAAGGTTCCCAAACCTCAATTCTTGACTTCTGTGCACCTGCAGTCTCAACACAACATGGAACCTGCCAAAGATTGGGGCTTGCACTCTCTGAAGTTCAGCCTGAGCTATACCTTGGCCCCTTTTAGCCATGGTTGGAGTGGCTGGGATGCAGGGCACCAAGTCCCTAAGCTGTCACTGCAGGGGGACCCTGGACCTGGCCCAGGAAACCATTTTTCCCTCCTAGGCCTCCAGGCCTGTAATGACCAGGGCTGACACAAAGGACTCTGATATCCCCTGAAGATATTTTCCACATTATCTTAGTGAATAACATTCAGCTTCCTGTTACTTAGCAAATTTCTGCAGTAGGCCTGGATTTCTTCCCAGAAAATTTTTTTTCTTTTCTATTACATCATCAGTCTGCAAATTTTCCAAATTTTTATTCTCTGCTTCCTCTTGAACACTTTACCACTCAGAAATTTCTTCCACCAGATACCCTAAATCATCTCTCTCAAGTTCAATATTCCATAGATCTCTAGGCCAGGAGCAAAATGCCACCAGTCTCTTTGCTAAAGTATAACAAGAGTCACTTTTGCTCCAGTCCCCAAGAACTTCCTCATTTCCATCTGAGACCACCTAAATCTGGGCTTTATCGCCCATATCACTATCAGCATTTTGGTCTAAGCCATTCAACAAGTCTCCAGGAAGTTCCAAACTTTCCCACATCTTTCTGTCTTCTTCTGAGCCCTCCAAACTGGTCCAACCTCTGCCTGTTACCCAGTTCCAAAGTCGCTTCCACATTTTCAGGTGTTTTTACAGCAGTGCTCCACTACCTGGTGCCAATTTACTGTATTAGTCTGTTCTCATGCTGCTAATAAGGATATATCTGAGACTGGGTAATTTGTACAGGAAAGAGGTTTCACAGACTCAGAGTTCCACATGGCTGGAGAGGCCTCACAATCATGGTGGAAGGTGAAAAAGGAGCAAAGGCACATCTTACATGACAGCAGGCAAGACAGTGTGTATGGGGAACTGCCCTTTATAAAACCATCAGATCTCATAAGACTTATTCACTATCACAAGAACTGCATGGGAAAAACCTAACCTCATGATTCAAATTACCTCCCACTGGGTCCCTCCCATGACACGTGGGGATTGTGGGAGCTACAATTCAAGATGAGATTTGGGTGGGGACACAGCAAAATCATATCAAGTATGATGTTACCAACATTCTTGAATGAGTCATTTTATGGACCAAAGTTTTCATTTCTCTTGGATCAATACCTAGGTATAGAATTATTGGATCATAAAATAGGTATATATTCAACTTTACACAGAGTTGTCTAACAGTTTTTCAAAGTGGCATTTGTACCCAGACATCAATCAGGCTTCTGTTGTTGTATATTGTCTATCACATTTCAATTAGTTTTAGAAAACAGGAAGATCCCCAAACTGTGAACTTTTTACTGCACCTTAATTTGAAGTCTTTCTAGTAATAGAATGAACAGATCTGTAACCCTCAAGAAGTTCTTAAGGACTCAGATTAGAAACAACTCTTGTATTTACAACTCAAATTCATTCCCTCATATATTTACCCTCTGTCCACTGCACGAACTCCCTCAAATTCTTCCCTGGTCATTCCATGAAGAGGAGCCCAACTAGATCACACAATGCTCCATGTGAACCATCGTTCACTTTATTTGCGTCTGACATTTTTCTAGTGACATCAAAACAATTAGGAGGAATCTCCCTAACCAAGGTAACCATGGAGAGGTGGTTGTACAGTCTAGTCTCGACGCAGATCTTTTTCCTGCCTGCTGCCCTCCCAATGATCATCTGTTTATATCAACTATGATCAAAAGAATTCAAACATTCTGCAGGCTTCAGCATGCTATCTGGTACCTATCTCATACCACAAACTCAGCTATCCATCCTCAGGACTGATGTCAGCATCTTCTTCAAAGCACTGCACATCTCTGTGGGCAGGTGTTACATCAGGATGACATCCACATGCTCAAGTCACCTGGGAGCCCTATATTCTAGAATATCTCTGTGTGGTTTATTTTAGTCAGTTCTCCATCATCATAAAGTTCTCCTTTTTTTCCTAAAATGAAAATATTGCTACTGCTTTGGCAGATTATGAAAGTAATGCATGTTTGCTTAAAGAATTAAAGAAGCCTAGAACATACAAAGCATAATTTTTTCCTCTATAAAATGGCTGTTTGGGATTTATACTTCCGGGTTTTCAAAATGCACTTAAGATATTATGGACATTTGTGAATGGTATAGGTATATAGCTGAAAGTTATTCTTTTTAATGGCACCATATTTCATAGTATGAGTATATGTTAATTTACTTATTATTAAGCATTTCAGCCATATAGAAAAGTACCAAGAATAATGTAACAAATATCCATGTGCCACTTGCTAATTTGAAAAAAGTTCAGTTGCATTTAACTGCCATCAAATGACCCTGTTTGCCATTTGTCTTTTGAGTTTTTCTTTGGGGATGTTTTTGTCATGCATATTTTTAATTCACAGAGTTTAATTTATTAATCTTTTCCTTTATGGCTTCTGAATTTCCCTTATGGCTTCTGAATTTTGAGTTATTTTTAGAAAGGCTTTGCCTGCTGCACAAATTGTGAAGAAATTGTCCCATGTTTTCTTTTAAAACTTTTATTTTTCCAATTTTTACATTTAAATATTTTTTCTGTTTGGAATTAAGCCACGTATAGTGTAACATATGAATCAAGCTTAATTTTTTTTCCAGATGCCAATACATTTGGCCCACTTCTGAATAGTTTATTGTAGTCCTCCTTTGATTTAAGTTGCCATCGTTAATATGCACCAAATTCTCACGTGTATTTTGATCTCATACTAAACTAGATTTCCCATTCTGTTTCACTTGACTTTCTGCAACATTGCTGTATATTTTAATTAGCTAATTAATTTAACATACATGTTAATTTATAATATGCATATCCTCATTGTTCTTCTTTTTCAGAGTGGTCCGGGCTATTTTTGTTGTTGTTCATTCTTACGTAAACTTTTCAATTGGTATATGTAATTATTAAAAGGCTATTAATATGTCTTGAAGAATAACATTGTATTTAATAATTTAACTGAAAATAATTTGCGTTTTTTATACCATTGAGCCTGCTTGTATAAGGCCTTTTCTGGCCTAGTGCTGTAATAGTGTTTTAGAGTAAGTTGTTCCCATATATTTTCTATCTATTTCATACTATGTATAGATAATATCTATTTTAATTATTATTTATTTCTATTCTCTTTCATAATGTGGGTCTGTTATCCTACATCTTCTGACTGTTATTTGTAAATATAAAAGTAATTGAGTTTGATGTATTAACATCTTCCCTCATTAACTTACATAATTATCTTATTGTTAATAATAGTTTTTCAAGTAATTCTCTTGGGTGTTCCGATTATTCAACAGTATCATTGGAGCTAGAGATATTTTCCCTTCCCCTTTCCAATTTTTTAAATAAACTTTGTATTTTAGAACAGTTTTAGATTTCCAGAAAACTGGTGAAGATGGCACAGAAAGTTCCCATTTACCGCACCTCACATTTCCCCTATTATTAACACCATACATTAGAATGCTACATTTGTTACACTTGCTGAACCAATATTGATACATTATTATTAACTAATGTTCACTCTTTATTCATGCTTCTTTAATGTTTAGCTAATGTCCTCTTTCTGATCCAGAACTAATGACATGTAGTTGTCTCCTTAGGCTCCTCTTGGCCGTGACAGCTTCTCAGACTCGCTTTTTTTTTTTTTTTTTTTTTTTTTGAGATGTAGTCTCACTCTGTCGCCCAGACTGAAGTGCAATGGCGGGATCTCAGCTCACTGCAACCTCCGCCTCCCGGATTTAAGTGATTCTCCTACCTCGGCTCCTGAGTAGCTGGGACTAGCCGCATGCATCACCACGCCCAGCTAATTTTTGTATTTTTAGTAGACGGGGTTTCACCATGTTGGCCAAGCTGGTCTCAAACCCCTGACCTCCAGTGATCCGCCCGCCTCGGCCTCCCAAAGTACTGGGATTAGAGGCATGAGCCACTGACAATTTCTATGCCTCTAACTTATTCCCCTTATCTTGTGGAGCTGGTACCTCCAGAGCAATGTTATACAGAAGTGGAGATCACAGGCATTCTTTCCTATTTTTAGCTAGCTGGAATGCCTCTGGAGTGGCCTATGACGCCTTCTCAGCTGAGATAGACATATTTTATCAAGATAATGAAATCTTTTCTGTATTTTCCTATATTTCTCTAGTATTCCTCTCCAGATTACAGTCAATGGTGTCATTTTTCTTAGTATTTGTCTTTGCATTGTTTAATGTGCTTATGTTCGTGTTTCTGCCTAGGAGGAAAGGAATGGCAGCAGTTTTCCAGGCTAGCTGGCCTCACAACCCGATGGCTCTCTTCTGTTCCGCTGCCACAGACACAGACTGTCTGTCTCCTGAGAATTTGAAATTTGGCCAACCTGCCCCCTCTGCTTCTCTGAACCAAACTGGGGCCAGGAGGACTTCTGACCCAAGTGCTGATCACCTCTCTTCCTACAGCGCACCGTGCACCCTCTGCTCAGGAAATGCCTTTGGTGTGTTGCTGACGTCTGTGCCTGCTGCATCTCTCACCGCCCTGCACTTCACCCTATCCCACACAGGTTTCACCTGATCTCAGCTGCTTTGGGCAGACCATCCAGGTATTTTGGAGTCCGAAAAGGATCTCTGTCTCCAAGTATGGTGCAAATGCAGTTTGGGGGTTTTAAAATTCATTCTTCTTAGTGCTGGTTCATAATTTCTCAGAAAAGGTGAAAATGCAGACTTTTGCAGTTACATTCAATATGAAAAGTCTTAACAAAGTAATTTTTGACCTAAAGCCCATCAGTATTTCTGGAACAATTCAGTCAATCTTTGAACTTGGTCACATAAAGTCTTATTAGAAATACAATGGGGATTTTGGAGATAGGACTAGCGAACTTTGTGTAGTTAAACAGAAACTTGAATTGCCAGTGTAGAGTACTTGATTAAGAGATAAGGAAATCCACTCATTCAGTAAAAAATAATTGAGCTTTGTGCTAGCCATTTTACTAGGCAGTTAGGTGGCGGGTATTTTTGGTGGAGTGAGCCTAATTCATGATTAAAATATTGTTTCTCCTGAACCTCAATTTCTTGGAGTAATAAAATCAACCTTATCTACTTTAAGAAGAGGGTAAAATGAGTGTCAATATATAAAAGCACTTGGATTTCTGATTTTCTGAAAGGGGAATTTAGAGCTATTGTAAGCTTTCAAGGGGTAAAGTATTATGACCACAAAAAATAGGTGGAGTTTAGGTCTAGTTCATTTGAGTCAAGAAAGGCTGGAGATGGAGTGGACAGTCTCTGACTGGATGTAGGGTACAGGATACAGAATGACAGATGGTTGTGGCATGACCAAGGGTAGAGATGGGCTGTAACGATAACAGGAATAAGATGTGTAGGAAATGCCGGGCGCGGTGGCTCATGCCTGTAATCCCAGCACTTTGGGAGGCCGAGACGGGCGGATCACGAGGTCAGGAGATCGAGACCATCCTGGCTAACACGGTGAAACCCCGTCTCTACTAAAAAAATACAAAAAACTAGCCAGGCGAGGTGGCGGGCGCCTGTAGTCCCAGCTACTCGGGAGGCTGAGGCAGGAGAATGGCGTGAACCCGGGAGGCGGAGCTTGCAGTGAGCTGAGATCTGGCCACTGCACTCCAGCCTGGGTGACAGAGCGAGACTCCGTCTCAAAAAAAAAAAAAAAAAAAAAAAAAGATGTGTAGGAAAAAGATGCCTGAGGGCTTGAGACAGGCAAATTATGGGGCCAAAGGAAAACAGGAGCCAACAGTTAAGTGAGGTTGATGGTTAGAAGACAATGAGTGAAACACATCCCTGATGCAAAGATTATGTCTCCTCATTTTCCCACTCCTAGGTCAGTTTCCATTTATGTTAGGTGCTCACTTGTCCCCAGTGTGATCAGAAAGTCCTTGTTTTAGGCTGGGATTCTGGAAGCATGCTCTGAGGCTCTGAGATTAGCATGCAGGAGATTTAGTAGGGAGTCCTCTTGGAAACCACACCTGTAAGGGCATAAACAAAGCAGACTGGGGCTGGACGCGGTGGCCCACGCCTGTAATCCCAGCACTTTGGGAGGCCAAGGCGGGCGGGCCACCTGAGGTCAGAAGTTTGAGACCAGCCTGGCCAAGATGGTGAAACTCCATCTCTACTAAAAAATACCAAAAAATTAGCCAGGCTTAGGGGCGGGCACCTGTAATCCCAGCTACTCAAGAGGCTGATACAGGAGAATCGCTTGAACCCAGGAGGCAGCGGTTGCAGTGAGCCAAGATCACACCACTGCACTCCAGCCTGGGCAACAAGAGCAAAACTCCATCTCAAAAAAAAAAAGGAAGAAAGCAGTTTAGAAAGTGGGAAAAGTGGAACTGCAACACAGTTGCAACAGAGGCCTCAGCTAATCTTATTGGAGCTCTGGAGTAGCAATGGCCCTTGAGAGTTATCCCAAATCTAGGCAAGGGGCAAGTGCTTGCATCTCCTCATTATCCAGTCACTGAATATGAGCTGCCCCCAGGGAGGATGAGTCCTGAAGGGAGACCAGCTGAGAGCTATCAGGGCCAACATTCCCGATGACTAGTAGAGTGAGTGCTTCAGTCCTGAACTGGTGGGTGTGTGGACAGCACCCCTTAACACCCTGACAGTCTCAAGCGCAGAGCAGGATGGCAGCTGACTCAGTCTGTGACTCAAGGCTGCTGCCTCTTGACTCTGTACTTTCCTTTGGTCTCACCTTTCCCTACTTTGCTCCACTGCCCCACTCCCATGCACTTTAACTACAAGAAAACCCTACAACTACCCCCTGACCACACAGTGCCCTCTTAACACCACTCTGCCTTCTCAGATGCTATTTCATCAGCTTGGGGAGACCTTTCTCCCTTCCCTTCATCAAAATCATGCCTCTCCTATAAGGTCTACTTCAAAAGTTAATCATATTATGAGATTTGAAATGTAATCAACTTCTCCTTTCTCTGGAGTCCCAAAGTATCTTTCTTGTGGCTCGATTATCACACTTGTCTTGCTTGCAGTATAGTTAATCCTGCGTTTGTGTTTCCTTTATCAGATTGTTAATTCCATGAGTGGCAGAACTTACTTCTTTATTCCTTTATTAGTTCCATAAACTAGCATTCTGCTTGGCACAAAATAGGCAATTATTTCAACAGAAATCGTTCCAAATTGTTATAAGTTTCTTGCAAATAATCTCCCTAAAGGTCTAAAGACCCTTTGGCTTCACCCTGTATTATTCCTTCTCATGACAAGCAGATGAAATTAATTTACTTATTCAATAGAATTTGAGAGCCTACTATGGGACAGATATTGGCTGGATTAGTTCCTGTCACTCTTATTGTTATTGTTGTTGAGGTAAAAGTCTCATAATATAAAATGAACCATTTTTAAATGCACAATTCAGTAGCATTTAGTATATTCACAACATTGTACAACCCACCCTTCTATCTAGATCCAAAACATTTACATCACCCCAAAAGCAAACCCACTTCTATTGTTCCTGAGCAAATTACACCTAGGCTAGGTATGTTGCAACAAGAAAGACATGAATCTAATGTCTGAAAATTTATAGTTAAACCCATCTTTGTTTAGAAATCATGCTGGCTGGTCGGGTGCGGTGTCTCACACCTATAATCCCAGTACTTCGGGAGGCCGAGGCAGGCGGATCACCTGAGGTCAGTAGTTCCAGACCAGCCTGGCCAACACGGTGAAAGCCTATCTCTACTAAAAATACAAAAATTAGCCAGGCGTGGTGGTGCATGCCTGTAATCCCAGCTACTCGGGAGGCTGAGGCAGGAGAATCACTTGAACCTGAAAGGCCGAGGTTGCAGTGAGCCAAGATCACACCATGACACTCCAGCCTGGGCGACAGAGCAAGACTCCATCTCAAAAAAAAAAAAAAAAGAAATCATGCTGGCTTTCTTTCTATGATTCTTTTGCTTAATGGGAAGAAACTTTATTTTGGGTGTTCTAAGAGGGTTATGTTTGGATGTCACCAGAAGTTCTACATTCCTATCCTGAGGGAATATTCTCTCCAAATTTGGAATAAGAGGAGCTCTCACTGACTTTGAGAAAATGAAAGACCCTTTCTCAGGCAGAGATATGGAAGCCACTTGGATTGCACCTCACAGACTTGGTACAGCCTGTGATGGAAATGAAGGGGCAGTAAAGCCCCTTTGACCAGCTTTTGTATTTTGGTGCCCTAAAGTTTATGTCTTGCTATGATTAAATGAATAAAATTAACAGCTCTACCAGGAAAAGAGAGGCAGCCTCTGATTGGGCATATCCAAAACTTTCCTTTATCTATGACCTAGGAACATAGGTGCTTTGCATTCATCATCTTTTTTTTTTTTTTTTTAATCCCTCTGAAGTATGTTTTACAGAAGAGAAAACTGAGGCTAACAGAGAAAAGTAACATGCTCAGACTAACAAAGGAATGCAGAGCTAGGATTTGGCAGATCATAGCCCACCTCACAGAGGTTGTCTAAGGAAACACTGCCTAGGAACTGGCCCATCCCTAATATCTTTTTTTTTTTTTTTTTTTTTTTTTTTGAGACAGAGTCTCACTCACTCTGCACCCAGGCTGAAGTGCAGTGGCATGATCTCTGCTCACTGCAACCTCTGCCTCCCAGGTTCAAGTGATTGTCATGCCTCAGCCTCCAAAGTATCTGGGATTGCAAGCACATTGGCTACTTTTTGTGCTTTTAGTAGAGATAAGGTTTCACTATGTTGGCCAGGCA
Source organism: Macaca thibetana thibetana (assembly GCF_024542745.1). Taxonomy (NCBI): domain Eukaryota; kingdom Metazoa; phylum Chordata; class Mammalia; order Primates; family Cercopithecidae; genus Macaca; species Macaca thibetana. The sequence continues at coordinate 15,198,284 of NC_065579.1, forward strand.
GGTCTCAAACTCCTGACCTCAAGTTATCGGCCCACCTCTGCCTCCCAAAGTGCTGGGATTGCAGGCATGAGCCACCATGCCCACCCCCTAACTTATTCGCTCTCGTCTCCAAGTCCCCTACAGCGAGACAGCAACACACAGCCCGAAGTGGAGATGGCAACAGTGAACGCTTTGATTCCTCCCCTTGGGTGAGTTCACATCTACAGCATGTGGTGAAGCAATGGCTCATCAGCAGCTCTGATTCTCATCCACGTCAGGAGATTTAACACAGACACGATCAGGAAAAAAATGCTCCCTGGGGCTTTAAACGAGTTTATTTTATTTTATTTTCTATGAAGGCAACATCAACTTTCCCTCTTTAAAATCACTTTACTGAAAATAAATTTTCTGGAAATGCATTCTTTATAAATGTAAAGCGTGCAAGAATGTATAAACATAACAGAAGCATTTGTAACTGGTTAACTCAATTAATAGCTTGCAAGATAAGTTTTTGTTTTGGGAGGAATTGGAGGTCTCCCAGATTTTGTTGGAGTATTTGCTTAATTAAGGCTGTAAGGACAGAGATAGCAATTTATCTTAATAGTATGAAAGGATTAATTAAATGATTTAAATGACTTGTAAGAAATGACTAACTGGCTGGGTGCAGTGGCTCAAGCCTGTAATCCCAGCACTTTGGGAGGCCGAGGCGGGTGGATCAAGAGGTCAGGAGATCGAGACCATCCTGGCTAACATGGTGAAACCCTGTCTCTACTAAAAATACAAAAAACTAGCCGGGCGAGGTGGTGGGCGCCTATAGTCCCAGCTACTCGGGAGGCTGAGGCAGGAGAATGGCGTAAACCCAGGAGGCAGAGCTTGCAGTGAGCCGAGATGGCACCACTGCACTCCAGCCTGGGCGACAGAGCAAGACTCTAGCATCAGAGCAAGATCCTAGCTCTGCATTCCTTTGTTAGTCTGAGCATGTTACTTTTCTCTGTTAGCCTCAGTTTTCTCTTCTGTAAAACATACTTCAGAGGGATTTAAAAAAAAAAAAAAAAAAGATGATGAATGCAAATAAAAAATAAAAAAATAAAAAATAAAAAAAATAAAAAAAATAAATGACTAACCAGTCCGGGCGCGGTGGCTCACGCCTGTAATCCCAGCACTTTGGGAGGCCGAGGCAGATGGATCACCAGGTCAGGAGACCGAGACCATCCCAGCTAACACGGTGAAACCCCGTCTCTACTAAAAAATACAAAAAATTAGTCGGGCGTGGTGGCAGGCGCCTGTAGTCCCAGCTACTCGGGAGGCTCAGGCAGGAGAATGGAGTGAACCCGGGAGGCAGAGATTGCAGTGAGCCGAGATCGCGCCACTGCACTCCAGCCTGGGTGACAGAGCAAGACTCCATCTCAAGAAAAAAAAAAAAGAAATGACTAACCAAACTTTTGAATCACCCAAAAGTTAAAAACTAGGGCCAATGGCTGGGCCCAGTGGCTCACACCTGTAATGCCAGCACTTTGGGAGGCCGAGGTAGGTGGATCGCCTGAGGTCAGGAGTTCAAGATCAGCCTGGCCAACATGGTGAAACTCTGTCTGTACTAAAAATACAAAAAAATTAGCTGGGCGTGGTGGCGGGCGCCTGTAATCCCAGCTACTTGGGAGGCTGAAGCAGGAGAATTGGTTGAACCCAGGAGGCAGAAGTTGCGGTGAGCTGAGATCATGCCATTGCACTCCAGCCTGGGCAATAAGAGCAAAACTCTGTCTCAAAAACAAAAACAAGGTCGGGCGCCGTGGCTCAAGCCTGTAATCCCAGCACTTTGGGAGGCCGAGACAGGCGGATCACGAGGTCAGGAGATCGAGACCATACTGGCTAACACGGTGAAACCCCGTTTCTACTAAAAAAAAAAAAAACCCAAAAAAAAACTAGCCGGGCGCGGTGCCGGGCGCCTGTAGTCCCAGCTACTCAGGAGGCTGAGGCAGGAGAATGGCGTAAACCGGGGAGACGGAGCTTGCAGTGAGCTGAGATCTGGCCACTGCACTCCAGCCTGGGCGACAGAGCGTGACTCTGTCTCAAAAAAAAAAAAAAAAAAAAAAAAAACTAGGGCCAATATTTTAAGAGAGGATGATACTTTTCAAATTTCATAATTTTTTAACAACCATATTTGTACAATGTCAACAATAACTTTTAGTTGATTATTTTTATTTCAATTGATAGCAGGCACTTCAAAATGATTAAGGAGATATTGTCACGCTTTATTAATCCTTAATTTTAATTACGAAGGCATTGTTTATAAACAAGTAAAAGAACTTGGCTGGGCGAGGTGGCTCATGCCTGTAATCCCAGCACTTTGAGAGGCTAAGGCAGGCAGATCACCTGAGGTCAGGAGTTCAAGACCAGCCTGGCCCATGTGGTGAAACCCTGTCTCTACTGAAAATACAAAAAATTAGCCTGGCGTGGTGGCGCTTGCCTGTAATCCCAGTTGCTTGAGAAGCTGAGGCAAGAGAATCGCTTGAACCCGGGAGGCAGAGGTTGCAGTGAACCTAGTACCACTGCATTCCAGCTTGGGTGACAGAGTGAGACTCCATCTCAAAAATAAAATAAAATAAGATAAAACATAAACAAGTAAATGACCTCAAATAAATGTATTCCTGGCCTATGTATTATTTAATTTTTTTTTTTTTTTTTTTTTTTTAGACAGTGTTTCACTCTTGTTGCCCAGGCTGGAGTGCAATGGCGTGATCTTGGCTCACCGCAACCTCCACCTCCCGGGTTCAAGCGATTCTCCTGCCTCAGCCTCCCGAGTAGCTGGGATTACAGGCATGTGCCACCACGCCTGGCTAATTTTGTATCTTTTAGTAGAGACGGGTTTTCTCCACGTTGGCCAGGCTGGTCTCAAACTCCTGACCTCAGGTGATCCACCCGCCTCGGCCTCCCAAAGTGCTGGGATTACAGGCCACCGTGCCCAGCCTATTTAAAACTTTTTAATATTCCTCTGTTATAATTAGAACAAAACATGGCCACAAACAAGTGAGAAACTGTGTTTGAATTTTCACAAATATGTTTGGATTTTAAATGCCTTGTAGTTCGTGTTGGGAAATCAGACCATTCTAATGTCTTCATATCCTCACCCTTATATCAGTATAAAAAGTTTGGCTTCAATGAACAGATAATCCTTTATAATCCTTTATAATCCTCAATAAAGAATTGAGATCTGGTTTCATCACTTCGCTAATTGTTTCTTCATACATCTGGCTCAATGGAATATACTATGCCTGAGATATATTATTAGAAAAACAGTTTTCTATATTGTTCCACAAAAGCAAGAAATTAATTAGAGGGCCCATTTGCCACAGCAAAAGGTAGGGATTTACTCTATCAGCCAATGCTCTGCAATTCCCTCTGGAGAAACCCATCAGTTCAGGTTAGAAGGGAAAGTCTTTGCCTTGCAATATTACCTACAACTTCATTCAAACACTGCTCAGAGTTCTCATCAGACTGACTCATGGCTGCAGGCAAGCCTGGTGTGAGGAAGGATGCCTCAGCCCAGGTGAACCCTTGCCAGGCTGGACTTGTCTAGTGGGAGAGAAAAAGTTGCCTGCAGGGTGAGAAGCCATCTTTCCACTATGGGTGTAGGCCTTCCTCCTGACACTGGCTCAGGAATCTCTTACTAAAATACAATTTTAAGTAAGCTTTGAATGTGGAAAGTTCATTGACTGTGCATTTCAGCTTTTCATTTTTCTACAGAGCATCATGGAGATCATGATCCATGGTGGACTGCGTGTAAGATGAGCTGGGGGTGTCAGCAGAATATATTTGGAGGAATCCACAGTATTGGCAGAGCACAAAAAGGCCCCTGCAGGTTTTGAAGAGCTGTAGGATGTACTTGCGAAATTTCTCCCCCAGAAAAAAGTAGATGATGGGATTAAGGCAGCAGTGAACAAAAGCCAGAGTTTCTGTGGCCTGGATGGCATAGTCCAAGTATCTTTCAAAAGTGCAGTCCTGAAGGACTTCTAGATCCACCAGGGTCTCTAGGAAGAGCACTATGTTGTAAGGTGTCCAGAACCCAAGGAAGAGGACCACCACGGCAAAGATCATCTTCACCGCCTTGTTCTTCTTCTCGTTTTTACAGTGCTGCAAGGTTCTGATGATCATGGAGTAGCAAAACAGCATGATCCCGAAGGGGATCACCAATCCGAGAATGTTGATTTCCAGGGAGCTGATAACCTTCCAGGTCGTGGAGTTGAGCGAGTACTTGGTTTTGCAGTAAGTATGGTTGCGCTCAGTATAACAAGTGCTGAACAGAAAGCCAGGAAGGGAGGCGAACACAGCCACTGACCATGTAGCTAAACTGGTGATGACCCCATAAGTCAAGGTCCTTGCCCTCAAGGAAAACACCGCATGCACAATTGCCAGGTATCTATCAATGCTCATAAGCATGACGAAGAATATGCCGCTGTAAAAGCCCACCAAGTAAATCCAGGAAATCATCTTGCACAGACCTAGCCCAAAAACCCACTGGTCTGCTGCATAGTAGCCCCAAAACGGGAGGGAAAACACGAAGAGCAGATCTGAGATGGCAAGGTTGAGCAGGTACACGTCAGTCATGGACCTGAGCCGCTTGTATTTGAACAGGACCAGAACCACCACAGAATTTCCAAGCAGCCCAAATACAAAAACCAAGGAGTACAGCGGGGGCAGGAAGAGCTCCCCAAATGCCTTGATGCCTTCTTTGGTGCAAGGCTTGGGGATACTTTCATACAGATAGTAATTGCTGTATATGCTTTCATCAAGGGTGGTGTCTGCTATATCCGTGGGGTTCATTTTTTAACTCTACAGGCTCCTCAAGGCAGGTCTGGGCCCAACCTGAAGAAGCTAATGAGGGGAAGAGCAAAGGAGATTTTTGTGAGAACAAAAATAAACCAAAGTGTTGCTAAATGCAGAGCATAGCTGCGTACTGTTTTGCTCTAGGTCTGTATATGCCTTTCCCAAGATGAAGGGCTCGATTACTCACAGGACCCTGCAGCCAGATGAAATAATTTTGGGCTTTGGAGGCAGACAGGTTTGTTTCAGATTCCAGTTCGGGCACTCACTAATGTTCTTACCTCTCTGCTAGGAGCTTCAGTTCTCTCGTTTGTAAGTGAGGATCGTAAAACCTCCTTTTCAAGCAGGTGTTCTTCAAGGATGTATTTCAAAAAGATATTTCATAGTCTGGGGTTACTGAAATCACTTTCAGGGATGACAAAATCAGTTGAACAATTCTCAATTGGGTGTATTTTATATGCATGATCATGATCATGATCATCGTTAAACTGCATATAAAAATCATTTCTATGCACAGAATCCTATTAGAGTGGGAATTCGCCTGATGGATCTAGAAAACACATATTGCAGGCAGAAGTAAAACCTCTATCTCCCCAACCACCTTCACTCCTATCTCAATTGGTAGATAAAGAGGTTGAAATCTTCTTAAAATTTATCATATGCTGACGACATGTCTATCAGAGGGACTCAGGGCTAAAGGACTTTCCGACTCAAGGCCACTCCCTTGCTTCCTTTTTGAGGCTTTTGTGGGGCCCTCACATTCCTTGTTAAAAATCCTTTTCACATTCGTCAGTAAATTCACATTCGATCTCTCCCCACACCCTCACCACCACACACCCAATGCCCAAACTGTGTTTCTCAAGAAAGAGCTTCTGAAACCAGGTGTGCGGTGGCCCATGCCTATAATCCCAGCACTTTGGGAGGCCGAGGAGGGAGGATCACTTGAGCCAAGGAGCTCCACACCAGCGTGAGCAACATAGGGAGACCCTGTCTCTACAAAAAAATTGTTTTAAAAGTTAGCTGGGTGTGATGGTATGTGTTGATAGTACCAGCTACTCAGGAGGCTGAGGCGGGAGGATCCTTTGAGCCCAGGAGTTCAAGGCTGCAGTGGGCTATGATGGCACCACTGCACTTCAACCTGGGCAGCAGAGTGAAACCCTGTCTCAAGAAAAAAAGGAAAGAAAAGAGAAGAGAAGAAAAAGAAAAAAAGAAAAAGATTTTGATTTACTCATGCAAATAGACACTGAACACCTGTTGCATCGCAGAGTCTCCAAAAAAGTTTGTTGAATGACTAACAATTCTACTCTTTCTCCACCATTTACCAGTAAAAATGAAAGGCATAAACAAGGCTGAGGAGTTAGGAAATTATCAGGAGAACAAAAAACCAGGAGACAGAGCTGGTAAGGGTCTGGAATTATTCTGTAGGTCTTGTGTGTGTGGTATTTCTTGCCTGGGAGTCTTGCTAGAAGCAAGAAGCAGACAAGTGTATATTTTTAATGAAAATGATCTATTTATTTTGGGCATGTGGACTCAGGCCAGATGTGTGCAGGAGGAGAGCCCCACATAAATGAATGCCCATCACATGAGGGCTCGGAGGGTGTGGGGACAGGTAGAAGGTGTGTGGGCTGCAAGGTAGGTGCCAAGTGTAAGCCCTAGACTCGCGAGGGGCCTGAGTGTCTGAGCCAGGTCCAGAAAGCAGTGTGCGACCCAAGACCCTGAGAATGTCCCCATCCCCACTTACCTTGCTTTTCTGAAAGCGGCTCTGAGGAAGGTCTGTGAGGGTCTGTGAGGCAATGCCAGGCTTGCTCAGGAAGCACGATGCTAAGAAGGACCGGTGCCTTTCAAGGGTGCGTGGCTTCCTGTGAGCACGAGTTCTCTCCCTCACCCAATTGTACTGAGTTCAAGTGGGGTTTTTTGATAGAAGTAGGAAGCAGAAAATGATTCTTAGTCATTTCCCAAGACTGAAGGCCAAGAAGATGTGCTAAGAAAAGATCAAGGAAAAAAATGAAGTCAGTTTCTTTTTAAAAAAGAAAATTTTTAGTTTTTAAAAATGTATTTGTTGGCTTTTAAAAAAGAGATGTTTTTAAAGAAATAGGGTCACCCAGACCAGTGTTCAGTGGTGCAATCACAGCTCACTGTAACCTCGAACTCCTAGGCTCAAGTGATCCTCCTGCCTCAGTCTCCCAAGTAGCTGAGACTAGAGGTGCAAGCCACCATGGCTGACTAATTTTATTTTTTGTGGAGATAGGGGTCTTGCTACATTGCCCAGGCTGATCTTGAACTCCTGGCCTCAAGTAATCCTCCCACCTCAGCTTCCTAAAGCACTGGGATTACAGGCATCAGCCACTGCTTTTTGGCTTTTTAGTTTAAAAAAAAAAATTCCATTTAACTGGCCATATGCTGTAGCAACAATCTCTACATTTTGGATCAGCAACCTGTTTGTTAGTTTCTCATCATGGATATGCAGGGACCAGCAATCAAGATGTGCCATGTTCTCCTGACAACTGGGATCTGAGAGGCCAGAGTGAGAAGGAAGGCCAGAGATAGTCAAGAAAAAGGATATTCAAGAGGAGAGAAGAGAAAAACTTGTCCAAATGTATGTGTCTGTGAGTGACTTGGAGGGCATCAGCCAACCACATTGTTTGATTCAGTAGTTGACACGGCCTCAGACCGGTGTGAAGTGACCTGGCAAAATAGCTTCAAGTCCTTTTGCAACAGGAAGACCCTCACCCAAGCGCCTTCTGCTTGGAGATTGCGGAGCTTCGCTGGCCGTGGTCTTGGCTGAGGTCTTGATCTTCACTTTGGATGTGGGTAGCAGTCATAGCCAAGGAGCGGACATGAGCCCTAAGTCTCTCATAGCCTCAGCTTTTGGCAACTTCCAGATGCTTTCCCTGTGTTTCAACAGTTGCTTAGCTCTTTGGTTCAACTTAAAAGAGCCATAAATATCATTCTTTCTGAGGAATTGGCATAAATAGGAACTAAAACACTGAGCTAGAATGGAGTTAGAGAACCCTTTTTTTTTCATTATCACTTCCCCCAAGGAGTCTTTTGAGACTTTTTTTTCCTAACACTCCCTCATAAAATTTTAATGCTACAGATATACTGTATATCTATTTATACAGTGTATGTGTATCTGTGCTTTATACATAAAATGAGTAAGAAATTTTTCTCCCTCCAAGAGCTAAGTTTTACCTTGGGGGCAATATCGCCTCTACTGAGAATGTACGAGTTAGAGTAGAGAGTAGAGGCACTCAACTCAGGCTCTGTGTCCCTATGAGGCATAGCAATATCTGCAATATCTGGAGACATTTTAGCTTGGGGTGGGAGGGAGTTACTACTGGCTGGTTTTTTTTTTTTCTTTTTTTCTTTTTTTTTGAGACGGAGTCTTGCTCTGTCACCAGGCTGGAGTACAGTGGCGTGATCTCAGCTCACTGCAACCTGCACCTCCCAGGTTCAAGCAATTCCCCTGCCTCACCCTCCCGAGTAGCCAGGACTACAGGTGCACGCCACCACGTCCGGCTAATTTTTTGTATTTCAGTAGAGACGGGGTTTCACCATGTTGGCCAGGATGGTCTTGAACTCCTGACCTCAGGTGATCTGCCTGCCTCAGCCTCCCAGAGTGCTGGGATTACAGGCATGAGCCACCACACCTGGCCTGCTACTGGCTTCTAATGAGTAGAGTCCAGGAACGCTGCTAAAGTCCTACAATGCACAGGACAGCCCTCCACAGCAGAGTTATCTGACCAAGAAGATCAGTGGTGCTGAGGTTGAGAAACCCTGAACTAGAGCAGTGTTCCCCAGAGTATGAACTGTGGAACCAGATTCATAGATAGCCTGCAAAAGAGAAATGAGGACAGGTGCTCAGGTAGGTCTGGGGAACGCTAGGCTTGGGTTCAAGTTAAACACAGTTCCATCCTGCAGTGCTTCCGGGGACCCTTCCAATGCTGATATCATGTTGAGCCTCTGGAAGAAGGAGTTGCAATAAAAGCATCCCACGTGTATTTGACTAGCTAATCTATGCCCATTATATAGAGTAATTTATAAAATGAATGTATTTCCAGAAACATGGGGCCTGAAGAAGATTCTGCCATTAAATTATAGACTTTGAGATACAAGTTAGAGAGCTGGCCGGGGGCAAAGTGTGAAGGACAGGAAAGCACATGCCTCGGCAGGGGCCTGGGCAAGTTCATCTGAGCACACCACCTACATCTCCATGAGCTCTGGCCTGGGTGGGGGCAATGTTAAGGTTCTAGAACATATGCTATCTAGAGGTCCAAATCATCATAAATGAGCATTGATTCATGTGGGTCTATAGATGATCCCTGGAGAGCCAGTTAGTCCTCCCTTGACTGAACCTGGCCGTGTGACACACCTCCTGGTCCCATGAGTGAGGCAGAGTTTGAGCTCCAGTGGCCTCATTGGTTGAGAGGACTTGCTTTGAGTCTGAATTTGGATCTCAGTACCACCACTCACTAGCTGTGTAAACCTAAATTTTCTTATCTGTAAAAAGGGATGATAATACTTGAGGATTGTGAGGGAATTAAATGAGCTGATGTTTGTAAAACACTTAGCATAGTGCCTGGTACATACAGGTGTTCAACAACGCACTAGCAGTGATTAGAAATTAGTAGGATAGGCCAGGTGTGGTGGCTCACGCCTGTAATCCCAGCACTTTGGGAGACCAAGGTGGGCAGATCACGAGGTTAGGAGATCGAGATCATCCTGGCCAACACAGGTGAAACCCCGTCTCTACTAAAAAAATGAAAAATTAGCCGGGCATAGTGGTGGGTGCCTGTAGTCCCAGCTACGCGGGAGGCTGAGGCCGGAGAATGGCGTGAACCCATGGGGAGGCGGAGCTTGCAGTGAGCCGAGATCTGGCCACTGCACTCCAGCCTGGGAGACAGAGCTAGACTCCGTCTCAAAAAAAAAAAAAAGAAAAAGAAAAAACAAGAAATTAGTAGGATAAATACAATACACAGGAATAGCTTCCTCTCTTGAAATAGCTGAGCCCAGAGCGTGCCCTTGGCCATTGCTGGGATCCCAGGAAATATTTGGATTTAGACTTTTTGGGCCACATTCAATTTCCAAGTCAGGGTTCAGGTAAAAAGCAGGTTTCAGGTTTCCAAGTTGCAGAGGTTACGCCCCGGAGATAGTCAGTCTTCAGGTTGGCAAAGTAACAACATTACTGTCCTGGAGAAATACTAAGTAGGTGTCCCTTCAGTAAAGGTTTCAAAATTAAACATCCAAAAAAAAGGACCTCAGCCCCCAAAAAAGAATCTTTTTTTTTCCCCCCACTGAGACGGAGTTTCGCTCTTATTGCCCAGGCTGGAGTGCAGCGGCGCGATCTCGGCTCACTGCCATGTCTGCCTCCCCAGGTCAAGGGATTCTCCTGCCTCAGCCTCCCGAGTAGCTGGGATTATAGGCGCCTGCCACCACACTCAGCTAATTTTTTTGTATTTTTAGTAGAGTTGGGGTTTCACCATTTTGGTCAGCCTGGTCTCAAAATCCTGACCTCAGGTGATCCAACTGCATTGGCCTCCCAAAGTGCTGAGGTTACAGCCTTGAGCCACGGCGCCCAGCCAGAATCATTTTTTAATTAATGCCCATTTCATTTCATAGATGGAGAAGTAGGAACACAGAGAGGGGAGGTGGTATGCTCAAGGCAACCCAGCCAGTCAGCGACACTCTCAGGGCTACACTCACACTCCTGACATTTTCATGGACACATGTTCCGTTAGGCTTAGTTTCTGAAACCTAAGCAGAGAGGAGCAGGCCAACAAAAAAGACTGCAAAGCCTACCCCAAACCATGGTGGTACACAGTGCAGCGCATGCTTCCAACACGAAGGAAAGCTGGAACATGAGACTACAGCGCCCCCTGGTGCACCAAGCCTTATTTCAGGGTCAAAGACATCAAGGTACATTGCCCAGGCTCTGGGCACAATACCAACCCACAGGGACCAGCATATCTGAAATTGTGCCTTCAAAAGGAGCGCCACAGGACTCAGCTGCAGAGCTATGGTGATTAAGCCTTCAAACCTGTTATTTACAGCTCAAAATGAGAGAAGGCTGCCAGGCAGGGCCACACCAGGAGTAACAGGGACAAGGTAACAATGAGCCAGAGCTGTACGGGCAGTTCATGTATGGCAAGCATGTGAGGTTACTTGGATTTCAAGGGCTTTCTGTCCATTGGCTATTTTGAATAATTTTGTGTGTTCAGAGCAATGGGGCTGTCCCTAGTGCCTGGTATCTGGCCTCAGGGCAATTAGAGCTAATGCACAATGGCCCCTGAGTATGAGGGCCTGCTAAGGGAAGTGATTGGGGTGTGAACTTAGCTGTTCAAAAAGGGGAACTGACTGGCCTCTAGCCAGCACCTTAAAACTGGGTCAAGACAGCATTTAAAAACCAACAACAACTATATTACAAAGGAGGTCTGAATAAGCAGACAAACCTTTGGTAAGGAAATAGAAGGCTGCAAATGACTAAATTACTAGTCAATTTTTTTAAAGATAACTAAAAATTCCTACACATTTGGAAATTAGACAAGACATTTTCATGTTCATGTGACCCGAATGTCAAAGAAGATACAATGGAAAACAGAAAACACTTATAAGTGAATAAAAGTAAAATATCACTCATCAATGTTGTGGTGGGTAGCTAAATTGGGCCATAGAAATAGATGCCTGTAATCCCAGCACTTTGGGAGGCTGAGGCGGCCGGATCATTTGAGATCAGGAGTATGAGACCAGCCTGGCCAACATGGTGAAATCCCATCTCTACTAAAAATACAAAAAATTAGCTGGGCGTGGTGGCGTGCCTGTAGTCCTAGCTACTCAGGAGGCTGAGGTATAAGAATCGCTTGGACTCAGGAGGCGGAGGTTACAGTGAGCCAAGATCGTGCCACTGCACTCCAGCCTGTGTGACAGAGTGAGACCCTGTCTCAAAAAAGAAAAAAAAAAAAAAAAGAAAGAAAAAGAAAATAATAGCAACATGTTGAGCCAAATAGTGGGGCCATGAACTACAAAACCCAGGCTTTCAACAAAGAAAAGTGAACCTGTTCAGAAACAGTAGAAGAAACCCAGGGCCAGCCCCTTAGGGTTACTCCTTCCTCAGAGTCCTCAGGTGTCAAATACTGTCAAATACTGTCTCTCCCATCCCTTGGGAGTAGATATCCTTTTCCTCCCCTCATCCCTCTCCCTCAGTCTCCTTTAGCCCCTGTCATTTCTTGGACACTCCCACATCAACACTCAGCCACTGACCCTGCTTAAATATTAGCACCACAGGGTTAAGGGCTGGGAAGTACTAAGCCTTCCTAAGTGCCAGATGTCAGTGTGGAGAGGGAAATGAAATATGAATGGCTGAACATCGTCACTGTGGTTCTCTCACTGCATTTGGACATTTGGACATTCCAAAGAACATTCCAAGATAAGTGATACTTAATGCGAAATTCAGTTTTTAAAAAGCTTTTTTAGAGAGACAGTATCTCTGCCACCCAGGCTGGAGTATAGTGCACTGTACTCACTGCAAACTCAGACTTCCTGGGTTCAAGTAATCTTCCTGCCTCGGCCTTCCAAAATTCTGGAATTACAGTAATAAGCCATGTGCCTGCTTGAAACTTAATTTATTTTGATTCAAAATATTTTCAAAGGCCAGGCGCAGTGGCTCACGCCTGTAATCCCAGTACTTTGGGAGGCCAAGGTGGGTGGATCACCTGAGGTCAGGAGCTGGAGACTAGCCTGGCCAACATGGTAAAACCTCATCTCTACTAAAAATAAAAAAATTAGCCAGTCATGGTGGCACATGACTGTAATCCCAGCTACTTGGGAGGCTAAGGCAGGAGAATCACTTGAACCCAGGAGGCAGAGTTTGCAGTGAACCGAGATCGTGCCATTGCACTCCAGCCTAGGCAACAGAGCAAGACTCTATCTCAAAATATATATATATATGATTTTTTTCATGTAATATTAATGGTACTTAAACAAAATAACTTTCTTTCTCTGAAAATATTTATAACTTTATATAACAAAATACCACAAAAATGATAACAGGAACATCTTATCAAACCACAGTGTGTTTCTATGTGTGTGCCTAAGTATACACATACCTTTGAGAACCAAAATCACTTATGTGAACAATATTTATAACACACAACAAGCAGATGTAATCAGTTCATGTAATAAAATACATCCATGGCACAACAGTATATCTCAATTATAAAACCCGTCATCTATCATCGTTTTAGGATCCAGGCTTATTTCCTGTATGAGACATGAACACGTGGTTAAAAATTCCAAGATGTATTTCTTTGAGTCCCCTGGTTTACTAAAAAAGGAAAAGAGATATGTCATTAATTACTGAGTGCTGGTGAATGATCCTTCTTGCATATAATTGAGAATGGCATCAATTTGGTTAAGGTTCAGTCAAGTTGAATTGTGAGATTTAAGAAAAATGTGAAACTGTTCACATTTCATTATGCAATATCAAAATCTCAGTGTGAGAGTTTTTTGTTACTGTTGTACGAAACCACCACTACGAAATTCAGCAGCTTAAAAAACGTGAATTTACCACCTTATAGTCTGGCAGGCAAAAATCAGAAGTCAGTTTCTCTGGGTGTTAGTAGAGCTGGTTCCTTCCAGAGGTTCTAGGGAAGAATCTGTTTCCTTGTCTTTTCCAGCTTCCAGTGGCCACCTACATTCCTTGGTTCATGGCCTCTTCCTCTGTCTTTAAAGCCAGCAGTATAGCATCTTCTCTCCTCTCTTAACTCATGCCTTTTTTTTACAAGGACGCTTGTTATTACATCTAGCCCAGGTTCCTTTGGAATGTAGAGAAACACATTCACTGGTTCTGGGGATTAGAACATGGACATCCTTGGGGGCCATTATTCTGCCTACCATATGGGATTCAGTAATGTCACACCGATCTCATCAGAAAATTCTTCCTGGCAAGTTGTCATATTCATGGTAACAAATACAAATTTTCCTAGATTATAATTTTTGCTTGAAAGCTCAAATTTTATCATTGGTGACAAACATTATCAGTTGTTTCACTTGAAATGACAAGCTTATTTTATTTATTTTCAATAAAATATCTACCAAATACCTTGTTTAAAGAATCATAAAGGGGCCTTGTGCAGTGGCTCATGCCTGTAGTCCCAGCACTTTGAGAGGCCAAGGCAGATGGATTGCTTGAGCCCAGGAGTTCAAGGCCAGCCTGGGCAACATGGGAAAACTCCATGTCTACAAAACATACAAAAATTAGCCAGGCGTCGTGGTGCATACCTGTAGTCCCAGCTACTCAGGAGACTGAAGAAGGAGGATCACTTGAGCCCTGGAGGCAGAGGTTGCAGTAAGCCAAGATCCCACCACTGCGCTCCAGCCTGGGGGACAGAGCCAGACCCTATATCAAAAAAAAAAAAAAAAAATTCGTATGTGGTTTGTCATTCTTTCAAGCAAAATGGAGTTCCATGTGAATTCAAGGGTAGAGATAACAAAATTACTTTTTCCTACTTTATCAAAGAGATTATTATTATTATCTTTTTTTTTTTTTTTGAGGTGGAGTTTTGCTCTGTCACTGGAGTGCAGTGGCGTGATCTCAGCTCACTGCAAGCTCCGCCTCCTAGGTTCATGCCATTCTCCTGCTTCAGCCTCCTGAGTAGCTGGGACTATAGGCACCCGCCACCACGCCTGGCTAATGTTTTGTATTTTTTGGTAGAGATGGTGTTTCACCGTGTTAGCCAGGATGGTCTCGATCTCCTGACCTCATGATCCACCCACCTCAGCCTCCCAAAGTGCTGGATTACAGGCATGAGCCACTGCGCCCAGCCTATTATCATTATTATTATTACAGACAAAGTCTTGTGTCACCCAGGCTGAAGGGCAGTGGCATAATCATAGCTCACTGTAACCTTGAACTCCTGGGCTCAAACGATCCTCCTGCCTCAACCTCCCAAATAGCTAAGGACTACGGGTGCGTGCCACCACACCCAGCTAATTTTTTTAATTTATTTTTTATAGAGATGGGGTCTTGCTAGGTTGACCAGACTGGTCTTGAACTTCTGGTCTCAAGTGATCCTCCTGCCTCGGCCTCCCAAAGTGCTGGTATTATAGGTGTGAGCCACCATGCCTGGCCCTGCAAGGACATTATTAAGTGAAACTGGTTCTGGGAGTGCACAGCAATGAAGAAAGTACATTTTTCAGTTCAGTTTGGTGGTTGTGCCTTAATTTGTCCAAAGATCCCCAGTGGTTTTGCCCACCATCAGAGCAAATACCAACAGAGTGAAAAAGATAAAGTTATAGTATTATCAGGAATACAGTTTTGATATCATGGATACTCAGGAAGGGATCTCAGGGACCTCTTTCCCTGCATTCCCCACAGGATCCATAGACCACACTTTGAAAATTGCTGTTTTAAGGAAATGAAAGCTGCCAGCAGATGGCAGCAGGTACAGCAGCATTTTCCAATTTAGATTGACCATTATTTAGAAAATTGATTTCATGATAAGTTTAGTTTTGCCTTTAAAACTCACAGACAGCATTTCATTTCAGAAAATGTTTTTAACTATATAAAAGAATTCCACGAAATAAATGCTACTTCAGCTCACAACTTAAATTATCCAAGAACGTTTTCTTTCTTTTCTTTTTTTTTTTTTTTTTTTTTTTTTTTTTTTTTTTTTTTGAGACGGAGTGTCGCCCTGTCGTCCAGGCTGGAATGCAGTGGTGCGATCTCAGCTCACTGCAACCTCCGCCTCCCGAGTTCAAGCGATTCTCCTACTCCAGCCTTCCAAGTAGCTGGGATTACAGACGCGCACCACTATGCCCAGCTAATTTTTGTATTTTTAGTAGTGACGGGGTTTCATTATGTTGGTCAGGCTGGTCTCAAACTCTTGACCTTGTGATCCACCTGCCTCGGCCTCCCAAAGTGCTGGGATTACGGGCATCAGCCACCACGCCCAGCTTATCCATAACTTTTTCTTTCTCCCTTTCTTCCTTCCTTCATTCCTTCCTTCCTTCCTTCTTTCTTTTTTCTTTTTTTTTTTTTTCTTTTCTTTTCTTTCTTTCTTTTTTTTTCAGAGTCTTGCTCTGTCACCCAGGCTGGAATGCACTGGTGCTTTCTTTCATGGCTTATTGCAACCTTGACCTCCCAGGCTCAAGCAATTCTCCCACCTTTGACTCCCAAGTAGCTGGGACTACAGGCACATGCCACCATGCACAGCTAATTTCTTTTACTTTTTGTAGAGATAGGGTCTCACTAAGTTGCCCAGGCTGGTCTGAAACTCCTGGCCTCAAGCAATCCTCCCACTCTTTGTCCTCCCAAAGTGGTGAGATTACAGGCATGAGCCACTGCACCAGGCCCCAATAACTTTTTCTTGAGGCAACCATCATATTTCAGTACAGTCAGGACATCATAGCTGCAGGTTCTGCATCCTCAAATTCAACCAAGAAAGAATCGAAAATATTTGAGAAAAAAATTTAAAAATTAAAAATAGGTGCCGGGCGCGGTGGCTCAAGCCTGTAATCCCAGCACTTTGGGAGGACGAGATGGGCGGATCACAAGGTCAGGAGATCGAGACCATCCTGGCTAACATGGTGAAACCCCATCTCTACTAAAAAATACAAAAACACTAGCCGGGCGAGGTGGCGGCCGCCTGTAGTCCCAGCTACTTGGGAGACTGATGTAGTCTACTCAGTCCAGCTACTCAGGAGAATGGTGTAAACCCAGGAGGTGGAGCTTGCAGTGAGCTGAGATCCGGCCACCACACTCCAGCCTGGGCAACAGAGCGAGACTCTGTCTCAACAACAACAACAAATTTAAAATAGACTAGGTGCAGTGGCTCACGCCTATAATCCCAACACTTTGGGAGGCTGAAATATGAGGATTGTTTTGGGAGGCTGAGGTGGGAGGATTGCTTGATGATGATAGGACTGTATACCTAGAAATCCCTAAAGACTTATCCAAAAGGCTCCTAGATTTAATAAATTCAATGAAGTCTCAGTTTACACAATCAGTGTACACAAATCAGTAGCACTGCTGTACACCAATGATGACCAAACTGAGAATCAAATCAAGAATTCAATCCCCTTTATCACAACTGAAAAAAAAAAAAAAAAAAACCTAGGAATATACTTAACCAAGGGAGGTGAAAGATCTCTACAAGGAAAACCACAAAACACTCCTGAAAGAAATCATAGATGACACAAAAAAATGGAAACATATACCATGCTCATGGATGGGAAGGTAATATTGTGAAAATGACCATACTGCCCAAAGCAAACTACAGATTTTATGATATTCCTAACAAAATACCATTATCATTTCTCACAGAACTAGAAAAACAATCCTAAAGTTCACATGAAACCAAAGAAGAGCCTGCATAGCCAAAGCAATCCTAAGCAAAAAGAACAAATGTGGAGGCATCACATTACTGGACTTCAAATTATACTACAAGGCTACAGTTACCAAAACAGCATGGTACTAGTATAAAAATAGGCACTTAGACCAATGGAACAGAATAGACAACCCAGAAATAAAACCAAATACAGCCAACTGATCTTCAACAAACCATATAAAAACATAAATTGGAGAAAGGATACCCTATTCAATAAATGGTGCTGAAAGGCCAAGCATGGTGGCTCATACCTGTAATCCCAGCACTTTGATTACAGGCCGAGGCGGGCAGATCACAAGGTCAGGAGTTTGAGACCAGCCTAGCCAACATGGTGAAACCCCATCTGTACTAAAAATACAAATATTAGCCTGGTATGGTGGTGGGCACCTATAATCCCAGCTACTTGGGAGGCTGAGGCAGGAGAATTGCTTGAACCCAGGAGGCAGAGGTTGCAGTGAACCAAGATCACACCACTGCACTCTAGCCTGGGTGACAGAGCAAGACTCCATCTCAAAAAAATAATAATAATAAAAAAATAAAATAAATAAATAAATAAATAAATGATGGTGCTGGGAAAACTGACAAGCCACATATAAAAGAGTGAAACTGGATCTCCATCTCTCACCTTATACAAAAATCAACTCAAGATGTATAAAGACTTAAATCTAAGACCTGAAACCATAAAAATTCTAGAATATAACATTGGAAAACTTTTCTGGACATTGGCCAAGGCAAAGAATTCATGACTAACACCCCAAAAGCAAATTCAACAAAACCAAAAATAAATAAATGGGGCCTATATTAATCTGTTTTCATGCTGCTGATAAAGACATACCTGAGATAGAGCAATTTACAAAAGAAAGAGGTTTAATTGGACTTACAGTTCCACATGGCTGGGGAAGTCTAACAATCATGGTGGAAAGCAAGGAGGAGCAAGTCATGTCTTACACAAACGGCAGCAGGCAAAGAGAGAGACCTTGTGCATGGGAACTCCTCTTTTTAAAACCATCAGATCTCATGAGACTTATTCACTATCATGAGAACAGCACAGGAAAGACTTGCCCCCATGATTCAATTATCTCCCACCAGGTCCTTCCCACAACACATGGTAATTCAAGATGAGATTTGGGTGGGGACACAGCCAAACCATATCATCCTGCCCCTGGCCCCTCCCAAATCTCATGTCTTCACATTTCAAAACCAATCATGCCTTCCCAATAGTCCCCCAAGTCTTTTTTTTTTTTTTTTTTTTTTTTGAGACGGAGTCTTGCTGTGTCTCCCAGGCTGGAGTGCAGTGGCGCGATCTCTGCTCACTGCAAGCTCCGCCCCCTGGGTTCACGCCATTCTCCCGACTCAGCCTCCCAAGTAGCTGGGACTACAGGCGCCCGCTACCACGCCCGGCTAATTTTTTTGTATTTTTAGTAGAGACGGGGTTTCACCGTGTTAGCCAGGATAGTCTCGATCTCCTGACCTCGTGATCCACCCGCCTCGGCCTCCCAAAGTGCTGGGATTACAGGCTTGAGCCACCGCGCCCGGCCATAGTCCCCCAAGTCTTAACTCATTTCAGCATTAACTCAAAAATCCACAGTCCAAAGTCTCATCTGAGACAAGGCAAGTCTCTTCCACCTATGAGCTTGTAAAATCAAAAGCAGGTTAGTTACTTCCTAGATACAGTCAGGGTACAGGCATTGGGTAAATACAGCCATTCCAAATGTGAGAAATTGGGCAAAACAAGGGGGCTACAGTTCCCAAGCAAGTCCAAAATCCAGTGGGGCGGTCAAATCTTAAATCTCCAAAATGATCTCCCTTGTCACCATGTCTCACATCCAGGTCATGATGATGCAAGATGTGGGCTCCCATGGTCTTGGGCAGCTCTGCCCCTGTGACTCTGTGGGATACAGCCTACCTCCCAGCTGCTTTCATGGGCTGGCGTTGAGTGTCTGTGGCTTTTCCAGGTGCACGGTGCAAGGTGTCAGTGAATCTACCATTCTGGGGTCTGGAGGACCCTGGCATCTGGTGGCCCTCTTTTCACAGCTCCACTAGGTGGTGCCCCAGTAGGGATTCTGTGTGGGGGCTCTGACCCCACATTTCCCTTCCGCACTGCCCTAGCAGAGGTTCTTCATGAGAGGCCCACCCTTGCAGCAAACTTCTGCCTGGACATCCAGGCATTGCCATACATTTTCTGAAATCTAGGCAGAGGTTCCCAAACCCCAATTCTTGACTTCTGTGCACTCAACACCACTTGGAAGCTGCCAAGGGTGGGGCTTGCACCCTCTAAAGCCATGGCCCGAGATCTACATTGGCCCCTTTCAGCCACAGCTGGAATGGCTGGGACACAGGGCACCAAGTCCCTAGGCTATGCACAGCACAGGGACCTTAGGCCCAGCCCACAAAACCATCCTTTCCTCCTAGGCCTCTGGGCCTGTGATGGGAGGGACTGCCATGAAGACCTCTGACATGCCCTGGAGACATTTTCTCCATTGTCTTGGGGATTAACATTTGGCTCCTTGTTACTTATGCAAATTTCTGCAGCCTTGAGTTTCTTCCCAGAATATGGGGCTTTCTTTTCTATCACATTGTCAGGCTGCAAATTTTCTGAACTTTTATGCTCTGTTTCCCTTATAAAACTGAACACCTTAACAGTACCCAAGTCACTTCTTGAATGCCTTGCTGCTTAGAAATTTCTTCTGCCAGTACCCTCAATCATCTATCTCAAGTTTAAAGTTCCACAAATCTCGGTCAGGTGTGGTGGCTCACGCCTGTAATCCCAGCACTTTGGGAGGCCAAGGCGGGCAGATCACAAGGTCAGGAGATCAAGACCATCCTAGCTAACATGGTGAAATCCCATCTCTACTAAAAATACAAAAAATTAGCCGGGCGTGGTGGCGGGCGCCTGTAGTCCCAGCTACTCCAGAGGCTGAGGCAGGAGAATGGCGTGAACCCAGGAGGCGGAGCTTGCAGTGAACCGAGATCATGCCACTGCACTCCAGCCTGGGTGACAGGTGAGACTCTGTCTAAAAAAAAAAACAAGAAGAGGTTTAATTGGACTTATAGTTCCACATGGCTGGGGAAGCCTCACAATCATGACAAAAGGCAAGGAGGAACAAGTCATGTCTTACATGGATGGGTAGCAGGGATAAGAGAGAGAGAGCTGTGCAGGGGAACTCCTCTTTTTAAAACTATCAGATCTCGGCCGGGCGCGGTGGCTCAAGCCTGTAATCCCAGCACTTTGGGAGGCCGAGACGGGTGGATCACGAGGTCAGGAGATCGAGACCATCCTGGATAACACGGTGAAACCCCGTCTCTACTAAGAAATACAAAAAAAAAAACTAGCCGGGCGAGGTGGCGGGCGCCTGTAGTCCCAGCTACTCGGGAGGCTGAGGCCGGAGAATGGCGTGAACCCGGGAGGCGGAGCTTGCAGTGAGCTGAGATCCGGCCACTGCACTCCAGCCTGGGCTACAGAGCGAGACTCCGTCTCAAAAAAATAAAAAAAATAAAAAAAAAATAAAAAAAATAAAACTATCAGATCTCACCATGTGTGGTGGCTCACACCTGTAATCCTAGCACTTTGGGAGGCCAAGGCGAGTGGATCATGAGGTCAAGAGATCAAGACCATACTAGCCAACATGGTGAAACCCCATCTCTACTAAAAATACAAAAATTAGCTGGGGGCATTGGTGCGTGCCTGTAGTCCCAGCTGCTTGAGGCAGGAGAATCACTTGAAACCAGGAGGCGGAGGTTGCAGTGAACCGAGATCATACCACTGCACTCCAGCCTGGCAACAGAGTAAGACTCTGTAAAAAAAAAAATAAAATAAAATAAAATAAAAAAAAATAAAGCATCAGATCTCATGAGACTTATTCACTATCCTGAGAACAGCATGGGAAAGACTTGCCCCCATGATTCAATTATCTCCCACTGGGTCCCTCCCACAACATGTGGGAATTCAAGATGAGATTTGGGTGGGAACATAGCCAAACCATATCAGGACCTAATTAAACTAAAGAGCTTCTATACAACAAAAGAAATAATTAGCAGAGTAAACCGACAACCCACAGAGTGGGAGAAAATATTTGCAAACTATGTATCTGACAAAGGACTGGTATCCAGAATCTACAAGGAACTCAAACAAATCAGCAAGAAAAAAAAACAAATAATCCCATCAAAAAGTGGGCAAAGGCCATGAATAGACATTTCTTAAAAGAAGACATACAGCCAACAAACATAGGAAAAAATGCCCAACATCACTAATCATTAGGAAAATGCAAATTAAAACTGTAATGAGATACCACCTTACTCCTACAAGAATGGCCATAATTAAAAGCCAAAAAACAATAGATGTTGGCATGGAGGTGGTGAAGAGGGAATACATTTACACTGCTAGTAAGAATGTAAATTAGTACAACCTCAGAGGAAAATAGTATGGAGATTCCTTTAAAAAACTAAAAAGTAGGATCTACCATTTGATCCAGCAATTCCACTACTGGGGATCTACCCAAAGGAAAAAAAGTCATTCTATGAAAAAGACACATGCATACACACATTTATAGCAGCACAATTTGCAAATGCAAAGATAACCAACCTAGGTATCCATCGACTAAAGAGTGGATAAAGAAAATGTGGTATGTATACACCATGGAATACTTCTCAGTCACAGAAAGGAATAAAATAATGTATTTTGAGCCAACTTGGATGGAGCTGGAGGCCATTATTCTAAGTGACGCAACTCAAGAATGAAAAACTAAATACCATATATTTTGACTTAAAAGTAAGAGCTAGGCTATGAGGATGCAAAGACATAGAGTGATATCATGGAGTTTGGGGACTCGAGTTGGGGAGGCTGGGAGGCGAGTGAGGGATAAAATACTACATATTGGGTACCATGTATACTGTTTGGGTGATGGGTGCCCTAAAATCTCAAAATTCACCACTGTAGAATTCATCCATGTAACCAAAAACCAATTGTACCCCAAAAGTTATTGAAATAAAAACAAATAAATAATAACAACACAACAATAAAAATAACACAAATAAAAACAATTCTGTGTAACAACTATTAAAATAGCACTTGCATTGTATTCGGTAAAAAAAGTAATCTAGAGATGATTTATGTATTTTGGAGGATGTGCATAGGTTATATGCCCATACTAACCATTTTATACAAGGAACCTGAGCCTCCTCGAATTTTGGTAACAACGGGGGGTCCTGGAACTAATCCCCTACTGGATACTGAGGGACCACACTGTATGCAGAATTGCTGTAGCCCAAAATAACTTCTCATTTTGTCATCCAGAATACTAAGAACAGCAACAGCCTTGGTATAGCAATTCTGTCATTTTTTTAAGCTGAAAAAATTTAAATGTTCTACCAACTGGAATTACTATTAAATTAAAGCATTTGGCCAGGCTTGGTGGCTCATGCCTGTAATCCCAGCACTTTGGGAGGCCCGAGATGGGTGGACCACTCGAGATCAGGAGTTCGAGACCAACCTGGCCAACATAGTGAAATCCTATCTCTACTAAAAATACAAAAATTACCTGGGTGTGGTGGCATGTGCCTGTAATCCCAGCTACTCAGGAGGCTGAGGTAAGAGAATCACTTGAACCTGGGAGGTAGAGGTTGCAGTGGGCCAATATCACGCTACTGCACTCCAGCCTGGGTAACAGAACAAGACTCTGTCTCAAAAAAAAGTAAAAATAAATATTAAAGCATTTATCCAAAAAAATATTGTATACAGTTTAATAAATTCCATCTTTTTTATTTTTTATTTTCTTTACTAAGGGTCTCACTGTCCCCCCAGTCTGGAGTGCAGTGGCATGATCACAGCTCACTACAGCCTCGACCTCCTGGGCTCAAGTGATCCTCTCACCTCAGCCTACCAAAGTGCTGGGATTACAGGCATGAGCCACCACATCTGGCATCTTTTTTTTTTTTTTTTGAGACGGAGTTTCAGTCTTGTTGCCCACACTGGAGTGCAATGGTGCCATCTTGGCTCCCTGCAACCTCCACCTCCAGGTTTCAAGCTATTCTCTTGCCTCAGCCTCCTGAGTAGCTGGGATTATAGGCGTGCGCCACCATGCCCAGCTAATTTTGTATTTTTAGTAGAAACAGGGTTTCTCTATGTTGGTCAGGCTGGTCTCAAACTCCCGACCTCAGGTGATCTGCCCGCCTCGGCTTCCCAAAGTGCTGGGATTACAGGCATGAGCCACCGCACTCGACCAGTGTTGAACATATTTTCATATGGGTATTTGCTATCTGTGTATCTTCTTTGGTGACCAGATGTTCCCAACTCTAGGACTCTAGGAGTCTGATTATTTTCACCACAAAAGTGACCAGTGAATGGCCCTCATCAGTTGTGATGCAGCCACCCAGTGTCAGTGGTGAAACAGATCCCCAGTCTATCAATCCAACACCATCCTAGCTGGGTGCAGTGGCTCACACCTGTAATCCCAGCCCTTTGGAAACCCAAGGCAGGAGGATCCTTTGAGCCCAGAAGATTGAGGTCAGCCTGGTCAACATAGTGAGACTCCATCTCTACAAAAAAATTAAAAATTAGCCAGGTGTGGTGATGGGTGCCTCTATTCCCAGCTACTCCGGAGGCTGAGGCAGGAGGATCACTTGAGCCCAAGAGTTTGAGGCTGCAGTGAGCTACGATCGTACCACTATACTCCAGCCTGGGTGACCTGCCTGAATCACAGAGTGGGACCCTGTCTCCAAAAGGCAGGGCGCAGTGGCTCAAGCCTGTAATCCCAGCACTTGAGAGGCCAAGGCGGGTGGATCACGAGGTCAGGAGATCGGGATCATCCTGGCCAACATGGTGAAACACCATCTCTACTAAAAATACAAAAAATTAGCCAAGCGTGGTGGCGCATGCCTGTAGTCCCAGCTACCAGGGAGCCTGAGGCAGGGGAATCGCTTGAACCCAGGAGACAGAGGTTGCAGTGAGCTGAGATCGCGCCACTTCCCTGCAGCCTGGCAACAAAGCAATACTCCATCTCAAAAAAAACAAAAAAACAAACAAAAAAAAAACACCGTCTTAAAAGATTCTTCCGGCCGGGCACGGTGGCTCAAGCCTGTAATCCCAGCACTTTGGGAGGCCGAGACGGGCGGATCACGAGGTCAGGAGATCGAGACCATCCTGGCTAACACGGTGAAACCCCGTCTCTACTAAAAAATACAAAAAACTAGCCGGGCGAGGTGGCGGGCGCCTGTAGTCCCGGCTACTCGGGAGGCTGAGGCAGGAGAATGGCGTAAAAACCCGGGAGGCAGAGCTTGCAGTGAGCTGAGATCCGGCCACCGCACTCCAGCCTGGGCGACACAGCGAGACTCCGTCTCAAAAAAAAAAAAAAAAAAAAAAAAAAAAAAAAAAAAAAAAAGATTCTTCCTATGTGAAGCGAATTTCAGACCTACACTGGTGTGTTATGCCTTTACCAACACCTTGCGCTAGACAATGCCTTTCTTAACACAGGCAGCCGCCATCATCACGCTGGCTCCCATTCACCAAGGGTTTACACTGAGCCAGATACTCAGTGAGGCCCTTTCCATCCATTATTTTACTTCTTCTTGCCATGACCCTGCACAACAGCTAATAATCTCCATTTTTATAGGTGAGGGAATTGAGATTGAGAGGTGACCTGCCCAAGATCACCCTGCTAGTAAGTGATGATTTTGAAATCATTGCTGAACTGGGCTTCTCCTTCCCTTCTTACTGATGTCATTTGCTTTGCAGCAGATTGATAGCAATACTTGACTCCCAGCCTGAGGCCATTTTTAGGACATTCCCCACACAGTGAATTGTTTGGACTCCACCACAGTTCTGTGGGGCAAGACAGGGAAGGGTTTGGTGATTTGCACAAAGGTTCTTGGTTTGCTTGGAAGATGAGAAATGTGAGCCAAAAGTTAAGACAAATTCAGACTTCGGGAGGAGGCAGCAGGATCTGAATTAGAGTCCTCTGAAGGCTGAGATTTCTGGGCCACGACCCACAGGGGTCTTTTCCTGTGGGATGGATGACAAAAGCTGGGCAAGAAAAGAGAAAAGCTCCCCGTTGATGGACCCGGACCAAAATATAGAAAGATCACAACACAGGCTGGAACCAGACCCTCCTGTTCTCGGACCCCTCTCTGACCTTGGGCAAGATACTGAACTAGAGGCAGAATCGCTCTGTTCTCCCACTTCCAACTCCACCTGTGTCTCTAAGCCTTCCAGATCCCCACTAACATCCTCACTCAGATTTTCCTTTTCTTTTCTTTTCTTTTTTTTTTTTTTTTTTTTTTTTTTTTGTGAGACGAAGTCTCACTCTGTTGCCCAGGCTGGACTGCTGCAGTGGCACAATCTTGGCTCACTGCAATCTCCACCTCTTGGGTTCAAGCAATTCTTCTGCCTCAGCCTTCGAGTACAGTAACTGGGGCTACAGGTGCGCACCACCATGCCCAGTTATTTTTGCATTTTTAGTAGAGACGGGGTTTCACCATGTTGGCCAGGCTGGTCTCGAACTCCTGACCTCAGGTAATCCGCTCGCCTTGGCCTCCCAAAGTGTTAGGATTACAGGCATGAGCCAGCACGCCCAGCCCTCACTCAGATTTTCTTAGTTGGCAATCTTCCCACTTATTCCCACTCTCCCCTCTGGACCTGTCTCTGGCTTTTCATCCCTCACCTTGGCCTCCTGCACCTGCAATAGAACCAGTCTTCCCAGTGTGGCGATTCCTCAAGGATCTAGAACTAGAAATACCATTTGACCCAGCCATCCCATTACTGGGCATATATCCAAAGGATTATAAATTATGCTGCTATAAAGACACATGCACACATATGTTTATTGCGGCACTATTCACAATAGCAAAGACTTGGAACCAACCCAAATGTCCATCAATGATAGACTGGATTAAGAAAATGTGGCACATATACACCATGGAATACTATGCAGTCATAAAAAAGGATGAATTCGTGTCCTTTGTAGGGACATGGATGAAGCTGGAAGCCATCATTCTCAGCAAACTATCACAAGAACAGAAAACCAAACACTGCATGTTCTCACTCATAGGTGGGAATTGAACAATGAGAACACTTGGACACAGGATGGGGAACATCACACACCAGAGCCTGTGGGGGACTGGGGGAGGGATAGCATTAGGAGATATACCTAATGTAAATGATGAGTTAATGGGTGCAGCCCACCAACATGGCATATGTATACATATGTAACAAACCTGCACATTGTGCACATGTACCCTAGAATATAACAATATATTATAAAATATATCATTATATTATATAGTAATAATATATAGTATAATATATATATAATATATAGTATAATAATAATAATAGAACCAGTCTTCCAACACTTCACTCATCCCGACCCCGTTATTATCCCGCCCCATAAAACAAAACCACCGAAATGAGCTCCAGGGCCCCTTCCCTTCTCTTAGAACCCGTTTGTCTTTGCAGGAATCTGGGCCCAAGTGAACTGGGTTCCTCCTCACCCACACCTCCCCCATGTAATAAGCTCATCCCACTTATTCCAGAGTCTCTCCCAATCCAGAGCCATTTTTCCTTTGCAACCCCAACCCTGGGTCTGGAGAATTGGAGTCTTAGGCCTGGATTTTCTCTGCCTTTGTTTAGCTGTGGTAATTTATCTTGAAAGGTGGATGTTAAGGGGAAAATGAGAAATTTATATGAAAGTAACTTTTCTTTCTTCTTCTTCTTTTTTTTTTTTTTTTTTTTTTTTTTGAGACAGGGTCTAGCTTTGTCACCAGGCTGGAGTGTAGTGGTGCAATCACTGGTCACTGCAGCCTCCCTCCTGGGCTCAAGTGATCCTCCCCACTCAGCCTCTCAAATGCTGGGACTACAGGCATGTGCCACCATGACCAGCTAATTTTTTTTTTTTTTGAGACGGAGTCTCGCTGTGTCGCCCAGGCTAGAGTGCAGTGGCCGGATCTCAGCTCACTACAAGCTCCGCCTCCCGGGTTCCCGCCATTCTCCTGCCTCAGCCTCCCGAGTAGCTGGGACTACAGGCGCCTGCCACCTCGCCCGGCTAGTTTTTTGTATTTTTTAGTAGAGACGGGGTTTCACCGTGTTAGCCAGGATGGTCTCAATCTCCTGACCTCATGATCCACCCATCTCGGCATCCCAAAGTGCTGGGATTACAGGCTTGAGCCACCACGCCCAGCCATGACCAGCTAATTTTTAAAAAATTTTTTGTAGAGATGGGGTCTCAGTATGTTGCCCAAGCTAGTATTGAACTCCTGGGTTCATATTATCCCAGCCTCAGCCTCCCAACATGCTGGGATTACAGCTGTGAGTCACGGTGTCTGGCCTCTCCTTTTCTTATGTCACTACTTCCTTAAAGAGTTTTTCTGGGAACACTTCCTGATAGAAACACTTTTAAGGCCAGACGTGGTGGCTCACGCCTGTAATCCCAACACTTTGGGAGGCTGAGGAGCGTGGATCACGAGGTCAGGAGTTCGAGACCAGCTTGGCCAACATGGTGAAACCCCGTCTCTACTAAAAATACAAGAAAATTAGCCAGGCATGGTGGCGGGCGCCTGTAGTCCCAGCTACTTGGAAGGCTGAGGTAGGAGAATCGCTTGACCCTGGGAGGCAGAGGTTGCAGTGAGCCGAGATCGCGCCACTGCACTCCAGCCTGGTGACACAGCAAGACTCCATCTCAAAAGAAAAAAAAAAAAGAGGAAAGAGCCAATGATGGGGTCGTTTGAGGAAGACAAATCAAATGATCTGGTGAGAGACTGGAAACAGGGAATACAGTATGTGAGCTCCATGAGGACAGAGTTTTATTGGTGGTGTTCACTGTAGTGTCCTTAGTACTTTGAATAATGCCTGGCACATAAAGGCATTCAAAAAATGTGAGCAGACAAGGTGACGCGATGGAAGATGAAACAAAAATCATCATAAAGTGGGGTGTAGTGCTACACACCTAGTCTCAGCTACTCAGGAGGCTGAAGCAGGAGGCAGTCTGGAGACTGGGAGTTTGA
This sequence comes from Macaca thibetana thibetana, assembly GCF_024542745.1. Lineage (NCBI taxonomy): Eukaryota > Metazoa > Chordata > Mammalia > Primates > Cercopithecidae > Macaca > Macaca thibetana. The sequence continues at coordinate 15,226,456 of NC_065579.1, forward strand.
GACGTGATGCATAATGATGATGCCTGTGAATAGCCACTGCACTCCAGCCTAGACAACACAGTAAGCAGTAAGACCCTGTCTCTAAAAAAAAAAAAAAAAAAAAAAAAAAAAAAAAAAAAAAAAAAGAATGGGCACGGTGGCTCACACCTATAATCCCAACACTTTGGGAGGCCAAGAAGGGCAGATCACCTGAGGTCAGGAGTTCGAGACCAGCCTGGCCAACACAGCAAAACCCCATTGCTACTAAAAAAATTCAAAAATTAGCTAGGCATGGTGGTGGGCACCTGTAATCTCAGCTACTCAGGAGGCTGAGACAGGAGAATCGCTTGAATCCAGGAGACAGAGGTTGCAGCAAGCTGAGATCACACCACTGCACTCCAGCCTGGACAACAGAACGAGACTCCATCTCAAAAAAAAAAAAAAAAAAATAGACTAGGCATGGTAATCCCAGCACTTTGGGAGGCCAAGGCGGGCAGATCACCTGAGGTCAGGAGTTCAAGACCAGCCTGACCAACATGGAGAAATCCTGTCTGTACTAAAAGTACAAAATTAGCCCGGCATGGTGGCACATGCCTGTAATCCCAACTACTTGGGAGACTGAGGCAGGAGAATTGCTTGAACCCGGGAGGTGCAGGTTGCAGTGAGCCTAGACTGCACCATTGCACTCCAGCCTGGGCAACAAGAACAAAACTCTGTCTCAAAAATAAATAAATAAATACATACATACATAAAATTTAAAAATAAAATAAATAAAAGCAGAATTCATTAAATTGGTATTGCTTACTAAATTACAAATATCTTCCATAGATTTGTTCATTTATTCTTCAAATATGTGTTGAGCGTTCATTCCATACTGGACACTGTATTAGGCAATGTGAGTACAGCAGTGAATGAGCTCAATGAGGAAGAGGTAAAAAAACGACAAGCCAGGCGAGGTGGCTCCCACCTGTAACCCCAGCACTTTGGGAGGCCGAGGTGCGTGGATCACTTGAGGTCAGGAGTTCAAGACCAGCCTGGTACATGGTGAAACCCTGTCTCTACTAAAAATACAAAATTAGCCAGGCATGGCAGCGAGTGTCTGTAGTCCAAGCTACTCGGGAGGCTGAGGCAGGAGAATCGCTTGAACCCAGGAAGCAGAGGTTACAGTGAGCTGAGATTGCACCACTGCACTTCGGCCTGCGCAGAGTGAGACTCTATCTCAAAAAAAAAAAAAAAAAGAAAAGATAATAAGCAAGATAATTCAAGCTAGTGATAACTGCTAATAAAAATGAGAAAGAAAGAGGCCAGGCACAGTGGCCTACGCCTGTAATCCCAGCACTTTGGGAGGCCAAGGTGGGCAAGTCACCTGAGGTCGGGAGTTGGAGACCAGCCTAACCAACATGGAGAAACCCCGTCTTGACTAAAAATACAAAATTAGCCAGGCATGGTGGCACATGCCTGTAATCTCAGCTACTCGAGAGGCTGAGGAAGGAGAATCGCTTGAACTGGGGAGGTAGAGGCTGTGGTGAGCCGAGATCCCATCATTGCACTCCAGCCTGGGCAACAGAGTGAAACTCCGTTTCAACAAAAAAAAAAAGAGGAAGAAAAAGAAATGTTGGCCGGGCGCGGTGGCTCAAGCCTGTAATCCCAGCACTTTGGGAGGCCGAGACGGGCGGATCACGAGGTCAGGAGATCGAGACCATGCTGGTTAACACGGTGAAAAACCGTCTCTACTAAAAAATACAAAAAAATTAGCCAGGTGAGGTGGCGGGCGCCTGTAGTCCCAGCTACTCGGGAGGCTGAGGCAGGAAAAACCCGGGAGGCGGAGCTTGCAGTGAAATCCGGCCACTGCACTCCAGCCTGGGTGACAGCGCGAGACTCCGTCTCAAAAAAAAAAAAAAAAAAAAAAAAAAAAAAAAAAAAAAAGCTGGGTGCAGTGGCTCATGCCTGTAATCCCAGCACTTTGGGAGGCCGAGGCAGGCAGATCACAAGGTCAGGAGTTCAAGACCAACCTGGCCAATATGGTGAAACCCCCATCTCTACTAAAAATACAAAAATTGGCCGGGCACAGTGGCTCAAGCCTGTAATCCCAGCACTTTGGGAGGCCAACATGGGCGAATCACGAGGTCAGGAGATCGAGACCATCCTGGCTAACACGGTGAAACCCCATCTCTACTAAAAAATACAAAAAACTAGCTGAGTGAGGTGGCGGGTGCCTGTAGTCCCAGCTACTCGGGAGGCTGAGGCAGGAGAATGGCGGGAACCCGGGAGGCGGAGCTTGCAGTGAGCTGAGATCCGGCCACTGCACTCCAGCCTGGGCGACAGAGCGAGACTCCATCTCAAAAACAAAACAAAAAAAATTACAAAAATTAGCCGGGAGTGGTGGCACATGCCTGTTGTTCTAGCTACTTGGGAGGCTGAGGCAGAAGAATTGCTTGAACCTTCAGGCAGAGGTTGCAGTGAACCAAGATGGCACCACTGCACTCCAGCCTGGGTGACAACGTGACATTCTGTCTCAAAAAAAAAAAAAAAAAAAAAGAAATGTTCAGTAAGTATTTGAATATGTATTTGAATATTGAATGAGCTCATGAATAAGTAAAGGAGCATTGCTAAAGCCTCTAGTCTGAGAGTGAAACAGTGAAGGAACCCTCCCTGGGAGGAATGAGGAGGTTTCTAAGGGAAGCCAGCGGCGGGAAGAGAGGAGATGGGTTCAGTTTGACAGCATGTTGAATTTGGTAGTGGCAGAGGTTTCCTGGAGAACTGACAAATATAAAAATGACCTTTTAGGTGCAAACACACACGCCTGTCTGGCACGATCAAGAATAAAAATACTTACAGCAGAAAAGAACCCAGATGAGTAAGGAGTGGCTCTTCAAATACCAAGGGTGGTTAATTGGCCTGTTTCTCAACTGGGCAAATTGCCCCACTCACAAAAGGCACACACCAGGGTCTTGCTGTGTCTCCAGCACACATTCTCATTCCTCAGAAGCGGACTTCTGCCTGCGTCTTGGCCTTGCTTTTGGAACAATGTCCTGGAGGGAGATCTTTTCAGGAGACATGTTGTGTGGAAGATGTAGCAATAATGGGTGGTGCTGGAATCACGACAGAGCTTGTTTCTCAGAGAATCTGCCAGAATTGGCTGGGAACCTTGACATGCTGGCACCTGCCCAGCCCTTCTTTGCATGAGGGACAGGGAACAGTGTGTTCTGGGTGGGTCCTTCACCCCTTCTCTTCTCATTCCCATCACAAACCTTAAAGTTGTGGGCACATTCCTAAACCGAGTTGCCAAACCTCAAAAGCAGATTGCTGAGTCCAGATTAGAGGCCATGTTTCAGTCTCTACCCCACCCTACCCCATTCTCACTAAGCACTCATCCCAGTGCCAGCCTCACACAGACAACCAGTGCCTCATCTGGCAGAAGGTGGTCCATAGTGCAGTTGAAATCTCCCTGTACAATAGGATCTCCCTGTGGCTAGGACATAGTGTAAAAAGTTATAATTTTCAGATTAGTGCCAGTTAATTCAGTCCAGAGAAAATACTGTCTTTAGCCCTTTTTTTTTTTTTTTGAGATGGAGTCTCACTATGTCACTCAGGCTGGAGTCCAGTGGCACGATCTAGGCTCACTACAACCTCCACCTTCCAGGTTCAAGCGATTCTCCTGCCTCAGCCTCCTGAATAGCTGGGATTACAGGTATGTGCCACCACGCCTGGCTAATTTTTGTATTTTTAGTAGAGACGGGGTTTCTCTATGTTGGTCAGGCTTGTCTCAAACTCCTGACCTCAGGTGATCCATCCGCCATGGCCTCCCAAAGTGCTGGGATTACAGGCGTGAGCCACCGCGCCCGGCCTCATTTTTTAAATTTAAAAATTGTTTTGGCCAGGCATGGTGGCTCACGCCTGAAATCCCAGCACTTCGGGAGGCCGAGACAGGCGGATCATGAGGTCAGGAGTTTGAGACCAGCCTGGCCAGTATGGTGAAACCCTTCTCTACTAAAAATACAAAAATTAGATGGGCCAGTGGCGCGTGTCTGTATTCCCAGTTACTCAAGCAGCTGACACAGGAGAACTGTTTGAACCTGGGAGGCGGAGGTTGCAGTGATCCGAGATCGATCCACTGCACTTCAGACTGGGTAACAGAGCCAGATTCCATCTCAAAAAAAAAAAAAAAAAAAAAAAAAAAATTGTTTTTAAATTTTTTATAAGCGGGATCTCACTGTCACCCAGCTGGACTACAGTGGCACTATCACAGCTCACTGTATCCTTGACTTCCTGGCACAGGCAATCTTCCCATCACAGCTCCCTGAGTAGCTAGAATTAGAGGCTTGTTCCACCACACCCCGCTAATTTTTTTCATTTATTTGAAGAGATGGGGTCTTGCTATGTTACCCATGCTGGTCTCAAAATCCTGGCCTCAAGCGATGCTCCCACCTCAGCCTCCGGAAGTGCTGAGATTATATGCATGAGCCACCACACCTTGCCTGAAACCCATTTTAAAACATACTGAGGGCCGGGCGCGGTGGCTCAAGCCTGTAATCCCAGCACTTTGGGAGGCCGAGACGGGCGGATCACGAGTTCAGGAGATCGAGACCATCCTGGCTAACACGGTGAAACCCCGTCTCTACTAAAATACAAAAAAAATTAGCCGGGCGAGGTGGCGGGCGCCTGTAGTCCCAGCTACTCGGGAGGCTGAGGCAGGAGAATGGCGTGAACCCGGGAGGCGGGGCTTGCAGTGAGCTGAGATCCGGCCACTGCACTCCAGCCTGGGCAACAGAGCTAGACTCCGTCTCAAAAAAAAAAAAAAAAAAACAAAACATACTGAGAATGCTTGACCATAAAAGTTGTCAAGATTAGCCTCCATCACTAAAATAAAAGTTGACATCTTTTGAGAAAAACACCAGGAAATTACTCCACCCAAGAAAACAAAGTTGTTTTTGAGCCACCTGTTTTAGCAGGCCCCAAGGGGTTGGTTCAGCAGAAAATACATTCACATCACAAAACTCAACAGGCAAAAGCATGTGACTACCCAGCCAAACCATGTATCTGTATGACTTTTGACTCAAAAGGTCATAGTCACATTTGTCAACATTGCAGAAAGTATCAGGTTCCAAACCCAGCCCCAAACTCCACTCCATATGTCTTCTTCCTCCCTACAAAAGAGTTCCTTTCCCAACCTCCTCACTTCTTCCAGGAGAGCCTTCATTTCTGTCACTAGGCTAAGTATAGAGAATCAAGAATAAATATAAGCCATAACGCTGCTTTCAAAAAATAAAACTGCTAGACATGATGGCTCGTGCCTGTGATTTCAGCACTTTGGGAGGCTAAGGCAGGAGGATTACTTGAGGCCAGGAGTTCAAGACCAGTCTGGGCAAACATAGCAAGACCCTGTATCTAGAAAAATTTTAAAGAGTGCTTACTTTGGCAGCACATATATAAAAATTGAAAAAAGAAATTATTCGGGCATAGTGGCACATGCCTGTAGTCCCAGCTGCTTGGGAGGCTGAGGTGGGAGGATTGCTTGAGCTCAGGAGGCCAAGGCTGCACTCTAGCCTGGGCAACCGAGCGAGACCCTGTCTCAAATAAATAAATAAATAAATAAATAAATAAAAGAAAAGAGAAAAGAAAAGAAAAAAGGCTGGGTGCGGTGGGTCACACTTGTAATCTCAGCACTTTGGGAGGCTGAGGTAGGAAAATTGCTTGAGGTCGAGAGTTTGAGACCAGCCTGGGCAACATAGCAAGACTGTGTCTCATCCTTTCTTTAAGGTATAAAAATGTTAAAAAAAAAAAAAAAAAAAAAAAAAAAAGTCTTGTTGAGAGAAAAATAAAGATACACTGGAAATGGTAAGTTAACTGAGAAGACAGTAATTTGTTTTAAATTGTCAGAAAGAGACTTAGCAAAATGGACTCTAGTGAACTTTTTTCCCCATCTTCCATTACTGGAAAATCTAATGATCAGAATGTCCTAGATAATGCCCAAACTAAATTACCACTCTTCCTAAATATGAAGATTTAGAAGGAATGAGCCAATACACCACAAATCATTTTGCAAGTAGGAACATGGCCCCAGCTTGTATGTGAAACTGCTAGAGGTCAGCCACAAGTTCAGTCTCCAAATGGACCATCTGGCTTTGCTTATGTCTATCAACATAGTTTACCTCCAACACCATCTAATATTCACCCTTCACCCTGAATGCAAGAAATGTTGGTTGTTGAGAGGACACTATGAAATCATATCAAATAACGAGAAAATTAAGCCCATAGATTTCTGAAAAGGACAATAGCATCAAAGGCAGAACTACTGAGGAGACTCCTCAGTGAGAGTGGTCCAGAAAAGAGCTCTGGGAAACAATACCTCAATGAACAGACAAAATTAAGCTTCAATAAATAAATTTTATTAAACATTTCTTTTTTTTTTTTTTTTTTTTTGAGACGGAGTCTCGCTCTGTCGCCCAGGCTGGAGTGCAGTGGCGCGATCTCGGCTCACTGCAAGCTCCGCCTCCCGGGTTCCCGCCATTCTCCTGCCTCAGCCTCCCGAGTAGCTGGGACTACAGGCGCCCACAACCGCGCCCGGCTAATTTTTTGTATTTTTAGTAGAGACGGGGTTTCACCGTGGTCTCGATCTCCTGACCTTGTGATCCGCCCGCCTCGGCCTCCCAAAGTGCTGGGATTACAGGCGTGAGCCACCGCGCCCGGCCTCTTTTTTTTTTTTTTTTTATGGAGTTTCGTTCTTGTTGCCCAGGCTGGAGTGCAATGGCGCGATCTTGGCTCACTGCAACATCCGCCTCCCCGGTTCAAGCCTCAGCCTCCCAAGTAGCTGGGATTACAGGCATGCGCCATCATGCCCAGCTAATTTTATATTGTTAGTAGAGACAGGGTTTCTCCATGTTGGTCAGGCTGGTCTTGAATTCCTGACCTCAAGTGATCCACCAGCCTCGGCCTCCCAAAGTGCTGGGATTACAGGCGTGAGCCACTGCACCCAGCCTAAACATTTCTTTTAAATCAAGAAAGTGGGCCAAAATATTTTTGTCCTAAAATTTAAAAAAGAGTATCTTACTAACTTCTTCAGAAAAGCCACTAACTCATGATTGACTTCTTACAATTAATGACACGTCATTTTGTGAGTTTTAGGGAGCAAACTGTTGATGCTGAGAAAGACAGCAATAGGGCTATAGGCCATTTTTCTGAGTTGTCCAGGCCAAGCCCAAGGCCATTCCACACCTGGACATGAGAGTCTTTTTTTTTTTTTTTTTTTTTTTTTTTTTTTTTTTGAGACGGAGTCTCGCGCTGTCACCCAGGCTGGAGTGCAGTGGCCGGATCTCAGCTCACTGCAAGCTCCGCCTCCCGGGTTCACGCCATTCTCCTGCCTCAGCCTCCCGAGTAGCTGGGACTACAGGCGTCCGCCACCTCGCCCGGCTAGTTTTTTGTATTTTTTTTTTAGTAGAGACGGGGTTTCACCATGTTAACCAGGATGGTCTCGATCTCCTGACCTTGTGATCCGCCCGTCTCGGCCTCCCAAAGTGCTGGGATTACAGGCTTGAGCCACCGCGCCCGGCCGACATGAGAGTCTTTTTTTTTTTTTTTTTTGAGACGGAGTCTCGCTCTGTCGCCCAGGCTGGAGTGCAGTGGCCGGATCTCAGCTCACTGCAAGCTCCGCCTCCCGGGTTCAGGCCATTCTCCTGCCTCAGCCTCCCGAGTAGCTGGGACCACAGGCGCTGCCACCTCGCCCGGCTAATTTTTTGTGTTTTTAGTAGAGACGGGGTTTCGCCGTGTTAGCCAGGATCGTCTCGATCTCCTGACCTTGTGATCCGCCCGTCTCGGCCTCCCAAAGTGCTGGGATTACAGGCTTGAGCCACCGCGCCCGGCCCCCTGAGAGTCTTAACTTCAGCCACTGGGGACCCTAGAATCTCACGCTATGTTGTTGTTGTTGTATATATTTTGGGTAGTATGGTATAAAGGAAATAAATTTAGACTGCTTCTTTCTTTCCTTCTTTTGTGCTCAAGATTTTACTAATACTTGTTTGGTGATCAGTATGTAAACACCATGAAAAATGTAAGTCTTAATATAAGCATGAGCTTCTAAAGTCATGTAAATATAATTCCTTAAATGGTGATTCCAACCACATTTCCAATTAAAATATACAGGCAATTTTTCCATAATACGAAAATTTCAAGTCCCAGTACATTAAAATGTTGAGAAGTTTTGGAGTCATTTATGAAGACTATCAGGACTTAATGACACAGGGAGTAATGTTATCAGGGACAATTGAAACAATCAGTACCAAAGAGAATATCATAGGCAGCACACAGTTGTGATGGGTAAAGCCAAGACAAAATAACAGTTATATTTAATAAAACATAATTCTTTTAAAAATTAATTAATTTATTTATTTATTTTTGAGACAGAGTTTCACTTTTGTTGCCCAAGCTGGAGTGCAATGGCGCCATCTCAGCTCACCGTAACCTCCACCTACCAGGTTCAAGCGATTCTTCTGCCTCAGCTTCCCTAGTAGCAGGGATTACAGGAGCCCGCCACCATGCTTGACTAATTTTTTGTACTTTCAGTAGAAACGGGGTTTCACCATGTTAGCCAGGCTGGTCTCGAACTCCTGACCTCAGGTTAACCGCCAGTCTCGGCCTCGAACTCCTGATCTCAGGTTACCTGCCAGTCTTGGCCTCCTAAAATGTTGGGATTACAGGCGTGAGCCACCGCGCCCAGCCAGTAAAACATAATTCTTAAAGGGGAAATAAGACATAAACAAATAGATTTTGGAAAGGAATAAATAGTAACTTTGCAGACACCACCTTGACCAAGTCATCAAGGTTAACATCACCAACAATAAATCATTTTGAGAGTATGTACACCCTGATAGCAATAGAAACATTGATAGCAACAGCAATGAGAAGAGTACATCACCTCTGGGGCGTTCTATCCCAAAACTCCATAACACAGCTAATCATTTAAAACATCAGACAAATTCAAATTGAAGAAATACCTGACCAGTACACCCCAGCAGTGCCACGGTCATCAAAAACTAGGAAAGACTAATAAACTGCCAGACTGGAGCAGATGAAGGAAGGCCACGCACGGGGGCTCACGCTTGTAATTCCTGCACTTTGGGAGGCCAAGGCAGGTGAATCACCTGAGGTCAGGAGTTCAAGACCAGCCTGGTCAAAAAGGTGACATCCCATCTCTACTAAAAATACAAAAAATTAGTCAGACATGGTGGCACACACCTGTAGTCCCAGCTCCTTGGGAGGCGGGAAAACAAGTGTAATCCATATAGTTTTCTTAATAGCATTGTACAAATGTCAGTTTATCAGTTTTGAATAAACGTACCACGGTTATGTAAGACATTAATATTAGTGGAATTTGGATGAAATATATACAGGGACTCTCTTCTACTATCTTTGGAATTATTCTGTAAGTCTAAACTTATTTCAAAATAAAAAGTTAAAAAAAATAGCAGTAAGAAGAAGAAACAGGTAAAGGAGAAAAGCAAAGAAGAAGAAAAAAACAGTAGGTAAGTTTTAATGCTTAAAACACTTTATGACTGGGCGTGGTGGTTCACGCCTGTAAGCCCAGCTCTTTAGGAGGCCAAGGCAGGTGGATGACTTGAGGTCAGGAGTTCAAGACCACCCTGACCAACATGGCGAAACCCCATCTCTACTAAAAAAATACAAAATTAGGGCCGGGTATGGTGGCTCACACCTGTAATCCCAGCACTTTGGGAGTTTGAGGCGGGCAGATCACGAGGTCAGAAGATCGAGACCATCCTGACTAACATGGTGAAACCCTGTCTTTACTAAAAATACAAAAAATTAGCCGGGCATGGTGGTGGGCACCTGTAGTCCCAGCTATCAGGAGGCTGAGGCAGGAGAATGGCATGAACCCCGGAGATGGAGCTTGCAGTGAGCCAAGATTGTGCCCCTGCACTCCAGCCTGGACAACAGAGCAAGACTCCATACCAAAAATTAATACATAAAAAATACAAAATTAGCTGGGCATGGTGGCACACGCCTGTAATCCCAGCTACTCAGGAGGTTGAGGCAAGAGAATTGCTTGAACCCAGGAGGCAGAGGTTGCAGTGAGCTGAGATCACACCATTGCACTCCAGCCTGGGCAACAAGAGCGAAACTCCATCTCAAAAAACAAAAACAAATAAAAAAAAAAAACTTTATTAGTATTTTATTTTTGTAGAGATGGGGTCTCACTTTGTTGCCCAGGCTTCTGGTGAACTCCTGGCCTCAAGTGATCCTCCCACGTTGGCCTCCCAAAGTGCTGGGATTACAGACACGAGCCACCATGCCCGGCTAATTTTGTATTTTTAATAGGGACGGAGTTGGCCGGGCGCGGTGGCTCAAGCCTGTAATCCCAGCACTTTGGGAGGCCGAGACGGGTGGATCACGAGGTCAGGAGATCGAGACCATCCTGGATAACACGGTGAAACCCCGTCTCTACTAAGAAATACAAAAAACTAGCCGGGCGAGGTGGTGGGCGCCTGTAGTCCCAGCTACTCAGGAGGCTGAGGCCGGAGAATGGCGTGAACCCGGGAGGCGGAGCTTGCAGTGAGCTGAGATCCGACCACTGCACTCCAGCCTGGGCTACAGAGCGAGACTCCGTCTCAAAAAAAAAAAAAAAAAAAAAAAAAAGGGACGGAGTTTCTCCATGTTGGTCTCAAACTCCTGACCTCCAGTGATCCACCCACCTCAACCTCCCAAAGTGCCGGGATTACAGGTGTGAGCCACCACGCCTGGCCATGTTAGCCACAGTCAATAGCCTATGCTCCTGGAATGGAGGGCAGGTGCTTGGTGCATGCAGAGTTCATGCCACCCGCACTGGATGTCCAGGAGCTCATAGAGACCTCTCTTTGTTTCTTTTTCATGAACTTTAATTTTTTCCTCTACTTTTTTTCCCCCCAGTGGAACAAGTGACAATCTTCTTAGTGAGAACATCTAAAAAAGCTGAAAAAATACTGAAAACATCCCACAGTAGAGAGTTAACTAACTACTGAAGAATTATTAGAACTTAGGAAAAACAGGAATCCAGAAGTTTAACTCAGCTCTTTGGGAGCTTTGTCAATTATTCAAGAAGTAGCCAACAGGCTCTTTGCACTTTTGACTACCTGTAGGGCTAAAAGGACAAAAGTCCGAGTCCGGGGCCTCTAGAGGAAGGTATGCCTGGTAAACACCCTTAACTTCGAGTTTGCACTCTGAAGAGCTGCCCTGTAGCATTACAGTAGACCAGGCCTCATGGATCTGAAGCCAGCTCCAAATCATCTCAAGCCCCAAAACCTGGTGATCCCCACTGTTAGTGCCCAAGGCGTCTGGTGAGACTTTCTGACTCTCTAGCCTAGTCTAGATAAAGATGACACTATTCTAGGATTCAAACAATGCCCCCAAAGAGGTTTTGAAATACAATATCTAACACGATCGAAGTGACCACGCACACAAAGAAATAGGGCCGGCGCAGTGGCTCACACGTGTAATCCCAGCACTTTGGGAGGCCAAGGCAGGTGGATTACTTGAGGTCAGGAGTTCAAGACCAGCCTGGCCAACGTGGAGAAACCCGGTCTCTACTAAAAATACAAAAATTAGCCAGGTGTGGTGGTGCACACCTGTAGTCCCAGCTACTTGGGAGGCTAAGGCACAAGAATGGCTTGAACCCAGGAGGTGGAGGTTGCAGTGAGCCAAGATCACGCCTTTGCACTCCAGCCTAGGTGACAGAGTGAAACTGTGCCTCAAAAAAAAAAAAAAAAAAAAAAAAAAAAGTGACCATGTACACAAAGAAATAGGACAAGAAAGAGAACACTGTCAGCATCAACAACAATAACAATAACAATTATTGGGCCAGCACGATGGCTCAGTCTTGTAATCTCAGCAATTTGGGAGGCCAAGGTGGACAGATCACAAGGTCAAAAGTTCGAGACCAGCCTGGCCAACATGGTGAAACCCCGTCTCTACTAAAAATACAAAAATTAGCCGGTTGCAGTGGCACGTGCCTGTCGTCCCAGCTACTCTGGAGGCTGAGGCAGAAGAATCACTTGAACCCGGGAGGCAGACATTGCAGTGAGCCGAGATCGCACCAGCCTTGGTGACAGAGCAAGACTCCATCTCAAAAACAAAAACAAACAAACAAACAAAAAAATTATCAAACACTTTTACATAACTACTCCTAATACATTTAAAGAGATCAGAGACACAACTTAGAATTTCAGAGAACTTGAACCTGTAAAACGATATAACAGATTAAACTTATTTATTTATTTTTATTCTTTTCTTTGCAACAAAAGCCACATTCAATAGACTAAACTTTCAATAACTGAAAAATATAAAAATCAAAATTAAAAACTGAATGGGGCCAGGCGCAGTGGCTCACGCCTATAATCCCAGCACTTTGGGAGGCCGAGGCAGGCGGATCACAAGGTCAGGAGATCGAGACCATAATGGCTAACACGGTGAAACCCCGTCTCTACTTAAAATACAAAAAATTAGCTGGGCGTGGTGGTGGGCACCTGTAGTCCCAGCCACTCAGGAGGCTGAGGCACTAGTGAACCCGGGAGGTGGAGTCTGCAGTGAGCCGAGATTGTGCCACTGCACTCCAGCCTGGGCAATAGAGTGAGACTCCGTCTCAAAAAAAAAAAAAAAAAAAAACTGATGGGTTTAACAGCAGATTAGACACAAATGAAGAGAGATTTTTGTGAACTGGAACAGGTTTAAAAAATCCAAGAAGCCAAGTGTGGTGGCTCACCCTGTAATCCCAGCACTCTGGGAGGCCAAGGCAGGTAGATCACTTGAGGCCAAGAGTTTGAGACCAGCCTGGGCAACATGGCAAAACCTCTTCTCTACAAAAAAATACAATAATTACCTGGGCGTGGTGGCACAAGCCTGTAGTCCCAGCTACTTGGGAGACTGAAAGGTGGGAGGATCACCTGAGACCAGGAGGTTGAGCAATGATTGTGACCCTGCACTCCAGCCTGGGCAATAGAATGAGATCCTATCTCAAAGAAAAAGAAAAATCCAAGAATAAAGCTCAGAAAAATAAAAAACGTGGAAAATTCAAAAGTACATTTTGGGCTGGGCATGGTATCTCATGCCTGTAATTCCAGTACTTTGAGAGGCTGAGGTGGGAGGATCCCTTGAGCCCAGGAGTTCAACACCAACCTGGACAATACGGCAAGACCCCATCTCTAGCAACAAATTTAAAAATTAGTAGGACATGGTGGCATGTGCATATAGTCCCCGCTATTCTGGGGAAGCTAAGACAGGAGTATTGCTTGAGCTCAGAAGGTTGAGGCTGCAGTGAGCTATGATCATGTCCCTGCATTCCAGGCTGGATGATGGAGCAAGACTGACTCAAAAACGTAGATTTTGGAAAAGATGGAAAATTCAGTGAGACAAAAATGATTTATGAGAAAGTCCAGTATATATTTAATAGAAGTCCCAAAGATAGAAGTGAAAATAGGAGGCTGGGTGCGGTGGCTCACGTCTGTAATCCCAGCACTTTGGAAGGCCGAGGTGGGCAGATCACCTGTGGTTAGGAGTTTGAGACCAGCCTGGCCAACATGGTGAAACCCGTCGCTACTAAAAATACAAAAATTAGATGGGTGTGGTGGCGGGTGCCTGTAACCCCAGCTACTTGGGAGACTGGGGCAGGAGAATCGTTTGAACCTGGGAGTTGGAGGTTGCAGTGAGCCGAGATCAAGCCATTGCACTCCAGCCTGGATGACACAGTGAGACTCCATCTCAAAAAACAAAAAGAAAAAGAAAATAAGGTAGAAGAAACATTTGAAAAGAATCTGACCAAAACTTTCCAAAACTGATGAAATATGTCAAGGCAAATTAAACAATACAAAGAATCCAAAGCAGGATAAATAAAAATAAATCAACAAGTAAGCCCATCTGAAAACCAGAGAAGATCAGAAGGCCGGGTGCAGTGGCTTATGCCTTGTAATCCCAGCACTTTGGGAGGCTGAGGTCGGAGGATCACCTGAGTTGAGGAGTTCGAGACCAGCCTGGCCAGCCTGGCAAACATGGTGAAACCCCATCTCTACTAAAAATACCAAAAAAATTAGCCGGGTTTGGTGGCAGGTCCCTGTAATCCCAGCTACTCGGGAGGCTGAGGCAGGAGAATCGCTTGAACCTGGGAGGTGGAGGTTGCAGTGAGCCGAGATCACGCCACCGCACTCCAGCCTGAGCAACAAGAGCAAAACTCTGTGTCCAAATCAAAAACAAAAACAAAGATCATAAAAGGGACAGAGCCCATTATAAAAAGACAAATTACACTCAAAGGGGCCATACTGAAGTTGACAACAGACTTCTCGACAGAAACAACAGAAGCCTGAAAAAAAACTGTTTTCAAAATGCTGAAAGATTGTGGCGATGGTTGCACAATATTGCAAATCTGCTTAATGTCACTAAATTGTACATGTTAAAATGGCTAAAATGGTAAATTTATATATATATATTTATTATTTTTGAGATGGGAGTTTTGCTCTTGTTGCCCAGGCTGGAGTGCAATGGCACCAACTCGGCTCACCACAACCTCTGCCTCCCAGGTTCAGGCGATTCTCCTGCCTCAGCCTCACGAGTAGCTGGGATTACAGGTGTGTGCCACCATGCCCGGCTAATTTTGTAGTTTTAGTAGAGATGGGGTTTCTTCATATTGGTCAGGCGGGTCTCTAACTCCTGACCTCAGGTGATCCGCCTGCCTCAGCCTCCCCAAAGTGCTGAGATTACAGGCTTGAGTCACCATGCCCAGCTTATTATGTATATTTTACCACAATAAAAACTTAATTTTTTTTTTTTGAGATGGAGTCTCACTCTGTTGCACAGGCTGGAGTACAGTGGTGCGATTTCAGCTCACTGCAACCTCTGCCTCCCTGGTTCAAGCGATTCTCCTGTCTCAGCTTCCTGAGTAGCTGGGATTACAGGAGCACACCACCACACCCGGCTAAATTTTGTATTTTTAGTAGAGACGGAGTTTCGCCATGTTGGCCAGGCTGGTCTCAAACTCCTGACCTCAGGTGATCCATGAGCCTTGGCCTCCTAAAGTGTTGGGATTACCGGCGTGAGCCACCAAGCCTGGCCGAAAATTTAATTTTAAAAAAGGCTGAAAGAAAATAAATTTCAACCTAGAATTATATTTCCAGCTAAAATGTCTACAAAATTAAAGGTGAAATACAGGCATTTTCAGACATGGAAAAATGAGAGAATTCATCATCAATGGACCCTTGCTAAAGAAAATAACGAAGAGTATTCTTCAGGCAGAGAGAAATGATCCCAAAAGGCAGCTCAAAGTTGCGGGAAGGTACGAAGAAAAAAGAATGAGGTAAATATGTGGGTTGATCTAAATGGATAGTGACTGTATAAAACAATTGTAATGTTCTGTGGTTCTAAGAACATAGAGAATATTAAAATACAGTCAACAAAGATATCTAAGTCAAAGAAGGCTGATTAACGGTGTTAGTGTTTTAAGGAACTGGCACCAATGAGAAGGGTATATAAGTACCAGTTAGGGCTAGGCGTGGTGGCTCACATCTGTAATCCCAGCACTTCGGGAGGTTGAGGCAGGTGGATCACCTGAGGTCAGTTTGAAACCAGCCTGGCCAACATGGTGAAACCCTGTCTCTACTAAAACAAGAAATTAGAAAAATTAGCCAGGCGTGGTGGCGGGTGCTTGTAATCCCAGCTACTCGGGAGGCTGAGGCAGGAAAATGGCTTCAACCCGGGAGGCAGAGGTTGCAGTGAGTGGAGATCACGCCACTACACTCCAGCCTGAGAAACGAGAGCGAAACTCCGTCTCAAAAAACAAAACAAAGCAAAACAAAACAAAACAAAAAAACTCATAAAAAAATTTTTAAAAAGTACCAGTTAGCATTAAACTTTCTTTTTAAAAAAAGATTTATTAGGCCGGGCTGGTGGCTCACACCTGTAATCCCAGCACTTTGGGAGGCCGAGGGCAGTGGATAACAAGGTCAGGAGTTTGAGACCAGCCTGGCCAACATGGTGAAACCCAGTCTCTACTAAATATACAAAAATTAGCTGGGCGTGGTGGTGGGCACCTTTAAACCCATCTACTTGGAAGGCTGAGGCAGGAGAATCACTTGAACCCGGGAGGTGAAGGTTGCAGTGAGCCGAGATCATGCCACTGCACTCCGGCCTGAGCAACAGAGCAAGACTCTGTCTCAAGAAAAAAAAAAAAAAAAGATTGATTTTAAAATAATTTAAAAATTATAGAAGAGTTGCAGAAATAGTATTAAGAAATATTCCACTCATCCAGATGTACCAGTTTTTAACATTTTGCTATACTTGCTTTATCACTGTCTTCTTTTCTCTCCCCTCTCTCTTTCTGTGTATTTATATACACTCTTCTGAATCATTTGAGAGTAGGATGCATTCATTATGCTCTTTTAAATCTTCATAAAAAGATATTTTACATAACCATTAAATACATCAAATTTAGGAAATTTAATATTGACAGAACACATATCTAATCTACTGATCATTTTCCAGTTTGCAAATTGTTCTTATAGCAAGATCATGTACAGTATTGCACTAGTTGCCATGTCTCTTTGGTCTTTTTTTTTTCTTTCTCTTTTTAAATCTGGAACACTTTCTTTGTCTTATTGACAATGATAGTTGAACAATAAAGACCAATTATTTTATAAAAATGTTAAGATTTTGACAGATTAAGCATGTATTACAATCTCATGGATAATGGCCATGAAACTAATGAGACATTCGCTTCTGTCTCCTTTAGGAAGCCAGCTTGGCTTTTCTGCCCTGATGGTGCTTGTTGTGTTGGTTATGTGATTGTGTTTTTGTTAAGATTTACAGAACCGTGTTCTAAAATGTGTGAAGTTTATTGTATGTAAAGTATACCTAAACCATAAAAATGCTAGTCTCTAAAAGTTGAATTGCCTGAATATTCCACCAAATTATATGCTTCAAGTGTGCTATTCTGGTGCTCAAACCATCTCCGTCTCAAAAAAAAAAAAAAAAAACAAATAAAGAAATTAAATTTTAAAAACTCGGATTGTCGCTTGGGAGACATGAAACTTTGTATTTTTTTGCGACGTTGTCTCACTCTGTCGCCTAGGCTGGAGTACAGTGGCATGATCTCAGCTCACTGCAACCTCCGCCTCCTGTGTTCAAGGAATTCTCCTGCCTCAGCCTCCTGAGTAGCTGGGATTACAGGCATGTGCCACCACGCCCAGGTAATTTTTTGTATTTTTAGTAGAGACAGGGTTTCACCATGTGGGCCAAGCTGGTCTTGAACTCCTGACCTCCGGTGATCCACCCGCCTCGGTCTCCCAAAGTGCTGGGATTACAGGTGTGAGCCACCGCGCCCAGCCAGATTCCCGGCCTGAAACGCATTTTTTGTCTATTGCTATATACTTAGGGACAAATATTGTTGTTAAAGGTAGAGAAAACAACATGTTTTAAAGAAAAGGAAGTGTTGGTGGGGGTGAGGTGGGGGCAGTTGCTTGTCTGTCCCGGAAAGGCAATTTCTTACTGCTTCATACCCTGGTATATACCCGTTTTGTACCCATTCCATTCTTTCTAGAAACACCGATTTCTGTCCTCATTGTTTTTATATTTCTGTCTCCTATTGTCATGTTTTATGAGCAAGTCGTAAAGGGAGGAAGAGGGAAAACAAAGTTCTGAGGCTTTCTTAATCTACTTGCTCAACCTCCATTTTTAGTAACCATAAAGAATTTGGTTATTTTTTTTTTTTACAGTTTCCTCTTCTAGCAAGAAGTCCCACCACATGCCATCCACCTAGCCACTTAATGCTCGCCGAACAAGTCAAATCCACAGCAAATACGTAGTCTTGTTTTGTACTTTTTTTCAAACGTTATGTAAAAGGTATACTGTAAAATCTTACCAGAACTTATTTCACTCAATACGATTTTTAGATGTACCTACACACATGTAGCGACCCATTCACTTTAACTTGCACTGAATAAATATATCAAAGGTACTCTTCTATTTCCCCACTGACAAGATACTTGGCATTACCTGCTCTAGACGACCAGGCAGCGACTTCTTCTTACGCTGTTGTGCTAGAATTTCTCCACAGCGTATTTTGTAGGTGAAATGACTGGATCCATGTGTGTGTCTACATCTTCAGCTTTACTGGACATGGACAAATTCCCCTGCAAAGAGGTTGTACTCCTTTTCCCTCCCACCGGCTGTGTAGGACAGTTCCCATTTCTCACCAATAGTTGCTATAATTAGACTTGGGTATTTCTATCAAAAGGATGAGTATAACATTGTATCTTATTGTTGCTTTGGTTTGTATTTCCCTGAGTTCTAGGGCAGTTGAGCTCAGGAAAGAACTTAACCCCATCCTTTGCCTCGTTGTTTGTAATTGGAGTATGTTTTCCTTATTGTAGTTCTTTAAATGTTCTGGATGGCAATCCTTTATTAGTTATACCTTTATATTCTCCCATTCTGAGGCTTATGCTTTTGCTTCTTTAATACTGCTCATTAGTTTTTCAAGTTTCATTTTTTGTAATTTAAAAATTGATATATAGGGGCCGGGCGCAGTGGCTCAAGCCTGTAATCCCAGCACTTTGAGAGGCCGAGACGGGCGGATCACGAGGTCAGGAGATCGAGACCATCCTGGCCTACACGGTGAAACCCCGTCTCTACTAAAAAATACAAAAAACTAGCCGGGCAAGGAGGCGGGCGCCTGTAGTCCCAGCTACTCGGGAGGCTGAGGCAGGAGAATGGCGTCAACTCGGGAGGCGGAGCTTGCAGCGAGCTGAGATCCGGCCACTGCACTCCAGCCTGGGTGACAGAGCGAGACTCCGTCTCAAAAAAAATAAATAAATAAATAAAATAAAATAAAATAAAAAAAATTGATATATAGTAGTTGGACATATTTTGGGGGTCCATATGAGTTTTGAACTTGTAAAATGTGTGATTATTAAATCAGGGTACTTGGGGTATCCATCACCTCAAACATTTTTCTTTGTGCTAGGAACAACACCAATCTCTTCTATTTTGAAATTTACGATACATTATTGATAATTTCCCTACTGTACTTCATTGAACTGATTTTTAAAACATAAAACCACAACCAGAGTATATATTTTTATCACATGTGCATTCCTGGTTGCCTGGTGTGTTGCTGTGTCAGCCTCTCCCAGATCCAGGCTGATGACACTTCCTGCCACCAGGAATACTAGAATACTGCCTGTGGTCATGGGAGGTGAAGAGAGATCTAACAGTTCACTTGGATGCAATGAAATACAGCCATCCCTCAGCACCACGGGAGATTGCTTTCAAGACCGCTCACAGCTACCAAAAACGGCGCATGCTCCATTCGGCCACTCCGTGGAACCTGCATATACTCCATGCAGCTACTCTGTGGAACACAGGTATTCCATATGGTCTGCGGGACCCGTGGATACAAACTCGGCCCTCCACATAGGTCGGTTTCACATCCCACAAATGTTTTCCGTCCCTGTTTGTTTGCCGATGTGGCACCCGTGTTGTTCAAGGGTCAACTGCACTGCTGCTCACACTAGTTGCATGGAGGTCAGAAAAGAAAATCAAACCTCTTCACTTAACAGAAGTTTTTTGCCTTTTTTGTTTTTCCCAGAGACAGTCTTGCTCTGTTGCCCAGGTTGGGGTGCAGTGGCGTGATCTCGGCTCACTGCAACCTCCGCCTCCGGGTTGAAGCAATTCCCCTTCAACCTGGATTGTAGCTGGGATTACAGGTGCCCACCACCACGCCTGGCTCATTTTTGTATTATTAGTAGAGACAGGGTTTCACCATGCTGGCCAGGCTGGTCTTGAACTCCTGACCTCGTGATCTGCCTGCCTTGGCCTCCCAAAGTGCTGGGGTTACAGGCATAAGCCACCGTACCTGGTCAAACAGAAGTTTTTAATGCAGTCAGATATAAATTTGATTTGTTGCTGTGCCTTCTCATAATCTATATACCATAAAATGCACTTTACATTTAATATGTAAAGTTCAGGAATCTCCAGTATTTTCACCAGTTGTGAAACGACAACCACTATCCAATTCCGGAGCACGTGCATCACCCATGGCTGCCATGGAGTTTCACAAAGAAAACTGCCAATTCCTCCCAACCTCCAAGGCCCTGGCAACCACAAATCTATTTGCAACTATTTGCCTCTTCTGGACATTTCACATGTGAAATCAGTTATGTGCCTGACTTCTTTCCCTTAGCACTTCAAGGTTCACCCACGTTGTAACATGCATTAGTACCTCATGGCTGAATAATACTTCCCCTGAAAGGACATACTGCTGTTTGTCCAGTTTTCAGTTGAGGGAAATTTGGGTTGCTTGCATTTTGGGCTATTATGAATCATGTCACTATGAACATTCATATACTAGTTTTTGTGTGGACATGTCATCAATCCTCTTGGATATGTGCTTAAGACTGACATTGTTGGGTTCTATGTCTAACACTATGATGAACAGTCAAGAAGTGTTCAACCAGTGTCTGTAACGTTTTACAATCCCACCAACCATATACGAGGGCTCCAATTACTCCACATTCTTGCCAATACTCACTACTGTATTATTATTGGCTGTTAACCTTTAAGAAAGGCAGCCTAACGGCCTGCTACAAAGAGGTATAGGCATTCTTAGAAAGTTTAAGCCCTTTCAAGGCTCATCTCACCCTGTTGAAGAGGCTGTGAAATCAGGGAGGCTGAAGATCCGGTGTTCTTTGTATGCTTCCCTTCCCTGCACTTCCTTCAGAAATGGGTCCTGCTTCATTGTATTAGCTTCTCTTAGGTCTTTAACAGATTAAAGAGAAAAGACTCCTTATTTAAAAGAAAAAGTGCATCCACCCAACTTTTATATTCAACAAAAAAACACTTCCCGTGTCCAGCTATGGGTAAAAGGGAAAGTGAGATGGAAGATGGAATCATGGAGACAAGAATTCGGAGTCCATTAAGTTACACTTCAGGGTCTTTTTCCAACTGCTCAGGATGTGTTAATGTTGAAGCTGAAGGTATCAACACCAACAGGGGAACGAGTGAAGGAAAGAGCAGTGGTTCCCAAGCCAGGTGCTGAGGCTCTGCACTTTTAGGAGGGTGTTTCCTGTACTGTAGTGTAAGACCCAGCACCATTAGAACCTGTGTAAACGTCTCACAGCAGGAAAGGAACACAGGACAGGGGAAAAAAAAAAAAAAAAAATCAGGAAAAGCAGAACCTAAGGGTGCTGGTTTCTCTAGTTTGTCAGATACTGCATTCAAAAGTCAAGCCTGAGGCTGTATGACTCGAAAGAAAATAGGTGAGCAAAGTTGGGAAAATGAAATCCAATGAAAAATTAAATCCCCAAATAAATTCTGAACACATTAAGCTCATGAGAAGAGTGTCGACCCACCTAGCATCTACAGTATCCGCCCCCTCAGGGAGAAGCCAGTTGGACGAGCTGCTCACATCTCCTGCGGCCACAGTTTAGACCCCAAATGGCTCTCTGGTATCCCTACTCAGGCAGAGGTGATAAGGCCAAGACTTTCCAGAAAAAGGGGGACAGGGCGCTGGCAGTTGGGAATCACGTACTTGCCTCTAGGGCGACATCTGCTACCCAGCTCCTTGAGAGAAGATACACACAGGGCTTCCAGGTCTGAAATTCCGTGATGATCCAGAACTTTTAAGCTCTTTAACATTTCCTCTATTTAAAAATGCTCCCATCACCGTTTTTTGAAGGCACTGCACCGGCCCAATCTGGCCCAGCAGTCACAGTGCAGCCCCTGAACTGTCCACCTCAGAGACTCCCTTTCCCTCCAGTACAGTGCACACACCCTTATTTACTATGGATTAAAGGACCACACAGACACACTGTAGCCATGGAAAAACCCTCTTGTTTATTTGATTAAACAAAAATAAAATAAGCTGCATAGGAACAATTTTAAAGTCCAAAGAGACACCAACTTTGTTTTAAGGCTGTAGTAGCTGATACAGCATCTCCTTGCTACCTTCTCCAGCCTTCTCTGTGGACCACAGCGATACATTCAGAAGCCTGTTAGCTCACACAGGAGTTTCTGAATACTTTTCCATTGGTTCTTCACCTGCTCATTGCCTGTCATGCCTGCGGCCTGCAACAGTTAACATTTAAGATTTAAAATGTGAAAGCCAAGAGGAGGGGGGGAAAAAACCAAAACCAACCAAACAAAAACTCACTTTTGCCTAAAGATTTGGGGGGAAATCTTCATTTCCCCACCCATCTACTGAATTGATGGGATTCACATTACCATGGCAATGCCCATTTCAAAGTGGCAAACGGCAGTCAGCACCCCACCCCGGACGGGCTGGCAGTGTGGTTTCTGCAGCCAGGGGAGTTACTACGGTAGTGCATATTCCTTATATCATGTCTGCCTTGGACAAATACAAATTAAGAGGTTTAACTTAGTCATTCTAACATAAGGCAACATGCCCAGGCTAATTCCCCCAACTCTGTGTTTACTTAAAAAAAAAAAAAAAAAAAAAAGACAAAAAGACTCAACCGAGTCATATGTTCTACAGTTAAAAATTAAAGCATTTTGCTGACCCGGCATGAGAGCTAATGGACAGTATTAAGCAAGATTCAGTTTCACAACCCTCCCACCCACCCAAGTATAACTAACATGCTAGTTAAAAACAACACCCCTTACCCACCCACCCTCACCTGCATCGATTTTAGGAGAAATGGGAAAAAAGAAAGGAATCTTACCACCCTAAAAGCAAGAAAATCCCAGAAATGTGAAAAATCTTCCTCTGAAGAAGACAACTACACAGACGGCTAGAAACACAAAGAACTTACAGAGTTACAGAGCTGGTTATTTAAAGAAAGTAAACACTTCGCTACACACATCAACATTCAGTCAGTGTGCTCTGAGATAAGAGTCTTCAGAAAAATACTACCTGAGCTTGCAAGTTAATACAATCATTAAAAGGAGGTCTACGACCATGTGGATACACAAAACTTTTAGAACCATTATTGGTTAAATGATGATGGAAAACATCCCACCAGGCTGGCTTGTTAACCCGTAAGATCAGTTTTAAAAATAGACATCATTGAGGTATTTCTTCACCATGACATTTATAAGCCCCTCATGATAATGACAGTGGTCTTAGGACCCTCCTCTCTTCCAACCAACCAAAAATTAGGGCAGAAGAGAGGTGGGAAGGTCAATACAGTATATCCTGGTAATGTGCTTCTCAACTTTATCAAGTATTTAATAAACAAGGAAAAAAAAAAACCCGTCAACATGTTACCTTTGGTAGAAAAAAATCAAAACACAAAACAAAAGAGCAATACATACTTCAACAGTCACTGCTCAGTCAAAACAGTGATTGCTGCAACATCATGGTGATGAACGTCCTGCTGGGTCCAGAGAGCTACAAATACAATCATGAAGTCAAGAGGATTCTCATTCCCTTCAAATATTTGATGTTTCCAAGAACTAGACCTTTAGAATTGCTCCTAAAGGGTATTATTTGCAGACATTTGAAATATAGATAAAATATTTTTCTCTTGAAGAGAAAGAGACCTAAAGGTCCTTATTTGTAGTTAAGTCCTCCAATAGGCCAGATTAACCAGTAGTTTCATAATACTGAACAATAGTAACGGTATGCATAATTCTTTTGGAGGGGGAAAAAGCCAGATTGAGAAGAACTACTTGGATTTATGACTACATTTGCCTGACATTTCTCTTTCAAGGTAAATAAAACATTTCTCCTGGGAGAAATCAGTTGTAGATTTATAGTAACATTTCTTTTAGAGGTAGCTTCCCACTCCCACCCACTCCCCACTGGATTAATACTATTCTTTTTGAGACCTGTCAGATGCTAACATGAGGTAGATGACTTGCCACAAGTGAGGTAGAAACTCAACAAAAGCAGTCAGTGTGGTCTGGAATGCTGTGTCCTATGCCCTTGGCCCTACAGAAAGCCAGAGAAAGCCGTAGAGCTCTGGAGGCCTGGCCCTGTGACACCATCACCTACAAGTACAAGAGTGTGACTTTTATACAGCCCCAGACTGTTGGAAACTCATTCAGAGTGATGTTTTAAATATACCTTAAATATACCCTAAATACTTTTTGGCACCACTGGATTAAAAAATAAAATAAAATCAGAAAAACAAGCCTAAAACTTTGGCATATCTTTCACCACCTACCAGAACAGAGCAATCTTAGAATCTTCCAATGAGGAAGGCAACATATATATAAACAGTATTTTGCTGCTTCAAGCCTAAGGGACTTTCCTCCTCAAATAATTAAGCTTTGGCTTAACTAGAATAAATCCGACTGAGCCGATCTCAAGCTATTCTCTTGCAACTCCATCACAAAGTGCCTCAATTCTGGCAACATTTTTGGCCCAACACGTAATCTGGATTCGGTTTATGGTACCCTTTGTTACGTGTTTTCCCAAGTAAGTTAGACTTAAAAGGGCATTGAGGAGTTAGTGCACTTGGGGTACAGCCCAGGTCACTGTGCTCTAATCAACTTGAGTGCCACTTGCAGCCACAACAGGGCACACGTTCTGAGACAGCATTAGATCTCGGGACCACAAATAGCACTTTTGAAATGTTAAGTGTCAAGCAAAAGTAGTTTTTACCAATGGGTTAGATTTCCTTTAAACACCTCAATACCCAAACCTATATATCCAAACCCAATGGGCATCTCCAAACAGAAACTGAGCTTACATCATACCCCACCCAACCCTTGCCACCTGACCAGATCAGACCTCCATGGGGACTACTGTCTAATTGTCACATTTACTCCCCAGAAACCTTTTTATTCTCCTACCTCCTAACACCCAGGACCTTATTTTTTCCATCAGGCTGAAGACTCCCTTCTTTGACCCAACTCCTGGCTACCCTGGCATTACCTCATAACGGGCAGGAGATTACGTATTTAAACACAGGTACTTTTCACAGTTTCACACTAGGGACTGCCAAATGTTGGCTTTTATCATCCTTCTTTGATTTGAACACTTCACATCATACAATGAACTCTCCAAAGTGCTTCGCACCAATCCCTATGGGTCAGGAGTCAATCGTGGACAGCCAGAAACGGCCAATGTTTTAAAAACAAAAGCTTTCCAAGTGTGACCATGTTTCTCAAATACCAGTCATGCACCACTCTGGATAAAGAACGGTAAGGAGATACACCACCCCTGAGGACAAAGGTAGTAGTATCTCTGACCTACACACATATTTCAGGGGATAGTTTCTAGTTGCTCTAAGCCTGCAAATTTTTAAGTCTGTAAATTAAGACCTGATAATTTCAGCCATGGAGCAAAAATCTTGGCTTTTGAATCACATTCATAGTAAAACGTCAAATAAGGAGCTCTAGCAACTGTTACGCACCAAGAACATTTCTCATTCAGGTCCCAAAATTTTCCTACATCTGGGGAAATTAGAAAGAAAAGAGCGGGATGAAAATGACTATGAAAGGATTTTAATCAAGATCCATCTCCTCAATAAATTTTTCAAGCATTTAAAACCAGTTGTCTTTGGTATTTAAAGGGTGGTTTGTTGGGCGGCTGCGGAGAGGGAAGGATCAGCACCAAGTTACTCCAAAATAGAAAACAGCAAAAATGTTTGATTATATTAACTCTTTACCAGAAAGAGCTTCATGGCCAACAGGCAACTGAACAGGCATTGGGGAAGGATTCGCTATTAAATTCTACAGTAAAAGGAGCTTCTAACAAACAAGATTTCTTAACACCTTCCCACCCTGTAACAGCAGCTGGGAGCCAGCAGCAGTTTGAAGTTACTTTCCAACTTTTGAATCTTTTATTGCATGCAGTTCTCCTCTGTGAGATGAGTTTTTTTTTTTCCCTTCCCATTTTGGTCACTCAGAAACCCTAGAATTAAAGCAATGGGAAGAGACAGCGTAGCTTGTAGTAGTAGTAAATTAAACGTCCAAAAGAGGTATACGGGAAAAGCAACTTGATTGACTTGTCACATTGTCCCCATCATCTCCTTTTCTATTGGGATAATAGAAACAAATTGCTCCATTTGTTAATCTGTTTTGTTCATTTAAAACTATACCCATTTTGCAATAGAAATTTCTCTTAAATAGAGAACAGAAGTTGATCCCTAAGTCTTTACGTTTAAACAAGAGGTCTCCCTTGTAAGTCACTGACGTTTGTTTGCGAGACCCTCTTTTCCCTGAGGAGGGCTCCTCCAGAATTTGGTTCTTATTTCAGTATTTGGGGCAATGCAGGAACCCACTGGGTTCTGACAAGCAGGGTATCAGCTACATCTGCTTTGCACTTGAGAGACAGACAATGCCCAGAAGCACAAGTTTTGTACCCAAGTCCAGCTTACAACCAACCAATCCTGTAAAGTGACACAGATTCTACCCCACAGTTCTGCAGTGGGAGCCTTAATTTTTCATTCTTTGGTACCGAGTTACAGGTTTAAGAAAAGACATTACATCCTACATTTCAGGTTTGGACAATTTGGTTTCTAGATCCTTTATGTTCAAAGGCCTTGAGGGGAGGGGGGCGGGGGGATTCATGTTAACCACGAGGTCCTAAAGCACGGCCTGGGTGCAAACAATCCTATAAAAAGTGACCCAAGCAGAGGGTGTGGGACTGGGCTGTTGGTATTATTTTGACTTTCAAACATTGTATTTCCCTGAACTTTCAAAGCAGGAAAAAAATTGTGCTTGTAAAATGAAAGTTCTTTCCTTTGCCTGCTCTTCTTAGGAAAAGAAACTCCAAGGACTACAGAACAACTATAGATTAGGGGTGCCTTGTTCTTTAATGTGCTCCCTGACTCCCTCAGCACACACGTCCACCCACATTCATGTCCACATCAGCCCATGCCTGAAAACCCTCTCTGAGAATGAGGTTTAACTTCCTTCTTCCTTCCATTTAACCCTTTATAACCTAACAGCAAAATAAGAAAGCTTAACTTTTGAGAATACGTTTAATCAAAAATCCTGAGCTACCATCTATATATTTTTTCAAGAAACCAAAGTGTGAAAAGGAGAGGTTCTCTGGGAGGCAGTGTGTCATTTTCAGCTACTTGGGTGCAAGATGGCTTTGAAACAAACACGCACACACCCTCCCTTAAAAGAAATAAAGATTATATACCCTAAAACATGAAGGGTCTGCTTTTCTTGGCTAGCAAGCCACAGCCACAACGTCTAAGATTAAGAAAAGATACAGAAGAGGATGTTAAACACACTGAGGTATGAACGGAGAACAGAGGAAATTTCTCTGTTGCAGCATTTAAAAAAAGAGAAGATTTTCCAAAAGATCAAAACGACACAACATAATCTAACCCCATATAAACACAGTATTCTCAAGAACACAGATACTCTATAATTATGCATTTCAAATCCTATTTTTTCCATGTTTTATAGTTTTTTGTTTTTTTACTTAGTAGTTTTTTTTTGTGTTTCCTTGGCTCAATCTACAGAATACACCCCACCACACACATCCAGTGCCCTCCCAGCCATACGGATGCCAGGCTTGTGCATATCATGCCCCACGCAGGGGAAGAGGGAAATGCAAACTCCACTGAGGAGGGGAAGAGGGCCTGCTGCAGAAGGAAATGTAAAGATTTATGAGGTAGATAGAAATTATCACTTCACAGGCTCAATCCCTGCAGAAAAGATAAGTACATTCATCTGTAAAAAAATAAAGATGAGGTAGGACTTAAGCAATGTTGTACTTTTCTTGTTCTCTTTTAAAAAAAAAAGAAAAAAGAAATTTCCCTGAGACTGTTTCTTCTTTGAAATTCAAAAAGAGAGAGAGAGAGAGAGAGAGAAAGAGAGGGAGAGAGACGCACACACACCCCAAACACAGAAACCTAGGAAATGCAGTTAGAAGACTAGGATTCGATTGTTGCCAAAGTCCACCACCACGATCATTCCGTCGGGGGTGATGGCGACGCCAGAAGGGCGGTCCATCTGCCCAAAGCCGCTGCCTTGAGCGCCAAACTTGCACAGGAAGCTGCCGTTGGATTCAAACATCTGTACCCGATGGTTCCTGGAATCTGCCACAATGATGCGCCCTTCCTGGTCCACGGCTACGCCTTGTGGGCGCAAGAACTGCCCATTGCCCGTGCCCTCCGAGCCCAGAAAGCGTGCCGACTGGCAGTCAGGGTGAATCACCAGGAGCCGGTGGTTGTTGAAGTCGGTGACCACCAAGTGGCCCTCGTGGTTGAAGGCCACACCCCGTGGGGAGTCAAAGTGCTTCCAGAGAGCCCCCTCGAAGCCATACTTATTTAGGAAGACGCCATCAGGCCCAAACAGCTGGATCCGGTGGTTCCTCGTGTCTGAGACCAGGATCTTGCCCTCAGAATTCACCGCCACATCCCAAGGGTAGTTGAACTGCCCGTTCTTGGTTCCTTTCTCACCAAACTTGAGGAGGAACTGGCCCTCGAAGGTGAAGATCTGGATGCGATGATTGTCCTTGTCAGCCACCACGATCCTGCGTGAGGCGTCACAGGCCACCCCGGCTGGTCGGTCGAACTGCCCAGGCCGGGAGCCCAGGGTGCCGAATTTGTGATGGAAGGCGCCGCAGGGCTTGAATACCTGGATGCGGTTGTTGCTGCGGTCGGCAACGATGATGTAGCCCTCCTTGTCTACACTCACGCCCCAAGGGCGGCAGAGCTTGCCATCGCTGTCACCCTCGCTGCCGAAGCTCAGGCCCGGGAGCCCAATGCCCACGTAGCTGCGGCCTGACTTGACCACCACCTTGAAAGGGCTGTTCTCAATGTGCTGGTTGCACAGTGTCACAGATACCAGGTGCTCACCCTCCAGCTGGGGCCGGTAACTCACCACATATGTCCCATTCTGCTGATCGCTCACCTCTGCACCAAACAGGTTGCCATCAGGGCCCAGGACCACAGCTGACATCAGGTCACCTCCTGAGAGACGGGGCTCACCATCGTGGTCATAACCAATGACTGTGAAGGAGGCCACCTTACCCTGGAGGGCGCGCTTGAGGCCATCGCCCGTGGCCTTGGTGAGTGGCGCAAAGGCCCCGCTGCTAACAAAGCCAAAAGACTTGATGGCAAGGTACAGTGCCTGATCAGGGGGTGTGAACATGACTCGGTCATCTTCCTGGGGCTGCAGGAGGCTCCGCACGGTCTTCAGCTCCTGCACCTGGGCCAGCATCCGGTCTCGGGCCAGCAGGATGTCTAGCGCTCTACCCTCCTCCAGGACCTGCTGCACGGCACTGATGGTGCTCTCAAGCTTGTTGAGGTTTTGCCGCAGCTTCTCCACCTGCAGGTACAGAGACTTGGCTTTCACCTGGCGGATCTTTTCTACCTGGAGGGAAAAGCAAGAGTGGAGAAAGACACAGAGGCTTAGAGCCAAGCACAGAAAATACCACATAAGCCACAACTCATCACAAGGAAGCACCAGACAAACACATATTGGGGAATGGTCTACAGAAGACATTGGGCTTTCTTCAAAGACAGCAAAAGCAAAATGGACCAAAAAAACCCTGAAGAACTGTTCTGGGTTACAGAAGATAGTTACTAGAAACAGGACAACTATGCAATCAGTGGCCCTGGACTGGGGGGAATGGCTGGGGCTGGGGTGAATAGAGTGCTGTTGGGACAATTGTGGAACCTTGATTATGGACTGAAGAATAGATGCTAGTACTGTATCAAAATCAAATTTCCTGATTTCTATAATTGCAATGTGATTAGGGGTAAAAGCGCTGTGCTTCCAATACGCCAACTCACTCTCAGATCACAAACATATATACATATACATACATACACACACACACACACGACGCACACGCACACGCACGCCTCATGCCTGTAATCCTGGCACTTTGGGAGGATGAAGCAGGCAGGTCATCTGAGGTCAGGAGTTCGAGACCAGCCTGGCCAACATGGCAAAACCCTGTCTCTACTAAAAATAACAAAAGTTAGCCAAGTGTGGTGACGGGCACCTGTAATTCCAGCTACTTGGGAGGCTGATGTGGGGAGAATCCCTTGAACCTGGGAGGCGGAAGTTGCAGTGAGCAGAGATCACGCCATTGCACTCCAACCTGGGCAACAGGGCAAGACTCCATCTCAAAAAACAGTAATAGTAATAATTGGAACAAAACGTACATAATTAGTAAATCTGGATAAGGAATATATGGAGTTACTATAATTAATGCAACTTTTCTGTAAGCTAGAAATTAAAGAAAAATAAAAGTTAAAACAGCCATCTAGAGCTGGGCACAGTGGCGTGCACCTGTAGTCCCAGCTACTCGGGAAGCTGAGGTGGAAGAATCACTTGAACCTAGGAGGCTGAGTCGGTAGTGTGCCATGACTGTTCTTGTAAATAACCACTGCACTCCAGCCTGCGCAATACAGTAAGATCCCACCTTAAAAAAATAGCAAGATCCCACCACCAAAACCAAAAACAGCCACCTGACAAAGGAGTTTACTGAGCACCTACACTCTGCCAGGCATTGGAGGTACTGCCGTAATCCACAGAAAATATAAAATATGGTCTTTGCTTGCACAGAGTTGTAGTTTAGAAAAGGAATATTCGAAAGCAAACAAAGAAATATGGATCATGTCAGATAGTGATAGCCGTTAAAAAGTAGAAAAAGGGGCCGGGTGCAGTGGCTCACGTCTGTTATCCCAGCACTTTGGGAGGCTGAGGCGGGTGGATCACGAGGTCAGGAGTTCGAGACCATCCTGGCTAACATGGTGAAACCCTGTGTCTACTAAAAATACAAAAAATTAGCCAGGTGTGGTGGCGGGCGCCTGTAGTCTCAGCTTCTCGGGAGGCTGAGGCAGGAGAATGGCGGGAACCCGGGAGGCGGAGCTTGCAGTGAGCTGAGATTGTGCCACTGCACTCCAGCTGGGGAGACAGAGCGAGACTCCGTCTCAAAAAAAAAAAAAAAAAAAAGTAGAAAAAGGATGTGGAAGACAGTGACTAGGGGCCCTGATACAGACAAGAGTGCTGAGGGACAGTGCCTTTCACAAGTTCAGACCTACAGGCTGAGACCAGACAAAAGGCCAAAGGGACAGCTATCTCAGCAAAGGAACAGCCAGCATGAAGGTCCTACTGCGGGCACAGGCTCAGCATTTCAAAACCACAGCTTTTAGTAGGGGAATGACATGACAGATTCATATTCTTAAAGCATTAGTTTGGGGCCGGGCACAGTGGCTCATGCTTGTAATCCCAGCACTTTGGGAGGCCAAGGTGGGTGGATCACCTGAGGTCAGGAGTTCAAAACCAGCCTGGCCAACATAGTGAGACCCTGTCTCTACTAAAAATACAAAATAAGCCGGGCGTGGTGGCGCCTGTAATCCCAGCTACTTGAGAGGCTGAGGCAGGAGAATCGCTTGAACCCAGGAGACGAAGGTTGCAGTGAGCTGAGATCATGCCATTATACTCCAGCCTGGGCAACACTAGCAAAACTCTGTCTCAAAACAACAACAACAACAACAACAACAACAACAACACAAAAGGATTAGTTTGGGAAATGTTTATTAAAGGGGAACAAATGAGGGAACAGAGACCAGAGATCACCCAGCTGTGGGTTGGAAGTGGTTTAGCCAACAGAAGTAGCTGTGAAAGTGGAGAGAGTGACAGAGAGGCTACCAGAGGCAAAATCAGGCAGGACTTCATGGCTAGTCTTACCCCGCAAGAAGCCTGAAACCTCTTAAAGAACACACACACACGTACTGTGTGGGTGCAGTGGCTCATGCCTGTAATCCCAGCACTTTGAGAGGCCGAGGCAGGCGGATCACTTGAAGTCAGGAGATTGAGACTATCCTGGCCAACATGCTGAAACCCCGTCTCCACCAAAAATATGAAAATTAGCCGGGCTTGGTGGCGTGTGCCTGTATATATATATGTGTGTGTCTCTCTCTCTCTCTCTCTCTCTCTCAGAGAAGGATAAAGACTATGTGTTGACAATGGGCTCACTGCAGCCTCAGAACTCCCAGGCTCAAGTGATCTTTCCACCTCAGCCTCCTACGTAGCTGGGACTACGCATGCACCACCATAGGGCATCAAAAATTTTTTTTTTTCGTAGAGATGGGGTCTTAATGTTGCCAGGGGTGGCCTCAAACTCCTGGGCTCAAGCAATCTTCCCACCTCAGCCTCCCAAAGTGTTGGCATCACAGGCGTGAGTCGCTGTGCTTGGCCAGTTTCTCTTTACTTCTGTATTTTAAAAACAGTTTTAAAAACCCAACTGGGGGCCGGGTGCGGTGGCTCAAGCCTGTAATCCCAGCACTTTGGGAAGCCGAGACGGGCGGATCACGAGGTCAGGAGATCGAGACCATCCTGGCTAACACGGTGAAACCCGTCTCTACTAAAAATACAAAAAACTAGCCGGGCACGGTGGCGGGCGCCTGTAGTCCCAGCTACTCGGGAGGCTGAGGCAGGAGAATGGCGTAAACCCGGGAGGCGGAGCTTGCAGTGAGCTGAGATCCGGCCACTGCACTCCAGCCTGGGTGACAGAGCAAGACTCCGTCTCAAAAAAAAAAAAAAAAAAAAAACCCAACTGGGAACCTGAGAAGCCCTATACCCCAAATTTCAAGATAGCACGCTTTTGGTAATAATTTGTCTATATTATTTCCAAAAGAGCCCTTTAAATCTAAAATGCTATAATATATATGGACATGGATTCTAACTTGCCGAAATAATTCCTGCTTGAGGTTCTCAAACCATGCTATTAGAAATACGGGATTTTGTTTTGCCAGTGAAACATTAGTTTCTCTATTCTTTAGAAGTTCTCTAATTCTAAGCAATTTTCCCCTGTGAAGGGAATGAACTTATCCAAATAGTTTTCACAGAGGATCGTGACTTGAGTCGTTCTACAGATCTGAAAGCCATAGAAGGCTGTTTCAGAATAAGCGTCCACTGTTGAAAGAGCTGGATTTCAACCTGACTTTCCCTTTAGGGTGGGAGGGGTGATTATATGATTTCGACTCATTCCTGCTTTTTCATCTGTTCAGGGAACCAGGATACATGTGTACGGAGAGGCCCACGTGGGGACAGATTTAAAGAAGCTTTGCCCATTGGGCCAAACCTCCACCTTTGGTTCTTACCCATGAACTATACATGCAGCTAACCCCATGAGGTAGCCAAGTCCACTGAAAATACATAAGGCCCAAGAATGAAGAGAGGCATCTGGATATTTACAACAGGATTGTCTTAATCCTTGCACTTACATATCTTAAAGTGAAGTAACCAGAGATGCAGGAAAACAAAACTTGTAACAAAGAGATGCCCAGACACAGACAGGCAAGGCAAGAGGGCTTTGCTGGGAAGGAACAGGGGAAAAAAAAAAAAAAAATCAGTAATTAGAGAGGGACCCCCACAGGATTCGGAGCAAGGTTCTACAGCAAAAGTGTCCAAACTAAGGCAGCTTCTTCTGGAATGCTCTGAGGATGAATTTTTGGGCACGCACTAACTGCTTACTACAACGAAGAAGGGATTTGACTCTTCTTTCAACAGGCTTCTCCCAAGAGTAAAAACTTGCTACTTCTTCTGAAACAGAACTGCCTTTAGAGAGGACAGTGGGTCAGCCTCACAGGAGGGAGGGTAACTAAGGTGAAAGCGGCAGAAACCCCCACACACAAAGGCCTTTTTCATCAGGAAATCCAGAAGAGCGAGTTTGTGGCAGAGTTCACTACAAAGCTCTCAGGTTGCAAGAAGTGGGCCCCTCAGTTATAATTAACATTCGTGGGTGGCATAACACTGGCAGACCCATGGGGACATCTGAGTGTCTGAAAACGATGTCATGCCCACAAAGGTGCTCAAAAAATGTGAATTAAAAACCTTGGACTAACACCTCCAAAGTCTCTTCTTGTCAGAAAGCAATTGAGCCATATTCCTTAAGAGGTGAGAAGAGGCAGAAAGCATCCAGTTGTGAAGTTAACTAAATGGAAAATGCAATGCAAAATCCAGCGATGCCTTGCAGAACAGTGTAGGGCACAGTAGTTAGCAAAGGTCACTTGCAGAAACTGAGGCCCATCCCCACCATCATCATATTGTTTGGAGATGGAAACAGGCACGCTCCACAAGGATACTCTTTTAAGTCAGCTCTAGCCTTTTTCATGTGTTCAGAGAATGTAATTATAGCTAAAGAACTGGCATGGAGTACTGGCCCTTTCATAGACATAACTCTCCTCCTTTCTGAGCGGGGACATAAAATCAGAAAAGGAACAGTTGGAATGCTGGCCTGGGTGGGGCGAGTAGTCCTTCCAGCTGATTTTTATCTAAACCGCACACTAGTGTGCTCGGCACTCCTTCCTGCTCCAACAGGAAGAAAGGGCACACACTCACTGCCTCCGAAGAGGAAAACTGGTTTTCCACAAGAGATCAGGAAGTGCAACCAGCCAGGTCACCGAAAATAGGGATGCTTCCTACCAGCCTGCCTTTCTGAACAACAGTTTTGACTACGCTCCCTTCTTTAGCCTCCCTTTGAGTGAATGCAATATAAAACTGGAGACCGCTTCACCGCTTCCAGTCTTGGCTACCCATGTACTTCTGAAAACCCTTCTTGTTTTACCGCACACAGCACCCACAATGTTCCAGGGACCCCCTGCATCTTTCTGCCAACAGACTTTCTGGAAAATTACCAAATGTTTTACACTTAAGAGCTTGGCTCCTGGATCTGAAAAGAGTCCTGTAGAGCGCTGCTGGGGTTCATGGAAGCCAAGTGGGCACAGCGTGGGTGGGGGAGTGCTCCGTTACCTTCCACAGCAGCTCGCACTCGCGCTCCTCCAGGGCCTTCTTATGCCTCGCAGTCACCGCTTTGACCTCTGACTGCACAACCTTCGCCTTCATCTCCACCTGTTCCGCCACCGTCTGGGCCTGCTCGATGCTCAGCTGCAAAAACAAACAAAAAAAAAAACAACTTTGAGGCATTAGAAGGACTGTCATTCCTTATACAAAACATTTGAATCTGCTCTGCCAGACTTGAAAAGCTGACACCCTGGGCTCCCAGACCACTTGATTCACTCCCTTGGAAGGAAAACAGGCACTTAGGGAGAGACTGGCATCTCTTTGACATGTAACTAAAGGAGTTGCTGGCAAGAGCTGGATTTCTTTGCATGAGAAATGGCACCTACACAGTGAATGTCAGAACTATTAAGAGATACTCTAACACAGTGAAACCAGTGTAGCTGGGTGACAGCCGAAAATGGGGAAGGAGGATCAGATGTAAAATGTGCAACTCCAGCCACACAAGTGGCTTCCCCAGACTTCCCTGCTTCACTCTCTTGCCTGGGCAAAACCCCATAGGCCAGGCCCATCCCTCACGTGAGGGTGTGCGATAGACTAGTGGCTAATCCATCCTGTTTTTGTCAAGGTACTGGCAAACACAGCTCATCTCAGCCAGAACGAACGCCAAGTGCACACTGGGAATATCCCCCGATCTACCTAAGAAGCTGTGCCCCGTGGTCAGAGACCATCTACACGTCACCATACACGTCACCCTGTACCAGCCCTAGTAAATCAGCCAGTTTAATCAGACGTATTATTGTTCATAAAAAATTAATCCAGACAGAAGGCATGGTGTTTTCATTAATATTACATGCTGTGTCTTGAAAAGCCACAAGGATTTCTTTGAGATACCGAGGTATTAAATCAGAGATTCCAAAGTGATTGCTCTTGGTGCAACAGGTTTCAGGGCAGGTGATCCAATCAGGAGCGTGTCAGGGAAGCACAATGGGTTTGGAGCCTGGCATGGGCTTAGGAATCAGAGTGACCAGTCACCCAGTTTGCTCTGGACTGAGGGGTTTCTAGGATATGGACCTTTCAGTGCTAAAACTGGGACAGTCCTAGGCAAACCAGGCTAGTCAGTCATCCCTGGAGTCAGGTAACCCAGGTTCCAATCCTGGGTTAGTTTAGGGCCTCTTACTAGTTGTAAGGCCTCGGACAAGCTCCTGGTCTTCTCCAACCTTGGTAAAGGGGAGATGTGAGGGAAATGCAGAGCAATGCATGGGTTGAGCTGAGCTCAGCACCTGGCACAGAGTAAAACACTGTTATTAGTAGTTCTCATCTGATAAACACCTGGGACAAAAGTTCAGCCATTGTGTCTCGTCAGGCCACTTAGCTCCTATCATAAGATTTACCATGAGTCACATTTAGTATGTGCAGTGTTGTGTAATCATCACCAGTACCTAGCTTCAGAACATTTTCATCACCCAAAAAGCAAAGGCCATAACCATTAAGGAGTCATTTCCACTTCCCTCCTTCTCCACCATGGCGATCACTAATCTACTGTGTCTCTACAAATCTGTTCTGAGCATTTCTCCCTCCCTCCCCCCACCCCTTCCTTCCTTTCTTTTTTAATAGAGATGGGGGAATCTTGTCATGTTGCCTAGGCTGGTCTCAAACTCATGGGCTCAAGTGATCTGCCCACCTAGGCCTCCCAATGTGCTGGCATTACAGGCATGAGCCACTGCGCCTGGCCTGTTCTGGGTATTTCATATAGATGGCATCATCATACAATACACAATCTACCTTATTTTTATGAGTATTCTTCCTGCCCAACAGTTTGACTCAGTCTGGATGAGAGCTGACACATTCATGGCATGCAAGACACGCTCAAAGGTACAGCCCCAAAAACACTCATGGTGGCTGGGCACAGTGGCTGACGCCTGTAATCCCAGCACTCTGGGAGGGCGAGGCAGGCGAATCACTTGAGCTCGGGAGTTTGAGACCAGCCTAGCCAACATGGTGAAACCTGGTCTCTATTTAAAACAAAACAAAACAAAACAAAAAGCACACCACCCATGACTCCAATGGTTAGCGGCCACACTGCATTCCCTGCCTAAGAGGATCCTGTGTGTCCTAAGGATCCACTGAACTGATTCACAGGGGAACTGGGTAGATCCAGAGGGCTCACAGGCTGTCCCCAGCCTGGAATGCTTCACCCTAAATTTCCAAACCCAGTTCCGATGCCACTTCCCTTCTGAAGCTGGAAGGGAACAGCATATTTCTATAACCTTTCTGCTCCACCTTTACAATCCTGTCTCAAGTACCATTACATATCAATCAGAGGAGGAGCTAAGTACAAAGCCCATGATACTTATGGCACCTGGGATTTAGCAGAACAATTAGCAGAACAATCTAT
Organism: Macaca thibetana thibetana; assembly: GCF_024542745.1. Taxonomy (NCBI): domain Eukaryota; kingdom Metazoa; phylum Chordata; class Mammalia; order Primates; family Cercopithecidae; genus Macaca; species Macaca thibetana. The sequence continues at coordinate 15,263,483 of NC_065579.1, forward strand.
AAATTTTATATTTGCCCATCTCTAGCCATAATCGTGTTTACCAAAGCACTAGGTAGCTGCGTCAGGTTAAACACTGTCCCTCCAAACTCTGGGCTCAACTAAATGGGGGCCAGGATGTGACCTTGTGTGGAAATACGGTCTTTGTAGATATAATTAGCTAAGATGAGGTTATAGTAGATTAAGTTGAATCTTAAATCCCAAAACTGATATCCAGAGAGGGTCATGTGCAGACCCAGATACACAGAGAACAAAGCCATGTGAAGACCAAAGCTGAAATGGAAACTGATGCAGGTACAAGCCAAGGATGCTGGCAACTGCCAAAAGCCCGGATGAGGAAAGCAGTGAGTCCTCCTGAGGGCCTTCAGAGGGAGCATGGTCCTGACACCTTGATCTTGGACTTCCGGCCTGCTGTTTTTAAGTAATCCAGTTTACGGTAAATTGTTACAACAGACCCGATAAACTAATACAGAAGTCAGTAACGTGAAGCAGACAGATATTACATCCACATTACCTAGAAGTTAAAAAATTAGAATGGCCAATCAAATGAGCATGCACATAAGCAGGTATCATAATAGCACTGATACATGTGTAGTATCTCAGGCTGTCAGGATTCATCCAGGGAAAAACAGAGAAAGCGAGAGACAGCCAGAGAGCTCCCTAGACATTTAAAGAGAATTTAGCGTAGGGAAATGGTTAAACAGGTATGGGAGAACTGCTGGGGCAAAGAGCACACGGAGGCAGACAGCACCTGCAGAAGCAGCTTCTTCTGCTTTGTCTGAGAGAACAAAGGAAAGAAAGCTGTGGTTACAAGAACACAGAATAAGGTGGCGAGGTTACGTCCAGCTAATTCTGGTAGTGGCAAGATCTGAAATTGAAACCAACTTCTGCTGTCGGAGTGAAAAAGAATTGCTATTAAGAATTGGGGCCGGGTACAGTGGCTCACACCTGTAATCCCAGCACTTTGGGAGGCAGAAGGATAGCTTAAGCCCAGGAGTTTGAGATCAGCCTGAGCGGCAGTGGCGGGGGCCAGGGGCCCCAACCCCTGCTCTGCTGCGCCGGGTTTTTTTTTTTTTCTTCCATCAGTCTCTACAAAATAAATAAATAAATAAATTAGCCAGGCACGGTGGTGCTTGCCTGTAGTCCCGTCTACTTGGGAGGCTGAGCTGGAAGGATTGCTTGAGTCCTGGAAGATCGAGGCTGCAGCAAGCTGTGACTGTACCACCGCACCCCAGCCTGGGTGACAGAGCAAGACTCTGTCTCAAAACAAATACATAATATGATAATAATATAATTTACATGAATTGGAAGAAAAAGGGAAGAAGTCCTTTTCCCATACATGTAGTTTGAAGAGTCACAGCCCCAGTATCACATGGCAAGAGTATGACAGGGTTAGAGCCCAAAGAGTAGAACTTAGTAACTGGCACCCTCTATATTTTTAGATGTGTTGGTTATTAATTAGCACAACTGGTGTCCAAGCTAATATTTGACCAAGGCAACCAAACCTATGTCTGTAAGATTTCTTAATCATTCCTCAATAGAAAGCAGAGGTGGCAAACTAATACTAATGTCATACTACTTACCAAACTAATTTTTTTTTGTATCTAACGTCTATCAGATGTAAAAAAAAGAAAAAAAAAAAAAAGGCCCAGCCTGGGCAACAAGAGCAAAACTCTGTCTCACAAAACAAAAACAAAACCAAACAAACACAAAACCACTCCCTTTGCACAGGAATGGGTGTACTACCCTACTCACCTCTTCCCCTAGTCTCCTAGCCAGGCTTATCCCTCATGTTTGGAACTCACATTTTATGATAAAAACGGTTCCTTCCATTTTTCAAACAGGTTCAGGGGATTCAAAGCTTTTGTTGCAATTTTAATAATCAGCAAGTATGCAAAAATACTCCTTGGGCTGAGAGTCACAAAAGCCCTACCCAATGCATAGTAGAAAAATAGGTCTTTCCCTTCCAAACTATGCAGTACCCAGCCAAGCACCGCATTCCAAGATGTGCAGACCAGGACTTACTGAAATAGTTCCCAACCTCTAACAGCAGGGCATTTGAAGAAATATAAGGCAGATGGATTGGGGGAAATGACAATGTAGAAAGGCTGGGTAAACTTCCAAAACAGATAAATACACTTCACACTAAGGAAAGTGAAATCACCCAACAAGCATGGTGCTGGAGAGAAAATTTAACCATCTTTGAGATGTTAACAGATCGAATCAAACATTTGAAAGTTGAGGGTCTCCATTTGGACTGGTGCATCAGTGCACTTTCCAGTGCACTTCCCTCACTCAGTATGGAGGAGACTCGAGGGCTTTCAAGGGAAATAATACAGATATCGATCAGTGATGCCAACTGTGGAGAACAGTGGTGGCATAATGACCTGTATTTAAAGAGACCAATGGTCAGAAGGTAAGAGAATGCAAACATCACCCATACACTTGCAGGCGACCATACCGGGTATGGGGAGCTACTGTGGTCCACTCTAAAATGTAATTCTTGGCCAGGCGCAGCGGCTCACACCTGTAATCCCAACACTTTGGGAGGCTGAGGCGGGTGGACTGCCTGAACTTAGGAGTTCAAGACTAGCCTGGCCAACATGGTGAAACCCCATCTCTACTAAAAACGCAAAATTAGCCAGACGTGGTGGTACATGCCTGTAATCCCAGCTCCTCGCCTGAACCTGGGAGGCAGAGGTTGCAGTGAGCCAAGATCTGTCACTGCGTTCCAGTCTGGGAAACACAGCAAGACTGTCTCAAAAAAAATAATAATAATAAATATAATCACAAACTGTAGCCATACCTCACCTCATTTTATTGCACTTCATAGACAGGAAAGAAAAACCCACATTTTCTCTTTTGAGACAGTCTCGCTGCGTTGCCCAGTCTCGCTGTGTTCTTTTTTGGGCTCTGTCGCCCAGGCTGGAGTGCAGTGGTGCAATCGTGGCTCACTGCAACCTCAACCTCCAGGCCTCAAGCAATCCTCCCGAGTAGCTGGGACTACAGACGCTCAACACCAGGCCCGGCTAACCTTCTTGATTTTTTGTAGAGACAAGGTCTCACTATGTTGCCCAGGCTGGACTAGAATTCCTGAGCTCAAGTGATCCTCCTGCCTCAGCCTCCCAAAGTGTTGATGTTACAGTTGTGAGCTACAGTAAGTACCCAGCCAGTGATTTTTTTTTTAATTGAAGATTTGTGGCAATACTGCATCAACCAAATCTATTGGTGTCATTTTCCCAAAAGCCCGTACTGTCGGTGTCACACCTTGATAATTTTTGTAGTATTTCAAGTTTTTCATTATTACTTTATCTGGTGCGCTGATCTGTGACAAGTGATCTTTGGCGTTTATCAGGCCACTTAGTAACCCTACAATGGCCGTTAGTATTCAAGTGAAAGAAAAGGTCCCACAATTCTAAAATGATTAAGCTTAGTAAAGAAAGCAAGTAGAAAGCTACAGTCAGGCTGAAAGCTCGGCCTCTCACACCAAACAGTTAAAGCTGTGATTGCAAAAGATCTTGAAAGAAATTAGAAGTTCACTCCAGTGAACACTCAAACGGTAATAAGGCAAAACAGCCTTATTGCTGATATGAAGAAAGTTTAATGATCTGGAGAAAAGATCAAACCAGCCATAACATCTCCTTAAGGCAAAGTCTAATCCTTCCTGAGCAGGGCCCTAACTCTTCCATGCTATGAAGGGTGAGAGATGAGGAAGCTGCAGAAGTTTGAAGCTAACAGAGGCTGGTTGATACGGTTTAAGAAAACAAGCTATCTCCAAAACACGTATGTGTAAGGTGACACAGCAAGCGCTGATATAGAAGCTGCAGCAAGTTACCCAGAAGAACAAGCTAAGATAATTGATGAAGACAGCTAAACAACAGACTTCAGACATTTTTTTTGGAAGGAGACTTTTATTGGAAGAACACAGCCTGATATTGGAAAGAGATAGTCTTATATTGGAAGAAGATGCCATCTAGGACCTTTCATAGCTTCAGAAGTCAATGCCTGGCTTCAAAGCTTCAATGGACGGGCTGACTCTCCTGGTAGGGACTAATGTAGCAGGTGACTAAGTTGAAGCCAACAGTCACTGTCCATCCTGACAATCCTAGGCCCCCTAAGCATTATGCTAAATGTACTGTGCCTGTGCTCTACAAATGGAACAACAAAGCCTGGATGACGGCATGTCTGTCTGCAGCACGGTTTATGGAATTTTTTTAAATTTTTATTTGTTTATTTTTTTGAGACGGGGTTTTACTTTTGTTGCCCAGGCTGGAGTGCAACGGCGCAAACTTGGCTCACTGCAACCTCCGCCTCCTGGGTTCAAGCAATTCTCCTGCTTCAGCCTCCCAAGTAGCTGGGATTACAGGCATGAGCCACCATGCCCGGCTAATTTTTTGTATTTAGCAGAGAAGGGGTTTCTCTATGTTAGTCGGGCTGGTCTCGAACTCCTGACCCCAGGTGATCCACCTGCCTCGGGCTCCCAAAGTGCTGGGATTACAGGCTTGTGCCACCGTGCCTGGCCGGTTTATGGAATATTTTAAACCCACTGTTCAGACCTACCACTGAGAAAAAAAGATTCCTTTCAAAGTATTACCGCTGACTGACAATGTGCCTGGTCACCCAGAAGACTCTTCACCCAGAAGACTCTGCTAGAGAGGCACAAGGACATGAAAGTTGTTTTCATGTCTGGTAACACAACATCCATTCTACAGCCCATGGATCAAGAACTAGTTTCAACTTTCAAGTCTTATTATTTAACAAATAAACTTTGTAAGGCTATAGCTACTACAGATAGTGATTCCTCTGATGGGTCTGGGCAAAGAATTTACCATTCCAGGTGCCATTAAGAACATGTGTGGTGCTCACTTTGGCAGCACATACACTAAAATTGGATATACTATAAAAGAGCATTCGTGATTCATGGGCAGGGGTCAAAATATCAACATTAATAGAATGTTTGAAGAAGCTGATTAACTTCTTGTAGCAGAAAGAAGTAGTGGAGGAAGTCACTAAAAATGTGGTGAAAATATAAAGAGAACTAGAATTAGAAGTGGAGTCTGAAGATGTGACTGAATTGTTGCAATCTCATGAGAAAAATAAAGGGATGAAGGCTTGTGTTACATTTTAAGAAATTGTCAGGCTGGGCAAGGCAGCTGATGCCTTTAATCTCAGCGCCTTGGGGGGCCAAAGTGAAAGATCGCTTGAAGCCAGGAGTTTGAGATCAGCCTAGACAACAAAGCGAGCCCCATCTCTACAAAAAATACAAAAATTAGCTGGGCGTGGTGGAGCATGCCTGTAGTCCTAGCTATGTGGGAGGCCAAAGAAAGAGGATCGATCGCCTAAAAGCCCAGGAGTTTCAGGCTGCAGTGAGCTATGATGGCACCACCGCACTCTAGCTGAGCGACAGAGATACTGTCTCTTAAAATAACAACAACAACAACAACAACAACAATAATGGCCAGGTGCGGTGGTTCACACCTGATATCCCAACACTTTGGGAGGCCGAGGTGGGTGGATCACCTGAAGTCAGGAGTTCAAGACCAGCCTGGCCAACAACACGGTAAAACTCCGTCTCTTGCTAAAAATACAAAAATTAGCCAGGAGTGGTGGCAGGTGCCTGTAATCCCACCTACTCAGGAAGGCTGAGGCAGGAGAATTACTTGAAACTGGGAGGCGGAGGTTGCAGTGAGCCGAGATTGCACCATTGTACTCCAACCTGGGTGACAGAACAAGACTTAAGGATGCTAAGTACACACAAGTTATGGTTAAACAAAAACCTTCTAGGAAATCACAATCTATGTAGTGTACCTGGCTGTGGCCTTATAGATTAACAGATCTAAAATGCCTCTACCCAAAATACCCCATGATCTAGAATTCAGATTAATGTTGGGCACACACTTTTAACTAACATTTAAATCATACCTCTAGGATTTATGCCTAGGTTCTCACCACTTATACAGTTGACTATATTTATTTTTCCCACACTCTTTTCTCTCCACAAAAAGTCTGAATTTCCATTTCTCTGAGATTTCACCATGTTACCCACTCATGATTTGTTGGGTGCTCTCCTTAAGTCTCCAGCAAATTGTTACAAGTCATTTTTCTCCCCCACAGTGGCTTTTCCCACTAAGCACAGAGAGTACCAGCATTCTCTCAATAATTCTCCAAGTGTTTTCGACCTCCTAAGACAGTAAGAGCATAATAAAATCATAACACAATCTAGGAGTTCAGACCTAGACACCAGTGGCTCTTTTTGTTTGTTGTTTGTCTTTCTGAGATGGAGTCTCATTCAGTCGCCCAGGCTGGAATGCAGCTGCACGATCTCGGCTCACTGCAACCTCTGCCTCCTGCGTTTAAGCAATTCTCCTCCCTCAGCCTCCTGAGTAGATGGCACTACAGGCGCCCGCCACCACGGCTGGCTAATTTGTGTATTTTTAGTACAGACAGGGTTTCACCATGTTGGCCAGGTTGGTCTCAAACTCCTTGACCTCAGATGATCCACCCACCTCGGCTTCCCAAAGTGCTGGGATTATAGGTGCGAGCCACAGTGAAGGCTGGGCACCAGTGCTGAGGAGACACCGGCAGGGTAAGGCATTTGTTTGTCAAGGTCCTAACTGTCATGGCATAAAATGAAAGACACAAATCAGCCGGGCGCGGTGGCTCAAGCCTGTAATCCCAGCACTTTGGGAGGCCGAGACGGGCGGATCACGAGGTCAGGAGATCGAGACCATCCTGGCTAACACGGTGAAACCCCGTCTCTACTAAAAAATACAAAAAACTAGCCGGGCGCGGTGGCGGGCGCCTGTAGTCCCAACTACTCGGGAGGCTGAGGCAGGAGAATGGCGTGAACCTGGGAGGCGGAGCTTGCAGTGAGCTGAGATCCGGCCACTGCACTCCAGCCTGGGCGGCAGAGCGAGACTCCGTCTCAAAAAAAAAAAAAAAAAAAAAAAAGACAGACACAAATCACTTCATCCACAGGGACGGACGCACTGATACACAACAGAATGACGCACAGGTGAAGACACTGACAAAGGAGAAGAGCAACAGAGACACTCAAGGCATTTTAAAGACAACAAACAATACTGGTGTAACGATGACAGGATGAGTCATTCCAGAAAGTCTCTCAAACTTCCAGTTTTATAATCTGAACATCATAAAATCTGACTCATCAGAAAAGACTGTTTCAGTATCATGCATGGGAATGTGATAGCGGCTGAGAAACTTATTAAATCACATCCTCCCCTCTTCTGTAAGACACGTGATCTCAATTCTTCAGCACTTTCAAAATAGGGTTTCTTTTTTTTTCTTTTCTTTTTCGAGACAGGCTCTTAACTGTTGCCCAGGCTGGAGTGCACTGGCATAATCTTGGCTCACTGCAACCTCCACCTTTGGGGCTCAAGCGACCCTTCCACCTCAGTCCCACAAGTAGCTGGGATTACAGGCGAGTGTCACACCAAACCCGGCTAATTTCTGTACTTTTTGTAGGGTTTCCCCATGTTGCCCAGGCTGGTCTCAAACTCTTGAGCTCAAGTGATCCACCCACTTCGGCCTCCCAAAGTGCTAGGATTATAGGCGTGAGCCACTGCACCTGGCCAGAATCTTACTTTTAAAACAATTCACTTATATAAATATTTTTTTTTTTTTTTGAGACGGAGTCTTGCTCTGTAGCCCGGGCTGGAGTGCAGTGGCCGGATCTCAGCTCACTGCAAGCTCCGCCTCCCGGGTTTACGCCATTCTCCTGCCTCAGCCTCCTGAGTAGCTGGGACTACAGGCGCCTGCCACCTCGCCCGGCTAGTTTTTTGTATTTTTAGTAGAGACGGGGTTTCACCGTGTTAGCCAGGATGGTCTCGATCTCCTGACCTCGTGATCCGCCCGTCTCGGCCTCCCAAAGTGCTGGGATTACAGGCTTGAGCCACCGCGCCCGGCTTTTTTTTTTTTTTTTTTTTTTTTTTTGAGACGGAGTCTCGCTGTGTCTCCCAGGCTGGAGTGCAGTGGCGTGATCTCGGCTCACTGCAAGCTCCGCCTCCCGGGTTCACGCCATTCTCCCGCCTCAGCCTCCCAAGTAGCTGAGACTACAGGCGCCCGCCACCACGCCCGGCTAGTTTTTTGTATTTTTAGTAGAGATGGGGTTTCATCATGTTAGCCAGGATAGTCTCGATCTCCTGACCTCGTGATCCACCCGCCTCGGCCTCCCAAAGTGCTGGGATTACAGGCTTGAGCCACCGCGCCCGGCCACTTATATAAATATTCTAAAATGGTTCCTATGTTATTTCTCCTAGAGGGTGAACAACTTTTCTTGACTTTCAAAGTATCCTACAACACAGGGAAAACGTCACAATTTTCTGATTTCCTAAAACCTTGTCACCTGAATCAGACAAGATTTAACAGCAATTCAGGGACACTATCACCTAACTACGTAAGAGAACCCTGCCAATTCTCAAAGTTACACATGCCCCTCCCTAGCTGTTGATACGAATTCAACAGAAACGACAGTTTCAATTACGGGGGATTTGCCATCCAGGAAAGGACTGTAGACACGGAACCTCACACAACATTCTCCGGCTCACTAATTTCTCACATATAAATAAGTAAATCTGTATCATAAAGGTCTCTGTCTAAAAAGCATTAGGCCGGGCATGGTGGCTCACGTCTGTAATCCCAGCACTTTGGGAGGCCGAGGCGGGTGCATCACCTGAGGTCAGGACGAGTTCAAGACCAACCTGGCCAGCATGGTGGAACCCCGACTCTACTAAAGAAAAATTACTGGGAGTGGCAGCGGGCACCTGTGATCCCAGCTACTTGGGAGGCTGAGGCAGCAGAATCACTTGAACCTGAGAAGCAGAGGTTGCAGTGAGCTGATATCCCGCCACTACACTCCAGCCTGGGTGACAGAGTGAGACTCTGTCTCAAAAACAAAAATAAATAAAAGGCATTGGCTGGGCTCAGTAGCTCCCAGTACTTTGGGAGGCCGAGGCAGGTGGATCACCTGAGGTCAGAAATTCAAGACCAGCCTGGCCGCTGTGGTGAAACCCAATTTCTACTAAAAATACAAAAATTAGCCAGGTGCAGTGGTGCATGCCTGTAATCCCAGCTACCCGAGAGGCTGAGGCAGGAGAATCACTCGAATCCGGGAGGTGGAGGTGTGGTGAGCCGAGATCATACAACTACACTCCAGCCTGGGTGACAGAGCAAGACTCCATCTCAAAAAATATAATAATGATAATAATAATAATAATAATAAGCATTAAGCACCCAGCCTTTCCGCAGTCCTGGCTGGAAGTGCCAATGTCCGCTCTGATTTCGGGAGGCAGCCAGGTGGCACACGTGCAGGTGGTATGCTAGGACCCAGGCCAGGTGCTTAGAAATCTGACCAGTAACTTTGGACATGTCCTTGACATCTTCACAAGACTACCAGAACCCCTAAAGGGATCGCTGCTGCAGGGATGTCACCTGAGCTCATCTGGGTCACTATTCCACCCCCCACACTGGAATCTGCCCCAAATGTCTGTCCATGCCACCTGACAGAAAGGGGGACCCGATTCACATGGGAACTGCGGAAGGGTAGGGAAGGCTCACCTGGATTGCCTGTCGTCCCTGCTGGGCATCTGCCAGCAGCTGGATGGTGAGTGCCCGTGAGTCCTGCAGCGCCTCCTGGAGGTAGATGAAGCTGTGGCCCCCGTGCCGGCCCATTGTGCACTCACGACAGATGGGCACGGAGCAAGTGTCACAGTACAGGTGCAGCACCTGGTGACCAGAGAGAGGACAGGAATAAATAGAGATACAGGACGGGAGGAGGAGGGAAGACAGCAACTTGAGGGTCCTGGATCCCACAACCGAACCACCAGCTTCCAAATGAGCAAGCACACCCCACAGGGAGAGACAGCAGCGGAGTAACTGCAAACATAACCAAAACTGTCTGCTTCCCTTTTTCTCCCACTCTCTCTGCCCCAAATCAAGGGGGAATGGAGTGGGGAACACAACTGAATGCCACATCCCACTGTAGTCTCACTCAGAATGTAACAGAGACACTTCAAAGGCAGAAACCAAACCAAACAAAAACCTCCCGGCACGAGAGTTTCTCCTGAATCTTAGCTTCATTATCCAGAAAAGTTGTTTAGACTGTGTTGCCTAGTCTGATATTGGTGGCCTGGATGCAAGAATATACCAGAAGAGTTTCCTTTGCTGCTCTAGCCTGGATGTGTAAAGCAAGGTTAAGAGCCAGTAACAACCATCCTCACACCACAGCTTGTCATGCAAAGTGCAAAGTGCAAAGCATGGTTCTCCCAGGCACTCGAGCAAGCTCACAGGTTTAAGTTTCTGGAACGAAGGCAAAAAGCTAGTGGTAAGGTCAGCCAGCTCCTTGCCTTTCTTCTTCATGCCAAGTTATTCCAAGGAGTTGAACCTGGGAGGCAGCCAGTGCTGACAGAACTGCTTTATGTGATGTTCTACACTTCCCTGGGGCCCAGCACGCTGGGAGGGAGGGAGGGAGAGGGAGAGAGAGAGAGAGAGACAGAGAGAGAGAGAGAGAGAGAGAGAGAGAGAGAGAGAGAGAGAGAGAGAGAGAAAGGGGTTGGCACAACCTTTACCTGCTAATAAACAAGCAGCTCTCAAGAGAGAAAACTCCTTGGCACAGAAACTGGGCCAGTCTCATTACTGTGTATCTCTCCACAGAGCAGGGCACTTAGCACCAGTCTGCAAATGTTTGCTGGATTGCTTTCAAGAGCAGAGTTTAAATCTGCCTCTGGTACACCTGGGCATGAGGGGAAGCTAGCTAACATGCAACAGGCAGGGAAGCAGTAGGCAAGGGGAATTCTTCCACAAATACACCACCACACTTCATCTCCAGGGGAAGACAGGAGGTGGGGGGTGCTCAAGGCCACAGTGTTAGCAAAGACACAGCAGAGAAGCCAACATGAGCCTTCGGCAAAGCTGGGTCCAACACAGGCGACACCGGCTCTCTCATCCCCAATACAAAGCACCTTGCTAGGTATGGTGGAGATCCAGGCGATTCCGCGCAGACTGAATAGAAGCTCATTCTGGCGAGAAGCAGGGCAGAAGTGTTGTGGGAGACACAGATGGGGAGAAGGCTTGGAAGCGGCCCAGAAAGTTTTCTTAGGTGGAGAGCTCCAAACAGAGAGGGCTGGGGGCAAATAGAGGGAGACTGCTGCTCCTTTCCTTCTCCAAGATGCTTATTTTATTAATAACCAAAATCTTTGCATAAAATGTGTCCACTAGAAAAATGCTTCCCCTAACTGGTTCAGTCAAGCACACAGAGTTACGCCACTCAGGGCTGAGTTAATAGGGAAGCGTGTAATCTAGCATGGGTTAAACTGGTTCTCCAGAAACTTTACAATTCAGAAACAGGAAAAAGGAAAGATTCAGGATACTGTGTTTTTACTTTTGTAAAGAAACAGTTCTGCTATAACCATCAGGTTTTATGGATCCTACTTTATTTGTTTGTTTGTTTTGAGATGGAGTCTCACACTCTGTCGCCCAGGCTGGAGTGCAGTGGCGCGATCTCCGCTCACTGCAAGCTCCGCCTCCCGGGTTCACGCCATTCTCCTGCCTCAGCCTCCCGAGTAGCTGGCAGTACAGGTGCCCGCCACCAGGCCCGGCTAATTTTTTTGTAATTTTAGTAGAAACGGGGTTTCACTGTGTTAGCCAGGATGGTCTCAATCTCCTGACCTCGTGATCCGCCCATCTCGGCTTCCCAAAGTGCTGGGATTACAGGCGTGAGCCACCACACCTGGCCCAGATCCTACTTTATACAAGGGAAATGTGGTAAGGTTTGCAACTTTGCTGCCAGTTTTGATCACTGCAGTGCTTTGCCAGCAATAGTGGCAGACTGAAACCAGGCAACAGCAACTTGCCTCCTTTAAGTCAGTTGCTTTTTAAGCTGATCCATCCTTTAGAGATTATCTAATCCTAATAATCTTTTAAATCTAAAATTCTCAAGTATAAATACTAACCAAAAGATGCTGAGCTGGATAAATTCAGGAAAAATTTCTGGCCGATCCCTTTTTTACGACATGGTGCTAAAGCAATTCTACCAGCTTGAACTACATTCCTTTCCTTTGCTCTCTCCATTTGTCAAGATAATGTAGAGATCACTCCTATGCTGATGTGAAGTGTGAAAAACCTTCCATCAGAAAACTCTCTTTTACATGTGAATAAAACATGCCACTAAACCTTCGGGTGGCCTCCCTGCTTCTAACCGCTAAGCAACCTTGAGAAGGCATCTCTTGTCTTTCCCTCAAGACAGCTGTGTGGACTGAATGGCACTCTCCTGCTTCCTTCGGATAACTACCTACATTGTTCTCATCTCCATGGCTAGTGAGTAGAAAAGAACCTCAGGCTGTAAACTTGAGCCTGGCACAACCTGGCTATGGAACCCTCTGTCCAGTCAGTTCTCTTGACCTGTCTGGGATTCAGTCTCATCTGTGAAACAAAAGGGTCCTGACTAGGTACCTCCGGAGACCCCTTCCACCGCAGAAAGCCTATCTATAGAGACTTGACAACAGAAACTAAAGAGCTTCAAAATTAAGTTCTAGTAGCTGGACATGGCAGCTCATGCCTGTAGTCCAAGCTCCAGGAGAAGCCGAGGCTAGAGGAGCACTTGGAGCAAACTACAAAAATTAGCTGGGCGCGGTGGCTCATTCCTGGAGGCTGAGGTGGGAGGATCCCTTGAGCCCAAGAAGTCGAGGCTGCAGAGAGCCGTGACCATGGCAATGAACTTAGCCTAGGCAACACCGGCTAAGAGTGCAAACAAACAACAACAATAACAACAAAAAACAACAACAACAAAACAAAACAAGTTCTGGGCTGAGCCAGGGTGGCCACTCCAGACTCCAACTGTGCAACTATAAAGAATTAAGATGATTTTTCTTAGGTTTAGATCAACCTTAAAACACAGAACCTGGATGATGCTGGACATTTGCAATGCCCCCATGAATGGTAGGTTTTAAAAGATTCTGCAGATGCAGTGTCCAGAAAAAAAAATCCTGGTCAGAACAGGTAGTGGGCGGTGATGGCAGCGAAAGGCAGGGTGCCCTTAGCCGACACCAGAGCCCTCCCATGACCAGCCTTGAGAGCCCAGATACACAAATGAAAGGGGTCTCTGAATGCAATCCCTGCCTGGTATCATTTTATACAGGATCGATGCAGTTCTAAGTACCCAGAACACGCTGTGGTTTCAGAAGAGCCAGTGATTCCACAGCTCCAGGCTGCCTGCAACAGAGATGGGGGCGGGGAGCACCCAAACGGTTGATAATAAAAAGCTACCAGTGAGTAAAAGAATGGCCTCAATGTGCTTGTAATTAGTAAACAATGAATTTTTAAAAGAATGCATTGTCCAAAAACTATAAAATGAAATCCACTTTTATAAACCTTCCAGCTATAAAAGTTGGAGAAAAACTTTGGTAAGATTTCATTCTTCATTTAAAAGCTCCACGTCTCATCTAACCACAATTTCTGAGATTGAAAAACCACAGTTTTAGAGCTGTTAAAACAATCGATAGGAGAGGATGTGCATGGGTGCAATTATCTCTGAAACAGGTGTAAAATTATTTTTAAGGGAATAAGCTGGAGCTGTGTGGAGGGTCCTATAGCCAGAAATGTGGGAGCAGCCGTGAACAGTGGCTCCCGGGAAAGGGGGGAAGGGACTGGGAAGAACAGGTCGTCTAGCAGCAGGAATTCCAAGGCCTGTTTGGGGCTTCCCGGGCAGATGCACAGACACGCCCCCTCGGGCCTGGCGACAATCCGGCTGCCCCAGCTAAATGGAGGAGGCTTGACCTCTGACCCTGCAAGTGACCACCCTCTTCCCTGCCCCCAGCTTCCAGAACGTCCCACCCATTGCCTTCCTCTCCCAAAATTTCTAAAATACCAGGCAGAGACAAAGACCTAGGAATGTGAGCCCAGCAGGAAAGGAACGGGCGGGGGACTGGTGGGGGGGAATGGAGGAGGGAGATTAAAGGAAAAATAGAAAAATAAATAAATAAAAATACAAAATACGCATGTTTGTATCTTAGCGAGTGTTTAAATAAAATGCTTTGTTAATGAACGTGTGTGCACGCACGTGTGCACATGCAAATGCACACGCATCCAGGCTTCTGGAATCTAGATTCTGCACTCCTATCTGTGGCCCAACAAGAACACACACACCAAGGGACCTCTGTTGCAGCCCCGCACATCTCAAAGAATGAGCTTGAGGTTTAAAATACAACTACCCCTATCAGTGAAGAATGTAAGCTGGAAGGATGGAGGAAGGCCCAGATCGCCATTTAAGTTCATCAAAATGTCTCAACTCAAATACGTAAACTGCTGTAAACGTTTTAAAGATTACTTCAATATCCCTTAAAATGACTGAGGACATTTACTTGGCCTCCCACAAACCAAGGCTGAACGCCTGGCTCGATCTCCACCCACCCCAGAGGGTTTCTGAGTTCCCCACTACAGAAGTAAAGTGGAGGCAACAGAAGCAAATGAGGCCCACAGGAAGCCTGACCTGTGTGTGTTACTCTGCAGGTTCTCAGGTGGGACAACAGAGGATTCGTTTTAAAAATGGTAAGCCAAGTTCAAGGGAGTAAAGTCTAGCCATGAAACAAGTCTATTAAGTAATATTAAAACGAAGCTTTACTTGACTTAGACAGACTGAGTGCTTGGGCTCAAACCCGCAGCCCAAACCCTCAGCAGAAGCCCCTCCTGTAGCTCTGGCCACGTGCTGCCCCACATCCGTGGCCTGGATAAACAGGAGGAAGGAATAGGGACCCAGTTCATACACAGTGCTCACCAGTTAAAGACAAGAGAGCCCCCCGCCGCAGACAAATTAACCTTACTTTAGTGGGGGTATGGGGAAGGAGTGTTTCCAAAACATTTTTCATTTGGCTAGGTAACAAGTATTTGTTCAAATGCAGAAAGTAATACAAGCAAACAGTTTTTTTAAAAAAATCCTTAATGTCTCGCTCAATTGTCTCCACTTTAACCATGGAAAAACAAAGCTATATTCTAGACATAATTGAATTTTTTAAGACAAAAAGTTTCTCTTAACTATATTAACTTGTTCTGAATGTTCTGGGTCACTCCATGCAGAGAGATGCCTGGCTTTCTGAATGGCTGCATGGTATGCTGCTATATGAATGTACTGTCAGTATATACTAATACAATTTTAAAACTCCTGATTTTTGAAAAAGCACAAGCAATGCCACAGTTAACATCCTTGTTCTTTAGAGAAACCCTAGTTTTCAATTTGGTAATATATTCAATTGTTACATCACTTGATATAATGGTTATCGGTGGAAACCTACTTGCAAGCTTGGATAGTAAGAATTACTGAATTCTTTTCAGTCAGGTCGACCTTCACCCATGTGAAGGGCAAAGTACCAGTTTCTGTTCTCAACACAACTGAACACAAAAGGCCAGCAGGGGATGCCAGGAGAGGCAGTCAGTATGGACACAGTTCACAGTTGGGACTGGAGTTAAGATCTGCTTCTGCTTGGGTGGAAGGCTTTGATGGGTGCCAACATTGAAAAGGGGCCTAGAAGAGGAGCAGCCCAAGGAAAAAGTCTTGTGTTGCGTTCTGGCAGTCTCAGTAGTGTCTGTTAAATAGATTAAGCGGGGCTGCTTCATGGTATCTCTACAAATTGAAGGAATCTCAGGCAATAAAAAGGAAGAGGGGTGTTAGGAATTAAAACACACACACACACACACATACACACACACACACACACATACACACACCCGAGGCCCACAATCCCCTTTCTGCAACTCCAAAATCCAAAATGATGCTCTGGAATACAAAGTTTTCCATATACTATTTGGCAGCAAAACTCATGTACGACAAGGTACTATAGCTATTACAGTATTTTTGACCATCGCTGAGTACATTTTTATGTATTCTCACTACAAAAAAATATGTGAGGCAATGCATGTTAATGAGCTCAACATACATACTCTACAATGCATACGGAGTTCAAAACATGTTGTACACAATAAATATATAAGATTTTTGGCTAGGGATGCTGGTTTAGGTCTACAATACCAGTACTTTGGGAGGCCAAGACAAGATCACTTGAGCACAGGAGATGAAGGCTATAGTGAGCCATGATCGAACCACTGCACTCCAGCCTAGGCCACAGAGCCCGAGACCCTGTCTCAAAAATATGTATGTATATATACACACATACATACATACACACACACACACAATTGTCAGTAAAATAATTTTAAAAACTGGAACTGGTGTGAAAAGGATTAATCATTTTTGCCTATGTCATTCAGTAAATTTTTATGTATCTCACTGCAAAAATAATGTTATTTTGCAGTCCCATTATACGTATTATGTAAATGCACAGTATTAACTTTCTAAAATCTGAAATTTTGAAGGATGAGGCTCAACTGACCTCAAAGGTTAAGGTAAGAAATGCACACATGTAATATTGTCTGGCGGAACAAGATTCATTCTCAGACTAAATAAGCAATATAACACTTGAAGATCTAAAGGGGCGGGGGGTAGGGTGAAAGTGGGAGTGTCCAAGAACAGCCTCAAGTGGGGTCAGAGGCATCCACTCATCTCCAATTTAAATGTTTAGGCTCCATGAACAAGGCAATTTGAAAGGAAAACTTGAAATCAGAGAGGGATGCTGTTACCTCTGCATCTGAACTCACCGCAACGGCTGGTGCCCAGGGAGAAGCATAGTTTGACAATCACAAAATGTCATCTGTTAGCATTTGTTCACTTAAAGTTTTTATGTGACTCCAAAAGCCACACCATGCTCCCTTCCTCCCTAATTGTCTTCAAAAATTCTTCACTACCAACTGCTGCTCCCCCAACAGTTACCATTACTCCTCCCCAACAGCAGCCAACCAACCACATCTAGAAAGCCCCTGCTCCCCCAATGCACCATTCTATAAGGCTTCCACAAACACTGGGTAGTTCCTTCTCCTATCACCTGCTCCCCTGCTTGTGGGACCAGGCCCCAGAATCACACAGGCCCTTGGTAAAGTCCAAGGGTCCAGCTTCACCAGTCCCTGAACTATTTTCCATCAACATGGCCCTGTGCAAAGTCTCAGGGCTCAGAGCCTCAGCATACTCCAGTAGCACACCACCATGTCTGGGTGTTTCTCTGAGCACACAGCTCTTACTAGTATACACAAAACACAAAGCGTTGATCAGGCGTGGTGGCTCACACCTGTAATCCCAGCACTTTGGGAGGCTGAGGTAGGCAGATCAGTGGAGGTCAGGAGTTTGAGACCACCCTGGCCAACATGGCAAAACTCATCTCCACTAAATATACAAAATAGCCAGGCGTGGTGACAGGCATCGGTCATCTTAGCTACTCAGGAGGCTGAGGCAGGAGAATTGCTTGAGCCCAGGAGGCAGAGGTTGCAGTGAGCCAAAATCTTGACACTGCCTCCAGCCTGGGTGACAGAACAAGTCAGACTCTGTCTTAAAAACAACAACAACAAAACCTAGCAAATTAAAAGGCTCAGATAATGAAAGTGACTAAATTCTGTTTACAGAGTTGAACGCTGGAATTTGGCTGAGCTTACTTGCTGACTTGATAAAAAGAGAAATAGCCCCATTTGTGGCTCACAGGAACTATCAGAACTATTAAAAGTGTGAAAATGAATTCATCCTGGAAGAAAACCATTTTCCCCCAGCAATGACTCTCTTAAGGAAGATGAAAACCCAGATAAGAACAATGCCCTGGGCAGCACAGCGAACGCCTTCCACCAGTTTTGGCAGAGTCAGACAAAGCAGTTTCATGAATATGTCCCTTGCTGCCGCCTAACCCCGAGCGCACAGTGTGGCCTGAGAAAGGGTGCTGTAACTCGTGTTGGTAGTTTTCTGTGATTCCGACCTCTGCGGGCTGCTGCAGTGGGTTTTTTTGGGGTTTTTTTGTTTTTGTTTGTTTTTTTGTGACAGAATCACGCTCTGTCCCCTAGGCTGGAGTGCAGTGGGGTGATCTTAGCTAACTGCAACCTCCAACTCCTGGGTTCAAGCGATTCTCCTGCCCCAGCTTCCTGAGTAGCTAAGATTACTGATGCCTGTAACCATGCCTGGCTATTTTGTATATTTAGTGGAGATGAGTTTTGCCATGTTGGCCAGGCTGGTCTCAAACTCCTGACCTCCAGTGATCTGCCTGCCTCAGCCTCTCAAAGTGCTGGGATTATAGGTGTGAGCCACCATGTACAATATGACTTATTGTTAAAACATGATGCTTCCAGGATTTTTTTTTTTTTGAGTAGCTGGGACTACAGGCGCGTGCCACCACACCCAGCTAATTTTTTGTATTTTTAGTAGAGACGCGGTTTCATCATGTTAGCCAGGATGGTCTCAATCTCCTGACCTCGTGATCCGCCTGCCTCGGCCTCCCAAAGTGCTGGGATTACAGGCGTGAGCCACCCCCCAGCTGGCCCTGCTACATTGAGTTTTACAAGGCAGGAGCAATCCTCCAGGTGAGTCATAAGGGGCAGAGGTCGAGGTAAAAGGAGATTCCGGCAGGGAAAATGACAGGGACCTCCCATGTTGAGCTAAAATTAGCACTTCTCCAGGCCTTTGTGAAGACACACACACACACACACACACCACTTAATATTTAAAAGTATGATCATGATGTTGCAAAATACCAACTGTGGGACAATACACACGCCAAGTGGGGGAAGAGGGATGCGTAGTGGGGAATGTAGCTCTGCCTGCCATTTCCTTTACCCAGACTTTCCATCCTACACCAGACCTGAGCCTGAGCCTGAGCCCTGAGGGCAGGCGGCAGACACTCGTGCTCTGCCCCTGGGGGCACTGCGGTGTCAGGACCCTGTTGACATCCTGCATCCTGCCTTTCAAAGCATGGGATCTCGAATAACATGTTCTCCAAACTCTGCCTCTGGCGAACCCAGAGGGCACCCGCTCCCTAGGCCCTTTGGACTTATTTGCCTCCCAGATCAGAATCTGCTTTTTGGGCTGGCACCCACCCCACACAGCTTGAGGCAAACTCATGGCCCACCGGCCCACCGCCTTCAGTCTCTCACACGTTTCCTGAAGGCTCTGCAGCAAAAGGGCATTTTCCTGAGGGTGGCAAGTGCCACACCTGTGCTTGGGGTGTCCTCTAACAGATCCAAGTTACACTACACAATACTGAGAGACGGCTTAGAAAGTGCCAGAGTTGTGTTTTGGATTACTGCCTCCCAAACACAGTTTTGAACAAATAAATATGTTTACTTAAATAAAACTTGCTAGCTACTCAGAAGGCTGAGGTGGGAGGATGGCTTGAGCCCAAGGAGTTCAAAGTTACAGCAAGTTATAATCATTCCATTGCACTCTAGCTTGGGTGACAGAAACCCTGTCTCAATCAATCAGTCTTGGATGTTTAAAAGTAAAAACAAAACTTCCACATCAACATACACCGTGGTACATCCACACAATAGGATGTTTGTCAGTAATTACACACAAGAAGTTCGGGCATGGTGGCTCAAGCTTGTAATCCCGGCACTTTGGGAGGCTGAGGTGGGTGGATCATTTGAAGTCAGGAGTTTGAGACCAGCCTGGCCAACATAGTGAAACCCCATCTCTACTAAAAATATAAAACTTTAGCCAGGCCTGGTGGCGGGCACCTGTGGTTCCAGCTACTCAGGAAGCTGAGGCAGGAGAATTGCTTGAACCCGGGGGGCAGAGGCTGCAGTGAGCCAAGATCTCACCACTACACTCCAGCCTGGGTGACAGAGTGAGACTCCGTCTCAAAACACAAACAAACAAAAATAAATAAATAAATAAATATACCTACAGACAAGAAGTTTAAAGGCACTAGACTGGCGGAAAAAAGCCAAAATCAAGAGAATATATTGCATAACTCCATTTATTAACATACGAAGATAAAACTAAACGTCGAAGAAATCACAACAGTAGTTGCAGGTGAGAAGGGAGATGAACTGGAGGGAACCCAAGGGAATCCTTTTGGAGTGAGGGAAATAATCTATATTTGATGGGGGAGGACTGATTACACAGGTATATATAAATCATCAAAACTCAAAATGTACACTTAGCCTGGCCAACAAAGACAGACCCTGCCTCTACAAAAAAAAAATAAAATAAACATTAGCCAAGCATGGTGGCGCATGCCTCTAGTCACAGCTGAGGCAGAAGGATGGCTTGAGCCCGCCCAAGAGTTTGAGGTTGCTGTGAGCCATGAATGCACCACTGCACTCAGCCTGGGAGACACACCAAGACCGGCTCAAAAAAAAGGGTGGGGAGGATTCAATTCTACTCCTCCCTCCCAAAAGTGAGGGGAGAATCCTTCCACTGGCAACCTAAGTGTTGAGGGGGTGATGCTTGGAGCCTGGCCACAGCGCAGCACTCTTCATAGCTAAGGACCTAATAAAATACTCATGGAGCCCATAAATGAGTTAACTCCAATGGCCCCACATAATTTACTTCTAATAGGTTGCTACCATTTTTTCCACAATGTTCCCATTAGGTATTATTTTTCCTTTGCCCTCTACTATAAATATTATCTTAAGTTCTATCTCGCAAGAGGCAACCTCCCTGGAGGTTTTGAAAAAATTAGAACCCTGAGTCCCGATTTACAGCACCACAGGCGGCCAGCGGTCATACAAAGCCGTATGAAATCATTAGTGTCCCAGCTGCTGCCCCGGCATGCATCTGACCTCTGATGTATTAATGAGTGGCCCATGCAGCTTCCAGCAGCAAATAAAAAAGATTTGTTCCAACACTGAGATCACTGCCCATGTAAATTATATATTTTTAAACTGGACACGAAAAGACAGATTTGGACGTAGACACACAAGTTTTCCGGCTGCCTCCAAGGTCGCAAAAGCAAGGCACGGTTTTAATCTGTTGTGCTATGGACAAGAGTCAGTGGTACTTTGGGGTTGACATTTAAAAAATGGTCAGACTCTGTAGGTGGCCATGTAACTCAGTCCTCGCCTCTTAAACAGCGGGCAACAGTGTACACCTGAAACCGTTTCAGTTCCTAAAGAAACTAAGTAGGTTTCAATCGCCCATGTGGCTGAGATGGTGTAGAGTGGCAGATTTTTTTAAAGCAAGGGAAGGCACTCATCACCTGGGTAAAACTGTCCTGAGAAGAGAAGCAGAAATACAGACTCAGATGAGAATACACTAGTAATAAAAACTGTTGGTAAATATTACTAGTCATGCTTTCTACCGTTAACACAACCTAACATTTCACTCCTCTCTGCAAGTTCCATCATCTTCTGTCCTTGTCCCCTGCGTTACTTAGTTGCCTTCTGTCTTGATTAGGGTTAGTGAATCAAGGTGACACTGTCCTATCCGTTGATAAGGCTTAGAGCCACTTACCTTTCTAGGCAATGCCTACTCTCCACCCAAAAAGGGGGGGGGGGGGGGGGCAGAAAGATATTACCATAGAAATTTTGTTTTAATACAGAGTTGTTCACAGGGAGTAACTGTTTTACGTTGGGAAGTGACCAATCCTGGGAAGCAGTAGGTAGCACATATGTGGCCTCTGTGAATTCTCTGAATGCCAAGAAGTGCCCATGCTGCAGCGGGGATTGCTGAGGCTCAAGTGGGGTGTGGGGGTGTGGAGGAGTGGGTGCTGGGGTGTGTCTGTGAATTACGGGGATTTGTCTCCCAAGTACCAAGTCTGGGCTCTTCTATGGCATTCCCCAAAACTGCACCTGTCAAGGAGAGTATTAAAGAGAGAAGCCAGACACACTCTCCCAGTACCTCATCTTCCCCCAGACATTCCAGCAATTACCAGAGCCTTTCTTGACATCTTTCTCTGTAAGTAAAAGGCAAAATGAGCGAGAGCAGAGCAAACATCTTCAGTGCAAAAGCGGGGGAACGGGGGGATGCTTAGTCTTGCAAAGAAAATGATTTTTATTTTTTTGTAGAGACAGGGACTCACTCTGTTGCCCCGGCTGGTCTTGAACTCCGGAGCATTCCTCCCACCTCGGCTTCCCAAAGTGTTTGGATTACAGGCGTGAGCCATCGCACCTCATGCCTGTAATCCCAGCATTTTGGGAGGCTGAGGTGGGTGGATCATCTGAGGCCAGGAGTTCGAGACCAGCCTGGCCAACGTGGTGAAACCTCAGTTTCTACTTTAAAAAAAAAAAAAGGCCGGGCGCGGTGGCTCACGCCTGTAATCCCAGCACTTTGGGAGGCCGAGGCGGGAGGATCACAAGGTCAGGAGATCGAGACCACGGTGAAACCCCGCCTCTACTAAAAATACAAAAAATTAGCCGGGCGCGGTTGTGGGCGCCTGTAGTCCCAGCTACTCGGGAGGCTGAGGCAGGAGAATGGCGTGAACCCGGGAGGCGGAGCTTGCAGTGAGCCGAGATCGCGCCACTGCACTCCAGCCTGGGCGACAGAGCGAGACTCCGTCTCAAAAAAAAAAAAAAAAAAAAATTAGCCAGGCGTTGTGGTGGTGCATGCCTGTAATCCCAGCTACTCAGGAGGCTGAGGCAGGAGAATCGATTGAACCAGGAGGCAGAGGTTGCAGTGAGCCGAGATCAGCCACTGCACTCTAGCCTGGGCAACAGAGTGAGACTCCATCTCAAAAAAAAAAAAAAAATTATTTATTTATTTTATTTTATTGAGACAGTCTTGCTCTGGCTGGAGTGCAATGACACGATCTTAACTCACTGCAACCTCTGCCTCCAGGGTTCAAGCGATTCTCCTGCCTCAGCCCTCAGAGTAGCTGGGACTACAGGCATGTGCCACAACACCTGGCTAATTTTTGAATTTTTAGTAGAGATGGGGTTTCAGCATATGGGCCAGGCAGGTCTAAAACTCCTGAGCTCAAGCGATCTGCCTGCCTCGGCCTCCCAAAGTGCTGGGATTACAGGCATCAGCCACCACGCCCGGCCCCACGATTTATTTTTAAAAACCCTTTTCAAGTTAGTGTTTGTAGCCTCTACTCCAGAAGTAGGAAACCTAGCCCTGCAGACACCTCTACAAATGTCAAAGGGGCACAGACCAGGCGCGCAGAGCCCAGGCCGGGCAGCTTGCTTTAGGAGCTTCTGAGATGGAAGTCACCCGTCTGTCCCCCACACAGGGAGTAACCTGAGGCAGGTGGGCCCCACGGCTGTGATCTAGGCAGTTACTGGGCAGGTAAGAGTCCTCCCACCTCCCCAGGAGAAACCCCAAACTGTAGAGAGCAATGGTGATTTTCTCTTACCAACCATCAATGATCTAGAGGGTCCTGGGTAGAGCAATGAGGAGAGTAGGGCAACTGAAATGAGGCATAAAAGGCAAAACACACCTCAAATTTCAAGGCCTTTTTAAAGGAAGGTGTTGAGGGATCAGACGTGATGGCTCACTCCTGTAATCCCAGCACTTTGGGAGTCCAAGGCGGGTGGATCACCTGAGGTCAGGAGTTCGAGACCAGCCTGATCACAGTGAAACCCCGTCTCTACAAAAAATACAAAATATAGCTGGGCATGGTGGTGGGCACCTGTAATCCCAACTACTTGGCAGGCTAAGGCAGGAGAATCACTTCAACCCAGAAGCAGAGGCTGCAGTGAGCTGCGATCGTGCCACTGCACTCCAGTCTGGGCAACAAGAGACTCCATTGAGGAGGGAAGGGGAGGGGAGGGGAGGGGAGGGAAAAGGGGAGAGAGGAGGGGAGGGAAAGGGAGAGGGGAGCAGAGGAGAGGAGAGGGGAGGGGAGGGCAGGAGACAGGAGGGGAGGGCAGGGGAGGAAGAGAAAGCACAACAAAGGGTGGGCCAAAAGGCCTAGGCAAAGCAGAAGAAACTGGCCCAACAGGGAACAGAACTGGGTGGCAGGAAAGCTGGATTCTAAGTCTTAGGTAGTGTGACCTGAGGAAGAAGGGCCCACCCTGTGCAGGAATCACATGGGGATCAACCCACTCACTGTTATCAGTTCAGCTGCCACACCAGGAACCATGTTACTGGGCTCCACTAAGGCCAGAAATAAAGTCCCAGTCCCTTGGCTTCCCCGAAACCCTCTTCCCACCAGTGTACACAGTCCACTCCAAAGAAGCAGTCATTACAGCAAGATGTAAGCAAAGACCAAGTGAAATGACCCCTGGAAAGCCAGGGAACCCAGGCACCCAGGTCAGCAGCATTCCAGGCAGGGAAATGTCAACTAAATGGTAACGAGATACAACCAGAAAAAAGACCAACATTTGGGGACACTGTACGTAAAACCACTGGACTCAAACCCCTCTTCAGAACCCCAAAGTTGGCCAGGCACAGTGGCTCATGCCTGTAATCTCAACACTTTGGGAGGCCTAGCCTCAGGAGTTCAAGACCAGCCTAGCCAACATGGTGAATACAAACATCTTTATTAAAAATACAAAATTAGACAGGCATGTTGGTGTGCACCTGTAATCCCAGCTTTTTGGGAGGCGGGAGAATCGTTGAATCCAGGAGACAGAGGTTGCAGTGAGCTGACGTCATATCACTGCACACCACCCAGGCAACAGAGCGACACACTGTCTCCAAAAGAAAAAAGAAAAGCTTAAAATTGCGGTACCACTCATCGTGTTTTTCCTCTTTTAGCAAATGATGGTAATGAAAAATAATTTCAAGTCTCAGATGTGAACGTTTCTCAGAAATCCTACCTCATTCCAACAAATGAAGCTTGTTGGATGCTGTTCAACAGAACTTGTGAAACAGGCACCCACCGCCCAGATTCAGCAGGTCATGGAGCCAAGAGAACCCCCACACTTCTGCCCTATAAAGGCCATGAGGGGGGCAGAACCTGACCATGCACTCCGTCAGATAAGCAAGGGTAAACTTCACAAAGATGGGAGAAGCCAGACCTGCTATGATGGGAAAAAGAAATTTCACAAGCTCTTAGCTGGTGAAACAATCAGGTGATATCAGTTACATAATCGAAGTTTTCAGGAGGCTTTTCTAAGCCCCCAAGTTAGTCTTTACTTGGGTCCTGAAATTCCTGTCTTGCTCCATCTGGCCCTGAAAAAGTCACCTTTACTTCTTTGCTTTGTCTATCACCTAAAGTCAGGAAAAGGTGATACACATGGCACAAGAAATCTAAATATTTGGCTCTGTCCTTCCCCCAAATTGTTCTGAGGCCCTATGTGGCTTTTCCTTAGTCTTTCCACAATACTCATCCCACTGCATCTAAAACTCTTCCCCAAGAAGAGGTGGCCAGGGAGGCTCGGGCTGTTTAGCTGAGCCTCCTGGCTCTCCCAGAACTTCCTCCTGGGCCTCCAACTCCATCTGTTTTAGAGACAGCTCTTAAAGTTGGTCTGTACTCAGACTCAGAGACTACGAGGCCACAGTATCCTGGCCTCATAGTCAAGTGTGCTGTGCTCACTGCTAATTTTTAAACTGTTTACATCGGATTTAAGACTGGGCTAAAAGCCTTGAAAGAAAAAACAACTTGAGAAGCTTCTAGTCTCTAGAGGTGTTGGTTGGTCAGTCTGGACAGGTTTGCTCACGATGTCTAGGCTTAATTTTTTTTTTTTTTTAAAGGCTTAATTGATAACAGCACCCCCTTCACACTCAGACATGGCCTGATTTGGAAAATATACCCCTGATAGAGAGGATCAGTAAGACAAATGAGGAATTACCAAAATACAGCTGACCCCTGAACAACATGGGTTTGAAACACAAGGGTCCACTTATAAATGGATTTTCTTCTAGCTCTGCCACCCCTAAGACAGTAAGACTAAACCCTCCTCTCTCTCTAACTCCTCAGCCTACTCAATATGAGATAAGGAGGATGAAGACCTTTATATAATGATCTACTTCCACTTAAATAGTAAATACATTTTCTTCTTCTTTTCGTGTCCTCCCTCCTCCCAGCCCCAAGACTAAGTCTCGCTCTAACACCCAGGCTGGAGTGCAGTAGCATGATCTCAGCTCGATGCAACCTCCAGCCCCTGGGTTCAAGGGATTCTTGTGTCTCAGCCTCCAGAGTAGCTGGGATCACAGGCGCCCACCACCATGTCTGGCTAATTTTTGTGTTTTTAGTACAGACAGGGTTTCTCCATGTTGGCCAGGCTGGTCTTGAACTCCTGACCTCAAGTGATCTGCCTGCTTCGGCCTCCCAAAGTGCTGGGATTACAGGCATGAGCCACCGCACCCGGCCGTTATTAATTTTCTTAGTAACATTATTTTCAAGCTCACTTTATTGAAGAATACAGCAGCATATAATACATGTAACATACAAATAATACACACATGTGGTAATTGACTTATTATTATCTGTAAGAATTCTAATCAAAAGCATACTATAAAGTTTTGGGGGAGTCTACATACAAATTTGACTGCACAGGGGGTCAGCACCCCTAACCCCCCACATTGTTCAAGAGTGAATTGCCCAAGAGGCCAGTTAGAGAAAAATTGCTAAAAATGGCTAGAAATTTTGCACAAAATGACTCCATTCAACAAGAACTTCAACCACTGTCTAGGAGACACTGCAGCAGCATGCCCGTGGGATAAGCAGGTAAATCAGAAATAGCTTCTCAAGGAGAATGGGACAGACCCAGGAGGACTGAGGTGGAAGATTTACAAATCTGCCAGTTAAAAGAACAGCTTGAGCAAAGAAGCACGCTATTCCTGGCCAAAGTGTAGAACTCAAAGTAAAACAGAGGGAACAGGGGACCCAGTGAAAGCTCCTGAAGAGAAGTATGTATGTGATAGCTGGGTGACCTTGAGGGGCCAGCGGTTAGCGAACGTTCCAGCCACGTGGAAGGAGGCCAGGACACAACTTTGGGCCACCTTGTGTTGAGGAGTCAGAAACCCTGGGTTCAAATGTTGAGTGGTCCTTCTCCAGCAATTTTGGATAAGTTGGCTCACTGAGCTCTGTTTTCACCCATAAATGGGGATACTACATTTCCTCTCGGGGTGGTGGTAGAGAATTTATCCGAGGACCCTACATGAAACCCAAAAACGTCCGTGGCAGTTCCAACAGAAAGAAAAGGCGTGGTTATGAGCCCAGAAGGGTTCCGGCCTGGTAAGCGGCAAGGCAAGTTAAATCACAGTGTTTGCAAAGCAGGACTGACAATGAGCCAAGAAGGCACTCCTGCCCCAGGTTCGCTGGGTTACTGTGCTCGTTGAAAAGAAGGTTGAAAGATTTCATAAATAAGAGTGGGAGAAAGCATGCTGAATGATGACCTCTGACCCTACGTGTCCCAAATTCCTCTGCAGGAGGCCAGTGACTCCACTCTTATGCATGTCCAGTCAAAACAGCCTTTCTTCCCTTCCACCTTCCACCAACAGAGGTCCTATTTTTAACACCCAGTACAGTTCGTTATTGCCTCATGCTTGGCACTATGATGTCCTTGCCCTCAAAGTGCTAACAGTCTAATAGAAGGGACAACTGAATTAAGTCCAGCTGAGATGTAATCTCCTAGAACTTCCTGGAGGAGGAGAAGTCAAGTCTTAAAAGTGCAAGTAGATGGGGGGTGTGAGGGGGCGGTGGTAGTGAAAGTTCCAGATAAAGAAAACTATCGGAGAAAGCAGGTACCTCACAACCCTTTTCAATCCCTGAAAATGTGTACACCACCTGCCCATTCGAATTTAAGTGCAGTAGTTCCCTCTTATCCTTGGGGGATACATCCGAGACCCCCAGTGGATGCCTGAAAGCACTGATAGTACCAAACCCTACATATACTATGTTTTTCATTATACATATATATTTATGATAAAAGGTAAGAAGAGTAACAACAACCAATATTAAAAGAGAACAATTATAACAATGTATTGCGTAACAATATACTGTGTTATATGAATGTGGTATCTCTCTCTCAAAATATTGTGTGCTGCACTCAGCTATTTTCCAACTGTGGCTGACTGTGGGTAAGGGAGATCACTGTACGAGGAAGGCTGGAACTGACTTTTCCCTCTTGTTCACTGCTTCATTCCAAGCATCTAAGTGTCTGGCACATGGATGCTCAATACACATTTGAACAAACAGAAAGGAGGAAATAACCGCTTATGCAATAGCTCTACTTAAGTGGGTGGTGAGCACTGTATCCCACCAGCATCCAACTGTGGCCAGAAAATGATCATCATAACACCATTCTCATCTATTAAAGAACAGAAAACAGCTTTGTGAGGAGTTGGGGCTGAGGGCTAGAAAGATTTAGCCAGATGATGCCGCCTTGTTTCCTCCTTGAGTAAGGCCTAGGGAATGAAGAGGATATTCAAACTAAGGCTCCTTCCTAGCTCTGCCCACAGCTAATTCCATCAAAATTTCATTCATGGATTCCATTCCAGAGCTTTGGTCAGCTGGGTAGCCACAGAGAGTCAGAGGAAAACTCAAGGTTTCCATGAGCTGGTCACAACCTCTCAGAGCCTAAACAGCCTAAGCAATGTCCAGAAGCATCTTTCCATGTGTATGTCCACGTATGAGGTGCCTCTCCAGAAATAACCATCTTTGAGAACGTGCTAGGGAACAAAACTATTACAATGGGAATGTAGGCCAGGCGCGCAGTGGCTTACATGTGTAATCCCAGCACTTTGGGAAGCCGAGGTGAGCAGATCACTTGAGTCAAGGAGTTTGAGACCACCCTGGCCAACATAGCGAGACCTCTGAGTCTCTACAAAAACTTAAAAAATCAGCCAGGCATGGTGACACATGCCTATCATTCCAGATACTTGCGAGGCTCAGGCATGAGAATTACTTGAATCCAGGAGGCAGAGGTTGCTGTGAGCCAAGATGGCCCAAAGGGGCCAACACCAAGGCTTTTCTTCCCTTTCTTTCTTTCTTTCTTTTTTTTTTGAGATGGAGTCTTGCTCTGTCACCCAGGCTGGAGTGCAGTGGTGTGGTCTGAACTCACTGCAACCTCCACCTATTGAGTTCAAACGATTCTCCTGCCTCAGCCTCCTGAGTAGTTGGGACTACAGACACACACTTTGCCCGGGTAATTTTTGTATTCTTAGTCAAGATGGGGTTTCACTCTGTTGGTCAGACTGGTCTTGAACTCCTGGCCTCAAAAGTGATCCACCTGCCTTGGCCTCCCAAAGTGCTGGGATTACAGGCGTGAGCCACCACACCTGGCCTCCCACAAACTTTTGACAAAACCAAACCCCAGACTTGACAAACTCACCAACGGCTCAACATTATCTCAGCACAAAATTTTAACTTCCATTTCTCCTCAGGAAAAATGGTGTCCCTTCTCTCGTAAGAACACTTACAAGTTACAAGACAATCTTTAGATGTTCACCCAGGCAGGAATGAAGCACTTCCTTAAAAATAAATGATTTATAGTACCACATGAGACTGGAAGTAAACTAAATGTCCATTAATAGAGTACTAGTTAATAATTGTTAAATAAATTGACTCCAGGGCAACCATTTTTTTAAAAATGGGATATTCTGGCCAGGTGCGGTGGCTCACGCCTGTAATCCCACCACTTTGGGAGGCTGAGGCGGGCGAATCATGAGGTCAGGAGATCGAGACCATCCTGGACAACACGGTGAAACCCCGTCTCTACTAAAAATACAAAAAAAATTAGCCGGGCGTGGTGGCGGGCGCCTGTAGTCCCAGCACTCAGGAGGTTGAGGCAGGATAATTGCCTGAACCCAGGAGGCGGAGGTTGCAGTGAGCTGAGATCATGCCATTACAGTCCAGCCTGGGTGACAGAGTGAGACTCTGCCTCAAAATATAATAATAATCTCCAAGATACGTTACTATGGAAAAAATAGGAACAGAGTAATGTACACAGTATGTTACTGTCTGTGGAAAAGAAGAAAAATAGGTAAAAGTATTCCTTGATAACCAAATCTATAGTGAGAGGGTACAGTTCAGAGGGATAGCATACAGGACAGATGCCCCAAGATGTGGGTAGCTGGCATCTCCCACAGGCCCCATCTGAGCAGAGCCTGGATTGGAGTTCAGTGTTGGTGCTGACTTAGGCACACATTCTTTGTATGTCATAGAACAAAATTTCATACTTTTTTTTTTTTTTTTTTGAGACGGAGTCTTGCTCTGTCGTCCAGGCTGGAGAGAAGTGGCCGGATCTCAGCTCACTGCAAGCTCCGCCTCCCGGGTTTACCCCACTCTCCTGCCTCAGCCTCCAGAGTAGCTGGGACTACAGGTGCCCGCCACCACGCCCGGCTAATTTTTTTGTATTTTTTTTTTTTTTAGTAGAGATGGGGTTTCACCGTGTTAGCCAGGATGGTCTGGATCTCCTGACCTCGTGATCCGCCCATCTTGGCCTCCCAAAGTGCTGGGATTACAGGCGTGAGCCACCGCGCCCCGCCCATAGTTTTTATTCACACCAAACTGGGGTGTATTTGTGTAGCTACTTAGAACTTAATTGCAAACACCTTTTGCTGTTCTCTTCATGTTCCTGAAATATTTGCCAAGACAAAGCTACAAAGCTGCATGTTTCATTACTGCTTATACTAAATGAATACCAAAGGGGTTTTTTTGGTTTGTTTTTGTTTCTGTTTTTTTTAAAGACAGTATACGTGGGAGGCTGAGGCAGGAGAATGGCGTGAACCCAGGAGGCGGAGCTTGCAGTGAGCTGAGATCCGACCACTGCACTCCAGCCTGGGCGACAGAGCGAGACTCCGTCTCAAAAAAAAAAAAACAATAAAGACAGTATACGAATACAAACCTTCCTCTACCCAGTTAGGGTTCTGTAATCCTCAGGCAGAGGCAATTCTACCTGTGTGCCATCAACCACTGCTAAATTCAACTGCTTTCTTTTTTTCATTACTTCCAAACTCAAGAACCCTCAATGGCTCCCTATCCTTCCAGGTTGAGAATAAATGCCTGTTGGGTTTAACAAGCCTGACTTTAATAGCACATCCCTATAGCTCCCTACAATGAGCCTAGCACAAGGAGACCTCTCTGGCAAATGTTCTTGTCTTAATTTGGGTCGTCTGTAAGTTCTCACATCTGAGAGCCCCACTCTCCTATCACTGCATTTGTTTGAACCACTGTTTTGCTTCCCAATACTTCACATGTCTACACAACACCCTCAGGCATAAACCCAGTAGTGGACATATGGAGAAGTTGGAGAGACCTAATTATCTACCTCCCAACCCCCACCCTCCCTCTGGTCAGAGAGAAGGAACACAGCCCTCAATGTCCTTCTCCAGGATGTGCCTCCGGGGCTCCAGTTTAGGCCGTGACACTGTCCCTGTCCCCAATTTCATTCATAGCCCCACAATCCAAAAGGCTACCCCCAGGGAATCTGTAGCCACTTTGGTCCAAGGTCGAGGACCGGCCATAAAACAGCCTGGTCCAAGCTGCA
Organism: Macaca thibetana thibetana; assembly: GCF_024542745.1. Taxonomy (NCBI): domain Eukaryota; kingdom Metazoa; phylum Chordata; class Mammalia; order Primates; family Cercopithecidae; genus Macaca; species Macaca thibetana. The sequence goes on from NC_065579.1 coordinate 15,294,674, forward strand.
GCAGGTCTAATACAGAGCCTTTGTTCCCACAGGACTCCCCTGGGCACGCTCCAGAGGGTCTCCGGTACGTGCAAGTGGGAAGTGAAGAGAAAATTCCTTTCCTGCCCACCCGGCAAAAGCAAGCTGTTGCTATGCCTAAGTGATAAAATCAGCTTTCCTTTCTCTCTTTTGCAATTTTGATACTCTTCAGATCTCTGTTTTGCCACCCTGAAATTTAAGTTTGAAATAATTAAGTTTCCCAAGATTAACGTCACACAGAGTAGAACTGCCCCACCCCTTTCAAAGTTGCCAGTTATAGCAGGGTGTGATGGCTCAAACCTGTAAACCCGGCACTTTGGGAGGCCCAGGCAGGCAGACCACCTGAGATCAGGAGTTCGAGACCAGCCTGGCCAACATGGTGAAACCCCATCTCTACTAAAAATACAACAATTAGCCAGGCATAGTGGTGGGTACCTGTAATCCCAGCTACTCAGGAGGCTGAGGCAGAATTGCTTGAACCTGGGAGGCGAAAGCAGCAGTGAGCTGAGATCGCACCGCTGCACTCCAGCCTGGGCAACAGAGCAAGACTCTGTCTCAAAACAAAACAAAAACAAAAAAACAAAGTTTCCAGTTTGCCAATTCTCTTGTATTAATCAAAGGTGAGGACAACACTATGTCTTCAAAGAACTTTATATTTAGCTGGGTGGATTCAGTTAAGGAGGGAAATACACCAAAATCAGTCAGTTCTGCATACCCTCCTTATTGGCTTGGCCATTTGTTCACTGTATTCTACTCTATTACCAATTGTATTCAATTATTTTACTAATTGTAGCCTGAAATTCAAATTTCACCATCTACTTAGAAATTTTCTGAAAAGTGAGAGTGAGGAAGAAATTGAGATGTAAGGCTTATGAAAAAGAACAAACTTTTCCCCACAGCCTAAGAAACACAAGGCTTTAAAATGTGTAAGCTGAACCAGTAACATTTCCATAGTCACATTGAGAAAGTGGAGCTTTCTAAAAGGCTTGACAGAATCATAAGAAAACAAAACAGGAAAGTGGAGAGGCTTGTTTTGAAAAATAATGATTTGTTTTTCATTTTGTGTATTGTGACAGAGAATACCTTTTCTATTTAAACCCCTCCCCCACCTGCACCTCAGGATGTCTAATTAGAATGAGGTGGGTGGTGGGGGTGGAGAATGACTTGAGATTTCGGGATCTGATCAATGCAACATGTTAGGGGCAGAGCACAAGGTCAAAAGGAAATGATTAATCCCACAAGAGGAACAGGCGGATGGGGCAGGGAATGGTCCCCCTACAAAACCCTCACTAACAAGCGGGTCAAGATACCTTGCTTAGCGTTCTCTCCATCCTGCACTCAGCATTTCAGCTTAAAATTCAAAGAACGTTCGTCTACACAAGCTAGTCTTCCTTAAAGGTTATTTTTATTTGCTGATTATGTTCCAGTGGTTGCAAAAGAAGGTCCAGAATTAAGCAGGAGAGAGAATGACTCTAGTCATTAGGATGACTAAGACATTCTACGACAATTTGACAATTTCCATTCCTGGCTGGAGCCATGCCGATCATTAATGGAGGAGGGAGTATTTGGGGACTATTTAAAAGCAGTTACCAGTCAAGACATACAATATCCCTTTGAAATACTATGACATCAACACTCTGAAAGTACATAAATAGGTCAAACATAAGAGGAGGGGGAAGGGAAATGCCTTTTGCGAAAATCCTTTGAGAAACAATTTCCTCTTAGCTTTTCACCCTCCCTAACACTTGCTTTTAGAGAATTGCACACAAAAAATCTGTATTCCCAATTAACGATGCAAACTTCACCCGCTAATCACCACATCCTCCTATAGAAAACCCTAGATTTGCCACAGGATTAGTATTTTAAACTCAGAAATGCTTCAACACCTTTCTGTCCCATTACCTGCCTTTGGAAAAGAGGCACGGAACGGAGGGAGACTGGAAGGAAGGCTTTACCACAATGAACCTCCATGCCACAGGGCCTAAATTCTGAAACCACCCGGATATGTGTGGGGGTTTGTTTCGTTTTTGGAAATACATAACAACAGATTACTATTTTGCTTTGAAAGACACTGAAGGCCGGGCGCGGTGGCTCAAGCCTGTAATCTCAGCACTTTGGGAGGCCGAGACGGGCGGATCACGAGGTCAAGAGATCGAGACCATCCTGGCTAACCCGGTGAAACCCCGTCTCTACTAAAAAAATACAAAAAATTAGCCGGGCGAGGTGGCGGCGCCTGTAGTCCCAGCTACTCGGGAGGCTGAGGCAGGAGAATGGCGTGAACCCGGGAGGCGGAGCTTGCAGTGAGCTGAGATCCGGCCACTGCACTCCAGGCTGGGCGACAGAGCCAGACTCCGTCTCAAAAAAAAAAAAAAAAAAAAAAAAAAAGAAAGACACTGAAGACATACCCCAAGAACACTTTGAGCCACACAAGCTTAGGAGCCAGATGGGAGCTACCTTCAATTTGTGTGCACAACTGTGACAATCTCAGGGCCTGGTAACCCCTCAGTTAGTGTGCAAAATTTTGAGTGTGCAGTTCCTTCTGGAGAGAAAGTACACAGGTCAGATTCTTAAAGGGGTTCTTGACAAAAAAGTTAAGAATCCATAACCAATGCACCCAACTCTTACCCCACCAGACAAAAAAAGAAGAAGGGGAAGGAGGCCTGTTTACCTAGTAAAACAGCCACAGCTTAATTAAGAAATAAACATTAGAATTCCAGGCCCTAGGCCAGGCTCACGCCTGTAATCCCACCATTTTGGGAGGCTGAGGTGGGTGGATCACTTGAGGCAAGGAGTTCGAGACCAGCCTGGCCAACACGGCAAAACCCCATCTCTACTAAAAATACAAAAATTAGCTGGACGTGGTGGCGCACGCCTATAATCCCAGCTACTGGGGAAGCTGAGGCAGGAGAACTGCTTGAAGCCGGGAAGCGGAGGTTGCAGTGAGCTCAGACCGCACCATTACATTCCAGCCTGGGTAACAGAGTAAGGCTCTGTCTCAAAAGAAGAAGAAGAAACAAAAAAAACTCCAGGCCCTATGCAGGAGGATCCTTCCTCTAACCACACTGTTTAAAAATTGGTCCTGGGGGAAACTGCAGTACTGGGGTTTCTCATCTAAGGCAGGTAAATGAACTCGCTCTGCCTTCACCATGAAATGATGTTTAACTACCAAGAAGTAGTTTCACAAGACTGTGTTCCTTCTGTCCTTATCCATCCAAACTGAGGGGCTTATTTTCCAACGTGCAGCTTTTTAAATTAAATTGCAGTTATCATGCCCTTAAGTCCTCTGTCCACTTAGCACACCCAGCTTAAGGCTCCCCTGACTGCCCAGGGCCAGGATCCCATTTTTTCCTATTTCCTAAAATAAGAGTGTTTGAAAAAATTTAAGTATCATCTTAACCTCTCTCCAACCCTAGACCCCCAGAGTTTCAGGGAACTCACTGAATAGGGGTGAGGAATTGGGGTTTAGGGGCTTAGGGATGTGTCTGGCAGGGCTCTGAAACCCAGACGTTTCCACTCCATGACACTACCACATGAAAGCGCAGCTTTCTGGTTTTCCTGTCACCTCAAGTCTCAGCTAACCAAGGTGATTCCCACCATCCCCAGATTCCACTGGGTCCATGGCCTGGCCACTGTCCCAGGTTTCGTTTAGCTGGCCAGGGCTGGTGTTTAAGGGGCAAAGATGAAGAGGCATCAGGCATTTTAAAACTGCCTGGGGCAAGGGAAAAATAACCTCAGGATCCTAATCACAGATAAAACTAGGTATATTTTTGAGCCTCATTTCCCAAAAAGAACCATTAAAAAAAAACAGTATTAAGAAATATGAGATAAAGAGATAGGAAAGAATTAGCAAAGACAATCCCCTTATTTCTTTGGAGGGAACCTTCCACAACAGCTTCATGCCCGGATGACTCAGGCCCCCACCCCTCCAGGGAAGAGGGGTGGTTATCAGGGAAAGAAGTGACAAGACCAGCTGACTTCTGCAGACAAGATAAGAGTTTATGGGCCAGACCTTGCAGAACTCCTTTGGCAGGATTCCTCTGACCTGTAGAACTAAGAGGGCAGAAAGAAATGCACACTACCCTGGGGTGCACAACTGTCGAAACTCACCATCTATTCAGATCTGTGCATTTCGTCAGCGCACAGGATACCATTAAGTGTCTACCTATCATCTCTATTTAACAAATTAAAAATCTAAGGCAAAGAGATTAACTCACACGAGGTCACACAGTATTAAGTGGCTCTTTGCCACGCTTGTATAAAGTCCAGCCGTCTCTCGTTATCTGTGGAAGACTGGGTGTCCAGGACCCCCTTGGATACCAAAATCCAAGGATGCTCAAGTTCCTTATATAAATGGTGTAGTATTTGCATATAACCCATGAACATCCTCCCATATACTTCAAATCATTTCTAGATTGGTTATGAATACCTACTACAATGTAAATACTATGTCAATAACTATACTGTATTTGAATTTTTATTGCCTTATTTCTAATATTTTCAATCCACAGTTGGTTGAGCCCATAAATATACAAAACATTACCAGTCCCAAAGCAAAACAAAAAAACAGAGCGCCATATTGAGAGCCAGCTAAGCCAAGACTCAGAGGCAAATGTGGGAGGAAGCCGACTCCAGGCGAATCTCTGGTTGTCAGCACATTCATTTGTCACATATGGAAGGGGCTGCATTTAACTGAGCACAAAGCTAAGCTCAAAACAGATAGTCAATGTGTACTTCCCAAATGTAAGGATACAGTAAGTCAGGCACTGGTGATGCTTCCCTGTATCAACTCACTTAAAATGCACAACCTTAAAGTTAGTACAGACATTATGGAGAGGGGTATGGAGGTTCCTCAAAAAGTTAAAAACAGAACTACTCTGGCCGGGGGCGGTGGCTCACACCTGTAAACCCAGCACTTTGGGAGGCCAAGGTAGGTAGGTGTATTATGAGGTCAGGAGTTCAAGACCAGCCTGGCCAATACGGTGAAACCCCGTCTCTACTAAAAATTCAAAAATTAGGCCAGATGCGGTAAGTCAGGAGTTTGAGACCAGCCTGAACAACGTGGAGAAACCCCGTCTCTACTAAAAATTCAAAAATTAGGCCAGCTGCGGTGGGTCATGTCGGTAATCCCAGCACTTTGGGAGGCCGAGAAGGGTGATCACCTAAAGTCGAGAGTTTGAGACCAGCCTGACCAACGTGGAGAAACCTCGTCTCTACTAAGAATACAAAATCAGCGAGGTGTGGTGGCGCATGCCTGTAATCCCAGCTACTGGGGGGGGGGGGGGCGTGGAGGAAGGAGAATCACCTGAATCCAAGAGGCGGAGGTTGCGGTGACATCGTGCCATTGCACTCCAGCCTGGGCAACAAGAGCAAAACTCAGTCTCAAAAAAAAAAAAAAAAATTTCAGCCGGGCCTGGTGGCGTGAGCCTGTAGTCCCAGCTGCTCCAGAGCATAAGGCAGGAGAATCGCTTGAACCAGGGAGGTAGAAGTTGCAGAGATCGTGTCACTGCACTCCAGCCTAGGTGACAGAGCGAGACTTTATCTCAAACAAAACAAAACAAAACAAAACAAAAACTACCACATGATCCAGCAATCTCACTTCTGGGTATATACCCCAAATAACTGAAATCAGTATGTCTAAGAGCCATCTGTCCTCTCATTCACTGCAGCACTGTTCACAAGACAGTAAAATGTGCCATATATGCATGGGTAAATACTATTCAGCCTTTAAGAGGAAGGAAATGCTGTCATTTGCAATAACTGGGATGAAACTGGAGGTTATTATGCTGAGTGAAACAAGCCAGGCACAGAAAGACAGACACCACATGATGTCACTAAAAAAGCTGATCTCACAGAAGTAGAGAACTAAAGGAGAAGTAGAGAGTAGAATACCAGAGGCTAGGAGTGGGGTGGGGACGGGGGTGGGTATAGGGGAGGGGCAAGGGGAGATATGGTTAAAGGGTACACACAAAGTTTCAGTTAGACAGGGAGACTTACGTGTTCAAGAGCTAATGCACAGCATGGTGACCACAGTTGTTAATGATGTATTGAGAACAGATTTTAAACATTTTAAATAATATTATCACAAAAAACCTAAGTATCTGAGATAATTACCTTAAAATAATCATTCCACAATGTATGTATATACCAAATATCACATTGTACCCTCTAAATATATATAATTATTATACCAATTTAAAAATAAGAAGTGGCTTACCAAGTTAGTTTCCCACCCAAAAACACAATAAATAAATGCACAAGCTAGTGAGCCATAATCTCCAACTCCATTTTTTAAAAAATGATGCAAACTGTTGGGCGGATCACCTAAGGTCAGGAGTTCGAGATCAGCCTGGCCAACATGACGAAACCCCGTCTCTACTAAAAATACAAAAATTAGCCAGGCATGGTGGCAGGTGCCTGTAATCCCAGCTACTCAGGAGGCTGAGACAGGAGAATCGCTTGAACCTGGAAGGCAGAGGTTGCAGTAAGCTGAGACCACACCACTGCACTCCAGCCTGGGTGACAGGGAGACTCTGTTTCAAAAAAAAGGATCCAAACCGAAACTTTGCCCAGGTCGCATGGCAATTTGACCCAGTAACCTCATGTAAGATCCCAAGGCCTTTTGTTCTCTCAGAGCATATTGTCATTAACAATACATACAACTGGCTTATAATATCATATGATCTCATTTACCTAGTGACCACTGAGTTTAACAAAGGTTTGTGCCTGTGAGTAACCCCAAACTCAAGACTCCCTGCAAACCCGCTAGAGGGAAGGAGGGCTGCCAAGCGAGGTGGCAGTAAGACTGTTCATGGTGTGGTGGCAGGAGCTGCTTAGCCAGATGAGGGACACTGGGGACTCCTGAATATACTAAACACCTGCATTCTTTTTCATCCTTTTTGCCCTGGCTCCTGGGGATTCCTACATCTTTGCAAGCCTTCTGTGGGTCTGAGCCATGTGTCTCCCACATTTTCACCCAATTAACCCTGGGAGTGAAATGGAAGCCCTGGCATGGTCTGGGAGACACGGCCACAAACATTTCAGCTCTGTCTGAAAATTACTGTACTCCCCTCCATGGCACAGCACCAGCTGTTTTTATACAATCCAGACAGGTACCTGGAAAGCCTCCAGGTGGCTCCCGTTCAGCTCCATTTAGAGAGAGAACAGAGATGCCAACTAGAGGTGAAACCAGAAGGGAAAACCTGGCAAGGCCCTCGAGATGCACAGCCTCACCCCAAGAGCAGCTCCATAACCTAGTTCTAAGCTGCCCTTGCTTGTGTCGAAGGCAGAGTCCCACATGACACAACTTCGGGCAGTTTAGCTCAAATTCAGTCCAAAAACTCATTGTCTTCACTATCTTGTCTTGGAAGTTTAGCTCAAATTCAGTCCAAAAACTCATTGTCTTCACTATCTTGTCTTAAATTGAATTTCCATCCCAATGTCATTAAAATTGGGGAACTTTGGAAGTATGGAATGGCTTCTCAGAAATATAATGTCCCCATTGGCTATCTTTTCAAGGTGGCTCAGGAGAGGAACGGCTAAAAGTTGATTCAATATTCTAGGAATTGTGACGTCTTAAAGTTGGTTAACCTACTTCATCAGCTAAGTTAAAGCTTCATTATTATCAAGGGCTGCTTAAACCCACCAGGCATCTGATAATAATATAGGTCTGCCAACTTACAATTCAGGAGACATCATGTAAAATTAAATAGAAAAGTTATGATTGGCCAGGCATGGTGGATCACTGGTGAGATGCTAGGCATGGTGGAGAGTGCCTGTACTCCTAGCTATGCCAGAGGCTGAGGCAGGATTGCTTGAGCCTGAGAGGCTGAGGCTCCAGTGAGCTGTGATCATGCCACTGCACTCCAGCCTAAGTGACAAGCTGAGACCCAGTCTCAAGGAAAGGGAATAAAAGTAAAGTTATGACTGACAATTGGGTAAAATGCCAATTCACAAAACAAAACAGTGTGCTGGGAACTCCGTCATGACCTAAAGTCCCCTCCTTCCTTCTAGGGCAACATTTAAATCTGTTTCTCAAAGGGGCCACCAGCATTAGAATCCCCTGAGGTACTTGTTAAAGATGCAAATTTGAGCCCCACCCCAGTTTCAGAGAATCAGAATCTCCACGGGGTAGGGAGCCCCAGGGCTAACCAACTCCCAGGTCATTGTTAACCAGGGAAGGGCTGATTTACGCAACCACACAAAATAACCCCGACACAGCCAGAAAGCATGGGTAAGCACATTGTAGGCAGTCACCACAAATGATTTCCCGTAAAATACTTCGGCTCTCATCGTTTTTAGGACACTTATTTTTTCTGTATTTCACATTAAGACATCTTGAGATTCTAACCAGAAAAAAGTGCATTATCTGGAGTTATTTGCATAACATTAAATCCAGCAGGATTTATGGAGCTCCTCCACAAAGGCAGGGTGGGCGGGCAGGGCCCAGATTAACCCTTGCCCACACCCTGGCTGCTTTCTGGGCCGGCTCTGCACCTTCCCAAAAAGCAGCACGACAGGAAAGGAGCTCAGGGAGGTTCCCTCAGCTAATGGCCCTTGGGCGAAGACTCCTCCAGAATGTTACTTGTCCTCGGCTGGGCTGGAACAGAAAACCCAGCGGGTAACGGGATAAGCACGCAGGCGGGCATTAAGCCTGCTTCCCGGGGAAGATTAAACACAGTTAATTAAAACCCTGCAGAATGGGAGGCACGGGGATTAGTTGGCAGGGAAAGGGAGGGGGACCTGCTAGCAGGAGAGGTGATGCCTGCCCAGATTTCCTTCCCAGAGCTCTTTTGCCACTAATAAAGATTAAATGTGCTAAGCACAACTGGGCCATCCACTCCATTTTCACAGATCCCGGTATCCCTTACTTGAAGGCCCCTGGGTAAGCCTGTCCCAAGAGCTGGGCAAACCAAGAAATAAGCTTACTGGGGAGTTACTGCTATGCCTTAAAACTCTGGTGGATGAAAAAAAAGGATCCTGGGGAGTTGGGGGGAGTGTCCTGAGGTGAAAGCCAGATCAAACCTCAATTACGATTACCTTCACATTTCTCCTACCCCCTGTTACCATGCAGGTCAGATCTTGGGGGGTGAAAGTAACAGGAAGCAGAGGGCTCCCTTGGAGGGTGAGGCCCTGCCCCCTTGGATTTCTCAACAAAAGCATGATTTGACCAATTCCGTCAAACCTAGTCCCAGCCCCCTGGAAGCCCTTGCCCGATCACAACGTTCCAGGCCCATATCCAGCTGGAGGGGCTGTGGCCAACACCCCGATAATCCTACAAACAGTCCCACCCCCACCCTCCAATTACAGAAGACCAAGGGAATCACCATCAAAAAGCATTTATTAAGCACCTAACTGCCTAGAGTCCAAGCAAAGACTCATAGGGGCTTCACCCTGCCCTGAGAGAGGGTCATTTATGACCATTAAGGCCAGAGTAAGGCAGGCTCCCAGAGGCCCATAAAACTCCCAGGGAAGGAAGTGGGGATTAACCACTTCCTCCCACCTCTCAAGAAGGGGTTTCAAGATGTACCAAATTGCAGAATAGAGCGTTCCTGGGTGGCGGCAGGGAGACGGGGATCAGAAGAGCCTACACCTGGCTAAGGCCTGTATAAGGGGACATGAATAACCCTGGGGTTTCTCAAATCACTTTGATTTTTACAGAGGAGAGCTTTGTAGTCCTCACTGCCCAGGCTTCTCTGTGAGGCACATGCTAGCAAGTCTCTGCACCCGCCCCCTGGCACGGGTCTGGACTCTATCCAGGAAGGGACAGAGCATACATGGGGATTACGTGCGTGTTTGACAAGTGCTATGCTGGTACAATGGCTTAATTCTTTTACCTACTCAGCAGTCTGATTTGTTGGATCAAAACCTGTCTATCCTGGACAATTTATAACCCCATCATCTTTCACTCAATTTTTACTGAAATTTATTTCAGGAACTCTCATCCAAATCTAAGAAAAGCAGCTTACAAAGAAGACAAACACAAGCAAGCTCCAGTCAAGAAAGGAGAAGAGCAGCATGCGGATAGGACTTCCTGGATTGAGACCAAGAGTTTGGCTCTGAGCTTCCTGGCAGTCAAAGCAAAATGAGCAACACTAAATAATTATGCCATTATCAAACTGTCAGTTTTCAATACGGACAATGTTTTCCCAGCAGTAAATCTAGACAGTGATGGAACTGCAAATTCCCCTTCTGAGCATATGAGGACCAGCACTGAGAGAAGGGAGAACTCCTCCCTTCTCTCCCTGCTGAGCTGTGGGGAAATCCCTGCTGAAATTACAGGGGCAATCTTTATTATGCTAGAGCAAAGCAGGTAGAGACAGCTGCTCAGAAACGAGTGGAGCTGTTCCTAGAGTGGAGCTGTTCCTAGGTGTATGCCGTGAGTTCAAGAACTGCACCCTGGCTGGGCACCATGGCACATGCCTACAATCCCTTGGCTTTGGGAGGCCAAGGATCACCTGAGTACAGGAGTTTCAGACTAGCCTGGGCAACATGTCAAGACTCCTGTCTCTACAGAAATTTTTTAAATAAAAGTAAATATTAAAATAAATTAAAAAGGAAGCTTCCTGGTAAGTCCTGGGAATCCAACTTAGGTGAAGTCCCACAAACCTCTTGAAAAAGGAAACAATAAACCTTACAAAGCTTCATCAGTAGAGAAGCCTCCTTAAGCCAAAGAATGGGTACAGCACTAAACGTATTAACCAATCCCCCGCCTCTGGGGCTTTTTCTTTTGGGGGGTAGGGGTTGGGGGTGGGCCTCACTCATTGCCCAGGCTGGAGTACAGTGAAGTACAGTGGCGTAATCTTGGTTCAGGGCACACACCACCACGCCCAGTTAACTTTTGTATTTTTTTGTAGAGACAGGGTTTTGCCATGTTGCCCAGGCTGATCTCCTGACCTCAAGTGATCCACCCACCTTGGCCTCCCAAAGTGCTGGGATTAGAGGTGTGAGCCACCTCACTAGGTAAAGATACTTAGTATTCTTTACCCAGTTTCCCCTACTGGTAACAATCTCCCAAAACAATAGTATAATATCACACTCAGGGTGCTATCGATATAATCAAGGCACACATTTTCCCTGTGCCTGGCTCCCTGGCTTTTTTAAATGAGGAAGGGATAGAATCTTTAGTTTGTGGATAAGATAAAAGCTGGCTCACTTAGACTAGCCCAGAGGTGACTGAGAAGGGAGGCCACCACTCAGGGCCAAACGCATGCCCCCTTGCACCCCCAGCTGAGCCCTGAAAGCTCCCCAGCAGCAGAAACACAAGGCTTCACCAGTGTTAGCCACTTGGGCCAAGGTGATCAACATTCCAGGAGGCACCATTCCTGCTGAACAAAGAGCCCAGGGTGGAATTCCTCCTGCCCCAAGCATGTGGGTTGGGGGTGGTATCCAAACAAAACTGGACAGAAGAAAGCAGCCCCAGCAAGGGGCCCTAAGGAAGCCTACCCCCACTGCATGCCCTGTTGGAGGAATGGAGAAACCTCAAGGAAAAGGCTCCAGCACAGATTACAACTGGACCTTATAAACACAGAAGGCAATTTGGGGGCTTTGTCTCAAAACATAATGGAGTAAAGTTCAGGAGAGAGCAATCTGTATAGGAAACAGGCCAAAACCTCTGAATTTAATCATTAACTTTATCTCGAGGGGCTTTGTATTCATGCCATGTACTGGCTTTTACTGTAACCAGTGCAAACATTTTACTGTCCTTCAAAGCACAGAATGTGGGGCTTGTTGGCCTATTTAAAAGACTGCCTGCATCAACATGAGATGATTCTAGGGAGATTCCAATCAGAGATCCCCAGCAAAAAGGACCTCTGGAAGAGAAGAGGGGTGGGGAACACAGGAATTGGTGAAAGCAAACTTTTCTCCCTCCCTGTGCTGGTGCACTCCTCCACTGACAATACAGTGGGTACATCTTCAAATGAACAGGAGATGAACAACTTCTGTTTTGGAGGAGGCTTGCGGGGGCCTTGGGAAAGACATTTTGAGGCATACTTACAAAACAGCAAGGATCTCTCTTGCTTTGAAGGGCAGAGGTGGCAAGTTTTTAAACTGCAGCCAGTTTGAATGAACTCTGTAAACATTGGTTGAACATTTGCTTTGTAGATACAGTTCTAATCGTCAGTGGAGTCCTCAGCAAAGTGCTTCCCGATTTTCCCAACACCCAGCTCCTCAAAAGCACCCAGGTCTTTCTTCTGGGACCTGCAAGTGGCTCTTATACCCTCTTCCCCGGGTAGTACCCCCACCCTCAATGCCCGTACCCCATTCTGGCCCAGCAAACTCTGACTTGCCAGCAGATCCACGCATGAGGGAAGAATTAGATATGAGGAACCAATTCCGAACCCTGCTAGTGCCAAGTGATAAGGGACCTTGCCCCCACAAAAAAGTTCAATAATCAATTTGACTTTCTACAGTGAAGACTCAACAATTATGCACGAGGAAACAGCCTAAAGCCTACTGTAAGTTCTGGGGCTTGGGGGATCAGACGTCCCTCCTTGGTAAGATCATGTCTTCCGGGTGCGGTGGCTCACCCCTGTAATCCCAGCACTTTGGGAGGCCAAGGCAGATGGATCACGAGGTCAGGAGTTCGAGACCAGCCTGACCAACATGGCGAAACCCCGTCTCTACTAAAAATACAAAAATTAGCCAGGCGTGGTGGTGCACACCTGTAATCCCAGCTACTCAGGAGGCTGAGGCAAGAGAATCACTTGAACCCAGGCGGCGGCGGCGGTTGCAGTGAGATGGTGCCACTGCACTCCAGTCTCAGTGACCAAATGAGACTCTTGTCTCAGAAAAAATTCATGTCACTTTCACACAGGACCTTACCATCCATGAAAGGCAGTTCTGAATGGCATGTATAATAGCTGATCCATGACAAGAAACACCCTCCACTCACACCCCTGAAATGAAACGTCCTTGCAAGTTTAGATTTCTGATTAAGGAGGCTCTAAGCTAGGCATGGTGGCTCACGTCTGTAATCCCAGAGGCCCAGGCGAGCAGATCATCCGACGTCAGGAGTTCGAGACCAGTCTGGCCAACATGCTGAAACCCCGACTCCATTAAAATTACAAAAATTAGCCAGGCATGGTGCCATGTGCCTGTCATCTCAGCTAGTCAGGAGGCTGAGGCAGGAGAATTGCTTGAACCGGGCAGGCAGAGGTTGCTGTGAGAGCTGAGATCGCGACACTACACTCCAACTTCAGTGACAGAGCAAGACCTCATCTCAAAAAAAAAAAAAAAAAAAAAAAAAAAAAAAAAAAAAAAAAGAGCTCAGAACCCAAATTTTTCCTGAGAAGAAGAGTCTTCAGGAATGGAAACCACCAATCTGTCACATCCAATTGACCAGCAGACCTGAAAAGCTATGAACTTTCTCATAAGCCTTCACTAGTCTCTACAAGCAACCTTCCTCCAAGGACAAAAGAGCTTTAGCTCCCCTATACCAAGCGCCGCTAGGAGAATACATAGAAACTGGCATTCTGCGTTAGGGCTTCACTTCTCCACTGCATGCCCCTTCAGTGCTTGACTTAATAAAAAAAAAAGGCCGGGCGCGGTGGCTCAAGCCTGTAATCCCAGCACTTTGGGAGGCTGAGGCGGGCGGATCACAAGGTCAGGAGATCGAGACCACAGTGAAACCCCGTCTCTACTAAAAATACAAAAAATTAGCCGGGCGCGGTGGCGGGCGCCTGTAGTCCTAGCTACTCAGGAGGCTGAGGCAGGAGAATGGCGTGAACCCAGGAGGCGGAGCTTGCAGTGAGCCGAGATCGCGCCACTGCACTCCAGCCTGGGCAACAGCGTGAGACTCCGTCTCAAAAAAAAAAAAAAAAAAAAAAAAAAAAAGCCAGGCGCAGTGGTGCCTGTAATCCCAGCACTTTGGGAGGCCGAGGCGGGTGGATTACTTGAGGTCGGGAGTTTGAGACCAGCCTCATCAACATGGAGAAACCCCCTCTCTACTAAAAAATATAAAATTAGCCGGGCGTGGTGGCGTATGCCTCTAATCCCAGCTATTCGGGAGGCTGAGGCAGGAGAATCACTTGAACCTGGGAGGCGGAGGTTGCAGTGAGCCAGAGATCGCGCCATTGTACTCCAGCCTGGGCAACAAGAGTGAAACCTGGATAGTACCTAATCCAAAATAATATAGTACTTCTACATGTACATCATTATCCACGGTACCCCAAATCCCCAGTAATTCTACTTCCCTTTATAAGTGATGTAAGGGCCTCCAGAGGGCAAGCCCTATTTATTGCTTTATGTCCTCCAGCACCCGGAGAGTGCCAGGCACATGGCAGATGCTCAATGACAAGTGTGTTGATTGAGCGAAATTCACATCCACATGAAATTCACATCCACATTTTTCGAGCAATCCTTGAGGAATTTGCCTGCCAGCAGGCATCTGCTCAGAGGACAACAATGTGCCCTGGCCATTTGCATTGTGGCCCTTAAAACAGAAAAAGAGAGAGAATCTGAGCCTTCTGAGAAGCTAAATGCCATAGAGGTAAAGAATTTAGGAGGTTTCTTTTTTTTTTTTTTTTTTTGAGTCTGTCACCCAGGCTGGAGTGCAGTGGCGTTATCTCAGCTCACTGAAGCCTCTGCCTCCTGGGTTCAAGCAATTCTCCTGCCTCAGACTCCCGAGTAGCTGGGACTACACGTGCGTCCCACCATGCCCGGCTAATTTTTTGTATTTTTAGTAGGGACGGGGTTTCACCATGTTGGCTAGGATGATCTCCTGACCTCGTGATTCGCCCACCTTGGCCTCCCCAAAGTGCTGGGATTACAGGCGTGAGCCACCATGCCCAGTGACGTTAGTAAGTTTTACAACTATTATCAGATCAGTAGTAAGCCAGGACATCAGACATTGCAACTTTTCATCCTTAGAGACTTGACCATATCCGCAGCCCCTCAAACTATACTTTTCATAAATCTTTTTGAGACCCATGACCAGAGAAGCAGGCCAAATTCTCCACAGATTTGTACTAAAAGGCAACGTAGTAAAGGAACTTTCTGGGCTGGTGGAAATGCCCTATCTTGATTGTGGTGGTGGCAACACAAACTTATTAGACAGTACAAAATGCAATATATATTTCAAAACACCTTTATATCAATGTGTACACAACTAAATTACAGTCAGTCATAAAGATGGCATTGCATACGCTTAGGAAATAAGAACAATGATATTATCCATGCTGTTAACAATGATTACATTTGGGGAGTGAAACTGGTAAATTTTTTTTTTGTTTTTAAATATACTTCAAGTTTGCCTGTGTTACTTATTTCTTTTGCAATTTAAAAATCCAATGAAGATAAAAATTGAGGGGGGAAAAGGCACCTATAAGACAGCAATTCTGTATGTTTTTGAAAAAGCCCAGCCCGGGAATAGGTACATGCTGAAGGAATGGGTGGTTTGTAACAAGACCTAGACCAATGGTACATGCTGAAGGAATGGGTGGTTTGTAACAAGACCTAGACCAATACAAGCACCATCACTTGTCTGCTATGAATAAATGAACGTCTGCAGAGACTATTTCCTTAATAGCTACCAGTATAATAGCTACCAGTATATGGCCACGAAGCATGAACACTCAACTGATTGCAAGCCAGCTGGCATTCACAAGTTAAGGACCTTCATATACCTGCTCTTCATCCACAGCCACTAGCTATTTTCAGAATGGCTTCCCTGAAATCTAAGGTACAAAGAAAAAAAGGACAAGAAACCATTCACTAAGAGAGACAGGACATTAGGCTCATCATTTGTTCTAAATAAAATTAGATCCACCTCATATGATATACCAAGACTATATCCTAAAGTGGGACCTAAAGACACAAAATGTAGAGAAAGTAAATGTCTATCACACTAAAATTTAAAATGCATACCAAGTTAAACTAAATGGAGGCAAACCATGGCCTCAGAGAAATCCTTTGTAACACACAACTAGTAATCAGTATTTATCCAAAATGCCTACAAATCGAAATTTTTTTAAACCCAAGAAATCAACCCAGGAACAGGAGCAGGGAACTCAGGAGGAAAACTCAAATGGCCAATAAACACACAAAAAGCTCACGCACACCTCATAGCGATTGCAGAAATGAAGAGTAAAACAACAGGACGAACCCTTTTTTTCATTAGATTGATGGCAATAAGGGAGGGGTGGAGAGGGAGGAAATGTGGCTGGTGGGAGGCAAGCTCTCAGGAGCAAAGTGCTGGGATCTATTAACATCTCAAATGTGCCTCTCCAGGGTTCCAGAGATCTCCTAGCTGGGGAAGCAGGCGGGGGAGGGGAGGATCTCCCTTCTATAAGAGAGGGTAACAGGGACACAAGGATGTGCATTGCTGGCGACAGCCAAATAAAAGAGGCAATCAGAAGCAGAGAAAGGCAAAATAAATTTCACACTATAAAGGCCAAGTTTAGTGCAAATAACGACCAGCAAGTCAGTACAGGGTGGCATCTACACATATTTTTTGAGACTAAACTCTATATGCTTGTGTATGTAAATGGTTGCCTGAAAGGAACCCCACGAACCTGGAACACCACACACTTTGGAAAGAAGTGGGACAGAAGTACATTTTAAAAATAAAATTTGGCCGGGCGCAGTGGCTCAAGCCTGTAATCCCAGCACTTTGGGAGGCCGAGAAGGGCGGATCACGAGGTCAGGAGATCGAGACCATCCTGGCTAACACGGTGAAACCCCGTCTCTACTAAAAAATACAAAAAACTAGCCGGGCGAAGTGGCGGGCGCCTGTAGTCCCAGCTACTTGGGAGGCTGAGGCAGGAGAATGGCGTGTACCCGGGAGGCGGAGCTTGCAGTGAGCTGAGATCTGGCCACTGCACTCCAGCCGGGGCGACAGAGCATGACTCCGTCTCAAAAAACAAAAAAAAAATAAAAATAAAAAAAAAAATAAAATAAAATTTACAGATAATCCAAACAACAAATAGGTTTATATTACTTACGATTAGAGTTAACTACAGTTACTTCCTAGGATAAAAGGTATCCCTGAGAAAAATCTCAGTTTTCTATTCATCCAGCAATTAGGAGCTGACTAAGGATGGTGAAGGAAGGAGAAATGAAAAACATCAAATATTATACTCACAGGCATAGACATACTCAGAAAAATTACAACCTAAAATGACAGGCGTTGTGAATTCTAAACAAAACGTCATTTTCCCAAAACCATTAAACGTTGTTGTCTTTTAAACACACATTTAAAACAAAATTGTTACCCCTTCCCTCCCTTTTTCACCCCTATCAAGTGTTAACATACTTTTGATTAAGCATTCATTCATCTGGGTTCCTCTTTTCTGTTCACAGTGAGTCAACCTGTCTGTTTTTACCATTTAGAGGGGGAGAGGACTACATTCAGACAAATTCTGTGCTCAGATTCTGTAGTAGACCATAGACAAAACGAATGCTCAAAATGCCAAATGTGAACATCATCCCTCCTTTTTTTCTTTTTTTTGAGATGGAGTCTCGCTCTGTCACCAGGCTGGAGTGCAGCGGCGCAATCTCGGCTCACAGCAACCTCTGCCTCCCGGGTTCAGGCTATTCTCCTGACTCAGTCTCCAGGGTAGCTGGGACTACAGGCACCCGCCACCCCGCCTAGCTAATTTTTGTATTTTTAGTAGAGAAGAGGGTTTCACCATGTTGGTCAGGATGGTCTCGATATTGACCTTGTGATCCACCCACCTCGGCCTCCCGAAGTGCTGTGATTACAGGTGTGAGCCACCGCGCCCGGCCTCCCACCATCCCTCCTTTTATGAGAAAAGGAAATGCTCATTTTCCAACTTTAAAACTGGCTATACTAGAAGTAAAATTCCCCCGATCTAGGAAACCCTGGTATACTTAATGCCTTTCATTGTATGCCTGTGTATGTTAACATTTGTGTATGTAATTAACACACAATCTACTTACATAAACCAACAATAAAGCTGCAGATGAAGACAGGTAACAACTTCAGCTACAGGATCTCAATCAAGGCAAGTCTGGATTTATTGCACAACAGGCTTAACATGAAATCTGTAGCTGCTTTGTCAAGTCCCAAACGTCATCTAGACTTAATCACTATCTCCTGCTATGAGAGGCTTTGCTATCCTTTCTTCAAATGGTTTCCATTTATGACCATAACAAACACAATCACTCTTTCACCTACCAAACTTCAGTTTAAAAGTGGAGACACTGAAACCTTACTTAACTTATACACACGGAAGTATCTCTGAGCCCCAAAGCTCCAAATATTTTGGGTCAGTCCACAGCTGAACAGAGCTGTGTTTTTTCTTTGTATTTGCAGCACCTATGTGGTTTTCAAAATCGAATTAAATTGGAAAAACTAATTTTCCTCTTGAAATATTCCTCTAAATCCCTGAAGGCTCTTTTCAAGCTAACGACAGAAACAAAGGAAGTAGAAACCTGTTGTATTAGGAAAATGAAGAAAATTAAAAACAAACAAAGACGCATTTTTTCCCCCAAAGATCAAGGATGGGGGTGGGGCACAGTAGGTGCTTCCATTAGCCCTATGCAGCACTGTTCCCATATTAATTCTTTCACATTAAATTTCTACATAAATGTCTTCACTTATAAATAGGGCATATTGCAGAAAATATTTCATTTGATTCTCAAACAAAAAAGTCAGGTCGTTCTTCCCACTGCACTTTAGCCTGAGCAAAAAAAAAAAAAAACAAAAAAAAAAAAAAAAACGTGCTCAGTACTCCTGCAGCCTGTACTCAACCTCCCCATCTCACTCTTAAGATTGTAACCATCATGCACTGAATGTCTTACTTCACACCGGGGAGACAGCCGGGGGGTTCCAAACCAGCTATCCACAGACGCTCCCTCTGTGCAACAGCAGCAGCCTCCACTCCAGTCAGAAGCAGATTAAGGACACAGCCAAGGCAGGGGATCATCTTATTATCCCAAATGTGAAGTCTACAGAAGGGATGCGGGACTGTTTTGCTCTCTGCTGTTTCCCCAGGGCTTACTTTATCAAATCAGTTTTCATAGAAATTCCAGTTTCCATAGAAATTACAATATTCTGCACCCCTATTTCATCTTTACTTGAGCTGGGTTAATTACAATAAGCAGATTTGGGAACAACAGCCTTTTTTTTTTTTAAGACAGAGTTTCATTCTTGTCACCGAGGCTGGAGTGCAATGGTGAAGTGGTGCGATCTCAGCTCGCTGCAACCTCCACCTCCCGGGTTCAAGTGATTCTCCTGTGATTCTCCTGCCTTAGCATCCCAAGTAGCTGGGACGACAGGCGGGTAACACCAAGCCTGGCTAGATTTTGTATTTTTAGTAGGGACTGGGTTTCACCATGTGTTGGCCAGGCTGGTCTCGAACTCCTGACCTCAGGTGATCCACCTGCCTTGGCCTCCAAAGTGCTGGCATTACAGGCGTGAGCCACCGCGCCCAGCCCAGTCAATAATTCTTTATATTATCTATTATTTAATGTGGCTCTGGCCCCTGATATTATTTCTTCAATGTATCAATCATCCACCCCCTAGAAGGGAGGAAGAGGAGGGTAATAATTAGGTAAAAGGTCTGATTTTTAAACTTGTATTATTTTTTATTGAGACGGAGTCTCACTTTGCAACCCAAGCTGGAATGCAGTGGTATGATCTCAGCTCACTGCAACCTCCACCTCCCAGGCTCAAGCAATCTTATCTCTTGAGTAACTGGGACCACATGTGTGCCACCACACCTGGGTAATTCCCCAACATTACTGTTCATTCAGCCCCAAACTCATCTCCCCATCTGAACTTATTTGGATTCCATCAACCTTAGCAGACAGGATCTCATTCCGTTGCTCAGGCTGAAGTGCAATGGCATGATCATAGCTCACTGCATCCTGGGCTCAAGTGATCCTCCCACCTCAGACCCTCCCCACTCCTCCAGTAGCTGGAACCACAGGGGCACAACTACGGTGCTCGGCTAATTTGCAGAGACAGGGTCTTGCTTTGTTGCCCAGGCTGGTCTTGAAATTCCCAGTTTCAAGCCATCCTCCTGTCTCAGCCTCCCAAAGTGCTGGGATTACAGGAATGAGCCAATGTGCATGGCCAACTTTAGCATTTAAATTTCATCTAGTAATTTAAATAAAGGCCGGGCGCGGTGGCTCAAGCCTGTAATCCCAGCACTTTGGGAGGCCGAGGCGGGCGGATCACGAGGTCAGGAGATCGAGACCATCCTGGCTAACACGGTGAAACCCCGTCTCTACTAAAAATACAAAAAACTAGCCGGGCGTGGTGGCGAGCGCCTGTAGTCCCAGCTACTCGGAGGCTGAGGCAGGAGAATGGCGTGAACCCGGGAGGCGGAGCTTGCAGTGAGCTGAGATCGCGCCACTGCACTCCAGCCTGGGTGACACAGCGAGACTCCGTCTCAAAAAAAAAAAAAAAAAAAAAAATTTAAATAAGGCCACATATAAAGAGGCCATATAGGGAAGTAGAGAATGCCCTCCCCGCAATTCACCTTTTCCTTTTCAGTTTTATATTCCCAGTCAAACCACAAGACTAAAGCAAGGAATAGAACGTAGACTGCTCTTACACATCTTCAGCGAAGAGCACAATTCACACTGAACAGAAATAGGCATTCAAATATTTTGAAGGCAAATTTTAACACATCCAAGTTCTGTCAGCAATGAGGAACTGCCCAAGTTATTTCATGGCATCAAATACTGCTTGGCCATCAACCAAAAAATATCTTTTAAGGAAGATAACGGCTGGGTGCAATAGCTCATGCCTATAATCCCAAGTACTTTGGGAGGCCAAGGAGGGCAGATTACTTGAGGTCAAGAGTTCAAAACCCGCCTGGCCAACATGGTAAAATCCCATCTCTACTCAAAATACAAAAATTAGCCAGGTGTGGTTGCATGCGCCTGTAGTCCCAGCTACTCCGGAGGCTGAGGCAAGAGAATCACTTGAACCCGGGAGTCAGAGGTTGCAGTGAGCCGAGATCACACCATTGTACTCCAGCCTGGTCATCCCAGCGAGATTCTGTCTCCAAAAAAAAAAAAAAGGAAGATAAGCAACATTGTTTAATTTCACGAAAACAAACTTTAGCTGTTTGGCTGCAACTTGCAGGAAAAGTTGAAGCCAAATTTTTTCATGATATTTACAGTTACGGGCACATACATTACAATATAAATTTTTCTATCTCTTTCAAACCACCTTCATGTGAAAGAGCTCCCCATAAATAGGTCTGGAAGATGTAGCCACCCCTATCACTCCCGTCTTAAGGGTCAGAAATCAAGTCAGTTAAGTGACTTGTCCAAGGTCACACAGGGCAACACTAGGACTTAAATCCAGTCGTTATCCTATGGCTCACGGTCTTACCTATACCAAGAAGCTGTGAGCATTTTTCAAGCTACTCTTCCCCTTTCATCTCCAAAATCCCCCAACAGTCCCCCACCCCCATCTATATAATGTGGTTGGAAAAGTCCATCAAAACTCAACATTTGCAGGCAGGCACAGTGGCTCACGCCTGTAATTCCAACACTTTGGGAGGCCGAGGTAGGTGGATCACCTGAGGTCAGGAGTTCAAGACCAGCCTAGCCAACATGGTGAAACCCAGTCTCTGCTAAAAAAAAAAATATCAAAATTACCCAGGCGTGGTGGCGGGCACCTGTAATCCCAGCTACTGGGGAAGCTGAGGCACAAGAATCGCTTGAACCCAGGAGGCGGAGGTTGCAGTGAGCCTAGATCACGCCACTGCACTCTAGTTCCGGCAAAATAACAAAACATAGAAACAAAAAAAAAAACCCTCAACATTTGGGGCAGGGGGAGGCATTCTATGGCTTGAAAACTAAGAAGTCTCCTTTGTTTCTGCAAAGGAATGAAGGGCATCTTCTGAGGGTCAAACCCAACTTGCACTAACTCATTGGAAGTTGACAATCAGGCAAAAGCTGGAAGTGGTCCTTAAATCCGCTGATATCGACAAGAGGCCAGACTTAGTGTAAAAATCCCCACTCCATTAATGTCAAATTGCTCTGAGGTGTTGGGGCCAGGGTGAGAGGGCATGGGGACAGGAGCAGGAGGTGGGCTCCATTCCCGGCAATCTGGAAGAGAATATGCCCAGAGGATGCACCTCACCCTGACACTATGAGATGCAGTTATCATTTCAAGAGATTAACAAAACTCAAAGCTTTCTCCTTTGCTAAATTATCGTTCTGGTAATACTTACTAAATTAATTTTGGAATGACAAGCAGTTTTTTGCAAGATGGTTACACTCAGTTTTTGGCTAAGAGACCAGAGCCCATTTATGCTTTTTAATTTTCTCCTTAATGACTTAGGTCAAAGCAAGAAGATAAAATCAAAACAAACAAACAAACAAAACACATGTAGAGGCTGGGCACAGTGGCTTACGCCTATAATCCCAGCATTTTGGGAGGCCAAAGCAGGCAGATCACCTGAGGTCAGGAGTTCAAGACCAGCCTGGCTAACATGGTGAAACCCCATCTCTACTAAAAATACAAAATTACCCGGGCATGGTGGCATGCACCTATAGTCCCATGTACCTGGGAGGCTGAGGCAAGAGAATGCTGGAACCCAGGAGGCAGAGGTTGCAATGAGCCAAGATGGTGCCACTGCACTCTAGCCTGGGTGACAGAGCAAGACTCCATCTCAAAAAAAAAAAAAAAAAAAAAAATTCAGGCCGTAAATTTAGTATTAAGCAGATTTTTAAGGATTAATCTCAAAAAGCTGTTTGTCAGTAACACATGTTATTGTCACATAAAGAGCAATGTGGAAAGAGTGCTAGACTAGGAGTCAGGACAGTTTCTGATCAAGTCATTTCATACCCCAGGCCTCAGCATTCCCATTTGTAATTGAGAAGCTTCTTCTATGAAGACTTAAGGCCTTTCTTGTGACAATCTGATTATTCTTCAGATGCCTCCTCCAATGCATACACACACACACACACACACACACACACAGATACAATACCATGACATTAATGCTTACTAAATACTCTAGTTGCAGAGATTAGACTGTTCCATTGAGCAAGTTGATCTGCTTCCTTGATATGCCACAGTTTCCCTTCCTCTCCCCAGCCTCCACACAATATCCTGGCTTTAAAGATTAGTGATGTTGGCAGGGCACGGTGGCTCATGGCTGTAATCCCAGTACTTTGGGAGGCCAGGTGGGTGGATCACAAGGTCAGGAGTTGGAGACCAGCCTGGCCAACACGGTGAAACCCCGTATCTACTAAAAATACAAAAATTAGCCAGACGTGGCCGGGCGCGGTGGCTCACGCCTCTAATACCAGAACTTTGGGAGGCAGGTGGATCACCTGAGGTCAGGAGTTCAAGACCAACCTCACCAACAGAGAAACCCTGTCTCTACTAAAAATACAAAATTAGTCGGCTGTGGTGGCTCACGCCTGCAATCCCAGCTACTCGGGATCACACCAAAGAGTGAAACTCCGTCGCAAAAAAAAAAAAAAAAATTAGCCAGGCATGGTGGTGCATGCCTGTAGTTCCAGCTACCCAGAAAGCTGAGGCAGAAGAATCGCTTGAACCGGGGAAGTGGAGGTTGCAGTGAGCCGAGATCACACCACTGCACTCCAGCCTGAGCGACAGAGCGAGAGTCTGTGTCAAAAAAAAAAAAAAAATTAGTGTTTTCTAGTGGAGGGCAGTGGCTCATGCTTGTAACCCCAATACTCTAGGAGACTGAAGTAGGAGGATCACTATCACTTGAGGCCAAGAGTTCAAAACCAGCCTGGGCAACAAAGTGAGAACCCCGTCTCTACAAAAAAAATTAAAAAGAAAAATTAGTGGTTTTCAAACACATCACAGAAAATGCAAACAGGGGCCAGGTGAGGTGGTTGATGCCTACAATCCCAGCACTTTGGGAGGACAGGCAGGAGGGTGGGCTTGAGCCCAGGAGTCGGAGACAAGCCTGGGCAACATGGTGCAACCCAGTTTCTACAAAAAGAATTTTTTTTAATTAGCCAGGCTTCGTGGCATGCACCTTCTCGGGAGGTTAAGGTGGGAGGATCAGTTGAGCCGGGAAGGTTGAGACAGCAGTAAGCTGTGATTGCACCACTGCACTCCAGCCTGGGTGACAGAGCGAGACTCCACCTCAAAAAAAAAAAAAAAAAAGTTTACAATTGCCTTTAATTGTAGGGCACTGTGCTATAAGACTTTACATGTCAGCTCTAATCCTTACAACACCGCAAAGGGTTACCCTCATTTTACAGATGCAAAAACTGAGGCAAAGCAGAATCTAACCTAGAACCAGAGCACTCAAGCAAAGCCAAATAATTAAACGGACACTTGATTAAGACTGCCTATCAGGAATCTTACTTTTTTCCAACTATTACCCTAAACTTTCTACTCTCCCGCTCAATGCTTATCTACAACATTTCTGGGAGCATTTTCAGTACAAATCTATTGATAATCCTAAGTAACAGAAATGTCTCCCTTTGACATTGATCTCAGAGCGCACAGATCAAAATGTGGAGATAAACGATCTAAACTCCTGACTTCCTTTAAGTGTCCCACACATGGTAATAATGGCTGCTGATGCCACTCATTCACAATTCTCATTTTTAAAACACCAGTGCTTAAGTAGTCATCAAATCTATACTCAGCAGCAAACCTTAAGTGCAGATTTTTTTATATAACACCATGTTAGTAATTATCCCAATCAGTCTCAAAAGAGTATGAAACGACTTCCCCAAATCCACTGGCATTTCAAGAAAAACATTTGAACTGCAAAAGATTAAGACAAGAACAAAATGGCTGGCCAAACTTTCCAGAAGTAACAGCTACAGGATGCAGCAGCCAACAGATGTTTTACAAAGGCTCTCATTCTCAGGGGCGCCTGACCTGACTGACCACTCAGGCTCCAAAGTCCATTCAAGGGCCCGTGGAATTCACAGGGTGTCAGACCCAGAAGGGTATGTCCTCAGTCTACACAACTGATCTGCATCCACTTTATTCTTTTTGTGCCCACCGCTCTATTTAAAACCTATTAATGTTGACAAAATGTGCTATTCTGCAGAAGCTCATATAAATGATCACAATCAAGAGTTATGCCCCCTTGCAGGGCGTGGTGGCTCACGCCTATAATCCCAGCACTTTGGGAGGCTGAGGCGGGTGATCATTGGAGACCAGCCTGGCCAATATGGCGAAACCTTGTCTCTACAAAAAATACAAAATTAGCCAGGCATGGTGGTGCATACCTGTGAACCCAGCTACTTATGAGACTGAGACAGGAGAATCGCTTGAACCCAGGAGGCAGAAGGTGCAATGAACCGAGATCAGACCATTACACTCCAGCCTGGGCAACAGAGTGAGACTCCACCTCAAAAAAAAAAAAAAGAATTATCCCCCCACACTTCATGACAAAGGACCTCATTCCCAATAATCACAACTTCAATACGCTAACATAATTACTGAAAACAGTATTTTTATTGCTAAAGACTACTACTTCTATGTGGAAAATTGTTTTTGAGTGAAATACAACTGGCTGCTAATTTTTTTGTTCCAACTGATAATTTAACTACAGCTTCATTAAAAACAAACTCACAGCCGGGTGCGGTGGCTCATGTCTGTAATTTCAGCACTTTGGGAGGCCGAAGGTGGGCGGATCACGAGGTCAGGAGATTGAGACCATCCTGGCTAACTCGGTGAAACCCCGTCTCTACTAAAAAAAATTACAAAAAAATTAGCTGGGCAGACGCCTGTAGTCCCAGCTACTCAGGACACTGAGGCAGGAGAATGGCGTGAACTCGGGAGGCAGAGCTTGCAGTGAGCTGATCAGAGATCAGGCCACTGCGCTCCAGCCTGGCAACAAGACTGCGTCTCAAAAATACAAACAAACTCACCTGGCCGGGTGTGGTGGCTCACACCTGTAATCCCAGCACTTTGGGAGGCCAAGCTGGGTGGATCACTTGAAGTCAGGAGTTTGAGCCCAGCCTGACCAATGTGGTGCCACTACACTCCAGCCTGGGTGACAGAGCAAGACTCCCTGTCAAAAAAAAAAAAAAACAACAAACAAACAAAAAAACAAAAAAAACAGAACTCACCTGATGGGAATTAAAGTTCAGGTTAGGAACCATCTAGGATTAGAAAATCTACAGTAAGGAGCCGGGCGCGGTGGCTCACGCCTGTAATCCCAGCACTTTGGGAGGCCGAGGCGGGCGGATCACAAGGTCAGGAAATCGAGACCTCGGTGAAACCCCGTCTCTACTAAAAATACAAAAAAATTAGCCGGGCGCGGTGGCGGGCGCCTGTAGTCCCAGCTACTCGGGAGGCTGAGGCAGGAGAATGGCGTGAACCCGGGAGGCGGAGCTTGCAGTGAGCCGAGATCGCGCCACTGCGCTCCAGCCTGGGCGACAGAGCAAGATTCTGTCTCAAAAAAAAAAAAAAAAGAAAAAAAAAAAAAAAAAAGAAAATCTACAGTAGGGCCTGGCGCGGTGGCTCAAGCCTGTAATCCCAGCACTTTGGGAGGCCGAGACGGGCGGATCACGAGGTCAGGAGATCGAGACCATCCTGGCTAACACAGTGAAACTCCGTCTCTACTAAAAAATACAAAAAAACTAGCCGGGCGAAGTGGCGGGCGCCTGTGGTCCCAGCTACTCGGGAGGCTGAGGCAGGAGAATGGCGTGAACCCGGGAGGCGGAGCTTGCAGTGAGCTGAGATCCGGCCACCGCACTCCAGCCTGGGCGACAGAGCCAGACTCAGTCTCAAAAAAAAAAAAAAAGAAAAAAGAAAATCTACAGTAAGGATGACCCAAAAAACTATTAGCCTAAGTCTAATATGAGTATCTCTAAAACTCAGGTTTGGATGGAGTTTGTTTTTGTTTTTGAGACATAGCCTTGTTCTATCGCCCAGACTGGAGTGCAGTGGCACAATCCTGGCTCACCGCAACCTCTGCCTCCCAGGTTCAAGTGATTCTCCTGCCTCAGCCTCACTAGCTGGGATTCGCCCGGATAATTTTTGTATTTTTAGTAGCAAAGGGGTTTCACCATGTTAGTCAGGCTGGTCTCCAACTCCAGGCCTTATGTGATCGGACGTCGGCCTCCCAAAGTGCTGGGATTACAGGCATAAGCCACCGCACCCCCCGGGAGGGCAGTTGAGTGGGATCGTCCCCCATTTCATTTCATTCTACCTTCAAAGCCAGTTTGTAAGTAAACTGCATTTATCTACACCACGAGGAAGGCAAGAAATGGCATGGGAGAGGCAAAGATTTACCTTGGAATATGGTTTAAGTCAAACAGTTTCAAATGTAAAGGGACACCACTAGGCCCCCTACTCCTCCCACTTTTTAGGTTGACAAGTCAGAGTCTTGTCAATCAAAACAGTCAATCTGGTTTCAGCCAACTCGGTTTGTGAGTATAGACAAAACCTCAAAAGGAGGGGAATAATTTAGTATCGAACAAGTAGGAGGTCACATCAGCTTTAGAGGAAAGATGGATCAAGCTTACTCTTGCAAGCCACAATGCATGAAAGGTCAAGAAGAAAAGCGGTAACAGAGTGGGCTTCAATGGGTGGCATCTTGCTCCCTTAAGGCCACTGTAATTATCATTATCTTTCTCTTGCTCTCTTCCAAAATGGCAGAGATAGCAAAAACAGCCTTAGTGAGCCAGGCCTTTAACCTTTATTAGTTTTATGGGTGGGAGTGGGAGAAGGGAAGCACTATTTTGAAACTGCCTGCATAGTATAGAATTCATCTCACCCTTTTGCCTAAGCGTCAAAACTGACACTGAAATGGTCCTTTATTTGCTAAGAATGAATACAGACAAAATAAACCTTGCCCTGTGTGGAGAACCGGATGGAGAAATGGCAAACCATGTGACTTTTAGCACCAAAAATAACTCGGAGGGAGTTAAATTTTAGACCTACAGAAATAATGAAAATTCCTCTTGAACCAGAAAAACTTACAAACACGTTTTACTCTGGCAAAACACTTCAAAAAGCATTTTAGCCTTTTCACCTCACTGACAGCTTCCACAAGAGCTCTCTTACTATACACGCGCGATTATTAGTTATTTTTTTCAGTAAAAAGACAAAAAGTCCAATTATGCTCATAATTTTACGTATGAGGAGAAAGTTACATCCATATTAAGTAGTACTTGAGAAAACTACACATTTTAGCCTCCTGAGATCCTTCTAGAAAATAACTATCTAAGGGCCAGGCAGAGTGGCTCACACCTGAATCCCAGCACTTTGGTAGGTCGAAGCAGGCAGAGCACCTTGAGGTCAGGAGCTCTAGACCAGCCTAGCCAACATGGCAACCCCTCGGCTCACCGCAACTCGGCTCACCGCAACTCGGCTCACCGCAACTCGGCTCACCGCAACTCGGCTCACCGCAACTCGGCTCACCGCAACTCGGCTCACCGCAACTCGGCTCACCGCAACTCGGCTCACCGCAACTCGGCTCACCACAACCTCCGCCTCCTGGGTTTCCCCATTTCAAGTACACCTATTTCACGTTGAAAACAATGTTGGCCGGGCGCCTGGCTCACGCCTGTAATCCTAGCACTTTGGGAGGCCGAGGCGGTCGGATCACGAGGTCAGGAGATGGAGACCATCCTGGCTAACTCGGTGAAACCCCGTCTCTACTAAAAATACAAAAAAATTAGCCGTGCCTGGTGACGGGCGCCTGTAGTCCCAGCTACTCGGGAGGCTGAGACAGGAGAATGGCGTGAACCCGGGAGGCGGAGCTTGCAGTGAGGCGAGATGGCGCCACTGCACTCCAGCCTGGGCGACAGAGTGAGACTCCATCTCAAAAAAAAAAAAAAAAAGAAAACAATGTCAATGATAAAGAACAAATATTATTGTCAAATGAAGACCTGGCAGTTTAGAAAAAGTACCCGTTTTGTTCCCAAATATCTTGTTTTCCAAAATGTATATTCCCAGAATTGGAAATAAAAATCTTGTATCAAATCTATGCAATCCCCAAATCACTACAGTTTATCTTTTCAAAGAAAGGAAACTGAACAAATAATCACAAAAGGTTTCCCAGACAGTGCTGATACTACAACAGCCTCCATATTACTAGCACAGTTCATGACACCTTATGCCTTCAAGGCAACCTCATCAGCACAGGCTTGCCAAACTAGCCATGGCCCCCACTTCCTGAGGGTCCACGTTGAAAAATCCATTCCTATGCACTTTAGTGGAAATAGCTTAAGGCCACAAAGGCTAAGCAATTAACATATCAATAATGAACATTTCCCTCCTATATATTTTTATCAAGCGTTTTCTGAATTCAATAGGCTTCCAAATGTCTACCTGCTGAACTGGATTCAAAGCAGCAACCTCTGTTAAAGTTTGGTTTTCCAGCCAGTAGGTGAGATGTCTGCACTCAGAGGACATATTCACCCGGTAGTGTAGAGCAGGTACAGAAATACTAGAATACCCATTTCTGTTCACTTTCTCTCCTTGTCCTTACTTAAAAAAAAAAAAAAAAAAAAAAAAAAGCTGTTGAAATTAATATGAATCAATCAGATTCCAATTGAAATCCCAATTTCAGCTAGAAATTCTCAAATTGTATCATAAATTTCACCAACTTAGTTACATCTGATAACTTCTAAAGAAGGAAAAGATAGGACAGTATAACTGGGAAATTTGTATTATGCTTTTAAAAATATTTTGGTATGGATTTTATAATTTACGCAAGAACATGCATGTAATTTAAAAATAAGCGTGCATACACTGAGTATATGCAGGCTCGAAAAAACTTAAGACTTTGGGAACGGAGAATAATATACACTGGTGCTGAATACAGGTACGGTCCCATTTACTCGCAATATACGAAACAGAAATTCACACAACCACCGATTATTTTAGGCAGCAAATCTTGTTCCAAGAGTCTGAAGCCACTTTAAGTTTCCTGCCAGGAGACAGTCCCAGGGAGTGCTCAATGTTCAGGGTCAAATCAGGTTGGAATTCTAGAACTTTTATCTTCAGGTGGCATTTTAAAACCCAACACAGGGACCGCATGCATACTACCAACACCTGCACACCTTTTTCCAACCAGAGACTCCAGAAAATTCCACCCCCGGACCCGCCTAACTGGGAACAATATTGCCATCCTCGGGTGGGGCGGGCTACAATGTTTTCCAGGTGGCAACAATGTCACCCCCACTGCCCCTCACCACTAGTGACAGAGGCTTTCCTGGGTTCAAACCTTGCTCAACTTCCCGCCATTCACAGAATCCTGACGCCCAGCTTAGGCACATAACACACCCAGGATTTGTGCTCCCAGTGTCGCCTCCAAGGCTGCAAAGGGCTCATGTCCTATGTGCCAAAAGCAAAACAATGCTAAAAGGCCACTTGTGAGCAGATGGAGCAGCGCTCACAGCTCTCTAGTTGTGAAACTCTTCCTCCAAAACTCAAGCGAAGACCCTTCTCCATGACCAGAGCAGCCGTGAACACCCCAGCGGGTGCCTGCAGGGAGAAGAGCAGCCGCCGGCCAGGCCACGTCCCCAAAGCCGAGACAGGCTCCGGGCTGGCCGGGCGGCGACACAGGCCCGTGGCGACTCTGCCTGCGCCCGCCTCTCCCGGGACCCGCGGCACGCAGCGGGCCCGAGGCCAGCTGTTCCGGGGACAGCGGCCTCGGATTCCCCCCCCCCCCCATGCTGGCTGGGCCACGGAGCCTGCAGGTCTTTCGGACTCTGGAGGCACAGAACTAGTGAAAAGCCCCAACTATGCTGTTGAAATAAGCCAAAGAGAGTAGCAGCAAGCAAGTCTCATTATTTCGTTGAAAAACCCAAAGATTTCCAGGTTATCATCACTACGGCTTAAAGCCAATTGCTCAGACAAGACACCTCACTTGCCAATCTTAAGGAGACATCTCCAAGGGGACACTTATGGAAGAAAGTCCCCTTGGGCGAGAGACACTGTAGGCTGGGGTAGGGTGTTTGGGCCTCCTTCCCAAGGTCAGGTGGCCTTAGTCACTATGAGGAAAAGGTGCTGCTCTGAATTATTTAGCGGAGCCTGTTGACAAGGGAAGTAACTCAGTTAAGGAGCTTGTCTTAAAAATTGAGGTAGACAGTATACACATTAAAATAAGTGGATTTAAGCATTCAGTATACCACAGTCAAGATATGGGCCTATCATCCTCCAAATGTAAATGTCCTAAAGCTCCTTCCCAGCCAGAGGGATGTCTTTTTAAAGGAACAATATTCTCAAACTGTTAACGTGATCACTTTCTTCAAAGAAAAGGAATTATTTAAGCTGTGGGTGGAACCGTTTATGAACCTCACTACCTGGCAGTGCTTTCTCTCCTAAACACTTGTCTTCTACTCAGAACACTGGTTTGTCACCTTTAATCTCAAATTTCTGGCGTTCTAAATCCAGGAATGAATAAAAGGGCCAAACAATTAATTTCCAAAACGTTTTTCATGAAAAGCTAAAGAGAGTAAGTAGAATCTTGCTCAAAACTGAGCAAATTTTATGTTAAGTATTAGTTACTTCAACCTGACATTGCACATGCTAAAAAGTGAATCTGAAGAGCTTCCGAGTACCTCCCACCCAGGGTGAGTGGAGAGCTTCACTTCTCAATTCACACTCCCCAGTGCAGTTTGAAGGGTTTTCTAATTTTAAAAGTGAATCAATCTTTTACAAGTCTGCCAACACTGAGCATCTACTGTTTCAGTCTATATAAAAATATAGGTGGATCTTTAACTGGAAATATAAACTGACGTTTAAACTAAAAGCAGCTCTCAGGAGGGAAACTCCTGGATTCAACCCCATTCTGCTCGCCCTGCATTTGATCCCAATCTGCAAGTGAACTGGCTCCATTTTTCTGTTCCTGGGATTTGGATCGGTATTTACCTCAATCATTCATTTTTCTAAAAGTGCTTAAAGAACATGAACCCATATGTTAAAACTAGGAGTCCATTCAAAGTTTAAAAATGAAAACTGCCCCCTAGCTTCTTACCTAGAAGAAACCCTTTAAAAGGAGATGCCCACAACAAGTAGATTAGAATTTCAACTTTTTCCCAACAGGAGAAGCCAGCTAAAGGCCATCAGGCAATGGCTCCGCCCTCCTCCCCAAATAGCAGGTTAGGAGTGGAAAAGGTAGCAGCGCTGGGCTCACCTTTGCGGTGCTCGGTACCCACTCTCCAGCTCACACAGGCCATGACCCCCACTATGGTTTTTAAAGCCTCTGCAGTCTCCAGCTTACGCTATCAAGACTTTCACCAACACCCTTTCTCACCGGTCTACAGGTAGATCGCTTAAGTTACTGATCCCCTCCGGCAGAGCCCGCTTCTCAAGACTTTTAGCCTGCCTTTATTGGGTTCGGGGGAGCAGAAGATACTCGCGTAATACCAAAGGAAACGAGAAAGGGTTCACACTGTGTGAAAAATAAGCAAAAGTTTACTCGACAGCCCAAAGGGCGAAATCAAGCCCGAGGGTTGCGATGTAGCCCTAAGACCCTTCGCGCTCCGGCGTTCCAGCAGCGTACGGCTGCCTTGCTCTTTTCCAAGGAAGTGGAGCCCCTGGTTGAGCCGGGTGGATACCTCCTAACCAGGGAAACCGGTTCCTGTAGGGCTTGGAGTCCGGGCAGGCGGGCGCGGCCCAAGAGACTCAGGCGGGTGAAGATAACGTCGTCCCCTTATTCTGCTTCTATCTCGGGGTGGAGCCGTGGGCCTACGAACGGCGATTTCACGCTAGGAGAGTTCAGGGGCCAGAACACGCATTTCAAACAATATAGGAAGCAGCCGCGGCGAGAAGGCCTTAAGACGGGGGGCCCTTGGCCCTCAAAGATCCACAGACTCTCCCACTCTTACCCAACATAAGGAGGCAAGGACTACCACGCTGTCCCAACAAAAAAAAAACCAGTCTTCCCCTCACAAGTGCGCACGTGGAAACCAGGTCTACGGAGGCACACCAACTCCACGCACTCACCCACACAACCACCACACAACCACCCCTTCCGGGCTCACGCCCTATTTTAAAGGCAACAACCTATGAGTTTTCCAAACAAAAATCTGAAAATAAAGGAGCCCCTTCTCATCACGTTGGGAGGCCTCTGGCGTGCCCGCGCCAGGAGGCCACGTCTACACAAACACACCTATCTCTTCCCAACTCATGCCTAACTGAAGACGATTGCCGCGTTTTGCCACACACAAATTAAAATCGGAAAAGGGAGGATCCCACTCTATGGGATATTTCGGGGCCCCTCGCGACACTTACACAGAATCCACTTCCACATACTTCCCAGGTCATGATCTACTTTGGTAGCGAGGACTGCCACGTAGCTGAAGGAAATACAAAGCAAATCCGGAGAGGGCCTCCCCCCCTCGCTACGGGACCGGCCGGGAGACCACTGTTGAGCATACACGCAGTTATCCGGTGAACACAAACACACGCCCCCACGCACTCACCTCGTCGTCGTGGTGCTGGCAGAAGCCGAGGCGCTCGGGAAACACTGAGAGGATGGAGAAGGGTGGGCCAGGAAAGGGCGGCCCGAGCCCCAGCTGCTGCGCCGCTGCCGCGGCACCGGGACCCGGCGGGCCGCGCTCGATGTAGTGGTCCTTGGTGAGGCGCACGCGCTGGTGCGCTCGGACGCAGTTGTCGCACAGGTGCTCCTGGCAGTCGAGGCAGCGCGAGGAAGCTGCGTTGCCCTCATCGCACGAGCTGCAGCCGTGAGGCCGGCGCAGCAGCAACGCCGACGGGGAAGCGGCCGGGCCGCCGGGTGCCGAGCGGGAAGCCGCGGGCGGCGGCGGTGCCTGCGGGAGTGGCGGTGCGGAGGCGGACGCGCGCGGGTGCGCGTGGTGAGCGTGGTGCCGGTGGTTGCTGTGGCCGCTGGCGCCCGCCGGGGCGCCGGCGCGCCCGTTCTTGGGCGGCGGCTCGTCGGCAGTGGCCACCACCGCGTCAAGCAGGTTGCTGAGCAGGAAGGCGGACGAAGGCAGCGCGTCCATGCCCGCCGCCTCTGTTAGCACTACTTTCTGGTCGCACACCGGGCAGCGCAGCTTGAGCGGCTCTCCAGGCGCGCCGCCGCTCGCCGCCGGCAGCCGGTGCGCCTCGAGGCAGGGGCGGCAGAAGGCGTGCAGGCAGGGTAGGACGTGTAGGCGGCGCGCCGCCGCCCCAGGGCCCCCGCCACCGCCCCCCGACGACGTGGACGTCTGCGAGGAGGACGACGACGCGGACGAGTTGGAGGAGAGCGGCGCCGGCGAGCCGCACATCTCCTTGCACAGCAAGCAGATCTGGAAATCGGTCTCGGGGAACGAAGCCATTTGCAAGCCAGCCCGGAGGAGGGAGGAGACCAGAGAGGAAGAGGAGGAGGAGGAGGAGAGAGCGGACGAGGTGGGTGGGGGAGCCACCGACTCACTCAGAAAAATGCATCGATTAGGCCTGCAATCCGGGAGCCGGCACCAGAGCAGCGCTGCCCGCTAGGCTTCGCCACGTCCGGCCCGAGCGCTGCCACCCCCGACACTGCAGGCATTAAATGCCACTATCCAGCGGCAACACAGATTCCTCCGGATAACTTGGGGGCCGCGTGCCTTCCGAAGAGAGAAGACCGGAACAAGCCCCAACAGGCGAGGGGCGAGCGGGGGCAGGGAGGTCGGAAGACTCCCTGGAGCAGCTGGCGCTTCGCTTCGCGATAGCCGAAAGGAGTTCCCAAAAGGAGGGTTCTCTGTGCAGTCCCAGTCCTGGCGAGAGCAGAATTTGGTTCTACGAGTATTTGGTGCGTTGCTTTTCTTTAAACGAATCTAGTCTGTTCTTGGGAGGGGAAGGCGCCCCAAACTAGTAAAGGCGGGAGCGGCGCGTCGCCAAGCCGGTGTCTCCCCGCGCGACGCCGGCTGCCCCGCCGCATGACGCGGCGGCTAGGGGCTCCTGGGTGGCCCGGCGTGCTGCGCTTGGGGCTTGCGCACCGCCAGGCGCGGCCTCGTCTGCAGGGCGGTGGGCCCCGCAGCAGCTGCAGCTCGTGGTGGCCCAGCCGCGGCCGCACGCGTGCAGTACGCACGCGCGTCCCACGCGCCTCGAGTCTCCCGCGCGCCTGCCCAGCCGGGCCGCGGCTGCCCGCGCTTAACACGCACGCGCGCCCCACGCGGCCCGGAGCCCTCGTGCCCCCGCCTCGCCTGGCCTGGGCGCTTCCCGCACGCTCCTTCCCCTTCGGCTTAGCGCGCGGGGCCGCAGGTCCCCGCGGGCCGCCCTGAATTATTCATCGGCAGGAAGATATTAGATGTACCCGCTCCGCGCGGGCCGTCGTGCAATGCTATCCGAGCTCCGCGCGCGCCCTGCGCCCCTCCTCCTCCTCACGTCCGTCCTCTCTGAAACCTTGGCAGCGAAGGGGGATCACATTTCCTTTGTCATTGGGCCATTTCGCCCTCGCCTTGGTCCCCCCTCCGATCCCGAGCCTCGGGGATGGAGGCTCCTCTCAGGCGCGCTGGAATCAGTGGAACCGGCAACAACCCCGCGCGGCGAGCTCGGGAGCCGCGTGGCCAACGCCGCCGGCTCGCGCCCGCGTCATCTTCTTTCTGAAACGAATCGCCGATCCGGACGCGGGTGGCCTCGGCCGCGCTGCGCCTACCGGGCTTTGCTCTCGCCGTGCCCCGGCCTCCTGGGGCTTTGCACAACTCCCCCAATTCGGGTTGCGTGCGCGCGCGCGCGCCCCCTCTTTCTCTGCTTTGCCGCCTCTTCCTCCTCCTCCTCCTCTTCTCTTCAGTACGCCGGTTATTGGGACTGATCGGAATTCGGAATCCTTTTAATCTCCAAAGGAGCAAACTCACTTCCGCCCGAGTGCTGGGAGGGGGCTGGGGGAGGGGAGGCAGGGGAGGGGGCTCCAGGCAAACAGGAAACATTAGCCCTCTCAGCACGGCCCGCTTTTGTGTGCTCCCTCCCTCCTCCCTCCAACCTCCTCCCTTCTCCCGGCCGCTGGGGAGATGAACGCCCCCGGGCTTCAGTGTGACGACCTTTGAAACCTTCTGAGCGAGGAGCAGAGAACGACTCTTCCGTTTATTTAAAAAAGAAAAGATTTCATTCTGAATCCCTGGCTCAACTGAGACTGATATCCACTGCCTTGGAGATCTCGGTTTTTACCCACCTTTTTTTTTTCTTTTTACGTTTTTTAAAGGACTGTGCATATCTGTGATCACCAAAACATCCCACAGTTGTGTGCAGTTGGATGCGTGGAATTAAGCGAATCTGAATTCTGATCGGCAGAGGGGCCAGAGTTCCCTTTTGAGTTTTAATGGGGCTGGGGGGAAGCAGGGGGCAGCTGTTCTGGGGAGGCGACCTGGTGATGGCCCCGCAGCCATCTGGGTGGTGCCCGAGGCCGCCTGAGCGGTTCTGGGAGAGAAACTTGCATGGCCCTGGAGAGAGACTCACTTGGAAGGGCGAAGAGGGCCACTTACCAGGATTTAGGTAGTATCTGGCCTGGAGGCCAACGGGGTAAAAATTGTCCCTTCTTAACACTATCTCGCTGTTAGTGATATCCTATTTAACCTGGTACAGGCAACAACCTGATGACTCTCAAAAACATGGTGTTGTGAGAAAGAACCCAAACACAAAAGAGTTCATACTGCGTGATTCCATTTCCAGGAAATTCTAGAACAGACAGAACTAAGCTATGGGGAGAGGAAAAGTACCCTTGGGGATGAGGAGGTATTGACTGGGAAAGGGCATGAAGGAACCTTCTGGGATAGTGAAATAAAAATAGATTGCCATGTGTGTACATTTGTCAAAACTTATAAATGCCGTTTAAGATCTGTGCACAATTTCACTATTTAAATTATACTTCGATAAGCAATTTTAAAAAACACCTCGGTGTCCAACCTTCATAACTATGCCTGGATCATAAAGATGGAGAAATTTAAAAATACACTACGTGGACCTCCCCAGCTCCTCTGGTTTTGCTCATTGGAATCCATGGGATGATCACTCTGGAAAGAGCCCTTAAATCAACCCAGCTAGACACATGTGCCGAAGGCCCTAGGAAGCTGCAGAAGTACCTCTCCAAAAGGATGAAGCCATCTCAGGGGCCAGGGTGCTGTCCTGTGATGGGAGCATTTCCCAGGCTGAGGAAGAGCCTGGCAGCCCCACCAGGAATGCCTAAGCCCTCAGCTGCCCCCAGAGCTCCCTCCTCAGCACCTGGAGCAAAGCGAAGATCAGTGAACATTTACTGAAATGTGTAAGGAATGAAAAATTACTGATCAAATAAAACCAAAACAGAGCCCCTCCTTTGCCAAACGAAGAAGCAAAGTTTGTATAATTTAAAAATTAAAAGAGGAAGCTTCTCATGCCACCATCTATTGCCTAAACAATGTATTTCTTCCATAATTTGAGACCTGTGTGGAAACATGGAATGCTCACATGAATCAATGCACTCCTATAATTTTTTAACCATAATTTTCTACCGTACTGGCCTTGCCATAGAGATGTTTCATGTAATTTTGTTTTGTTTCGTTTCTTTTCCTTTCTTTGATTGTTTTTCCTTCTCTTTTAAAAAACAAAAACAAGAGGAAAACAGATGGGGGAAGAGAATTGCCAGAAGGAAGATGGCCCCAGAGGGTCAGAGGAGGGATGGCCCAGACCTGCTGTCTCCCTCTTAGTTTGGCCCCACCCACCACCAAAAAAAAGAAAGAAAGAAAAAGAAAAGAAAGATGACAAGGAAAAAAATCTCAATCGTCCTCCTGGTCCTGGTCCTAAGACTCAACATGTATTTTGAAAACGAGTAGCAGAGGTGGTGCGTCCGCTGAGCCATCACGGAGGAGCAGGAAGGCTGTAACTCCAGAAAGAGGAATCAGACTTGACAGCGGTTTGTGGGTTTGTTTCCTGGGGACCATTGCTCAGAGGAAAAAAAAAAAAAAAAAAAAAAAAAAAAGGGAAGAAAAGAGAAGTGGGGGTGAGGTTTGATTTCTCATCATGAAGTAGCTTGCTTGCTTTCTTTTCTTGAATTTTTTTTTTTTTTTTTTTTTTTTTTTTTTTTTTTTTTTTTTTTTTTTTTTTTTTTGTAGGAAAGAGTCTCACGCTGTTTAACCCAGGTATAAGTGCAGTGGCACGATCTCGGCTCACTGCAAGCTCCGCCTCCCGGGTCCCGCCATTCTCCTGCCTCAGCCTCCCGAGTAGGGCTGGGATCACAGGTCAGCCCACCACCGCGCCCGGCTAATTTTTTGTAACCCCGTTAGTAGAGAAAATTCACTGTGGTCGATCTCCTGACCTTGTGATCCCCCGCCTCGGCCTCCCAAAGTGCTGGGATTACAGGCTTGAGCCACCGCGCCCGGCCTGCTTTCTTTTCTTGAATTGACAGCACATTGCCAGGCAGCAGGCCTGTAGTGTAAATTGTTAAATTAGCACATTCCTCTCAAAAAAAAAAAAAAAAAAAAAAAAACCAGTAGGAAAGAGGGAAATCTTTAAATCAACTAATTTAACCCCACTTGTATAAGAAATACAGTTCATAGCTATGTTTTTTTTAATATGGCATAGTGACAGTATTTGAATCTAATAAGGCTTTATACAGCTTATCCATGAGAAGCCAGAGCTACACATCCAGATGAGGAGCCAAAGACAGGGTCCACTGCTATAAACTACATTGTATTAAATGTTTCATTGCCATCCTAGCTAATAAACACCCTTTGTTAGCCAAGGAGGAGGACTGCAGGCTTCCGGTTTTACCTCCACTCGTTCACATTTGAAAGGGAGTCTATATGCCTTCAAGAATCCTTAAATCATCTTGTATTTTAATAATTAATCATTTGTTAAAAGAAACTAAAAATACAAAAAATTAGCCGGGTGTGGAGGCAGGCGCCTGTAATCCCAACTATTTGGGAGGCTGAGGCAGACGAATTGCTTGAACCCGGGACCCAGAGGTTGCAGTGAGCTGAGATTGTGCCACTGCACTCCAACCTGGGTAACAGAGTAAGACTCCGCCTCAGAAAAAAAAAAGCCCTAAAATTATATAAGCAATACATTCTCACTCTTTCTTGAATTCGTCTGTAGCCATGTTTTGTATTCAAAGGTGACACTAGCTTCTGCCACTCTCAGACCTTGGGTTGGGGGGTTAGGCCACATTTCCATCTGAGCGACTTTGCATCTGCTTTCTTCATCTGATCCTTTAATTAAATATTCGATGCACCCGCTTGTTTTGATGTCAAAATTGCACCTTTCACCATCATCCTCAGGGTGCATTTAGATAACTTTTAAGTCCATAAATCATCAGAGTATTTTTTTAAACATTAAACCAACATTACATCATAATTACTATTTTGAATGATGGCAGGGGGTGAGGGGATGGGGGAGGTGACCAGCCTCACCTACTGAATCATTGCCTGCATCCTGCCAGTTAAGGGGGGATGGAGTTCTTACACACCGGGCCAACTCTTCACTCCAGCCTGACTCTGGCTTGGAATCATTAACAGAGTATGTCAGCTGCTTTCAACAACCCTGAGTCCAGAACAGCAACATGTCAGATGGTATCATGGAAGCTCTAGTCACCTAGAACTTTATAAATTAGAATGGAGAAACCCGAATTGCACATATAAAAGGTAAAAGTAAATATCTAGCTTTGGTAGATAACTACAGAACTCAGCTAAACTAACACTTCATCTCCACTACTCTTTTTTTTTTTCCCCTTTTTTCTTGTTTTTAGAGACAAGGTCTTACTGTGTTGCCCAGGCTGGTCTCAAACTCCCGGCCTCAAGCAATCCTCCTGCCTCAGCCACCCAAAGTGCGGGGACTACAGACTTGAGAGCTCCACCACGCTTAACTGGAGCTTTGGACAAGTTACCTAACCCTTTGGTGCCTCAAATTTTTAATCCATATAATGGGAATGATACAGGTACCTGACTATCAGGGTTAAATGGGTTACTAAATGTACAGTGTTTAGTATAATACCAAGCATGTGTAAGTGCTCAATAAATGTTCACTGCTTTTTG
This sequence comes from Macaca thibetana thibetana, assembly GCF_024542745.1. Taxonomy (NCBI): domain Eukaryota; kingdom Metazoa; phylum Chordata; class Mammalia; order Primates; family Cercopithecidae; genus Macaca; species Macaca thibetana. The sequence continues at coordinate 15,334,505 of NC_065579.1, forward strand.
TTTATTTTGTTTTTTTTTTTTTTTTTTTTGAGATGGAGTCTCCCTCTGTCACCAGGCTAGAGTGCAGTGGTGCAATTTTTGCTCACTGCAACCTCTGCCTCCCAGGTTCAAGCAATTCTGCCTTAGCCTCCCAAGTGGCTAGGACTACAGGAGCATGTCACCATGCCCAGCTAGTTCGTTTGTATTTTTAGTGGAGATGGGGTTTCACCGTGCTGGCCAGGCTGGTCTCGAACTCCTGACCTCGTGATTCACCCACCTCAGCCTCTCAAAATGCTGAGATTACAGATGTGAGCCACGGCGCCGGGCCCCATGTTCACTGTTTTTTAATCATTGGTATTCACCGTGTGCAGTGGCTCACGCCTGTCATCCCCACTCTCATGGAGGCAGAAGCGGGAGGATAGCTTGAGCCCAGGAGTTCGAGACATACCTGGGTAATATAGTGAGACCTCGTTATCCACAAAAAGGGGGGAAAAAAGACAAAAAAAAAAGTATAATAATTGCTATTCAGCAGATTGGTTTGCAAATTGCCTGCCAACCCTTAAGTCTGTCATTGTCTAATCACTACCCTCCCCTGGACCTCAGCATCTCACACAATAAACCACATCCTCCTTCTCCTCCATCAATGAAAGTTGCAGTCTTGCCTCCTGTCATTCCCAGCTCAAGACCCCAAAGTAGCTACCTGCTGCCAACCATTTTAAAGCTCAACTGTCATTCTGGATTTTTGAAAATGAAATTTGTGTCTTTTATAATAAGGGTAAAACCAATGAAAGTTGTTTTTAAAATATAGGCTGGGCATGGTGGCTCATGCCTGTGATTCCAGCACTTTGAGAGGCCGAGGAGGGCAGATTGCTTGGGCCCAGTAGTTCGAGACCAGCCTGGGCAACATGGCGAAAACCCATCTCTACAAAAAATACAAAAAATTATCCGAGCTGGGCATGGTGGCTCACCGAGGCAGGCAGATCACCTGAGGTCAGGAGTTCGAGACCAGCCTGGCCAACATGGTGAAACCCTGTCTCTACTAAAAATACAAAAATTAGCGAGGCGTGGTGGCACACGCCTGTAATCCCAGATACTTGGGAGGCTGAGGTAGGAGAATCGCTTAAACCCAGGAGGTGGAGGTTGCAGTGAGCCGAGATCGTGCCACTGCACCCCAGACTGAGTTACTGGGCGAGACCTTATCTCAAATAAATAAATAAATAAAGCAGAAAAATCAAAAGATATATAAATCAATACATGCTGTTAAGCCTGACCCGCTTCTTACTCCAAATGCTGCCTGATTTTGTAGCTGAAAATTTTTATGCCATTTATTCATCCTTGTTTGGCCTAATGCTGTCTTTTACTCATTCGTTGACTTCATCTGCTGTAGAATTCAAGGACTACCCTCTTACCTAGAAAAGGTAACTCAACTGCTTAACCTGGCAGCCGAGGACCTCTCTAGTCTCTCATAACTCCTACCCAGCATTGCTTCCTTTTTTTGTTTGTTTTTAAACTTAATTTAATTAATTAATTAATTTTTTTTTTTTTTGAGACAGTCTGCTCTGTCACCAGGCTGGAGTACAGTGGCGCGATCTTGGCTCGCTACAACCTCCACCTCCCAGGTTCAAGTGATACTCCTGCCTCAACCTCCCGAGTAGCTGAGATTACAGCCATGCACCACCATACCAGCTAATTTTTTTTTTTTTTTTTTTTTTTTTTTTTTGAGACAGAGTCTCGCTCTGCCGCCCAGGCTGGAGTGCAGTGGCGTGATCTTGGCTCACTGCAAGCTCCGCCTCCCGGGTTCACGCCATTCTCCTGCCTCAGCCTCCCGAGTAGCTGGGACTACAGGCGCCGCCACCTCGCCCGGCTAGTTTTTTTGTATTTTTTAGTAGAGACGGGGTTTCACTGTGTCAGCCAGGATGGTCTCGATCTCCTGACCTCGTGATCCGCCCATCTCGGCCTCCCAAAGTGCTGGGATTACAGGCTTGAGCCACCGCGCCCGGCCCATACCAGCTAATTTTTGTATTTTTAGTAGAGACGAGGTTTCACCATGTTGGCCAGGCAGGTCTCGAACTCTTGACCTCAGGTGATTAAACCGCTTCGGCCTCCCAACGTGCTGGGATTACAGGCGTGAGCCACCGTGCCCGACTCAGTATTATTTCCATCACTCTTCCACACAAGGCCCACCCACAACCATCATATACCCAGACTCAACTGCTTAGGACCCATTATGGCTTCCTTTTTTATTTTGCATTATTATTATTATTATTATTAGAGACAGGGTCTCACTGTGTTGTCCAGGCTGGAGTGCACTTGTGCCATCGTAGCTCTGCCTGGCAGTTCCAACTCAGCCTTTTCCCTCTTCCCAGAACATGACTACTTTGATTAATAAAGCATGGCAGAAGTAATGCTATGTCAGGTCCAGGCCTAACCTTTAAGATAATTGGCAGCTTCCACCTTGGTCTCTCATAGCCTGAGCCATGATGTAAGAAGTCTGACCTTCCTTCTAGAGAGACCACATGAAGAGGCTCAGAATCTCCATGAAGGACAGGGACCCACTGGAGCCCAGCCTCCCAGCTGTCCCTGCCAAGGTGGTAGGTGTAAGAGTGAAGCCATCTTGAAACCTCCATCCTTGAACATCCCACCCAGCCAAGCCTGTCTGAATTCCCTGATCCACAAAATTGTGAAACATAATGGTATGACTGTTGCTTTAAGCCACTATATTTTGGGGTCATTTGCTGCAGCACAGTAATAAATAATGGGGACATCTGTTACTCCCAGCTCTTCTTCTTTTTTTTAGACAGGTCTTGCTCTGTTGCCCAGGCTGGAGTACAATGGCACAGTCTAGGTTTACTGCAACCTCCACCTTCCAAATTCAAGTGATTCTCCTGCCTCAGCCTCCTGAATAGCTGGGATTACAGGCGCACACCACCACACCCAGCTAATTTTTTTATTTTTTGTAGACAAGGGGTTTCACCACGTTGGCCAGGCTGGTCTCAAACCTCTGACCTCCTGATCCACCCTCCTCAGCCTCCCAAAGTGCTGGGATTACAGGTTTGAGCGACAGTGTCCGGGCACTCCCAGCTCATTTTTAAAAACAGCTTCATTGGCCAGGCACAGTAGCTCATACCTGTAATCCCAGCACTTTGGGAGGCCAAAGAAGGAGGATCTCATGGGCCCAGGAGTTTGAGACCAGCCTGAGCAACACAGCAAAACTCTCATCTCTACAAAACATTTAAATTAAAAAATTTTTAAGGCCAGGCATGGTGGCTACACCTGTAATCCCAGCATTTTGGGAGGCTGAGGCGGGTGGATCATGAGGTCAGGAGATTGAGACCATCCTGGCCAACATGGTCTCTACTAAAAATACAAAAATTAGCCAAGCATGGTGGTGCACACTTGCAGTCCTAGCTACTCAGGAGGCTGAGGCAGGAGAATCGCTTGAACCCAGGAGGCAGAGGATGCAGTGAGCCAAGATAGCACCACTGCACTCCAGCCTCGGCAACAGAGCGAGACTCTGTCTCAAAAAAAAAAAAAAAATTGGGGGAAGACTTTTTTTTTTTCTTTTTTTCTTTTTTTATTTTGAGACAGTGTCTTGCTCTATTTCCCAGGCTGGAGTGCAGTGGCGCCATCTCGGCTCACTGCAGCCTCCACCTGCCAGGTTCAGGCCGTTCTCCTGCCTCAGCCTCCTGAGTAGCTGGGACTGCAGGTGCTCGCCACGATGCCCAGCTAATTTTTTGTATTTTTAGTAGAGACAAGGTTTCACCACGTTGGCCAGGCTGGTCTCAAACTCCTGACCCCAAGTGATTCACCCGCCTTGGCCTCTCAAAGTGCCGGGATCATAGGCATAAGACACCATGCCCAGCCTTTTTTTCTTTTTTTGAGACAGAGTCTTGCTCTGTCATCTGGGCTGGAGTGCAATGACCTGATCTCAGCTCACTGCAACTTCTGCCTCCCGGGCTTAAGAGATTCTCATATCTCAGCTTCCCAAGTAGCTGGGATTATAGGTATGCACCACCATGCCCGAGTAATTTTTGTATTTTTAATAGAGACGAATTTGGCCATGCTGGCCATGTTGGTTGTGAACTCCTGGCCTGATTCATCCACCTTGGCCTCCCAAAGTGCTGGGATACAGGCATGAGCCACCACACCCAACCTATTTATTTTTAAATTAAGGTTTTTTTCTTTTTTCTTTTTTTTTTTTTTTTTTTTTGAGACGGAGTCTCGCTCTGTTGCCCAGGCTGGAGTGCAGTGGCTGGATCTTGGCTCACTGCAAGCTCCGCCTCCTGGGTTTACGCCATTCTCCTGCCTCAGCCTCCCGTGTAGCTGGGACTACAGGCGCCCGCTACCTCGCCCGGCTAGTTTTTTGTATTTTTTAGTAGAGACGGGGTTTCACCGTGTTAGCCAGGATAAATTAAGGTTTTTTTCAAGGGTTACTGAAGTGTAATCGATAAATAAAGTGTATATGGGGCACAATGTCTTACGCCTGTAATCTCAGCACTTTGAGAGGCCAAGGCAGGAGGATCTCTTGAGGCCAGGAGGTTGAGACCAGCCTGGGCAACATGGCAAGTCTCTGTCCCTATAGAAAAAACAAAAATATTAGCCAGGTATGGTGGCACATGCCAATAGTATATTACTAGCAGGAGGTTGAGGCGGGAGGAGCACTTGAGCCTGGGAGGTTGGGGCTGCAGTGAGCTGTGATTGTGCCACTGCACTCCAGCCTGGGCAACAGAGCAAGACAATGCCTCAAAGAAAAAAACGAAAACAAGCCAGGCACAGTGGCTCATGCCTGTAATGCCAGGTGTAGGCAGATCACCTGAGGTCAGGAGTTCGAGACCATCCTGGCTAACATGGTGAAACTCCGTCTCTACTGAAAATACAAAAATTAGCCAGGCATTGTGGTGCATGCCTATAGTCCCAATTACTCTGGGGGCTAAGGCGGGAGAATTGCTTGAACCTGGGAGGCGGAGGTTGCAGTGAGCCAAGATAGCGCCACTGCACTCCAGCATGGGCAACAGAGCGAGACTCCATCTCAAAAAAAAAGTCATGGCCGGGCGCAGTGGCCCATGCCTGTAATCCCAGCACTTTGGCAGGCGGATTGCCAGCTCAGGAGTTTGCGACCAGCCTGGGCAACGTGGTGAAACTCCATCTCTACTAAAATACAAAAAATTAGCTGGGCATGGTGGCAGGTGCCTGTAGTCCCAGCTACTTGGGAGGCTGAGGCAGGAGAATCACTTGAACCTGGAAGGTGGAGCTTGCAGTGAGCCACGATCGTGCCACCGCACTCCAGCCTGGGCAACAGAGCAAGACTCCGTCTCAAAAAAAAAAAAAAAGTCATATTGTGAATAATACAGACAATTGGTGGCTTGTGCCTGTAATCCCAGCACTTTGGGAGGCTGAGACAGGCAGATCGCTTGAGGTCAGGAGTTCAAGACGAGCCTGGCCAACGTGGCAAAACCGCATCTCTACTAAAAATACAAAAATTAGCCGAGTGTGGTGGCACACGCCTGTAGTCCCAGCTACTCGGGAGGCTGAGAGAGGAGAATTGCTTGAAATCGGGACACGGAGGCTGCAGTGAGCCAAGTGCCCATTGCACTCTAGCCTGGGCGACAGAGGGAGACTCTGTCTCAAAAAGAAAAAAAAAAAAAAACAAAGGTGTCCCTCTGTTACCCAACCCGGAGTACAGTGGCACAATCATAGCTCATTACAGCCTCCACCTCCCTGGAGCAGCTGGGACTACAGGTGTACACCACCATCCCTGGCTAACAACATGACATTTTGTTATGCCTACACATTGTAAGATAAGTGCCACATCGGCTGGTCACGGTGGCTCATGCCTGTAATCCCAGCACTTTGGGAGGGTGAGGCGGGTGGATTGCTTCAGCCTGGGAGTTTAAGACCAGCCTTGGCAATACGTTGAAATGAAATCCTGTTTCTACAAAAGATACAAAAATTAGCTGAGCTTTGGGAGGTCGAGGCGGGCGGATCACGAGGTCAGAAGATGGAGACCATCCTGGCTAACATGATGAAATCCCGTCTCTATTAAAAATACAAAAAATCGGCCGGGCGCGGTGGCTCAAGCCTGTAATCCCAGCACTTTGGGAGGCCGAGACGGGCGGATCACGAGGTCAGAAGATCGAGACCATCCTGGCTAACACGGTGAAACCCCGTCTCTACTAAAAAATACAAAAAACTAGCCGGGCGCGGTGGCGGGCGCCTGTAGTCCCAGCTACTCGGGAGGCTGAAGCAGGAGAATGGCGTGAACCCGGGAGGCGGAGCTTGCAGTGAGCTGAGATCCGGCCACTGCACTCCAGCCTGGGCGACAGAGCAAGACTCCGTCTCAAAAAAAAAAAAAAAATACAAAAAATTGCTGGGCGCGGTGGCTCAAGCCTGTAATCCCAGCACTTTGGGAGGCCGAGACAGGCGGATCACGAGGTCAGGAGATTGAGACCATCCTGGCTAACACGGTGAAACCCCGTCTCTACTAAAAAAAATACAAAAAACTAGCCGGGCGAGGTGGTGGGCGCCTGTAGTCCCAGCTACTCGGGAGGCTGAGGCAGGAGAATGGCAGGAACCCAGCAGGCGGAGCTTGCAGTGAGCTGAGATCGGGCCACTGCACTCCAGCCTGGGCGACAGAGTGAGACTCCGTCTCAAAAAAAAAACAAAAAACAAAAAATCAGCTGGGCGTGGTGGTGGGCCCCTGCAGTCCCAGCTACTCAGGAGGCTAATGCAGGAGAATGGCGTGAACCCAGGAGGCGGAGCTGGCGGTGAGCAGAGATCACGCCACTGCACTCTAGCCTGGGGGACAGAGCGATACTCCATCTCAAAAAAAAAAAAAAAAAAAAAATTAGCTGAGTGTGGTGGCATGCACCTGTAGTCCCAGCTAGTTGGGAGGCTGAGGCAGGAGGATTGGTGGAGCCTGGGAGGTTGAGGCTGCAGTGAGCAGGGTTTGCACCACTACATTTCAATCTGTGTGACAAAGCGAGACCCTGTCCCAAAAAAAGAAAAAAAAAAAAGATAATTACCACATCAAGCTAATTAACATATTAAACACTTCACATAGTTAACTTTTTGCTTTTTGTGCATGTGTGAGAACATTTAACATCTACTCTCAGCCGGGCGCAGTGGCTCATGCCTGTAATCCCAACAGTTTCGGAGGCTGAGGTGGGCAGATCACGAGGTCAAGAGATCGAGACCATCCAGGCCAACATGGTGAAACCCCATCTCTACTAAAAATACAAAAAATTAGCTGGGCGTGGTGGCACATGCCTGTAGTCCCAGCTACTCAGGAGGCTGAGACAGGAGGGTCACTTGAACCACAGGAGGTGGAGGTTGCAGTGAGCCGAGATTGTGCCACTGCATTCCAGCTTGGTGACAGAGCGAGACTCAGTTCACCCTCCAACCCCCCCCAAAAAAAACTACTCTCTTAGCAAATTTCAACTGTACAATACAGTATTATTAACTATAATTGCCGTATATTAGATCTCCAGAATTTATTCATCTTGCATGACTAAAACAGCTGTATAATAATAACTGACCAGTATCTCCCCATTTCCTCCACCCACCAGTCCCTGGCCACCATCATTCTACATTCTGCTTCTATGAGTTCAGCTTTTTAAGATTCCACATATAAATGACATCATGCAATATTTGTCTTTATATTTTCACTTAGCATAATGGCTTATTTCATTTAGTATGGCTTATTGCATTTAGCATGTCCTCCAACTTCATCCATGTTCCAAATGGCCACATTTCCTTCCTTTTTGAGGCTCCATGATATTCCATTCTCTGGATATACCACATTTTAAAAATTCATTTATCCTTCCACAGACACGTAGGTTGATTTCATATCTTGGCTATTGTGAATAATGCTGCAATGAACATGGAAGCTCAGATACCGCTTCAACATACTGATTTCGTTTTCTATGGAGATATAGCCAGAAATGGGATTGCTGGATCATATGGTAGTTCTTTTGGTTTTTTTGAGACAGGGTCTCACTCTGTAACTTCAGCCTCCCGAGGAGCTAGGACTACAGGTGCGGCCACCAGGCCCTGCTAATTTTTTATTTTTTGTAGAGATAGGGTCTCACTGTGATTCCCAGGCTGGTCTCAAACTCCTGGACTCAAGCAATCCTTCTGCCTTGGCCTCCCGAAATGCTTGGCTTACAGATATGAGCCACCACGCTCAGCCTGTGGTTCTATTTTTAATTTTTCAAGGAACCACCATAACTGTTTTCCATAACAGCTCTACCAACTCATAATCCCTCCAACAGTATACAAGGGTTCCCATCTTTGTTATCTTTTGTCTCTTTGATCATAGCCATTTTAACAAGTGTGAGGTGATATCTTATTGTGCTTTTGACATGCATTTCCCTGATGAGTGGTGATGTATTTTTCTTTCTTTTTTTTTTTTTTTAATATGGAGTCTCACTCGCCTCACCAGGCTGGACTGCAGTGGCACAGTCTCGGCTAACTGCAACCTCCGCCTCTCCGATTCAAGCAATTCTTCTGCATCAGCCTCCCGAGTAGCTGGGACTACAGGCATGAGCCACCATGCCCAGCTCATTTTTGTATTTTTAGTAGAGACGGGGTTTCACCATGTTGGCCAGGATGGTCTCAATCTCTTGACCTCATGATCCACCTGCCTTGGCCTCCCAAAGTGCTGGGACTACAGGCGTAAGCCACCGTGCCCAGCCAATGTTGAACATTTTTTCATACACCTATTGGCCATTTATATGTCTTCTTTTGGGGTATATCTATTTGAGTCCTTTGCCCGTTAAATTTTTTATTTTTATTGTTTTAGAAATGAGGTCTCCCTATGTTGCCTGGGTCTGCCTCAAACTCCTGGACTCAAGCAATCCTCTCACCTCAGCTTCCTAAGTAGGAGGGCCTACAGGTATACACCACTGCACCTGGCTCTTTGCTTTTTTTTTCTTTGAGATGTAATTTTGCTCTTGTTGCCCAGGCTAGAGTGCAATGGTGCAATCTTGGCTCACTGTAATCTCCACCTCCTGGGTTCAAACGATTCTCCTGCCTCAGCCTCCCGAGTAGCTAGGATTACAGGCATGTGCCACCACGCCCGCTAATTTTGTATGTTTAGTAGAAACAGGGTTTCACCGTGTTGGACAGGTTGGTCTCGAACTCCTGACCTCAGGTGATCCACCCACCTCAGCCTCCCAAAATGCTGAGATTACAGGCATGAGCCACCGTGCCTGGCCTCTTTGCTCATTTTTTGATTGGGTTATTTGTTTTCTTGCTGTTGAGCTACTTGAGTTACTTATATATCTTAGATATTAACTCTTATCAGATGTGTGGTTTGCAAATATTTTCTCCCATGCTATAGGTTCTCTTCAACTCTGTCGTTGATTTCCTTTGCTGTGCAGAAGCTTTTTAGTTTGATGCAATCCCATTTGTCTATTTTTGCTTTTGTTGCCTGTGGTTTTGGGGTCATACCCAAAAAAATCATTGTCCAGACCAATGTGAATAAGCTTTTTCCCTGTTTCTTCTTAGTAGTTTTGCAGTTTTTGGTTTTATATTTTAAGTCTTTAATCCACTTTTAGTTGATTTCTGTGTGTGTTGTAAAGGTCTAATCTCATTCTTCTGCCTGCAAACATTCACTTTTCCTGACACAATTTATTGAAGAGACTGTCCTTCTCCCATTGTGTGCTCTTGGCACCTTTGTTGCAGATTAATTGAGCATAAATACATGGATCTATATCTGGGCTTTATATTGTGTTCCATTGATCTATGTATCTGTTTTATGCCAATACTATGCTGTTTTAATTACTATAGTTTTGCAGTATAATTTGAAATCAGGTAGTGTGATGCTTCCAGGTTTGTTCTTGTTGCTCAAGATTGTGACCAGGAGTAGTGGCTCACACCTGTAATCCCAGCTTTGGGAGGCTGAGGCAGGCAGATCACTTGAGGTTGGGAGTTTGAGAACAGCCTGGCCAACATGGTGAAACCCCATCTCTACAAAAAATACAAAAATTAGCTGGACATGGTGGTGGAAATCTGTAATCCCAGCTACTTGGGAGGCTGAGGCAGGAGAATCACTTGAATGCAGGAGGCAAAGGTTGCAATAAGCCAAAATTGCACCACTGCACTCCAGCCTGGGCAACAAGCAAGACTTCATCTCAAAAATAAAAAAGAAAAAAAAAAAAAAAGAGATGAAAATGGAACCTAGGGCCGGGCGTGGTGGCTCATGCCTGTAATCCCAGCACTTTGGGAGGCCGAGACTGGCGGATCACAAGGTCAGGAGATCGAGACCATCCTGGCTAACACGGTGAAACCCCATCTCTACTAAAAGATACAAAAATATAGCCGGGCGAGGTGGCGGGCGCCTGTAGTCCCAGCTACTTGGGAGGCTGAGGCAGGAGAATGGCAGGAACCCAGGAGGCGGAGCTTGCAGTGAGCTGGGATCTGGCCACTGTACTCCAGCCTGGGCAACAGAGCGAGACTCCGTCTCAGGAAAAAAAAAAAAAAAAAAAAAAGAAATGGAACCTAGTGCTCTGGGTGATTATGAAAATTAAATGAGATAGTGCTTTTAAAACAAAGCTGGAGGCATCATACTACCCTGCTTCAAACAGTACTACAAGGCTACAGTAACCAAAACAGTGTGGTACTGGTACAAAAACAGACACATAGACCAATGGAACAGAATAGAAAACCTAGAAATAAAGCTGTACATCTACAACTATCTGATCTTCGACAAAGTTGATAATAACAAGCAATGGGGAAGGACTCCCCATTCAATGTATAGTGCTGGGATAACTGGTTAGCCATATGCATAAGAATGAAAATGGATCCTTCCTTCTCAACTGAAGATGGATTAAAGACTTAAATATAAAACCCATGGCCGGGCGCGGTGGCTCAAGCCTGTAATCCCAGCACTTTGGGAGGCCGAGACGGGCGGATCACGAGGTCAGGAGATCGAGACCATCCTGGCTAACACAGTGAAATCCCGTCTCTACTAAAAATACAAAAAACTTAGCCGGGCGAGGTGGCAGGCGCCTGTAGTCCCAGCTACTCGGGAGGCTGAGGCAGGAGAATGGCGTAAACCCGGGAGGCGGAGCTTGCGGTGAGCTGAGATCCGGCCACTGCACTCCAGCCTGGGTGACAGAGCGAGACTCCGTCTCAAAAAAAAAAAAAAAAAAAAAACCCAAAACTGTAAACACCCTAGAAAAAAACCTAGGAAATACCATTCTGGACACAGGCCTTGGCAAAGATTTCATGCCAAAGACTACAAAAGCAATTGTAACAAAAGCCTAAGTTGACAAGTGGGACCTAATTAGGCCAAAGAGCTTCTTCACACAGAAGAAACTATCACACAGTAAACACATAGTCTACAGAATGGAAGAAAATATTTGCACGCTATACATCTGACAAAGATCTAATATCGGGAACCTATAAGGAACCTAAACAAATCAACAAGCAAAACACAAACAACCCCATTAAAAAAATGGGCAAAGGACATGAACAGACACTTCTCAAAAGAAGACATACATATGGCAAACAAGCATTAAAAAATGTTCAACATCACTAATCATTGGAGAAATGCAAATCAAAGCCACAGTGTGATACCATCTCACGTCGATCAAAATGGCTACTATTTTTTTTTTTTTTTGAGATGGAGTCTCGCTCTGTCGCCCAGGCTACAGTGCAGTGGCGCCATCTCAGCTCACTGCAAGCTCCGCCTCCTGGGTTCACGCCATTCTCCTGCCTCAGCCTCCCAAGCAGCTGGGACTACAGGCGCCCGCCACCACGCCCGGCTAATGTTTTGTATTTTTAGTAGAGACGGGGTTTCACCGTGTTAGGCAGGATGGTCTCGAGCTCCTGACCTCGTGATCCGCCCGTCTCGGCCTCCCAAAGTGCAGGGATTACAGGCTTGAGCCACCGCGCCCGGGCAAAATGGCTACTATTAAAAAGCAAAAAAATAGGACCGGGCGCGGTGGCTCACACCTGTCATCGCAGCACTTTGAGAGGCCAAGGCAGGTGGATCACGAGGTCAGGAGATCCAGACCATCCTGGCTAAAACGGTGAAACCCCGTCTCTACTAAAAATACAAAAAATTAGCCGGGCGAGGTGGCGGGCGCCTGTAGTCCCAGCTGCTCGGGAGGCTGAGGCAGGAGAATGGCGTGAACCCGGGAGGCGGAGCCTGCAGTGAGCTGAGATCGCGCCACTGCACTCCAGCCTGGGCGACAGAGCGAGACTCTGTCTCAAAAATACATACATACATACATACATACATAAATAAGTAAAAAAATAACAGATATTAGGCTGTAATGGAGGCTCACACCTGTAGTCGCAGTACTTTGGGAGGCCGAGGAGGGCAGATCACTTGAGCCCAGGAGTTTGAGACTAACATGGGCAACATGGCAAAACCCCTCTCTACAAAAAATACAGGCCGGGCGCGGTGGCTCAAGCCTGTAATCCCAGCACTTTGGGAGGCCGAGGCGGGCGGATCACGAGGTCAGGAGATCAAGACCATCCTGGCTAACCCGGTGAAACCCCGTCTCTACTAAAAAATACAAAAAAAAAAAACTAGCGGGCATGGTGGTGGGCGCCTGTAGTCCCAGCTGCTCAGGAGGCTGAGGCAGGAGAATGGCGTGAACCCGGAAGGCGGAGCTTGCAGTGAGCCGAGATCGCACCACTTCACTCCAGCCTGGGGGATAAGAACGAGACTTCGTCTCAAAAAAAAAAAAAGAAAAGAAAAGTGACTCTAAGTCCCCTGCTTTTCCAGAACACTGAGTCAGAAGTTGTTTTTCCTCCTTGCCATCTCCCACCTTTGCTGCACTTAAGCTAGTACTCTCTTCTGAAATTAGCTGTTGGGGTAGACTGTTGTAATCGTGGCCCCCGATTTGTTCACGCCTCCCTGTATGCTTGCCTTTTGACTGTGCCCTCTCACCATGACTCTGAGAAGGGCCACATGACGTGCTGTGGCCAATGGAACAATAGCAAACATGACACAAGCAGAAGAGAATGTGGAGCTTGCCTTCTTGCTGCTATTCAACCTATGTGATCACCTGGGCTACTTTGCTGGTGGATGAAAGACACGTGGCTCAGTTACCTCCATCTCCCCACAGACAGCTGGCCAACTAACAACTATGTGAGTGAGACCCTGCGGGAACAGCCATCCACCAGTCTGCTTGCCAACTGCCCTGAGAAGTGATTTGCCTGAGGTTACACAGTGAGGAAATGAGGCAATAAGTGAATTCATTCAATTAGTATTTATTGAGCACCTATCATATACCAGGCTTTGGGAAAGCAGCAGTGAGCAAAACAGTCCCAGCCTTGTAGGTGGAGACAGACAATGCACATGTAAATGAATGTGGAGCAGATTAGCCTTTTGTGATCAATGCTGTAAAGGAAAGCACAGCAAAGCCATGCTAGGCGTGGGGAGAGAGTGATAGAGTTGAGTGTGCTGTTTTTGGATGGAGAGGTCAAGGAAGGCCTGTCTGAAGAGATGACATCTGAGTAGAGACCAGAATGAGGTGAAAGATATCTATGTAGATCTCTAGGTGAGAAGTGTAACAGAAAGAGGGAACCACAAATTAAAACACCCTGCGGTATGAATATGATAGATTCCTTTGAGAAACAGCAATGTTGCCAGTGAAACAATGGAATGAACAGGCGGGTAAACTGCCAGGAAGTAAGGTCAGCTATAAAGTCAGGGGTTTGATTATATAGGGCCTTATAAGTCCAAGTTAGAACTTTGGATTTTCTTCTGGGTGATAAGAAGTTGATAGAAGATTAAGATCAAGGCAGTCTATGATATCATTTCAGTGTTTTTGTTTGTTATGGGTTTTTTTTTGTTTTTGTTTTTGTTTTTTGAGATGGAGCCTTGCTCTTGTCACCCAGGCTGGAGTGCAATGGCATGATCTTGGCTCACTGCAACCTCCGCCTCTTGAGTTCAAGCGATTCTCCTGCCTCAGCCTCCCAAGTAGCTAGGATTACAGGTGCCCCCCACCATGCCCGGCTAATTTTTGTATTTTTAGTAGAGACGGGGTTTCATCACGTTGGCCAGGCTGGTCTCAAATTCCTGACCTCAGGTAATCTGGCTGCGTCAGCCTCACAAAGTGCTGGGATTACAGGTGCCCGCCACCATGCCCGGCTAATTTTTGTATTTTTAGTAGAGACAGGTTTCATCATGTTGGCCAGGCTGGTCTCAAATTCCTGACCTCAGGTGATCTGCCTGCCTCGGCCTCCCAAAGTGCTGGGATTACAGGCATGAGCCACCACGCCCGGCCTGTTTGTGGGCTTTATTGTTGTTTTTTTGAGACAGGGTCTCACTTTGTTCTCCAGGCTGGAATGCAGTGGCATGATTCACTGCAGCCTCCACCTCCCAGGTTCAGCCCCGCCAAGTAGCTGAGACTGCAGGCATGAGTCACCACGCCTGGCTAATTTTTGTATTTTTAGTAGAGACAGGGTTTCACCATGTTGCCCAGGCTGGTCTTGAACTCCTGATCTCAAGTGAGCCACCTGCCTCGGTTTCCCAAAGTGGTAGGATTACTGGCATGAACTACTATGCCCAGCCATGATTTATGCTTTATAAGGATCACTCTGGCTACTATGTAGAGAGTAGATGGTGAGGGTGCCTAGGAGAGATGGAGTGGAATCACTGAGGCAGATGGATGGTGATTATAGCTTGGACCAGGGTGTTAGCAGTAGAGGTTGTGAGGGGTACTCAAATTCAAGATACCATATTTTGTGGACTCTAAGACTCCACTAATTTTAAGATACACTGTGGCAGTTCTAAAACATAGCCCCAAATTCTTTGACACTCTTCTTTTTTGTTTTTTGGGTTTTTTTTTGGAGACGGAGTCTTGCTCTGTCGCCCAGGCTGGAGTGCAGTGGCACGATCTCAGCTCACTGCCGGCTCCGCATCCTGGGTTCACGCCATTCTCCTGCCTCAGCCTCCTGAGTAGCTGAGACTACAGGTGCCCGCCACCACGCCTGGCTAATTTTTTGTATTTTTGGTAGAGACAGGGTTTCACCATGTTAGCCAGGATGGTCTTGATCTCCTGACCTCGTGATCCGCCCACCTCGGCCTCCCAAAGTGCTGGGATTACAGGCGTGAGCCACTGTGCCCGGCCGTGACACTCTTCTTATGGAGAGGTCAGGGGTCTGTGTGCCTTCCCCTAAAATTTGGGTGGGCTTGTGACTGCTTCAAGCAGCAGAGTACAATGGAAGTGATGTGATGTGACTTCTGAGGCAAACTTTCGTCTTGCTCACTGGGTGCTATTGTCTGAATGTGTGTCTCCACAAAAGTCATATGTTGAAATCCTAACACCCAAGGTGATGGTATTAGGAGGTGGGGCCTTTGGGAGGTGATCGGATGATCAGAATGGAGCCCTCATGATCAATTAGTGCCTTTATAAGAGACCCCAGGGAGATCCCTCACCCCTTCTGCCCTGTGAGGTTACAACGAAAACATACTTTCTTTTTTTTTTTTGAGATGGAGTCTCACTCTGTCTGTCGCCCAGGCTGGAGTGCAATGGCTCAATCTTGGCTCACTGCAACCTCCGCCTCCCAGGTTCAAGCGATTCTCCTGTCTCAGCCTCCTGAGTAGCTGGGATTACAGGCGCGTGCCACCACACCTGGCTAATTTTTGGATTTTTTTTTTTTTTTTTTTTTTTGAGACGGAGACTCGCTCTGTCGCCCAGGCTGGAGTGCGGTGGCGCGATCTCGGCTCACTGCTAGCTCCACCTCCCGGGTTCACGCCATTCTCCTGCCTCAGCCTCTCGAGTAACTGGGACTACAGGCGCCTGCCACCGCGCCCAGCTAATTTTTTGTACATTTTTTTATTAGAGATGGGGTTTCACGGTGTTAGCCAGGATGGTCTCGATCTCCTGACCTCATGATCCGCCCGCCTCAGCCTCCCAAAGTGCTGGGATTACAGGCGTGAGCCACTGCGCCTGGCCAGTTTTTGGATTTTTAATAGAGACGGGGTTTCATCATGTTGATCAGGCTGGTTTCAAACTCCTGACCTCGTGATCCACCCACCTTGGCCTCCCAAAGTGCTGGGATTACAGGCGTGAGCCACCCGCCCAGCGAGAAGATGCCTTCTGTGAAGAAACAGGCCCTTACCAGAAACCAAATCTACTGGTACTTTATCTTCAATTTCCTAGCCTTCAGAAAGGTAAACTGTTGTTTACAGGCTACCTAGTCTATGGTATTTTATTATAGCAGTCCAATTGGAATAAGAAGCTGGGATACCGGCCCTCAGAACCATGAGCTGCCATAATAAAGAGGCCATGTGGAGAGTCCACATGGAGAAGTTCCGAGAATATATAACAATAGATGATTGATAGATAGATAGATAGATAGCCAGCCAGTGAGCCCCCAGCTATTCATGTCATCCCAACCAAGGAGCCAGACTTGAGAGTGACTCCTCTCCAGATGACTCTAGCCTCCAGCCCTTACAGTCATCCCAGCCATCAGCTAAGACTCCAGGCATTGTGAAGATGAGACAAATATTTCTTGCTGTGCCTTCTCTCAATTCCAGACCCATAAAACCTGTGAGCAAGGTAAAATGGTGGTTGTTTTATGCAGCTCAGTTCTCAAGTGTTTTTTTTTTTTTTTTTTTTTTGAGACGGAGTCTCGCTGTGTCGCCCAGGCTGGAGTGCAGAGGCCGGATCTCTGCTCATTGCAAGCTCCGCCTCCCGGGTTTTTACGCCATTCTCCTGCCTCAGCCTCCCGAGTAGCCGGGACTACAGGCGCCCACCACCTCGCCCGGCTAGTTTTTTGTATTTTTTAGTAGAGACGGGGTTTCACCGTGTTAGCCAGGATGGTCTCGAACTCCTGACCTCGTGATCCGCCCATCTCGGCCTCCCAAAGTGCTGGGATTACAGGCTTGAGCCACCGCGCCCGGCCTCAAGTGGTTTGTTAAGCAGCAATAAATAATTGAAGCATATACCATTATTACCGCCACACAAAGAAAAACTCCACTAGTTTAGTCCTCTGAAAACTTCATCCCAAATTCAGAAATGTCAAGTGAAAAATGTGCCTCTTTGCCAGGCATGGTGGCTTACGCCTGTAATCCCAGCACTTTGGGAAGCCGAGGCAGGCGGATCACGAGGTCAGGCGATCGAGACCATCCTGCCTAATATGGTGAAATCCTGTCTCTACTAAAAATACAAAAAATTAGCCAGGTGTGGTGGTGGGTGCCTGTAGTCCCAGCTACTTGGGAGGCTGAGGCAGGAGAATGGCGTGAACCCGGGAGGCGGAGCTTGCAGTGAGCTGAGATGGCGCCACTGAACTCCAGCATGGGCGACAGAGCGAGACTCCATCTCAAAAAAAAAAAAAAAGAGACGGCCGGGCGCGGTGGCTCAAGCCTGTAATCCTAGCACTTTGGGAGGCCGAGACGTGCGGATCACGAGGTCAGGAGATCGAGACCATCCTGGCTAACACGGTGAAACCCCGTCTCTACTAAAAATACAAGAAAATTAGCCGGGCGAGGTGGCGGGCGCCTGTAGTCCCAGCTACTTGGGAGGTTGAGGCAGGAGAATGGCGTGAAGGGGGGGTGGAGCTTGCAGTGAGCCGAGATCGTGCCACTGCACTCCAGCCTGGGGCACAGAGCAAGACTCCGTCTTAAAAAAAAAAAAAAAAAAGAAAAAGAAAAATGTGCTTCTTCAAACTAATGAAATACATAATGTTTTTAAAGTAGAGCCCTTGCCTTGCGCTGTGGCTCATGCCTGTAATCCCAGCACTTTGGGAGGCCAAGGCGGGTGGATCATGAGGTCAGGAGATTGAGACCATCCTGGCCAACATGGTGAAACCTTGTCTCTACTAAAAATACAAAAATTGGCCGGGCACAGTGGCTTATGCCTGTAATGCCAACACTTTGGGAGGCCAAGGTGGGCAGATCATCTCAGGTCGGGAGTTCGAGACCAGCCTGACCAACATGGGGAAACCCTGTCTCTACTAAAAATACAAAATTAGATGGGTGTGTGGCGCATGCCAGTAATCCCCGCTACTCAGGAAGGCTGAGGCAGGAGAGTCGCTTGAACCCGGGAGGCGGAGGTTGCAGTGAACCGAGATCGTGCCACTGCACTCCAGCCTGGGCAACAAGGGCAAAACTCGGTCTCAAAAAACCAAAAAAATAAAAAATAAAAATACAAAAATTAGCTGGGCATGGTGGCGCATGCCTGTAATTTCAGCTGCGTAGGAGGCTGAGGCAGGAGAATTGTGTCAGGCCTCTGAGCCCAAGCCTGCAAGTATTTGTCCAGATGGCCTGAAGCAAGTGAAGAATCACAAAAGAAGTGAAAATGGCTAGTCCCTGCCTTAACTGATGACATTCCACCATTGTGATTTGTTCCTGCCCCACCTTAACTGAACGATGAACCTTGTGAAATTCCTTCTCCTGGCTCAGAAGCTCCCCCACTGAGCACCTTGTGACGCCCCGCCCCTGCCCGCAAGAGAAAAACCCCCTTTGACTGTAATTTTCCACTACCCACCCAAATCCTATAAAATGGCCCCACCCCATCCCCCTTCACTGACTCTCTTTCCGGACTCAGCCCACCTGCACCCAGGTGAAATAAACAGCTTTGTTACTCACACAAAGCCTGTTTGGTGGTCTCTTTACACAGACGCCTGTGACATTTGGTGCCGAAGACCCGGGACAGGAGGACTCCTTTGGGAGACCAGTCCCCTGTCCTCGCCCTCACTCCGTGAGGAGATCCACCTATGACCTCGGGTCTTCAGACCAACCAGCCCAAGGAACATCTCACCAATTTCAAATCGGGTAAGCGGTCTTTTTACTCTCTTCTCCAGCCTCTCTAGCTACCCTTCAATCTCCCTGACCTTCCAATTGCAGTTCTTTTTCCTCTCTAGTAGAGACAAAGGAGACACATTTTATCGTGGACCCAAAACTCCGGCGCCGGTCACGGACTCAGGAAGGCAGTCTTCCCTTGGTGTTTTTTATTTATTTATTTATTTATTTATTTATTTTTGAGACGGAGTCTCGCTGTATCGCCCAGGCTGGAGTGCAGTGGCCGGATCTCAGCTCACTGCAAGCTCCGCCTCCCGGGTTCCCTCCATTCTCTGCCTCAGCCTCCCGAATAGCTGGGATTACAGGCGCCCGCCACCTCATCCGGCTAGTTTTTGTATTTTTTAGTAGAGACGGGGTTTCACCGTGTTAGCCAGGACGGTCTCGATCTCCTGACCTTGTGATCCGCCCGTCTCGGCCTCCCAAAGTGGTGGGATTACAGGCTTGAGCCGCCGCGCCCGGCCCCCTTGGTGTTTAATCACCGCGGGACTCCTGCCTGATTATTCACTCACACTCTATTGGTGTCTGATCACCGCGGGGACACCTGCCTTGGTCATTCACCCACATTCCCTTGGTGGCAAGTCAACTGTGGGACGCCTGCTTTGGCTGCTCACCCACATTGCAGCCCAGGGCTGCTCACTACACCCGCTTCTCCATGTCTTTACTCTGTCTTTTCTCTGGGCTTGCCTCCTTCACTATGGGCAACCTTCCACCCTCCATTCCTCCTTCTTCTCCCTTAGCCTGTGTTCTCAAAAACTTAAACCTCTTCAACTCTCGCCTGACCTAAAATCTAAGCATCTTACTTTTTTCTGCAACACCGCTTGGCCCCAATACAAACTCGATAATGGTTCTAAATAGCCAGAAAATGGCACTTTTGATTTCTCCATTTTATAAGCCACTGCACTCCAGCCTGGCAACAGAGCTAGACGCCGTCTCAAAACAACAACAACAAACAAACAAGCAAATAAAAACAAAATAGAGCCCTTAGGATTTGTTGATGGATTGGATGAAAGACAGAAGTCAAAAGGTGAGAGTGGGGTTGACTCCAGAGATTTTTCGTGAGCATCTGGAGGTATGGTGGTACCATTTCCTTAGCCGAAGAACACTGGGGGATTGAATGGGTCAGTGCTGACACATGGACAGAAAAGACTGCCCAATTTATGTGTGGGACTGAAAACAGCTCCCATATGGACTGCTTCTGGGTCTGGGTGCCCTCAGATCCATTCCCAGCCCTTCCCCTGGTCTGTCCTGGATCATAGCGACGCTGATCCTCAGGTATACTCCCTCAGTTCCTATGTCAGTTGGCTTTGGCTGGGTTTAGCCAATAGGAGGATGACAGTTGACTAGAGGATGAGAAGGGAAAAACCAGGGTATTCTCTCCTCCCTCTGCCTTGGGTAGCAACTCCCGTCTTCAGTAGTGGCTGCATCTCTTCCATGGCTCCAGTTACAGACCTGTTGTGGCTTCAGCTTCCAGTAGGTGACCTCAACCCCTGGGTTCAGGTAACATCACTTCCTCCCTTGACCCTCCAGCCTAGAAGTGGCAGCGGCTTCCTGCTCTAGCTGACCTCTTGATTCTATCACCTGTCCAACAAAATCCCCCCATTCAATTTCTCTGTTATAAATATGTGAAGTCATTTCTGTTTTCCTGGGTTGACCCTGACCATGGGACTATAGGCTGAGGCCTCATGTGAAAGCCTGCAGGCTCAGGTGAGAAGCAAACACCTTGCACAACCTCACCTGGTGCAGACGCCCAGGCTCCAGAGTGTTTACCGTCCCCTCAGCCTCGGGATTTGCTCATTCCTGACCTGTGTGCTCATTGCCTCTGTTTGTCTATAATACGTGGTTTTCATGAATCCTTGGCAGTCTCCTTCTTCAAATCCTAGCTCAAACTAGCCTCTTCGAAGCCTTTCAGCGGTGACTCGCCTGTCCAGACTCCTGCCTGATGCTTTTCAGCACCCACTTTGCTTAATGTGCCCTTGTTGCTTGGCTGTTGCATACTGTTTCCTATCTCTGTGCTTTGCAGACCGTCTCGTCTACCAGGGCTCACGACTCCCTTCTCCGACTCCTATTCAGCCTTCAGAAACTACTTTCAGTGTCACATGTTCTGAGAAGTAAGTTTTTTCTGGCAGGTTCCCTCCCCAGACTGAGATGCACACTTCCACGTTTATGCTACCATCACAATTCTTGTGGACACTGCAATAATTTTGTGTGTGTTGGTTTCTTGCATAAAACTGCCAGCTCCTTGGAGGCAGGAGCTAAATCACAAACTCTGACCTGGGAACCAGAAGTCTTTTTTTCTTCTTCTTCTTCTTTTTGAGACGGAGTCTCGCTCTGTCGCCCAGGCTGGAGTGCAGTGGCCAGATCTCAGCTCACTGCAAGCTCCGCCTCCCGGGTTTACACCATTCTCCTGCCTCAGCCTCCCGAGTAGCTGGGACTACAGGCACCCGCCACCGCGCCCGGGTAGTTTTTTGTATTTTTTAGTAGAGACGGGGTTTCACCATGTTAGCCAGGATGGTCTCGATCTCCTGACCTCGCGATCCGCCCGTCTCGGCCTCCCAAAGTGCAGGGATTACAGGCTTGAGCCACCGCGCCCGGCCCAGAAGTCTTCATTAACTCTTTGTTGAATGATGGCTGCTGGACACATGGATGACCACAGGTTTTCAATTACTGCAAGTGCCTTAGGTCTTCCTAGTTTGGTTACAAACCTCTTTGGGGTGATTCTTATGTAGCCTATTAGCACCTGTCTTGGTATATTATGGGGCAAGAGGAAATCAAAAAATGTCACAGATTGTTTCCCTATCTACCTCCTTTTTGTTCTTTCTTTTTTTTTTTTTCTTTTAAGGTTTCTTTTCATTTATTCATTTGTTTGTTTATTATTTATTTATTCATTTATTTTTTTGAGGCGGAATCTCACTCTGTCACCCAGGCTGGAGTGCAGTGGCACGATCTCAGCTCACTGCAACTTCCGCCTCCCTGGTTCAAGCGACTCTTCTGCCTCAGCCTCCCGAGTAGCTGGGACTACAGGCACCCGCCACCACACCCGGTTAATTTTTTGTATTTTTAGTAGAGACGGGGTTTCACCGTGTTAGCCAGGATGGTCTCGATCTCCTGATCTTCTGATCCGTCTGCCTTAGCCTCCTAAAAAGCTGGGATTACAGGCGAGCCACTGCGCCCAGCCTATTTGTTTGTTTGTTTATTTAATAGAGATGAGGTCTCACTATGTTGACCAGCCTGGTCTTGAACTCCTGGCCTCAAATGATCCTCCTGCCTCAGCCTCCAGAAGTGCTGGGATTCTAGGCATGAGCCACCATGCCTGGCTTTTTTTTGAAGCTTTTATCTCTTCTTAAATTTATTTAGTTTCACTTAATTTTTTTTGTTTTGAGACGGAGTCTCGCTCTGTCGCCCAGGCTGGAGTGCAGTGGCCGGATCTCAGCTCACTGCAAGCTCCGCCTCCCGGGTTCACGCCATTCTCCCGCCTCAGCCTCCCGAGTAGCTGGGACTACTGGCGCCCGCCACCTCGCCCGGCTAGTTTTTTGTATTTTTTTTGTAGAGACGGGGTTTCACCGTGTTAGCCAGGATGGTCTCGATCTCCCGACCTCGTGATCCGCCCGTCTCGGCCTCCCAAAGTGCTGGGATTACAGGCTTGAGCCACCGCGCCTGGCCTAGTTTCACTTAATTTTTTATTACCTTACCTTGTATGTTGAAATAATTTCAGGCCGGGCGCGGTGGCTCACGCCTGTAATCCCAGCACTTTGGGAGGCCGAGACGGGCGGATCACGAGGTCAGGAGATCAAGACCATCCTGGCTAACACAGTGAAACCCCGTCTCTACTAAAAAAATACAAAAAACTAGCCGGGCGAGGTGGCGGGCGCCTGTAGTCCCAGCTATTCGGGAGGCTGAGGCGGGAGAATGGCGTAAACCCGGGAGGCGGAGCTTGCAGTGAGCTGAGATCCGGCCACTGCACTCCAGCCTGGGCGACAGAGCGAGACTCCGTCTCAAAAAAAAAAAAAAAAAAGAAATAATTTCAAATGTAGAGAAAAACTGTAATAGTACAAATAACCCCAATATATCCTTAACCTAGAGTCCCCAAATATTAACACTTTGCCCAATTTGCATTATCACTTCTTCTCTCCCATAGATTTATATATATATTACTATATCTTTATATTATATATATGTGTTACATGTACACAGTATGTATATGTTGGGATACGTAAATACGTGTGTATAAGTGTGAGTATATATATCTATACACACGTATACTATTTTTCTTGAACCATCTGGGAGTAAAGTTGTGGATATGACGCCCTTCTATTTCTCGAACTCATGACCTCATGTGATCTGCCCACCTCAGCCTCCCAAAGTGCTGGGATTACAGGCGTGAACCGGTGCTCCAGTGATGCCCTTCTATGTCTAATCACTTCCTTGTGCATTTCCTAAGACCATGGTCATTATCGTACATAACGAAAGTACAGTTCTCAAAGTCAGGAAATTAAATGTTGATATACTACCATTATCTAATCCATAGACTAGATTCACGTTTCACCAGTTGTCCCAAATCTGTCCTTTCTGGGCAAATTTGTTTCTCCCGTCCCAGGATCCAATCCATGATCACATGCTACATTCAGTTGTCAAGTCTCCGCAGTTTTTTTTTTTTTTTTCTTTTTGAGATGGAGTCTTGCTCTGTCACCCAGGCTGGAGTGCAGTGGCGCAATCTTGGCTCGCTGCAACCTCTGCCTCCCAGGTTCAAGCAATTCTTGGCCTCAGCCTCCCGAGTAGCTGGGATCACAGGCGCCAGCCACCACGCCTGGCTAATTCTTTTGTATTTTTAGTAGAGACAGTGTTTCACCATGTTGGCTAGGCTGGTCTTGAACTCCTGACCTTGTGATTCACCTGCCTCGGCCTCCCAAAGTGCTGAGATTACAGGCGTGAGCTACTTGCCGGGCCCAGTTTCCTTTCATCTGTAGCAGTTCTCTGGCCTTCCTTTGTCTTTCAAGACCCTGGTGTTTTTTGTTTTTTGTTTTTTTTTTTTTTTTTGAGATGTAATCTTGCTCTGTCACCCAGGCTGGAGTGCAATGGCACGATCTGGGCTCACTGCAACCTCCGCCTCCTGGGTTCTAAGTGATTCTCCTGCCTCAGACTCCCGAGTAGCTGGGATTACAGGCGAGTGCCATCATGCCCATCTAATTTTTGTATTTTTAGTAGAGATGGCGGCGGGGGGGGGGGGGGGGGGGGGTGCCATGTTGGCCAGGCTGGTTTCGAACTTCTGACCTCAGAAGATCAACCCGCCTCGCCTCCCAAAGTGCTGGGATGACAGGTGTGAGCCACCGCGCCCTGCCATAAAGTGTTTAAGCGCCTGGCCAGGACCCTGATATTTTTGAAGCATCTAGGCCAGTTGTTTTGTTTTCTCCCAGGTCTAAAAATGCCCCCCTACGATTTTACCTCTCACCACGTTGTTACAAACTCTCTTCTCCAGACTTAGGGGAGGGACTCTTTGCAGGGCCTTGTAAAACCTTAAATAAACTACACGAACAAATTCCACTTTGACCACTATCTTGTTAAAATTCCTTGAAAAAGTTAACTCATTGGGCCCAAAGTACCTTAACAAAAGCCAGGCTGTACTTCTCCTAGTATTCACTCTTCCTCAAAAGGTTTTATGTGCTGTTTAATGATTTTTCACAAATAGTTTTTCTTGCCTTTAAAGTTGGATTAATTGAATTTTAATTCAGCAGAATCACTCTCTAAAGAAAGAAACACTGACCCTGCAGGTCGAGTTAGGGCCACTAGGCCTCATTAAGACCTTTTTCAAGCAGAAGGGATTCTGAGGGGTGAAAAATGCAGCCGTACGGCACCCTAAACTCACCTCTATTTTAGATCAAAAATTTTAAAGCCCCTCTTCTTTCAGAGCAAAGGAAAACCTAGTTGCCCTAAGAAAGGAAATCTACCACTTTGGCTTTGTCTGGCTTGAGGTCCTCACTCTCTACAATTTGATTCTTGTGCCTTTGACTCAGTGGGCCTGAGAACACTTCACCGTGCTCCAAGGCCCCCCTGTTAGCTCCATTTTCTTCCATTTGTTCCTGACCCTTTCAGAACTTCACTCCCACTCAAAACAAAACACAGAAAAAACTCAGCCATTAAAAGTTTTCATGAACAGCCAAACCTGATTAAAATTTCCAAAACAAAAGAAAAAAACCATGTCGATCTGTTTCTGCTGAATCTTTTTTTTTTTTTTTCAAAGGGAGTTTTGCTCTTGTTGCCTAGGCTGCAGTGCAATGGCGCGATCTCAGCTCACTGCAACCTGCATCCCAGGTTCAAGCAATTCTCCTGCCTTAGCCCCCTGAGTAGCTGAGATTACAGGCATGTGCCACCACGCCCAGCTAATTTTGTATTTTTATTTTTAGTACAGATGGGGCTTCTCCATGTTGGTCAGGCTGGTCTTGAACTCCCGACCTCAGGTGATCCGCCCGCTTTGGCCTCCCAAAGTGCTTTTTTTTTTTTTTTTTTTGAGATGGAGTTTCGTGTCCAGGCTGGAGTACAATGGCAGGATGTCACCTCACTGCAACCTCCGCCTCCTGGGTTCAAGTGATTCTCCTGCCTCAGTCTCCCAAGTAGCTGGGATTACAGGCGCCCACCACCATGCCCAGCTAATTTTTGTATTTTTAGTAGAGACGAGGTTTCTCCATGTTGGTCAGGCTGGTCTCAAACTCCTGACCTCAAGTGATCCACCCGCCTCGGCCTCCCAAAGTGCTGGGATTACAGGCGTGAGCCACCGCACCCGGCCTTGAATCCTTTTCTATGAATTTTACTGCAGGAATCAGTGAAGGAGGGACCACAGCTTGTCATCTCCTTCAAGAATCCTGTTCTCTAATTTTTTTTTTTGAGACAGAGTCTTGCTCTGTGGCCCAGGCTGAAATGCAGTGGCACAATCTTGGCTCACTGCAAGCTCTGCCTCCTGGGTTCACACCATTCTCCTGCTTCAGCCTCCGGAGTAGCTGGGACTACAGGCACGCACCACCACACCCGGCTAATTTTTTGTATTTTTAGTAGAGACGGGGTTTCACCATTCACAGGATGGTCTCGATCTCCTGACCTTGTGATCCACCCACCTCGGCCTCCCAAAGTGCTGGGATTACAGGCATGAGCCACCGCGCCTGGCCCCTGTTTTCTATTTTAATGATTAGTCTAGCCTGGATTGTAGTAAAAAATGATAGATGATAGATGATAGATAGATAGATAGATAGATAGATAGATAGATAGATAGATAAAACCTATACTCAAGAGTTCTACAGAGCATCAGACTCTAAGTTGAAGGGACAATTGTCATAGCAATACTGGGCTCCACGACAGCTCCCCCACTTTTGGGGCCTGTGAGGGGCTGACAGGCCAAATGAGGGGTTGCATGTGACTTCAGGGTTTTGATCACAAAACCACTCCTGTGATTTTCAAAGTTTTTCACACTGTTCTCTCTCTCTTTTTTTTTCTTTTTTTTTTTTTTTTTTTTTGAGACGGAGTCTCGCTCTGTCGCCCAGGCTGGAGTGCAGTGGCGCGATCTCGGCTCACTGCAAGCTCCGCCTCCCGGGTTCACGCCATTCTCCTGCCTCAGCCTCCCGAGTAGCTGGGACTACAGGCGCCCACAACCGCGCCCGGCTAATTTTTTGTATTTTTAGTAGAGACGGGGTTTCACCGTGGTCTCGATCTCCTGAACTTGTGATCCGCCCGCCTCGGCCTCCCAAAGTGCTGGGATTACAGGCGTGAGCCACCGCGCCCGGCCTCTCTTTTTTTTTTCTTTGAGACAGAGTCTTGCTCTGTCACCAGGCTGCAGTGCAGTGGTGCGATCTCGGCTCACTGCAATCTCCGCCTCCCAGGTTCAAGCAATTTTCCTGCCTCAGCTTCCAGAGTAGCTGGGACTACAGGTGCCTGCCACCACACCCAGCTAATTTTTGTATTTTTAGTAGAGATGGGGTTTCACCATGTTGGCCAGGATGGTCTCAATCTCTTGACCTTGTGATCCGCCCGCCTCGGCCTCCGAAAGTGCTGGGATTACAGGTATGAGCCACGGCGCCCAACCACAACTGTTCTTATGAAAAACCAGAAGGAAGAAAAAAGCCTATTTTTCACCCCCCATTCTGGGAAAGAAGGCCTGAAAACTTCAGGGGATTCAGGGAAAGTATAGGCCAGGGAAGGTTCACTCTTACCCACTCCTTACACCTGTGGCAGCTGCCATCCCTAGTGGACTGGATTTTCATAGGCAAAAACCAGAAAACCTCAGGAATCACTCTGACAACAGCAGAGGCCATTTACTGTGTAGCCTTAGCTAAGGAGACTCTTTTCCTTACCACTGCCCTGCAAAGTGAGCATTATTCTCATTTTACAGGTGTGGGGGCTGAGGTTCAGAGGCCAAGAAGCTTACACGCTCACGGAGCCAGGGAGTAGCAGAGCTGGGATCTGAATCCAGGAGCGTCTAATCCCAACGCTCAAGACTTTTCCGTGAACCCATCCTGCTTCCCTTCCAAGTCTGCAAGGGAGGTCTGGATACAGGAGTTCTACATGGCATTGATGGTAGCTTCTGCATTTACTTAATTTATGTAACTTTCACTGAGCTAGTATAATACTGAGTACTAGGGACTGTTTCTTGAGCTTTACAAATACAACCTCATTTAAGCTTCGTTAACAGGTCTAGGGGTCTGTATCATTATCATCCTGTTTTACAAATAAGGAAATTGGCTGGACACAGTGGCTCACGCCTATAATCTCAGCACTTGGGGAGGCTGAAGCAGGCAAATTGCCTGAGCTGAGGAGTTCGAGAACACCCTGGGCAACATGGTGAAACCCATCTCTACTAAAAATACAAAAATTAGCTGGGTGTGGTGGTGCATGCCTGTAATCCCAGCGACTCGGGAGGCTGAGGCACGAGAATTTCTTGAACCTGGGAGGCGGAGGTTGCAGTGGGCCAACATAGCAAGCACCACTGCACTCCAGCCTGGGAGATAGAGCAAGACCCTGTCTCAAAAAAAAGGAAACTGCAGCACAGAGAGGTAAAGTAACTTGCTCTAGGTCACACAGGAAATAGTAGGGCTGGGAATTGGACCTCAGTAGTTTGGTTCTGAGAACATGTTTCCCACCTTCCCTGAAGTGCTATCCAGGAGGAGGAGGAAGCATACACATGGATGCATCACAAAGAAATTAGAAAGCAGCAAAGTGAAAATCCAAAGTCCATGGAAAAGAACCCACCTTTTGCCTGACTTGAGTGACAGGAGCCTGTGTTGGTGGGACTCATGTGCCTGGTGGTGTCATCACTGGGCCTGTAGCTAGTGTTGCTTTTCTCAGGGGGACAGCAGGAATCTTGTCCAAGTAGGCTCCTTGTCCCAACCACTTAGTGTGGCACGGAAAGAAGGCTTCTTTCTTTTTCACTTTACTTTCTTTTTTCTGAAATGGAGTCTCACGCTGTTGCCCAGGCTGGAGTGCAATGGTGCCATCTCAGCTAACTGCAACCTCTGCCTCCCAGGTTCAAGAGATTCTCTCACCTGTGCCTCCTTAGTAGCTGGAACTACAGGCACGCACCACCATGCCTGGCTAATTTTTGTATTTTTAGTAGAGATGGGGTTTTACCATGTTGGCCAGACTGGTCTCGAACCCCTAACCTCAGGTGATCCACCCATCTAGGCCTCCCAAAGTGCTGGGATTACAGATGTGAGCCCTTGTGCCTGGCCGAAGGCTTCTTTCTTTACAACCTTTCCGATCTATGCTTCTTTCCAGTCCTGCCATTAAACCAAACCCTATCTGAGATAGAGGACCTTAAAAATCTGCCCCCACCAGATGATGATGGATTAATCCCCACCTCAGGACTGCTGTCCACCCTGCATTTCACCAGATGTAGATCAAGAAAGAGCAGCCACACTAACCACTTCTCAACCCCGTGCTGCATCTCCTCATCCTAACAGGCTCCTCTAACCAGTGTTTTGACTATTGCCTGCATCTGCAGCCACCTCCCAAATCTCCCAGATTCCTCCCTTTCTGGTGTTCAGCGCTAATGAAAGCCACAATAATTAAATGGAAATTGGAGTTTCTCAACCTAGAAAACATGCCATTTTTACAAAGGGAAATTTGGATGTCTTTGTGCTTTCCTTATTGGATTGTTTTGGAAGCAGTGTGGGGACAGGAGTGCTGGGAGCTAAATAGACAGAAAAGCACGAGCAAACTTTTAAAGATACCAGCTGGGTGCAGTGGCTCACACCTGTAATCCCAGCACTTTGGAAGGCCAAGGTGGGTGGATCACTTAAATCCAGGAGTTTGAGACCAGCCTGGCCAACATGGTGAAACCTCGTCTCTACTAAGAATACAAAAATTAGTGGGGTGTGGTGGTGCCCGCCTGTAATCCCTGCTACTCAGGAGGCTGAGGCAGGAGAATCGCTTGAACCCAGGAGGCGGAGGTTGCAGTGAGCTGAGATCGTGCCACTGCCCTCCAACCTGGGCGATGGAGTGAGACCCTGTCAGGAAAGGAAAGGGAAAAGAAAAGGAGAGAGAAAGACAGAGAGAGAGAAAGAAGAAAGAGAGAAGAAAGAAAAGAAAGAAAAAGAGAGAGGAAGGAAGGAAGGGAGGGAGGGAGGGAGGGAGGCAGGGAGGCAGGGAGGGAGGGAGGGAAACCAGTTCCAGCTAAGTGAGGACACAGGGAGAAGGCAGCCATCTATAAGCCAGGAAGAGAGCCCCATTAGAACCTGACTGTGCTGGCACCTTGATCTTGACGTGTGGCCTTCAGAACTAGTGAAGCTATACAACAGCAAATCATCAGGAAGGCATTCCATTTGGTATCTAAGAGGAAAATGTAGTTTCCTAGAAGGGGGATTTTGATATTAGTCTTTTTTTTTTTTGAGATGGAGTTTTGCTGTTGCCCAGGCTGGACTGCAGTAGCGCGATCCTGGCTCACTGCAAGCTCCACCTCCCGGGTTCACGCCGTTCTACTGCCTCAGCCTCCTGAGTAGCTGGGACTATATGCGCCTGCCACTATGCCTGGCTAATTTCAATTTTTCGTATTTTCAGTAGAGACGGGGTTTCACCGTGTTAGCCAGGATGGTCTCAATCTCCTGAACTCGTGATCTGCCCGCCTTGGCCTCCCAAGTGCTGGGATTACAGGTGTGAGCCACTGGGCCCGGACTTTTTTTTTTTTTTTCTTAAGACAGGGTCTCACTCTGTCTCCCAGGCTGGAGTACAGTGGCACCATCTCGATTCACTGAAACTTCTGCCTCCTGGGTTCAAGTGATCCTCCCACTTCAGTCTCCTGAGTAGCAGGGAGTACAGGCGTGCACCACCATGCCTAACTAATTTTATTTTATTTTTATATTTTTGGTTGAGACAAAGTTTCACCAAGTTTCCCAGGCTGGACTTGAACTCCTAAGCTCAAGTGATCTGCCTGTCTTAACCTCCCAAAATGCTGAGATTACAGGCGTGTGCAACTGTGCCTAGCCTCAATTGTTTTTTTTTTTTTTGAGAGGGAGTCTCACTCTGTTGCCCAGGCTGGAGTGCAGTGGTGGGATCTGGGCTCACTGCAACCTCTGCCTCCCGGGTTGAAGCGATTATCCTGCCTCAGCCTCCCGAGTAGCTGGGATTACAGGCTCCCACCACCATGCCTGGCTAATGTTTGTATTTTTAGTAGAGACAGGGTTTCATGGTGCTGGCTGGAGGTTGAACTCCCGACCTCAGGCGATCAGCCCGCCTTGGCCTCCCAAAGTGCTTGCTCACAGGTGTGAGCCACTGCGCCCAGCCCAAAATTCATTCTTAAAAGTCCAGTAGAGGCCGGACCCGGTGGCTCATGCCTGTAATCCCAGCACTTTGGGAGGCTGAGGCAGGCGAATCACCTGAGGTCAGGAGTTCGAGACCAGTCTGGTCAACATGGTGAAACCCCGTCTCGACCAAAAATACAAAAATTAGCCAGGCGTCGTGGTGCGCGCCTGTAATCCCAGCTACTCAGGAGACTGAGGCAGGAGAATCACTTGAACCCAGGAGGTGGAGGCTGCAGTGAGCCGAGATTGCGCCATTGCACTCCAGCCTGGGCAACAAAAGTGAAACTCTGTCTCAAAAAAAAAAAAAAAAAAAAAAAAAAAAAAAAAAAAATTAGCTGGCCGTGGTGCATGGGTGACAGAACGAGACTCCAAAAAAAATTTTTTTTTCAGTAAGAAGAGATAGATACAGGCCGGGCGCGGTGGCTCAAGCCTGTAATCCCAGCACTTTGGGAGGCTGAGGCGGGCGGATCACAAGGTCAGGAGATCGAGACCACAGTGAAACCCCGTCTCTACTAAAAATACAAAAAATTAGCCGGGCGCGGTGGCGGGCGCCTGTAGTCCTAGCTACTCAGGAGGCTGAGGCAGGAGAATGGCGTGAACCCAGGAGGCGGAGCTTGCAGTGAGCCGAGATCGCGCCACTGCACTCCAGCCTGGGCAACAGCGTGAGACTCCGTCTCAAAAAAAAAAAAAAAAAAAAAAAAAAAAAAAAAAAAAAGAAAAGATAGATACATACATAAAGGGGTGTGTGTGAGAGAGAGAGAGAGAGAGAGAGTGAAAGAGAGGAAGCATGCTACAGTAAATGCTGTCAAAGAATCAATTGGTGGATCTAGGACATAAAGAGGCTCATTAAGCGACTTTTCCATCTTTTTTTTTTTTTTTTTTTTTTTTGAGACAGAGTATTGCTCAGTTGCCCAGGCAGGAGTGCAAATGTGTGATCTTGGCTAACTGCAACCTCTGCCTCCGCGGTTCAAGCAATTCTCCTGTCTCAGACTCCTGCGTGACTGGGATTACAGGCACCCACCATCATGCCCAACTAATTTTTGTATTTTTGTAGAGATAGGTTTCGCCATGTTGGCCAGGCTGTTCTTGAACTCCTGACGTCAGGTGATTCGCCCACCTCGGCCTCCCAAAGTGTTGAGATTACAGGTGTGAGCCACCGGGCCCGGCCATCCATCTTTTCTACATACTTAATATTTTTTAAAATTAAACGTTGGGGGAAAGTAAGGTGAATATTCAGAAATGCAATTCATTGTGCTTTCTAGAGAACTGATAGCAAATAAATAGGGAATCATCTTCCCCTATCCTCAAAATAATACATAACACACACCATATTGTACATGGTATGGGGGGAGGATGTCACAACCTTGAAGGCCCTCCCATGGAAACCACAGAACCATCAGGACCAAGACCCGAGACTTTCCTGGCCTAACTCGAATTGCAGACAGCTCGCTGCAGCACAAGAGACTCTCCACAGTGTGATGGAACGCCTCCTTCCTTGTATTGATCTGGAACACGGCTCCTATTATCCAGGCACCTGAACCAGCCTCCTATCCCTTTGTATCTGCCCACCTGAAATGACACTTCCTCCATGGAGCCTGGTTTGAATTATTGGGTCTTTGTCGTTTGTCAGTTTGGCTTGGGGCTCTTGAGCCTAGGACTATGTGGTCATCTCCTCATTTCTGCCCTGTACACTGGGCAAGGCATCTTGCCTAGAGCAGGCACCTGGAAGGGGTTTAAAAATATGACTGAGGCCGGCAGGGCGTGGTGGTTTACGCCTGTAATCTCAGCACTTTGGGAGGCTGAGGAGGGTGGGTCACCTGAGGTCAGGAGTTCGAGACCAACCTGGCCAACATGGTGAAACTCCGTCTCCACTAAAAACAAAAATTAGCTACGTGTGGTGGCGCACGCCTGTAATCCCAGCCACTCAGGAGGCTGAGGCAGGACAATCACTTGAACCTGGGAGGCGGAGGTTGCAGTGCGCCACTACACTCCAGCCTGGGCAACAAAGCGAGACTCCGTCTCAAAAAACAATAACAGCAACGAAAAATAAGACAAAAAAGGTATCCGCCCTTTACCTTCACCCACAAATAAAGTAGTGAAACAAATAAATACTGAGACAGAATAAAATTAATTAATTAATGGGGAAAACAGAATTAATGAAGTAAAATTAATGGGCCGGGCGCGGTGGCTCACGCCTCTAATCCCAGCACTTTGGGAGGCGGAGACGGGCGGACCACGAGGTCAGGAGATGGAGACCATCCTGACTAACACGGTGAAACCCCGTCTCTACTAAAAATACAAAAAATTAGCCGGGCGAGGTGGCGGGCACCTGTAGTCCCAGTTACTCGGGAGGCTGAGGCAGGAGAATGGCGTCAACCCGGGAGGCGGAGCTTGCAGTGAGCCGAGATCACGCCACTGCACTCCAGCCTGGGCGACAGAGTGAGACTACGTCTCAAAAAAAAAAAAAAAAAAAAAAAAAATTAATGAAGTAAAATTAATGAAGTAAAACCATAAATCAAATAAAACGTTAAAGTGAAATAAATGAAACAAAACAAAATAAACTGAAATGATTAAAAATAAAGTTCAAGAAATATAACGAAACGGAGTTAATGAAGCAAGCGCCACGGTGGCAGGAGGAGACGTGCGGGTACCCGCTGGCCGGGTTTCGGCGTTTCCGCCGCGCTCTGGGCCCCGGATGTGGGCCACAGCTGAGGCTCAGCTGGAGGGCGGGTGGGGCTCCTTGGTGAAGGGCCCCTGGGCTTGACAGCGTCCCTTGCCTTTCTGGGGCTCGCTGCGCCGACCGTGCCGCCGGTAGGTGGTGCTCTGGGTCCCAAGCCTCTCGCTGCGCCCGCGATTAAGTCCGCCTGGCGCCGCTGGGTCAGTCCGCGCATTTGCGCTTCGGGCGCCTGTGCTCAGAGAGGAACCCCGGTGGTCCCTCAACTCTCTGGGTTTTGTCTCCTTCCGTAAAATGTGCATGAAATACCCTTACCCCTTCGGCCCCGCCACCTGCGGTCGCTTGGATACCACTGAAGACGAAGCACGTAGTGGGTAGTTTAGGGCCCCTAGTGTCACGCCAAACACAGGGTATTCGCCACAGGACATAAATGTGACGCTGGAGCGGGGCATGGCTCAGCCAGCGCCGTGCCCTTCCTCGCTGGAACGGAGGTGGTTGTTCCAGATACAACTCAGTGTATCAGTGTCTCAAGTATGGAGTAAAACATGTTCACCTGCCCGGCAACCCCAGGGAAAGGCTATTCATCCAGAAAGTAGCTATTTGTGGCTTTAACCGGGATATAATGACTGCAGAGGACGTTTGCGGGCCAGCCCGAGGACAGAAGTCTGCGGCCAGCCGTGCTGGGGTGGGGGAGGGCCGCGGGTGGGGACGGGGACCCGGGGCCGCTCACATGCAAATGCGGCCGGGACAATCCGGCCGGGCGCCTCTGCGCCTCCGCGCCTCCGGGAGGCCGAAGCAGGAACAAAGCATTAGCATTTTCTACATGTGAAAGGCCTGCATTCCTGGGCGGGGAGGCCGCCGGGGCGCCGCCCCCCTCTTCCCATTCACACCCGGGACCACACAGAGCGCCTCTCGCGCCAAAAGCTCCGAGGTTCGTTTCAGCTTTTCTTTTCATCCGAGCGATGCATACGAAATGTAGATATTTCCCTAAACGCCGGCTTTGACATTTAATACGATCCTAAGTAGTCTGAAATGTGGACGGGATTAGGAGGAGGCTGGGGGCCCACAGGGACACTTGGCCAAATCCCCCTAAATCCTCCAGGACAATTGTTTGTCACCACACGGATTCCTATTGCCCCAAATGAGGGGGCTAATGAACTTCGCTGCCTCCTCCCGTCGCAGCCCCACTCCCACCCCAGAGCCTGCATTTCTGTCCGGTCCTTCCCAGGAAAAAAGGGAAGATGAATTTTTAAATTCCAAGTTTTCTGCATGGGTTTGGTTACTTTAGGCTGGGCCAAGTTGACTTGGAGGATTGACTTTGACCAGTAACTAACCCACCCGTCCCAGGCTACTATTTAACTCTCACTCCATAAAGGCGCAGAGGTCAAGGATGCTGAGGCCCTGTGAACCTTGGGCTTATGTTAATAGGCCTTCCCCACCTTGAAAGAAGTAGGCCCTGGGTGTCGTTGCCAGGCCTAGAAAGGACGTGTCACCAAAAATTCTGTTTAGCAGACTTTATTGTTCACCTAGAACAATCCACACCCTATATAATGCACAGCCTGTCTTCAAAGGTACTTACAATCCAGTAGGGGAAAGAAAACGGTCAACAAAGAAAACTCATGAAAGACATGCGCTTGCAGATTTGCCTAGTTACTATGGGGCTCAAACAAGAAAGCTTCTGGGACCAGAGTATGCCCTCAGTAAGCATGTGTGAAATGAAGACTGGGGACACAAGAGGAAATCCCTGGGAGGAGGTTAGGGCTATGGAGAGGCAGTGTGGGATGCCCAGGATGTTGACACATTAAAACTGGAAGGGAGAAAATTCTAGGCAGCAGAAGAGACTGAAGCAAAGCTCTGAGGGTAGGAAATGGTGATCCTTTTAGGGGATGGCAGAGAATCCAGTGGTGGAACAAATGGGGCATAAGGGAGGGATTAATAGTAGCTAAACTGGCTGTGGTGGCTCATGCCTGTAATTGCAGCACTTTGGGAGTCCCAGGTGGGAGGATCACTTGAGGCCAGGAGTTTGAGACCAGCCTGGGCAACACAGTGAAACTGTCTCTATTAAAAAAAAAAAAAAAAAAAAAAAAAAAGGCTAAGTAGGAAGGGCAGAAAGAGACCTTCAGGTATCCCTGAAGCGACCCCCAGGCAGGAGCCCGAGCTGTGCTATAGGAAGTTACAGGCTGTGGTGAGGAAGAAACAGTGGGACAGGGAATCTGAGGCAAGGAGATCTGGCACCTCCTGTCATCACAAGATGAGGTCCTGGGCAAAGCAGGAAAGAACAGGATGAGAACACAGGATGCCACTAGGTGTTGAGCAACTACTATGAACCGGACACCAGGCATATCAAAAGTGAAGGACTGGGTGCAGTGGCTTGCACTTGTAGTCCCAGCTACTAGGGAGACTGAGGTGGAAGGATCATTTGAACCCAAGAGTTTGAGGCCAGCCTGGACAACAGAGTGAGACTCCGTCTCAGGAAAAAAAGTGAAGGAGGTGGTAATTTACCTCAAGGAGTTCCCCTCCATTCTCCACTGTCCAGCCCCAGCGCTACTGTCACATAATGTCAGTGGTTCAGGAAAGTCTTTGCTTTGATATCACTTTTACACGATGCAGTGAAAATTATGGTGTTCCCTTTCAAACATTTGGGAGTTCAAGGCACATTCAGCAATAGTACAATGGCCACACCCTTAAACATCATTCTAATCCTATGAATTAGTATCCCCATTTTACAAATGAAGAAACTCAGGCACAAAGAAGCAAAGCAACTTGTTTCATATCAAATTTGTTCCAGTGAGAGAACCAAGATTTGAAGCTAAACAGTCTGGCTAGAAGGTCCATGATGTCATCAGTCACTTTTCTCCAGGTGGCTTCCAAGAACAGGAAGGAATGAGAGAGCCTCAGAGGTAGCACTGAGATGAAGGAAGTACAGAGGGAGACTGGGCTGAGCGGACCCTTTCGGTAACAAGAGGGGTAAGTGAACTCACCTGTAGTAAGTGTCCGCTAGGCACATTTTGCATTCATCACCTCATTTTAATCCTCACACTAGGCCCTGGAGAAAAGCGTTTTAGAAACTGGTCAAAACACCTCAAGAGAGATGAAGTCATTTGCTCAGAGTCACTTAGATTGAGTAAGGGCAGAGCTGTCAGAAAACTAGTCAGAAAAGGGACTATGAGAGGTGGCACTCTGATACAAAAGAGGAGGCGGAGGGTGGATAGTATCCACATGCAGGCAGATGGCAGTGCATCGGATAAGGCCACACAAGGTTGCCGGCCTATGTTCCAGTCAAGGGCATGGCTTTAACAGAGCTCTGAAGGAGGCCAAATTATGGGTTAAGGGCCAGAGGGCGCAAGAGAAGACGAAAGCTGTTCTGAGGGTTCATGCCACGTGGTTTTGGAGACACTTGCAACAACATCCTCCTGGGTCCATGAAGAAATTCATGAGGTAGATTTTGTCCCATATTGTAGATGATACAGCTGAATGAGTGGTAGAGCTTGAATTGAGCTAATGGCTCTCAGAATTCAAAACCCCAGCAAAGGCCAGGCACGGTGGCTCATGTCTGTAATCCCGGCACTTTGGGAGGCTGAGGCAGGTGGATCGCTTGAGCTCAGGAGTCTGAGATCAGCCTGGGCAACTTGGTGAAAACCTGCTTCTACAAAAAATATAAAACTTAGTTGGGCATGGTGGCTCTTGCCTGTAGTCCCAGCTACTCAGGAAGCTGAGGTGGGAGGATCACTTGAGCCCAGGAAGTCCAGGCTGCAGTGAGCCTTGATGGAGCCACTGCACCATTTGCCTGGGTAACAAAGCAAAACCATATAACAACAACAACAACAAAACCCAAAATCTAAAACGCAAACACCAGCAAGTTAGTTGCCATATTTTGAGACTGATGCCTATGGTTCTCATACTTGTTAAATTCCTGAAAACCATACACCATAGAAGAAATTGTATGTACTAGGGAAGATACAAAGGCGGAAGAAACTGGAAATAGCCAGGAAAAACTCTAAAAAGTTACATTTAAAGCTTTTTTTTTTCTTTTCCAGATGGAGTCTCGCTCTGTCACCCAGGCTGGAGTGCAGTGGTGCAATCTCAGCTCACTGCTAGCTCCGCCTCCCGGGTTCACGCTATTCTCCTGCCTCAGCCTCCCGAGTAGCTGGGACTACAGGCACCCGCCACCACGCCCGGCTAATTTTTTGTAGTTTTAGTAGAGACGGGGTTTCA
Source organism: Macaca thibetana thibetana (assembly GCF_024542745.1). Taxonomy (NCBI): domain Eukaryota; kingdom Metazoa; phylum Chordata; class Mammalia; order Primates; family Cercopithecidae; genus Macaca; species Macaca thibetana. The sequence goes on from NC_065579.1 coordinate 15,371,916, forward strand.
CCGCGTTAGCCAGCATGGTCTTGATCTCTTGACCTCGTGATCTGCCCGCCTCAGCCTCCGAGAGTGCTGGGATCCACCGCGCCTGGCCTTTTTTTTTTTTTTTTGAGACAAGTCTTGCCCTGTTGCCCAGGCCAGAGTGTAGTGGCATGATCCTGGCTCACTGGAACCTACACCTACCAGGTTCAAGTGATTCTCCTGTCTCAGCCTCCCAAGTAGCTGGGATTACAGGCACCCGCCACCACGCCCATTTACTTTTTATATTTTAGTAGAGACGGGGATTTTGCCATGTTAGCCAGGATGGTCTTGAACTCCTGACCTCAAATGATCCACCCGCCTCGGCCTCCCAAAGTGCTGGGATTATAGGTGTAAACCACCGAACCTGGCCAAAAGCCTTTTTGTACAGATAACGTTGTTACTGGAAAGGATCTAGATTCCAAGAGAATTGAGAAAGACTTCAGCGTAAGTCTGTAAAGTGAAAGCAAGTTTATTAAGAAAGTAAAGGAATAAAGAATGGCTACTACACAGCAACCCTCGGGGCTGCTGGTTGCCCATTTTTATGGTTATTTCTTGATGATGTGCTAAACCAAGGGTGGATTATTCATGCTTCCCCTTTTTAGACCATATAACTTCGCAATGTTGCCATGGCATTTGTAAACTGTCATGGTGCTGGTGGGAGTGTAGCAGTAAGGACGTCACTCTCATCACCATCTTGGTTTTGGTGGGTCTTAGCTGGCTTCTTTACTGCAACCTGTGTTATCAGCAAGGTCTTTATGACCTGTATCTTGTGCCGACCTCCTATCTCATCCTGTGACTTAGAATGCCTTAACCACCTGGGAATGCAGCCCAGTAGCTTTCAGCCTTATTTTACCCAGCTCCCATTTAAGATGGAGTTGCTGTGGTGGTTCACACCCCTCTGACAGGGCTACCTCAGTTAGCAGAGGTGGCTTTAACAAATTGTGGCACAAAAAATAGGTGAGAAGCCTTCCTGGCTATGGGGACCAGTATGAGTCCAGACACAGAGGTGACGAGCTTATATTTAATTTGCTGGGCTCTGCTGACAGTAGGCAGTAGAAGGAAAAGCTGAGCTGCTGGAACATTAATCTGAAAACACTGAATTGGCCTCCCTTAGGATGTGCAGGGCTGTGCCAGCAACTGCAGCAGACACGGTAATCACATCTTTGCCAGGCTTCCCTGCAGCTTAGGATGGCTCCATGACATGATGTGACAAGAGATGTTAAGCTGAAGGCTGCTGGGGGTTTCTAAGAAAGTTTTGTTCCAGATAGTCTCCCATCAAGATTAGCTAGTTTTTGCCCTATTTTTCTTGCCTTCAATGCTGATGTGATACTGGAACATCTTGTGACTATGGAAACAAATGCCCAAATGCTGAGGACAGTGGCATGGAAAAACAGAGCTGAGTCCTGGATGGCATCACGGGACACTAGAACCCAGGCCAGCAGCTGCCTTCGTATCCCCTTTTCCAGTGAGAGAAAAAGAATCTTTGTTTAAATTTATAGGGCTTTTCCCACTTCATACTACCAAGACTATGTGAGTTCCTAGCAATTTATGAAGTCTGTGGACTCACTCTCCAGAAAATCCCCAGGCTAAGCAATTCTGCTCATTTGAGTGGGTCTCACAGTGCTACTGTCGGTCTGGAGTATGGGAAATCAGAGACGGCAGACTTAAACCAACAACAGTGCAGGTTATAGGTCCTATGGGCCTACTTGGAAGGGGCTTCGAGAGGCCCAAGGAAGCTAGGCTATCTCTGCTTTCTATGTCCACCTGTAAAGATCTACTCTGTGTAAAACACAACTGCAATGTGGCACTTGATCAATGGAGCCCCTAAATACATCCATCCCTGTTTAAGAAAAGAAGGATATTCTCCCCTTCTTTGAGTCTGTTGGTAATGCCTATCTCAATCACAAATACTCGGTTCTAGTATATATCATTACCTGAGTTCTGTTTCTTATCAGCAACAGAATAATTCAGATACACTAGGCTCAGTGGCTCACGCCTGTAATCCCAGCACTTTGGGAGGCTGAGGTGGGCAGACCACCTGAGGTTGGGAGTTCGAGAACAGCCTGACCAACATGGAGAAACCCCCGTCTCTACTAAAAATACAAAATTAGCCAGGCATGGTGGCGCATGCCTGTAATCCCAGCTACTCTGGAGGCTGAGGCAGGAGAATCGCTTGAATCTGGGAGGCAGAGGTTGCGGTGAGCCGAGATTGCGCCATTGCGCTCCAGCTTGGACAACAAGAGCAAAACTCCATCTCAAAAAAAAAAAAAAAAAAAAAAAAAAAAAAGGCCAGGTGCAGTGGCTCACGCCTGTAATCCCAGCACTTTGGGAGGCTGAAGTGGGTGGATCACGAGGTCAGGAGTTCCAGACCAGCCTGACCAACATGGTGAAACCCAAACCCAGTCTCCACTAAAAATACAAAAATTAGCCAGGCATGGTGGCAGACACCTGAAATCCCAGCCACTCAGGAGGCTGAGGCAGGAGAATCACTTGAACCCGGGAGGCAGAGGCTGCAGTGAGCCGAGATCAGCCACTGCATTCCACCGTGGGAGACAGAGTGAGACTCCGTCTAAAAAAAAAAAAAAAAAAAGAAAAGAAAAGAATAATTCAGATAAAGTTTCAGATAAATCAGTGCTTCTCCACACACTTGTCTCTCTAGTTCTGAAACTCAGGTAACATGTAGATTCAGCTAGTGTGTCTCTGAACTAGGGAAGTGAAGGGTTGTGATGTTAAGGGATACTCCTAAATGGCAAGCTTTGATGAATCTACCAAACACCATCTTAACTAGGGGGACACCCAATTTATTAAAGGAAATCTACATTGTCTTTTTTTGTTTGTTTGTTTGAGATAGGGTCTCACTCTATCAATCAGGCTGGAGTGCAGTGGTGCCAACATAGCTCACTACAGCCTTGAATTCCTAGGCTCAAACAATCCTCCCACCTCAGCCTCCAGAATAGCTAGGACTACTGGCATGGGCCACAATGTCTGGCTTTTAAAAATGTTTTAGAGGGCTGGGCGCGGTGGCTCACGCCTGTAATCCCAACACTTTGGGAGGCCGAGGCGTGCGTATCACAAGGTAAGGAGATGGAGACCACAGTGAAATCCCGTCTCTACTAAAAATACAAAAAATTAGCCAGGCATGGTGGTGGGCCCTTATAGTCCCAGCTACTCAGAAGGCTGAAGCAGGAGAATGGCATGAACCCAGGAGGCAGAGCTTGTAGTGAGCCGAGATTGAGCCACTGCACTCCAGCCTGGGCGACAGAGCAAGACTCTGTCTCAAAAAAAAAAAAAAAAAAAAAAAAAAAAAAAAAATTAAAATTTTAGAGACAGAGTCTTGCTATGTTGCCCAGGCTGGTCTTGAACTCCTCAAGTGATCCTCCCGCCTTGGTCTCCCAAAACACTGGGATTATAGATGTGAGCCCCTGTACCCACTTGTACTGTTCTTTTCTCCCTACTCAATGTTAGTATATATCCATCCTATTGACAAGTTTTTCACTGTCAATCCCATAACACACAACTGTCTATTGGGAAAAAGCTATTAAATTCTTGTTTGCATTTGCAAAAGGGTTAGTAATGAACCTTGAACTGCCTGCTAACAGACTCTAGAACCTAGGAGAGTGAACAAGGCCAGTACACTGAACCCTGTTGTATTTGCACTTTTTAAGCAAATGATTCCTAACAGATCAGTTGTGTCTTTTTTTGAGACTGTCTTGTTCTGTTGCCCAGGCTGGAGTGCAGTGGTGTAATCTCAGCTCACTGCAACCTCCACCTCCCAGGTTCAAGTGATTTTCCTGCCTCAGCCTCCTGAGTAGCTGGGACTACAGGCATGTGCCACCACACCTGGCTAATTTTTGTATTTTTAGTAGAGATGGGGTTTCACCATGTTGGCCAGGCTGGTCTCGAACTCCTGAGCTCAAGGAATCTGCTTGCCTCAGCCTCCCAAAGTGCTGGGATTATAGGGATGAGCCACTGTGCCTGGCCCAGTTGTGTCTTCTTAACCAAATTTCTCAACACATTTTCTCGTCTTTTCAGTCATCACACTAGACATAAAACACATCAACTCTCTTTCCCTCCCCTTTACTCCCAGGTCAGCTTCTGAATTGGCTATTTATCTACTGTTGATATTCTTCTTTGTCAATTTTAAACATTAACACAAAACCTCAGATGCTAAAATAATCTAAGAGTCAAGAAAAGACTTCTGATAAAATTATGTTTTAATTGCCTATGGCATATATTACATAATGTCTCAAAATTAATAGTCTGGCTGAAATTAAGAAAAACAGCAGGCCGGGCGCGGTGGCTCAAGCCTGTAATCCCAGCACTTTGGGAGGCCGAGACGGGTGGATCACAAGGTCAGGAGATTGAGACCATCCTGGCGAACACGGTGAAACCCCGTCTCTACTAAAAAGTACAAAAAAACTAGCTGGGCGAGGTGGCGGGCGCCTGTAGTCCCAGCTACGCGGGAGGCTGAGGCAGGAGAATGGCGTAAACCCGGGAGGCGGAGCTTGCAGTGAGCTGAGATCTGGCCACTGCACTCCAGCCTGGGCAACAGAGTGAGATTCCGTCTCAAAACAAAACAAAAAAAAAACAAAAGAAAAACAGCTGATGATGACTTAGTAAATCCTTAATTTTAAGTAAGCTTTTGGCAAAAAGTCAGGGGTAGAACCGTCTCAAAATTAACAGCCTTCACCATCTTTTATTCATTCTGCTGTGATACAAGTAAAATGGCCAGTAAATACTCCCCTGGGTCTCAGGTAACAGTTTTCCAAAAGCGAAGTATCACTTTCTCTGCACAGTGGTGAAAGCCGGCATCTGGATGGGCTGGATCGGGTGGACAGGCTGAAACACTGGCTTCTTTCTCACTTCAGAGTGTGTTTTCACTGCAGGGAGCAGCTGATTCCTTTTGATGATCTGTAAGGCCAGCTGAGTATTACCTATAAAAACACTTCCCGTTAAAAAAGCAAGCAACAATACTACCACACACAAAGCAAGCCATGAGAATCCTGCTAGGGAGGTAAAAGATGATCTAGAAGAGCCGTCATCTGCAGCCTTGGCTGTACACTGGAATCCCATAAAGCCTCCATCCTATCCCCAGAAATTCCAATTTAAGTGATGTAGGGCATGGCCCGGGCAATGGAACTTTTTTTTTTTTGAGACGGAGTCTCCCTCTGTCCCCAGGCTGGAGTGTAGGGGCACCATCTAGGTTCACTGCAGCCTCCGCCTCCCGGGTTCACGCCATTCTCCTGCCTCAGCCTCCCGAGTAGCTGGGACTACAGGCGCCCGCCACCACGCCCAGCTAATTTTTTGTATTTTTAGTAGAAACGGGGTTTCACCATGTTAGCCAGGATGGTCTCGATCTCCTGATCTCGTGATCTGCCCGCCTTGAACTCCCAAAGTGCTGGGATTACAGGCGTGAGCCACCGCGCCCGGCCAGGCAATGGAATTTTTAAAAGTTTCCCAGTGATTCTAAGGTACAGCCCAGATAGAGAACTTGTTATAGGTGGGCTGTATAAAAGAAACGATCAGCTCGGAGGGTTGGTTCACATCTGTAACCCTAGCACTTTGGGAGGCCGAGGTGGGCAGATCGTCTGGGCTCAGGAGTTTGAGACCAGGTTGGGTAACATGGTGAAACCCTGTCTCTAGAAAAAATACAAAAATTAGCTGGGCGTGGTGGTGTATGTCTGTAGTCCCAGCTATGTGGGGGGCTGAGGCAGGAGGGCTGCTTGAACCTGGGAGGTCAAGGCTGCAGTGAGCTGAGATCACGCCACTACATTCCAGCCTGGGTGACAAACTGAGACCCTATCTCAAAACAAAAAACAATGAAACAATCTAGGGCAATGCACTAACCCTAATCACATCTTTAAGGAGGCTAAGTCTGGCTGGGTGCCAGGCACTTAAGACCCCTTCTTCAGCTATTAAAAAAAAAGGGGAGCCTTGTAAGAGTTCCCATGGTCAACAAGGAGTTATGCCTTTGAACACTGGGTTTTCTTTGAGACAGAGTCTTGTTCTGCGGCCCAGGCTGGAGTGCAGTGGGGTGATTATGGCTCACTGCAACCTCCATCTCCGAGGTTCAAGCGATTCTCCTGCCTCAGCTTCCAGAGTAGCTGGGATTACAGGCATGAGCTACTGTGCCCAGCCTTTTTTTATTTTTTATTTTTTAAAAAAGAGACAGGGTCTCACTATGTTGCCCAGGCTGGAGTGCAGTGACTGTTCATAGGAGCAATACTGCACACTATAGCCTTGAACTCTTGGCCTTAAGCAATCTTCCTGCCTCAGCCTCCAGAGTAGCTAGGACTCCACGCCTGGCTGTGACTTCATTTCTGTCCCTTTTTTGTTTTTTGAGACAGAGTCTTGCTCTGTCGTCCAGGCTGGAGTGTGGTGGCACGATCTCCCTCCGCCTCCAGGATTCAAGCAATTCTCCTGCCTTAGCCTCCTGAGTAGCTGGAACTACAACTGTGTGCCAACACGCCCAGCTAATTTTGTGTATTTTTAGTAGAGACAGAGAAAATAACATTTATTTTCACCATGTTAGCCAGGATGGTCTCGATCTCCTGACCTCGTGATCCGCCCGCCTCGGCCTCCCAAGTGTTGGGATTACAGGCGTGAGTGAGCCACTGCACCCGGCCTATTTCTGTCCCTTCTAATCTCTCTCATTCATGTCTCTTTTCTACTTCATGCCATCTCATATCTAGAGCCGACAGCCTTTCTTCTAGTGAGATACATCTTGCAGATCGTATATGCCCTAGAGGCATGACCTGAATTTATGTTTGAATAAATAATTCTCAGCAAGAACTGGCTTACTGTAAAACTTGTTAATATATGTGTTCAAAATACTATGGTGTACAACTCAAAGCAACTACAGTCTAACTCATGTTCTCAATTAGTCATTTAGCTGCCTATGAGAAAGGTTAATAGGGATTAATTATAATTAAGTGTCAGAAGTTATGATTCTGTATTTTCTCAGATAAAAGGAGATAAGCTTAACTTGTAAGGAGTATTTGTAGGATACCAAAAACTCCCCAACTATATCTATCAGTCAATCTATCTATCTAGATATAGATATTTTTTATTATTACTATTTGAGACAGGGTCTCACTCTGTCGCCCAGACTGGAGTGCAGTGGCGTGTCTCGGCTCACCGCAACCTCCCACCTCCCAGGCTCAAGCGATTCTCCTGCTTTAGCCTCCTGAATACCTGGGATTACAGGCGTGCACTAGCACGCCTGGCTAATTTTTGTATTTTTAGTAGAGATGGGGTTTCACCATGTTGGCTAGGCCAGTTTCAAACTCCTGACCTCAAATGATCCACCTGCGTCGGCCTCCCAATGCTGGGATTACAGGTATGAACCACTGCGCCCGGCCCATTATTATTTGTTTAGACAAGGTCTCATTTTGGCATGATCTCAGCTCACTGCAGCCTCAACCTCCAGGGCTCAAGTGATCCTCCTATCTCAGCCTTCCGAGTAGCTGGAACTACAGGTGCACATCACCACACTCAGCTAATTTTTGTATTTTTTGTAGAGATGGGGTTTTGCCATGTTGCCCAAGTTGGTCTTAAACTCCTGGACTCTGGTGATCAGCCCACCTCAGCCTCCCAAAGTGCTGGTATTATAGGCATGCACCACTGCGCCCAGCTCCTAACTATATTTTTATGTAGAAGAATTTGATGGGTCATCCGCTCTGGCTCACTCCTGTAATCCCAGGATTAAATTACTAAAAATACAAAAATTAACCAGGCACGGTGGCGGGCACCTGGCACCTGTAATCCCAGCTACTTGAGAGGCTGAGTCAGGAGAATCTCTTGAACCTTGAACCCGGGAGGCGGAGGTTGCAGTGAGCTGAGATAGTGCCACTGCACTCTAGCCTGGGTGACACAGCATGACTCCATCTCAAAAAAAAAACAAAACAAAACAGAATTTGATGGGTCATATCTTCAAGGAAGGCAGTTTTGAATCTGAAGAGAAAAAACAGACATTAAAAATCCCAGCCTTGGCTGGGCATGGTGGCTTATGCTTGTCATCCCAGCTACTAGGGAGGGTAAGATGGGAGGATTGCTTGAGCCCATGAGTTTGAGAGCAGCCTGGGCAACAAAGCGAGACCACATCTCTACAAAAAATTAAAAAAAATTAGTTGGGCTCAGTGGTGTGCACCTGTAGTCCCAGTTACCTAGGAGGCTGAGGTGGGAAGGCTGCTTGAGCCCAGGAGTTTGGAGGCTGCAGTAAGCTCTGATGGTACCACTGCACTCCAGCCTGGGCAACACAGTGAGACCCTGTCCCCCAACCAAAAAATGTCGGGCTCGTTGAAGGGATACAGTCCTAAACAGAGAGAATTACTCACCATTCTGCAGCTCAAGGTAGACTGCCAGCAAGATGGCCTCAGGGGGCACCTCTTTAGGATGGATCATTGAAGCCGCCTTTGCTCAAAACAGAAAGATGCCCATGAAAAACCAACAGCTTAAGATACACACTCCAAGTACATCTGCCAACCAACAAGGTAACAAATTTATTCAAGCTCATTCCCTCGTGACTTCCTAGGGACTACCTGTTGTTTTGCTGTGATGAGCCTCAGCTCCTTTTGTCTTAAAACCTACCAATTAAGCTAGACATGTAATACTCTGGGTTTTGAGATGTGTGACTGGACACCCTGATACTACAATCAACCATGCAAGTCTGCTGGTGGCTTTCACAACAGACACACACAGTTGCATTTACATAAAAATCTGCAGGCCCATTTGTTTTCCTAAGTAACACCTCAGTATTATAAACTGTAAGTTGTCAATGTCAGGAATAACAATTCAAACGTAAATAGTAATACAGAAAAAATGTACCACATAGCATGTTTGGTGTCCCCATTCTTAAGGACTGAAACACAGTACAATTTAGTCCAATAAAATAATTTACTAGTTTAGGCACCATGCTGCCCTTAGATCTGAGAAAGAGCCGCAGCATCGGCCAGCAGTTTCTCTCTGATCCAGTCCTGAGAAAAGAAGCCTGAACTGCTCTGGACAAAAGTGCTGAAATTACAGGTTTATTTCTTCAGTCTGGGCCTCTTTGGGTTATAGCCAAAATATTCCTCACCTTATTATCAACTTGTATTTCCCCATCTAGTTTTAGTTGCTCATTGCTTCCAGACAGCTCTGCCTCTTCTCTTAATCTAATCAGATAATGGACTTCTACAAATACTTACTGACCAGAGGTGGGTATGGAGATAAGTCAGGGACTTCCCCTGATAATAAACAACCATGCAAATAACTAACAGTAATCCAAACAAAGTTACATAAATACCAGGGAGAAAGGCAGTGAATGTGCTGTGAATATGGAAAGAAAAGAAGTTTCTTTCAAATAGAGCTTTGGGGTAATGGAGGCCTGCTTTAGTCCTTGCAGGGTAGATATCTCATAGGCAGAAAATGGGGAGAAATGGTACTGAAGGTCTAAGTAGAAGCTTGAATGTGGGAGATGTTGGGGAGAACCAGAAACGTGTACTAGGTTGGTTTCTGGCAGCATCAGGAGAAATCCCAGACTAGTGGGGCATCTTGCCCAGAGCACGTGCTTCTAAAAAGTTCCTCATGAATGAGGTGGGGGAGCTTTTATTCCTCTCGCCACATCACTGAGGTATAACAACTCTTTTCAGAAAATGAAATTTTATACATCTAAGCCTAGCTTTCTAGGTAAGCTGTATAGGCAAGATTGTCTTTACACCATTTTGTGGATTTTTTTTTTGAGACGGAGTTTTGCTCTTGTTGCCCAGGCTGGACTGCAACTGCACGGTCTCGGCTCATTGCAACCTCTGCCTCCTGGGTTCAAGCTATTCTCCTGCCTCAGTCTCCTAAGTAGCTGGGATTACAGGCTCCTGCCACCATGCCCGGCTAATTTTTTGTATTTTTAGTAGAGATGGGGTTTCACCATGTTGTCCAGGCTGGTCTTGAACTCCTCACCTCAGATGATCCACCCGCCTTGGCCTCCCAAAGTGCTGGGATTACAGACATGAGCCACTGTGCCAGGCCCATTTTGTGGATACTAAAATCTCTATTTTCCATCCAAGTGGCTAGTAACACATTTTATTTACTATTTTTTTGCAATGACTAGTCTGAAGCTTTTTTTAAAATACAAGAATTCAAGACAACATCTTTATGATACTTAATGGCATTTTGCTTACTGGCTGTTCAGAATGGTTAGCAGTGGGCAGGCAACCTTGGAAACATCTACTTGGAGCCCTTTCCAACTCTTCATTACTGTTCTTCCCTCCCAGGCAGGGTGGGCCTCCCAATTAACAAAGTTCCAGCCATTGGATTAACCTAAAAACCAAGGGACCAAAACAAGACCCCCTTCAGACCCCGAACCAGGCCTGACCCCATCTGTCTCTCCCAGCGTGGCAGCAGCCATGGCCACCTGCTGTATGAGAACCTGAGCTGGACTGTACACACTGTAACTTTAGATCAAAAGCTCTGTTTGCTGCAGTGATTGGGGTCTGGGGGCACTTTGAGAGGGGCTGTTAAACATCCTAGCCTTGCTACTGGGAAGACTGAAACATTGTAACTCTTACTGGTTTAACTCATACACTCAATGCCTAGATAGTATCAAACATGTTACCCTGGACAGTCTGTGACTTAACTTGTCTGATTTGGGATCAGACATGCTGACCAGATGCCATTAAGTTGACTAAATAGAATTTGTAGTTATTTTCCACATGGTAAAGCATCATCACTTCTAGGCACAACAAGGTTGCTTACATAAGCAGGAACCTATGTGAAAGTCACATAGGCTTTTTTTTTTTTTTTTGAGATGGAGTTTCGCTCTTGTTGCCCAGGATGGAGTGCAATGGCACGATCTCGGCTCACTGCAACCTCCGCCTCCTGGGTTCAAGCAATTCCCCTGCCTCAGCCTCCCAAGTAGCTGAGCTTACAACCATGAGCCACCACACTCAGCTAATTTTTGCATTTTTAGTAGAGACAGGGTTTCTCCATGTTGGTCAGGCTGGTCTCAAACTCCCGACCTCAGGTGATCTGCCCGCCTCAGCCTCCTAAAGTGCTGGGATTCCAGGCGTGAGTCACCGCGTCCGGCTGAAAGCCACCCTATCTCCTGAGAAGAGGTTTAATTTCAACTTGAGTTGCTGTGGCAAGCATGTGGGGATGTGGGCCTTCTCAAGTGCTGCTGGAGAATGGACCATTTGATACAAACTTTCTAGATCAGAAGTCTTAAAATCCTGCATACCCTCTGAATTGCGTGGCAATTCCCTTTTTAGGAAGGTGTCTCCTAACTGCAAAGGTCTACAAACAAGGGCAAGGTTGTAGCATGTCTGCTTATTTGCAGTCTTATTCCCATGGGTTAGCTCAGAAGTAAGTACTCAACAGATATTTGCTGGATGAATGTCCTTTTGAGGAATTATTTCTAATTTTGTGAGATTCCTCTGGGGCTGCCAATGGTGATACCTAGTCCCCTACGACAGGTATGGCTCCATGCCCATGACTGGTCCAGGGATTGGCAGGTGACCTAAAGAGATCCGATCAAAATCTTCCTTGAAGCTTCATGATGCACCATTTCAGCGGTAGAATTCAGAGGTTTATTTTAGTTATGTATTGCTGGCAGCTTTCTTTTTTTTCTTTCTTTTTTTTTTGAGATGGAGTCTCGCTCTGTCGCCCAGGCTGGAGTGCAGTGGCACAATCTTGGCTCACTGCAAGCTCTGCCTCCCGGGTTCACGCCATTCTCCTGCCTCAGTCTCCCAGGTTGCTGGGACTACAGGTGTCTGCCACCACGCCCGGCTAATTTTTTGTATTTTTAGTAGAGACAGGGTTTCACCGTGTTAACCAGGATGGTCTCGATCTCCTGACTTCAGGATCTGCCTGCGTTGGCCTCCCAAAGTGCAGGGATTACAGGCGTGAGCCACCACGCCCGGCCTTGCCAGCAGCTTTCTTTAGTATGTATGGAGTTTCTCTAGTATTGGCTTTCTGAAAGGTGGATTTATAATTCACTTTTTTTTTTTTTTTTTTGAGACAGAGTCACACTCTGTTGCCCAGGCTGGAGTGCAGTGGCACGATCTTGGCTCACTGCAAGCTCCGCCTCCTGGGTTCACGCTATTCTTCTGCCTCAGCCTCCCGAGTAGCTGGGACTACAGGCACATGCCACCACGCCTGGCTAATTTTTTTGTATTGTTAGTAGAGACGGGGTTTCACCGTATTAGCCAGGATGGTCTCGATCTCCTGACCTCAGGATCTGCCCGCCTTGGCCTCCCGAAGTGTTGGGATTACAGGTGTGAGCCACTGCGCCCAGTCTATAATTCACTTTTTGAAAAAAAGATTTACACAATTTAAAATTTAAAAGCATAAGAGTATACACTGAAAAGTCTCCCGTTCTACTGCTCCAGCCATGTAGTATTCATCCTGCCACCCCTACAACTAATATTCACAGTTTCTTGGTGTGTCCTTTCAGAGATCTTTTATGCATGTATACAGGGTTGTACAGAAACTGTTTCACACCTTGCTGTTTTCATTTAGTATGTCTTGGACATCTTTCAATTTAGTACCCAGAGTTTATAGCTGCATTGTCTTCAACTGTACAGATGCACTATTATTTATATAAGTGATCTGTTAGACAGTTTTCCATCTTTTGGAATTTTAATAATTAAAACTGTTAAGTTACTCCTTCGTTTTTTTTTTTTTTTTTTTTTGGGACAGGGTCTCCCTCCAGTTGCCCCGGCTGGAATGCAGTGGCATGATCTTTGCTCACTGCAGCCTTGACCTCCCAGGCACAGGTGATCCTCCTACCTCTGTCTCCTAAGTATCTGGGACTACAGGAATGCACTACCATGCCTGGCTAATTTTTGGTATTTTTAGTAGAGCTATGGTCTCATTATGTTGCCCAGGCTGGTCTCAAACTGCTGGACTCAAGTGATCTGCCTGTCTCAGCCTCCCAGAGTGTGGGTGAGCCACTGTGCCTGGCCCCAAGTTGCTTTTTATTCTGTTGATTTGAAATTTAAACATTCTTTTTTTTTTTGAGACAGAGTCTCGCTCTGTTGCCCAGGTTGGAGTGGCGCGATCTTGGCTCACTGCAACCTCCGCCTCCCGGATTCAAATGATTCTCCTGCCTCAGCTTCCTTAGTAATTGGGACTACAGGCACGTGTCACCAACCTGGCTAATTTTTGTATTTTTTAGTAGAGATGGGGTTTCACCATATTGGCCAGGCTGGTCTCAAACTTCTGACCTCATGATTTGCCCACCTCGGCCTCCCAAAATGCTGGGAGGCATGAGCCACCGTGCCCGGCAAAAAAAAAAAAAAAAAAAAAAAAAAAAAATTAAGTAAAATCATCAAGAAAAACTCTTCATTAAGTGTCTAGGTTAATTTACAATGCTGATCAGTTGTTTATGTTGCAAGAATATTTTTAAATCTGGGAAAGTGATATTCCAATGTTTAACAAACTGACCAGATGCCTCAAACAAAATAACAAAAAAAATATATAAACCTCAAACTTGTGTTGGCTGCTTTACAAGGTTCAGTTCCTCCCAGTCTGGACTCACCTGGTGGAGACACTTTCGGGCTTTGTCATATTCGCTCCTCAGGCAGTAAGCACTGCCAAGGTTGAACAGCATCACAGTCCTGGCAGAGTTGACGGAACTGGGGTAGCACTGAGGGGCCCGCTTCCCAGCTGAGGAAAAAGAGTGTAGACACTGGTGTAGAGGCTGTGCAAACAACAAAGGAGCAACCCCACCTATTGCCTTGAGGAGCCACTCAGCACAGCAGTATTCCTCAGGCAGAAAAACGAACATAGAAGATTTAGAGTCTAATTTTTGGAATGCAGGCCACGCTACTTAAGTATCACAAAACTTCTTACTTACAGGATTCCATTGCTTCATTTTCACCTTTGTCTGATCCTACAAAAACATGAAAATAAATCTGAGGGGCAGAACAACAGAGCATATTTTCTTTTTTTTTTCCTCAGGCTCAGAAGGCAAAGGGCATATTTTCTTTCCTTTTCTTTTTTTTTTTTTTTTTTGAGACGCAGCCTCGCTCTGTTGCCCAGGCTGGAGTGCGGTGGCACGATATCGGCTCACTGCAACCTCCACCTCCTGGGTTCAAGCGATTCTCCTGCCTCAGCCTCCTGAATAGCTAGGATTACAGGCATGCGCCACCACGCCTGGCTAATTTTTGTATTTTTAGTGGAGACGGGGTTTCACCATGTTTGTCAGGCTGGTTTGTTTGTTTTTTTTTTGGAGATGGAGTTTTGCTGTTGTTGCCGCCCCAGGCCGGAGTGCAATGGTGCGACTCACTGCAACCTCCGCCTCTTGAGTTCAAGTGATTCTCTGGCCTCAGCCTCCTGAGTAGCTGGGATTACAGGGGCATACCACCATGCCTGGCTAATTTTGTATTTTTAATAGAGACAGGGTTTCACCATGTTGGTCAGGCTGGTCTTAAACTCCTGACCTCAGGTGATCCACCCACCACGGCCTCCAAAAGTGCTGGGATTACAGGCGTGAGCCACTGTGCCCAGCCGAGAGCATATTTTCTAAAAACCTAACTTTCTTTATGAAATGGAAATTTAATATAAAGCAATTTATTTACTTTTCACGTAGTGGAGATTCCATTAAAAGATGTCAGAATGCTACCACCCCACTACCATCTCAAACCTGAGCACTAATCTTGAGTAAAGTGAATGTCACGCAGCTTAAATTATTTAATTTTTTTTTTTTCCCCAGACAGATTGTCACTCTGTCACCCAGGCTGGAGTGCAGTGGCGTGATCTTGGCTCACTGCAACCTCCACCTCCTGAGTTCAAGCGATTCTCCTGTCTCAGCCTCCTGAGTAGCTGGGATTACACACACATGCCACCATGTCCCAGTAATTTTGTATTTTTGGTAAAGACGGGGTTTCACTATGTTGGCCAGGCTGGTCCTGAACTCCTGACCTCAGGTGATCTGCTCACCTCGGCCTCCCAAAGTGTTGGGATTAGAGGCATGAGCCACCACGCCTGGCAATTATTTAAAAATTTAGCAATGATTTAAAACAAACTTTTCTCTCCTTATTTTTAAAATAGAGACAGGGTCTCACTAGGTTGCCCAGGCTGGTCTCGAACTCCTGGGCTCAAGTGATCCTCCTGCTACCGCCTCCCGAAGTGCTGGGATTACAGGTGTGAGCCACTGCGCCCGGCCTGAAACTGACTCTTGAATGCAGTATTTTTACACCCCTATGGATTTTAGAATCACTCCAAAGGAAAACAAATAAACAGTATCAGAACCACATTAACCATTCTAACAGTACCAGCCTTTCAAAAGTGAAAATTTAGACAATGTGACCATTAACTCTCAGGTCTACTTAGCAAACAACTGCTACAAAGTAAATACAAACAAAAATGTGGAAAGCCGACCTAAAACTTTTCTCCTCATTACCACCATGCCCTGAAATTTCCACACATCCTGAATTATGACAGGAAGGAAATGGAAACAGTGACCAGTTCGGATCAAAGGTGTCCTCATTAACCTTGGTCCTGCTCATTTGAAGAGATCCCTAAGGAGACATCAGTGACGTTCTCCGGGTTCAAGTGAGTAATGGCATCAGATATCCTGTCGAGAGAGATGAGGGCTTCTGCAGCATATAAATGTCCCAGAAACCTAAAATGAAAAAACAGATTCCAAACTGAAAAGTACAACACTACAAAAATACCCAAGGTAAAATCATGCTGGGCATATTATGTTATTATACATTGGATATATGTCTCATATTTCATGTCCTTAAATTGAAATCTAAATTTATTTAGGTAAAACGAATCAACTGGCTGGGTATAGTGGCTCATGCCTTTAATCTCAACACTTCAAGAGGCCTAGGTGGGTGGACTGCTTAAGCCCAGTGGGCAACATGGCAAAACCCTGTCTCTACAAAAAAAATACAAAAACTAGCTGGGCGTGGTGCTACATGCCTGTAGTCTCAGCTACTCAGGAGGCTGAAATGGGAGAATCACTTAAGCCTGGGAGACTGAGGCTGCAGTGAGCGGTGATCATGCTGTACCTCAGCCTGAATGACAGAGTGAGACACCGTCTCAAAAATAAATAAATAAATAAATAAAAATAAAGAGTTACTTGACGGGTGTGGTGGCTCATGCCAGTAATCCCAGCACTTTGGGAGGCCAAGACGGGCGGATCACGAGATCAGGAGATTGAGACCACCCTGGTTAATATGGTGACACCCCGTCTCTACTAAAAATACAAAAAATTAGCTGGGCGAGGTGGCGGGCGCCTGTAGTCCTAGCTACTAGGGAGGCTGAGGCAGGAGAATGGCGTGAACTCAGGAGGCGGAGCTTGCAGTGAGCCGAGGTCACGCCACTGTACTCCAGCCTGGGCGACAGAGCGAGACTCTGTATCAGAAAAAAAAAAAAAAGAGTTACTTAAATTTTATCTCTTTAAAAACATCTTAAGGCTGGGTGTGGTGGCTTATGTGTGTAATCCCAGCACTTGGGAGGCAGAGTGTGAGGACTGCTTGAGCCCAGGAGTTCAAGGCTACAGTAAGCTATGATTGTGCCACTGCACTCCAGCCTGGGCCATGGAATGAGACCCTGTCTCTAAAAAAATATATAAGTACTATAACAATTTTCATATTAGCTAAGTAGAACAAAGTATACATATCAATTCAGAAAGTAGTTCGCAACTGGCAAATTTATGCTGTTCTATAGAGAGAGATCCAAGAATAGATGCCCGTGTGTAGAGCATGAGAATCAGATTCCTCCAGTCTCCGCTGCTGGAAGAGTCTAAAAGCACCAGAGCGCCAGATCAGATTCTATTTGAAAGGTTTCCTGCTTTCGCATCATCTATTTTATCCCCATGAATGCCAGGTCAGATGCACACCCTCCTGGCTTACAACAGCCTACTTCTTCCAGTCTCTTACTTTGAGCCATTTTCCTGATGATCACCTGATGGAATTTTTCAAAATTAAAATAGCCTTAGACATACTTCATCCCTGCTAAAAATGTGTCTCTCTCTCTCTCTTTTTATTTTTCTTTTTGAGATGGAGTCTCTTGCTGTGTTGCCAGGCTGGAGTGCAATGGCACGATCTTGGCTCACTGCAACCTCTGACTCCCTGGTTCAAGGGATTCTCCCATCTGAGCCTCCCGAGTATCTGGGATAACAGGCACATGCCACCATGCCCGGGTAATTTTTTGTATTTTTAGTAGAGACGGGGTTTCACCATGTTGGCCAGGATGGTATCAATCTCCTGACCTCATGATCCATCCACCACGGCCTCCCAAAGTGCTGGGACTACAGGCGTGAGCCACCACGCCTGATTTTTTTTTTTTTTTTAACTGGGGACCTTCTGATCTGCTCAAAATCTTAATGACTTTCTACATAAGAACAACACAAACTAAACTTTTACAGTTTTAAAGCTCTCCAGGTTTGGCGTGGTGGCTCACACCTGTAATTCCAGCACTTTGGGAGGCCGAGACGGGCAGATCACCTGAGGTCAGGAGTTTGAGACCAGCCTGACCAACATGGAGAAACCCCGTCTCTACTAAAAATACAAAATTAGCTGGGAGTGGTGGTACATGCCTGTAATCCCAGCTACTTGGGAGGATGAGGCAGGAGAATCGCTTGAACCCAGGAGGTAGAAGTTGTGATGAGCCAAGATCACACCACTGCACTTCAGCCTGGGCAATAAGAGCAAATACAAAAACTAGCCAGGCACGGTGGCTCATGCCTGTGAAACTCCATCTCAAAAAAAGAAAAAAAAAAAAAAAATTAGCAGGGCATAGTGGCGGCGCCTGCAATCCCAGCTACACAGGAGGCTGAGGCAGGAGAATCGCTTGAACCGGGGAGGCAGAGGTTGCAGTGAGCCGAGATCGTGCCACTGCACTCCAGCCTAGGTGACAGAGTGAAACTCTGTCTCGAAAAAAGAAAAAAAAATTAGCCGGGTGTGGTGGTGGGCTCCTGTAGTTCCAGCTACTCGGGAGGCTGAGGCAGGAGAATCACCTGAACCCAGATAGCAGAGGTTGCAGTGAGTTGAGATTGCGCCACTGCACTCTAGCGTGGGTCACAGAGAGAGACTCAGTCACACACACACACAAAGTCCAGTTCTCTCATAATGGCCGTATACACCACAATCTGAACACCAGCAGGAGCTGCAATTCCCAACATTGGTATTTTGAGTTGGGCAATGGTAAGAATGGAAGGTACTTTAGAGGCAACCCAAATGCCTTGAACTGAAAATTAGGGTCTTCCCCATCTCCAAGCCTGAATATTGGACAAGATTTTCTTGCAGAAGAGCAGGAGTTCCCTTATATTTGAATTGTGACAAAGTCTCTTATATTGTTGAATGATTTCTTACTACTTTTTTTTTGAGATGGAGTCTCACTCTGTCACCCAGTTTGGAGTACAGTGGTACAGTCTCGGCTCACTGCAGCTTCTGCCTCCCAGGCTCAAGCAATTCTCGCGCCTCAGCCTCCTGAGTAACTGGGATTACAGGAGTGCGCCCCCATGCCTGGCTAATTTTTGTATTTTCAGTAGAGATGGGGTTTCACCATATTGGCAAGGCTGGTCTCCAACTCCTGACCTCAAATGATTTGCTGCGTAGGCCTCCCAAAGTGCTGGGATTACAGGTGTGAGCCACCATGCCTGGCCTTAATTATCTTTTTTTTTTTTTTTTTAAAAAAAAGCACTAGGTATGTCTGGGGATCACTAAAAAGCAAAAGAGTAAGTAGTTATATTTCGGCATTTATAAGTATATACCTATACGATGAATGAAAGAACAACCGTTCTAATGTTATGCAGAATACTCGTGGCTTTTGATAAAATTTCCAGGATCAGCACCACACAAAAATTTCAAGCTGTATGCAGTTTATTTTTATTTTTTGAGAGGGAGTCTTGCTGTGTCACTCCGCCTGGAGTGCAATGGTGCAACCTTGGCTCACTGCAACGTCCGCCCCCCAGGCTGAAGTGATTCTCCTGTTTCAACTTCCCGAGTAGCTGGAATTATGGACGCCTGCAACCACACCTGGCTAATTTTAATATTTTTAGTAGAGATGGGGTTTTACCATGTTGGCTGGGCTGGTCTGGACCACAAATGATCTGCCTACCTCGGCCTCCCAAAGTGCTGGGATTACAGACATGAGCCACCACATCTGGCCTGTATTTTACTCAATTTTGATAAAAGAAAAAGATAATGTGCTTTGGAAAATTTTAGAATGACAATGGTATTAACGAAGAAGTATTTGGAGTCTCACTAAAACTAGCTCATTTTGGAATGATACAGTAGCTTGGAAAGATATTTTAAAATTCTTGTCTATTTATTTTATTATTAATATTATTTTTGAGACAGAATCATGCTTTGTAGCCTAGGCTAGAGTGCAGTGGTGTGATCTTGGCTCACTGCAATTTCTGCCTCCTGGGTTCAAGCAATTCTCCTGCCTTAGCCTCCTGAGTAGCTGGGACTACAGGCACCTGCCACTATGCCCAGCTAATTTTTTGTATTTTTAGTAGAGGCGGGTTTCACCATGTTGGCCAGGCTGGTCTTGAACTCCTGACCTTGTGATTTGCCTGCCTTGGCCTCCCAAAGTGCTGGGATTACAGGCGTAAGCCACTGTACCTGGTCCCTCAAAGTAGATTTACCACATTGACCAAACTCCTTTTTTGTAGGTCTTCTCCCTGAGGACTTGACTTATTTGGGGAATTAAAGTGCTGCAGTGAAGCCTAGAAGTGGACACTAGAGTCCGAAGTTTTTGTCTCCTAATGCTCAGTACAGCACAAGTGAAAACATTTTCACTGCTGAGGCATGGCTTAAAAAAAGTTCATTTAAACAGCTGCTTTCCTTACAAATATATATTCCACTGGAAGAATAAAAAGAAGCAACATAAACCACAAACCAAGGAGAAACCTCAAAACAAAAGAAACCAGGGACACACAGGGCAAGTCACACTTACTTAAGAGATCCTGACAGCTTGGGCTGCTGAAGAAGTTTATCTGCATGATTCAAAGCCATAAGGTTATCACCCAAAGCCAGAGCCACATAGGCACTGCAAGCAAGTATGGAGCACCTACAACACAAAAGGGAAGGGGCCGAAAATCTCATTTTAAAAATTGATAATGGTTATATTTGCTAAATAGGAAAAAAATGCCCTTTAACTGTGACAATCTGGACACCAGGAAAGAGGAGAGGAAGCCACAGTACTAATGGTAAGAATTAGATTGATGTATAAAACAATTCTGAAGCATGGTTTGGCTATTTACATAAGTCATCTTCGGCTTTCATCCAATTGACCCACATCGCCAACAAAATAACCAAATGGATTACAATACATAGCCTGTATGTATGTATGCATGCATGTATGTATGTATGTGTGTGTATACATATATATAGAGAGCCTAATGAGAACTTACTTCCATAGAAGTTTGCTTTTAATAACCTAGGAATAAAGCTATAGAATCAGATCTTATTCTTTCTACATGTATTTGTGATATGCTAAGAAATAATTAACTTACTAAAGCATTCATTTACTCTAAATGTTCTTTTCTCAACCAATTAAGTCTACAGTTCTTGCTAAACAATAGTATCAAGAGTAACTAAAAAATTTTATTCACACAGTTACTATTTTTCTAAATGAATACTGAAGGAAAAAAACAGGTTAAACAAACATATGTGAAGACAACATTTAAGTTACATTGATTTTTGCAAAGTTGGATTGGAAATCTAAGTTTCTATAATATTTGGTTTTCTACTTAACAGACAGCTCATTTAAAACAAGTCTGGTTAAAGACTTAACACTAATAGATCACTTGAATGTTAAACAACTGCTCCGCAAAGCAATCTTAAAATAAACGCTTGTCAAATAGAAATGAAGTCTGAATGGCGAACCACAAAAGACCTGACTCAGATACAGGGTTTTGAGTTATGTTTACAAATTACAATACACATATGTATCATTAAGTGCATTCAGGTTGTAATTTTAGTCTAAGGAAGAATGTAACCAGCATATCACCACAGAGTTTTAAAATGCTCTGAAATCCTCTGACTAGAAATGGCTCTTCCTATAAAAAGCACAGCTGGGCAAATTCAAAAGTATTCTGTTTCCTCTTCACTTGCTAACTTTTGGTTCCTAGAATCTTAGAAAACTACCCTAGAATTTGGTTCCCAGAATCTTAGAAAGGCAGCCCCTCAACTCTTAACGACACAGAAAAGTAGACTGGTCCTGGAGAAGCGTAAGGAAATTGAGGTTTATGCCTTATACTACCATGGGAGGGCTGAAAGACTGTCTAGTGTGGTTCCTTAACTGATGTGGAAACTGAGACTCAAAGTGATTAAACATAGTCTTTAATTTACTGTGTGATTAGTTAGGACTAACATTTGACATTGTAGACTCCCAATCCGCTATTCTTCCCATCCAATCACATTGCTTCTTTATTAACTCACAAGACCACTTACAAAAAACACAGCAGAAAAGATTCTTGTACATTGTAATTTTTCTAAGTTCTAGGCATACACAACACAGGTATTCTAACTTCTCTTTTTAAACAGGAAGAAAAGTTTAATCCAAACACAAGTTTATATTTTGTCCCTGAGTATATAATTTTCAATCTGAACCTTGTTACAGAGGATAGTAATTTGAGAGCAAGCAAGCAGTGCCACTTCCAAAGGAATTTTCCTGGCAAGCCTACTATCAATATCTCTGGCTCTTCAACAGCTGGCTTTACCACCAAGGTTGTCCCATGGCCAGTCCCTACAATGAACCCTCTCCATGAAGGAAGACTCAGGGACCCGCGGCAGGAGGCTAGTTATCTCCCATCTTCAGAAGCATGTTAGTAGTTAAGTCCGTGTGGCAAGACTGGCGACTTCATTTCTCCTTTTGGCTTACTTGTATTTTTATTTTAAAATGGCAGTGACATTCATTCAAGAAGTATACTGAGTAACTACAACATATCAGATATGTACTGCTTACGAACAAAACTACAGACTATTAAAGGTCTGGTCTCCAGAGGCTCAAGAAGACCATTAGTGGCTGGGCACGGTGGCTCACGCCTGTAATCCCAGCACTTGGGAGGCTGAGGCAGGCGGATCACCTGAGGTCGGGAGTTCGAGACCAGCCTGACCAACATGGAGAAACCCCGTCTCTACTAAAAATACAAAATTGGCCGGGTGTGGTGGCACATGCCTGTAATCTAGCTACCCGGGAGGCTGAGGCAGGAGAATCGCTTGAACCTGGGAGGCGGAGGTTGCGGTGAGTTGAGATCGCACCATTGCGCTCCAGCCTGGGCAACAAGAGTGAAACTCTGTTGCAAAAAAAAAAAAAAATTAGTTCAGGGCCCATGTGAATGACAGTCACAAAATTTAATATCCTTTTTTTTTCTTTTTCTTTTGAGACGGAGTCTTGCTCTGTTGCCTGGGCTGGAGTGTAGTGGCACAATCTTGGCTCACTGCAACCTCTGCCTCCTGGGTTCAAACTATTCTCCCGCCTCAGCTTCCCAAATAGCTGGGATTACGCCACCACGTCCAGCTAATTTTTTGTATTTTTTAGTAGAGACAGGGTTTCACTATGTTGGCCAGGCTGGTCTCAAACTCCTGACTTTGTGATCTGCCCGCCTTGGCCTCCCAAAGTGTTGGGATTATAGGCGTGAGCCACCGCGCCCAGCCCAATATCCATTTTCATATGTGACTCTGCCAAAGGTCAGTGTAAAACATAAGCTCCTTAAAAGCAGAAGCACACTTCTGTGGTTTCCTACACAGACTAGAGCAGTATCTCACATAGGCAGTAGGTGCTTAATAGGTATTTGTTAAAGAAACACAGCTTTCAACATTTTAAATCTGCTTCTCCAGACCCCCACCTTTCCTGTTGGTAGGTCACTTTGCTGATGAAGCCAACTCTTTTCCAGCTCCCACAAACAGGGGACTTTTCCTGCATGATCTAGGTCCTAGAGTCTAGGACAAGACCCACTTCAGGCAGGCTTGCTGGGAAATGCCTGCCCTGGCCTCTCCCGACAGTAGGTGGGCTATTACTGCTCCAGCCCACTGTCAAACCCACTTTGGGTCCAGAAATCAGTCATGTAAGATTTGCAGCAGGATTCTGTTTCCCAGGAAGCCCAAACTATAATTACGTACAATATAAAAATCTGCTTTCTTTAACTTCTAAATCAAAACAGGGTAAAAGACTCTATAAAAAATAATCATTCAATTAAAAGTTCTCAACTGTGAATATGAAACTTTAGGGCTGACATTGTGATTAAGAGCCATCAGGATTAAGCAAGTTTCGTTGCCCAAAACTCAAACCAACATTTATGCTCCCTTCTCTTGGTGCGTTACAATCCATCCCAACTCACCTCTCATCACTCTCACACTCATCCTCCTTTTCCTCTTAGAAAACACCACCACACTCTGCACAATTCCTGCAGACTGCTAACGCTAGAAGCATACATGGCTCTACTGAGCCCCCAGAGAATCACTTTACTTTTGATAGTTACTACTTAAAATATTGTCCCCACCCCCACTTCCTCGAGTCACTGTCCAATCTGCTTTACCGATCACTCAGTGGATCTGACAGTTCATCAGACTGGAAGAACTATACCTCAAGGGAAGAGACACTAGCTTTTCCCCCCTGTGGAGGATCTGACAAAACCCCACTCTCCCCTTCACATGCTGCAGGAACTAGCTCTAGGTCCCCAGAATGCCAACCCTTGGAAAAGAAGATAAAAAAAGAAGGAAAAAAAAAAAAAAAAAAAGGAAATGAAAAGAGTAAACATTTTCTTCAAGCACCAAGTTACAACAAGCTATGCAAGACTGGGCATTAAAATTTGTCAAGCCATAGATCCTGTGAGTTAAAGAAATCTAAACCAAATATCTGAAATAGTTTAACCCTTATTAAAAAAGGCTAAAATGAGGGTAAATCCAGTCAGTCACCATTTGTCAAAGGAAAATAAATTTACAAAGTAGCTTCACAGCAAACATTTGAAAAATTTGCTTACAAAATCCAATAATGATACAAAAAGTTACTCAGGCGTGGTGGCACATGCCTGTAATCCCAGCTACTTGGGAGGCTGAGGCAGAAGAATCACTTGAACCTCGGAGGCGGAGGTTGCAGTGAGCCGAGATCATGCCATTGCATTCCAGCCTGGGAAACAAGAGCGAAACTCTGTCTCCAAAAAAATAAATAAATAAAAATGAAAATAAAAATAAAAAATCTAATAATGTAATTTTTTTTTTTTTTTTGATATGGAGTTTTGTGCTTGTCACCAAGGCTGGAGTGCAATGGCATTATCTCTGCTCACTGCAACCTCCACTTCCCGGGTGCAAGCGATTCTCCTGCCTCAGCCTACCGAGTAGCTAGGACTACATGGATGCCCCACCACACCCGCCTAATTTTGTTGTTTTAGTAGAGATGGGGTTTCACCATATTGGCCAAGCTGGTCTCGAACTCCTGACCTCAGGTGATCTGCCTGCCTTGGACTCCCAAAGTGCTGGGATTACGGTCGTGAGCCACCGTATCCGGCTAATAATGTAATTTCTTTCAACAAACTGAATATGGGAAATTATATACTAAATATCTATATATTTTTTTGTAATGGTCCTTGGAGAGCAGGGCTACCCCACAGGCAGTATGCCCAGAGTAGCCGAGATTTTTAAATTTCAAAAGAGGCCAGGCACGGTGGCTCAGGCCTGTAATCCCAGAATTAAGGGAGGCTGAGGCAGGCGGATCACCTGAGATTAGGAGTTCGAGACCAGCCTGGCTAGCATGGTGAAATCCCGTCACTACTAAAAATACAAAAATTAGCTGGGCGTGGTGGTGTATGCCTGTAGTCCCAGTTACTCAGGAGGCCAAGTCAGGAAAATCGCTTGAACCCAGGAGGCAGAGGTTGCAGTGAGAGATCACGCCACTGCACTCCAGCCTGGAAAACACTGCAAGACTCTGTCTCGAAAAAAAAAAGTAAAATAAAATTTCTAAAGAAAAAAATTCATGGCTGGGCACGGTGGCTCAAGCCTGTAATCCCAGCACTTTGGGAGGCCGAGACGGGTGGATCACGAGGTCAGGAGATTGAGACTATCCTGGCTAACACAGTGAAACCCCTTCTGTACTAAAAAATACAAAAAACTACCTGGGCGAGGTGGCGGGCGCCTGTAGTTCCAGCTACTCGGGAGGCTGAGGCAGAAGAATGGCATAAACCCAGGACGCGGAGCTTGCAGTGAGCTGAGATCTGGCCACTGCACCCCAGCCTGGGCGACAGAGCCAGACTGTCTCAAAAAAAAGAAAAGAAAAAAAATCATGCCAATTTGTCTACAATAATCCAAAAATGTTAAACTTGCCAACCTTCAACTTTTTTTTTTTTTTTTTTTTTGAGACAGAGTCTGGCTCTGTGCCCCAGGCTGGAGTGCAGTGGCGCGATCTCAGCTCACTGCAAGCTCCGGCCCCCCCGGTTCACGCCATTCTCCTGCCTCAGCCTCCCGAGCAGCTGGGACTACAGGCGCCCGCCACCTCGCCCGGCTAATTTTCTTGTATTTTTAGTAGAGACGGGGTTTCACCGTGTTAGCCAGGATGGTCTCGATCTCCTGACCTCACGATCCGCCCATCTCGGCCTCCCAAAGTGCTGAGATTACAGGCTTGAGCCACCGCACCCGGCCCAACTTTTTTATTTATTTTTTATTTTTTTATTTTTAATTTTTTTTTGAGACGGAATCTCGCTCTGTTGCCCAGGCTGGAGTGCAGTGGCCGGATC
Source organism: Macaca thibetana thibetana (assembly GCF_024542745.1). Lineage (NCBI taxonomy): Eukaryota > Metazoa > Chordata > Mammalia > Primates > Cercopithecidae > Macaca > Macaca thibetana. The sequence continues at coordinate 15,397,597 of NC_065579.1, forward strand.
TCAGCTCACTGCAAGCTCTGCTTCCCGGGTCTAGGCCATTCTCCTGCCTCAGCCTCCCGAGTAACTGGGACTACAGGCGCCCGCCACCTCGCCTGGCTAGTTTTTTGTATTTTTTTAGTAGAGACGGGGTTTCACCGTGTTAGCCAGGCTGGTCTCGATCTCCTGACCTCGTGATCCGCCCGTCTCGGCCTCCCAAAGTGGTGGGATTACAGGCTTGAGCCACCGCACCCGGCCCCCCGCCCTTTTTTTTTTTTTGAGATAGAGTTTTTTGCTCTTGTTGCTCAGGCTATAGTGCAATAGCATGATCTTGGCTCACTGCAACCTCTGCCTCTCGGGTTCAAGCAATTCTCCTGCCTTTCCCTTCCGAGTAGCTGAGATTACAGGCCCATGCCCGGCTAATTTTTGTGGTTTTTTTTTTTTTTTTGTGAGAGCAAATTAATTTATTTAGTACTTTTTCCATTCCGTATCATCAGGAGAATTGATTTCAACTTTCTTTTTACCTACATCAGACCAGTTGGGACTCAAAAACTATACCACCAGACTCCATAAAGGATTTGTTCATGGCACATTTCATTTCATCAGAACCATCTGAATAGATCTGCTGAAATAACGTTTAAAGCTGCATTTCCCTCCAACTTTTCATTCTTTTCTTCTTCTTTCATTTCACCCACTAATTTATCCCAGTTTCTTGTATAAGGACATGATGATGGCTATAGATAGGTTCTTTACACCTGCTATGAATCGTTTTGGCATAGGTACATCTCCTTGCCCCTCTAGCTTTTCCCATCTCACAGCCTCTGGCTTTTTCAGTTTAATTTCAATCTTTGTTGAAACTACTTTAAATGTGCTCTGTTCTGGTATTATAGGATGAAGTTCTAGTTTCAAATTGTAATCTTCCCCAGAAGGAAGTTTAACCAAAGCAGATAACTCTTTTTCTGAAAAGTCCACATTTATATCATTCTTCTGAACATTCTTGATCGTAAGTGTAATGACTACTTGAGATTGATACCAGTCACACTTGATTTTTTTTTTTTTTGAGATGGAGTCTCGCTCTGTCGCCCAGGCTGGAGCGCAGTGGCCAGATCTTGGCTCACTGCAAGCTCCGCCTCCCGGGTTTACGCCATTCTCCTGCCTCAGCTTCCTGAGTAGCTGGGACTACAGGCGCCCGCCACCTCGCCCGGCTAGTTTTTTGTATTTTTAGTAGAGACGGGGTTTCACTGCATTAGCCGGGATGGTCCTGATCTCCTGACCTCGTGATCCACCCGTCTCGGCCTCCCAAAGTGCTGGGATTACAGGCTTGAGCCACCACACCTGGCCCACACTTGATTTTTGACTGATGAGTCCACACCTCAGATTCTGAACCATTCTGAGCTTCTTGACATCTTTTAATCCAGACACTGAAATTAGCATCTGCACTATCTAATTTTTGTCCTTCTGTAAAAACTTCTAGGGCAGCAGCATAGTTTTTTTCATAATATTCACATATTCCTTTTCTCAACATATCAGTGGAATTATTTGGATTGAGTTCGACAGACTTCTTTGCATCAGCAACAGCAACACAGTAATTCCCAAGAAGAATGTGACAATAAGCTCTTTGACATGAATATTGTGCATTATCTGGTTTGTTTCAAAGCCTTAGTCAGCTCCTCTAACGCTGCTTGGGGGTCCTCGTCTATTACAGCATCCAAGCAGCTCTGGAAAAACCTCTGGGATGTTGCAGGTCCTGCTGCAGCTGGTGCCATCTCTCATAGTCACTGTTGCTGCCGCCGGAGCTGCTACTATCGCGGTTACCACCTACGCCACTGCCCAAGGGGGAAACTTCTCAATTTTTGTATTTTTAGTAGAGAAGGGGTTTCTCCATGTTGGTCAGGCTGGTCTTGAACCCCCGACCTCAGGTGATCTGCCCACCTCGGCCTCCCAAAGTGCTGGGATTACAGGCGTGAGCCACCGCGCCCGGCCAACTTTTAACTCTTAACAGAAGTTTAGATGTTCAATTAGTTTTTAATTTTGTCTTCTGTGAACATTTTGCTAATAACACTTCTGTGCAAAAAGAATCTTATTGACAAACATAGTTGACATAGTCCAAATCCAACACAAATAGAAGTCTAACACAAAAAAGCTAAAAAAGTTTTATCTTGGCCGGGCGCGGTGGCTCAAGCCTGTAATCCCAGCACTTTGGGAGGCCGAGGTGGGCGGATCACGAGGTCAGGAGATCGAGACCATCCTGGCTAACACGGTGAAACCCCGTCTCTACTAAAAATACAAAAAACTAGCCGGGCGAGGTGGCAGGCGCCTGTAGTCCCAGCTACTCGGGAGGCTGAGGCAGGAGAATGGCGTAAACCCGGGAGGCGGAGCTTGCAGTGAGCTGAGATCCGGCCACTGCACTCCAGCCTGGGTGACAGAGCAAGACTCCGTCTCAAAAAAAAAAAAAAAAAAAAAAAAAAGTTTTATCTTTATCAAATCTAGCATCCCAAAGAACCCAGTCTTATCCTGGGCAGCAAATAAAATATAAAGTCACAGAGACTTAGCATTTTACACATGGACAGGACCTTAAGATCACCTAATTCAATTGCTTTATTTGACAGAAAAGGAAAAGGCGGCCCACAGGAGTTGAATGATTTATCCACATCAGTGTCCCTGTGTGGTTTCCACAGAATGGCTGACCACTAAAAATTTTTTTTTTTTTTTTGAGACATAGTTTCACTCTTGTTGTCCAGGCTAGAGTACAATAGTGTGATCTTGGCTCACCACAATCTCCGCCTCCTGGGTTCAAGCGATTCTCCTGTCTCGGCCTTTTCTACTAGTTGGGATTACAGGCATGCGCACAACTCCCGGCTAATTTTGTATTTCTAGTATAGATGGGGTTTCTCCATGTTGATCAGGCTGGTCTCAAACTCCCAATCTCAGGTGATCCACCTGCCTCGGCCTCCCAAAGTGCTGGGATTACAGTGAGCCATCCCGCCTGGCCTGAAGAATTATTTTAACCCTGGTTTGTGATCAATCTGATCACCAGTTCATCTAAATGAGATCCTTGGAGGCAGATGTGAATCATGTCAACGTGAACACAAATTGCTGATGGCATGAAGGAAACGTCACACAGGCAGGCTCCTTCTATGGTAGAGTTTGTTAGATGCACAAGTTTCAGAAGGACCACACTCAGTCGTAAGACTGAAATGGGGCTGGATCTCTAGCAAAAGCAATATAAGATTCAAAAGATTATTAGCCATAATCCTCTTTTAGTTATGTCTTATGGGCTACAATATCACCAACGGGCTAACAACAGAAGAAATATGGTTTCTTAAGCACACTGAAACTGTCTATAATATTTATGTTATCAACCATTTGTTTGATTCATCTTCTTTTATAAACACTGGACCACAGGAGGTACCTTTTAATTGAATGGAAAATAATTCACTAAGTGTCACATTAGAGTCTGAAAGAACTAATTAAGCTTTATAATTTACACTTGTGGAATAACTTAATGGGCTTAATTAAATTTGCTCCAAATATTTCCTTTTATCCCTTTTGTGGCCTACCATTTTAGAAATGACCAATTAAATTAAAATTTCATTTTCAGGCCAGGTGCTGTTGCTCACGTTTATAATCTCAGCACATTGGGAGGCTGATATGGGAGAACTGCTCAAGCTCAGCAGTTTGACACCAGCCTGGGTGATAGAGTGAGACTTTGTCTCTACAAAAAAAAATTTAAAAATTAGTGTAGCATGGTGGTGCACAACTGTAGTCCCAGCTACTTGGGAGGCTGAGGTGGCAGGACTGCTTGAACGTGGGAGGTAGAAGCTGCAGTAAGCCAAGACTGCACTCCAGCCTGGGCAACAGAGCAAGATGCTGTCTCCAAAAAAAAAAAAAAACTTTAAATTTTGTATACTTTGATTTTAATTTCTTGTACAGACATTTCCCATGTTGGCTCCAACATTATTTCCTACCTTTTTCAGTTCTGTTACACTTTTTTTTTTTTTTTTTTTTTTTTGAGACGGAGTCTCGCTCTGCCGCCCAGGCTGGAGTGCAGTGGCCGGATCTCAGCTCACTGCAAGCTCCGCCTCCCGGGTTTACGCCATTCTCCTGCCTCAGCCTCCCGAGTAGCTGGGACTACAGGTGCCCGCCACCTCGCCCGGCTAGTTTTTTGTATTTTTTAGTAGAGACGGGGTTTCACCACGTTAGCCAGGATGGTCTCGATCTCCCGACCTCGTGATCCGCCCGTCTCGGCCTCCCAAAGTGCTGGGATTACAGGCTTGAGCCACCGCGCCTGGCCCTGTTACACTCTTTTCCAGACTCTTGAACAGCCTCCATTAAGTTCAGCTAATATCACAATCTCAGAACGAATAACAAAGACGTTCTATAATATGCAACATGTAAGAGTCAGTTCATACCCATGACAGTTATTAAGCCACTATGCAACAATGAAATATTGTTACATGACTAAATCTATGAAATTACTTCTTTATTCTTTTTTGTTTGTTTTTGAGATGGAGTCTTGCTCTGTCGCTCAGGGTGGAGTGCAGTGGTGGGATCTCGGCTCACTGCAACTTCTGGCTCCAGGGTTCAAGCAATTCTTCTGTCTTACCCTCCTGAGTAGCTGAGACTATTAGCTGGGTGCACATCACCGCACCCAGCTAATTTTTGTTTTGTTTTGTTTTGTTTTTTGAGACGGAGTTTTGCTCTTGTTGCCCAGGCTGAGCCACCATGCCCGGCTAATTTTTGTATTTTTAGTAGAGACGGGGTTTCACCATATTGGTCAGCTTGGTCTCAAACTCCTGACCTCAGGTGATCCACTCGCCTTGGCCTCCCACAGTGCTGGGATTACAGGCATGAGTCACTGTGCCCAGCCCTTTACTTTTTTGACACAGTATCTAGCTCTGTCGTCCAGGCTGGTGTGATCTTGGCTCACTGCAGTCTCTACCTTCTGGGCCCAAGTGATCCTCCCACCTCAGTCTCCCAACTAGCTAGGACTACAGGCGTGAGCCATCATGCCTGGACTAAATTTTTTGTAGAGACAAGGTCTCACTATGTTGGCCAGGCTGGTTTTCAACTCCTGGACTCAAGGGATCCTTCCACTTCAGCCTCTCAAAGTGCTGGAATCACAAGCATGAGCCACCACACCCAGCTATTTCCTTTCTTCCTCCCTCCCTTCCTTCCTTCCTTCATTTTATTTTCATAGGTATTTGGGGGAACAGGTATTTGGTTACACAAGTTGGTGCACCCATCACCCGATATTTCTCTACTATTAATAAGATCCTAGTATGCCAAAAAAATGAAGTTGAACCTTATCTCCTCATCTATAAAAATTAACTCAAAATGAGGCAGGCCGCAGTGGGTCATGCCTGTAATCCCAGCACTTCGGGAGGCCAAGGCAGACAGATCACCTGAAGTCGGGAGTTTGAGACCAGCGTGACCAACATGGGGAAATCCTGTCTCTACTAAAAATACAAAATTAGCCAGGTGTGGTGGCACATTCCTGTAATCCCAGCTACTTGGAAGGCTGAGGCAGGAGAATCGCTTGAACCCGAGGTGGAGGTTGAGGTGAGGCGAGATCACACCATTGCACTCCAGCCTGGGCAACAAGAGCGAAACTCCATCTCAAAAAAAAAAAAAAAAAAAAAATTAACTCAACATGGATCAAAGACCTAAATGTAAGTGCTAAAACTTAGAATTCTTAGAGGAAGACATGGTAAATCCTCATGATCTTGGATTTAGTAAAGAAGTCTTAGATATGGTATGAAAAGCACAAGAAACAATGTAAGAATTAAATTTCATCAAAATGAAAAACGTTTATGCTTCAAAGGACACCTTCAAAAAGTGAAAAGACAACACTCAGAATGTGAGAAGATAACTACAAGTCATATATCTGATAGTTGCATCTAGGACATATAAATAACTCTTGGCCGGACGCGTTGGCTCATGCCTGTAATCCCAGCACTTTGGGAGGCCAAGGCAGGTGGATCACCTGAGGTCGGGAGTTCGAGACCAGCCTGGCCAAGACGGTGAAACCCCGTCTCTACTAAAAATGCAAAAATTAGCTGGGCATGGTAATGCATGTCTATAATCCCAGCTACTCGAGAGGCTAAGACAGGAGAATTGCTTGAACCTGGAGGTGGGTGAGCCAAGATTGTACCACTGCACTCCAGCCTGGGCAACAGAGTGAAACTCTATCCCCCCTGCCCCCTCCCCTGCAAAAAAAAAAAAAAAAAAAAGGGCTGAGCGAGGTGGCTCATGTCTGTAATCCCAGTACTTTGGGAGGCCAAGGTGGGTGGATCACCTGATGTCAGGAGTTCGAGACCAGCATGGCCAATATGGCAAAACCCCATCTCTACTAAGGTACAAAAATTAGTTGGGTGTGGTGGCAGGCACCTGTAATCCCAGCTACTCGGGGCTGAGGCAGGAGAATCACTTGAACCCAGGAGGCAGATTTTGCAGTGAGTTGAGATGGCGCCACTGCACTCCAGCCTGGGCGACAAGAGTGAGACTCCATCTCAAAAAACAAACAAACAAAAACTCTTATAACTCAATAATAAAGACAAATAACCCAATTAAAAAATGGGCAAAGGATCTGCATAAACATGTTTCCAAATATAACATACAAATTGAGTAACAAGCACAGGAAAAGTTGTTCAACTTCATTGTTCTTCAGTGAAATGGATATCAAAGCCACAATGAGATACCACTTGCTACTCATTACAATGTATAAAAAGATGTGGTACAATAATAAGTGTTGGTGAGAATGTGAAGAAACTGGAATCCTTTACGCTGCTGGTGGGATTATGGACTGGTGCAACCAGTTTAGAAAACAGTTGGGTGCTGAGTGCGGTGGCTCATGCCCGTAATTCCAGCACTTTGGGAGGCTGAGGTGGGTGGATCACCTGAGGTCAGGAGTTTTGAGACCAGCCTGATCAACATGGAGAAACCCTCTCTCTACAAAAATACAAAATTAGCTGGGCATGGTGGCAGTGCATGCCTGTAATCCCAGCTACTCAGGAAGGCTAAGGCAGGAGAAATCGCTTGAACCCAGGAGGCGGAGGTTGCAGTGAGAGGAGATCGCGACATTGCCCTCCAGCCTGGGCAACAAAAGTGAAACTCCATCTCAAAAAAATAAAAATAAAAAAAGTAAACAGTCTGGCAATTCCTCAAACAATTAAACAGAGCTATCTGTGACCAGGCAATTCCACACCCAGGTATATACCAAAGAGAAATAAAAACAAATGGCTGGGCACGGTGGCTCACGCCTGTAATCTCAGCACTTTGGGAGGTCAAGGAGGGTGGATCACGAGGTCAGGAGATTGAGACCATCCTGGCTAACACGGTGAAACCCTGTCTCTACTAAAAATACAAAAAAAATTAGCTGGGCTTGGTGGCAGGCGCCTGTAGTCCCAGCTACTTGGGAGGCTGAGGCAGGAGGATAGCGTGAACCCGGGAGGTGGAGCTTGCAGTGAGCTGAGACTGTGCCACTGCACTCCAGCCTGGGTGACAGAGTGAGACTCCATCTCAAAAAAAGAAAAAAAAGTTCACACAAAAACTTGTAGATGAATGTTTATAGGAGCATTATTCACAATAGCAAAAAGATAAATAATCCACATGTTCCATCAATGGATGAATGGATAAATAAAATGTATGTCTAGATAATGGAATCAAAAGGAATAAAGTACTGATACAAGCTACAACTTGGATGAACCCTGAAAACATTATGTGAAGTGAAAGAAGCCAGTTACAAAAGCTCACATATAGATCATTCCATTTATATGAAAGTTCAAAATAGGTAAATCTATGAAGACAGAAGGTAGATTAGTTAGGAATGAGGAAGGGGGGTGGTAATAGCTGAGTGTATAGGGTTTGTTTTTGGGGTAATAAAAATGTTCTAAAATTATCTGCTGATGGTTGTACATACTATGAAAATAATAAAAACCATGGATTGTATACTTCTAATGGATTAACTGTATGCCATTTGAATTGTTTCAATAAAGCTTTTTTTTTTTTTTTGAGACAGAGTCTCACTCCATCGCCCAGGCTGGAGTGCAGTGGCGTAATCTTGGCTCACTGCAACCTCTGCCTCCCGGGTTCAAGTGACTCTCCTGCCTCAGCCTCCTGAGTAGCTGGGACTATAGTTGTACACCACCACACCTGGCAATTTTTTTTTTTTTTTTTTTAAGACAGAGTTTGGCTCTTGTCCCCCAGACTGGAGTGCAATGGCACGATCTTGGCTCACTGCAACCTCTGCCTCCTGGGTTCAATCGATTCTCCTGCCTCAGCCTCCCAAGTAGCTGGGATTACAGCTGGCTGCCACCACGCCCAGCTAATTTTTGTATTTTTACTAGAGATGGGGTTTCCCCATGTTGGCCAGGCTGGTCTCAAATCCTGACCTTAGGTGATCCACCCACCTGGGCCTCCCACAGTGCTGGGAATACAGGCATGGGCCACTACACTCGCTCTCTGCCCCCGGCTAATTTTTGTATTTTTAGTAGAGATGGGATTTCGCCACGCTGGCCCGGCTGGTTTCAAACTCCTGAACTCAAGTGATCCACCTGCCTTGGCCTTCGAAAGTGCTATGATTACAGGTGTGAGCCACTGCGCCTGGCCACAATAAAGCTATTTTTTCTTTTCTTTTTTTTTGAGATGGAATTTCACTCTTGTTGCCCAGGCTAGAATGCAATGGCATGACCTCAGCTCACTGCAACCTCTGCCTCCCGGTTCAAGCGATTCTCCTGCCTCAGCCTCCCGAGTAGCTGGCATTACAGGCATTTGCCACCACCCCTGGCTAATTTTTTTGTATTTTTAGTAGAGATGGGGTTTCTCCATGTTGGTCAGGCTGGTCTCAAACTCCTGAACTCGGGTGATCCACCCGCCTTGGCCTCCCAAAGTGCTGGGATTACAGACGTAAGCCACCACGCTTGGCCAATAAAACTATTTTTTATTTTTGAGACAGGGTCTCACTCTGTTACCTAGGCTGGAGTGGAGTGGCGTGATCTCAGCTCACTGCAGCCTCGACCTCCAGGGCTCAAGTGATCCTCTTGCCTTAGCCGCCCAAATAGCTGGGACTACTGGTGTGCACAATCACATTAGGCTAGTTTTTTTGTATTCTTTACAGAGACAAGGTTTCACCATGTTTCCCAGACTGGTCTCAAACTCCTCAACTCAAATGATCCACCTGTCTTGGCCTCCCAAAAGGCGAGAATTACAGGGGCGAGCCACCGCAGCCAGCCTCGATAAAGCTATTAAAAAAAAAAAAAGGTGGCCGGGTGTAGTGGCTCACGCCTGTAATCCCACCACTTTGGGAGGTCGAGGTGGGTGGATCATGAGGTCAGGAGATCAAGACCATCCTGGCTAACACGGTGAAACCCCGTCTCTACTAAAAATAGAAAAAAGTTAGCTGGGAGTGCACTTGTAGTCCCAGCTACTCGGGAGGCTAAGGCAGGAGAATCGCTTGAACCCAGGAGGCAGAGGTTGCGGTGAGCCGAGACTGCGCCACAGCATTCCAGCCTGGGCGACAGAGCGAGACTCCCATCTCAAACAAAAAAACAAAAACAGACTGGGTGTGGTGGCTCACACCTGTAATCCCAGCACTTTGGGAGGCAGAGGTGGGCAGATCACTTGAGGTCAGGTGTTTGAGACCAGCCTAGCCAAAATGGTGAAACCCTGTCTCTACAAAAACTACAAACATTAGCTGGGTGTGGTGGGCAGCTGTAATCCCAGCTACTTGGGAGGCTGAGGCAGAAGAATAATTTGAACCCAGAAGGCAGGGGCTGCAGCGAGCCAAGATTGTGCTACTGCACTCCAGTATGGGCCAGAGTGAGACTCCATCTCTAAATAAATAAATAAATAAATACCAAAAAACATATCAGAAGAAAAATACATTATTCTATTATAATCAATCATTGTATTTAAAAAACCTATTATCTCCCAAATGGATGCAGCATTCACATGTAAATCAAAGCATATAGCCAAAATATCAATCCTGCCCAAGAAACTATGTTCTAAGATGATTCCTTTGGGAATTAGGCCTTTTAATGAAAAAAAATTTTCTAAAGAGATAAATAATTCAGTTAAAACTTGTGGTACAAAAAAACTGTGGCATAGTAACAACATTCACACACGTAAAAATCATGTTATACAAACATCCAAACACACTTGTCTTAAAACCTTAGAGCAGTTCTATTCAAGAGAAATATAATTAGAGCCACAGCCAACTGCAGTGGCTAACACTTGTAATTTTAATGCTTTGGGGGGGCCAAGGTGGTAAGACTGCTTGAGCCCAGGAGTTTTGCTTCAGCCCAGGAGTGTAAGACTACACTGGGCAACACAGCGAGACTCTGGCTCTACAAAAAATAAAAAAGTAGCTAGGCACGGCGGTACATGCCTGTAGTCTTTTTTTTTTTTGGGCTGGGGAGGACGGAGTCTCACTCTGTCACTGGGCTGGAGTGCAGTGGCACAATCTCAGCTCACTGCAACCTCTGCCTCCTGCATTCAAGCAATTCTCCTGCCTCACCCTCCCGAGGAGCTGGGACTACATGCGTGCACCACCACGCCCAGCTAATTTTTGTATTTTTAGTAGAGATGGTGTTTCACCATGTTGACCAGTATGGTCTCGATCTCTTGACCTCATGATCTGCCCGCCTCAGCCTCCCCAAGTGCTGGGATGACAGGCATGAGCCATGGAGCCCAGCCCATGTCTGTAGTCTTAGTTATCCGGGAGGCTGAAGTGGGAGAATTGCTTGAGGCCAGAAGTTTGTGTATGGTGTAGTGAAAGTTTGTGGTATCGTTTTTTTTTTTTTGGTAAAAGATAAAAAAAAGGAAGAAATACAATTGAAGCCATAAATGTAATTTAAAATTTTCTAACAGACACGTTTAAAAAATAACATTAAAAGAAACACGTAAAATTATTTTTATTTTATTTATTTATTGAGATGGAATTTCGCTCTTGTTGCCAAGGCTGGAGTGCAATAGCGCCATCTGGGCTCACAGCAACCTCCACCTCCACCTCCTGGGTTCAAGCGATTCTCCTGCTTCAGCCTCCTAATAGCTGGGATTACAGGCACGCGCCACTACACCCGCTTAATTTTTTGTATTTTTAGTACAGACAGGGTTTCACCATGTTGGCCAGGCTTATCTCAAACTCTTGACCTCAGGTGATCCACCTGCTTTGGCCTCCCAAAGTCCTGGGATTACAGGTGTGAGCCACCTCGCCTGGCTTACTATATTTATTTTTTTTGAGATGGAGTCTTGTTCTGTCACCTAGGCTGGAGTGCAGTGGTGCAATCTCGGCACACAGCAACCTCCGCCTCCCGGGTTCAAGTGATTCTCCTGCCTCAGCCCCCCGTGTAGCTGGGATTACAGGTGCCCACCACCACACCTAGCTAATTTTTGTACTTTTGGTAGGGAGAGGGGGTTTCATCATGTTGGCCAGGCTGGTCTCAAACTCTTGAACTCAGGTGATCCACCAACCTTGGCCTCCCAAAGTGCTGTGATTATAGGCGTAAGTCACTGCGCCCGGCCTATTTTTAATATATTTAATTTAAGCTACTATGTTTAAAATATCAATTCAACATATAATTGATTCAAAAGTTATTAATGACATAGTTTCCATTTTTTTCTTTTTTTCTTTTTTTTTTTTTTTTGAGACGGAGTCTGGCTCTGTCGCCCAGGCTGGAGTGCAGTGGCCAGATCTCCGCTCACTGCAAGCTCCGCCTCCCGGGTTCGCGCAATTCTCCTGCCTCAGCCTCCCGAGCAGCTGGGACTACAGGCGCCCGCCACCTCACCCGGCTTATTTTTTTTTTGTATTTTTTTAGTAGAGACGGGGTTTCACCGTGTTAGCCAGGATGGTCTCGATCTCCTGACCTCGTGATCCGCCCGTCTCGGCCTCCCAAAGTGAAGGGATTACAGGCTTGAGCCACCGTGCCCGGCCTCCATTTTTTTCATAGTATGTTTTGAAACCTGGTGTGTGTCTTACACTTGAACAGTGCACCTGAATTCACACTGGACACAATTCAAGTGCTTAGTAGCCATATGTGGTGAATGGCTTGGATACTGCAGCCTTAGAATCTAAGGAATACATATTAAATACAAGTAGATAAGTATTTTCTTCTTTTTTATTTTTTTTTATTTTATTTATTTATTTTTTTGAGACGGAGTCTTGCTCTGTCACCCAGGCTGGAGTGCAGTGGCCGGATCTCAGCTCACTGCAAGCTCCGCCTCCCGGGTTTACGCCATTCTCCTGCCTCAGCCTCCCGAGTAGCTGGGACTACAGGCGCCCGCCACCGCGCCCGGCTAGTTTTTTTGTATTTTTAGTAGAGACGGGGTTTCACTGTGTTAGCCAGGATGGTCTCGATCTCCTGACCTCGTGATCCGCCCGCCTCGGCCTCCCAAAGTGCTGGGATTACAGGCTTGAGCCACCGCGCCCGGCCTTATTTTCTTCTTTTTTAGTTAAGAAACCAAATTTGGCTGGGCACAGTGGCTCACGCCTGTTATCCCAACACTTCAGGATCACTTGAGGTCAGGGGTTTGAGACCAGCCTGGACAACATGGTAAAACCCTGCCTCTACTAAAAATATATATATTACAGGTGCATACCACCACACCCTAATGTTTGTATTTCTGTATTTTTAGTAGAGACAGGGTTTCACCATGTTGGCCCGGCTAGTCTCAAACTCCTGACCTCAGGTGACCCACCCGCCTCAGCCTCCCAAAGTGCTGGGATTACAGGCATGAGCCACCACGCCTGGCCCGCTTCATCTATATTTACAGCTGCTCCCATGGCTTGCATTACTGCCTGAGATCTGCCTCCTGTCAGATCAGCAGCAGCATTAGATTCTCATAGGAGTGTATATCTTATCGTGAACTGTGCCTGTAAGGAGCTCCATATGAGAATCTAATGCCTGATGATCTGTCACTGTCTCCCATCACTCCCACATGGGACCATCTAGTTGTAGGAAAACAAGCTCAGGGCTCCCACTGATTCTACATTATAGTGAGTTGTATAATTATTTCATTATGTATTACAATGTAATAATAACAGAAATACAGTGCACAATAAATGTAATGTTTTTGAATCATCCTGAATCTACCTCCCCTGCAACCCTTTCCACAGAAAAATTGTCTACCACGATCCCGGTCCCTGGTGCCAAAAAGGCTGGGGTCTGCTGCTTAAATTGATGCGTTTACATTTCTTTCCAGTCAATTCCCGCAACCACTGTTCTGATTTCTAGCAACATAAATTAGTTTTGTCTATTCAGAAAGTTTTGTTTGTCATGGTATAAATGGAATCATACAGTATATACCTCATGTGAAGGAAAAGAGGAAACAAAAATGTTTTGAGATTCATCCATGTTAACTTGTGTATTAGTAATTGGTTTTGGTTTGAGACAGGGTCTCACTCTGTCACCCAGGTTGGAGTGCATCGGTGCAACGTCAGTTCACTGTAGCCTCAAACCTACAGGGCTCAGGTGATCCTCCCACCTCAGCCTCCCGAGCAGCTGGAACTACAGATGTGCAGCACCATGCCTAGCCAGTTTTTTGTACAGATGGTGTTTCACCATGTTGCCCATGCTCGTCTCAAACTGCTGGACTCAAGCAATCTGCCTGCCTGGACCTCCCAAAGCGTCGGGATTACAGACATGAGCCACTGTGCCCGATCTCATTGGTTCTTCCTTATAGCTGACTAGTATTCCAAAATACAAGTGTAATACAACTTAGTTATCCATTCTTCTACTGACGAATACCTCGGCTATGTCTAGGTTTTGTCTACCAGGAGTAAAGCTACTATAAAATTCTTTTGTGGACAAGTTTCTGTTTCTCTTTGATAAACATCTAGGAACAGAATCACCTTAAAATTTCAAAGTCATAGCATTTATTTAATTCCAGAGCATAGAATGTTTGTGTGAGTGTGTTATCTCCTTAATTGAATAATACTTACGGCTTCATACAGCACTGAGTAGTTCAGAAACTGAAGCAAATTTCTAAAAGTGTCATTATATATACAGTTGGTGCTTGGAATCCACAGGTTCCAAATCTGTAGATTCAACCAACTATAAATAGAAAATATTCTAAAATATAAAAATAAAAAATAACACTACAACAATTTTTTAAAAATTAAAAACCAACATAGTATGATAACTGTTTATACAGCATATACAGTGCACTAGGTATTATAAGTACTCTAAAGATGACTTAAAGTATATGAAAGAAGGCTGGGCGCAGTGGCTCACACCTGTAATCCCAGCACTTTGGGAGGCCAAGATGGGTGGATCACTTGAGGCCAGGAGTTCAATACCAGCCTGGTCAACATGGTGAAAGCCTGTCTCTACTAACAATACAAAAATTAGCCAGGCATGGTGGCACACACCCGTAATCCCAGCTACTTGGAAGGCTGAAGCAGGAGAATCGCTGGAACCCAGGAGGCGGAGGTTGCAGTGAGCCAAGATTGAGCCACTGCACTCCATCCTGCATGACAAGAGCGAAACTATGTCTCAAAAAAATAAATAAAATAAAAATAAGTAAAGTATATGAGAGGCTATGCATAGGTTATGTGCAATTACTACACCATTTTATATAAGAAATTTTATATCTGAGGACTGTGGTATCTGTCGGGGGCCCTGGAACCAATCCCTCAAGGATACCAAAGGATGACTATGTAACTTTATTCATCCATTATATCTCTAAGTTCATCCAAATCTTACCATTAAACTAGTTAGTTGATTTCTGAGACATTTTCCTAATTTGGGGCCACATTTTTATTTCAATTGTGAGAATATTTTTCTGAAAACTACCTTGATTTAATATAGAATCTCACAACTTCTTTAATTATTATCTGCCTTCTAAAACCATACTTGGTAACTTGGTTAGAATGAAAGTTTTTGTATATAAACAAAAATACTCAAGGGGCTATGAACCCATATCATAAAAAGTGGCCATTGGAAAAGTCATGCTAATTTACTGCATATCAGTTATGCTGGAAACAGAAAATGGGGCTTTGCATTGGTGTCTTGGGTATTATTGAGCCCAAGGGGTCAAAATAGTCCATAAAAGCTAAACTATACACTAGTCACATTTTCAATAACCTAAGAGTTCAGGTCAGAAACAGATGAAATCTCGAAGAATTCCACAATCTTAAAACACAGTGCTCAGGCTCCTTATATAGAAGACAGCTGGCTCCTGCCACAGAACTGCCCTTTAACACACCCAACTGCATTGTGAGCTTTATGGCTTTGAAAATTATGACACAATTCTTTTACAACTCCTCCCCTTCACCATTTGTGTCCACATTACCATTGCTACTGTCTGGCATAACAGTCCTTTTTATAAATCTACCCTAAGGCTCCTTCCATCTTGTACTGTTTCCTTTCTCCCTCCCATCTGCTCCATAAGAAAAATATATATATATACACTACAGAATCCACCCTTGCCTCACTTTATCATGACGGCATTCTCTATGGAAGCCCTTTGCTTCTTTTCACACACACACACAAAAACGGAAGTGATATTATTTTCTCTGAAAATCATCAATCCTCCTATGACATATGCAAAGCAAATAGCTGTACCCATGAAAGGTACAAAACTCTTTGAGAGTAATCCCACCCTGTATACACACTTCTCTTTAATGACATTCTCAGAAGGTAAAGTTAAATTACACAACTCTGCAGATGTTTAACCATTATAAGACAATATACTACTCTTTTTTTTTTTTTGAGACGGAGTCTCGCTCTGTCGCCCGGGCTGGAGTGCAGTGGCACCATCTCGGCTCACTGCAAGCTCCGCCTCCCGGGTTCACGCCATTCTCCTGCCTCAGCCTCCCGAGTAGCTGGGACTACAGGCACTCGCCACCACCTCGCCCGGCTAGTTTTTTGTATTTTTAGTAGAGACGGGGTTTCACCGTGTTAGTCAGGATGGTCTCGATCTCCTGACCTCGTGATCCGCCCGTCTCGGCCTCCCAAAGTGCTGGGATTACAGGCTTGAGCCACCGCGCCTGGCCCTACTTTTTTTTTATTTTTTTATCTTTTTTATTTTTTTGAGATGGAGTCTCGCTGTGTCGCCCAGGCAGGAGTTCAGTGGCGCGATCTCAGCTCACTGCAAGCTCCGCCTTCCGGGTTCATGCCATTCTCCTGCCTCAGCCTCCCGAGTAGCTGGGACTACAGGCGCCCGCCACCTCGCCCGGCTTTTTTGTATTTTTAGTAGAGACGGGGTTTCACCCTGTTAGCCAGGATGGTCTCGATCGCCTGACCTCGTGATCCGCCCACCTCGGCCTCCCAAAGTGCTGCGATTACAGGCGTGAGTCACCGCGCCCGGCCTATACTACTTTTTGTGTGTGTGTGAGAGACAGAGTTTCATTCTGTCCCCCAGGGCTGGCGTATAGTGGCATGATTTCGGCTCACTGCAACCTCTGCCTTCTGGGTTCAAGCAGTTCTCCTGCCTCAGCCTCCTGAGTAGCTGAGACTGCAGGTGTGCGCCACTATGCCCAGCTAACTTTTTTTGTATTTTTAGTAGAGACAGGGTTTTGCCACGTTGGCCAGGCTGGTCTTGAACTCTTGACCTCAGGCGATTTGCCCGCCTTGGCCTCCCAAAGTGCTGGGATTACAGGCGTGAGCCACCGCACCTGGCAGAAACAATATACTTCTTATATTGCACACATAAATAAAGCAATCCTAAAATTAGTACTCATTAAGCCGGGTGGGTGGCTCATACTCGTAATGCCAGCACTTTGGGAAGCTGAAGCAGATGGATCTCCTGAGGTCAGGAGTTTGAGACTAGCCTGATTGACATGGTGAAACCCCATCTCTATTAAAAATATAAAAAAATTAGCCCGGCGTGGTGGTGTATGCCTGTAATTCCAGCTAGTTGGGAGGCTGAGGCAAGAGAACTGCTTGCACTTGGGAGGCGGAGGTTGCAGTGAGCCAAGATACGCCATTGCACTCCAGCCTGGGGTACAAGGGCAAAAATCCATCTCAAAAAAAAAAAAAAAAAAAAAAAATTAGTATTCATTCAAGTAAACCTGTAAAAATTAAATCAAGTTTAAAAAACTGTTTCAAATGTCTTCTTCATTAAGGATTCCCTTTAAATGTATATAACCATACTTAACTGCAGCATTATTTGTAACAGCAAAAACTGAAAACATTATAAACAGCTCAATAAAAAGCAATGTTAGACAAATTAGATCATATCCACAAAATGCAACTCTAGGCACCCATGAGAAAGAGTGAAACAAAGGTTTATGCTGATATGGGAATAAAGTAAGGTACAGAGCAGTGTACAGACTACAAAATTACTGGTAAAGGCCAGATGTGGTGGCTCACGCCTATAATCCCAGCACTATGGGAGGCTGAGGCGGGCAGATCACTTGAGCTCAGGAGTTTGAGACCAGCAGACCAACATGGTGACACCCCGTCTCTACCAAAAATACAAAAATTAGCCGGGTGTGGCGGCACATGCCTGTAATCTCAGCTACTCAGGAGGCTGAGGCATGAGAGTTGCTTGCACCTGGGAGGCGGAGGTTGCAGTAAGCTGAGATCCTGCCATTGCAGTCCAGCCTGGGCAAGACTGCAAGACTTGGTCTTGCAGCGAGACTCGGTCTCAGAACAACAGCAACAACGACAACACACAAAAACAAAACGAAAAGCTATACCACATAAAAAGAAGTTCATGGCTGGGCGCAGTGGCTCACGCCTGTAATCCCAGCACTTTGGGAGGCCGAGGCGGGCGGATCACAAGGTCAGGAGATCGAGACCACGGTGAAACCCTGTCTCTACTAAAAATACAAAAAATTAGCCGGGCGTGGTGGCGGGAGCCTGTAGTCCCAGCTACTCAGGAGGCTGAGGCAGGAGAATGGCGTGAACCTGGGAGGCAGAGCTTGCAGTGAGCTGAGATCGCGCCACTGCACTCCAACCTGGGGGACAGAGCGAGAGTCCGTCTCACAAAAAAAAAAAAAAAAGTTCATTAGAGAAATGCAAATAAAAATCACAATGAGATAGCACTACACATCTTATTTCCTTATTAGAATGAGTAAAGTAAAAAGTGCCTACAAGAGGCCGGGTGCGGTGGCTCATGCCTGTAATCCCAGCACTTTGGGAGGCCAGGGCAGGTGGATTGAGAGGTCAAGAGACCATCCTGGCCAACATGATGAAACCCTGTCTCTACTAAAAATACAAAAATTAGTTGGGCGTGGTGGTGCATATCTGTAGTCCTAGCTACTCGGGAAGCTGAGGCAGGAGAACTGCTTGAACCCAGGAGGTGGAGGCCGCAGTGAGCCGAGATCACGCTATTGTACTCCAGCCTGGCGAAAAAAAAAAAAAAGTACCTACAACACACACAAATATCAAAACAAGTATGTGATGAAAAAATAATTTTTTAAAAAAAAGAAAATATGAAATATTGTGGTAAAGAACCTGGATCACTTATACATCCCTGGTGGAAATGTAAAATGGTACAGTCACTCTGTTAAAAGAGTTTGGCAGTTTCGTTTCTTTTTCTTTCTTTTCTTTTTTCTTTTTTTTTTTTTTTGAGACGGAGTCTTGCTCTGTTGCCTAGGCTGGAGTGCAGTGGCGCGATTTCAGCTCACCACAACCTCTGCCTCCAGGGTTCAAAAGGTTCTCCTGCCTCAGCCTCCGGAGTTAGCTGGGACTACAGGTGCATGCCACCATGCCCGGCTAATTTTTGTATTTTTAGTAGAGATGGGATTTCACTATGTTGGCCAGGCTGGTCTTGATCTCCTGACCTCGTGATCCGCTCACCTCGGCCTCCCAAAGTGCTGGGATTACAGGCGTGAGCCATCACGCCTGGCCACAAAATTTTTAAGAAATTGAATGTAATGAAAATATTGTAAAACAAACAAAAAAAGTTCTGTATCTTGACTGTATCAATGTTAATATCCTGACTGTGATATTGTACTAAAGTTCTTGTTTTGTTTTGAGACGGAGTCTGTCGCCCAGGCTGGAGTGCAGTGGCACAATCTTGGCTCACTGAAACCTCCCTCCGCCTCCCCAGTTGAAGCAATTCTCCTGCTTCAGCCTCCCGAGTAGCTGGGACTACAGGCGTGCACCACCACACCCGGCTAATTTTTATATTTTTAGTAGAGATTGGGTTTCACCATATTGGTCAGGCTGGTCTTGAACTCCTGACCTCATGATCCACCCACCATGGCCTCCCAAAGTGCTGGGATTATAGGCATGAGCCACCACGCCCATCAAGTACTAAAGTTCTGTAAGAAGTTACCTTTGGGGAAACTGGGTAAAGGGTAGATTAGGTCTGTATATTATTTTTATTTTTAGAGACAGAGCCTCGATCTGTCATCCATGCTGGAGTTTGGTGGTATAATCACAGCTTACTGCAGTCATGACCTTAAAGGGCTTAAAGTGATCCTCCTACCTCAGCCTCCCAGCTACCTGGAACCACAGGCATGCAACATCATGCCCAGATACTTTTTTTTCTTTTTTCCTTTCTTTTTTGAGATGGAGTTTCGCTCTTGTTGCCCAGGCTGGAGTGCAATGGTGTGGTCTTGGCTCACTGCAACCTCTGCCTACCGGGCTCAAGTGATTCTCCTCCCTCAGCCTCCCAGGTAGCTAGAATTACAGGCACCTGCCACCACGCCCGGTCAACTTTTGTATTTTCAGTAGAGATGGGGTTTCACTGTGTTGGCCAGGCTGGTCTCGAACTCCTGACCTCAGCTGATCCACCTGCCTCGGCATCCCACCAATGTGCTGGGATAACAGGCGTGAACCACCGCACCCAGCCTAGTTTTTTGATTTTTTTAGAGACAGAGTCTTACTATGTTGCCCAGGCTTCTGTATTGCTTTTTAGACTATATGTGAATCTACAATAGACTATGTGTGAATCTACAATCGTCTCTAAATGAAGTTTAATTTTTAAAAAAAGACACCACGGAGTCAAATAAACAAATAAAACATAACTAATTATTTGTGGAATGAAGTCACAGCAGGCTTAAAGGGAACTGTGTAGAAAAGGACCATCTAAAAATCAGTGACCAGCATAAGAAGCTAAAAAAAGAGCAAAATAAACTCACAGTTAGTAGAAAAATAAAATAAAGAGCAGAAATGAAATAGAAAACAGAAAATGAAGTACAAGTCTATTCTCTGAAAACATCAATCCAATATGTAAATTGCTAGCGGAATTGCTTAGGAAAGAAGAGAAAGCGAGAGATCCCACAAATATCACATATGAAAATTGGCTGGGCGCAGTGGCTCATGCCTATAATCCCAGAACTCTGGGAGGCTGAGGCGGGTGGATCACCTGAGGTCAGGAGTTTGAGACCAGCCTGGCCAACAACATGGTAAAACTCCGCCTCTACTAAAAATACAAAAATTTAGGCAGGCGTGCTGGCAGGCACCTGTAATTCCAGCTACTTGGGAAGCTGAGGCAGGAGAATCGCTTGAACCCAGCAGGCAGACGTTGCAGTGAGCCGAGATCACACCACTGCACTCCAGCCTGGGACAAAGAGTGAAACTCCATCTCGGAAAAAAAAAAAGAAAAAAAAAAAGAAAATAGAGGTATAACTGTAGATTCTACAGACATTAAAAAGGTAAAACAACATTATGAACAATGTTAGTCCAATAAATTTGACAACTCGGAAAATTCCTTGAAAAATAAAACTTAACCAAACTGAGATAAGATGAAATACAGGCCAGGCGCGTGGCCTGTAATCCCCAAACCTTGGCAGGCCAAGGTGGGCAGATCACGAGGTCAGGAGATCAAGACCATCCTGGCTAACATGGTGAAACCCCATCTCTACTAAAAATACAAAAAATTAGCCAGGCGTGGTGGCGGGTGCCTGTAGTCCCAGCTACTTGGGAGGCTGAGGCAGGAGAATGGTGTGAACCCAGGAGGCAGAGCTTGCAGTGAGCCGAGATTGTACCAACTGCACTCCAGTCTGGGCGACAGAGCGAGACTCCATCTCAAAAAAAAAGATGAAATACAAAATCTGAAAAAAGTGTTCTGTTGAACAAGTTGAATTCATTATCAAAAATTTTCCAGCAAGGAATATCCTAGGCTGGATGGTTTCACTGGTGAATTCTATCAAATACTTAGGGAAGAAGTAATACCTGTCCTTTTTATTAGTTCAGGGGTACATGTGCAGGTTTGTTATACAGTAAACTTATGTCATGGGGGTTTGTTGTACAGATTATTTCGTGACCCAGGTACTAAGCCTAGTACCCAACAGTTATTTTTTCTGATCCTCTCTCATCCTCCACCCTCCAGGAGGCCCCAGTGCCCGTTGTTCCCCTCTTCGTGTCCATGAGTAATACCTATCTTACACAGACTCTTGCAGAAAACAGAGGAAGATGAAGTACTTCTCAACTCATTTATATGGTCAGCATAATCCTGAAACCAAATCTGACAAAATAATTTCAAGGAAAGAAAAGTATGGACCAATCTTCCTCATGAATATAGAAGCACTTATTCCCAATGAAGTATTAACAAATCAAATCTAAAAATTTATACAAAAGGAAATACATTCTGACCAAGTAGGGTTTATCACAAGATTGAAAGATTAGTTTAATATTTGATCAGTGTAATTCATCATATTAACAGTATAAACAAGATAAAAAAGAATGTGTTCATTTCTTTTGTTTTGAGACAGAGTTGCTCGGGCTAGAGTGCAGTGACACACTCACTGCAACCTCTGCCTCCCGGGTTCAAGCAATTCTATTGCCTCAGCCTCCCAAGTAACTGGGATTACAGGCGCCCGCCACCATGCCCAGCTAATTTTTGTATTTTTAGTACAGACAGGGTTTCACTATCTTGGCCAGGCTGGTTTTGAACTCCTGACCTAGTGATCCACCAGCCTGGGCCTCCCAAAGTGCTGGGATTACAGGTGTGAGCCACTATGCCCAGCCATGAATGTGTTCATTTCAATAGATGCAATGCTAATTTTGTTTAGATACTCACTTTAAGTTTTCTAATTCCTGTTTTCTCAGTGGAGAAGAAGGTGGAGCTGGAATGAATTTATCTCCATCATGGCTTTTACTGCTAAAATAGAGGTAAGAGTCTTAATTATGAAGAGCAACAAATAAAAAATTAAATGTAAAATTTTGTTTCCCTATCCTTACTCCCAACTTTTCTTTTTCTTTTTTCGAGACAGTTTTGCTCTTGTTGCTCAGGTTGGAGTGCAATTGCACGATCTCGGCTCACTGCAACTTCTGCCTCCCGGGTTCGAGTGA
This sequence comes from Macaca thibetana thibetana, assembly GCF_024542745.1. Classification (NCBI taxonomy): domain Eukaryota; kingdom Metazoa; phylum Chordata; class Mammalia; order Primates; family Cercopithecidae; genus Macaca; species Macaca thibetana. The sequence goes on from NC_065579.1 coordinate 15,419,763, forward strand.
TTCTCTTGCCTCAGCCTCCCGAGTAGCTGGGATTACAGGCATGCACCACCACACCCAGCTAATTTTTTGTATTTTAAGTAGAAACGGTGTTTCACCATGTTAGCCAGGCTGGTCTTGAACTCCTGAACTCAGGTGACCCACCTACCTTGGCCTCCCAAAGTGCTGGGATTTACAGGGATGATCCACCTCACCCTGCCTCCCATGTAACTTTTTACAACAAAAGTGTAAAAGAGTTAAACAATGGAAATGCTTAGTAATTTGGTAACACTAACATGTTAAAGCTGTATTGGGCCGGGCGCAGTGGCTCAAGCCTGTAATCCCAGCACTTTGGGAGGCCGAGACGGGCGGATCACGAGGTCAGGAGATCGAGACCATCCTGGCTAACATGGTGAAACCCCATCTCTACTAAAAAAATACAAAAAAACTAGCCGGGCGAGGTGGCGGGTGCCTGTAGCCCCAGCTACTCGGGAGGCTGAGGCAGGAGAATGGCGTGAACCCGGGAGGCGGAGCTTGCAGTGAACTGAGATCCAGCCACTGCACTCCAGCCTCGGCGACAGAGCGAGACTCTGTCTCAAAAAAAAAAAAAAAAAAGCTATATTGCATATTTAGTTTCTTTGCCCCCCAACACTGCTTTAAAAAATCTCTAACTGAAGCCGGGCGCGGTGGCTCAAGCCTGTAATCCCAGCACTTTGGGAGGCCGAGACGGGTGGATCACGAGGTCGGGAGATCGAGACCATCCTGGTTAACACGGTGAAACCCCGTCTCTACTAAAAAATACAAAAAACTAGCCGGGCGAGGTGGCGGACGCCTGTAGTCCCAGCTACTCGGGAGGCTGAGGCAGGAGAATGGCGTAAACCCGGGAGGCGGAGCTTGCAGTGAGCTGAGATCCGGCCCCTGCACTCCAGCCTGGGCAGCAGAGCGAGACTCCATCTCAAAAAAAAAAAAAAAAAAAATCTCTAACTGAAAACAGTATCTTTACTACATAAAGGAAATAACTCAAAACTTTCACACATTTCTCATTATTCTAATTCCCCTTACCCCTCCCAACCCCACCTTTTCTTGAGACTGGGTTTTTGAGACTCTGTTGCCCAGGCTGGAGTGCAGTGTGGCATCATCATAGCTCACTGCAGCTTCAAACTCCTGGGCTCAGGCAATCCTCCTACGTCAGCTTCCCAAGTAGCTGGGACTAATGGTGCCCGGCACCACACTCAGCTAATTTTTTTATTTCTTGTAGAGATGGGGTCTCGTTATGTTGGACAGGCTGGCTTCGAACTCCTAGCCTCAAGCAATCCTTTAGCCTTGGTCTCCCTTAGCACTGGGATTACAGGTGTAAGCCATCATGCCCAGCCTAAATTTTTTATAGTAAACATGTATCGACTGCTATTATAATCAAGAAAAAACGCTGGGATGTGAGACGTAAGTTTAAAGATGCCATGTATAAAAAACAGAATTTCCGGCTGGGTGTAGTGGCTCATGCCTGCAATCTCAGCACTTTGGGAGGCTGAGGAGGGTGGATCACTTGAGGTTACGAGTTCAAGACTGTCCTGGACAATGTGGCAAAACCCTATCTCTACTAAAAATACAAAAATTAGCCGGGCATAGTGGCACTGTGCCTATAATCCCAGCTACTTAGGGGGTTGAGGCAGGAGAATCGCTTGAGCCTGTGAGGCGGAGGTTGCAGTGAGTTGAGATCGTGCCACTGCATTCCAGCCTAGGTGACAGAGGGAGACTCTGTCTCAAACAAACAAACAAACAAAAAAAAGAAAGAAAAAAAGCAGAATTTCCTATATATAAAATGTTGTTTTGTCCTTACAAAGTTCTCCCAATTTCTATAGAGTCACATAATTTTTATTTATTTTACATTTTTTTTGAGGAGATGGGGTCTTGCTATGCTGCCCAGGTTAGACTTAACTCTTGGCCTCCTCCAGTACCCTGCCCAGATTTGCATAATTTTGAATTTATACTAGAAAACCAGAAACATACAAAAATATTCTGGAGGTTAGTGATTATATTATATTAAGAGGACAGGCAGAATATAATAAGAACTATGAGCAGCTTTAGGAGTTAAGTGTGTATTTTAACAAATTTTTTGTTTTTTTGAGACGGAGTCTCATTCTGTCACCCAGGCTGGAGTGCGGTGACATGATCTTGGCTCACTGCAACCTCTGCCTCCCGGGTTCAAGTGATTCTCTTGCCTCAGCTTCCCTAGTAGCTGGGATTATAGGTACCCGCCACCAGGCCCAATTTTTGTAGTTTTAGTAGAGACGGGGTTTCCCCATGTTGGCCAGGCTAGTCTTCAACTCCTAACCTCAAGTGATCCACCCACCTTGGCCTCCCAAAGTGCTGGGATTACAGGCATGAGCCACCACACCTGGTCAATTTTTTTTTTTAAAGCTGTCTGACAACAGGACTTCTTACAAATATCCCCGTTGTCAATGAAAAGCTGATACTTCCTTTTTTTTTTTTTTTTTGAGATGAAGTCTCACTCTGTCGCCAAAGCTGGAGAGCAGTGGCACAATCTCGGCTCGCTACAACTGCTGCCTCCTGGGTTCAAGCAATTCTCTTGCCTCAGCCTTTTATAGGCATGAGGCACTGCATCCGGCCAAAACTGCTACTTTCTACTTTTCTTTTTCAAGGATCTCTCCTAACTTAGCCTTCACCTTACTTCTCTCTTCCAGAAAGACTTAGAAACATAAATGCTTTCCTTTCTTGTTATGCAAAACAGAGAATTTCAGAAATTTAGGTTGAAGAATTTAGGAATTTACTTAAAGAACAAAAGGGTTTACTAAAGAAGTCCTGAAAGGATTTTGCCAAGGGAGGTCACAAGGATTAGAATACCTGCAAGTTTCACTGCTTTCGCTGCTCTCTGTGTTCCCACCTAATTGATTACTATTTTTAGCCCCATTTTCCTGCTTTGGATCTTGCTGTTCTTCAGGTAGCAGCAACAAGGCATTTCTGAGACATATGGCTGCAAACTCCATACTGGCTACAGGAATGGCCGAAGACTGCCCATCACTTAAAAGAACAAAACCAAATTAGCTAAGTGGATAAAAGATTTTAAAATAAGGCTTTTTTATTATGAGGAACAAAACCAATAGATAATAAATGAAAGCTATGCCTTTTAATAGGTAGAAATTTTAATATAAGCAGTTGTAAAAGCATGCTAAATAACCCAAATCCTAAGTATAGGTTGCAAATAGTATAAATAATGGGTTGCAAGTATATAAATTACATACACTGTGTCTCTAGGAATGAGACCAAGGAGAGACAATTTGATGTACACAATGTTAATGTTAACATACTAGAGAAACTGCAGACAAGGGCAACTGTAATGAGGGCAAGGAGCGGTATATTAAGAATGGGATGAAAGGGAAAAAAATAGATTTTCACACTTGAGCCTTACTTTGGTTGATCCTTGCTTTCAAAAATGCCTCTATACACTTTGAAACAGCAACATTACTTTTTGTCTTATAATTTCATTGACACTTTATACAACTTTCTGTTGGTTTGATATGCCCAAATAGAATCTTTATTAGGGAAAAACAAAATTTTGAAAAGTAGTAACAACTTTGAAATGGCTTTAAAACTTTGAAATGCTTTATCATAATAGTTTTAAAAAATATTCCTGCATCATAGTTTAACTAAATTAAGACTAAATTATCGTGTATCAGATATTTTCTATACTTTGGAAACACTTTTAAATGGCAGAGAACAATTTTGTTCTTTGACAAAAACAAATTAAGGCAGTTAATTATTTACAAAGTTTGCCACTTTACAAATAATGGCAATTCCAAATTGTCAAACGAACGTTATACATGTTGCAGCTTCTATACTGCTTTGGTTGCTTTATGTTTTCATACACCTTTTTTCTTCCAATAGTAAGAATTCACTTTCATGTATTTTCAGTCCTAGGGAACTATAAGAAAATACCTAAATGAAAAGTATCAATGATAACCAAAACTACATAAAAAGGAGATACCAAGATGCCCTCTTCTGGACATTCTTAATAATGGCACTGAACAGACTAGGGTTTCCTAGGCCATCAATAATTACAGTACCCATGGATGTAATAAACCAAAATCACGTTAGATAACATTCACTATGGACCTATACATGAGGGTCTGTTTGTTGAAATAGCAATAAACCTAGTTACAAAGTGGGTACTCCTATGCAATGATAAATCCTAAGCATACTTTTATATATAAGTAACATTATGTAAACTAGTATTAAATATATATACTTTTTCTTTGCAAAATACTTACTTATAAACAGTATTCTGTATAGACTGTGATGCCAAAACTATTTTACGATGATAGCCTTGACCAACAATAGACTGTACAATTCCTTTTTTGCTGGGAAGGCCTTTAGTTTCTTGTTCAGAGGTCTACAAAATACAAATAATTTCCAGTAAATTCTAGGGAATTGTAAGATGTGGTATAAAAAATGGGGGAATACCTCTCACAATTACTCTAAATTTAAGAAAGTTCTTAAAATCAACGAGGACTTTTTTTGGTGATAATGGAAACATGTTTGGTATTAGTGGAAAAAGTACGTAAGGCTGAAAATCTGGGATATATGCTACATTTTGTTTACATGAGATTGGAGAAAATTCTAAGAACAAAATCCAATTCAATTATGTCCCCAAAATTTATTCAGAATTATTTACTTAGAATATTCTATACCTCCAGTGCCATGCTACATATTACAGGTACTTTGATATCAGAGTAAGGAAAATGAGAGCCTAAAATACAGTGTAAAAGAAAAGTGAAGCAGCTCCACTTCCTAAAACACAGATCATTTCCTTCTTAATTCAAAGTATTAATTACATTGTCAACAATATATAAACTTTAATAAGCTGTATTTGGTAAAAATTTACATGGACACAATACTTGCCTTTTAGGACATTAAAATTCCCAAACCAAATGAATAAATATTAAACTGAAAATAATAAAAGCTACTTACACATACATAGTTACTTTAGGATATCTGATTAAGATATATTATCTCACGACAGAGCTCACAGTGATAATTTCATTTATCACCCCCCTTCATTCTAAGCCTCTAATTTGGTTGGGTGCAGTGGCTCATGCCTGTAATCCCAGCCCTTTGGGAAGCTGAGGCAGGAGGATCACTTGAAACCAGGAGTTCCAGACCAGCCTGGGCAACATAGTAAGACCCTGTATCTACCTTTTTTTTCTCCTTTCTTTTTTTTTTTTTTTTTTTTTTTAAAGACAAGGTCTAGCTCTGTTGCGCAGGATGGAGTAGTACAATGGCATGATCTCGGCTCACTGCAACTTCTACCTCCTGGGCTCAAGTGATCCTCCTGCTTCACTTTCTCAAGTAGCTGGGACTACAGGTACAGGTGCGTGCCACCATGACCAGCTAATTTTTCTATTTATTTTTTTAGAGGCAGGGTTTTGCCAAGTTGCCGAGGCTGGAAATTTTTTTTTCTTTTTTTTTAAGACAGAGTCTCACTCTGTCGCCCAGGGTTGGGTGCAGTGGTGTAGTCTCGGTTCACTGCAACCTCCACCTCCTGGGTTCAAGTGATTCTCTTGCCTCAGCCTCCCGAGTAGCTAGGATTACGGGCGCCTGTCACCACACCCGGCTAATTTTTGTATTTTAGTAGAGACAGGGTTCCACCATGTTGGCCAGGTTGGTCTCAAACTCCTGACCTCAAGTGATCCACCCACCTCGGCCTCCCAAAGTACTGAGATTACAGGTGTGAGCTACCATGTCCAGCCAGGAAAAATCTTTTATTATTATTATTATTATTATTATTATTATTATTATTATTGAGATGGAGTATCACTCTGTTGCCCAGGCAGGAGTGCAGTGGCGCAATCTCGGCTCACTGCAACCTCCATTTCCCAGGTTCAAGCAATTCTGCTGCCTCAGCCTCCCGAGTAGCTGGGACTACAGGCGTGCACCACTGTGCCCAGCTAATTTTTGTATTTTTTTTAGAGTTGTTGGCCGTGTTGGCCACGCTGGTCTTGAACTCCTGACCTTGTGATCCACCCGCCTCAGCCTCCCAAAGTGTTGGGATTACTGGCGTGAGCCACTGTGCCTGGCTCGAAATTTTTTTTTTTTTTTTTTAGAGAGTCCTGCTCTGTCGCCCAGGCTGGAGTGCAGTGGCACAATCTTGGCTCACTGCAAGCTCCGCCTCCTGGATTCACGCCATCCTCCTGCGTCAGCCTCCCGAGTAGCTGGGACTACAGGCGCTCACCACCACGCCCGGCTATTTTTTTGTATATTTAGTAGAGATGGGGTTTCACCGTGTTAGCCAGGATGGTCTGGATCTCCTGATCTCATGATCTGCCCACCTTGGCCTCCCAAAGTGGTGGGATTACAGGCATGAGCCACTGTGCCCGGCCCCGAAAAACCTTTTTAATTTTTTTTTTTTTTGAGAAGGAGTCTCATTCTATCACCCAGGCTGGAGTGCAGTAGTGTTATCTTGGCTTACTGCAACCTCTGCCTCCCGGGTTCAAGCAATTCTCCTGCCTCAGCCTCCCAAGTAGCTAGGACTACAGGTGGGTGCCACCACATCCAACTAATTTTTTGTATTTTTAGTAGAGACGGGGTTTCACCATGTTAGCCAGGATGGTCTTGATCTCCTGACCTCCTGATCCACCCACCTCAGCCTCCCAAAGTGCTGGGATTACAGGCATGAACCACCACTCCAGGCCAAATCTTTTTTAATTTAAAAAATAAAACTAAGCTGGGCAAGGTGGCTCACACCTGTAATCCTAGCACTTTGGGAGGCTGAGGCAGGTGGATCGCTAGAGCCCAGGAACTTGAGACCAGTGTGGGTAATGTGGTGAAACTCCATCTCTACAAAGAAATACAAAAATTAGCCAGGTGTGGTCATGCATGCCCCAGCTACTAGGGAAGCTGAGGTGGGAAGATCACTTGACACCAAGGAGGTCAAGGCTGCAGTGAGCCATGATCACGCCACTGCACTCTAGCCTGAGTGACAGAGTGAGACCCTGTTTGAAAAATAAAACAAGTCTCTAATTTACCTGCAGGTGGAATCCCAAGTAGTTATCTTTTTTTTTTTTTTTGAGACGGAGTCTTGCTCTGTCACCCAGGCTGGAGTGCAGTGGCCGGATCTCAACTCACTGCAAGCTCCGCCTCCCGGGTTCACGCCATTCTCCTGCCTCAGCCTCCCGAGTAGCTGGGACTACAGGTGCCCGCCACCATGCCTGGCTAGCTTTTTGTATTTTTTAGTAGAGACGGGGTTTCACCGAGTTAGCCAGGATGGTCTCGATCTCCTGACCTCGTGATCCGCCCGTCTCGGCCTCCCAAAGTGCTGGGATTACAGGCTTGAGCCACCACACCCAGCCTCCAAGTAGTTATCTTATAATGACATCCAAATTATCACATACCAGAACAAACTGGAGTCAGTCAATATGAATTTGCAAAACTAATCTCTGCCCTGCAAAGTCTTTTCTCTAAACACAAATGTTTCTGTACTGTTACTTATTGCTTCTGAATGTAACTTATTATAGTCGCACTTCCATACATGACTTTTAATAAAGAACATACTACACAGTGCTAAAAAATACAATAAAACTGCTCTGATCAAAACTAGTTGTGTATAGAGAATGCCATGCAATGTTAATGAAAAAGTGGATATTTTAAACTATTATTGTGAGGACTTCCATTCTGACTTATTTTCCTAGTCGTGGTGATAAATTTACATTGATTCATCTATATTCTCTTGTCTTATTGCTAAGGCCACTTATTGCTAACTGATCCAAATGGCCAGATCTGAAGATGTAACAGATGAAAACAAACTGGCCCATGGTAGAATGTTCGGAACTAAAAAACGTACAATAATCCATGCCTTCAATCACCGATAGCCGGAAAGTGTGCCAGATCAGTTTTAAGGTAAAAGGATCATACAAAATTAAAATACTGAGACTATTTTTGTTTAGCAGATCTTTTCCCATATATTATACACTGCCCAGGTAAACACAAGCCTTGCCTCTGCCAAGTCTAAAATAATACGTACCAGATATTCAGGACAAAATGTCCTCCTTAGCATAAACAAGTTAATTTTTTAAAATCCAAAATGAATTTATTTCTGAAGGTACAAACTGCTTTGTTCAGCATACCTCCTGTCCTGACTTAACAAATTTTATGAAATTTTATTTGGAGTTTACAGTTACTCCTGTTGAGATTTGTCCTCTGATTTTATTAGTGTTTTGGGCTTGTTTTTACTGTTTTTTAGGTTACCCTAAAGTTTTTTTTTAGGAGGAAAAGCACAGTCAAAGATATTACTGGTGGCAAGTTTCCTATTAGCAGCACAAATTTTGTGTGTTCATGAAGTTATGGCAATCAAAAGTCATCTTTACCATTTTTAAAAAATTACAAATTTACAACTTTTCTAGGAAAAAAAAAAACAGGACTAGCAGCATATTAATATGGAAAATACTTATCCTCCCCTCCCACTCCTTCTCCTCTAGGGGAAGGGGGGGAGACCTCGTAAGCTCAATGGCTTCTGTAGAACAAACACAATCCCAAAAGTACTATTTCTAAAACCAGTTAATTTAAAAAGAAAATATTAAACTTTACAAAATCAAAATCTTTCTGGGAAAAGAAAAAAGTAACTCCCTGGTTTCCAGTAAATACCAAAGAAAGGCCCCCAACACTTAAATTTATAAACAGATTAAAGAGAATAGGCAATTTCTATTTGCTTCTTTTATCTTTAAGAAGTATAAATTCTACCTAGAACTGTTTATCAGTTAAGAATTAACCAATAAGAAAGTTGTCTTGCCGGGCACGGTGGCTCACGCTTGTAATCCCAGCACTTTGGGAGGACGAGGCAGGTGGATCACCTGAGGTCGGGAGTTCAAGACCAGCCTGACCAACATGGAGAAACCCCGTCTCTACTAAAAATACAAAATTAGCCGGGGTGGTGGCACATGCCTGTAATCCCAGCTGCTTGGGAGGCTGAGGCAGGAGAATCGCTTGAACCCGGGAGGCGGAGGTTGCGGTGAGCCGAGATCGAGCCATTGCACTCTAGCCTGGGCAAAAAGAGCAAAACTCTGTCTCAAAAAAAAAAAAAAAAGTAAGTTGTCTTTTAAAAAGCAAACTATAATTAAATAATTAAAGTCTTTGAAAGACAAATCACTCATCTCTTCCTCTATTGGTATACTCAAATCATAAACTACCTAAGTACCATGTATGAAAACTAGCAAACACACTTCTTTAATCCCCTTAGTTCTTGTACTTCTCAGAAACTGCTGTGCAGCAGGAGAGCCTCAACATCACCTATGGCAGGCATGCAAGGTAAAACCTCCAGGTATCATATCTTCCCAATGTTTCACAGCAAGGGCAGGGGGTGGGGTAGCAAATGGAAGATACACACATCTGGTAATTCTGATACAACTCATCTTTCCCCTATCTCCTATTGATCCCTCCCAAATTGAAATTCAAAAAGCTTCCACCAACTGCCATTTGGAGATAATCTAAGCATGGACATCAATGTAAACTGGCCTATTCGCATAGCTACCATGGGCAATCATGTGTCAGAGAGAAACAGCCTTGTGTAATCCACAAACTCTGTATCATTTACTGAAACCAAAGTAAAACCCTCAGGCATTGAAGAAACTGCAGTTCTTTCCACGTTGAATTATCAGACCTTTTCTAATTATCAGGCTACACAACACTATTCTTTCTTTTTTTTTTTTTTTGAGATGGAGTCTGGCTCTGTCGCCCAGCCTGGAGTGCAGTGGCCGGATCTCAGCTCACTGCAAGCTCCGCCTCCCGGGTTCACGCCATTCTCCTGCCTCAGCCTCCCGAGTAGCTGGGACTACAGGCGCCGCCACCTCGCCCGGCTAATTTTTTGTATTTTTTTAGTAGAGACGGGGTTTCACCGGGTTAGCCAGGATGGTCTCGATCTCCTGACCTCGTGATCCGCCCGTCTCGGCCTCCCAAAGTGCTGGGATTACAGGCTTGAGCCACCGCGCCCGGCCACAACACTATGCTTACGCCAGCAGATGGCATGGCTCCTGAGCCCTGGAGCAGCTAGCAGACCACTGTTCCAACATACATGACTTTATCACTGGCTTCAACTCTTTAATGTTGCCACACTTACTTACCAAGAATGAGAATGTTAACAAATGACTTTATACATTTTTATTTTTTTTGAAACAGAGTCTCGCTCGGTTGCCTAAGGTGGAGTACAGAGGCTCTATCTGGTCTCACTCCAACCTCCACCTCCCAGGCTCAAATGATCTTCCCACCTCGGCCTCTTGAATAGCTGGGACTACAGGCACTCGGTGCCACACCTAATAATTTTTTGTAGAGATGTGGGTGTCTCACTGTGTTGTCTAGTCTGGTCTTGAACTCCTGAGCTCAAGAGATCCACCCACCTCGGCCTCTCAAAGTGCTTGGATTACAGGCATGAGCCATTGCGCCCGGCCATCAAATGACTTTTTGAAACTAAATTTTTTTTCACCAGTGGTTAAGGAAGACTACATATACATTTCACTGAAATCAAAAGAAAAGAATGACCATCATCATTCTCTTTTTAACCTTCACGCCTGTAATCCCAGCACTTTGTAATCCCAGCACTTTGGGAGGCTGAGGTGGGTGGATTGCCTAAGGTCAGGAGTTCAAAACCAGCCTGGGCAACATGTTGAAACCCTGTCTCTACTAAAAATACAAAATTAGCTGGGCATGGTGGCATGTGTATGTAGTCCCAGCTATTCGGGAGGCTGAGGCAGGAGACTTGCTTGAATCCTGGAGGTGGAGGTTGCAGTGAGCTGAGATTGTGCCATTGCACTCCAGCCTGGGCACAAGAGAGAAACTCCATCTCAAAAAAAAAAAATTAAAGAAAAAAAAAAGAGAATGATGTCTTATGTATGTTTCCAAGGTTTTTTTTTTTCTTTAACATTCCATTTAGTAAGTGGGGGGAAGATAGGGTTCAAAAAGATACCCAAGTAGCACTCACCCCCTTATTGGCAGCAATGCAGCATTCAGCCAGCCGTAGCCAGAGGCGAGGATTTGCATGATAAACCTGAACAGCTTCAATCAGACATTCGAAGGCAGCAAGAGGCCTTCCAATGTGAAGAAGCTGAATTCCACAGTTATACAGCAACTCATATCTCTTATTGGTTAGTAACGTACACATGGGTCTTCCTGAAAATTTTTTGCCTAGTGATAAAAATTAGATAAGAATACATCATTAGATTTAAAGTAATAGTAACCTTGAAAACATTTACTCCATTAAGTACTTAGACACTACCACGTTTAACACCAATAATCCTGATCTGAGTTATAATGGCTCTCAACAATGGTGGTCTCCGTCCTCAACCCCACAAATATTCTCCAGAGTCATCTCAGTTGTCTACACTGGCAGAGCCAGAGATGTCTCTTCTCATTTGCCAGCTCCTCAGGCAACAAAGCTCCAGGAAGGCAAAGATAAGAGATGGGACCCACTCTCACTCCTTTGAACCTTATCCTACTTTTCTACATTTTTACTTTATTCTCTTTTATTTTTTACTTTTATTTTTGTAGAGATGGGGGTCTCACTATGTTGCCCAGGCTGGTCTTGAACTCCTGGACTGAAGTGATCCACCTTGGCCTCCCCTAAATGTTGGGATTACAGGCATGAGCCATCTTGCCTAGCCAATATTTTTAGAGTCTGTATGAAGTTTCCACTTTTTAAAATTTTTGGCTGGGCTCAGTGGCTCACGCCTGAGCTCAACTCCTCAGGCTCAACTCCTGACCTTGTAATCCACCCGCCTTGGCCTCCCAAAGTGCTGGGATCCACCCGCCTTGGCCTCCCAAGTGCTGGGATCCAGCACTTTGGGAGGCCAAGGCGGGTGGATTACAAGGTCAGGAGTTCAAAACCAGCCTGGCCAACACAGTGAAACCCCGTCTCTACTAAAAATACAAAAATTAGCCAGGCATGGTGGCGCGTGCCTGTAGTCCCAGCTACTTGGGAGGCTGAGGCAGGAAAACTGCTTGAACCTGGGAGGTGGAGGATGCAGTGAGCCAAGATCACGCCACTCCAGCTTGGGAAACAGAGTGAGACTTCATCTCAAAAAAATAAAATAAAATAAAATAAAATAAAAATTTCATCTTGGTTAACCATTTTATTGCCATGTGTTATCATCTATTCAATGTTTCAGTCAACCTTGATTTATAATACATTTGGCATCAATTAAATAGGTTATTATTATTATTATTTTTGAGACAGAGTCTCGCTCTGTCGCCCAGGCTGGAGTGCAATGGTGCCATCTCGGCTGACTGCAAGCTCCGCCTCCCAGGTTCACGCCATTCTCCTGCCTCAGCCTCCCGAGTAGCTGGGACTACAGGCGCCTGCCACCATGCCTGGCTAAATTTTTTGTATTTTTTAGTAGAGACGGGGTTTCACAGTGTTAGCCAGGATGGTTTCGAACTCCTGACCTCGTGATCCGCCCGCCTTGGCCTCCCAAAGTGCTAGGATTACAGGCGTGAGCCACCACACCCAACCTAAATAGGTTATTATTTTTAAAAGCTAAATAATTGTTTGATTTTAGGCATTTCAGATCAAGGATCCATATGATAATGCATATTAAAGGATCAATGTGAGGAAATTGCTTAAAGACTGTCAGATGCTGCCAGTAGTATCACATGTAAAACTCTGCAAAGAATCTATAATAAGCCAGGCACAGTGGCTCATGCTTGTAATTCCAGCACTTTGGAAGACTGAGGCGGGAGGATCACTTAAGCCCAGGAGTTCCAAACCAGCCTGGGCAACACAGCGAAACCTTATCTTTACAAAAAACACAAAAATTAGCCAGGTACAGTGGCATGTGTCTATAGTCCCAGCTACTCAGGAGGCTGAAGTGGAAGGGTCACTTGAGCCCAGGAGGCACAAGTTGAAATGAGCTGAAATCGCACCATTGCACTCCAGCTGGGTGACAGAGCTAGACTCTGTCTCAAAAAAAAAAAAACAAAACTATAATAAACCTAGTTTGGCACAGTCATGTTGTGACTAATCAAACATTCTGTTACATAACACTACCATAGGGAATTTTTTCAAATCGATGAAAAATGGAATGCAACTTAAATTTCTGGAAAATTCAAAATTACTCTTAACATCTTGTTACTGCTATTCAAAGTAGCATTATCTATTAAAAATCCCCAGAGCCAAACTTGTTGGGTAAGATCAGAGTTAACTATATGTAAGCCTATATGGTGGGTATTTTAACCACATTCATGCTTTTTAAATCATGCTTTTCTGATGTAGTAAATACAAACTGTACCCCAGTACTGGGCTTACCTGGATCAGTGCTACCTGCACTGAGCTGTGCACAGACATTATCATTCTCCTGCAGAGCCTTTTTAAAGTAGAATATTCCCAAATTGTGCTTGCTCATGGCAAAATGGATGCAACCAAGGTTATTCCAGAACATGCATCTCAAGCATTCACCTGAAAAAAATGCAAATAAATTTGTCCACAGAAAAATTTTAATGTTGGTGTCCCTCAGACAAGAATTGGGCTCGTCTTGCATGAGTTAACACTGTTACCATTCCACTTACTTCCTAAAGAACAGTTCACAAGGTATTTGAAATTTAGGAAATATCTGAAAAAATTTAAAATTCCTTTTAAAATCTATTTTGTTAAAGTTCATAAAAATTATTTTTAAAAACCAGTCTTATTTTGTTAGTCTAATTTTGTACTGATTTTTTTTTCCTTTTTAAAAACAATTTTTAAAATAGACGGGGTCTCACTATATTGCCTACCCTGGTTTCAAACTCCTGGGCTCAAGCAACACCTTCCACCTTGGCTTCCCAAAGTTCTGGGATTACAGGCATGAGCCACCATGCCCAGCTAATTTTTAGTAACTGTAGACAAATGATACAAAAATGCAAAAGACAAAATATGTTCATCAGTAATATAATGTATACGCATTGCATCCACCAATGAAATATTATGTAGAAATTAGAAACAAGGAAGCAAGTATATATGGAAACAACCAAAGTATATTAAGTGAATAGCAAGAATATATAGAAAAGAACAGAGTGAGGCTGGGTATGGTGGCTCACGCCTGTAATCCCAGCATTTTGGGAGGCTGAGGAAGGTGGATCACTTCGGGTCAGGAGTTCGAGATCAGCCCAGCCAACAAGGTGAAACGCCACCTCCACTAAAAACACAAAAATTAGCCGGGCATAGTGGAGGGCGCCTATAATCCCAGTTGCTCAGGAGGCTGAGGCAGGAGAATTGCTTGGGCCTGGGGGGCAGAGGCTGCAGTGAGCCGAGATCGCACCACTGCACTCCAGCCTGGGTGACAGAGTAAGACTGTCTCAAAAAAAAAAAAAAAAAAAGAACAGAACAGAGTATGCTTGTTAAACCGTAAGTCTCCACTGATTTTAATTTACACTTCTTTAAATACCATTGCAGCTAAGCATCTTCTCATGTTTGGGAATTTGTATTTTTCAGCCTATGTTGCCTCTTCTTGTCTTTCACCCTTATTATTTTTTTTCTTTCTCTGAGACAGGGTCTCCTTCTGTCGCCCAGGCTAGAGTGTGGTGGCATAATTAGGGCTCACTGCAGCCTCGACCTCCTGGGCTCAAGCAATCCTCATGCCTTGGCCTCCTAAGTACCTGGGACTACAGGCGTGGGCCACCATGCCCAGCTAATTTTTAAATTTTTTTGCAGAGATAGGGTCTCACTTTGTTGCCCAGGCTGGTCACAAACTCCTGGAATCAAGTGATCCTCCTGTCTCGACCTCCCAAAGTGCTGAAATTACAAGAGTGAGCACCATTCCTGGCCGATCTATTTCTTTATTTGGTTACAGATGTTTTTTCTGTTGGTTATTAGTTGTTTTGTATGTTATAGAAACCTTCTGTCACATCTGTTTCAAATATTCCTGCCCACCTGTTTGTTATCTGTTTTGTGACTTGGTTCAGTATGTGTATGTGTGTTTACATTTTTAATCATAAAATGTTTAACATTTCAATGTGGTCAAATTTAGCAATGTTTTCTAAACTCTATGGTACTTAGATTTAGATTTTGGAAAATGTTTACTCAAGCCTTCCCCATCACAAAATTAAAATATTCATCCAAGTTTTGTCTTACTGCTTTTATTTATTTTTAAATGTTAATCCTTCATCTCTCTGAATTTTATTTTGGTGTAATGAAAGTAATCTAAGTGTTAATTTTTTTTCCTTTTTTTTTTTTTTCCTGAGACGGTGTCTCACTCTGTTGTGCAGTAGTGCAATTTCAGCTCACTGCAACTTCCACCTCCTGGGTTCATGCCATTCTCCTGCCTCAGCCTCCCCAGTAGCTGGGACTACAGGCACCCGCCACCCCACCTGGCTAATATTTTATATTTTTAGTAGAGATGAGGTTTCACGATGTTAGCCAAGATGGTCTCGATCTCCTGGCCTCGTGATCTGCCCGCCTCAGCCTCCCAAAGTGCTGCAATTACAGGTATGAGTCACCGCGCCCGGCCTTTAATATTTTTCTTCTAAACAGCTACCCAAACATTCTAAAACAACAGCCCTTAATGGTATAAAATGCCTGACTAGAATGACAAAATTAATAATCAGGATATTTAAGGTTTAGCACTAAAAACTAAAGGTAATCTTCTGACATGTTTTTAAATTAAGCAACGACAATATTTAAAAAAGAAACACAAGGCTGAGCTCGGTGGCTCACGCCTGCAATCCCAGCATTTTGGAATCCTAAGTAGCTGGAATTTCAGGTGCACACCATCATGCCCAGCTAATTTTTGTATTTTGTGTAGAGACGGGGTTTCTCCATGTTGGCCAGGCTGGTCTTGAACTCCTGACCTCAAGTGATATGTTGGCCTCGGTCTCCCAACGTGCTGGGATTATAGGTGTGAGCCACCCTGCCTGGCCATCTTTATTTATTAATTTATTTTCAGAGACAAGGCCTTGTTCTGTTGCCCAGGCTGGAGTGCAGTGGCATGATCATGATTCACTGTAGCCTCGAACTCCTGGTCCTCCTGCCTTGGTCTCCCAAAGCATTAGAATTACAGGCATGAGCCACCGCTTCCAGCTCCTGCCTCCAATTTAAAGACTGACAATGTCAATACTGAGATCTACATCAAGAAAATCCTAAGCAAAAATTTCTCAAAGTATATTATCTTTTTAGTTTGAGGGATCATTGCATGTTGTGTTAGTGGACCTCTGAGGAGAAACTATGACAATGAAAACAAAACACTAAAATCGAGCAGAATTAGAAATGGGAATTTAGAAGAGAAATAATACCCACAAGAGAATTATAAGGAACAAAGGGCCTTTCTCCATCTTCCATCACTCCTGTGAACTGAAAGGGTAAATAGGGGAAGATCTGAGTATGTTTGCATGTGTATTCTGTGTGTGTATCTGAATAGAATCCAAAACAAAACAAGACAAAACAAACCAAAAAACATATTAATTGTCTGCATTTTAAACTTGAGGCAAAACATACATTTTCAACAGTTTATCCTCATTTCTTGAATAAGTGATTTTCCTTCTCCTGCCCCATCAAATACTGATGATATAAACCTAAATGACAGTCACAATTTTTACTTTCATGTTACCATTAATATCAAGGGATTTATAAGACTTTTTAAATAGAAGAAAGAATATGTAATAATACTTATTTTCCTAGCTTTATAGAAAGATTTTTGATATAGTTAATGATCTAAATAAGTCATATTAATTGGGTAAGTTACAGAAAAAAATTATATTATTAACTGCCTTTATGGCAGAAAGAAATAAAAACATTATATTATTCACTTAAAAGATCTCACTTTTCCGGTACAGAGAGTAATTCACTAAAAAAAAAAAAAAAAAAAAAAAAAAAAGAAAGAAAGAAAGAAAAAAAGTCTACTTTATAAAGCAAAAGTCCAAGGATCTTATAAAAACAAATTAAAGGGCCAGGTGCGGTGGCTCATGCCTGTAATCCCAGCACTTTGAGATGCTGAGGCGGGTGGGTCACTTGAGGTCAGGAGTTTGATACAGCCTGGGCAACATGGTAAAACCCTGTCTCTACCAAAAAATGCAAAAATTAGCTGAGCATGTGGTGCGTGCCTGTAATCTCAGCTACTCAGGAGGCTGAGGTGGGAGAATCGCTTGAACCCAGGAGGGAGGTGGAGGTTGCAGTGAGCCAAGATGTTGTCACCACTGCATTCCAGCTTGGGCGACCAAGCAAGACTCTGTCAAAAAAAAAAAAAAAAAAAAAGGAAGGAAGAAAGGGAAAAGAGGGAAGGAAGGAAGTGAAGGAGGGAGGGAGGGACAAGAAAAGAAGGGAAAGAAGGAAGGAAGGGAGGGAGGGAAAAGAAAAGAAAAGAAGGGAAAGAAGGAAGGAAGGAAGGAAGGGCAGGACGGCAGGCAAGTCAGGTTAAAGAAAAAAGAAAAGCTATCTGGGCCAGGCACAGTGGTGCACGCCTGTAATCCCAGTACTTTGGGAGACCGAGGTCAGCGGATCACTTGAGCCCAGGAGTTTGAGATCAGCTTGAGCAACATAATGAGACCTTGTTTCTACAATAAGTAAGCCAGGCATGATGGTGCATGCCTACAGTCCCAGCTACCTGGGAGGCTGAGGTGGGAGGATCACTTGAGCTCAGGAGGTTGAGGCTGTAGTAAGCTGTGATTGTGGCACTGCACTCAGCCTGGGCGACAAAGCAAGACTATTTTAAAAAAAAAAAAAAAGAAGGTGCAAGGATGCGGGGAGGGGAGGAAAGCGATCCAACCCGGAAAAGTAAAAAAAGGAAAGAAAGCAAAGTAAAAGAAAGAAGTAATGAGGTTTCTTCTAAAGTAGAAACAGGATGGAAATTTTTGCAGTAGAAATATTAAAACATTTTCATTAAAAAGTGAGCATAAATCATCGGCCGGGCGCGGTGGCTCAAGCCTGTAATCCCAGCACTTTGGGAGGCCGAGACGGGTGGATCATGAGGTCAAGAGATCGAGACCATCCTGGCTAACACAGTGAAACCCCGTCTCTACTAAAAAATACAAAAAAAAACTAGCCGGGTGAGGTGGCGGGCGCCTGTAGTCCCAGCTACTCGGGAGGCTGAGGCAGGAGAATGGCGTGGACCCAGGAGGCGGAGCTTGCAGTGAGCTGAGATCCGGCCACTGCACTCCAGCCTGGGAGACACAGCGAGACTCTGTCTCAAAAAAAAAAAAAAAAAAAAAAAAAAAAAGAGCATAAATCACTTGAAAGACTGGGTGTTGGGAGCTGGACAAGCAAGAAGGGGTAGAAGAGTCAGGCAAAAAAAGTTAAAATTTCACAATTTTCTTTTACCTGTTTTCATGAATCCTGGATGCTCAGCAATGTTTGAACTATTTAATAGCTTCACAGCTTTTCGATAATTACCTCGTAAGTACTCAAAATTGCTTTTAAGAAAGAGAGAGGGTGCAGACTGTAGAGAAAATATAAAAGTTACTGATAATTTGTTTTCAGATGCCTAATGTAAGATCTTAATTATACTGTTGTACTGACATGTGTTCAAAACCATAAATGAATTAAGTCATAGTCACAAAAAACTATATAGTCTCTAAATGTTTCATTGCTCTCACAATCTAAAAAATTGAACCTGTCAGAGAGCACTTGGTAAAAAGAATTACTAAGGGTCCACCTGAAAAAATAAATATAGGTATATGTATATGTATAAGAATACAGTCTGGGCCAGGCACGGTGGCTCACGCCTGTAATCCCAGCACTTTGGGAGGCCGAGGAGGGCGGATCACGAGGTCAGGACATCGAGACTATCCTGGCTAACACGGTGAAACCCAGTCTCTACTAAAAATACAAAAAATTAGCTGGGCATGATGGTGGGCGCCTGTAGTCCCAGTTACTCGGGAGGCTGAGGCAGGAGAATGGCGTGAACCTGGGAGGCGGAGCTTGCAGTGAGCCGAGATCACGCCACTGCACTCCAGCCTGGGCGACAGAGCGAGACTCCGTTTCAAAAAAAAAAAAAAAAAATACAGTCTGTAGATTATCAACTGATTGTGTTCATCTACTATACGACTAACTGAAAACCAATTTGACAGCACAATCTATGTCCTTCATTTTAATAGTTATTAGAGAGACTGGTGATCTTTCTTACTTTCTAGGATACAAATGCACCTTTCATTAGCACCTACAGAGATATAAATAATCAAATACTTTTCCAAATAGGAAAAAAAAAGTGTCATTCTACAAATGGAAGAATTTTTCAACAGAATGCCTTATTGGCAAGCACTAATCTTGCTGTTCCAAGATTATTATTTTGAATTGTAGATCACTTTTCACTTCTCCTAAGAATCCTCATGGTGGAGAACCCTCTAGATAGTACTACCTGTTTAGAGTACAAAAGCATGCAGAGAGCTCTGGAGACTAAACATCCATCCAGAAGGACATCTGGAATCCTGATTGATTGATTGATTGACTGAGACGGAGTCTTGCTCTGTCGCCCAGGCTGGAGTACAGTGACACGATCTCAGCTCACTGCAACCTCCACCTCCTGGGTTCAAATAACTCTCCTGCCTCAGCCTCCTGAGTAGCTGGGATTACAGGCATGTGCCACCACGCCGGGCTAATTCTCCTGCCTCAGCCTCCTGAGTAGCTGGGACTACAGGCGCATGCCACCACACCCGGCTAATTTTCGTATTTTTAGTAGAGGTGGGGTTTCACCATGTTGGTCAGGCTGGTCTCGAACTCCTGACTTTGGGATCTGCCTGCCTCAGCCTCCCAAAGGGCTGGGATTACAGGCGTGAGCC
The DNA here is from genome assembly GCF_024542745.1 of Macaca thibetana thibetana. Taxonomy (NCBI): domain Eukaryota; kingdom Metazoa; phylum Chordata; class Mammalia; order Primates; family Cercopithecidae; genus Macaca; species Macaca thibetana. Next base: position 15,439,473 of record NC_065579.1, read on the forward strand.
ACCGTGCTCGGCCTAATTTTTTTATTTTAGTAGAGATGGGGCTTCCCCATGTCGGCCAGGCTGGTCTCGAACCCCTGACCTCAGGTGATTTGCCTGCTTCAGCCTTCTGAAGAGCTGGGATTACAGGCATCAGCCATCACACCTGGCCTATGTATTCACTTAATTTAGCAACAGGCTTTCCTTCTAAATCCGAGTTTATCCTTTGCTCTGCCTCCCGCCCATCCCAAAGTTCTGGTCACTAAGGAAACAAGGGTTTTCAGCACTTATCCTTAGTGGTAGCTATTCCTTCTGAAGTTTTCGCTGATTTAGGATGACTATTACACTGAATTATAATAATTTTCATTTGTCTTTCCTCTATGACTATGGTCTCCTTTAAAGCAGGAATTATGTCTTTTATCATTTAAAAAAAAGGTCTGATAATGGCTGGCTGGCTGGCTCACTGGGCTTCTCCCTCTTAGGCTCAGGTCTAGGCCACAATTGTTATAAAAAATCACTAGCATATTAACTAACTCAGTGACTAATCTGGATCCTGCCTGAGATTTTTAACCATATTTTCTCATGGCTTTATACTTCTAAATTTATAGTTTTCCTAGAAGCATCAAGATTGTTCACAATTTTGTTTCTTTCCTACACCATCTTAAAAATTATCAATGAAAGATTAGGGTGGAGGGAGTAGAAGGAAGAAGTAATTCTATTTCAAATACTTTAGTACTAGTTAAACTGAAGGTACTGTCAAGCCAAAAGTCATTTGGAAGGGGCAGGTTTTGGCTACAACTTGACTGTTAGATTTTTAATAAAAAAATTTTTTTTTTTTGGACATGGTCTCACCCTGTCACCCAGGCTAGCCTGCAATGGCACAATCTCAGCTCACTGCAACTTCTGCTTCCCGGGTTCAAGCGATCCTCCCACTTCAGCCTCCCCAGTGGCTCAGTGGCTGGGACTACAGGCACACACCACCACACCGGCTAATTTTTGTATTTTTAGTAGAGACAGGGTCTCATCATGTTGGTCAGGCTGGTCTTGAACTCCTCACCTCAGGTGATCCTCCCACCTCAGCCTCCCAAAGTGCTGGGATTACAGGTGAGTCATCATGCCTGGCCATAAATGTTTTGAGTATAATACTAAAAAATTCTAAAATAACCTAAACGTCTAATATTAGCAAAATGTTTAAGTGAATTGTGATAAACCAGTCACAGAACAATAGGCAGTTATTTAAAATGGTGGTTTTGAAGGTTACATAAAATAGAAAAGTGCTTGTTGTAATTTTAAGTAAAAAAAAATTAAACTACAGACACAGTATTATTACTACTTCCCAACTTTAAAACAGCAAGGTTCATATCTGGCAGTATATATAATAGACTAAGATAAATTATTTAAAACTGACAAATACCCATAGTCTAAATAAGAAAGACACAAATTGAAAAACAAAAGTACAGAAGAAACTTACATTTCCAGCTGTATTCATGACTGACTTGATTTCCCTTTTACATGCTTTCAGAGACTTCATTTGGATATAAGCTCGTACTTTGTACTGTCAAAGTGAAAATGTTACTACGTTAAGACTATGGTAGATTTACATAAAGTTTTACTTTCTAGTTAGGAAAATTAAACCCAATGTATTTACAACATAGTTATACTAATTACTTGCTAAAACAAGTTTGCAATTTTAGAAAATATGCTATTTTCACTGTACTCTTTGAATATACTTCAAAATACTAAAATCATGGTAGAATAAAAACTTGGCCAGGTGTGGTGGCTCACGCCTGTAATCCCAGTACTTCGGGAGGCTGAGGCAGGTGGATCACCTGAGGTCAGGAGTTTGAGACCAGCCTGGCCAACATGGTGAAACCCTGTCTCTACTAAAAATACAAAAAATTATCTAGGTATGGTGTCGCACGACTGTAATCCCAGCTACTCAGGAAGGCTGAGGCAGGAGAATCACTTGAACCTGGGAGGCGGAGGTTGCAGTGACCCGAGATTGCGCCACTGCACTGCAGCTTGGGTGACACAGCGAGACTCCGTCTCAAAAAACAAACAAAAAACTTAAATACTCAAGTTCCAGGCAAAAATCCTATCAGTCCTCTTCTGCACATGGCTAATGACGACTTTTTAAAATTCCAGTTGATTTTATCATGCAGTACATTCCCATGCCATTTCTCTCAAACTTTATTTATAGAGCAATTTAAATAAATTATATTATCCTCTTAAGCAAAATATATTTACGATAAATGTGCTTCTAAACTACAGTACTTCAAAAGACAAACAAATATATGCACCTTGAATTACTGACTGCTTCCAATGATCTATCTCATTGCTTCATTTGTCCTAACTACAATTAAATGTATGTGATGTATTGCCCCCCTTTAAAATTTACACTACCTGATGTATCTTTGATTTTGCAGCTTCTATTAGAGCTCCACTTTCAGCTTTATGATTAGATCCATCTTTGTTGTTGTTATTACCAGTCTGCAGGGTGATGAGACAAAGTTTATAAAAATTAAATATTTTTGACCACAATTTAAATCAGTGATTTCCAAGTGAGGTAACCTAAATTACCTAGAGAGCATTTTCAAAATGTAGAATTTGTGGGGCATGGTGGTTCACGCCTGTAATCCCAGCACTTTGGAAGGCTGAGGTGGGCGGATCACTTGAGCCCAGGAGATCGAGACCAGCTTGAGTAACATGGCAAAATCCCATCTCTACAAATACAAAAATTAGCTGGGCATGGTGGCATGTACCTGCAGTCCCAGCTACTCAGGAAGCTGAGGTGGGAAGATTGCCTGAGCCCAGGAGATTAAGGCTGCAGTGAGCCGTGACTGTGCTACTATACTCCAGCCTGAGGTGGCAGAGTAAGACCCTGTCTTTAAAAAATGCAGAATCCCAGGTCCCACTCCTAGAGACTGAGGTTCAGTAGTCTAGAGTGGGTGACAGGAAGCTCTACTCATGAGAAGCTCACAGTAGAACGTAATGAACATAACGTAACGATGAGCTGGTTTTATTTATTTGCTAAGTTTAATTTTTCATAGAGACAGGGGTCTCCCTGTGTTGCCCATGCTCATGTCAAACTCCTGGGCTCAACTGATTCAAAGTGCAATCACTTTGTAACAGTCTTGTATAGGGTTAAATATAGAGTTAAGATACCATATAACCCAGTGATTCTACTCCTAAATATTATATCTAAGATAATTGAAAACATATATCCCTACAAAATTTTTACATGAATGTTCATAGAAGCACTATATATAATAACCAAAAAGTAGAAAAGAACCCAAATGTCCACCAACTTATAAAGAAATTTTTAAAATGTGGCATATTCATATAATGAATGGAATATTATTCAGCCACAAAAGGCATGAAGTACATGAAAAAAAAAAAGTATATGCTACAATATGGATGAAGCTTGAAAGCATAGTAAAAAAATACCAGTCACAAATGGCTGCATATTATGATTCCATTCGTATATAATGTCCAGACGGTAAATCCAGAGACAGTAAGTAGATTAATGGCTGCTTAGGGCTCAGGAAAGGGGGAAATGGGGAGTGACTGCAAATGGTACAGGGTTTCTTTTTGGGGTGATAAAAATATTTTGAAATTAGATAGTAGTGATGGTTGTACAAATGCGAGTACACTCAAAACTACTAAACTCTACACTTTAAAATGGTAAAGCTTATAATATGCAAATTGTATCTTAAAGCTGTTAATAGTTCATAATCACAAATATTAATCATATTTTAATTGTTTTCTCCTTTTTAATCCAGTAAACCAACAAGCAGAGAGAATTAATCATATTTTAGATTTTAGTCTGATTACCTTTAAACACTCACCTCATTCTTTCCATTTTTGTTATTGTTACCCTGTGAAATCATTTTTTCTAGGACAGCAAGAAGATGCAAAGCTTTCTCAGCTTGGTAGGTCAATATATACAGGTCTACAAGCAAAAAACACACTGCTTGGGCAAATTTTTCTTCTGGGAGAAAAAAACACAGGAAAAGAATAGTCACAATCTAAAGTAAAGCACACATCTCAGACCACCCTCCAAACAAGGATACAAAGCTTTAAATAGCAAAGCATAAATCTTTACTCAAATGAATGCATATCACCTAGAGCTATGAATGAGAGCAACTTGCAATGTCAACAATGTCATTTTATTAGGCATTGCAAGGTCTCTCATTTCAGAAATTCCAGTGATTAAATCTTCCTTGGGAAAATATCTACTAAACACTAGCACATGTAATGAGGAAATTACTTTAGGCGGAAAGAAACCTGAATTCCAATAGAGGTTAAGCATTCTTAACCTGAAATGTTGAAATCTGAAATTTGTAATCCTCCAAAATCCAAAACTTTTTTTTTGTTTTTGAGATGGTGTCTCACTCTGTCACCCAGGCTGGAGTGCAGTGTTGCAATCTTGGCTTACTGCAATCTCTGCCTACAAGGCTCAGGAGATCCTTTCACCTTAGCTTCCTGAGCAGCTGGGACCACAAACATGTGCCAGCATGCCTGGCTAATTTTTTCATAGAGACAGGGTTTCACTATGTTGCCCAGGCTGGTCTCAAGCTCCTGAGCTCAAGTGATCCACCCACCTTGGCCTCACAAAGTACTGGGATTACAGGTATGAGCCACTGTGTCCAGCCTCAAAATCCAAAACTTTTTGAGCCTGTGGCTACTTCTGATTTTATTTCCTATTATCTTCCCCACCTAGCTCCAGTCACGATGACCTTGCTGCTATTGCTCTCACCAAATACAGCCTCTCACTTCAGGTCTTCTCCATATCCCATTACCTCCAGTGGGAATGCTTTCTCTCTAAACAGCAGCAAGGCCAACGTCCTTTCTTTATTCAGGTCTCATTTCAAATATCATCTCATCCCAGGCCTTGCTTGATTACCTTACTTAAAAGATCCCCACTCAATCTCTATATTCTCATTCAATTTTAGCTTTACTTCACAACATTCAATATACAGCCAGCCCCCTGTGTCTGTGGGTTCTGCACCCACAGATTCAACCAACCTCAGATTGAAAATATTAAAAGAAAAAAAAAGAGTTGTTGCATCTGCAATGAACATGTACAGACATTTTTCCCGTCATTGTTCCCTAAACAATACGGTATGAAAACATTTTCATAGCATATACAGTGTATTGGGTATTATAAGTAATCTAGAGATTATTTTAAATGTACAGGAGGATGTACACAGACTATATGTAAATACTACACCATTTTATATAAGGGATTTAAGTATCAGCAGATTTTGGTATCTGAGGAAGGGTGTCCTAGAACCAATCTCCATTGAATACCAAGGGATGGCTGTTTTTTTATTATGTTGCTTTCTCTCCCATTAGAATAGAAGCTTAACGGGGGTAAAGAGTTTCTGTATTTCATTCACTGCATTATCTCTAGACCCAGAACAGTGTCTGGCCCTCAGTATTGGCCCATGTCCTCAATTAGTATATGTTGTATGAAGAATCTGAGTACTGGCCAGGCACGGTGGTTCACACCTGTAATCCCAGCACATTGGGAGGCCAAGGTGGGTGGATTGCTTGAGCCCAGGAGTTCTAGACCAGCCTTGGCTACATGGCGAAACCCAGTCTCTGCAAAAAAACACAAAAATTAGCTGGGTGTGGTGGCGCGTTCACTGTAATCCCAGCTACTCAAGAGGCTGGGGTGGGAGGATCACTTGGACCTGAGAGGTGGAAGTTGCAGTGAGTGGAGATCACACCATTGTACTCTAGCCTGGGCAACAGAAAGAGACCCCATCTCAAAAAACAAAAAAAAAAAAAGGAAGAAGCTGAGTAGTTATGATTCTAAGTTTGACACTGTAGAAAAGGCAAAACTATAGAGAGAGTAAAAAGATCAGTGGTTATAGGTAGAAAGGGAATTAACAGGCACAACACAGAATTCTTAGGGCAGTGAAAAATACTCTGTATGATACTATAATGAATACATTTGTCCAGACACATAGAAAATACAACACCAAGAGTGAACCCTAATGTAAATTATGAACTTTGCATGACTATGAGGTATCAATGTAGGTTTATCAATTATAACAAATACACCGCACTGTTGAGGGATAATGGTAATGAGAGAGGCTATGGATGTGTTGGGGCAGAGGACACACGAGAAATCTCTGTACTTTCCTCTTGGTTTTGCTGTAAATCTAAAACTTCTCTAAAAAATAGTCTTTAAAAAAATCCAAGCAGTAAAAGTTAAAAAAAAAAAAAAAAGCCATAATATTTTCAAAGAAAAATGGATGTGAATACTGACGAGTTGATTACTATTAATATATTCTGTTCAGCCACAGTGCAGATTAACAGGATTTCATGAATTCTGGAAATTCTTTTTTTTTTTTTTTTTTTTGAGAACAAGCTTCGTTCTTGTTGCCCAGGCTGGAGTACAGTGGTGCGATCTCAGCTCACTGCAACCTCCGCCTCCCGGGTTCAAGTGATCCTCCTGCCTCAGCCTTCCCGAGTAGCTGGGATTACAGGCATGCACCACCATGCCCGGCTAATTTTTAGTAGAGATGGGGTTTCCCCATGTTGGTCAGGCTGGTCTCGAACTCAGATGATCCACCCACCTTGGCCTCCCGAAGTGCTGGGATTACCGCACCTGGCTGAATTCCAGAAATTCTAAGAAGCATCAATAACAGTAACTTTATAGAAAAATGTGTACAGTCCTAAAAGTGTAACTCTGATTTCTAGCTATACAGAAGGACCTGGTCACTAATTACATAATCCCTTACCACTGCTGTCTCTCCTGCCCAGCCTGTCCAGCTACCAAGCTCTCAGGATTGAGGGAAAGAAGAGAAGCACCTCAAAATGGCTCTTTGGAGCCATAGTAATCAGCTGTTCAACCACTGTCAGCAAAAGGGGACTCTCTACCTCCTCCCAAAGCACCACAGAGTGCTATCACACCCCACCACTTGTCCTGTGGTAACCACATCAGCAATCAGGTGTTCCTGATAAATTAGGAATTCTCATTTGTGTTTTGGATGTAAAAGAAAGCAATCATGAAAAAAAAAAAAAGACAAAAATGTAACTCACAAATGGAATTTGACTGCTTGTGGGCTAGAAACCAACAGCCCTCTCTAACAACCATTTCCTGGGTCCAGCTTTCTCCTTTGCTCTTCTTTTTTCCTTTGCCCTTACTTTTCTTGCTACTCCTCCTTGAGGTTAGTAAGCGAATTAAGATAGCAAAAAAACTAACACTGTTCTATACTTCCTACTCCATAACTACCGCCAAAAATTTCAGTTAGGCAATAGGCAAAAATGAAATACCTCACTGTCCCCTAACATTCCAAAATGCTACTTCCTTAACGTACTAAAGAAAGAAAGGATCAGGTATAATAAAATAGCGTTTAAACAGCAAAACCCCCACAAACATCACTAAGTGTTTTCAATACTTTCCAACAGCATTTTTAACAGTTATCTTCAAAATTTGGGAAAGGACACTCAAAGAAAACCTGGATTATATTTTTATTTTTTCTAACCATTAAGCAAAGCTGATACGGTTTTTCTTTTTTTCTTTGAATATTGACATGGACTTCTCAGATTTAGGTTATCTAGGTAAAAGTACCAGAGAACTTTGCAAGTATAGGGAAGATAGGGAAATTTTTGACTTGACAGATAACATACCAAAAGGCTCTATGAACTGATAAAGTTTTTCACCAACTGATATGGCTTCTGTATACTGCCGCAGATGATAAAGAATGACTGCTTGATTATAGTACAACATGCTGTTTTCAACATCATCTAATCCATCCATTTCTTCAACAGCTGAGTGGACCTATAAAGCAATCAACAGAGATTATATTTTAACAACATTAAGGAAATAAAAAGCAAAAGTGAAATAATTCACATGAATAAAAAGGAACACAGGCCAACATTCTTATTCTGAATTTTTCAATACTTTCAACACTATCTTTAGATTTTAATTACTCTCACATACTAAAAATTATTTTCATTCTTCTACGCCACACATAATAAAATTTTTAAATGTTTTGACGAGACTTTATTAAGTACCCAGCACATGGCTAGACAATTATCTTCCTTGTCACTGTGAAGCTATCTTCCCTGTTTCAATTGGTAACAGGGCTTCTGTGCAGGATTCCCACCTCCTAGTCTCACGACCTACAAGAGGCTACACCAGGCACGCAACAAACTCAAAATGACCTTTCCCATAAAAATGTCACGTAATATTCATAGTTTGATTTCATTTTGTAAAAACTTAGGTAAAATTTAAATGTTAATAACAGCTGGCCAGGCATGGCAGCTCATGTCTGTAATCCCAGCACTTTGGGAGGCCAAGGCAGGCAGAACACTTGAGGTCAGAAGTTCGAGACCAGCTTAGTCAACATGGTGAACCCCGTCTCAACTAAAAATACAAAAAAAAAAAAAAAAAAAAAAAAATGCTGGGTGTGGTGGCACGCGCCTGTAGTCCCAGCTACTCGGGAGGCTGAGGGAGGAGACTTGCTTGAATCCAAAAGGCAGAAGCTGCAGTGAGCCAAGATCACATCACTGCACTCCAGCCTGGGCAATATAGTGAAACTCTGTATCAAACAAAACAAAATGAAAATAGTTAACTATTTACCATGTGCCAGACGTGCTATGTTAAAATTTTTACAGGTTAATCCTGACCATACCACAAGGTCATAGATAATTTTTTTTTTTTTTGAGATGGAGTCACCCAGGCTGGAGTGCAGTAGCACAAACTCAGCTCAGTGCAACCTCCACCTCCGGGGTTCAAGCGATTCTCCTGCCTTAGCCTCCTGAGTAGCTGGGACTACAGGCATGCGCCACAACACCTGGCTAATTTTGTATTTTTAGTAGAGATGGAGTTTCACCATATTGGCCAGGCTGGTCTTGAACTCCTGACCTCAGGCGATCTGCCCACCTCGGTCTCCCAAAGTGCTTGGATTACAGGCATGAGCCACCGCACCTGGCCAAGGACATAAATAATTTCATTTCCACTTTATACATAAGGAAATCAGCACAGAAAACTTAATTATCTTACCCAAGACCATAGGGCTAGAAAGTATATTTTCAGGTTTTGTTCCCATAAAAAAGGACAGATTTTTTAAAGTACTCAATAACAAAAATATATTGTTGCACACATGATGGTTAGAAAAGGCTTTTATGGGCTTCACTAAAGGCTAACATCCGTAACTGACACCAAAAGAAAAAACAAAAAGCATGACACTTTGCATTCTGAAACTGTATACCCCCTTCTGTAAGCTGTAGCAACAGGTTTTTAAATTTTAATCAAGCTTTACAACCATTGCACAATTCCATATAACACATGAAATTGGAAGTCTACCTGTATTAAAACTAAACTTTGCCATTATGAAGATTGCAATAAATTATTGTTCAATATTAAGTAATTAATTCTAAGACCAACACTTCCTTAGAACTCTGATATACAGTACATGGATTTAACAGCCTTGGTTTGACTAATGGCAAGGAACCTGAAGGTTCACAACACACAGTGATTTGTAAATTTTGTAACTGGACTTCAACAGACATCAATCACCCATGTGGTTAAGCTTGACACGATTCAAATGTTAGCAAGTGGTCTTAGCTGACCAACAACATGTGCATCTCAATGAGTTTGGGAACTCTTTAAAATCTTCACTTATCAAGTCACTATCTTAAAGAGATTAAAAACAGTATCTTCAAACAGTGAAAACTCAATTTCCAAAGGCAACTCTTTCTGTAGTTAGGTAACGGAGAGAGAATGAGTTAAGAGTTTAGCCACAAAAGCTTTTAGATAAACTATGACGTTTTGGATTCAGCAATGGTTGAATAATTATCACATGAATAACTTTGCCACATATTCTATGACTCACCTAAATAGTCTAGTAATTGCTCCAGCCAAAAGAAAAACTACTCATTAAGTGAAATTAGACATTTGTTAATTAAAATGGAATAGGTTGAAAAAGGATGTCACTGTGCCCAAGACATGTGACTGCGAACAGAAGTATGATTTAAAGAAGCCAGTAACCACAAGTACAAACACTTCTAGGAAACTCAAGAGTTGGAAGGCCCTAACAAACCTTATAAACAATAAAAGCTAGTGAAAGAACTTCACAAAGTTTTTTTGGCCTAACTGGAAGTTTGCAGGAATTGCTTATTCAAAAAAAGTTTAAAAGCTGAACTTGTTCTCAAAAACCAAACAAATCTGTCCTGGAAGAAACTGTCTATGGGTCATAGGGTGCATGTACTAGATTACCAGTAAGCACCATTTTTCCTTTGATTCCAGAACACCAGATAAAGTCATCAGTAATAATACTGGAGTAATGAGGAAACGTGAGGACATATGAATTTATGAAGACTGAGACAGGTAGGAGAACAGGCGCAAGAGTCAGAAGGCCTGGTTTAAATCTGGTCTTCCCCTTCCTAGTTGTATAAATTTAAATTAGACTTCCTAAACCCTGGTTTTAAAACTGAGATAATAAGCACCTACTGCCTCAAGAGTTGAATGTGAGGATTATATGAGATAAGGCATAAAAAGCACTTAATACAGAATTTGGCACCAAGTATGCATTCAATAAATGGTAGCTGTTATTCTCATTTTTGAATTTTTTTTTTTTTTTTTGAGACGGAGTCTCACTCTGTCACCCAGGCTGGAGTGCAGTGGCATGCTCTTGGCTCACTGCAAGCTGCGCCTCCCGGGTTCACGCCATTCTCCTGCCTCAGTCTCCCCAATAGCTGGGCCTACAGGCACCCACCATCACGCCCGGCTAATTTTTTGTAGTTTTAGTAGAGACGGAGTTTCACTATGTTAGCCAGGATGGTCTCGATCTACTGACCTCGTGATCCGCCCGCCTCGGCCTCCCACAGTGCTGGGATTACAGGTGTGAGCCACCGCGCCTGGCCTCATTTTTGAATTTTAATGGGGTTTAAAAATTACTTTATGCCTATAAAGGTTTATAGAGAGCCTGAAGGAACCACTTGCTTCTACCTGTGTCACACTTCAGGGTGATACGATACAGTATCGTGGTACTCATGATTACAGGCAAGATCTCATGACTCCCTAACAGCATGAAACAGTAACTAAAATTACAGGCTCTAAAGTTAAACCCAACTGAGTTCATGTAGCTCTTACTACTCAAAAACTTTGTGTCTTTGGACAATTTATACAGCTACCTGTGCCTTGGCCTTCCCATTTTTAAAATAAGAAAAATTATATAGTTATTTCACAGGGCTACTGAGAAGAACAAATGAGAAGTTGCATCCAAGGTTCTTGGCAGTGCCCTGTCACACAGTGAACACTTAACATATGCTAGCTGATCCTATCAGCATCATCACTGTTATCAGCCCTCTTGAATACCAAAAGTCTAGCCCCAGGATTCAATAAACATTGGGTTATAACCAGACCAATCCGCAATTCAAGCCCCAAACCAGATATAAAGCAGAATATCTTCTATTTAATCAATCATCTCCTGATCCAAATGCGAAAACAACTTGACATTAGGATTAATCATATTTTTGTAATCATAAACAAGATATATCTCCATAGCTAAACTTCTTCATATAGTTCTTTCTTTCTCAAAATTTCAAAGCTCATTCGAATTTGGTATATTAGTCTATTCTGTTCAAGTTAATTAAAACCCCAATTTAAAAAAAATCACACAACATACCTTTTATCTCCTGGAATAATAATTTTATGGAAATAAAATTAATGCTAATAAATGTTTCAGACAAGAAATACCACACAAATCATATTTATTTTCCTTAACTATTTGTATTTGATAAATTAAAGAACAGAACAATATTTTTTATAGTTAAATTCATTTGTGTATCACCTGATTCTTCAGCTGGTTAAGTGTTTGTCTCAAATTATCTGTTGTTGTTTGGTTACTTTTAAAAAACTCAGCTACTGCTGTATTCAAAATTATTTTATAATCATCTTTGTTTATATCTTGTAGACAGGCAAGGTGTTGTAGACAGGCATCATAATTTCCAGACTAAAAAAAAAAAAACCACACACACACACACAAAATTACATACCAGCTTTAAGAACAGTATATCATTCCAAATACATTTCATTCATCTTTATCTTAAAAGTTCTTAAAAAGAAAGATGTAGTTTCCCTACATATACTAATCAAAGTCACTAGATAAAGCAATATTCATGTCAGTTAAGAAACTGTGGATATTTACTTCCTAAGACTCAAAACCCTGACATTGACACATATAAGACACATATATTGGTATGATAAATATGTTGGTATATACACATAGTGCTAGCAGGGTATTAATGGCTGAGGCTAGTCAAGAAAGGTAATATAATCACTCCAAATTTTATTTTCTAGTAAATATATTTCGAATACCCAAGCGTTAAGTTCTTCTGCTTACATGCACGTAACCTGATAACCAAATAAGGTTTTCTTTCATATTGTTTAATGTCAGAAAAGTTAAAATTCTGCCAATAAAGTTTTGGGGTTCCATTTTAAAGTACCTTCAAGAAAATAATTTTTGAATCTGATATTTTCATAAATAAATAAAGAATTGAACGGCATAGTGAAATGAAAAGACTGATCCACATACTTACAAATCTAAATTTAAAAGACTTAAAAACAACAGTATATGAGTTAAAACATGTTTACAAAAACACAAAAACTTGAGAATGGCTCCAATTACTCTCATTTCTTTTACCATATTTAAACTCTAAAACATTTACTTTTAAAATTAAATAAACCTACTTATCTCTAAATTAACTCTTGAATTATTACAGAGTAAAAATTGTAAATTTAAAAATTCACTATGAAAAGATTCTTATTTGACAGAACCCTACAACTTGAGCAGATTAAGAGAAGCCATTTCTTACTGTGAAAGCTTGGAAAGCATTGGTGGATAACTCCTTTTCTTGATCAGTGATCCCAGAGGACTGACCTGTGCCTTCATGTTTCTCTGCTCCCTGATCTGCAAACATATAAGTTTTACAGTTCTTTAGAAATAAAAGTTGTACAGTGGTCCCTTCTTATCCAGTTTCACTTTCTGCAGTTTCAGTTACCCAACGTCAAGTATGGTATGAAAATATCAAATGGAAAATTCCAGAAATAAGCAGTTCTTAAGTTTTAAACTGCAATGTTCTGAGTAACATGATGAAATCTCTTGCCATCCTGCAGTGTCCCACTCTGTCCCATCCAGGAAGTCAATCATTCCTTTGTCCAGCATTCCATGTTGTATAAGATACCTCCCCTTGGACACATAGTAGCCATCTTGGTTATCAGATCAATAGGTCATAGGAAGAGAGGTGAGTAGGGTATAGTAAGATATTTTGAGAAAGAGAAACTACACTCAGATAACTGTTATTTTATTACTGTTCTTGTTTATCTCTTACTATGCTTCATTTATAAACTTTATCATAGTTATGTATGTATAAAAAAAGCAGTATATAGATTCAGTACTATTTGTGGTTTCAAGTATCCACCGGAGGTCCCTGACTGTATCTCCTGAGGAAAAGGTGGGGGACTACTGTATAGTGAATTTGTCCCTAGTTTTCATCTTGTGTTCTTCCTAATAAAGTTGCCAAAGTTAGGGCTCTCTCAACAATGACTGACCAATGTTACAAGCTAGTAAGAAGCTACTCCTCTGAAAACTTGAAAAGCTTCCTTTGGCCAAGTTGAAACACAATGAAAACCTGCCCACTTAAATAAAGACCACAAGCTCTGTTGATAAGGACATTCAAGCTGAGAATATTGTGATCTTTAAAAAATATTAGATCTGCCACTCAGCAACATACAGTACCACACAGTCAAGCAACTATGCCAGGTGCTGGAGATAGAAAAACATAAACACACCTACGATGCCTTTAAGAGATTTATAATTTAGTTGGAAAGTAGTAACACTTAGTCAGAAAACTACATTGATAAGGGCTTACAAGGCCGGGCACGGTGGCTCAAGCCTGTAATCCCAGCACTTTGGGAGGCCGAGACGGGCGGATCACGAGGTCAGGAGATCGAGACCAGCCTGGCTAACACGGTGAAACTCCGTCTCTATTAAAAATACAAAAAACTAGCCGGGCGAGGTGGCGGGCGCCTGTAGTCCCAGCTATTTGGGAGGCTGAGGCAGGAGAATGGCGTAAACCTGGGAGGCAGAGCTTGTAGTGAGCTGAGATCCGGCCACTGCACTCCAGCCTGGGTGACAGAGCGAGACTCTGTCTCAAAAAAAAAAATTAAAAAAAATAAAAAAAAAAAAGATAAGGGCTTACAGCTAATTTCCAGGCAAGGAATATTTTCATAGGCTCAGAAATCTAAAAGATTAACACATTTAAAAAGTTTCTTTAATATGTTACGTGTCCATATAAATTCGCAGTAAAGGTTAATAATCTGTTTAGCTGGGAAAACTACCTCCTACCTCTATAATCTGCTATTTTAAATACTAGATTTTTTGCTTTTTGTTTTAATTTGAAAATAGAATTCCAAATTAAAGGTAAAAATCTCAGCTGAACCAAACCTAAAACTACTAACTCACTTAACAAAAGTGTGTTAAGTACTCTAACAAATGCTTCAATACTTTTTGTAGTTCTCTCAAGAGTCTTTGTTGGCTGGGCATGGTGGCTCATGCCTGTAATTTCAGCTACTTGGGAGGCTGAGGCACAAGAATCGCTTGAACCTGGGAGGCAGAGGTTGCAGTGAGCTGAGTTCACGCCACTTCACTCCAGCCTGGGCAACAGAGTGAGACTCTGTCTTGAGGGAAAAAAAAAAAGGCCAGGTACAGTGGCTCACGCCTGTAATCCCAGCACTTTGGGAGGCTGAGGTGGGCAGATCACGAGGTCAGGAGATCAAGACCATCCTGGCTAACACGGTGAAACCCAGTCTCTACTAAAAATACAAAAAATTAGCTGGGAGTGGTGGTGGGTGCCTGTAGTCCCAGCTACTCGGGAGACTGAGGTAGGAGAATGGCGTGAACCTGGGAGGCAGAGCTTGCAGTGAACTGAGATTGCACCATTGTACTCTAGCCTGGGCAACAGAGCGAGACTCTGTCTCAAAACAAAAACAAAATCAAACAAACCAACAAAACTACCAGAGACTGGACAATTTATAAAGAAAAGAGACTCAATTGGCTCATGGTTCTGCAGGCTGTACAGAAAGCACACATGGGGAGTTCTCAGGAAACTTACAATCATGGCAGAAGGCAAAGAGGAAGCAAGCACATCTTCACATGGTCGGCAGAAGAGAGAGCAAAGGGGGAGGTGCTACACACTTTTAAATAATGACATCTAGTGAGAACTCACTCACTATCACCAGTACAGCAAGGGAGAAATCCACTCCCATGATCCAGTCACCTCCCACCAGGTCCCTCCCCTAACATTGGGGATTTACAATTCAACATGAGATTTGGGTGGGGACACAGATCTACACTATATCATTAGGTCATTGTTTTTTGGTTTTTTATTTTTTTCAAAAGAGTCTAAGCCAATTAGAATTAATTAAATAGAATCAGAATGCCCTACATTCTGAATTTTTCTGGTTATTTCCTCAATATTACATGCAGTTTAACATTTCTGGCAAGAATACTACATAGGTAATGTAAAATTAGCCATTTTTATTTATTTTTTATTTATTTATTTAGATGGAGTCTTGCTCTGTCGCCCAGGTTGGACTGCAGTGGCACAATCTTGGTTCACTGCAACCTCCACCTCCTGGGTTCAAATGATTCTTTTGCCTCAGTCTCCCGAGTAGCTAGGACTATAGGCGCCTGCCACCACATCTGGCTAATTTTTGTATTTTTAGTAGAGACGGGGTTTTGCCATGCCAGGCTGTTCTCAAACTCCTGACCTCCCAGGTGACTGCTGGCCTCAGCCTCCCAAAGTGCTAGGATTACAGGTGTGAGCCACTGCACTTGGCCTAGTCATTTTTAATGTTAAGTTTTCTTTTCTGCAAAACATTTATCATTTGTTTTTAAAAGGTGCCTTTTATATTTTATTATCTCCCAAAGAATATTCTGTTTCTTGGTTCTACTCACTAGCAAAAGGTCCATGCATCACTAATGGAAATATCATTAAAAGGAAATGTGACCATTGCATAAATGTGATGTCATGGGCCGCAAACATAGGTAGGTGATGGCAATGTCACTGTGTATGACTTTAAAGAATTTCACAATATTTGAATTTCTTATTTATATACGAATTTTTTTTTCATACAGAATTGTTGCTTCGGACTGAAACTCAAAGACCTCCAAAGCTTGAACTTATCTGCAAAAGGGGGATAAGAAAACCCTTTTTCAAGTTATCGTAAGGCTTTAGTAAGAATATATGTAAAGTAATTGGCATGCACTTGGCAGAGTAAACCCCTAATACGTAGCACAATAGTGCAGATTCTATCCTTTTCAACATACGGCGGGAGGCAGGTTGCACAGCGACGTACAGACAATTTTTAGAATTGAACTAAGACTAAAACTTTAATGTCACTTCTGAAATTAAACAGATGCTACTACAGAAGTGGAACTGGGGCAAATTTCAGATTCCCTATTTAATAAAATGCGACTCTGTATTATATAGTTTTTAGCATCCCTTCCAACTCAGATTGAGTAACTCCAAATACGCTTCTATAAAGAAACTGAGGCCGGGTGCAGTGGCTCATGCCTGTAATCCCAGCACTTTGGGAGGCCAAGGCAGGTGGATCACCTGAGGTAGGAGTTCAAGACCAGCCTGGACAACATGGTAAAACCCCATCTCTACTAAAAACACAAAAATTAGCTGGGTGTGGTGGTGCATGCCTGCAGTCTCAGCTACTGCGGAGGCTGGAGCAGGAGAATCACTTGAACCTGGGAGGTGGAGGCTGCAGTGAGCCAAGATTATGCCACTGCACTCTAGCCTGGGTGACAGGGCAAGACTTTATCTCAAAAAAAAAAAAAAAAAGAAAGAAACTGATATGTTTGTTCCTAAAGCAGCACTCATATCCAATTAAGGTATCAATGGAAGACAAATCCCCAGATGAGAAATAGTAGACCATCTTGTCCCCAAGTTTACCCCTCAAGAGTGCCTACAACCAACTTTCCAGAAAGTTGTCAAGAATCACACCAGTCATGGGGTTCTTTTGCTTACCGTCTCCTTTCCATTCTTCCCTCTCCTTCAACAGATCTGCCAACATGGACTCAAGTTGGGGTTAGAGCTGGCAGAATGCTCCCCCAGTATAGTGCCCCAGAGTTCCATCTTTCACAGTAGCCTCTACTTTGGCACCTCATCCATCACAAGCCCCCTTCCAGGATACTGGGAAGTGTGACTCCCTCTATAATGGCTCCCAGGAGTTGCCTAGATAAACAAGCTCCCTTATCCTCAAGAACCCTGCCACAGTCCTTCATAGTGTTCCTGAAACACCAGAAACTTGCTGAAAGAAGAATAAATATGAATGGCTTAATAACAGGAAATGAAATTCAGCCTCATTATTTATTAAATAATTGTAAATTATACCATGGCACATTAACAGTTATTAAGTCTACATAACTTGATGTGGAAAAATATCTACAACATGTTGTTAAATAAAAGAAACAGATTGCAAACTGCTTTGTACAACTGAATCCCATGTTTTATAAAAACATATACACAAATATGTACCTCTGAATAAGTATAGAATAAAGTCTACAAGGATACACAGCAAACTATTCATCAAACTGTATGTGCACTTATGATCTGGGCACTTTGTGATTACTGCCTAGACACCAGGAGCATCTCAAAGCACCAGTTGTTGGCCAGGTTTGGTGGCTCACACCTGTAGTTCCAGCATTTTGGGAGGCCAAGGTGGGTGGATCACTTGAGCCCAGGAGTTCAAGACCAGTCTGGTCAGCATGGTGAAACCCCGTCTCTACAAAAAACACAAAAATTAGCTGGGCATGGTGGCATGCGTCTGTAGTCCCAGCTACTAGGGAGGCAAAGGTGAGAGGATTGCTTGAACTCAGGAGGTGGAGGGTGCAGTGAATTGAGATTGTGCCATAGCACTCCAGCCTGGGCAGCAGAGTAAGACCTCATCTTAATAAACTAAAAATAAAAGAACCAGTTGTCAACAGAACTAACTTTGGGAAGTCCTAGCCTGGCACATGTCAGCAGTCAGTGAAGAATGCCAACTTCCTTTTTCCAAGAAGGCAATATGACATAATTAAAAGAATCAGTCACATCTTCAGTCCAGTCTTTCTTTGGCCTGTCTTTAATTGGAGATGCTAAATAAATACAGCTCCCTTCCCCCCTTTCCTTTTACCAGAACTAAAAATTCTTGTATTTTTACAAATGTATTTACATTTGTACTTTAAACATAAAAATTAACAATAAAATTCAATTTCATGTGACTTGACTATGAAACAGCTCTTTAGATCACTATGAAACCCCCAGAAGACTGCACACCCTTTTGAGAGTCACCACTTACAACAACGTAATACTGTTAACTTGTACTTAAAAAAACTCATCTAAGATCTAAGAACTTATCTGCTCTATAAAAAAAGGCATTCTAGTATTTGGGCTTATTAAAAGTGTTACTTCTGATAATTAAAGTTAGCAGGTCAATTAGTATTTTATTTCCACTTTAGCATACAATAGGGAGGAGGAAAAGCTAAGAGTTAAGTGAATAAAGTTTGCCAGTTTCAAAAGACAATGTTAAAGTTTTTTCTTTGGAAAGTCAATAACAAGGAGTTTCACTGCAAGAACATACTGTTTACCCAACGCATGTGTTTTGCAAAACTGTCAGGTGCACAAAAAAGGTAAGGACCAATTATTTTAAAATGTGTAAAAATGGGACACAGGACTTTAGGACCTCAGACAGCAAGTTAGAAGTTTAGATTGAAACAGAATCCTCAATCCACCATATTGTCACCATAAAATTTTGACAAAGAATATAAATACCTTTCATGTTTCATTTATTATTAAATATTTTAGAAAACCTAACATTTTAAAAAATGTGTCTTCTCTCATAAAGAAGCATAATAGATTTAAACCAAATGCCAAAAATTCTTAGTTTGCCATCAAGTTATCTCTAAAGCTTCTTCTAAAATATGCCCCTTGGCTGGGCACAGTGGCTCACACCAATAATCCCAGCACTTTGGCAGGCCAAGGCAAGAGGATTGCTTGAGCCTAGGAGTTTGAGACCAGCCTGGGAAACAAAACGAGACCCTGTCTCTACTTTAAAAAATTGTTTTAATTAGCCAGGCATAGTGGCATGTGCCTGCAGTTCCAGCTACTTGGGGGGCTGAGGTGGGATAATTGCCGAAGCCTCAGAGGTTAAGGCTGCAGTGAGCCATGACCATGCCACTGCACTCCAGCCTGGGTGATAGAGTGAAACCCTATCTCAAGAATAGTAATAATAATAATAAATATGAATAAAATAAATAAGTAAAATATGCCCTAGATTAGATGACATTCTTTAATGGGACTTCTGGCCCCAACTGTAAGAGTACCTTAGAAATACAGGAGAAAGGGGAAAAAAAAACCCCCAACAATTCACCCAGGTGTTGAAAATTTTGAGCTTCTATTCTCCACTAAAAGCAGAGTAGTTCATGTGGCCACTGCTGTCAGCAACCCCAGAAAATGGAAATCTCAGGCTGGACATGATGGCTCACGCCTATAAATCTCAGCACTTTGGGAGGCCAAGGTGGGCAGATCACCTGAGGTCAGGAGTTCCAGATCAGCCTGGCCAACATGGTGAAACCCCGTTTCTACTAAAAATACAAAAATTAGCTGGGCATGGTGGCATATGCCTATAATCTCAGCTACCTGGGAGGCTGTGGCAGGAGAATCACTGGAACCTGGAAGGCAGAGGCTATAGTGAGCCGAGATCACGCCATTGCACTCCAGTCTGGGCGACAGAGTGAGACTCCATCTCAAATAAAATAAAATAATAAAAAATAAAATAAATATAAAAGAAAAATAAAATGTAAGTCTTCTAAAATTCTCCAGAAAAGGAGAGCAGCCAATTTACAAAAAAAGTAAATATATAAGCTGGGCTGGACACAGTGGCTCACGCTTGTAATCCCAGCACTTCAGGAGGCCGAGGCAGGTGGATCTTGAGCTCAGGGCAACATGGCAAAACCCCATCTCTACCAAAAACACAAAACTTAGCCAGGTGTGGTGGCACATGCCCATAGTCCAGGTACTTGGGAGGCTGAGGTGGGAGGATCACTTGAGCCCAGGAGGTGGAGGTTGCAGTGAGCTGAGATTGTGCCACTGCACTCCTTGGGTGACAGTGAGACTCCATCTCAAAATAAATAAATAATAAATAAATAAATAGATAAGCTGGACTCTAAGGCTGACAAGAGTCTCTGAAATTCCCATTTCTACACACGTTTGAGAACTGAGCTCAATAAATAACCTTTTACGTGTTGACAAACCATTATTTTACCTACATTCTTTAGCTTCAGGATAAAAATTTTCTGTTTTTAAAAAAACACACTTCACTACTCAGGAGGCTTAGGAGGGAGGATTGCTTGAGCCTAGTATGTGACTACCAGCCTAAGCAATCAGCGAGACCCCATTTCTTCTTTTTTTTTTTCTGAGACGGAGTCTCGCTCTATTGCCCAGGCTGGAGTGCAGTGGCACAATCCCAGCTCACCGCAACCTCTGCTTTCTGGGTTCAAGTGATTCTCCTGCCTCAGCCTTGTGAGTAGCTGGGATTACAGGCGCCCATCACTACGCTTGGCTAATTTTTGTATTTTTAGTAGAGGCGGGGTTTCACCATGTTGGCCAGGTTGGTCTTGAACTCCTGATCTCAAGTGATCTGTCCGCCTCGGCCTCCCAAAGTGCTGGGATTACCAGCATGAGCCACCGTGCCTGGCCAAGACCCCATTTCAAAAGAAAAAAAAAAATATATATATATATATATATTTCAACAGGATTATTTTTATTTTTCCTGTTATATATTTTTACATTTCTCAAGTTTTCTGCCAGAGATGGGTATTCATTTTTGTAATCAGTTTTTGAAATGTTTTAAAAACATCTATTATTTATAACTGCTGACTTCTTACCAGACAGAGTCTGCACATAATCCCACAGCATTTCTTTATTTGTCCAAAAGTAGTCTCCATTGCCAATTGAAAGAGTATACGACCGTTCACCCATAAGCTTGCCTTTCCTTCTACTCTGGCCTAATGAACATGGCTGACCTTCTATGCGTACAGAGGTCTTTGACCCACAAACCTTGACAGTCTTTACACCAATAGACTTCATTTCTAATCAAACAAATGCCTTTAGGTTTGAACTAAGCAGAAAAGAAATGCACCACATTTTCAAAACTGAAAATCATCAGTTAACTGAAGGCACAGACACATTCCAATACAGAATGTTAATCATTCAAATCTGATTGGAGGAGACTACAAGCTACACTCATCAAAATACAGCTCCACTGATATATCAAGAAAAGAAAACTTTTCTAAAGAAAAAAGGGATGTTAAATGACCTAAGGAGATCAACGATCACAGTCACAAAATACCAATGATGTCCTTGTGAAGGAAAGTTTTAAATCTTAAGGAGGAGGCCACTTTGAAGAAAAACAATTCAGGCCCACTAACGTCACTATACAGCTCAGCTAGGTTAACATACCTCACGTATGGTTTCTATCATCTGAACAAGTATACTTGACTTACCAAAACCTCAAACGGTTTATTCACTAAACCATATTCCCCCCACTTTAAGCTGGACAAGAGGAGCTGGAGAAATAGGAAAGCACACACTTTGCAGTCAAAGAATAAGCCATTCATAACAAGCAATGCTACAGAATTGAGCATCCTGCTCATAAATGAAGAAATAAACGAACAGAAATTCAAATCAACAATATTAGCATGGCTGGCACAGTGGCTCAGGCCTGTAATCCTAGCACTTTGGGAGGCCAGGGCAGGAGGATCACCTGAGGTCAAGGAGTTTGAGAGCAGCCTGGCCACCATGGTGAAATCCCATCTCTACTAAAAATACAAAAATTAGGCTGGGCACGGTGGCTCACACCTGTAATCTCAGCACTTTGGGAGGCCAAGGCGGGTGGATCACAAAGTCGGGAGTTTGAGAGCAGCCTGACCAATATGGTGAAATCCACATCTCTACTAAAAATACAAAAATTAGCCGGGTGTGGTGGTGCGCGCCTACAATCCCAGCTACTCAGGAGGCTGAGGCGGGACAATCACTTGAACCCAGGAGGTGGAGATTGCAGTGAGCCGAGATCATGCCACTGCACTCTAACCTGGGCAACACAGCAAGACTCTGTCTCAAAAAAACCAAAACCAAACAAACAAACAAACAAAACCAAAAAACAAAAAACAAAACTGAAAAAACAGTATCAGCATGCTTTAAGGAAGCTAGGCAAAGCAGAATATTGCCACTGCCGATGAGTATTTTGTTTTCACATCTAAGAGGAGGAGTTTTTAATGCATAGAAAAGACTGATATTTACTCGTTTTAAAATATGAATACTTAATTTACTAAAGTTACAAATCCAAAACGCCTAGATTTTACTCAAACTTTTACACTGAACTTAGACAACTTATTCTACTTGGAGGTCTAATTTTAAAGGCCTCTGATGAATGTTTAAACTCATTTCAAAGTTCACCTACAACATAACATTTTCAAACATAAAATTTAACTACTGAAACAATGTTATCAAGACTACACTTTCAGGTATCATTTCTACAGTTCATTACTAGAGAAGTTTCTCCAAAACTGTAGAGTACCACACCTTTTTCTTAATTAAAAAAAATGTTATCGAGTGAGAACTATTGCAAACCCCTCCCACAAAACCCAAACAATATATTCAATTTTAAGTATAATTGTTAGACTTAAGAAGACAACATTTTTGTATTTTAACATGTCAAGAAAAAAAAATTTCCTGAGAATAACTTATAAATCTAATGACTCTTAGGTACTCTCTAATGTCCACAAAATAAAATAACCACAGTAAGGTTTCAATTTAAATTCACAAGTATAAATCAATATTCAGTCAATTATACATTGTAAATTGAAATCATAAGACTAATATAAGTGCTGGGCATGGTGGCTCATACCTATAATCCCAGCACTTTGGGAGGTCAAGGTGGGAGGATGGCTTGAGCTCAAGAGTTCAAGACTAGCGTGGGCAACATGATGAAACCCCATCTCTACAAAAAATACAAAAATTAGCCAGGTGTGGTGGTGCGTGTCTGTAGTCCCAGCTACTTGGGAGGCTGAGGTGGGAGGATTGCTTGAGCCTGGGAAGTCAAGGCTGCAGTGAGTAGTGTTCATGCCACTACACTCCAGCCTGGGTGACAGAGTGAGACTCGGTCTAGAAAAAAAAAAAAAAGACCAATATATTACTGTAAATTCTAATATTAAAAACACTTAAGAAGTTGGGCACAGTGGCTCACACCTGTAATCCCAGCACTTTGGGTGGTTGAGGCAGGAGGCTTGCTTGAGTCCAGAAGTTTGAGACCAGCCCGGGACACATGGCAAAACTCTGTCTCTACAAAAAAATAGAAAAACTGGCTGGGTGTGTTGGCATGCACTTGTAGTCCCAGCTACTTGGGAGGCTGGGGTGGGAGGATCACTTGAGCCCGGGAGGTCAAGACTGCAGTGAGCCAAGATCATGCCCCTGTACTCCAGCATGGGCAACAGAGTGAGACCCTGCCTCAAAAAATTAATTAAATTTAAAAAAGAAAAAAAAAAAGCACTTTAAATATCAACCATTGGTCACTACCACATCAACTCCTTGTTCTGAAAACTGGTAATTGAAAAGAATGAATTAAGCTTTTAGCATTTAACATGTCTTTCTGGGAAGAATAATAGTCAATATGGGAAAGCTATTCCTTTTTGTTGTTGTTTTTGAGACAGGGTCTTGCTTTGTAGCCCAGGCTAGAGTACAGTGGTGTGATCACAGCTTACTGCAGTCCTGACTTCCTTGGCTCCAGTGACCTTCCTACCTCAGCCTCCCAAGTAGCTGGGATTACAGGCGTGCAGCAGCACACCGACTAAGTTTTTTCAATCTTTTTGTAGAGACGGGCTCTCCTTATGTTGCCCAGGCTGCTCTTGAACTCCTGGGCTCAAGCAACCTGCCCACCTTGGCCTCCCAAAGTACCGGGATTACAGGAATAAGTCACTGTACCCAGCCCAGAAGAGCTACTCTTTAAAGAACATTCACTAACAAATGTAGAAACTACAATAGAACTAGGTAAAAATCATTTTGTAACCCTCAATAATACAACTGATTGAGGAAAGAAACAACAACAGTGGATATTTACGAAATGCCAATTACTCCATAAATTAACTCTAACTGAAAATGGAAAAAGATGTTCCTGTCAGCACCTCAAACTGATCAAATTTAGCAACACTAATACTGGATAACCTGACATCATGTACTTTGTACAGAAAATAAAGTATATACCATCAACCACAAAGTATCTCAAAAATATGTTGAACCTAAATCTAATCAAGCCTGTAGAAATAAATCAGAGTTTAAGAAAATACAAGAGATAAAGCTGGGTGCAGTGGCTCACACCTGTAATTCCAGCACTTTGGGAGACCAAGCTGGCAGGATTCCTTCAGGCCAAGAGTTTGAGACCAGCCTGGGCAATATATTGGGACTCTGTGCCTACAAATAAATTTTAAACATATAGTCATAGCTGGGACTATAGGCACATGTCACCACACCCAGCTAACTTTCTGTATTTTTTGTAGAGACAGGGTTCACCATGATGCCCAGGCTGGTCTTGAACTCCTAGGTTCAAGCAATCCACCCACCTCGGCCTCCCAAAGTGCTAGGATTTATAGGTATGAACCACCATACCTGGCAGGAAATTGGCTTTTTTTTTTTTTTTTGGTGACAAGGTCTCAGTCACTCAGGTTGGAGTGCAGTGGTGTAATCTTGGCTCACTGCAACCTCTGTCTCCCAGGCTCCAGTGATCCTCACACTTCATCCTCCCTTATAGATAGGATGACAGGCATGCGCCACCACTAATTTTTTGCATTTTTGGTAGAGATGAGGTTTCACCATGTTGCCTACACTGGTCTCTAACTCCTCAACTCAACTGATCCTCCCGCCTCAGACTCCCAAAGTGCTGGGATTACAGGTGTGAGGCACCGTGCCCGGCTGGCAGGAAATTTTTAACATATTAAAACATGAATTGCCTAAAACATGACAACGGTATTGTGATTATGTAGGTGAATGTCCCTATTTTAAAGAAATGCACGTTGAAATATTCAGAAAAGAAGTGTTATGATGTTTATAACCTATTTTGAAATGATTCAACATGAAAAGTCATAGCTAGAGTCGGGTGTGTTGGCTCACATTGGCACTTTGGGAGGCTGAGGCTGGCAGATCACTTAAGGTCAGGAGTTCAAGACCAGCCTGGCCAACATGGTCAAACCACATCTCTACTAAAAATACAAAAAGTAGCTGGGCGCAGCCAGGCACGGTGGCTCACGCCTGTAATTCCAGGACTTTGGGAGGCCAAGGCGGGTGGATCACAAGGTCAGGAAATCGAGACCATCCTAGCTAACATGGTGACACCCCATCTCTACTAAAAATACAAAAAATTAGCCAGGCGTGGTAGCACACGCCTGTAGTCCCAGCTACACAGGAGGCTGAAGCAGGAAAATCACTTGAACCCGGCAGGCGGCGGCTGCAGTGAGCTGAGATCGCACCACTGCACTCCAGCCTGGGCAACAGAGCGAGACTCTATCTCAAAACAAAACAAACAAAACAGCTCGGTGTGGTAGCGTGTGCCTGTAATCCCAGCAACTTGGGAGGCTGAGGCAGGAGAATCACTTGAACTCGGGAGGTGGAGGTTGCAGTGAGGCAAGATTGTACCACTGCCCTCCAGTCTGGGCAACAGAGTGAGATTCCATCTCAAAAAAAAAAAAAAAAAAAAAAAAATACAGAGTCATAGCTAGTGATATAGGAAGCAAATATGGTAAAATATAACAATTGCTGAACTAGGGGGTAGATATATAGACATTCACTTTATTTTTTAAATTTTTTAGGTGTCTGCAATCATTCACAATAAAAAGTTGAAAAAATGCCAAATAATGCCGGGTGCGATGGCTCATGCCTATAATCCTAGCACTTTGGAAGGCCAAGGCAGGAGGATCACGAGGTCAGGAGTTCGAGACCAGCCTGGCCAACATGGTGAAACCCCATCTCTACTAAAAATACAAAAAAAACTAGCCGAGCATGGTGGCATGCGCCTGTAGTCCCAGATACCTGGGAGGCTGGGGCAGAAGAATCACTTGAATCCAGGAAGCAGGGGTTGCAGTGAGCTGAGATCCCTCCACTGTACTCCAGTCTGGGCAATAGAGGGAGACTCCATCTTTTTTTTTTTTTTTTTTTTGAGACGGAGTCTTGCTCTGTTGCCCAGGCTGGAGTGCAGTGGCCAGATCTCAGCTCATTGCAAGCTCCACCTCCCGGGTTGACACCATTCTCCTGCCTCAGCCTCCCAAGTAGCTGGGACTATAGGCGCCCGCCACCTCGCCCGACAATTTTTTTTTATTTTTTAGTAGAGACGGGGTTTCACCGTGTTAGCCAGGATGGTCGCCTCGATCTCCTGACCTCGTGATCCGCCGGTCTCGGCCTCCCAAAGTGCTGGGATTACAGGCTTGAGCCACCGCGCCCGGCCGAGACTCCATCTTAAAAACAAACAAAACACAGGCTGGGCACGGTAGCTCACACCTATAATCCTAGCACTTTGGAGGCCGAGGTGGGCTGATCACGAGGTCAAGAGTTCGAGACCAGCCTGACCAACATAGTGAAACCCCATCTCTACTAAAAATACAAAAATTAGCTGGGCGTAGTGCACGCCTGTAATCCCAGTTACCTGGGAGGCTGGGGCAGGAGAATTGCTTGAACCGAGAGGCGGAGGTTGCAGTGAGCCGAGATTGCACCACTGCATCCCAGCCTAGGTGACAGGGTGAGACTCTGTCTCAAAAACAAACAAACAAACAAACAAACCAAATAATGCAGATTCCTCACTGGACCTTGAAGAAAGCAAATGGCAGGACAGTGTTCCTGTAGTATACTCAACTCATCTCTGTAAATTATATATAGATGACTTAAAATATGTATTTTAAGTCAATATGAGCTTTTGTAGGAATAGAAAAAGTGTGGAAGAATGGCAAACTTGGTACCAGTTAGTAGAAAGAGAGACTAGGTAGGTAGGTATAGAAAACTTATACATTTGGTTTTTTTTTTTCGTTTTTTTTTTTTTTTTTTTTTTTTTTGAGATGGAGTCTCACTCTGTCCCCCAGGCTGGAGTGCAATCTCGGCTCACTGCAAGCTCCACCTCCCAGGTTCACGCCATTCTCCTGCCTCAACCTCCCAAGTAGCTGGGACTACAGGCGCCCACCACCACACCTGGCTAATTTTTTTTTTGTATTTTTAATACAGACAGGGTTTCACCGTGTTAGCCAGAATGGTCTCAATCTCCTGACCTTGTGATCCACCCACCTCAGCCTCCCAAAGTGCTGGGATTACATTTGGTTTTATAGTCTTTTTGAGCTGGAGTCTTGCTCTGTCACCCAGGCTAGAGTGCGGTGGCACCATCTCGGCTTACTGCAAACTCTGCCTTCCGGGTTAAAGTGATGCTCCTGACTCAGCTTCCAGAGTAGCTGGGACTACAGGTGCCCATCACCACACCGAGCTAATTTTTGTATTTTTAGTAGAGACAGGGTTTAACCACGTTGGCCAGGCTGGTCTTGAACTCCTGACCTCAGGTGATCCACCTGCCTCGGCCTCCCAAAGTGTTGGGATTACAGGCATGAGCCACAGTGCCCGGCCTAAATAAAAATAGTCTTGACTTAAAATAGTCTCATTTGTTCGTTCTTCCTACAGTTTTTCTGGTTGTCCTGGCTTAAAACTTTTCTTTTTTTTTCTTTTTTCTTTTTTTTTTTTTTGAGATAGAGTCTCACTCTGTTGCCCAGGCTGGAGTACAGTGGCACGATCTCGGCTCACTGAAAATTCCACCTCCCGGGTTCATGCAATTCTCCTGCCTCAGCCTCCTGAGTAGCTGGGACTACTGGTGCATGCCACCACATCTGGCTTTTTTTTTTTTTTTTTTTTTTTTGAGGCGGAGTCTCGCTTTGTCGCCCAGGCTGGAGTGCAATGGCACGATCTCGGATCACCGCAAGCTCCGCCTCCCGGGTTCACGCCATTCTCCTGCCTCAGCCTCCCGAGTAGCTGGGACTACAGGCGCCCGCCACCATGCCCGGCTTTTTTGTATTTTTAGTAGAGACAGGGTTTCACTATGTTAGCCAGGATGGTCTCGATCTCCTGACCTCGTGATCTGCCTGCCTCGGCCTCCCAAAGTGCTGGGCCTAAGTGAGCCACTATGCCTGGCCTAAGTTTTTATATTTTTGGTAGAGACGGGGTTTCGCCATGTTGGCCAGGCTGGTCTAACTCCTGATCTCAGGTGACCCACCCACTTCAGCCTCCCAAAGTGCTGAGATTACAGGTGTGAGCCACCATGCCCGGCCAACATCATAAAGTACTCTTGTCTTGATTTCTTATTACTCATCTGGTTCTGTTTTTCCCTTCTTCATAATGCTATCAATCTTTTCTTACTGAGACTACCATCACCATCTTCCTAGTGCAAATTCTCAGAAAACTTCAAATTTGGGATTTTGTGTCCTAACTCCAGCTACCTTCTCCTTTCAAATAACCCTAAAAAGTACCAAAAAAAAAAAAAAAAAAAAAAAAAAAAAAATCCTAAAACACTGTTGGTATTTATTTCCTTGGTCAAGAATGACACTGGCTTCATATTACTTTTCCATGCTATATAGACACACAAACCTTGTGAACCTTCCACTGCCCCTTTGTTTTTGCTTGTTGCACCTACCTACAACCTAAGACACCCCTCACTGTAGGATTTGGTTGAAATACAATTCAGGATGTGGGATCAGCTGGGTGATCCATCACTGAGAAAGCATGCAACCCAGAAGCACAGGTAAATTAGTTCCCCATGGGGTGAGTCCTAACCAGCTGGCAACCGAAAATAGGAGGAACAGACAGATAAATCATCCCTCCTTTCTCTCTTAAGTTTCTCCTCAAAATCCCTCCAGAAGACTCTCACATGCAAGTGACCTGCTATCTCTTCACAGCTCAAAGTGAAGCAATAGCCAAGGATGTAACCTACTGTGTCTTCCTTTGCCTTACTTCCTTCTCTCCCTTACTTTCACTACCCCAGGTTTGTATCTTTCAAATAAAAAGGTAGCACCTTAATTGAGTTTTGCTTCCCAGAGGATGTGGGCTAAAACATACAACTTACCTCAGGTGAACCTTACAAGCTAAAAACCCTGTGAAGCAAATACAATAGAAAGCTATTAGGATCCCCATTTTATGAATGTGGAAACTGAGGCTCAACTAATACGTTTTCCCAAGGCGCACGGCTTTCTAATTAGTCACCAAAATCTGCCAATTTTAATCTTTAAACATTTCTCCTGGCCGGGCGCGGTGGCTCATGCCTGTAATCCCAGCACTTTGGGAGGCCAAAGTGAGCGCGCATCACCTGAGGTCGGGAGTTCGAGACCAGCCTGACCAACATGGAGAAACCCTGTCTCTACTAAAAGTACAAAATTAGCCAGGCATGGTGGCACATGCCTGTAATCCCAGCTACTAGGGAGGCTGAGGCAGGATAATCGCTTGAACCTAGGAGGCAGAGGTTGCGGTGAGCCAAGATCGCGCCATTGCACTCCAGCCTGGGTGACAGAGAGACTCTGTTTCAAAAAAAAAAAAAAAAAAAATTTCTCCCATTTGCCTCCCCTCCCCATCCTACCACTACCCTAAACTAATAATAGTCAGCATTTAGAAAACACCAGGATCTGCTGGGAGGATCGCTTGAGGCCAGGAGTTCAAGACCAGTCTAGGCAAAATAGCAATACCCCGTATCTACAAAACATTTAAAAATTATCTGGGTACAGGCCAGGCACAGTGGCTCACGCCTGTAATCCCAGCACTGTGGGAAGCCAAGGTGGGCGGATCATGAGGTCAGGAGATCGAGACCATCCTGGCTAACGTGGTGGAACTCCATCTCTACAAAAAATACAAAAAAATTAGCTGGGCGTAGTGGTGGGCGCCTGTAGTCCCAACTACTCGGGAGGCTGAGGCAGGAGAATGGCATGAACCTGGGAGACAGAGCTTGCAGTGAGCCGAGATCTCGCCACTGCACTCCAGCCTGGGCGACAGAGCGAGACTCCGTCTCAAAAAAAAAAAAAAAAAAAAAAAATTATCTGGGTATGGTAGTACACACCTGTAGTCCTAACTACTCAAGAGTCTAAGGCAAGAGGATCACTTGAGCCCAGGAGTTCGTGGCTGCAGTGAGCTATGATGGTGCCACTGCACTCCAACGTGGGTGACAGAGTGAGACCCTGTCTCAAAACAAAACAAAAAAACAAAAAAACTCAGGGCCTGAGATTGTATCGTTTAACCTGTTACTACACCTGTGAGGTAGACACTTTCATCATTCTCATTCTACATGCAGGAAAGCTAAAGTTTAAAAAAAAAGGCTTCTTGAAATTTGCCCAATGTCACACAAATACCAAGTAGTACAGCTAGGATGAATCTAAACTATCTGATTTCAAACCCCTTACTCTTAATTCTATCATTCCTCACCTGGCTCAGTTAAATATAAATCAGATCACACCATCATGCCCTTGTTGAAAACTTCCACTGGCAATTCAAACTCCCTCCATAGCTTATAATGCCCAACATACACCAACTCCTGACACAACTGTGACTTCATCTCTTGCCATGCTGCCTTTGCTCACTATGTTATAAATTATGTGTATTGGCTTTTTTGTTCTGTTCTCTGTTTGAGACAGGGTCTCACTGTCACCAAGGCTACAGTACAGAGGCCCAATTATAGCTCACTGCAACCTTGAACTCCTGGGCTCAAGCCACCCTCCCACCTCAGACTCTGGAGTAGCAAGGACTTCAGGGTCACGCCACCATGCCTAGCTATTTTTTATTTAATTTTTATTTTTTATGGAGACGAGTCTGGTTATGTAGCCTAGGCTGGTCTTGAACTCCTGGCCTCAAGCGATTCTCCCACCTCAGCCTCCCACAGGTGTGAGCACCTCTGCCCAGCCTGAAACTATGTGTTGTCTCTTATTTGTCAGATATTGTTCTAGGGACTAGAGCTAGAACACAACTAACACAGACAAAAGTCTGTATCCTTGGGGAGCTTGTATTCAAGAGGTCAGCCTGATGTTCTTTAAACATTTTCCAAGCGAGGGTTCTGTACATTTGTACATGCATTGTTCCTCTTACCTGGATCATTCTTCCCAACACAGATGGCTCTTTATCCTTAGCGTCTCTGTTTAAACGTCAACTCTAAGAAAGCCCTTCTCTAACTAACCTATCTGAAAAATAGGGCTTCTGCTTTCAGTCATCCTCTATTCTCTCTCTCTCTCGTTTTTTTTAGATGGTGTTTTGCTCTTGTTGCCCAGGCTGGAGTGCAATGGCACGATCTTGGCTCACTGCAACCTCTGCCTCCTGGGTTCAAGTGATTCTCCTGCCTCAGCCTCCCGAGTAGCTGGGAATACAGCTACTTTTGTATTTTAAGTCAAGACAGGGTTTCACCATGTTGGCCAGCCTGCTTGAACTCCTGACCTCAGGTGATCTGCCCACCTCAGCCTCCCAAAGTCCTAGAATTACAGGCGGAGCCACTGCGCCCAACTCTCTTACTGATTTTTTTTTTTTTTTTTTTTGAGACGGAGTCTCGCTCTGTCGCCCAGGCTGGAGTGCATGCAGTGTCGCAATCTCGGCTCACTGCAAGCTCCGCCTCCCGGGTTCACGCCATTCTCCGGCCTCAGCCTCCCGAGTAGCTGGGACTACAGGCGCCCGCCGCGCCCGGCTAATTTTTTCTATTTTTTTTTAGTAGAGACGGGGTTTCACCATGGTCTCGATCTCCTGACCTTGTGATCCGCCCGCCTCGGCCTCCCAAAGTGCTGGGATTACAGGCGTGAGCCACCGCGCCCGGCCTCTCTTACTGATTTTTATTGTATTTATTTATTTATTTTTGAGATGGAGTCTGACTGTCGCCCAGGCTGGACTGCAGTGGTGCAATCTTGGCTCACTGCAAGCTTCGCGTCCCGGGTTCACAGGCTCCTGCCTTAGCCTCCTGAGTAGCTGGCACTACAGGTGCCTGCCACCACGCCCAGCTAATTTTTTTGTATTTTTAGTAGAGAAGGGGTTTCACTGTGTTAGCCAGGATGGTCTCGATCTCCTGACCTTGTGATCCGCCTACCTCGGCCTCCTAAAGTGCTGGGATTACAGGCGTGAGCCACCATGCCCGGCCTTTTATTTTATTTTTTGAGAGAGGGTCTCACTCTGTTGCCCACAGTGGCCTGATCATAGCTCACTGCAGCCTTTAACTCCTAGGTACAAGCAATCCTCCCACCTCAGCCTCCCTAGGAGCTGAGACTATGGGCACATACCACGATGTTTGGCTTTTTATTTTTTAGAGTCAGGGTTTCACTTATGCTGCCCAGGATTGTCTCAAACTCCTGGCCTCAGGCAACCCTCCCACTTCAGCCTCCCAAAGTGCTAGGATTACAGGCGTAAGCAACTGCAGACAGCCTCTCTTCCTCATTTTTTTCTTCTGAGTATTTTTTTTTTTTTTTTTTGAGATAGAGACTCACTCTGTCACCCAGCCTGGAGTGCAGTGGCGCGATCTCGGCTCACTGCAACCTATGCCTCCCGGGTTCAAGCAATTCTCCTGCCTCAGCCTCCTGACTAGCTGAGATTACAGATGTGGGCCAGCATGCCCAGCTAATTTTTGTATTTTTAGTAGAGATGGGGTTTCACCATGTTGGTCAGGCTGGTTTGGAACTCCTGACCTCAGGTGATCCACCCTCCTCAGCTTCCCAAAGTGCTGGGATTACAGGCGTGAACCACCACACTCAGCCTTCCTCAGAGTATCTATCACAACTTGAAATCATCTTATTTTTCATTTTGTTTACATGCTTATCTGTCCTTCATACTACATAAGCTCCAGAACAGAGACTTTGTTTTGTTCCTGCCCAGTTCCTAAAGTAGTACCTGGCAAAACAGGCCATTGGTGAATATTTACTGAATAAATTAATATCACAACATTAGCTCGTCTTAGGTGGTCTCTGGGCTTCCCATCTTGCTTCATTTAAATCCACCATCTACAACTCTCAGCGTGATCAGATCACTCATCTTAGGTCCTTTCATGACCCTTTTTTCTTACCTGATGAAGAACACACACACAAGACCCTCCATGACAAAGATACTGACCTCATGAGCTGAGAGAGGAAGCAGCGTGTAAGACAGACTTTGAATGAATGGTGTTCAACAGACTGAGAAGAGAAAGGACATTACGGCTCAGAAGCTCAAAAAGCACAATGCTTTGCAACAGTAATTTATGATGTGAAGAGCTGGGTAGGTTGATATAGAAAAACCAGCTGGAAATAGATTTTGAAGATGCTCACAAACCACATTAAAGAGTGAGGACGGTCCGACGCGGTGGCTCACGCCTGTAATCCCAGTACTTTGGGAGGGCGAGGCGGGAGGATCACAAGGTCAGGAAATCGAGACCATCCTGGCTACCACGTGAAATCCCGTCTCCACTAAAAAATACAAAAAAATTAGCCAGGCGTGGTGGTGGGTGCCTGTAGTCCCACTACTAGGGTGGCTGAGGCAGGAGACCATGTGAACCTGGGAACCCAGGAGGCAGAGCTCGCAGGGAGCCAAGATCCTGCCACTGCACTCCAGCCTGAGCAACAGAGGGAGACTCTCAAAAAAAAAAAAGGACTTAAAAGGAGAAAGAAAATATAATAAAAATTAAATAAAAAGAATGACTTGATGCCCAAAGCATGTACAGTCTTAAAAACTTCATAGGAAGGGGAATGATAGGATTCAATGAATGCCTTAGGGGATTAAAAAAAAAGGGGGGGGCAGGGTGACAGTGAGGAAAATGGATGGGATAGGAAGAGACAAGAGACAAACACCAGTGAGACTACTTAGTGCGACATAGATCATACTAAAAGACAAAGGCCAGAAACACAGCAGTTGAGATGGACATGAGCAGAAATTCAAAGGAGCCACACTAAACATTCATCTATTTTATACAAATTTAACCTTGTATCTAAGCAGGAAGTTTCCTTCAACATGGCCTCTGAACTTAAACCAACGAATAAAACAGTCTCCTAATCCCTGTGGACCTTATTCTTCAACTACACACATTACACAGCTCTTACTAAACAGGAGTGCAGCTAGGATATGTCCGTCTCCTCCAACAGACTGAACAGCAGGTCTTCAAAGGCAGGGAGTGTGTCACATCTATTATTCAACACTCAATCGTTGCGAATGAATAAATGAACGAGTAGAAGACTTTATGACTGAGGATTTGAAAACTGGATAGGCTTTAGGTCTAACAAGGTGATTTCGGGCAAGCGCAATGGTATGAGCAAGTAGGAATGGTAAATGTGGGGAACACAGACACCATTCTAAAATCAGGAGGATGCTGGTCCCCTTGTCCAGACTTGGACAGGCCATGCCTCTTTCCTGTCTAATAGTCTCTCCCTCATCCACCTTTCCCCATTCCGTATCCGCTCATTCCCTCACTTCTTTGAGGTATCTGCTCAAATATCTCACCAGAGGCCTTCCCTGATCAGCCTATCCAAAATTTCACAGCACATTCCTTATACCCTCTCTAGGTCTTTGTTCTGTTGTTTTTCTTCTTAGAAGATTATTGAAGAGATCCTCTAACGATTTTTATTCCTCTGTACCTAAAATATAATTGGCTTAAATTTCCAAGTGAAGTTCACTTGTCAGTTACTGCGATCAGAACCTACTAAAATCCACAGGATACTGAGATTTTAAACTAAATTCACTGTAAAAATTTTAAGTTCCATCACTTTTAAATTCTGTCACTTAAGTTCTTTCCAATAAAACCTGGATGCCACAAAGAATATTAATTTATTGCGGGAAACATTCCGGACACGGTCAGGAAATAATTTTATATTCCTTAATGGGGAAGATTCTAGGAATGGGAGCAATAATCCACAAAGAAAACCATCGAGATTAAGTAATTTCGAGGAACTACGGCAATTAGGTACCAAACCCAAGATTTTACAAGCATAGACTGTAGAGAGGCAATATGCCTATTTAAATAAGTGGTTTACTTTGGGAAGCCGAGGCGGAAGGATCGCTTGGGCCCAGAAGTTCGAGATCAGCTTGGGCAACAGAGCGAGACCCCCACCAGTCTCTATTAAGGAAAAAAAAAAAGTGGTTTTTACAAAGTTAATTCCATAGAAGTCAATGACCAGACGAAGCCACGTGTGGCCAGAACAGCCCAGGTGAATCCCAGCCTGAACCACGAGATATAGGCAAATGTGTGCTCCAGGGTGACTTTCTCTTGTCTGCTTTTCCCACGAAGAAGCGGAAAATTCTGCGAAGCGGCAAAATACACTTAAGCTTTTTGGGCCGGAGTTATTCTGGAGAGCAGGGCAAAGGCGGCCAGCAGCGACTTCACACTGCACTTGAGTAAAACAACTACTGGACCCGGGGCCCGAAGACTCATGTTAGCGACAGCCGAGATAGAGGATGGGGTAAAGAAATGCACGCCCAAATTCAAGTCGCCCTGGAGTCCCCATCCGGGGCCCCGCGCCTCCGAGTTCAGGGTCCGCCCGGCCCCGCACGTCCCGCCGTCTCGTTGCTCGGGACATTGGCGTCCTACCTGCAGGCTTGTCTGCAGCCATCTTCCCGCTTCGGCTTGGGTTCTTCCCTGCAGGTGGCGTGGCACTGACTCCCGCCGCCGGGCTGGCCGCTGTCCTGGACCTATGAGGACAACTCTGTGCCTACCCCGGCTCTGGGCCCTCAGGTTCCGGCTTGGGGAGTGGGCAGACGGCTGGCTGAGGAAGTGACGAGCGCTAGTTCGCGTCGTCTAGCAACAGCAACAGCTTCCCCACCCAGAGAGCGCCACAGCCTCCCGCCATCCACAGCTTCCGCCCCACGGCGTCCCGGTACCCACTACTTCCGGGGGCGGCAGCCTGCCGCGCCTGGAGCGCCGGCGTGGGAACTGCTGCTGGCCCCGCCCCACGCCGACGTCCCCTCCGCGCCCCGCCCCCGGCCGGACGTACTCTGGCTGGAACCTCTGCATGTTCGCAGGGCGGATGCGGTGGGACGTAAGCACCTCTGTCCTTTGGTTATTCTGATTAAAATACCAAAGTGTCAGAGCTTTTGTCCCTCAATGTCACATAAGATTACAGTAATCATATCTGACATTTATGTGCTAAGCACTGAGCCCTGCACTTGGTTTGTACTATCTCATGATTTCTTGCAACCCCGTGAGAGAGGCGCTGTTGAGGATCCCCGTTTAAAAACAAACGCTTTTTATTTTAGAATAGTTGTAGTTGTGCAGAAAAGTTGCAAAGATGACACCTAGAGTTCCTGTCTCCTCACCTAGTTTCTCCTAGTATGAACATCTTAATTATTTTACTATGGTACGTTGATCACATCCAATAAACCAGTTTGATTGGTGCATTATTACTCACTAAACTACACATTTTATTCACATTTACCAGCTTTCTTTCAATGTCCTTTCTTTGTTATTGTTCCAGGATCCTGTCCAGGACACCACATTGCATTTATTCATGATGTCTTCTTATGCTCTTTTTGGCTGTGGCAGTTTCTCAGATTCTCCTTGTTTTTGATGACCTTGACAGTTTTGAAGAGTTACTCCTCGGATATTTGGTGGAATGTGCCTCAATTTGGGTTTGGCCAATGTTTTTCACATGGTTAGACTGGGGTTTTGGGTGTTTAGGAGGAAGACCACAAGGTGACTGGCTATTCTCATCACATAGAATCAAAGGTACCTGCTCTCAAAATGACATCACTGATCATGTTAACCTTGATTACCTTTCTAAGGTAGTGCTTGCCAGTTTTCTCCGCTATGAAGTTACTCCTCCTACCCTTCCACACTACTTTGGAACCAAGTCAATAAATGCAACCCACACTCAAGGTGGGAAGGTGGGGTATTTAAGCTCAACCTCCTGCAGTGGGGAGTATGTACATAAATTATCTTCCCCCAGGGAAATTTGCCTCTTCTCCCTTATTTAGCTATTTGTATCAGTATGGACTCATGGATGTTTATCTTATACTGGTTACATTCCAATACTACATTATTTTGTTGCTAAAATTGTCCCAGCTTTGTTAATTGGGAGATTTTTCAGGTTTATACCTGTTTTTTTCTTTTTTTAAAAAAACTTTTGTTTTAAACTTTCTTCTAAAAAAGTATTTGTTTTTGGCCAGGCGCGGCGGCTCATGCCTGCAATCCCAGCACTCTGGGAGACCAAGACCAGTGGATCACTTGAGGTCAGGAGTTCGTGACCAGCCTGCCCAACATGGTGAAACCCGGTCTCTACTAAAAATACAAAAATTAGCCGGGCGTGGTGGTGTGCATCTGTAATCCCAGCTACTTGGAAGGCTGAAGCAGGAGAATCGCTTGAACCCAGGAGGCGGCGATTGCAGTGGGCCAAGATCGCCCCACTGCACTCCAGCCTGGGCAACAGAGTGAGACTCTGTCTCAAAAAAAAAAAAAAGGTATTTGTTTTTTCTTAAACTTTTAAATTCAGGCTAACATACACAAAGAAAAGTGCATGAATCATAAGTACAGCTTATTGACTTTTCATCAACTTAACGAATACATGTAACTAGCACCCAGAGAAAGGACAGAGCTTTACCTGTACCTGGGAGTTCCCCTCATGCCTCTTCCCATCTCTCCACAAAGATAATCATTATGCTGACATTTAACACTATGGATTAGTTTCACCTGCTTTTACACTTAATGAATACACATTATACAATATATGTTTTAGGATCTAGCTTCTTTTGCTTGATAGTATGAGATTCATTCACACTGTTGAGTGAGGTTGTATTTGTTTCTCATTGTTACATATATTATTATGTTACATTATGTGACTGTTCCTTAATTTATGTATTCATTTTGTTGTTGGGCATTTGGATATTATATCTATTTCAAATATGGCCAATATGAATACTCTAGTATGACTTTTGATGAATATGTGCCCACCATAAAAAGGCATACCTGGCCGGGTGCGGTGGCTCACTCCTGTAATCCCAGCACTATGGGAGGCCGAGGCAGGCAGATTACCTGAGGTTAGGAGTTTGAGACTAACCTGGTCAACATGGTGAAACCCCACCTCTACTCAAAAAAATACAAAAATTAACTGGACAGTGTGACGGGTGCCTGTAATTCCAGCTACTTGGGAGGCTGAGGCAGAAGAATTGCTTGAACCCGGCAGGTGGAGGTTGCAGTGAGCTGAGGTCGTGCCATTGCACTGCAGCCTGGCCAGCAAAAGCAAAACTCCATCTCAAAAATAAATATATACATAATAATAAATAAATAATTAAAAATAATAAAAATGCACACCTGAAGTGTAGTAGGGAGCCTCTTAATGAGAAGGAATTAGGAGGAACTTCCTATAGAATTTGGGCTTATGCTAACGGGATTGGGAAAGTAGGAGGCCAAATTTGAATTGGATGCTGTCAGGAAACAGGCAATTCAGTCTTGGTTTTATCTAAACAGAAGGAGGAACAAAGCAAGCTACAGCTGTCACTGGTAAAAAACAAACAAACAAACAAACAAAAAAAACAGGCCGGGCTTGGTGGCTCACGCCTGTAATCCCAGCACTTTGGGAGGCCGAGGCGGGCGGATCACAAGGTCAGGAGATCAAGACCACAGTGAAACCCCATCTCTACTAAAAAATACAAAAAATTAGCTGGGCGCTGTGGCGGGCGCCTGTAGTCCCAGCTACTCAGGAGGCTGAGGCAGGAGAATGGCGTGAACCCGGGAGGCGGAGCTTGCAGTGAGCCAAGATTGCGCCACTGCACTCCAGCCTGGGGGACAGAGCGAGACTCTTTCTCAACAACAACAAAAAAACCCAGAATTACTCATATTAGAAGAAGGGGATGTTTTCTCATTTTTATGGTTGTTGAGGGCCTTGTTTCTGTCTTGTCCAAAACATGATCATGGTGAAACTGTCTATGGACATTGTTCATATTCTGTGAGTGCTGTTTGTGTCCAGTTGGGAACATTCTACTAACAGAACTATTTTTTTTTTTTTTTTTCTTAGTCCCCCTTTCACTTTCTCACATGTGGTCACATGTATGTTGGTTTTTGTCCCCCATTTCATAGATAGGGAAACTGATGCACAGATGTTAATCCACTTTCCCAAGCCACCAGACTGGTAAATGGCTATTACCTTAACCACTACATTCTAGACTCTAGGATTTGCTATTATATTGAAGATATTTGGGCTCTCTTCCCTCCACTTTCAATATCAGCAGCTTTCCCTTTTATCACAGTCAGGCTGACATCAATGACAGAGAATTAATTCAGGAGTGGGAGTTGGAAAAACTCAGTAGGACTTTGCTCTGTCATAAACTATGGTGAGTCACTTTGCCTCTAGCTAATAATGATACCACTATCCATTCACAGTACTTTAGACTGTATGTGGTTGGTAGGTTTGTTTGTGTGTTTTGAGACAGGTTTCACTCCGTTACCCAGGCCGTAGTGCAGTGGTGTAATCATGGCTCACTCCAGCCTCTAACTCTCAGTTTCAGGTGATTCTCCCACCTTAGCCTCCCAAGTAGCTGGGACTACAGGTGCACACCACCATGCCTGACTAATTTTTTGTATTTTTGTTATTTTTAATTTTTTTTATTTTTAAAATATTTATTTATTTATTTATTTTGAGATGGAATTTCTCTCTTGTCATCCAGGCTGGAGTGCAATGGCATGATCTTGGCTCACTGCAACTGTCTCCTGGGTTCAAGCAATTTTCCTGCCTTAGCCTCCCGAGTAGCTGGGATTACAGGTGCAAGCCACAATGCCTGGCTAATTTTTGTTGTTTTGGTTCACCACATTGGCCAGGCTGGTGTCGAACTCCTGACATGAGGTGAACCACCCACCTCAGCCTCTCAAAGAGCTAGGATTACAGACATGAGCCACCTCGCCTGGCCTAATTTTTTGTATTTTTGGTAGAGGCCGGGTTTTGCCATGTTGCCCAGGCTGTTCTCAAACTCCTGGGCTCAAGGGATACACCCACCTCGGCCTCCCAAAGTGCTGGGATTATAGGTGTTAGCCACCGTGCCTGGCCTATATGTGATTCTTACTGCTTGTGGAAGACTGCCTCCAGAGAATCATATAATATGTGACCTTTTACGTCTAGCTTCTTGGTTGACAACTCTTACCATCCCAATATGCACATGCTGCTCCTCCCACCCATCAGGAGATTGAGTCAAACCCAATGTATAGCATGGTGACTATAGTTAATAATAATATATTGTAAGGTTGGGTGTGGTGATTTACACCTATAATCCCAGCACTTTGGGAAACTGAGGCAGGTGGATCACTTGAGCCCAGGAGTTTGAGACCAGTCTGGGAAACATAGTGAAACCCAGTCTCTACAAAAAATACAAAAATTAGCCAGATGTGGTGGCACGCACCTGTAGTCCCAGCCACTTGGGAGGCTGAGGTGGGAGGATTGCTTGAGCCTAGGAGGCAGAGGTTGCACTCCAGCCTGGGCAACAAAGCAAGATCCTGTCTCAATAATAATAATAATAATAATAATGTATATGTGGAGTCTTCAAAAAGCTCATGGAAAATATGTATTATGAAAAAACTATGCATGGATTTCAAACTCTTTTTGCACCAAAATAAACTCATACTAACTTATTATAACATGTCAAAATAGGATCCAGTTTGAGGCACTAAGAAAGATAAGACATCAGTTTGAAAAGAGCCCCTTTCAGAGCAATAGGAATTCTGCTAAAATTGAAGCAAGAACAAACACCAAATTTATGATAAAGCTTGGATGGAAGAATGGTGAAATAATTTATCCTTTATAAAAGGTTTATAAAGAGAATGCCCCCCCCAAATCAGTAGTTTACAAATGCATAACTCGTTTTAAGAAGGGATGAGATGGCCAGGTGCAGTGGCTCATGCCTATAATCCCAACACTTTGGGAGGCCAAGGTGGATGGATCACTTGAGGTCAGGAGTTCAAGACCAGCCTGGCTAAAATGATGAAACCTTGACTCTACTGAGAAAATACGAAAATTAACCAGGCATGGTGGGGCGTGCCTATAGTCCCAGCTACTCAGGAGGCTGAGGCAGGGGGATTGCTTGAACCTACCCAGGAGGTGGAGCTGCAGTGAGCCAAGATCGTGCCACTGAACTCCAGCATGGGTGACAGAGTGAGATTCCATCTCAAAAAAAAAAAAAGAAGAAGAAGAATAGATGAGACAATGTTGAAGACAAAGTGCCAAGTGGCAGATCATCCACATCAATTTTCAAGGAAAAAATATATCTTGGTTTGTGCCATAATAGAGTAAGATGGACAATTAACAACAGAAACAATAGCCAATATCACAAACATCTCAATTGGTTCAGCTTACACAAGTCTGACTAAAAAATTAAAGTTGAGCAAAATTTCCCTTAAATAGTTTCCCAAACAGTTGCACGCTGATCAACTGTAGACAAGCAAAGGTTTCAATGGAAATTTTAAACAAATGGGATCGAAATTCTTAAGCATTTCTTCTAGGAATTGTAACAGAAAATGAAACATGGCTTTACCAGTATAGTTTTGAAGACAAAGCATAATCAAAGCAATGACTACCAAGAGGTGGGAGGGGTCTAGTCAAAGCAAAAGCACACCAATCAAGATCAAAGATCATGGCAACAGTTATTGGGGATGTTCAACTCATTTTGCTTCTTGACTTTCTGGGAAGTCCAAAGAATAATAACATCTGCTTATTATGAGAGTGTTTTAAGAAAGTTAGCTGAAGATTTAGAAAAAAAAAAAAATCCCGGGTGCGGTGGCTCACGCCTGTAATCCCAGCACTTTGGAAGGCCGAGGTGGGTAGATCACGAGGTCAGGAGATCAAGACCATCCTGGCCAATATGGTGAAACCCTGTCTCTACTAAAAAAATACAAAAGTTAACTGGGTGTGGTGGCGTGTGCCTGTAATCCCAGCTACTTGGGAGGTTGAGGCAGGAGAATCGCTTGAACTAGGGAGGCGGAGGTTGCAGTGAGCCGAGATCACGCCACTGCACTCCAGCCTGGCGACAGAGTGAGACTCCATCTCAAAACAAAACAAAACAAACAAACAAACAAACAAAAGAAAAGAAACAACCACACAGGAAAGCTTTATTAGAGAGTCTTTCTCTACCACAACAA
Source organism: Macaca thibetana thibetana (assembly GCF_024542745.1). Taxonomy (NCBI): domain Eukaryota; kingdom Metazoa; phylum Chordata; class Mammalia; order Primates; family Cercopithecidae; genus Macaca; species Macaca thibetana. The sequence goes on from NC_065579.1 coordinate 15,481,618, forward strand.
CGCTCCTGCTCATTCCTCTCATCAAACAGGGCAATTTTTGAGAGTTTCGATGGGAAATCATTAGGCATCCACCTTACAGTCATGATTTGCCTTCTTCTGACTTATTTATTTTTTTCTAACCTTAAGGCTGAGGCAGGCAGATCACTTGAGGTCAGAAATTTGAGACTAGCTTGGCCAACTTGGTGAAACCCTCTTCCTACTAAAAATAAGCCAGGTGTGGTGGTGCACACCTGTAATCCCAACTACTCCGGAGGCTGAGGCATGAAAATGACTTGAACCTGGAAGGTGGAGGTTGCAGTGAGCTGAGATCATGCCCCTGCGCTCCAGCCTGGGCAACAGAGGGAGACTCCATTAAAAAAAAATCTTAAAGGGCACCCATGTTTCTTCAGCTAACAATGTAAAAAAGACATGTATTGACATAGGTTAAATTCCCAGGCCCCTCAGTTCTTTAGGGATGAACTAAATGGCTGGTATCATCATTTACAAGTGTCTTGAACTCAATGAAGCTTATGTTAAGAAATGAAGTTTATCTTTTTAATTTGATTTTTCTTTTTTTTTTTTTTTTGATATGAAGTTTTGCTATTGTTGCCCAGGCTGGAGTGGAATGTCTTGATCTCAGCTCACTGCAACCTACGCCTCCTGGGTTCAAGTGATTCTCTTGCCTCAGCCTCCCAAGTAGCTGGGATTACAGGCACCCACCACCATGTCCAGCTAATTTTTTGTATTTTTAGTAGAGATGGGGTTTCACTATGCTGGCCAGGCTGGTCTCAAACTCCTGACCACAGGCGATCCACCTGCCTCGGCCTCCCAAAATGCCAGGATTACAGGTGTGAGCCATCGCGCTGGGCCTGCATGAACTTTTAAAAGTCCTTCTGTACTTGAAATTTGCTAGGAGAGTAGGCCTCAAGTGTTCTCACAACACACACGCACACACACACACACGCACACACGGGCCAGGTGCAGTGGCTCATGCCTATAGTCCTAGCACTTTGGGAGGCAGAGGTGGGAGGATCAGTTGAACCCAGGAGTTTGAGACCAGCCTGGGCACCACAGTGAGACCCTGTCTCTACAAAAATTTTAAAAATTAGCTGGGTGTTGTGGTGCACGCCTGTAGTCCCAGCTACTCAGGAGGCTGATATGAGGGGATGACTTGAGCTTGGGAGGCTGCAGTGAACTGTGATCATGCCACTGCACTTTGCACTCTAGCTTGGGTGACAGAGAAAGACCCTTTTTCTTTTGCTTTTTTTTTTTTTTTTTTTTTTGAGATGGAGCCTCCCTCTGTTGCCCAGGCTGGAGTGCAGTAGTGTGATCTCGGCTCACTGCAACCTCTGCCTCCCAGGTTCAAGCAATTCTCCTGCCTCAGCCTCCCAAGTAGCTGTGATTACAAGCATGAGCCACCATACCCGGCTAATTTTTGTATTTTTAGTAGAGACAGGGTTTCACCATATTGGCCAGACTTGTGTCGGACTCTTGACCTCAAGTGATCCACCTGCCTCAGCTTCCTAAAGTGCTGGGATTACAGGCATCGGTCACTCTGACAGACCAGAAGGACCCTTTTTCAAAGCAAACAAACAAACAGAAAATGGTAACTACGTGAGGTGATTGATATGTTAATTAGCTTGGTTGTGGTAATGATTTCACAATGTATATGTATATCAAGACATCACATTGCATACCCTAAATATATGCACTTTTTATTTGTTCAATCATACCTCAGTAAAGCTGGGGGGGTGAAGAAAGGTCGTGTCAAGTTCTCCTTCCCTTGAGTCTGGGTTGGCCTTGTGCTCTGACCAATAGAATGCAGCACAAGGGATGCGGAGGTAGTTCTGGGCCTGGCCCTTAAAAGGCATGACAACTTCCATTTCTCTCTCTTGGAGCTCAGCTGCCATGCTGTAAGGAGGCTCAGATTGTTCTGCTAGAGACAGAGACAGAGAGAGAAAGAGAGAGAGAAGATGTGGAGGAGAACCAAGGTGTTGCAGCTGACAGCCAGCACCAAGGTTCCAGACATATGAATGAGGCCTCCTTGAATCATCCAGTCCAGCCCAGCTACCAGCTAAATACAGTCACATGAGTGATCCTAGCTATATGAAAGAAGAAAGCCTGCCCAGTTAACTCCGAGAATTGTGAAAAGTAATAAACCATTGTCTTTTGTGTTCTTTTAATATCTAATTTTTAAAATTGTATAATTCATATACCATGTAAATAATCCCTTTATAGTGCACAACTCCATGAGTTTTAGTATATTCATAAAGTCATGCAACTGTCACCACTATCTATTGCAAAACATTTTCATCACCCCCCAAAGAATCTCTGTACCCATTAGCAGTCATTGTCCGTTTCTCCCAGCCCCCAGCCACTAATCTGCTTTCTGTCTCTAGAGATTTGCTTATTCTGGACGTCACATATAAAGAGAATCATACAATATGTGACCTTTTATGTCTAGCTTCTTTAACTTGGCATAATGTTTTCAGGATGCATCCACATTGTAGCAAGTATCAGAAGTTCATTCCTTTCTACGGCTGAATAATATACCATTGTAAGAATATATTGGGCCAGGTGTGGTGGCTCAAACCTATAATCCCAGCACTTTGGGAGGCTAAGGCAGGCGGATCACGAGGTCAGGAGTTTGAGACCAGCCTGGACAAGGTGAAACCCCATCCCTGCGAAAAATACAAAAATTAGCTGGGCATGGTGGCACATGCCTGTAATCCCAGCTTCTTGGGAGGCTGAAACAGGAGAATCGCTTGAACTCGGGAAGCGGAGGTTGCAGTGAGCCGAGATCACGCCATTGCACTATGGCCTGGGCGACAGAGCAAGACACTGTCTCGAAAAAAAAAATCGCATTCTGTTTATCTGTTCATCAGCTGATGGACATTTGATTTGTTACTGTTATTCAGCTACTGTGAAATAATGTTATGTAAACATTCATGTGCAAGTTTTTGTATGATATATGTTTTCTCTTGTATCTGTAGCTATGAGTGAATTGCTGAGTCATAGGGTAACTGTTTAATTTTGGGGGGAACTGCCAAACTGTTTTCCAAAGTGGCTGTAGCATTTTATGTTCCCACTAGTAGTGTATGAGAGTTTTTATTTCCCCACATCCTCACCAACACTTGTTATTGTGTTTTTGATTATAGCTATCCAAGGAGAATGGAAAGGGTTACCTTATTGTGGTTTTGTTTTGCATTTCTCTGATGGCTAGTAATGTTGAGCTTATCTTCATGTGCTTATTGGCCATTGTACATCTTCTTTGGAGAAGTGTCTATTCAAGTCCTTTGCCCATTTTTATATTGAATTATTTGTCTTTTTTTTTTTTAAGAGTTGGGGCCTCACCCGGGACTGGAGTGCAGTGGCTCAATCATAGCTCACTGCAACCTCAGTCCTCCCACCTCAGCCTCCCAAGCAGCTGGTAGCTGGGACTACAGGCATGCGCCACCACACCTGGCAGATTTTCCCCCAAAGTAGATTATTTGTCATTTTTTTTTTTTCTTTAAAGACAGAGTCTCACTCTGTCATCCAGGCTGGAGGGCAGTGGTGTGATCATAGCTCACTGCAGCCTTGACATCCTGGGCTTGAGCAGTCCTCTCACTTCAGCCTCCTGAGTAGCTGGGACCACAGGCATGTGCCACCATGCTAGTTAATTTTTTTATTTTTTTGTGGAGATGGGGCTCACTATGTTGCCCAGGCTGGTCTCAAACTCCTGGGCTCAAGTGATCCTCTTGCCTCAGTCTCCCAAAGTGCTGGGTTTACAGGTGTGAGCCTCCATGCTTGGCTATTATTTGTCTTTTTAAAACAATTTTTTTTGGCCAGGTGTGGTGGCTCACGCTTGTAATCCCAGCACTTTGTGGGGCCAAGGTGGGTGGATCATCTGAGGTCAGGAGTTCAAGACCAGCCTGGCCAACCTGATGAAAACTCATCCCTACTAAAAATACAAAAATTAGCTAGGCATGGTGGCAGGCGCCTGTCATCCCAGCTACTTGGGAGCCTGAGGCACTCCAGCTTGGACAACAAGAGCGAAATTCCATCTCAAGGAAAAAAAAAATTGTTTTATTGCCAGGCACAGTGGCTCACACCTCTAATCCTAGCACTTTGGGAGGCTGAGGCGGGTGGATCATCTGAGGTCAGGGGTTCGAGACCAGCCTGGCCAACGTAGTGAAACCCCATCTCTACTAAAAATAAAAAAAATTAGCTTGGGGTGGTGACGGGTGTCTGTAATCTCAGCTACTTGGGAGGCTGAGGCAGGAGAATCACTTGAACCTGGGAGGCGGAGGTTGCAGTGAGCCAAGATCACGCCACTGCACTCCAGCCTGGCAAGAGAGCAAGACTCTGTCTCAAAAACAAAACAAACAAACAAAAAAATTATTATTTCTATTTTATTTATTTATTTATTTATTTTGAAACAGCGTCTCACTCTGTCACCCAGGCTGGAGTGCACTGGTGTGATCAGGGCTCACTGTATCCTAGACCTCCTGGGCTCAAGCACTTCTTCCATTTCAGCCCCCAGAGTAGCTGGGACTACAGACACGTGCCACCATGCTCAGCTAATTTTTTGTATATTTAGTAGAGATGGGGCTTCGCTCTGTTGCTCAGGCTGGTCTTATACTCCTGGACTCAAGCAATCCGCCTGCCTCAGCCTCCCAAAGTGCTGGAATTAGAGGGATGAGCCACCGTGCCTGGCCTGTTTGTCTTTTTATTGTTGAGTTGTAAAAGTATATATTCTGGATACAAGTGTTTTATCTGATATAAGATGTACAAAAATTTTTAATCTATTATTTGTTTGTTTTGAGACAGGTCTTGCTGTCTTGCCACAGGCTGAATTGTGGTGATGCAATCATAGTTCACTGCAGCCTTAAACTACTAGGCTCAAGCGATTCTACCACCTCAGCTTCCCGAGCAGCTGGGACTGCAGGCATGCACCAGCACACCTGGCTAAGCTTTTTATTTCATTGTAGAGACAAAATCCTACCCAGGCGGGTCTCAAACTCCTGGCCTCAAGTCATCCTGCTGCCTCAGCCACCCAAAATGCTGGGATTAATTACAGGTGTAAGCCACCATGCCGGGTCAGTTTTTAATCTTACTGAAGTCCAATTTATCAACTTTTTCTTTTACCACTTTTGCTTTTGGTGTCAAATGTAATAAACCACTGCCTAATGCAAGATCATGATTTTACTCCTATGTTTTCTTCTGAAAGTTATACAATTATAAAGTTTTAGCTCTTACATTTAGGTCTCTGATTCACATTGAGTTAATTTTTACATATAGTGTGAACTATAGGTCCAACTTTATTCTTTTCATGTAGATGTCCATGTTATTCTTTTAAACTGCTAAGTTTGAAGATGCTTTGTTGTGCAGCAACAGGTAACTGAAACATCTACTAATTCATTTCCCCATCTGGTTCAACCAGCCAAGGTCTGTGCATTCTACTTCTTAAATAGGCTGGATCTTCCCATTCTCACTGCCACTCCGTTCCTAAGCCTAAATCCTTTCCCACTGAGACCAGCGCCACTTCAACCTTGTCATCTTTTCTGTTTTCCTCCAGAATGCTTCCATTTTGCCAAAGATTTTTAAAAATACGAATCGGATTATATCCACACCCATTTAAGACAATTCAATGCTCTTAGCACCAAGTCCAAACTCCTTAAAAGGACTTTTTCTTTTTCTTTTTTCTTTTCTTTGAGACAGAGTTTCGCTCTTGCCCAGGGTGGAGTGCAATGGCGCGATCTTAGCTCACTGTAACCTCCACCTCCCAGGTTCAAGTGATTCTCCTGCTTCAACCTCTGGAGTAGCTGGGATTACAGGCGCCTGCTGCCACACCTGGCTAATTTTTTGTGCTTTTAGTAGAGACAGAGTTTCCCCATGGTGGTCAGGCTGGTCTCGAGATCCTAACATCAGGTGATCCACCTGCCTCAGGCTCCCAAAGTGCTAGGATTATAGGTGTGAACCACTGTGCCCAGCCTAAAAGGACTTTTAAGGCCCTTCACAATCTGTCTCTGACCTTTGGCTTCATGTCTCCATACTCCCCACTTTGGCCATATTACTGGGGTTCCTCAGAGGCACTACATTGTTTTTTGCATTTGCCATGGCATTTGTCTATAATCCCCTTTAGCTTCCACCCCACATACTTTTTTTTTTTTTTTTTTTTTTTTTTAAGATTGAGTCTCTCTGTCACCCAGGCAGGAGTGCGGTGGCATAATTTCAGCTCACTACAACCTCTGCCTCCTGGGTTCAAGCGATCCTCTTGCCTCGGCCTCCTGAGTAGTTGGGACTACAGGTGTGCACCATCATGCCTGGCTAATTTTTGTATTTTTAATGGAGGTGGGGTCTCACCATGTGCCCAGGCTGGTCTCGAATTTCTGACCTCAGGTGATCCACCTGCCTTGGCCTCCCAAAGTGCTGGGATTATAGGCATGAGCCACTGCGCCGGTCACACACTCTCTTGTATAGGCAATGCCATCTCCTTACAAGGAAGGACAAGTGTCATTTTCCCAAGAAGACTTTTTGACTGTCAAAGACTGTACTACCAGCACTTTGGGAGGTCAAGGCGGGTGGATCTCAAGGTCAAGAGATTGAGACCATCCTGGCCAACATGGTGAAACCCTGCTTCTGCTAAAAATACAAAAATTAGCTAGGCATGGTGGCATACACCTGTAGTCCCAACTACTAGGGAGGCTGAGGCAGGAGAATCGCTTGAACCTGGGAGGCAGAGGTTGCAGCGAGCCAAGATCACACCACTGCACTCCAGCCTGGCAACAGAGCGAGACTCCGTCTCAATAAAAAAAAAAAAAAAAAAAAAAAAAAGACTGTACTAATACCTTTCAAATCTTCTATTACACTTTGGGGACAATCTCTTGGCACAAATCCCCTTGTTACCACCCTAACTGTAATCTCCAAATTCTGCCTTTAAATATTATCCATGTTGTATTTCCATTAATTTGTATACGTGCCTGATGCTTAGTAAGCACTGTAATATCTGTGAGCACACAACTTTAAAATATAACTCCTCACTGTATCAGGCTGTCAGTCTTTACTTTTGTATGGCCTTTGATGGTTTCATGCAGAGTTTATACAATTATTTCTCTCTTTTTTTTTTTTTTTTGAGAGGGAGTCTCGCTCTGTCTCCCAGGCTGGAGTGCAGTGGCCGGATCTCAGCTCACTGCAAGCTCCGCCTCCCGGGTTCACGCCATTCTCCTGCCTCAGCCTCCCAAGTAGCTGGGACTACAGGCGCCTGCCACCTCGCCCGGCTAGTTTTTTGTATTTTTTAGTAGAGATGGGGTTTCACCGTGTTAGCCAGGATGGTCTCAATCTCCTGAGCTCGTGATCTGCCCGTGTTGGCCTCCCAAAGTGCTGGGATTACAGGCTTGAGCCACCGCGCCCGGCCTATTTCTCTTTTTATCCTTAACATTCCTGTGATATGGATATTCATACCCGTTTTATAGATAAGGAAATGGGGGCTTTTTTTGATTTCCGAAAAGTAAATCTCTATGCAGATACAAAATATTGTTGATAGGCTGGGCTTGGTGGCTCATGCCTGTAATCCCAGCACTTTGGGAGGCCGAGGGGGGGCGGATCACAACGTCAGAAGTTCGAGACCAGCCTGGCCAACATGGTGAAACCCCATCTCTACTAAAAATACAAAAATTAGCTGGGCATGGTGGCGGGTACCTGTAATCCCAGCTACTCCAGAGGTTGAGGCAGGAGAATTGCTTGAACCCGGGAGGTGGAAGTTGCAGTGAGCTGAGATCATGCCACTGTACTCCAGCCTAGGTGATAAATCAAGACTCCGTCTCAAAAAAAAAAAAAAAAAAAAAAGCAAGGCGTGGTGGTTCACACCTGTAATCCCAGCACTTTGGGATGCTGAGGTGGGCAGATCGCCTGAGGTCAGGAGTTCGAGACCAGCCTGGCCAGCATGGTGAAATCCCATCTCTAACAAAAATACAAAAATTATCCAGGTATGGTGGCAGGTGCCTGTAATCCCAGCTACTCGGGAAGCTGAGGCAGGAGAATCGCTTGAACCCAGGAGGTGGAGGTTGCAATGAGCTGAGATCGCGCCACTGCACTCCATCCTGGGCAACTGAGCAAGACTCTGTCTCAAAAATATATATATATATTTTTAATAGAAGTATTAATAATACAATGAGATTTTCCCTATTATATCTGTATTTTGTAATTCTGTGTCCAATTACCAATGAAGAGTGTTTTTCAATGATCTATTGGTGCCATCTCCTGTGGACATTTTAAATTTACATGTGAAGAAAAAATACATATTTTAGATATACTTTTATTACTCTTTAAAACATAAATCCAATCAATTATTTCAACTATAAGTATAGGGAATTTGAGGAATAATATTTTTATCATCATCATCATTATATTTCAAAACACTGCAAAGTACAGAATATAATATGATAAGTCTATTTACTACCCAGATTGAAAAAAGCTCAATGTTTGCCACATTTACTTGGGATATTTTATTGAGAAATATGCAGGTTAGTCCAGGTGCGATGGCCCACACCTGTAATTTCACTACTAATCAGTCTGTAACTGTCTTTTTTTTTTTTTTTTTTTTTTGAGACGGGATCTCTCTCTGCCACTCATCCTAGAGTGCAGTGGCACGGTCATGGCTCACTGCAGCCTTGATCTCCCAGGCCCAAGCATCCTCCCACTTCAGCCTCCTGAGTAGCTGGGATTACATGCATGCGCCACCATGTCAACTTATCTTTAAATTTTTTTGTGCAGACAAAGTTTTACGATGCTTCCCAGGCTAGTCTCGAATTTCTAACCTCAAGTGATCTGCCAGCTTCAGCCTCCCAAAGTGCTGGGATTAGGGGCGTGAGCCACTGCTCCCAACCGCTTTACCTTTTTTTTTTTTGAGACGGAATCTTGCTCTGTCGTCCAGGCTGGACTGCAGTGACCCAATCTCGGCTCCTTCTCACAGGTTCAAGCGAGAACCTGCCTTAGCTTCCCAAGTACCTGGGATTACAGGCGTGTGCCATCATGCCCAGCTAATTTTTTTTTTGTGTGTGTATTTTTAGTGAGACGAGGTTTCACCATGTTGGCCAGGCTGGTCTCAAACTCCTGACCTCAAATGATCCACCCACCTCGACCTCCCAAACTGCTGGCATTACAGGCAAGCGCCACAGGGCCCAGCCTCCTTTACTTCTTCTTCTTCTTCTTTTTTTTTTTTTTTTGAGACAGGGTCTCACACTGTTGGCCAGGCTGGAGTGCAGTGGCGTGATCTTGACTCATCACAACCTTGGCCTCCCAGGCTCAAGCGATTCTCCTGCCTCAGCATCCTGAGTAGCTGGGTTTACAGGCGCACGCCACTACCGCCCAACTAATTTTTGTGTTTTTAGTAGAGACGGTGTTTCCCCATGTTGGCCAGGCTTGTCTTGAACTCCTGATCTCAAATGATCCACCCGCCTTGGCCTCCCAAAGTGCTGGTATTACAGGCGTGAGCCACCGCACCCAGCCCCTTTACTTCTTTAATCATAGTTTCCTTTAGTTTGTTCCAACATATCTCTAACCACTATTATACCTTGAAGAATTTGTTTGTTAAATCTGAAGTCTGGTTGCTCTCACATGCAGTATCTGTTGCCTGTTTTTTTTGTTTGTTGCTCGTTTTCTAGTGTGAATCACACTTTCTTGTTTCTTTGGATGGCTATAATTGTTTTTGTCAGAAACATTTTAGATAATACATTATAGTAACTCTGTATACTGCCCCCTTCCTCTGTTGATTTATCTAGTGACTGGCTAGGTTTTTTAGTGTAGTCTGTTCTCCCTGCCTCCCCTCACTGTATCAAGCTCCTCGGGGAAAAGACTGCTGCTCCTTAAGGGAAAAGGCTGCGTGCCCACTGTCACTCCAGGATGACAGTGGTTTTAACTGCTTTCTTAGTTCCATTCCCTCATTCTGGGAGTTCAGATATGTTTTCTTATTAAAACATAAGACAATACTTTTTAAAAACTGGGCAAAAGAATATGAAATAACTACTGGCTTTAATATTCACATCATTCTATATTCAATATTTTTACACCAAATGCTCTACTGACATTTGTAGACACACACCTTTTTTTTTTTTTTCCCCCTGAGACAGAGTCTCACTCTGTCGCCCAGGCTGGAGTACAGTGGCGTGATCTTGGTTCACTGCAACCTCTGCCTCCCGGGTTCAAGCAATTCTCCTGCCTCAGCCTCCTGAGTAGCTGGGATTACAGGTGCCTGCCACCATGCCCAACTAATTTTTGTATTTTTTAGTAGAGACGGGGTTTCATTGTGTTGGCCAGGCTGGTCTCAAACTCCTGACCTCGTGATCCGCCCGCCTCAGCTTTCCAAAGTGCTGAGATTACAAGCGTTAGCCACCGCGCCTTTTTTTTTTTTTTTTTTTTTTTTACAAAAAAAAAAAGAAAAAGAAAAAAGAAATTAACCGGGCATGGTGGTGTGTGCCTGTAGTCTCAGCTACACAGGAGGCTGAGGTGGGACAGTTGCTTGAATCCAGGAGGTGGAGATTACGGTGAGCCGAGATTATGCCACTGTGCTCCAGCGTGGGTGACAGAGTGACCCTGTCTCGAAAAAACAAATAAAAAAAAAAACCAGAAAACTTTTTATTTTTATCTAATTTCAGACTTAGAAAAAAGTTCAGAGAATTCCCATATACCTTTCAACCAGCTTCATCTAATGCTACCTTCTTATATGTCATAGTGTAGTCATTAAAACCAGGAAATTAATCTTGGTATAACTCAGGCATACATTGTTTTATTGCACTTTGCTTTATTGTGCTTTGCAATTTTTTTTTTAAACAAATTGAAAGTTTGTGGCACCCCTGCATCACACAAGTCTATCAGCACCATTCTTCCAATAGCATGTACTCACTTTACGTCATAGTGTCACATTTTGGTAATTCTCACAATAGTTCAAACCTTAGTATTATTATTATATTATTGTATCTGTTATGGTGATCTGTATTTAGTGATGTTTGATGTTACTATGTAATTGTTTTGGGGTGCCATGGACTGTGCCCACATAGAACAGCAAGGTTATTCATCAATATGTGTGTTCTGACTACATCGTGGATTGGCCATTCCCATATATCAGGGTTCCCCAACACCTGGGTCACAGACCAGTACCAGTCCATGGCCTGTTGGGAACCGGGCTGCACAGCAGGAGGTGAGAGGCGGGCGAGCCAGCAAAGCTTCATCTGTATTGTATTTACAGCCATTCCCATTGCTCACATTGAAGAATTTGTTTGTTAAATCAATTTGAGCGCCACCTCCTGTCAGATCAGCAGCGGCATTAGATTCTCATAGGAGTGTGAACCCTGTTGTGAACTGCATATGTGAGGGATCTAGGTTGTGTGCTCCTTATGAGAATCTAATGCCTGATGATCTGTCACTGTATCTCATCACTCCCAGATGGGACTGTCTAGCTGCAGGAAAGCAAGGTCAGGGCTCCCACTGATTCTATATTATGGTGAGTTGTAAAAATATTTCATTACCTATTACAGTGTAATAATAATAGAAATAATGTGCACATTAATTGTAATGCGCTTGAATCATCCCCAAACTACTTCCCCATCCCCCAGTCCATGGAAAAATTGTCTCCATGAAACTGGTCCCTGGTGCCAAAAAGGTGGGAACTGCTGCTCTCTCTCCCTCTTTTTGGACCTTCATATCCCCTAAGACACAGCAATACTGAAATTAGGCCAATTAATAACCCTGCAGTGGCCTCTGAGTGCTCAAGTGAAAGGAAGGGTCCCACATCTCTCACTTTAAACCAGAAGCTAGAACTTTCAGTACAATTTTGAACATAAGCAGTGAGAATGATTAACCTTAGTGAGGAAGGCATGTTGAAGGCCAAGACAGGCTGAAAGCCAGGCCTCTTGCTCCCAACAGTTAGCCAAGTTGTGATTGCAAAGGAAAAGTTCTTGAAAGAAATTAAAAGTAGTACTCTAGGCCAAGCACGGTGGCACACACCTGTAATCTCAGTGCTTTAGGAGGCCAAGGCAGGAGGATCACTTAAGCCCAGGAGTTCAAGACTAGCTTGGGCAACATAATGCGACCTTATATCTATAAAAAATGGAAAATAAAAATTAGCCAGATGTGGTGGCATGAGCCTGTAGTCCCAGGTACTCAGGAGTCTGAGGCAGGAGGATCGCTTGAGCCCAGAAGTTCGAGGTTGCAGTTAGCTGTGATCACACCACTGCACTCAGCCTGAGCAACAGAGCGAGATTCTGTCTCAAAAAATAATAACAAACAAATAAATAAAAGTGCTACTTCAGTGAACACACAAATGCTAAAAAAGTAAAATAGCCTTATTGCTGACACGTAGAAAGTTTGACTGGTCTGGGTAGATCAAACCAGTCACAATATTCCCTTAAGCCAAAGCCTAATCAAGAGCAAGGCTCTAACTATCTTCAATTCTATGAAGACTAAGAGAGGTTAGGAAGCTTCAGGAAAAAGTTTGAAGCTAGCACAGGTGGATTCATGAGGTAAAGGAAGGAAGCCATCTCCATAACATAAAAGTGCAAAGTGAAGCAGCATGCACTGTTGTAGAAGCTGCAGCAAGTTACCCAGATCTAAGATCATTGGTGAAGATGGCTACACTAAACAACAAATATCCAACGTAGATGAAGCAGCTTTATACTGGAACAAGATGCCATCTAGGACTTTTATAGCTAGAGAGGAGAAGTCAATGCCTGGCTTCAAAGCTTCAAAGGACAGGCTGACTCTCCTGTTAGGGGTTGATGCAGCTGGTGACCTTAAGTTGAGGCCAATGGTCATTTACCATTCTGAAAATCCTAAGACCCTTAAGAATTGTGTTAAATCTACTGTGTCTGTACTTTACAAATGGAACAACAAAGCCGAGATGACAGCACATCTGTTTACACATCTGGTTTACTGAATATTTTAAGCCCACTGTTGAGACCTGCTGCTCAGACAAAAGATTCTTTTCAAAATATTACTGCTCATTGACAATATACCTTGTCACCCAAGAGCTCTGTCACCCAAGAGATGTCACCCAAGAGATGTACAAGGAGATGAATGTTGTTTTCATACCTGCTAACACAACATTCAGTCTATAGCCCATGCATCAAGAAGTAATTTCAACTTTCAAGTCTTATTATTTAAAGAATATATTTTGTAAGGCTATAACTGCAATAAATAGTGATTCCTCTGATGGATTCAGGCAAAGTAAATTGAAAACCTTCTGGAAAAGATTCACCATTCCAGATGCCATTAAAGAACACTCATGATTCATGGAAGGAGGTCAGAATATCAGGATTCATAGGAGTTTGGGAGAAGTTGATTCCAATCCTCATGGAAGACATTGAGGAGTACAAGACTTCAGTGAGAAGTCACTGCAGATGTGGTAGAAAATAGCAAGATAACTAGAATTAGAAGTAGAGCCTGAACATGTGACTGAATTGCTGCAACCTCATGATAAAACTTAAATAGATAAGAGATGTGGCCGGGCGCGGTGGCTCAAGCCTGTAATCTCAGCACTTTGGGAGGCCGAGATGGGTGGATCACGAGGTCAGGAGATCGAGACCATCCTGGCTAACACGGTGAAACCCCGTCTCTACTAAAAAATACAAAAAAAAACTAGCTGGGCGAGGTGGCGGGCGCCTGTAGTCCCAGCTACTCGGGAGGCTGAGGCAGGAGAATGGCGGGAACCCGGAAGGCGGAGCTGCAGTGAGCGGAGATCCGGCCACTGCACTCCAGCCTGGGCGACAGAGCGAGACTCCGTCTCAAAAAAAAAAAAAAAAAGAGATGTTTCTTACGGAAGAGTAAAGAAAGTGGTTTCTTGGCCAGGCATGGTGGTTCATGCCTGTGGGAGGCTGAGGCAGGCAGGTCGCTTGATGTCAGGAGTTTGAGACCAGCCTGGCCAACATGGTGAAACCCCATCTCTACTAAAAGTACAAAAATTAGCCCAGCGTGGTGGTGGGCACCTGTAATCCCAGCTACTCAGGAGGCTGAGGCAGGAGAATCGCCTGAACCCAGGAGGTGGAGGTTGCAGTGAGCCAAGATTGCACCACTGCACTCCAGCCTGGGTGACAGAGCAAGACTTGGTCTTGAGAAAAAAAAAAAAAGAACGTGGTTTCTCGAGACCAAGTCTACTCCTGGTGAAGATGCTGTGAACATTGTTTTGTTTTGTTTTGTTTCGTTTTGTTTTGTTTTGAGATGGAGTCTTGCTCTGTGGCCCAGTCTGGAGTGCAGTGGTGTGATCTCAACTCACTGCAACCTCCGCCTCCCAGGTTCAAGTGATTCTCTTGCCTCAGCCTCCTGAGTAGTTGGCACTACAGGCACATGCCACCATGCCTGGTGAATTTGTGTATTTTTTGTAGAGACAGGGTTTCACAGTGTTGCCCAGGCTGGTCTTGAACTCCTGAGCTCAAGGAATCTGCTTGCCTCAGCCTCCCCAAAGTGCTGGGATTACAGGTGTGAGCCACTGTAACCCGGCCAGTGATCATTGTTGAAATGACAACAAATAATTTAGAATGTTACCTACATTTAGTTAATAAAGATGCAGCAGGGTTTGACTCCAATATTGAAAGAAGTTCTACTGTGGGGTAAAATGCTATCAAACAGCATCGCATGCTGCAGAGAAATCTTTCATGAAAGGAAGAGTCCATTGATGTGACAAACTTCACTGTGGTCTTACCTTAAAAACTGCCACAGCCATTCCAACCCTCAGTAACAACCACCCTGATCGGTAAGCAGCATCTACATGGGGGCAAGACCCTCTAACAGCAAAATAATTAAAAACTTGTTGAAGGCTCAAATGATTATTAGCATTTGTTAGCAATAAAGTATTTTTTTTTTTCTTGAGACACGGTTTTGCTCGTCACCCAGGCTGGAGTGCAGTGGCATGCTCCCTATTGCACTCTTAATAGACTTAAAGTATAGTGTAAACATAATTTTTATATGCACTGGGGAACTAAAACATTTATGTGGTGTGGTTTATTGCAATACTTTATTGCAGTGATCTGGAGCCAATCCTGCAATATCTCCAAGGTGTGCCCGTACTATCATCTAAAGCATAGAACTTATTCAAATTTCAGCAGCGTTTCCAATGATGTCCTTTTCCTATTCCAGGATTTCACATTCACATGGCATTTAGTTATTATTTCTGTCTCTCTCTTTTTTTTTTTTTTTTTTTGAGACAGCGCCTCACTCTGTCGCCCAAGCTGGAGTGCACTGCATGACCATGACTCGCTGCCGCCTCTACCCCCAGACTCTAGTGACCCTCTCACCTCAGCCTCCTAAAAAAAAAAATGAGGTGAGTATGGTGGTGTGTACTTATAGTCCTCCCAAGTAGCTAGTAGATAGGACTATAAGCACACACCACCACACTCACCTCATTGTTTTGTTTTTTTGTAGAGACGAAGTCTCACTTTGTTGCCCAGCCTTCTCCTTAGTCTTTTGCTGCTGTTATTTTAGAGTTAGGGTCTTGCTCTGTCACCCAGACTGGAGTGCAGTCACACAATCATAGCTTACTGCAGCCTTGACTTCCTGGGCTCAAGTGGTTCTCCTGCCTCATCCTCCCCAGTAGCTAGGATTACAGGCATATGCCACCATGCTGAGCTAATTTTTTCAAACCTTTTTTTTTTTTTTTTGAGAGACAGAGTCTTGCCATACGGCCCAGACTCTGAGTTTCTCCTAATGTCCTCAGTCTTTCTTTATCTTCCAATGATCTTGACAGTTTTTGGAGACTACTGGTCAATTTGGAGAAATTTGGAGAAGGTCCCTCAATTTGGGTTTGTTTGATGTTTTCTCATGGTTAGAATAGGGTTATACATTTTGGGAAAGGATATTACAGGAATACAGCCATGCATTGCTTAAGGACAGGGATACCTACTGAGAAAAGTGTCATTAGCTGATTTCATCATTGTGTGAACATCATAGAGTGTGTTTACACAAGCCCGGATAGTATATCCTACTACACACCTAGGCTATGGTGTAGCCAATTGCTCCCAGGCTACAAACCTGAACAGCATGTTACTTTACTGAATACTGTAGGCAACTGTGATACAATGGTAAATATTTGTGTACCTAAACATAGAAAGGACACAGTAAAGGATAGTACAAAAGATAAAACATGGTACACCCTTATAGAGCACTTGCCACAAATGGAGTTTGCAGGACTTGAAGTTGCTCTGAGTGAGTCAGTGAGTGAGTGGTGAGTTAATGTGAAAGCCTACGACATTGCTGTACACTTCTGTAGCCCTTATAAGCACTGTACACTTAAACTACACTGCATTTATAGAAAACAAAATTTTCTCTTTATTATTTATATATTTATTTATATAGAGACGGAGTTTCGCTCTTGTTGCCCAGGCTGGAATGCAGTGGCATGATCTCAGGTCACTGCAACCTCTGCCTCCCGGGTTCAAGTGATTTTCCTGCCTCAGGATCCCGAGTAGCTGGGATTACAGGCACGTGCCACCATGCCCAGCTAATTTTTGTATTTTTAGTAGAGATGGGGTTTCACCATGTTGGCCAGGCTAGTCTCAAACTCCTGACTTCTGGTGATCCACCTGCCTTGGCCTCCCAATGTGAAAGGATTACAGATGTTAGCCACTGCGCCAGGCATTATTTATTAATTTTTTAATTAAAAAAAAGAGACAGGGTCTCACTATGCCGCCTAGGCTAGTCTTGAACTCCTGGGCTCAAGCGATCTTCCCACCTTGGCCTCCCAAAGTGCCGGGATTACAGGTGTGAGCCACTGCACCTGGCCAGAACACCATTTCTCTTCAATGATAAATTAACCTTAGTTAACTCTATAATAACTATGCCTGGCTGGGTGCAGTGGCTCACGCCTGTAATCCTAGCACTTTGGGAGGCCAAGGCAGGTGGATCACCTGAGGTCAGGAGTTCGAGACCAGCCTGGCCAACATGGCGAAACCTCGTCTCTACTAAAAATACAAAAATTAGCTAGGCATGGTGGCGAATGCCTGTAGTCCCAGCTACTCGGGAGGTTGAGGCAGGAGAGTTGCTTGAACCTCGGGGGTAGAGGTTTCAGTGAGTTAAGATTGTGCCACTTCACTCCAGCCTGGACGAAAGAGCGAGACTCTGTCTCAAAACAAACAAAAAGAAAAACAATGCCTTCCTCTGGAATACCTGCTGAGGAACCTGCCTCAGGCTGTTTTACAGTTAACTTTTTTTGTAATAAGTAGAAGGAGTACACTCTAAAATAATGATAAAAGTACAGCATAGTAAATACATAAACTAGTAACATAATTTTAAAATATCATTACCAAGTATTATGTGCTGTACATAATTGTATGTGTTATACTTTATTTCTGCACAAGACAGCAATGAACTTTTTTTTTTTTTTTTTGGAGATGGTGTTTTGCTCTTGTCATCCAAGCTGGAGTGCAATCGTGCGAACTTGGCTCACTGCAACCTCTGCCTCCTGGGTTCAAGCAATTCTCCTGCCTCAGCCTCCCAAGTAGCTGGGATTACAGGCGTGTACCACCACTCCTGGCTAATTCTTGTTTTATTAGCAGTGACGGGGTTTCACCATGTTGGCCAGGCTGGTCTTGAACTCCTGGCCTCAGGTGATCTGCCAGCCTTGGGCTCCCAAAGTGGTGGGATTACAGGCGTGAGCCACCGGCCCCGGCCAGAGCCCTCTATTGACATGTGTCTGCACAGTTATCATGCAAAGGAAGACAAGTTACATGTAAAAAGATGGTGGTTGTAATATTCTTTGAAATAGCAAAAAATTGGAAAGTATCTCACATGATCATTGTGGAAGATTGGCTAGATAAATGGAGACTATCATGGAATACTAACTACCATTAAGGAAAAGGTAGAGAAAACAATTTAAAAGGGGGAAAAATACATATGAAAAACAATGGTTTTCAAAACATTGACTATCAGGTTATAAAGGACAGTGATCCTTGGGGACATGCATTTTACGTAAGTATTGAATACTTTTGTGCCTTTGCTTGTACATGCCTAACTTGAAAACACACATTTGCCATTGACCACTAGGTGGTACCATATCACAAATTATTCTACAGTCAGGGTAGGCATTTTTAGACAGGCTTCTTGTTTTGAGAGTGTCTGATAATGTCTCCCTCAAAACTGTCAGGTTTAAACCTTGTGGGTCCAGTTCCAATATGAATGTAAAGAACTTAGCTGAACTACATACATAAGTAACCACATAGTGAGACTGATTGGGGTCTGTGTTCCTCCACTCAACTTGTATTTGTTGTGTCTGTGATGGATTAGCCACTATCTTTCTGATACATCTCAGAGAAGAAATATCTCTTCTCTGACTTATTTCTGTCTGGACTACCAGATATCCCTATGCATACCATCTCTTGTTTCTCCTCCTCAGTTCAACTGGTTCAGTCTGAGAACCAGTTTATTGACTGTGGCTACGTCTTCCACCTTTGCCCTTTCATTTATCAATAAAACCAAAGAAAGAACAATAGTCCATTTCCTTAGGGTCGTACAAGGAGGCCAAGGCCTCACTATTTATAGCAAATAATGCAAATGGAAATAAACCTAGGTATCTTGTCCTGCAGGTAACTTTGTTTTGGATCTTTGCTACTGTTTAACTTCCTTTGGTGACCAGCCATATTTCATTAACCTTGCAAGCAGTTGGACCTTGCTCAATTGCGGGAAACGCTGGGAAATCCCACTCAGCTGTCGCTACATCTTGTCCCAAAGCACTTGTAGACTGGCAAGGCTTGTTATCTGATTTCCTGTCATGGTAATTTGCTTTATTTCATGTCCCTTATCTTTTATTTCATTTTATTATTTTTTTGAGACAGGGCCTTGCTCTGTTGCCCAGGTTGGAGTGCAATGACATGCTCACAGCTCACTGCAGCCTCGACCTTCCAGGCTCAAGCGATCCTCCCACTTCAGCCTCCCTAGTAGTTAGGTTTATAACAATGCACCTCCATGTCCAGCTAATTTTTGTTTGTTTGTTTTTGTAGAGACAGGGTTTCACCATGTTGCCATGTTGCCCAGGCTGGTCTTGAACTCCTGGACTCAAGCAATCTGCCTGCTTTGGTCTCCCAAAGTGCTGGGATTATAGTCATGAGCCACCGTGCCTGGCCATATTTCATTTTTAATTGACAGATGATAATTGTATATATTTATGGGGTAAAGTGTGATGTTTTGATACATGAATACATTGTAGAATGATTAAATCAGGCTAATTAACATATCCATCACCTCACATACTTATTTCTTTGTGATAAGAACACTGAAAATCTCACTGAGCAATTTTGGAAGATATAGTCCACTATTATTAACTATACTCACCATGCTGTGGGGTGGCTCACTAGAACTTACTCATCTCGCCAAACTGATTAACAGTTCTTCTTTCTCCCTCCACTCCCTCCCCTCAGCCCCTGGTAGTCACCATTCTACTCTCTACTTCTATGAGTTCCATTACAGGTGAGATCATGGGGTGTTTGTCTTTCTGTTCCTGGCTTAGTGCACTTAGCATAATGTCCTCCAGGTTCATCCAAGTTGCCACAAATGACAGAATTTTCTTTTCTTTTTTGGGGTGCTGAATAGTATTTTATTCTGTATATATCTTACATTTATTTGTATTTATTTATTTATTTACCTATTTATTTATTTATTTTTTGAGACAGAATTTGCTCTTGTTGCCCAGGCTGGAGTGCAATGGCACGATCTCGGCTCACTGCAACCCCCACCTCCCAGGTACAAGCGATTCTCCTGTCTCAGCCTTCCAAGTAGCTCGGATTACAGGCATGCGCCACCATGCCCAGTTAATTTTTTTGTATTTAGTAGAGACGGGGTTTCACCACGTTAGTCAGGCTGGTCACAAACTCCTGACCTCAGGTGATCCACCTGCCTCGGCTTCCCAAAGTGCTGGGATTACAGGCGTGTGCCACTGCGCCTGGTGAGGTACTATACACTTTCAAACAACCAGATCTCATGAGAACTCTACCACGAGAACAGCAAGAGGTAAGTCCACCCCCATGATTCAATCATCTCCCATCAGGATATTCTTTTTATTTTTTTATATTTTTTTATTTTTTGAGACGGAGTCTCGCTCTGTCGCCCAGGCCGGAGTGCAGTGGCCAGATCTCAGCTCACTGCAAGCTCCGCCTCCCGGGTTCACGCCATTCTCCTGCCTCAGCCTCCCAAGTAGCTGGGACTACAGGCGCCCGCCACCTCGCCCGGCTAGTTTTTTGTACTTTTCAGTAGAGACGGGGTTTCACCGTATTAACCAGGATGGTCTCGATCTCCTGACCTCGTGATTCGCCCGTCTCGGCCTCCCAAAGTGCTGGGATTACAGGCTTGAGCCACCGCGCCCGGCCGTTTCCCATCGGGATATTCTAAGATAGAGTCTGAGAGATAAGATTCCTGGGTTAAAAAATGAATTCATATGTAACTGTGCTAGATATAGACAGATTCCTCCACATAGGCTTTACTAGTTTGCATTTCCCCAGCAACACTTGAGTGTCTGTTTCTGCACAAACTTGCCAAGAGAGTGTGTTGTCAAACTTTAGATTTTGTCTGTGTAGGAGATGAGAAATTGTCAGAATTAGTTTAGTTTTCTCTTATTATGAACATGGTTGTACATCTTTTCATATGGCTAAAGGACATTGCATTTTGTTTTCTTGTGAAGTGTCTTTTAAAATCTCTAGTCCATTTTTCTATAAGGTTGATGGTCTTTTTCTTCTCTCTACATTTCCTAGATCTGTCCATTGAAAAGGTCTAGAAACAGTGATAAACCAAAGAGAAATGAGCACCCCAAGCACCCAGCGAGTGGTTTTCAAAGACCATTTCATACTGGGAAACTCAAGACTCTTTGGGGAAAATGGCTGCTTCGAAGTCTGGGATAGAAAATGAAACATGCAAGATAAGCCTGGAGCATCTTGTCAAAGCAGCTTTCTAGGAAGCTATCAAAGAGGTTGGTGTCAAAAGTATTCAGAAATCACCTTAAAGAGGTTGCGCTGGTCAAATGTGAGATAATCTGAGTGTTTAAAAATGCAATGGATGGTTCCATCCTGGCTAACACGGTGAAACCCCATCTCTACTAAAAATACAAAAAACTAGCCGGGTGTGGTGGCGGGCTCCTGTAGTCCCAGCTGCTCAGGAGGTTGAAGCAGGAGAATGGCATGAACCCGGGAGGCGGACCTTGCAGTGAGCCAAGTTCGCGCCACTGCACTCCAGCCTGGGTGACAGAGAGAGACTCTGTCTCAAAAAAAAAAAAAAAAAAAAAGAAAAGAAAAAGAAAAAGAAAAAGAAAAAAATTGCAATGGATTGAAACACATAAAATAAATGTAAATTCATGAGTTTATAGTGCTGCTCAAACAAATTATTTAGTCACTGTTGCAGGATGGTAGAAAATAACTCATTTGGAAAGCTTGAAAATAAAAGTAGAGAATCAGGTATGTTTGCTGCCTTTCCAGTACCGCCATTTGGTACAGTACTTCTATGTCACCAAATAGTAGGTGAGGGGAAGTGGAAGTGTTCTTTATAAAAGTAGTCCAGCTAATACACAAAGAAGAAATGAAAAAATTAGAATATAACTACATGTAAATCCCTAATGGAGTTGTTGATCTATTATTGACCATCAATAGCTGATGATGAGAGATAAAGTTGTTATGTGCCTCCTAACTGAAGAACACAATATGAAGCAGTCTTGGCAAAAAATCAATCAAGCAAGCAAGCAAATAGACAAAACAAAACAAAAAAACAAAGTTGATTAAGCCTCTAGATCCAACTATAGAAAATTTGGAAGGCAGAAGAACATGTTAAATAAACCAGGAAGAATGTATCAACAAAATTGAGTCAGCACTTTCTAATAGAATTTTCTACAATGATAAAAATATACAATATTTGCACTGTCCAGTAGCCATTAGTCAGTGCATTGTACAGACATATCTGTAAGCCAGGTGTGAGCTTTTTGGCAAAGCTGGTCATAGGAGAGTCTACACAAGACCATGGATGTGGATTGATGGAGGGGCAGCAATGCATCAAGAGTAGGTGTCAAAGGAGGAGCAGATATTGAACAAGTCAGAGCCATGTGCCTATATGACTTACTTATGCCTTCTAGGCATGCTTCATTCCGTATCATATATACCACCACCATCTGATGATGGATTGCTGCACATGCCTCACTTCATGGCTTGGCAGGTGTATTAGTCCATTCTCACACTGCTATAAAGACATACCTGAGGCCAGGTATGGTGGCTCATGCCTGTAATCCCAATACTTTGGGAGGCTGAGGCAGGTGTATCACTTGAGGTCAGGAGTTCAAGACCAGCCTGGCCAACATGGTGAAACCCCATTTAGCCAGGCATGGTGACAGGTGCCTGTAGTCCCAGCTACTTGGGAGGCTGAAGCAGAATTGCTTAAACCTGGGAGGTGGAGGTTGCAGTGAATTGAGATTGCACCACAGCACTCCAGCCTGGGCGACAGAGCAAAACTCTGTCTCAATGAAAAGATGGCTGGGTGCGGTGGCTCATGCCTGTAATCCTGACACTTTGGGAGGCCAAGGTGGTGAATCACCTGAGGCCAGGAGTTCAAGACCAGCCTGGCCAACATGGTGAAACCCTGTCTCAACTAAAAATACAAAAAAATTAGCTGGGCATTGTGGCAGGTGCCTGTAACCTCAGCTACTTCGGTACGGTGATGCAGGAGAATTGCTTGAACCCAGGAGGCGGAGGTTGCAGTGAGCTGAGATTGCGTCATTGCACTCCACCCTGGGCGACAAGAGAGAAACTCTGTCTCAAAAAAAAAAAAAAAAAAAGGACATACCTGAGTATCTGAGACTGGGTAATTTATAAAGAAAGGAGATTTAATCATTTAATCGACTCACAGTTCTGCAGGCTGTACAGGCTTCTGCTTTTGGAGAGGCCTCAGAAAAACTACAATCACGGCAGAAGGTGAAGGGGAAGCAGGCACATCTTCGCATGGCTAGCGGGAGAGAGAGGGAGAGAGAGAAAAAGGGGAGGCGCTATACACTTTCTTTATTTCTTTCTTTTTTTTTTTTTTTTGAGATGGAGTCTCACTTTGTCGCCCAGGCTGCAGTGCAGTGGTGCAATCTCAGCTCACTGCAACCTCCGCCTCCCAGGTTCAAGCAATTCTCCTGTTTCAGCTTTCCCAGCAGCTGGGACTATAGGTGCGGGTCACCATGCTTGGCTAATTTTTGTATTCTTACTAGAGATCGGGTTTCACTGTATTGGTCAGGCTCGTCTCGAATTCCTGACCTCAGGTGATCCATCTGCCTCTGCTCCCCAAAGTGCCGGGATTACAGGCATGAGCCACCGTGCCTAGCCAAAATCAACTCAAAATTACTTAAAGACCTTTTTTTTTTTTTTTTTAAGATAAAGTTTTGCCTTGTTGCCCAGACTGGAGTGCAGTGGCACAATTTCAGCTCACTGCAACCTCCCCTTCCTGGGTTCAAGCGATTCTCCTGTCTCAGCCTCCTGAGTAGTTGGGATTACAGACATGCGCCACCACACCTGGCTAATTTTATATTTTTAGTAGAGACGGGGTTTTACCATGTTGGTCAGGCTGGTCTTGACCTCCTGACCTCAGGTGACCCACCTGCCTTGGCCTCCCAAAGTGCTGGGATTACAGGAGTGAGCCATTGCATCTGGTGAGGTACTACATGCTTTCAAACAACCAGATCTCGTGAGAACTCTATCACGAGAACAGCAAGGGGTAAGTCCACCCCCATGATTCAATCATCTCTCATCGGGCTCCTCCTCCAACACTGGCAACTACAGTTGGACAGGAGATTTGGGTGGGGACACAGAGCCAACTCATATCAGCAGGTCAGAGAGTTCCTTGTTCATAGAGTTGCAGTCATGCGTCACCTAACAACAGTGATGTGTTCTGAGATATACATTGTTAGGCAATTTCATCACTGTGTGAACATCATAGAGTGTGCTTACTCAAAACTAGGTGGTATAGCTTACTACATACCTAGGCTATACGGTATAGCCTATTGCTCCTAGACTACAACCTGTACAGCATGTTACTGTGCTGAATGCTGTAGGCAATTGTAACACAGTGGTAAGTATTTGGATATCTAAACACAGAAAAGGTACAGTAAAGATACAGTGTAAAAGATGAAAAATAGTACACCTGTACAGGGCACTTAACAATGGTGCTTGCAGGACTAGAAGTTGCTCTGGGTGAGTTAGTGAGTGAATGTGAAAGCCTAGGCCATTACTGTGCACTACTGTAGACTTTGTTTTATTTATTTATTTATTTATTTATTTATTTATTTATTTAGAGACGGAGTTTCACTCTTGTTGCCCAGGCTACAGTGCAGTGGCACGATCTCGGCTCCTGGATTCAAGCAATTCTCTTGCCTCAGCCTCCTGAGTAGCTGGGATTACAGGCATCCACCACCATGCCTGGCTAATTTTTTGTATGTTTAGTAGAGATGGGGTTTTGCCACGTTGGACAGGCTGGTCTCGAACTCCTGACCTCAGGTGATCCGCCCGCCTTGGCCTCCCAAAGTGCTGGGATTACAGGCATGAGCCACTGTGCCCAGTCACTACTGTAGGTTTTATAAACACTATACACTTAGGCTATGCTAAATGTATAAAAAATATTTTTTCTTCAATAATATTTTTACCTTATAAAGTTTAAGAAACCTTTTTGACTCTTGTAATAACACTTAGCTTAACATACAAACACACAGTGCAGCTGTACAAAAACATTCTTTCTTTATATCCTTATTATACAAGTTTTTTTCTATTTTAAAATTTTTGGGCTGGGCACAGTGAGCAGGGGTGTGTGCCTGTAATCTCAGCACTTTCGGAGGCCAAGCTAGGTGGATCTCTTGAGCTCAGGAGTTTGAGACCAGCCTGGGCACCATGGTGAAACCTCGTCTCTATGAAAAATATAAACATTAGCTGGGCATGATGGTGTGTGCCTGTAGTCCCTGCTACTCAGGAGGCTGAGGTGAAATGATAGCTTGAGCCCAGGAGGTTGAGGCTGCAGTGAGCTGTGATTGCGCCACTGAACTCCAGCCTAGGTGACAGAGTGAGGCTGTATCAAAAAAAGAAAAATTATTTTGTTTTTTACTTTTAAATTTTTTGTTAAAAGCTAAGACACAAACACAAGGCTGGGCACGGTGACTCATGCCTGTAATCCCAGCATTTTGGGAGGATGAGGAGAGAGGATCACTTGAGCTCAGGAGTTCAAGACCAGCCTGGGCAAAATGGTGAAATCCCATCCCTACTACAAATACAAAAAACTAGCTGGGCATGGTGGTGCCTGCTGTGGTCCTAGCTACTCAGGAGGCTGAGGTGGGAGGATCACTTGAGCCTGGAAGGTAGAGGTTGCAGTGAGCTGGGATTGTACTACTGCACTCCAGGCTGGGCAACAGAGCCAGACTCTACTTCAAAAAAAAAAAGAAAAGAAAAGAAAAAAAGTAAGACACAAACACAAATATTCTCCTAGGTCTACATAGGGTCAGGGTCGTCAATGTCACTATTTTCTACCTCAATATTTTCTCCCACTGGAAGATCTCCAGAGGTAATAACATGCATAGGGCTGTCATCTCTTATGATAACAATGTCTTCTTCTGGAGTTCCTCCTGGAGGACCTGCCTCAGGTTGTTTCACAGTTAACCTCTTTTTCTTTTTTAATGAGTACAAAGAGTAGACACCATGATTAAAAATATAGTATAGTAAATACATAAGCCAGTAACAAGTCATTTATTATCATTATCAAGTATTATCTGCTTACCTAATTGTATGTGCTACACTTTTGCGCAACTGGCAGTACAGATTTGTTTACATCGGTATCACCATAAATGCACAAGTAATGTGTTGTGCTACAATGTTATAACAGCTACAATGTCACTAGGTGACAGGAATTCATTTTTAGAGTTTTTAAATTTTTACTTTGGTAGAGACAGAGTCTTACTGTGTTGTCCAGGCTAGTCTCAAACTCCTGGCCTCCAGTGATCCTCCTGTCTTGGCCTCCCAAAGTGCTGGGATTACAGGTATGAGCCACTATGCCCAACCTTCCAACAGGAATTTTTAAGCTCCATTATAATCTTATGGGACCACTGTTGTATGTGTGGTTCATGATTGATTGAAATGTCATGATAGTGGCTGGGCACAGTGGCTCACGCCTGTAATCCCAGCACTTTGGGAGGCCGAGACGGGAGGATCACGAGGTCAGGAGATTGAGACCATCCTGGCTAACACGGTGAAACCCCGTCTCTACTAAAAATACAAAAAATTAGCCGGCTGCGGTGGCGGGCACCTGTAGTCCCAGCTACACGGGAGGCCGAGGCAGGAGAATGGCATGATCCTGGGAGGCAGAGTTTGCAGTGAGCAGAGATTGTGCCACTGCACTCCAGCCTGGGCGACAGAGCAAGACTCCATCTCAAAAAAAAAAAAAAAAAAAAAAAAAAAGAAATGTCATGATAAAGCACATGGCTGTGCTTGACTTCCCATAGTCAAACATTCAGTCTTTAGCAGGGCTTAGTAGTAAATCAGAAACTGCTTCTTAAAAGGAGAATAATTAACAGCAAAAGAGGGCATGACTTTGCTCCAGAATTATACATATGTGTGCTAAGATTCTCCTCCTGGGGCTCACCAGTGGCTTTGTCTAGTGCCTTTAAAAAAAATTTTTTTTTTTTTTTGGCTGGGCATGGTGGCTTACGCCTGTAATCCCAGCACTTAGGGAGGCCGACGCAGGCAGATCAAGAGGTCAGGAGATCGAGACCATCCTGGCTAACACAGTGAAACCCCGTCTCTACTAAAAATACAAAAAATTAGCTGGGCGTAGTGGCAGGTGCCTGTAGGCCCAGCTATTGGGGAGACTGAGGCAGGAGAATGGCGTGAAGCTGGGAGGCAGAGCTTGCAGTGAGCCAAGATTGCACCACTGCATTCCAGCCTGGGCAACAGAGTGAGACTCCGTCTCAAAATAAAAAATAAAAATAAAAATAAAAATAAATACATAAATAAATAAAATAAAAATAAAAATATATATTTTAACCAAAGAACATTCAA
The DNA here is from genome assembly GCF_024542745.1 of Macaca thibetana thibetana. Classification (NCBI taxonomy): domain Eukaryota; kingdom Metazoa; phylum Chordata; class Mammalia; order Primates; family Cercopithecidae; genus Macaca; species Macaca thibetana. Next base: position 15,508,599 of record NC_065579.1, read on the forward strand.
AGTGTTATGTGTCCAAAGGCGCAAGTGGCACAGTGGCTTGTACCGCAGCCTGGATTTGCTGCAGAGTCTTTTATTGCTTTGGGACATCACTCAAAATTGGTTCCTTTACGCTAAGTGGGTTGGAGCAGCACACCCAAATATAGTATGTTTGCTTTCAAAATCCCAAGAAGCTAAATCTATAAAATCCTTAGAAGAAAATAGGCATAAAACTTTGTGACCTTGGATCGTGCAGTAATTTCTTAAAGTACAGCAACCAAAGAAAAAATAGATAAAATGACTTTATCAAAATTAAAAACTTTTGAACATCAAAGAACACTCTCAAAAAAATGAAAAGACCACCTACAAAATGGGAGAAAATATTTCGAATATTATATATCTGATAGGGTCTAGTATCTAGAATATATTTAAAAACTCTTACAACCCTGTCATAAAAAGCCCAATTTAAAAATTGACGAAGGATCTAAACAGGCATTTCTGTAAAGACATACAAATTGCCAAAAAGCACATGAAAAGATTTTTAACACCATTAATTGTTAAAGAAATGCAAATCAAAATCACAATGAGATACTGCTTCATACTCACTAGAATGTCTATAATAAAAAAGATGGACAGTAACAAGTATTGGCAAAGATGTGGAGAAATTGGAACCCTTATATATTTCCTGGTCAAAATGTAAAACAGTACAACCACTTTTGCTAGCAACTTGGAAGTTCATAAAAAACGTAAACATGGCCGGGCGCGGTGGCTCAAGCCTGTAATCCCAGCACTTTGGGAGGCCGAGACGGGTGGATCACGAGGTCAGGAGATCGAGACCATCCTGGCTAACTCGGTGAAACCCCGTCTCTACTAAAAAATACAAAAAAAAAAAACTAGCTGGGCGAGTTGGCGGGCGCCTGTAGTCCCAGCTACTTGGGAGGCTGAGGCAGGAGAATGGCGTAAACCCGGGAGGCAGTGAGCTGAGATCCGGCCACTGCACTCCAGCCTGGGTGACAAAGCGAGACTCCATCTCAAAAAAAAAAAAAAAAAAAATAAACATAGAGTTACCATGTGACCTAGCAATTCTACTCCTAGGTATATACCCAGGAGCATTGAAAACATATGTTTGAGGCTGGGTGTGGTGACTCACACCTGTAATCCCAGCACTTTGGGATGCTGAGGCAGGTGGATCACTTGAGGCCAGGAGTTCAAGACTAGCCTGGCCAATATGGTGAAATCATGTCTACTAAAAATGCAAAAAATTAGCCAGGCATGGTGGCACATGCCTGTAATCCCAGCTACCTGGGAGGCTGAGGCAGGAGAATCACTTGAACCTGGGAGGTGGAGGTTGCAGTGAGCCAAGATCGCACCACTGCACTCCAACCTGGGTGACAGAGTGAGGCTGTCTCAAAAAAAAAAAAAGTCCCCCAAGTACTTATACATACTTATATATAAATATTCCTAGCAGCATTATTCATAATATTCAAACAACCCAAATGTTCGTCAACTCATGACAGATAGATACACAAAATGTGGTATATCCATACAATGTAATGGTATTCAGCCATAAAAAGTAATGAAGTACTGATACACATGACAACATGGATTATCCTTTTTTTTTTTTTTTTTTTTTTTTTTTGAGACAGAGTCTTGCTCTGTCGCCCAGGCTGGGGTGCAGTGGCCGGATCTCAGCTCACTGCAAGCTCCGCCTCCCGGGTTTAGACCATTCTCCTGCCTCAGCCTCCCGAGTAGCTGGGACTACAGGCGCCCGCCACCTCGCCCGGCTAGTTTTTTGTATTTTTTAGTAGAGATGGGGTTTCACCGTGTTAGCCAGGATGGTCTCGATCTCCTGACCTCGTGATCCGCCCGTCTCGGCCTCCCAAAGTGCTGGGATTACAGGCTTGAGCCACCGCGCCCGGCCCCACAACATGGATTATCCTTAAAACATGTTAAGTGAAAGAAGCCAGCCTCCAAAGGCCACATATTGTGATTCTGTTTATAAGAGATGTCCGGAATAGGCAAATCCATAGTCATAGAAAGATCAGTGATGGCCAGGGGCTGCGGGGAGGACTGTTAATAGGAATGGGCTTTTTCGGGGGGTGATGAAAATGTTCTGGAATTCGATAGTGGTGATGACTGCACAACTCTGTAAACGTGCTGAAACCCATTCAACTGTACTTTGTTCTTCTTTAATCTGAAAGTAGTTCTTCAGTTTTTCTTTGTTATTTGTGACACTGACACCTTCGAAGAACACAGGCTGGTTATTTTGTACAATGTCCCTTGATTTGAATTTATCTGAAATTTCTTCATGATTAGATTCAGGTTATGCATTTTTGAGCAGAAATGATGTGCCATTCTTAGTGTATCATTTCTGGAGACACACAACATCGATTTTCCTGATGTCACTTTGTCCCAATATTGATGATGTTAACTTGGATCATTTGATGAAGCTTGTCCAGGTTTTGTCACTGTCAAGTTACTATTTTTCTTTTTACAATTAACATGTAGTTTGTGGGAAGATACTTTGATACTATGAAAATGACTTATTCTTCATCAGACTTTCACACATTCATGATTTTCTAAATCCTCTATGGTTTAAAATGACTTGTTTCTACTCACACTAGAGACTGTGTAAATGTATTTGTGTTTTACTCCTAAATTAACACTGCTAGCTTTACATAAGAATGTTTTTCAAGAAAATTCCTGATACTCTGAATATCCTAATCAAAAGGGAAGCATCCAGGCTAAGAAAAATTTGCTACAAATAATTAAAAAACAGTAGGGGCCGGGCACAGTGGCTCACGCCTGTAATCTCAGCATTTTGGGAGGCCGAGGTGGGTGGATGATCTGAGGTTGGGAGTTTGAGACCAGTCTGGCCAAAATGGCAAAACCCTGTCTCTACTAAAAATACAAAAATTAGCCAGACGTGGTGGCAGGCACCTGTAATCCCAGCTACTCGGGAAGCTGAGGCAAGAGAACTGCTTGAACCCGGGAGGTGGAGGTTGCAGTGAGTCGAGATCCCACCACTGTACTCCAGCCTGGGCGACAGAGCAAGACTCTGTCTTAAAACGAAGAAACCAGTAGGGTGCCTTCTCTTTTCTGTTCTCTTTTGTTTTCAAATGTAAACTCTATGTCTAGACATAGAAATGAACACACCATTGTTCAGTATAATTATATCCATTGTTTATGGGGCTGAATCAGTCTGGTGGGGGAGGATTGACTAACAAGGAGGTTAACAGAATTTCCTCCTTCCCATTCAAACACAGATTGGAACAAATACAGGTTTGGAAATGAAAAATAATGTTTTAAATGCTTTTATTAAGGTTATCATTTGATTTTTTTTTTTTTTATTGTAGTCCGGGTGATGGTGCGTGCATACAGATTTATAGAAAAGCTAGTGGTTTAGGAGACATTCTGGAAATAAAATACTACAGAAGGAAGTGATTGGGCTCCTTCGATTGATATTTCAGCAGCACTGCTTCCTGGCTACATGTGACCCTAACTTAAGCATTGTAAGCCTCAGTTTCCTCATCTGAAACATGGTGGGGTAACAGTAGTACTCAACTCATTGTTTAGCAGATTAAATGAGACTTGTCAAGCACTTGTTGTGGAATTGGCACCTAGTAAGTACTCTGTAATGTTTGTTATTATTGTCCTTATCATTGAGCAATCTTTTTTTTTTTTGAGACAGGGTCTCACTCTGTTGCCCAGGCTGGAGTGCAGTGTCATGATCTCAGCTCATTGTAACCTCTGCCCCCATACTCAAGGGATCCTCTCATCTCAGCCTCCTGAATAGCTGGGACCACAGGTGTGCACCACCATGTCTGACTATTGTTTCGTATATTTAGTAGAGATGGCGTCTCACTATGTTGCCCAGGCTGGTCTTGATCTCCTGAGGTCAAGCGATCCGCCCACCTTGGCCTCTGAAATTGCTGGGATGATAGGCATGAGCCACTGCACCTGGCCTACATTCAGCAGTTTTAACTGGGCTGGGGTTATTGCAGTGACAATGTTTTTAGAAGGAAGATTATTGACATTGCAAGGCTGAGTGCACAAGCTTAAAGTCTTACCACTGCCTATTAATTCTACCAATGTAGGTAGCCTCATTCCTTTTGGGCCATGAAGGAATTTGTAGCTCCAGATGTTCCAATCAAAAAACAAAAGGCCTGAGGACATGATCACCCTCCTGAGCTGCCTTAGAGAGCTGCATCCTGGAAGGGCCAGGAGCAGAGGCAGGAGAACACCAGCTCTAGAAGAAGGGTTAAGGGAGTGGCCATAGCACCCAACCTCTGGGCTTAAATCTCACCTCCAGGAACAAGTGGTGTGAGCTTTCATTATTTGTATCACTCTGATACTTGAGTATCCCCATTTGTAAAAAGAGGAGCATTATTAATTACTCTTTATTAACAAGAGAAAAGCAAACAGAAGTTTAATAGCAGTGTATCTCCTGTACATATGAGAGATACCCAGAGAAATAAGTAAATCTCCTAGAATAGATCTCAAAAAGTTGTCTTAGAGTTCGGGCTTAAATACTATGTTTCCTGAAACAAAGGAAGAAGGGTATGGGGAAAGCCTGGTTAGGGAGAGATGATCAAGAAAAGCATCTGAATAAGGGCAAGGTTTGTTATGACTTTTTCTTTTCTTTTTAAGACAGGGTCTCACTCTGTTGCCGGTGCTGGAGTGCAGTGGCTCTATTTCAGCTCACTGCAGCCTTTACCTCCTAGGCTCAGGTGATCCTCCCACCTCAGTCATCCAAGTATCTGGGACTGTAGGCATGTGCCACCATGCCCAGCTAATTTTTGTAGAAATGGGGTTTTGCCATGTTGCCCAGGCAGGTCTCAAATTCCTGGGCTCAAGCCATTTGCCCACCTCAGCCTCCCAAAGTGCTGGGATTACAGGTGTGAGCCTGTTATGACATTTTAAGTCAATTATTTCTCCATTGATAAGAGTCTCTAGTGATTTAGTTATCCTTCTCTTTCTGGTGCAGAGAGAAACACACCTTTAAAAATGGAGATTTCCTTCATAAATGTCAGTTTGTCTTTCAAAAGGGTAACTTTTCTGAGCTTCTCCTGTGTCTGCAGTTTCTCAAAAATAATCCTTATGCCACAGGGGCACATTTAGGGTAGCATATTCTGGTCTTCTACCGTCATATTTTAGGGTGGCATGTCCTGATCCCCATCAATAGTATTTTCTATGTATTGCACTGTGGGGAATTTAACAAAGGCAGTGGATTCTGGCATTGTTAACCCCTCAATAACTAGATGCATACCAGTTTTTCCTCCTACTCAAAGAGAACAGCTGGAGTTGGTTCTGTGTGTGCACAACACGGAACTGGATTTTTACCAAGGGCTGGCTTACTCAATGTTCTAAATACTTAACATGTATTAACTCATGGAATTTTTTTTTTCTAGCAGACAGGTGTCTCCCCATCACCCAGGCTGGAATGCAGTGGCATGATCATAGCTCACTGTAGCCTCTAACTCCTGGGTTCAAGCGATCCTCTTGCCTTAGCCTCCGGAGTCACTAGGATTACAGGTGTAAGTCACCATGTCCAGCTTAACTCAGTGAATCTTAACCATAAGCCTGTGACATAGGTTATATTAAATTTCTGTTTTACAGATAAGAAATCTCAGGTACAGAGAGGACACGGTAAGAGGTGGAGCCAATTCAAACTCGGGCAAGTTTATACTTTTAATAAATCGGCTGCCTTTTAATATCTGGAAATATAAGCAGGAGCAGAACCTAAGAAGAGTCAGATCCTCCTAGCTGGTTATTAGGCACTTATGTCTTGAGTTATGGAAACAGAAGGTTGGCATCCTGGGAGGTCACTGACCTCTTTGTAGCTCGTCCAAGCTAGAGTCTCTGTGCAGATAGAACACGTTGCTGCCCTCTCTGTGGAGACTTGTATACACTGGGGCAGGAGCGGAGGAGCCCATGGTGCTCAAAAATAGAAGAAAATGATAAATAAAAGCTTTAAAAATCAACAGCTCTCAGTGGATTCTCATAGATGAAAACAAGCTCATCCTAATTTGTTAAATTTGGCGACCTGAGGTACTTGCTGCTCAGCTCCTCCACATCATGTTCCCCCCTTTTGACCATCTCTTCCAGTAGTTGCTGCAGAAACTGGCTGTGAACAAGTGTAACCTAACAATACCTTGCCTCAGCTGCCCTGTGTATCTCTTGCTTTCTGCCCCTGGGGCTTCCGAAAGCCATGCTGCTGAATGGGATGGCTGCAAGAATCTGTTCAGCCATGCGGTTGCATTGGCAAACCTGGAAGTTCGAGAGTTAACACCTTATGGTGTAACTGTTGACCAAGGGGAGATAGGAACTAATAGATAAATAACCCTTCTTCTATTTTCTGGCACAAAACTGAGGCTCATCCTACACAGCTCCTTAGAGTCCCCAGTGGAATTGAGCTCCAGGTGCCTACAGCAGTGACCTTGCAACACATCCTTGCACTGGCATCCCTTCCTTGTTTCTCTCTTGTCCCCAGATCTTTTCCCAAAACAAACTCCCGAACACATATCCTTGTCTCTGTTTCTGCTTTTTTGAGTGGAGCTTGGGGTAAGACATCCATTGCTGACGTTAGAAAATGCAAGGACTTCATGTTGTCACGTCTTCCAATTTTTCAGGAGAAAATAAACGTTTACATTTTTGTGTGAAATCTCCTGATTGTAAATGGATGTCCCAAATACATATAACATTGTCCAGATCAAATATTCATCAGACTAAATATGAAAGCAACCTGAATATAGTGGTTTGTAAAATTTTTTTTTTTGAGACAGAGTCTCACTCTGTCACCCAGGTTGGAGTGCAGTGGCGTGATCTCAGCTCACTGCAATCTCCGCCTCCAGAAGTGATTCTGCTGCCTCAACCTCCCGAGTAGCTAGGATTACAGACACACTCAGCCATGCCTGGCTAAATTTTGCATTTTTAGTAGAGACAAAGTTTCACCATGTTGGCCAAAGTTGGTCTCGAACCCCTGACCTCAAGTGATCTGCCTGCCTTGGCCTCCCAAAGTGCTGGGATTACAGGCATGAGCCACTGTGCCCGGCCTTTAAAATTCTTTATACCTAGAAATTGAGGATACAGTAATAGAAGGCCTTTTTGTTAATTAAACTTAAAAATTATAACTGTTTGGTCAGGTGCAGTGGCTCATGCCTATAATCTCAGCACTTTGGGAGGCTGAGGCAGGCAGATTGCTTGAGCTCAGGAGTTTGAGACTAGCCTGGAAAACACGACGAAATCTCATCTCTACCAAAAATACAAAAATTAGCCAGTCTCATAACCTGGTCTCAAAATAAATAGATTAAAATTTAAAAAAAACTGTTTTATAGGTATTTACATTTTATCAAGTATTTTTATATACATTATCTCATGCAATAAATTAGAGAATTCTTGTTTACAGATCAAATAGTTGGGCTGAAATACCAAGGTATGAGAGGACAGGAAAAGTGAGAAAGAAACAGAGACCTTGTGGCCTCCCCAACATTCGGGGCCATTTGGGATGGGTAGGACATCTGGCAGACCACTAAACCTCCACCCTTCTGAAGCTGTAAAATCTCATCCTGTTTGATTGATTTGCAATATCACCACATCCCTTCTTAAAGTATTAGTTTGCTTTTTGCCTTTTCTTTTTGTAAATGTTGAAGAAACGATTTGTGGTTTGGGGATCACTCTGAGCATTACTGCGATTTGGATGCTTCTGATTATTCTTTAACGATGTGGCAATTATATGGTTCATTTGTCACTGTGTAACGAATTTCCCAAGATATGGCAGGCTTAAAACAATATGTGTAAACCCTCATGATTCTGTGGATTGACTGGGCTCAGCTGGTGGGTCTCCTGCTCCTGTGATATCAGCTGGGGCTGTAGTTGCCCTGGGGCTTAATTGGGCTGGAAAGCCTAGCTGGCTGTCACGGCTCACAGCTCCAAGCTGGAGCTCAGCTGGGCCGCTCTGATGAAACGTCTACACGTGGCCTCTCCACGTGGCTTGGGCTTCTCACAGCATGTGTCTGGGTTCTGAGAGGGAGTTTCCCAAGAGTGAGGATTCCGAGAGGGAGGAAGCAGAAGCCCAGAACTTTTGCTGGCCCAGAATTAGTACACAGTCACTTTAGCCACAGTTCTATTGGTAAAGCAGTCACAGAGCCCAGATTTAAGGGAAGAGAAATAGAGTGCACCAAGGAGTTTGTGGCCGTCTTTAATTTCCTTTGGGAATTTTTTTTTTTTTTTTTTTTTTTTTTTTTTTTTTTTTTTTGAGATGGAGTCTTGCTCTGTCGCCCAGGCTGGAGCGCAGTGGCCGGATCTCGGCTCACTGCAAGCTCCGCCTCCCGGGTTTACGCCATTCTCCTGCCTCAGCCTCCCGAGTAGCTGGGACTACAGGCGCCCGCCACCTCGCCCGGCTAGTTTTTTTTGTATTTTTTAGTAGAGACGGGGTTTTCACTGTGTTAGCCAGGATGGTCTCGATCTCCTGACCTCGTGATCCGCCCGTCTCGGCCTCCCAAAGTGCTGGGATTACAGGCTTGAGCCACCGCGCCCGGCCTCCTTTGGGAATTAAACCATTTCTTTCACACAAAAAAATATTCTCAATCACATCTATCTGATCGGGGCAATTCTTACGTTTCTCTTTTGCTGAACCTCAGATGTAGGGGGCTGAGTTAGTGATGTCATTGTTCATGACATCATTATCACAGTCCACACAAGACCTCTTGCATTTTATTTCTTGATCCTCTTGTTACTCCCGTTTCCCTTTCCATCCTCTTCCCACTGCTGGCAAACACTCGCAGGCATTTAAAATCCACATTTTGTTTACCGGTCTTCCTTCTAAATGTGTATTGCTGATTTGTATGCATGTATTTTGAATTAACATAAATGACATTCTCATAATTACATCAGCACTGTTTTAAAGATTTGTTCGTGTTGCTATATATTTATTTAATCCCTTTCTTCTAACAGCTGCATGGTGTTCCACCATATTTTGCCTATTGACTCCTCCAGTGTGACCTCTCAGACTGCATCCAATTTCCCATCAATACAAACTAGACTATGATAATACTGTTTCCTTTGTCTTCAGATGGGCCAGTATCAAAATTCCTTTGGGATATTTAACCAAGAATAAATTATGTGGCATAGGGTAAGCTTATTCTTCTTTTTTTTTTTTTTTTTTAAAAAAAAAAAAAAACAGATCTTGAAAAATCCCCAGTGCCAGCCAACAGTTGTATTATCCATCTTTCTAATTTTTGCCAGAGGTGTAAAGTGAAATCTCAATGGTCTTTCATTCTTATTTCTCTGATTACTAATGAGTTTGAGTATTCCAGCATATGCTTGGAATAGCCTGTTTGGTTTTGCCTTTTATTAATTACTCATTTACTGGGGTTCCTGTCTTTTTCCTGTTGATGTATGAATCTCTTATATATTCTAGATATTAGCCACTTAGCAGTTTTAGACATTACGACTATCTCCTCCTATCTTGTTACTTGTTTGTTAACTCTTGCACAGTGGTCTTCACTGCATACGAAGAGTTGATTAAATTTATCACATTTTTGTCTTATGGCTTACGCTTTTGAGTTTCATTGAAGAATTCCTTCTCAACATAAAGTCCCCCACATTTTCTTACTTAACGTTATATATTTATTTTCAAATTTAGGTCTTTAATCCATTGACAATCACCTTTGTATGTGATATTAAGTAGGAATCTGGCTTTATTTTTCCCCAAAATGTGGGCCAGTTTTTCTAAGAAATTTTACTAAATGACCACCTCTTCCCTCCTTGCTTTGTGGTGCCAGGAAGTGCCGTATTTGTCATGACTTGGCAGAAACTTCTTGAGAATACAGACAAGGCAGAAGAAAGCACAACTGAGCAATAGAGAGTGAGGCAGAGATGCTATTGTTTGTAGTTTTGATATGTCTAAAGCCAGAAATCCACCTCTTCATTTTTGCTGGGTTTTTGTCCTTTGTAACTAAAATGACCATTACAACCATGATGTCCTAATCTCGCTTCTATGTAGAGAGCTAATGTCATAGCCTGCTGAGATTCAAATGACAACGATAATTCCAGTTAACATGATTTATTCTTACTTGTATCAGTTATTTGAATTTGTGATATGGTTGGTTGGATTATTTTGTTTCTTTTTAACTTGAGACAGAGAAACATGCAGTTTATTATTTTTTTTTGAGACAGAGTCTGGCTTTGTCGCCCAGGCTACAGCGCAGTGGTATGATCTCGACTCACTGCAACCTCTGCCTCCCAGGTTCAAGTGATTCTCCTGCCTCACCCTCCCCAGTAGCTGGAATTACAGGCACCCAGCACCACGCCTGGCTAATTTTTGTATTTCTAGTTGAGACGAGGTTTCACCATGTTGGCCAGGCTGGTCTCGAACTCTTGACCTCAAATGATCTGCCTGCCTTGGCCTCCCAAAGTGCTGGGATTACAGGCATGAGCCACTGCACCCGGCCAAGACAGAGAAATAATACAGTTGAAATGTGGTTTTTTGCTGAGATAACTGGGAAACATTTTGAGAAACTGGCAGATTTTGAGAAACTGACAGTTTTTCCCTATTAAAAGTTCACAGGAAAAACATAGGGCAAAAATATGTATATATTTTAGAGACAGAATTTTGCCCTGTTGCCCAGGCCGAGTGCAGTGGTATAATCATAGCTCACTGCAGCTTCAAACTCCTGGGCTCAGGCAATCCTCCTGACTCAGCCTCCCAAGTAGCTGGGACTACAAATGTGTGCCACCACAGGCAGCTAATCTTTTTATTTTATTTTTTAGAGTTGGGGTCTTGCTATGTTGCCCAGGCTTGTTTTGAACTCCTGGCCTTAAGCAATCCTACCACCTTGACCTCCTAAAACATTTGAATTATAGACATAAGCCATTGTGTCCAGCTAGGGAAAAAAACATTTTGAGCTTGGGGTAGGCAAAGATTTGTTAGATACAAAACCAAAAGCATAATCCATAACAAAATTAGTAAATTAGAGTTCTTCAAAAGTCAAACCTTTTTCTCTTTGAAAGATACTGTCAAGAGATGGAAAAGGCAAATTATAGCCTGGCAGAAAATATTTATAAGACACTTATCTGATAAAGAACTTGTGTCCAGAATACACAAAGAATTTTCAAAACTCAATAATAAAACAACCTACCCAATTTTAAAAATGGGCAAGAGATTTGAATGCTCTTTACTAAAGAAGATGTATAGATGGCAAATAAGCACATGAAAATATGTCCAACAACATTAGTCATTAGAGAAATTAAAACCACAATGTGATATTACTACACATTCATTAGAAGGGCTAAAAAGATTGACTATACCAAGCGCTAGTGATGATCTGGAGTAACTAGAAGTCTTATATACAACTAGTGTGAATATGAAATGACCAAACACTTTTTTTTTTTTTTAAGACAGGGTCTCACTTTGTTGCCCAGGCTGGCCTCGAACACATGAGCTCAAGGGATCTTCCCACCTCAACCTCCTGAGTAGCTGGGACTACAGGAGTGCTACTGTGCCCAGCTCCAAATGATCAAACGCTTTGGAAAACTGCTTAGTGTAAGTTCTCCAAAAGACACTGTATTTGTTTCCTAAGGCTGCTGTAAAAAAGCACAAATTAGAAATGTATTGACAGAACAGAAATCTATTCTCTCACAGTTCTGGAGGCTAGAGGTCCCAAAACAACCCTGTCGGTAGGATTGGTTCTTCTGAGGGCTCTCAGGGAGGGTCTGTTCTGTGTCTTTATCCTGGCTTCCACAGATGGCTGGTAAGTTTTGTCTTTCCTTGGTTTACAGCATCACTCCAGTCTCTCCCTTTGTTTCCACATGGAGTTCTCCCTATGTGTCTCTATTTCGGTTTCTTTCCTTCTCTTCTATAAGGATATCAGCCATATTGGATTAGAGTCCCCCAAATTGAATATGGCCTCATCTAACTTTGCAGATATCTACAAAGATTATTTCCAAATAAGGTCACATTCACATGGACCAGAGGTTTAGGACTTCATATATATTTTTGGAAGATGCAGTTTGACCCATAATATACATGTACTCGAATATTCATAAAAGCACAATTTGTAATAGCCTAGAACAGCAAACGATCTCGCTACTCATCAATAGTTGAATAGATAAATAAATCATGATATAGTCATGTGATGAATACCATAATACAATAAAAATTAACTACCTACAACTATGGACAATATGGATGAATCTCACAAATAAAATGCTGGATAAAATAAATAAAACAGCATATACTGGCTGGGCACAGTGGCTCACTCCTATAATCCCAGCACTTTGGGAGGCCGAGGCGAGTGAATCACTTGAGGTCAGGAGTTCAAGACCAGCCTGGCCAACATGGTGAAACCCCATCTCTACTAAAAATATAAATTAGCGAGTGTGACGGTACATGCCTATAGTCCCAGCTACTCAGGAGGCTGAGGCAGGAGAATCACTTGAACCTGGGAGGCAGAGATTGCAATGAGCCAAGATTGTGCCACTGTACTGCAGACGGGTGACAGAGTAAGACTCCGTCTCAAAAAAAAAAAAATTCTTTTTCACAGATTTTGTTGTTGTTGTTGTTAAGATATAGGATCTCACTATGCTGCTTAGGCTGGCCTTGAACTCCTGGACTCAAGCGATCCTCCCATCTCAGCCTCCTAAGACTACAGGCTTGCAGCACTATACCCAGCTAAGAATTCTTAATTTGCTTCCTTAAGAGAAGTACATCAATAAATATGATTTCTTCAAATGTAGCAACTCTGAAATATTCACTTAGAGTCCCTCAGAGATCAAAAGAGGTTCAGACTACTTAATTTTTTAGGCTCTTAGTTTTTTTTTTTTTTTTGAAACGGAGTCTCGCTCTGCCGCCCAGGCTGGAGTGCAGTGGCCGGATCTCAGCTCACTGCAAGCTCCGCTTCCCGGGTTTACGCCTCAGGCTCCGGAGTAGCTGGGACTACAGGCGCCTGCCACCTCGCCCGGCTAGTTTTTTTTTTTGTATTTTTTAGTAGAGACGGGGTTTCACCATGTTAGCCAGGATGGTCTTAGTTTTATATATACACAGAAATGAACAGACAGGGTGACAAATATTGTGTGATACATTGTGTAATATATTTTATATTTTTACATTTACTAAATATAATAATTGTAACATAAAATAATTCCAAACAATGTCAATGATGTCAAAAGTCCTAACATAGGTCCTTCTCACTGTGAAGGCACTATTCTAGATGGTGGAGATACATAGAGAACAGAATAGACAAAAATCCTTGCCTGCTAAGAGCTTGCATTCTAGCTGGCAGGAGACAGGCAATAAACAGTAAACATAAGAAATATGCTAATTCTGTGGTATGATAGAGGGGATAAGTCACCATGGGAAAAAAAAGTAAAGCAAGGAAAAAGTGTTCAGGGGAGAAGGGGAGGGACTGTGTTTTAATGGGGTGGGCAGGGTAGACCTCCTTAAGAAGGTGACAGTTGAGCAAAAATTTGAAGAAGAAAAGGGAATGAGCCATATGAATATCTGGTGGGCGGGGGGAATCACTTCAAATAGATAGATGTTCCAAAGACCCTTAAGATGTAGCCATACTGGCGTGTTTGAGGCAAAAAAAGGACAAATTCCATTTGTATAAATGGAGAGAAATATGTGTGAAGGAGAGTAGTAAATGAATCAGACAGGTAAAGGGCATTCAGATTATACAGAGCATCTTAGGCGCTATAAGAACTTTAGCTTCCTCTCTGACAGAAATGGAAAGCCATTGCAGGGATTTGAGCAGAAGAGTGACATGATCTGATTTCCATTTTATTTTTTTGAGACAGAGTATCATTTTGTCATCCATGCTAGAGTGCAGTGGCACAATCATGGCTCACTGCAGCCTCAAACTCCTGGGCTCAAGCGATCCTCTTACCTCAGCCTCCCTAGTGGCTGGGACTACAGGCATGCACCATGATACCAGGCTAATTTTTAAAATTTTTGTAGATACAGGGTCTTGTTATGTTGCCTGGTCTGGTCTCAAACTTCTGGCCTCAAGGGATCCTCCTGACTCAGCCTCCCAGAGTGTTGGGATTACAGGTGTGAGCCATCACCCCATCCTCACTTCCATTTTAACCTAATTTTTCTGGCTGCCATGTTGAGAATAGATTTTAAGAGGCAAGTATAAAAGTAGTGAGACAAGAAAGGAGGTTAATTAAATAATTCATGTGGGAGGTAACAGGAGTTTCGATCCGGATGATAGCAGAAGTGATAAGAAATGGTTATACTTGGATATATTCTGAACGTAGGGCCAGGAGAATTTGCTGACAGACTAAGATGGGTGAGCAGGAGGTAGAAGAGAAAAAGAAGAGTCATGGAAGATGCCAACCCAAGAACCAAGATGTGAAAGAGGGCAGACTGGGTAAGTTTGAGGCAGAATATTAGGAGCTCAGTTTGAACTTGTTAAGACTGAGATGCCCTTTTTTTTTTTTTTTTTTTTGCTTCCCGGCCATCTTAGCGGCTGCTCTTGGTTGAGGGCTGTCCCGCACCTAAGGCAGGAATATGATGGCCGCAAAGAAGACAAAAAAGTCTCTGGAGTCAATCAACTCTAGGCTGCAACTCGTTATGAAAAGTGGAAAGTACGTGCTGGGGTACAAGCAGACTCTGAAGCCAAGGCAAAGCTAAATTGGCCATTCTTGCTAACAACTGCTCAGCTTTGAGGAAATCCAAAACAGAGTACTATGCAATGTTGGCCAAAACTGGTGTCCATCACTACAGTGGCAATAATATTGAACTGGGCACAGCAAGCGGAAAATACGACAGAGTGTGCACACTGGCTATCATTGATCCAGGTAACTCTGACATCATTAGAAGCATGCCAGAACAGACTGGTGAACAGTAAACCACGCAAAAATTTTCCTTTAATAAAATTTGCCAGCCGGGCGCGGTGGCTCAAGCCTGTAATCCCAGCACTTTGGGAGGCCGAGGCGGGTGGATCACGAGGTCAGGAGATCGAGACTATCCTGGCTAACATGGTGAAACCCCGTCTCTACTAAAAATACAAAAAACTAGCCGGGCGTGGTGGCGGGCGCCTGTAGTCTCAGCTACTTGGGAGGCTGAGGCGGGAGAATGGCGTGAACCCGGGAGGCGGAGCTTGCAATGAGCCGAGATCATGCCACTGCACTCCAGCCTGGGAGACACAGCGAGACTCCGTCTCAAAAAAAATAAAATAAAATAAAATAAAATAATAAAATAAAATAAAATTTGCCTGAGCTTGTTTAAAAAAAAAAAGAAAGATTGAGATACCCCATTTGTCTTAAATAAAGATATTCAGTAGACTATTGAGTTCATGGTTCTGGAATTCAGCGGAGAGGATGTCTGTACTAGAGATACTTTTGAGAGTCATCATCATATAGTGACATTGAAAACTGTAAAATTTGGATGAGTTTGCCATGAGAGTGAGGGTAGAAAAGAGACTCTCCTGGCTAACATGGTGAAACCCCGTGTCTACTAAAAATACAAAAACAAAAGTAGCTGGGCGTGGTGGCGGGCACTTGTAGTCCCAGCTACTTGGGAGGCTGAGGTGGGAGAAGGGCGAACCTGGGAGAGGGGACCTTGCAGTGAGCCGAGATCGCGCCACTGCACTCCAGCCTGGGCGACAGAGCGAGACTCCGTCTCAAAAACAAACAAACAAACAAACAGATCAATAAAGCAGAATAGAGATCCCAGAAATAGACCCACATAAATATAGCCAACTGATCTTTGACAAAGGAGCAAAGGCAATATAATGGAGCAAAAAAAGTCTTGTCTTTTCTTTCTTTTTTTTTTTTTTTTTAGACAGAGTCTCATTCTGTTGCCCAGCCTGGAGTGCAGTGGTGTGATCTCGACTTACTGCAACCTCCACCTCCTGGGTTCAAGCGATTCTCCTACCTCAATCTCCTGAGTAGCTGGGATTACAGGAATGTGCCGCCACTCCTGGCTAACTTTTGTATTTTTAGTAGAGACCGGGTTTCACCATGTTGGCCAGGCTGGTCTCAAAATCCTGACCTCAAGTGATCCACCCACCTCAACCTCCCAAAGTGCTGGGACTACAGGCATGAGCCATCACACCTGGCCAAAAATAGTCTTTTCAACAAATGGTACTGGAAAAACTGGAATAACAAACAAACCCAAATCTAGATACAGATCTTAAACTTTTCACAAAAACTAATTTAAAATGGATCATAAAACTAAATGTAAACCTCAAGACTCTAAAACTCCTAGAATGTAACATAAAAAGAAACTTAGATGACTTGGGTATGGCAATAAATTTCACTCATGGTTATAGTAAGGATTAAACAAAATAATACTTTAAAATATTAGAACAGTGCCTGGAATGTTTGCTTTGCATAATCCCGTGTTCCCCATTGCTATGAAGAAATCGTGTTTTGGTATATTCAATTATATTTTAATTGAACCACAGAGGCCATTTAGCAAGCCCATTAGTTAGATAAATTTTTTGACATACAAATAAATTATCTCTTACTTGATCTGTTTAATTAAAAAACAAAACAAATAGTTCTTTTTTTTTTTTTTACAATGCTATCTTGGGAACTGTGAGGTCTCCTGTCACTAGGTTGCCCCTGGGTGGGCTCCAGGAGAGTGACACAAGGAGCCTGAAGGTCACCTGACCCAGTGTCACTCACTGGCTGCCAGATGGATTCATAGCTGAGGTTTTTGGTAGGAAAGGAATTCACAAAACTTTTTTTTTTTTTTTTTTTTTTTTTTGAGACAGAGTTTTGCTCTGTCGCCCAGGCTGGAGTGCAGTGGCACCATCTCGGCTCACCACAACCTCCGCCTCCCGGGTTCAAGCAATTCTCTTGCCTCAGCCTCCCGAGTAGCTGGGACTACAGGAACACGCCACTACACCCGGCTGATTTTTGTATTTTTAGTAGAGATGGGGTTTCACCATGTTGGCCAGAATGGTCTTGATCTCCTGACCTTGTGATCCACCTGCCTCCGCCTCCCAAAATGCTAGGATTACAGGTGTGAGCCACTGCGTCCGGCATTCACAAAACATTTAAAAATTTTACTTGCCAACATTTAAAAATCAAGAGATTTCATATAAAAACTTGATTTCCAGACTTACTAAATTACAAGATTCTGCAACCCTGGGCCTGAAACCCTGTAGCACAGCCTTCTTCTGTGGTACAGAATAAAGGCTTCCTCCTTAGCTGTGCTAGTGTCCTCCAGTGCAATACAGCCCTACTGTTTCCAGCCCACTTGCTTCTCTCATTTGCTCCTCCCTGGTTCCTGCAGGCACCTGAGTTTGTAACTTCTAATTATTTCAATCCTTCCCTTTTTAGATGTGGAGGCCGAGGTCCCGTAGAGAAACAGAGGGCTGGAACTGGAATCTTAGCCATCAGACCAGGGCTCTTTTACATGCCTTGTGTTGTTTCTTTTATATTTGGTTGTTTTGAGAAAAAGATGATAGCTTAAAAAAAAAAAAAAAAAAAAGGTAAGACATGGTGGGGGGCCGGGCGCGGTGGCTCACACCTGTAATCCCAGCACGTTGAGAGGCTGAGGCGGGCAGATCACGAGGTCAGGAGTTCAAGACCAGCCTGGCCAATATGGTGAAACCCAGTCTTTACTAAAAGTACAAAAAAAAAAATTAGCTGGGCGTGGTAGCATGCGCCTGTAGTCCCAGCTACTTGGGAGGCGGAGGCAGAAGAATCGCTTGAACCCGGGAGGCGGAGGTTGCAGTGACCTGAGATCACACCACTGCACTCCACCCTGGTTGACAGAGCAAGACTCTATCTCAAAAAATAAAAAAAATAAAATAAAAGACATAGTGGGGAGAACTAAAATTTAGAGATTTTTAGGCACCATTTAGGTGATTAAATTGAGATGAAGGAAAAAGTGGAGGTGAGTAGAATTCTTTTTCTCTGTAGAAAATAGCTTCATTGTTGGCCGGGCGCAGTGGCTCACGCCTGTAATCTCAGCACTTTGGGAGGCTGAGACAGGCGGATCATGAGGTCAGGAGGTCGAGACCATCGTGGCTAACACGATGAAACCCCGTCTCTACTAAAAATACAAAAATTAGCCGGGCGTGGTGGCGGGCGCCTGTAGTCTCAGCTACTCAGGAGGCTGAGGCAGGAGAATGGCGTGAACCCGGGAGGCAGAGCTTGCAGTGAGCGGAGATCGTGCCACTGCACTCCAGCCGGGGAGATGGAACGAGATTCCGTCTCAAAAAAAAGAAAAGAAAATAGCTTCATTGTTTTGGGGGAAATGATGTATGTTCAGTGCAAAAGATTCCAGCAATACAGATAAGTACAAAGAAGAGAGTAAAGATTCCCCCAAATTTCACACTTCACTTATAATTTCCATTAACATTTTGATATGTAAATCTCTACATCCCCTCTTGACATATTTATAGATACACTTAATCTAACACTGTCTCAGCCAGGGATTATGTGTGAGTGTAGGGTTTTAGAGTTCCCACATAATCTTCATCAGTTTCCCTCCAACCAATTATTTGATATAGCCAATTGGGATATTTTTCAATTATATTAAGGTGCTATGCAACTACAAGGTCAAGCCTTCTTTGTCCCAACTCCCTTCCAATGAGATTGTTATGGACACATCCTGCCCACCTATATAGAAATTCTGAAGTTGCTAGATTGCATGTTTTTCTGAATGAGAGTGTCCATACAAGTCACTTTCATTATGTTCTGTAATTTGATTTTCCCACCAATAATACTTCTGGAATATTTGTGTCTAGTATATAAACACAGACTTTTAAAACCCCCCACAAATTTCCCTTTTAAGAACACCTTCAGCATCCTCAAGAGAAGCCAGTTGGTCTCTTACACAGACTTTGCTCCACCTGATTGATGCCTGGGAAAATGGGAACAGCTGATTGAAACCCATTATGCACATTCAAGTCTGTTTGATTGTTCACAATAGGCACTGATGAGAACAATTAGTTTCTCAATGATTGTATTAGTCAGGATTTGCTGCAATAATGTTGCATAACAGACAACTCCCAAATGTCAGTGATTCGTAAGAACAAATATTTATTTTTCACTCACTGGTCTGTGCACTGCAAGTGGGTTGTCCGGGCTCGCTTGGGCTTAGGTTTGGGTCTTTTCTACGTGTTTCTCATTCCAGGACCCAGGCTAAGTGGGCAATGGCTACTTGAGGCATTTTCTCCTCAAATCAAAAGGCAGAAATGCAGGAGGTCATGCTAAATTTCACAAACTCATATAAAGTCTCTGGTTAGATATAGCATATGATATATCTGCCCACATTGTATTGAGGCAAGAGAATGGGAGACGGGAGGTTGCAGTGAGCCAAGACTGTGCCACTGCACTCCAGCCTGGTGACAGAGCAAGACTCCGTCTCAAAAAAAAAAAAAAAAAAAGAAAGAAAGAAAAAGAAAAAACAGCTTGAGCAACATAGCGAGACCCTGTCTCTATGAAAAATTATTTTAAGCATAAAAAATGATAAAACAAAACAAAAAGGAAGATATACAAATGGCCTATAAGCACATGAGAAGATGCTCAACATCACTAATCATCAGGAAAATGCAAATCAAAAACACAGTGAGATACCACTTCACAAACATTAAGATGGCTATTATTAAACAAACAAACAAACAAACAGAAAATAGCAAATGTTGGTAAGGATGTAAAGAAATTGGAACACAGGTAACTTGTGGTAGGAATGCAAAATGGTTCAGTCACAGTAAAAAACTGGTGGTTCCTCAACAAGTTAAACATAAAATAGCCGTATGACCCTACAATTTCATTCCTAAGTATATATCAAACAAATTGAAAATGAGCACTCAAACAAGTACATGTACATATTCATTAGCAGTACTATTCACAATAGCCAAAAAGTAGAAAAAGTATAACTGTCCATCAATGGAGAATAAACAAATTATGGAATATATATACAATGGAATATTATTCAACCATAAAAAGAAACAAAATACTGATGTATGCTACAACGTGGATGGCCTCCAAAATATTATGCTAAGTGAAAGAAACCAGACACAAAATGTCACATTTTGTACAATTCCATTTATATGAAATATCCAGAATAGATAAATCCACAGAGACAGGCTCAAGCGATCTTCCCATCTCAGCTTCCTGAGTGGCTGGGACTATAAGTGCATGCCACCATGCCCAGCTAATTTTTTTTTTTTGTAGAGATGGGGTTTCGCCATGTTGCCCAGGCTAGTCTCAAACTCTTAGGCTCAAGCGATCTATCCACCTCAGCCTCCCAAAGTGCTGGGATTACAGATGTGAGCCACTGTGCCCAGTCAAAAAGGCTACCTTTTAATTAGAAAGGCCATACTCAAGCTGGACACAGCAGTACATGCCTAGTCCCAGCTACTCAGAAGGCTGAGGTGGGAGGATGGCTTGAGCCCAGGAGTTCAAAGCCAGCCTAGGCAACATAGTGAGATCTCATGCTTTGAAAGGAAAAAAAAGTAAAAAAAAGGCCACACCCAGAGAGTCCAGTTTTAGACAACTTGAGTTGGAAGCACCTGCATAACATCCAAGTGGAGATGTTCAGGAAGCCCCTGGGTATAAGGCTCTGGAGTTTAAGAGAAAACTTGAGGCTAGAAAAACAGTTTTAGAGAAATTAGTACAGAGTTAGTAACTGGAGCTGTGGAATTACATGAGATGTCTCAGAGAGTGCCTTCACTTCACATTACCCTGTTAGAAAACGAAACAAGAAAAAACAACCAATTGTTTCTTTATGGACAAATCGCCAATTTGGCAAGGTAATAAACTTGGTGAATAACTCAGACTTTCTTCCCTTGAAATGTTGTTACATTTTAAATTTCCAATAAACCAAATTGGTTAGGTCACCAAATGGTCTACATGATAAATTACACATATATGTTATTCTAGGAGTGTCAACCTAAGTGTCAACAGTGGTTGTGGCAGAGACTGATGGTAGCCTCCTGCAATCTTCCTCTTCCTTAGCATTAAGAATCCTGATTATCTTGGCACATTGATGCCCAGATTACTAATTCATTCTCTTCACTTCTTATAACTCTATTGAGATTTTCTATTTCTAGGTTATCTAATTTGTTAACATACAATTATTCATAGTAGTCCCTTATAACCTTTTGTACTTCTGTAAACTCTGTGGTAATATTCCCTCTTCTATTCCTGATTTTAGAAACCTGCAAGTTCTCTCTTTTTTCCTAGCCTAGCTAAAGATTTAGCAATTTTGTTGATCTTTTCAAAGAACCAACTTTTGATTTTGATTATTTTCTCCATTACCTTTCTGTTCTATATTTCATTTATTTCTGCTTGAATCTTTATTATTTCCTTCCTCCTACTTGCTTTGGGTTTAATTTGCTCTTCTTTTTTTTTAGTTTCATAATGAGGAAGGTTGGCAATTGTTTTGACATCTTTCTTTTTTTAAATTGTAAGTACTTACAGCTATAAATTTACTGTTAGCACTGTTCTATCTGACTCCCATAAGTTTTTGAACATTGTGTTTTCATTTTTACTCAACTCAAAGTATTTTCTAATTTCACCAGTGATTTCTCTTTTGACCCTTTAGTTATTTATGAATGTGTTGTTTCATTTTCACATATTTGCAAATTCCCCAGATTTCCTTCTGTTATTGAATTTAATTTTATTCCATTGTGATTGGAGAAGATAATTTGAATGATTTCAATCCATTTACATTTTTAACATTTTTGATATTTGGGAGGCTGAGGAAGGAGGATCACTTGAGCCCAGGGGTTAAGTCCTGCATGGGCAAAATAGTGAGATCTGCCTCTCTTAAAAAGAAAACACATCCTCCCTCCCCAAGATGGCTGCTGAAGATGAGTCACTGTTGCCGCGGCTCCCGGAACTGCTCGAAACCGGCAAACAGCTTCTGGATGAAGTAGAAGTAGCGACTGAAACCACCTGTCACCGGATAGTCCAGGAGAAGGTGTTCAAGGGCCCGGACCTCTTTGAGAAGGCTCCCGAAATGTTATCGCAGCTCGACTTGTTCAATTGAAATGAAGATTTGGAAGAGATTGCTTCCACCGACCTGAAGTAGCTGTTGGTGCCAGCGTTTCAAGGAGCCCTCACCATCAAAAAAGTCAACCCCAGCAAGCGTCTAGATCATTTGCAGCGGGTTCGAGAACACATCATAAACTACTTAACTCAGTGCCATTACTATCATGTTGCAGAGTTTGAGCTGCCCAAAACCAAGCACAACTCAGCTGAAAATCACACTGCTAATTCCTCCATGGCTTATCCTAGCCTCCTTGCTATGGCATCTCAAAGACAGGCTAAAATAGAGAGATACAAACAGAAGAAGGAGTTAGACCAGGGGTTGTCTGCAATGAAATCTGCTGCGGAAAGTGGTCAAGCAGGTGATGAGCGTGTTCATGAATATTACCTTCTTCACCTTCAGAGGTGGATTGATACCAGCTTGGAAGAGACTGAGAGCATTGACCAGGAAATAAAGATCCTGAGAGAAAGAGACTCTTCAAAGAGGCATCAGCTTCTAACTCGTCTCTCCAGGATAGGCCTCCAGTGAAACCCTTCATTCTCATGGGGAACACGGCCCAGGCCAAAGTATTTGGAGCTGGTTATCCAAGTCCAGCAACTATGACAGTGAGTGACTGGTATGAACAACATCGGAAATATGGAGCATTGCCAGATCAAGGAACAGCCAAGGCAACACCAGAGGAATTCAGGAAAGCGGCTCAGCAACAGGAAGATCAAGAAGTAAAGGAGGGAGAGAATGATGAACACTCTGCAGAGTTTGGGAGTGGGATAACTGGAAGGACACCCATCCTAGGGGCTATGACAACTGACAGAACATGGACTGATCTTCCCACAACACCACAGGACTGCAGGGTGCACACCTCCCCCGCCAAGGAAAACCATGCATTCTCCTCCTCCCTGGGCTCCTGCTTCAGCTGTGTACAATGAAGGCAAAGATTCTAAGTATTGCTTTGCATTCGATGAAGTGTCAAGTGATTAAGTAAGTGCGTATTTGTACCCTAGATGATGTGAGCCAGCAATCTTGTTTTGGCATCATCCTTCTCATCATGCTGTATTCCAATTTCTTAAGTGGAGAGAAAAGAGTGCCGAGAAATGGCTCTGTTTAATCAATGGTTGTCTGAATTCTCTGAAAAAATAATAAAATTCCCTTCTATTAAAAAAAAAGAAAAACAGTGATAGATTTTGATATGCATTTTATGGCTTAACATATGTTCTGTCCTAGAGAATGGCCCATATATACTTGAGAAAAATGTGCATTCTGTTGTTGTTGGGTGGAGTGTTCTATAGATGTCTATTAGACCTAGTTGGTTTATAGTATTATTCAAGTCTTCTATTTTCTTCTTGATCTTCTGTCTAGTTGTTTTATCCATTGCTGAATGTGACGTATTGAGATCTCCAACTCTTATTGTTGAATTGTCTATTTTGCCTTTAATTCTGTCAGTTTTTGTTTCATTTACTTTTTGGCTCTGTCATTAGGTTAATTATGTTTATAACTGTTATACTTTCTTGAGGGACTGACTCTTTTATCATTAGAAAATGGCCTCTGTCTCTAGTAAAAATTTTTTGTCTTAAGTCTATTTTGTCTTATATTAATACAGCCATTTTAGCCCTCTTTTAGTTACTCTTTACATGGTGTATCTTTTCCCATCCTTTTGTTTTTAAACTCTTTATATCTTGAATCTAAAGTGTGTCTCTTGTAGAATGAAATAATGGCGTTTGCAGCACGTGGATGGAATTGGAGACCATTATTCTAAGTGAATTAACTCAGGCATGGAAAACCAAACATCATATGTTCTCACTCATAAGTGGTAGCTAAGCCATGAGGATGCAAAGGCATAAGAATGACACAATAGACTTTGGGAACTTGGGGGAAAGGGCGGTAGGGGGTGAGGGATAAAAGACTACATGGTGGGTACAGTGTACACTGCTCAGGTGATGGGTGCACCAGAATCTCAGAAATCACCACTAAATAACTTATTCATGTAACCAAACACTGCCTGTTCCCCAAAAAACCTTTGAAATAAAATAATCATAATAACAACAACAATAATAATAAAAATAAAGTGTGTCACTTGTAGACACAATATAGTTGGATCATGTTTTTCATCAGTTTTGCTAATCTCTGCCTTTGATTGGAGTGTTTAAACCATTTACACTTAATGTAATTATGAATAAGAGGTTTTATAATTGTCATTTTCCTACTTTTTCCTATATTGTTAAATATGTTTTACTGTACCATTTTTATTCCCTTGTAATTTATTTTAGCATTCTTTGAGTTATTTTGTGATTGCCTTAGAGATTACAATTAACATCTAAACTTAAAACAATTTAGTTTGTATTAATAGCAGGTTAATTTCAATAGGATACACAAACTTTTTTCCTGTATAGCTCATTTCTTCCCTCCCCCTTTGTCCTATTATTGACATAAAAATTATATCTTATACATTATATACCCATTGACATAGATTTGTAAGTATTGTTTTATGTAGTTATCTTTTAAATCAGATAGGAGAAAAGGAACATTTCAAACAAAAATTACCTTTATACTGCTTTTTGTATTTACTTATGTAGTTACCATTACCAGTGGTATTTCTTTATTTCTTCATGTGGGGAGAGAATCTGTAAACAGGGCTAATTAAAATGTCACAAGGCTCACTGTTTTTTGTTTGTTTTTTTAATCATGATTCAGCCAATTTCTTCAAGAAATGCTTTTTGTATTGTTGCAAGCCTTGGATTAATATCCAGTGTTCTGAAAAAGTTGATTTTGACTATTTTTGTCAGTATTTTTATTACTGTTATGGAGGAGTAGATTTTTGGAGATCCTTATTCTGGCGTTCCCACTCCAGTGCCCACCTAAACATTCTATATTTCCCATTTTTTTCTGGCAGCTATGGCGCTGTATGACTGAGTTTGGTCAATTAGTTATAAAATATATTGTGTGGCAGCTTCTTGGAAAATCACCTTATCACAGATGTGGCGACTCACACCTGTAATCTCAGCACTTTGGGTGGCTGAACTGGGAGGATCACGTGAGTCCAGGAGTTTAAGATCAGCCTGGGAAACATAGCTAGACTCTATTTCTATTATTTATTTATTTACTTATTTATTTAGAGACAAGATCTCACTCTGTCACCCAGGCTGACGTGCACTGGTGTGATCACAGCTCCGTATAACCTCCTGGGCTCCAGCAATCCCCCAATCTCAGCCTCTCAAGTAGCTGGGACCACAGGCGTGCATTGCCAGGCTCAGCTAATTTTTAAGTTTTTTGCAGACAGGTTCACACTCTGTTGCCCAGGCTGGTCTTGAAATCCCAGGATCAAGTGATCCTCCTGCTTTGGCCTCCTAAAGTGCTGAGACTACAGGCATGAGCCACTGTGCCCAGCCTACACATTTTTTAAAATTAAAGAAAAAAGCAAAAAAGAAAACCACTTTAAAAGGACATGGCCTTTGTACCTTTCTTGTCTCATTTCTCCAATCTGCTACTTGGAATGTGAATGTAATGACTAGAACTCTGGCAGGTATCTTAGACCATGAAGATGGGGATTATACCTTAAGAATGATGGAGTGAAGATCTGGAAGTTGATGGATTATGATGGCTTTGGAACCACTGTACAAGCACTAGATAGCCAGTGGACAGACATTTTATATTAGAGAAATATTCTTCTGCTTTATTTGATGTTATTTTGGATATTTTTTCTGAGTAATTGTAGCTGAAATTAATTTTGACTCATACAGTAGCTATTACTGGACTGTAGGAGTATTCATGATTTTTATCTATTTCTCTTCTCCTTCCTTCCTTCCTTCTTTCCTGTAGCTGAAATTAATTTTGACTCATATAGTAGCTATTACTGGACTATAGGAGTATTCATGATTTTTATCTATTTCTCTTCCCCTTCCTTCCTTCCTTCCTTCCTTCCTTCCTTCCTTCCTTCCTTCCTTCCTTCCTTCCTTCCTTCCTTTCTTTCCTTTCTTTTCTCTTTCTTTCTTTCTTTCTTTCTTTCTTTCTTTCTTTCTTTCTTTCTTTTCTTTCTTTTTCTTTCTTTCTTTCTTTCTTTCTTTCTTTCTTTCTTTCTTTCTTTCTTTTTCTTTCTTTCTTTCTTTCTTTCTTTCTTTCTTTCACAGTGTCTCGCTCCTGTAGCCCAGGCTGGAGTGCAATGGCGCGACCTCGGCTCATTGCCACCTCCACCTCCCAGGTTCAGGCGATTCTCCTGCCTCAATCTCCCAAGTAGCTGGGATTACAGGTGCCCGCCACCACGCCTGGCTAATCTTTTTTGTATTTTTAGTAGAGACGGGGGTTTCACCATGTTGGCCAGGCTGGTCTCGAACTCCTGACCTCAGGTGATCCACCCGCCTCAGCCTCCCAAAGTGCTAGGATTACAGGTGTGAGGCACTGTGCCCGGCCGATTTTTATGTATTTCTTTATATTTTTTGTATTACCTAGTTTTCCCATAACTATTATCTATTACTTTTTTAGTCAGAACAAAAAGTATTTCCATGTAAATAAATGCATATGGTAATATTAATGTATATACTAAAACATACATATATGTATTTAATATATAAAATGTTTATACATGCATTTATAATATATGTCATATTGGTATATGTATTTCTATATTTATTCACACAAAAATACACACACATACATATATTTCCATAGCTTTATGTTTTAGAAGATTGAAAACTGTCTTCTATTAGTTGGTCATATATCAGATGGATGAATTTCCAAAATAACTGGAACACAGCCACAACAATCAAGCAAATCAATAATTAAATCCCAAAACTTTGTTTCAGTTGCTATAATGGGGAGAGACAAAGATAAACAAGAGCTGATGGTAGAAATCACAGTGTTTGGGAGATGAGATGAACGGAGATTTGGCAAAGGCATACTATTGAAATAAGAAACATTGACACAAGTCAGTAAAGCAACATCTGCAAACCTTCCCCTCTACCTTTTCTGGAGGGACACAACCCACGCAGATCCAGGGACTCTAATGTTATTTCAGTGTTCCTGTAATATTTACAGTAGTGCCTTTAGTTGTTTTCTCTGACTACTACATGATTGCAACCAGGTAAGCCAGTTCTGCAGCCAAAATCATCTGGGAGGAGGCAGCCTGGAGATATCTCGGAAAAGAAATAAATATGACTCATTTATAAAAGCTAGATGACTGCCATACTTGGCCCTGGGTAAAATATAAGAGAATACGATTTAGGTGAGATTAAAAACAAAAGATCAGAATAAGTGCTTCTTTAATCTATTTGAAAATAAGAATTTTAAGCCTCTCCCTGGAGCTTTTTACTTAGAATACTGAATTGCTCATGTTCTCTTTTTCCCATATTTTATTTTTTATTTTATTATTATTATTTTTTGAGTTGGAGTCTCGCTCTGTTGCCCCGAGGGGAGTGCAGTGTGGTGATCTCCGCTCACTGCAAGCTCTGCCTCCCGGATTCACGCCGTTCTCCTGCCTCAGCCTCCGAGTAGCTGGGACTGCAGGCGCCCGCCACCATGCCCGGCTAATTTTTTGTATTTTTAGTAGAGACAGGGTTTCACCGTGTTAGCCAGGATGGTCTCGATTTCCTGACCTCATGATCTGCTCACCTCAGCCTCCCAAAGTGCTGGGATTACAGGCGTGAGCCACTGCGCCCGGCCCCAGTATTTTATTTGTATTAGCTATACAAGCATACATTTTAAAAGACAAAATATTAAAAAGTTCAAAATCACCTCTCCTTTGCTCTCCAGTCCTACATTCTAGAAGCAACTATATTCAATACTTTTGTTTATTCTTTTATTGGTTGTATATTTTTAAATAATATGCTTATTGTGTTAATTTCTGATTGATCGAATTTAGACATTGTGTATAGCTTTCTGAATCAGGCAGCTTCAAGTCAGAAAACTAAAACCCTTAGCAAATTTAGTAGCGAAAATTTAATACAGTCATAAAGGGGTTGGAACTTCAGATCCTTTCTTTTCTTTTTTTTTTTTTGAGACAGAGTGACTCTGTCACCCAGGCTGGAGTGCAGTGGCATGAGCTTGGCTCACTGCAACCTCCGCCTCCCAGGTTCAGGCGATTCTCCTGCCTCAGCCTCCTGAGCAGGTGTGATTATAGGCGCACGCCACCACGCCCGGCTAATTTTTGTATTTGTAGTAGAGATGGGGTTTCACCATGTTGGCCAGGCTGGTCTCAAACTCCTGGCTCAAGTGATCTGTCCACCTCAGCCTCCCAAAGTGCTGGGATTACAGGCCTGAGCCACTGCACCTAGCCCAGCCTTCAGTTCTTAATTAGGGGTGATTTTGCCCCCTAGGGAACATTTGGCAATTTCCGGAGATATTTTTGTTGTCACAGCTGGGTAGTGACTATTGGTATCTAGTGGACAGAGTCTGTCAAGGAATGCTGCAACTCATTTTATAATACACAGGACAATCTCCGAAAACAAAGAGCCATCCAGACCAAAATGTCAATAGTGCTGAGTTTGAGGACCCTGGCTTAGAAAACCTGGAAGGATAATTAGGGGAAGTGGAGGTGCCCTTAACTTAAGCAACTGCAGAAAACCATTCTTATCTCCAGAGCCAGAGGGGCTCTGTCCACGGCAGAAAGAGTGGGAAGGAGAAATATCCTGGTTTCTCCTTCGCTGCCATCCTCCAATCCCTGGCTACCACTTCCTGTTGGCTGAACTCAGCCAAAACAGTCATCGAGATCTTGGAAGCATAGTTTACAGAAGTAGCCTGTGCAATATGAGCCTGGGAAGGGGAAAGGCAGGAAATGAATTTAAGAACAAATAGGCAAATACCCAGCATATCCTCCCATTATGGATGACAAGGATCAAATTCTATTCAATGGCTTTCCCTTTATGTATATATTTAATATTAATCATATTATAATGAATAATGTTGCTTATTTATGTTGAAAAATGTTGCTAATTGTAGTTACATTTTCTTTCTTGTACAACTTTTTGTTTTTTCTAGAGTTAACCTTTTTGTTTGTTTGTTTCATTTTCTGTGCGTGTATCACTAATTATTCCCAAATTGCCCATTAGGTCTATAAGACTTTTTCAATATTTTTTTTTCTGGTTCATTTCTTCAAATGCATTAGAAAGTATATTAGTTTAATTTTTTTTCATTGCCCTCCTTCCTAGAACCCTCTCTCCTCTATCCATTGTTCATTGAAAATGTCCATAAGTTTCCAAGTCTTTTTTTTTTTTTAACCCATTTATAATTTAGAAAAAAAAAAGTGCAGCTCGCTGCCAGTGCAGGGTTCTTGGGGCAAATGGGAAATGGTTAAAGAAAATTTACTTCTTTATACTCTCTGTTGGCATTTCTTTGTTAATCACATCATTGTCCACGATGAAACAGCCACACAATAAATAATCCATCTCTTTCGTTTATTCTGTCCCAGAATTGGCGGTAGTCCCAGGATCCTGTGGTAATCATGGGATGTGGCAGTCCATAGATGGGAAGTCTGGACTTAGTGAATTAAATTCAGGTGCCTTTATTATTATAATTGTAATCAACAATGTCGGTGCGCCACCCTCATCCCCTATACTGTGCTGACATCCCCAGCCTCAGCTACTATAAGCATTGCCTGCTAATGGCACAAACGTACGCTTTTCTCTGGAGAACTGCTCTTGGTCAATGGGAGCCAATTTACCTAGAAATGCTTGGGAGGTTATATTTTCTATCAGGAGGGCATCATGCACCCAATGACTGACTGATATGGGGGCAGGCAGATAAACAAATGATGAGCCCTTTCCTTAAAGACGATGACTCTGTGATGTAATTCACACCGTCCATGGGATCAGGCTGAAATTAGACTTAAGCTGAAACCCTATCATTATTTAACCTCTGCCCCTGCTCTATCCTTTACCTTCTTATAGGTTTCTACTGAAAGTACATCTTCAATATGTCTCTAGTACAAGAATCCCTGCCTTGATACCATTTGACCCAGGCATCCCATTACTGGGTATATACCCAAAGGATTATAAGTCATGCTGCTATAAAGACACATGCACACGTATGTTTATTGCAGCACTATTCACAATAGCAAAGACTTGGAATCAACCCAAATGTCCATCAGTGACAGACTGGATTAAGAAAATGTGGCACATATACACCATGGAATACTATGCAGCCATAAAAAAGGATGAGTTCGTGTGCTTTGTAGGGACATGGATGCAGCTGGAAACCATCATTCTCAGCAAACTATTGCAAGAACAGAAAACCGAACACCGCATATTCTCACTCATAGGTGGGAATTGAACAATGAGATCACTCGGACACAGGAAGAGGAACATCACACACTGGAACCTATTGTGGGGAGGGGGGAGGGATAGCATTAGGAGATATACCTAATGTAAATGACGAGTTGATGGGTGCAGCACACCAACATGGCGCATGTCTACATATGTAACAAACCTGCATGTTGTGCACACGTGCCCTAGAACTTAAAGTATAATAATAATAATAAGAAGAAGAATCCCTGCCTTGGTTTCTTCTTCTGGGAGCTCAATTTAGACAGTGATGAACATTTGATATTTTTGGCCTTCATTCCCTCTTCCTAACAGAACCAGAGTTTCTTATTCTTTTTCTTTTTCTTTTCTTTTCTTTCTTTTCTTTTTTTTTTTTTTTTGACAGAGTCTTGCTCTATCCCCAGGCTAGAGTTCAATGGCGCAATCTCGGCTTACTGCAACCTCTGTCTCCTGGGTTCAAGCGATTCTCCTGCCTCAGCCTCCCGAGTAACTGGGACTACAGGCACACGCCACCATGCCCGGCTAATTTTTTGTATTTTTTTAGTAGAGACGGGGTTTCACCATGTTGGCCAGGATGGTTTCAATCTCCTGACCTCGTGATCTGCCCACCTCGGCCTCCCAAAGTGCTGGGATTACAGGCATGAGCCACTGCACCTGGCCCCAGAGTTTCTTTTTTGGGAAGTCTGCTTCCTTTCCCTCTTTGTGGACAGTCTTGTTTCCTCTTCTGTGGACAGTCTTGTTGTGACTGTAAATCTAGGTACTCGCCCTTCCATCTAGAAGCTGAAGTAGTTACTGCATGTTCCTTCCACCGGACTCTTCCTCTTATTGCCCTGGTACAGCAGGCCCAGACACATAATCTCAACTTAGCCAATTTGACACTGTCTCCTGAGATTATGAGTTTTGAGTGAGTTAAACAAAGACAGAATAGCCTGTTGAAATTGACTTATCTCAGCATAGGCTTCTTCTGGACGCTTCTGTGGTTCTTGCCCACTTCCAAGTTATTTGAAGGGCCTTTTTGGAATGCCCCAAATCTTTTGGTAAATTCTCTTTTGTGTAAGTTCTCTCAACTTGAGTTATCTTGTTTATAATAAAAAGAATCATAAATAATGCAGTTATCTAATTTTTTTTGGTTTATATGCAGAGTGAAAAAATCTGGAACCAGATCACTAATTCAGGAGATGGGAGACTCAAGGCTTCTAATCTTAAAAAGGAAAAGCCTACTTGGATAGCCCTCCTTGCTTCAATGAAGAGGTAGGAGTTTGCAAAGCTTCTCTCACCTGGTTAAATTATACTTTGATCTTTTGTGAGATGCTGAACCAGATTCTTCTCTTAGAAAGCTGGTGTCTGAGCCGGGCGCGGTGGCTCAAGCCTGTAATCCCAGCACTTTGGGAGGCTGAGACGGGCGGATCACTAGGTCAGGAGATCGAGACCATCCTGGCTAACACGGTGAAACCCCGTCTCTACCAAAAAATACAAAAAACTAGCCTGGCGAGGTGGCGGGCGCCTGTGGTCCCAGCTACTCGGGAGGCTGAGGCAGGAGAATGGCGTAAACCCGGGAGGTGGAGCTTGCAGTGAGCTGAGATCCGGCCACTGCACTCCAGCCTGGGCGACAGAGCCAGACTCAGTCTCAAAAAAAAAAAAAAAAAAAAAAAAAAAAAAAGCTGGTGTCTGGCTTTTAGTCTCAAAACATGCATCTCCATCTGAAACATCCTCTCAGCTGGCATTTTTTCTTTTCTGATATGTTCACGCACCAGCCCTGAAAATAGAGCGATTCAACTGCATGAAGACAGCTGCACTTACTAATAAAAATATCTTCTGAAAGAAAATAGTCTTTTCTCTGAGTGGAATTTTACTCCAGAAATTGTTCAGTTTTGGATTGCAGGGAAGGAAATGAGCTCAACAGAAAAACCAAAATAGACACACATGATTGCAGAGGATCTAAAGACAACCTCCCAGTCTGAGTTGCCAGGCAACTGTCTCTCCAAAGTTGCTGTCATTTTAATTTTTTTTTTTTTTTTTTTTTTTTTTTGAGATGGAGTCTTGCTCTGCCACCCAGGCTGGAGTGCAGTGGCCGGATCTCAGCTCACTGCAAGCTCCGCCTCCCGGGTTCATGCCATTCTCCTGCCTCAGCCTCCCGAGTAGCTGGGACTACAGGCGCCTGCCACCTCGCCCGGCTAAGTTTTTGTATTTTTAGTAGAGACGGGGTTTCACTGTGTTACCCAGGATGGTCTCGATCTCCTGACCTCGTGATCCGCCCGTCTCGGCCTCCCAAAGTGCTGGGATTACAGGCTTGAGCCACCGCGCCCGGCCTCCTTGTCATTTTAATTTTATAGAATAATTAGGTACCCAAATTTCTGACTCAAGATGTCTTGGGATAACAATGAACTCATCTTTTACGATTTTTTAAAAGTATAAGTAGAAACCTCTTTCTTGCTTGGAGTACATGTTTTACTGTTTATTTGTTTCCCCACCCCGCCCCGCCCCACCACAGTATCTTTGTTGTGTTTCTTCAAAACAAATAAGTTTTCATTTCTTTGGGATGTTCTTGCTGGATCCTGCTGAGAATGGGGATGGATGGAAGAACACTTAGGATGTTGATTTCTAGCAGCTTCAGATTCTGATCCTATGGTTATTAAGATGTTTTATCCACAGGGAGTGAAAGAAAAATATTCCACATAAACATCAATATTCCACTTAAAACACCAGTCATGGGAAACTTGGCCTTATGATTAGAAGCAAGGTCCCTGCACCTAAGTAAACAAAATATTAGGCCAGGCGCGGTGGCTCATGCCTGTAAGCCCAGCACTTTTGGAGGCCGAGGCAGGCAGATCACTTGAAGTCAGGGGTTCGAAACCAGCCTGGCCAACATGGCAAAACCCCATCTCTACTAAAAATACAAAAATTAACCAGGAGTGGTGGTGCTCACTTGTAATCCCAGCTACTCTGGTGGCTGAGGCAGGAGAATCACTTGAACTCGGGAAATAGAGGTTGCAGTGAGTGAGATCACACGACTGCACTCCAGGCTGGGCAATAAAGCAAAACTCGGTCTCGAAAAAAAAAAAATTAAAACAAAACAAAACAATTTTTTTTCTTTTCTTTCTTTCTTTCTTTCTTTCTTTCTTTCTTTCTTTCTTTCTTTCTTTCTTTCTTTCTTTCTTTCTTTCTTTCTTTCTTTCTTTCTTTCTTTCTTTTTTTTTTTTTCTTTCTTTCTTTCTTTCTTTTCTTTCTTTCTTTCTTTTTTTTTGAGATGGAGTCTACTCTGTTGCCCAGGCTGGAGTGCAGTGGCGCAATCTAGGCTCCACCTCCCAGGTTCAGGCAATTCTCCTGCCTCAGCCTCCCAAGTAACTGGGATTACAGGCACCTGCCACGGCGCCCAGCTAAATTTTGTATTTTTAGAAGAGATAGGATTTTGCCATGTTGGCCATGGTTGGTCTCAAACTCTTGACCTCGAGTAACCCACCTGACTCAGGCTCCCAAAATGCTGGGATTACAGGTGTGAGCCCCCGCATCCAGCCCTGGACAAATAGCTTTCTAATTGGCCTTCACATATCCACCCTAATGCCCTCCAGCTAATCTTCAGTATCTCGGTTATCTGATCTTAGCACTCTCCTGCCTCAAAAGTTTTAATAGCTTTGATTTTTATCTGTGAGGGTTCATTTGCAGACAACTTACCTATGACTCTTTCCAGTAAAAAGGAGTTGATACAGGGAATTAAGTGCTTATGAAACTGTTGGGAGGACTAAGGGGAGTGGGTTCTAGGTTGGGTCCCCAGGAATGACTTTCAGGATACAATAGAACTGGACTGTTAAGGGAGCTGTTATCTTCATCCCAAATGGAGAAACTGGAAGCTGCCACTGGAACTGTGGGCTCTAAAGCACACGACCTTATCCAGGGATGAGGGCATTGCTACTGCTATGCTTGTTGGCTCCAGAGTAATGCTGCCTCTCCTAGATCTGCAATGGCCCAATGAATAAATATGTAAATTTTAAAAGACCACCCACATGTTCTTAGAACATTGGACCCCTTGACCCCAGAGCCCTTCGTAACTATGCTCTGGACCATGCTCACCAGCAGAAACTGCAGAAACAGTGAAGCATAGACTTGCCTCATCTCCACCTTCCAGGCCTCATTTAAGTGAATCCGATTGGCTGAATCTAGACGCCTCCAGTGCCCTAGTTGCAAGGTGTTTGTGAATGTAGTTTTTAGCTTTCCAGCCTCTGCAGTCACATCAAAGGGCAGAATGGATGGGCACCAATCTGTCACACTCTTGCTTTTGTGATGGAAACCATTCTTCATGTGGTTTGTAAGCTTTTTCATGGTCTAGCCTCTATCTCCCTCTTGGCCTTATCTTTCCCATGCTCCCTTCGTGCCGTTCACGCTCTGCCTTTCAGTCTTTCATATGTGCCATCCTCCCACTACAGGGCTTTGCACATGCTGTTTTTCTTCCCGAAATACTCTTCATCTACACCCGCTGCTCTTGACCTAGTTAATTCCTATTTCCCCTTTCAACTCAAGTGTCACTTCATTCTGGAAACCTTTGCAGCCTTCCCATCTCCTGGCCACATACCCCAGCTACAGGCTTTCATGGCACCTAATAGCTTTCCTTGGTAGACACTTGCTGCAATTGCAATGTTGTAATTGTCTGATCATTTCATTAATACTTGGCTCCTCCACAAGGGTGTAGGTTCCAAGAGATTACGGACCTTATCTGTTCATGCTCCCCATATTCTAGAAGCATAGAGAAGAAACTTAAATTCCTTTAGGGGGAAAAACTGGAGGTAAAGGGGAAGGAAGGCTGTTATGTTTCATTTTATATCTTTCTGAACTTTTTAATGATTCATGTACATGTATTTTAACCTTAAAATGTGTAGTAGAGGCCAGGCGCAGTGGCTTAATGCCTGTAGTCCCAGCACTTTGGGAGGCCAAGATGGGTGGATCACCTGAGGTCAAGAGTTCAAGACAAGCCTGGCCAACATGGGGAAACCCCCCCCTCCACTAAACATACAAAAATTAGTCTGGTGTGATGGCGCATGCCTGTAGTCCCAGCTACTCAGGAGGCTGAGGCATGAGAATCGCTTGAACCCGGGAGGCAGAGGTTGCAGTGAGCTGAGATTGTGCCACTGCACGCCAGCCTGGGCACAGAGTGAGACTCTGTCTCAAAAAACAAAAAACAAAAAAGTGTGTAATAGAATTGGGGTGGAGGAGTATTTTCCCAGAGTGATTCAATTTCAGGGCCAGAATTAGGGACTTTGAAATCTTCAGAAGTTGACTTTCAAAAACCTATTAATTTCTAGTTAACTTATTGAAATTGCCTTTAAGAAAAGCCTAGAGTAGGTATAATTTTCATGGAAATCCTCCTCAATAAAACAGAAACTTTTCTAGGGATAAGATCCTTCAAAATAGAAGGAATCCCAGTTAGAGAAAAATGTTAAAGGATGCCACCCCTAGCCCTGGACCCATGAAACTCAAATTCGGCTAGTATAACCACAGAAACAGTCTTCCACATAAAGTGCTACTGTTATTTTTCTCTTTACTACACTTTCTAATTACTCTGTAATAAACACACTAAAAATCATAAAAGTTAAAGTAAAAAAGAATTAATGTGATTACAACTATTCTAACATTTTTCTCTATTGAACCCTTTGAAAAACAGTTCACATAGATACTAGTACATGATGGCTCCGAAAGACAATAATGAAACTGCGTCATTTACATAATCATCTTGCAAGTAGAAGCATGTGTTTTACTGCGTTCTGGTGCTACCAGTCATGTTAAATCACAATTCCAAGGAACAGCAGGGAAGGATTTAGAACTTACACTCAATAATGGGGTTGAAATGTGGACATTTCCTTTCAGGAAAAGGAATTATTACTGTCAAAGCACCCCTCTGGCCTAAGACCAGTAGCTTTGGTTAGAGGCAGCAAAATAAAAGGACCTGAGAACACCCCAGCATATCCAGGGCTGTACTCTGAACTCCAAGGGCTATGAGAGAGGAAAATCCCTAGACTATTCTAGAACCAAGGATTTTGTTGAATCTTGATGTTAGGAGAAAACTTGGGGGTCATCATTCTAGTCTAAACTCTGTCCCAGTTCAGAAACTTCTTCCTAACATCCTAGCCAGATACTTGTTTGGTACGAGTGTAAACACTTAAAACAAGTTAAATAATTAGACATTAAGCAATTAACACTTAAACCTTTTAACAAGTTAATACCAAAGGATCATTAAAAATAAGAAGTTGAAGGACCACCTGGGAGCATTCAATGGAGAGTAACGGCCTCCAAGAATCCAGTGAAAGTATTTCTTCTCTTTCTTCTCCTATTGTGTTGAATTTCATCAACATTGCTTGAGTATGTGGTCTCTGGAGGAAAAACAAATTTATACTCCTCTTGCTTTTGTTTATATTTCTTCTTCATCAAAGTTTCCTCCCAATTAATTAGCCTATCCCATGACCTATCTTTGTTTCTTAAACGTAAAACATTTTATATACTAATTAGTGCTAAATTGCTTTAAGGCTTAAAAAAAAAAAAAAAACCTTGGTGGCTCACGCCTGTAATCCCAGCACTTTGGGAGGCCGAGGCGGGTGGATCACCTGAGGTCAGGAGTTTGAGACCAGCCTGACCAACATGGAGAAACCCCGTCTCTACTGAAAATACAAAATTAGCTGGGCGTGGTGGCGCATGCCTGTAATCTCAGCTACTCAGAGCCTGAGGCAAGAGAATCGCTTGAACCCAGGAGGCGGAGGCGGAGGTTGCGGCATTGAACTCCAGCCTGGGCAACAAGAGGGAAACTCCGTCTCAAAAAACAAACAAACAAACACCCTTAACTTGAATTTAGGAGGTCTCTGAAATGCAAATCAGGTTGGTTAATACACTTACACAGCTAGTGAAGTAAACCATTTGGGCATCATCTTTGATTTCTCAAGTCACACTATTCAGCCTTACTCCATTAACTTCCTTTCCTTCTTAGCAACTCTGTACTCTACACCTTCCATTGCCCAGTTTTGTTCTCTTAATTTAGAAATCGTAGCAATTGCAGTTTAGGAATTTTGCTAAATTTTGCTTCATTTTGCTAAATGAAGAGACGATGACTGTGCTCAAGATTTAGTCTTTTTTAAACTGCTATAATAAACCAGTCCTATAAGTAAGGAGAAAGAAATTTGGAGATATGTTAATGAACTAATCATACATGCTGTTGCCACAACTCTTCCCAAGCATCTTGAGAGAGAAAGCCAAAGAAATCAGGTTTGTCATCATCACAGACAATTAGGCCAGCAGAAGGATGTTCTCGGGCACAAAACAACTGGTTTTGCTGGCGGCAGCTTCTGTTGAATCATCAGTAAAATTTAAACAACACGTTGGAGTAAACGGCAAGAGTCAAAACAGGAGAAACACAGAGACATAAGTTGGTCCTGTCTTCTGCTTATCAGCAGAACAGTCCGTAGTTATTTTAAAGTAATTTGAAAGTTCAGACAAACAGAATAAGTTATTTAAAGGATTTGCAGGTATGGCAGCTTAGGTGGGAAGTCTGGGAAAGCCAGAAGCTTAGGAATAAAACATATGGAGGCAAAGAATATGTTTTTGTGAGTGAAGGAGAAAAAAATGGACTTGAACTCACAAGAACTGTGAAATGTTCTCATTTTTTTGCCATTTGAGGATCTGTGACAAGGATGTGTGTTACTAAGGGTGTCACTTAATAATGGAAAACAGAGTCTATGAAAAACACTTAAACATGTGAGGGTGTGACAGCTAATGAGAAGGAGGCCTTCTCTTCCTGCTTCCAAAGCATGACCTCATTTTGCCCTCGGGTGGCTGAAGTGTACCCATCAAAGCAGAGAACCATCTGAACATGGGAGCACACCCACTAACACTGCTGTTAATTAACTCTGGACCTGTGAAAACAAAGCCACATCCTCACTCTGAATATGGAAAAGCTGAAGACAGGGAGCTCTTGCTTAGCTTTCTGGATTCCATCCTTGCAATAGCAAGACATGGCACCATTTGTGGAGACCCACTATGTGCCAGGCATTGCTAGGCCATCATACTGACTATGGCACAACATCTCCTGAACAATTCAGCGAGATTGATATTATCCCCACCCCATTTTTTACATGAGGGAACTGACTCTCAGAGAGCAAAAATGACTTGCCCAAGACCACAGGGAGTAGAAAGCAGAGAAGACAGCCTTGTCTGACTCAAAATCCCAGGCTCTTTGCTGCTAAGAGATGTCTGGAAAAATAGAAAGTTGTTTGCTGCTTCTCAGAGCTGCAGAAAGATGTCCATAGCCCATCCCTTCCCTTCCTTACTACTTAGTAGCACATCCTTGCTAAGTGTGTGCGTGTATATATACATATATATATACACATATACACACACACAGCAGTATACAGCAGGTCCTTGAATAATAGCGGTTCTTTTTTTTCTTCTTTCTCTCTCTTTCTTTCCTTCCTTCCTCCCTCCCTCCCTTCTTCCTTCCTTCTCCTTCCTTCCTTCCTCTTTCTTTCTTTTCCTTCCTTCTTTCCTTCCTCCTTCCTCCTCCTGTCATCTCCCCTCCCCTCCTCTCCTCCCCTCCCTTCCTCTCCTCCCCTCCCCTCCCCCCCCTCCCCTCCCCTCCCCTCCTCTCCTTCCCTCCCCTCCTCTCCTTCCCTCCCCTGCTCTCCTCCCCTCTCCTCCTCTCCTCCCTCCTCTTTTCTCCTCTTCTTTCCTTTCTTCTCCTTTTTTTTTTTTTTTTTTTTTTTGAGATGGAGTCTCACTCTGTTGCTTAGGCTGGAGTGCAGTGGCAAGATCTCAGCCTCCTAGGTTCAAGCAATTCTCCTGCCTCAGCCTCCCGAATAGCTGGGACTATAGGCGAGTGCCACCACGCCCAGCTAATTTTTGTATTTTTAGTGGAGATGGGTTTTCACCATGTTGGCCGGGCTGGTCTCGAACTCTTGACCTCAAGTGATCCACTTGCCTTGACCTTCCAGAGTGCTAGGATTACAGGTGTGAGCCACTGTGCCTGGCCCTTTCCTTCTTTCCCCTTCCTTCCTTCCTTCCTTCCTTCCTTCCTTCCTTCCTTCCTTCCTTCCTTCCTTCCTTCTTTCCTTTTTCTTTTAACTAAGAATTAAATTATCAGTTTTATTTGTCAAGAATTCACAACATAATGACTAATTGTATGTTGACAACGTTGAACTTTACC
The DNA here is from genome assembly GCF_024542745.1 of Macaca thibetana thibetana. NCBI lineage: Eukaryota > Metazoa > Chordata > Mammalia > Primates > Cercopithecidae > Macaca > Macaca thibetana. The sequence goes on from NC_065579.1 coordinate 15,547,954, forward strand.
AGAGTCTGTGATTCCGGAAAGAAGGGCCCCGACCTCCGTATTATGGGAAATGGCTTGCTGCAAAGGGATGACCACTCTTTTGATTTACAAGACCTGGAGCAACCCTCTTTATTTGATTTAGTAGCACTATTTCCTACATGTAGTTCATCCTAAATTCACATGGTAATTGAGGTTGTCATTTGTGTTAGCTAATTGCCTTTACCCAAAGGAAAAATTAAACTTCTTATGGCTCTTGAATATAGAGATATAGCAGGTAGTTTCAGCTTGGAAGCAAGTGCCTAGGCTGAGACAGGGAGACAGAAGTGTGCTATTGATGCAAGAAAGTGCCTTCACTGGGGCTTCACCCGGGAAATAATTCAACTGGTGACGTTAAACAATAATCTTTCATTGAGGCTGGGCGCAGTGGCTCATGCCTGTAATCCCAGCACTTTGGGAGGCCGAGGCGGGTGGATCGCCTGAGGTCAGGAGTTTGAGACCAGCCTGGCCAACATGGTGAAAACCCGTCTCTATTAAAAGTACAAAAAATTAGCCGGGCATGGTGGCAGGTTCCTGTAATCCCAGCTACTTAGGAGGCTGAGGCAGGAGAATCCCATGAACCCGGGAGGCAGAGGTTACAGTGAGCCAAGAAGGTGTCATTGCACTCCAGCCTGGGCAACAAGAGCGAAACTGTGTCTTAAAAAAAGAAAAGAATCTTCCATTGAACCAGAGCTGCTCCTTCCAGAGCAGGACTAACTCCTAGGCGTGCCCAGAGTCAGCCCCTTCCTTCCTTCCTTCTTTCCTTCCTTCCTTCCTTCCTTCCTTCCTTCCTTCTTCCTTCCTTCCTTCCTTCCTGCCTTCCTGCCTGCCTGCCTTCCTGCCTTCCTTCCTTCCTTCCTTCCTTCCTTCCTTCCTTCCTTCCTTCCTTCCTGCCTTCCTGCCTTCCTGCCTTCCTGCCTTCCTGCCTGCCTTCCTTCCTTCCTTCCTTCCTTCCTTCCTGCCTGCCTTCCTGCCTTCCTTCCTGCCTGCCTTCCTGCCTTCCTTCCTTCCTTCCTTCCTGCCTTCCTGCCTTCCTGCCTTCCTTCTCTCTCTCTCTCTTCTCAGCCTCCCAAGTAGCTAGAAGTACAAGCACAATCTACCACATCTGTCTATTAAAAACATTGGTTTTGTAGAGACAGGGTCTTGCTATGTTACCCAGGTTGGTCTCAAACTCCTGGCCTCAAACAATTTTCCTGCCTCAGCCTCCCCTAGTGCTGGAATTACAGGTGGGAGCCACCACACCCAGCCAATAACATCGTTTCATTCAACGTCATTTCATTATAATGTCAACGAGAAAAAAAATTCATTCCTGGCCAGGGCCACTGTCTGTGTGGAGTTTGCACATTCTCCCCATGTCTGCATGGGTTTTTCCCCAGTATTCTGAGTTCCTCCTGAATCCCAAAGATGTGCACATTAGGTGAATTGGTGTATCTAAATGGTCACAGTCTGAAGAGTGTGCATGTGCGCATGAGTGTGGCCTGTGATGGAATAGGTCTTGTCCAGGACTGGTTGCTGCCTTGCCCCTGGACTGCTGGGATAAGCTCCTGCCACTGCAACCCTGAACTTGAATAAGCAGGTTGGAAAATGAATGAATAAAGAAAAACTATTATAAAATAAAAATGTGTAAAGTATCTGATCATCATACATATGCACCACGATAAACAATGTGGGACAGAAGCACTTGGTGGGCCCTTCCTATGATTGTTGGTGAGCCCTTCCTATGATTGTTGGTGAGCCCTGTGGTCGTGGGAGGTGCTCCTCACAACTTTCATTTTGCAAACATTGATTTCTTGATTCATTCCACAGCCACTATAATCACCATCACTCATTGATTCCCCCAAAACTGGGTAAATGATTATCTTACTTATTTTTATTAATTTTTCTTAAATGTATGAATAACTCATATTTATGTCAATGTTAATATTATAAGTGTTTATTTAGAAGTTCGCTGATGCTTTTGTGACCAGAAATATGCCATAGAAATTTAAGTCTTGTTTGTATCATCTACCCTATGGTAGAATTGGTTTTGTTATGCACCGTTTCACTTAAAACCTATCGATGACATTAAGTGAGGGTTTCCCATGTGTGCATACGTCTGTGTGTATATATGTTATAAAGGTATGTATCCTATTTGTTCTGTTTCTCTGGAGAACCCTGTCTAGTACATTAAATGTGGTTCCCAGACCACCTCCGCCAGCAGCAGTGTCTCCTCAAAGCTTCTTAGACATCTGGAAACTCAGGCCCTGCCCCAGACCTACTGGATCAGAATCCGTTCTTTCAAGCTTGAGAAGCACCAATCACCTTCCTCACTGTTACATTTAATATGTATTAATATATTAATATGTATTAATTTGTATTTAATATGTATTTATATATTTAATGTATTATACATTTGTATTATACATTTTATGTATTATACATTTAATATGTATTAATATATTAATAACTTTAATAAAGTGCTAATTATCCTGCAGCAAATAGCGACTCTGAGAAATAGTTCCTGTGCCCTTCATTAAGTCTTCGACTTTCAAAAGAACAGTCATTTCTACCCACCCCTTGCCAGCCCCAGAATCCCCATCAAGGAAGCAGGGGGAAGAAAAGCAAGGAAGTGTTTTTAAAGGGTTTGCTGATAAGGCTTCAGGCAGCTGCCCTGACTGGCACCTGGGTAGTACAAGGTAATGCTAAATATTAACACCTAAGAAGATTAGCACAGATTGCGGGAGGATTCTAATTGGGTTAAAGGTCACTTGCTTACACATCCCTTCAGTTTGAGGGAGCCTCGAACCGTGTGGGGGGAGGGGCCTCAGAGTGGATGTGGCAAGGCAAGAGGCCCAGAGGAAGAGCCCAGGCACAGTTCTGAAGGGGTGGCCTGCCCCTCCACACCTGTGGGTGTTTCTCGTAAGGTGGAACGAGAGACTTGAGAAAAGAAATAAGACACAGAGACAAAGTATAGAGAAAGAAAAGCGGGGTCCCAGGGGACCGGCGCTCAGCTTACAGAGGACCCACGCCGGCCCCGTCTCTGAGTTCCCTTAGTATTTATTGATAATTATCTTTACCATCTTAAAGACAGGGGAGTGGCAGGACAATAGGATCAAAGAAAAAAGAGGAAATCGGCAGTAAGACATATGAACAAACACCTCTGTGACATGAATAAGTTCAAAGGACAATGCTGTGCCTTGAGATGCATATGCAAACATCTCCATAAACCTTTTAGCAGCATACTTTCAGTCTATCACTTGGGGAGAAACCTTAGACAATATATAGCTTTCCTAGGCAGAGGTCCCTGCGACCTTTGGCCGTGTACATGTCTCTGGGTAGTTGAAATTAAGAGAATGGTGATAACTTTTAACCAGCAAGCTACCTTCAGGCATTTGTTTAACAAAGACACATCCTGCACAGCCCAAAATCCATTAAACCTTGAGTCACCGCAACACATGTCTCTTGCAAAGGACAAGGTTGGGGGTAGGGTCACAGATTAACAGCATCACAAATACAGAACAAAATGGAGTCTCTTATGTCTACTTCTTTCTATATAGACACAGTAACAGGCTGATCTCTCTTCCTTTTCCCCACACAGTTCTCGTGACCTCCTGTGGGGTGTGAGCTCTGCTTTCTTCCAGCCTCGGTGGGGACCGGTTATGGGGACTCTTCCGGAGAAGAAGGTGGATAAACACGGGAAGGGCTTCTTGAGGCTCCAGGTTTTGAGCTAGAACAAGAGGTTACTTGGCAGAGGAAACTATTCAATAAGAGATAAGAAGAAAAAGAGTAAACTTAAAATAGAGGCAAGAGATTGCTAAAGAGAATAAAAAAGTCAAGATGGAGGAAAAAAAATAAAAACTTCTGCATTCATGCAACCATATAATATTATCTATTTTTTTAATTGGGATCATTTTTTTTGTTTTGAGATTTAAACACCGTTGCCTCCAACTTCTGATTCCTTAGAAGTCTAAAGCTCTCCCAAAGTTTTTTTTCAGGTTGCCAGGAGCTTATGTTCTCATGATCCCATCAGGTTTACAGTCTACATGCCTTTCAAATGCTTGAGTCTCTTCTATGAAATAGGCAGTGAAGGTTCCAGGCACAATGCACAATTGAATACACACAATGATTCTGCCCGGGAGAAATGATATTCTAATTATTTTACAGATAAGAAAGGAAATGGTGGCTCAGAGAAGTGAAGAAATCAAGCCAGGGCAATATAGCCCGTAAACTGAGGAGACCGGATCTGGATTCCAGTCCATCTGATGCGTGGTAGTCGGATATATTGATGGTCCCCAGTGTCCCACGCCTCCTGGTGTCTGTACCCTGTGTGCTCCCTTCCTCTGGACTCTGGGCTGGGCCTGTGACTTGCTTTAGCTAATGGAATGCCATCACTGTTGAAGGCCTAAGCTCTTGGTAGCCTGAGCTGTCTTGTAAGAAGGCAGACTACCCCGCTGGAGAGACCACACCAGTACTCAGATGACAGTGTGAGCGAAGCCCCAGGCACATGACCTCAATTTAAGGGATCCCATTTGTCCTTGGCCTTTCCAGTGATCTCAGCTGAGACCTCAGATGTGTTGGATGTTAAGCTGCAGCAGACAGCACACGGAATAGATATGATGAAGCTGTGCCCTCTTCAAATTCCTGACCCATAGAATTGTGAAAAATAATACAATGCTTGTTGTTTTAAACCACTTTTTTTTGGGGTAGTTTGTTATGTAGCCATAGCTTAAAAAGACACACACTGCTGTCCTGTGGCTGAGGAGAGTGAGATAATGATGGGCTCAAGCAGTCCCCGAACAAGGACAAGAAAGCAGGGTTAAGAGTGGGTTAAGCAGAATTGTGTGGGTGGACTGCAAGGGTGGAGAGAGGAAAAGAAAAAGGGTATAATTATGCAGTCCTCTAGCAGGAGAAACAAGAACTAACAGAATTTTTAACCTTAGGTCAAATACCTTTGTCAGGCAGCATTTCTGGCCCAGTGCAAATCCTCATAACAGAATTAATGAGTATGACTCTTAGCACTAGATCAAAGAGAGAATTAATGAATGGAAAAGGAAAAGGCACGACACAGAACCGTCTATTTTAATTTCGACAAGAAGATAATAGACCAAACTATTTACAGTGGCTCTCTCTAGGTGGCAGGATTACAAATAATACTTTATTCCTTTGTATTCTCTTCTAGATTTTCCACATTTTCTACAATCACCTTTTTAAAAATTTAATCTTTTCGCCGGGCGCGGTGGCTCAAGCCTGTAATCCCAGCACTTTGGGAGGCCGAGACGGGCGGATCACGAAGTCAGGAGATCGAGACCATCCTGGCTAACACAGTGAAACCCCGTCTCTACTAAAAATACAAAAAACTAGCCGGGCGAGGTGGCGGGCGCCTGTAGTCCCAGCTACTTGGGAGGCTGAGGCAGGAAAATGGCGTAAACCCAGGAGGCAGAGCTTGCAGTGAGCTGAGATCCGGCAACTGCACTCCAGCCTGGGCTACAGAGCGAGACTCCGTCTCAAAAAAAAAAAAAAAATAAAATAAAATAAAATAAATTTAATCTTTTCAAATTTTCTTTTTTTTTTTTCATGGTCACTTCTTTATTTTTGATACAAATGTACATGACACATGTCTTGACAATCAGCCCACCCAGCACCACACAGGTAGGGTCTGGTCCCTCAGGGAAGAGGTGGTACGGGGAGAGGAGCTGGTGGGTGCTGCCATCTTCCTCTCCAACCTTCCCAGGCTGCAGCAGGTTCCCAGGCCTCCAGAGGGTGGGAACGCAGCAGGTGCAGGTAGCAAATTTTCAATATCTAAGAAATATAAGTACATGGATTTTTAAAACTGTCATACGGGCCAGGCATGGTGGCTCATGCCTGTAATCCCAGGACTTTGGGAGGCCAAGGTGGGCAGATCACTTTGAGTCCAAGAGTTCAAGACCAGCCTGGGCAACGTGGCAAGACCCCATCTCTACAAACATGGCAGGACCCCATCTTTACGAAAGATACAAAAATTTAACCGTGAGTGGTGGCACATGCCTGAAGTCCCAGTTACTCAAGGAGGCTGAAGTGGGAGGATCGCTTGCCTGAGCCCACCAGGCAGAGGTTGTAGTGAGCCGAGATTGCGCCACTGCACTCCAGCCTGGGTGGCAGAGCGAGACCCTGTCTCAAAAACAAAACAAAACAAATTGTCATACGTACAGTGCCGCAGAAAGGCACTTACCTAACTCTGCCCTATCTTTCCTCTTCCCATCTTGTACCCTACAGGCAACTCCTTAAAACGAATTCTGGGCCAGGCGTGGTGGCTCACGCCTGTAATCCCAGCACTTTGGGAGGCCGAGGCAGGCGGATCACGAGGTCAGGAGATCAACACCATCCTGGCCAACACAGTGAAACCCCGTCTCTACTAAAAACACAAAAAAATTAGCCGGGCATGGTGGCGGGCGCCTGTAGTCCCAGCTTCTAGGGAGGCTGAGGCAGGAGAATGGCGTAAACCCGGGAGGTGGCGGAGAGCTTGCAGTAAGCGGAGATCGCCGCACTGAACTCCAGCCTGGGCGACAGAGCGAGACTCCATCCCAAAAAAATAAGAAAAAAAAACCCAACAAACTAATTCTGGTTTTAGTTCTTTGAGCGGTTAGGTCCACATGTCTAAAAATATTCTTGTAGTTCTATTAATTGGTTTATTAACCAGAGGCATCTACTTGTTTCCTGATACAAAATTCTTACCTTTTTTTTTTTTTTTTTTTGAAACAGAGTTTCACTCTTGTTGTCCAGGCTGGAGTGCAATGGTATGATCTCGGCTCATTGCAGCCTCTGCCTCCCAGGTTCAAGCAATTCTCTTGCCTCAGCCTCCTGAGTAGCTGGGATTATAGGTGCCTGCTACCACGCCCACCTAATTTTTGTATTTTTAGTAGAGATGGTTTTGTCATGTTGGCCAGGCAGGTCTCGAACCCCTGAACTCAGATGATCCACACCCCCCCGGCCTCCCAAAGTGCTGGGATTACAGGCATGAGCCATGGTGCCTGGCCAAAATTCTTACTATTTTAATCAATATGTTTATTACCTATTATGTACAGGCACCAGCAGGTACTGGTGAGAGGGTAGAGAGTAACAGAGAGAGTTTTTGCCGTTTCAGAGCATATATTCCAGTAAAGGGAGGTGGTTCACTAAACACAAATGAATAAATAATATCCAATAAGAAAAAGGATGAGGGAGAAAAAAAGTTGGGTGCAGGATAGAATGGTTGAGTGTATTTTTCCAAAATTGGCTGCAAAATATCTCCCACATGCTCATCTAGCATATTGCCACTTACCTACCAAAAGGTAGATTTTATTTTCTTTACCCTTGAATCTGGGTGTGTTGGTGACTTACCTGCAACAAAGAGAACACAGCAGAAGCAATGCTGTGTGACTTCCAAGGCTAGGACATGCAGCGGTGGTGAAGTTCCCCTCCTTTGCTGGAATAGTTGTTCTTCAAACTCCCCAATGCTGACCAGGCATGGTGGCTCAGGTCTATAATTTCAGCACTTTGGAGTCTGAGGTGGGCAGATCGCTTGAGCTCACAAGTTTGAGACCAGCATGGACAACATGGCAAAACCGCATTGCTGGACTAGTCATATGATAGAATACCACACTGCAATAAAAAGAATAAACTACTGAGGTAGCAACAATAGAAATAATTTTCGTTATGTTTGGTGAAAAAAAAACATACACAAGAAAATATACTTTTTGGTTTATCTGAAGATCAAGAACAGGCAAAACAGATCAATGGTGATAGAAGTTAGAATAGAGATTATTTCTAGGAAGAGGTGGATTGACGGGGAAGGAGCATGAGGAAATGTTTTGGGATAGCAGTGATGTTCTATGTCTCCATCTGAGTGATAGCTGCTCTGGTGTACACACATGTAAAGAGTCAGCGAGCTGTTCACTGAAGATCAGTGCACTTCAAGCACTCATTGTATGTGCAGTTGGTCCTCTGTATCCGTGGGTTCAACCATCCATGTTATTCCTAAATGCTGAAATTCAAGAAATAGAGTTTACATTATTATGCAAATATTACTCCTGGCTGAGTCAAGTTGGATGACAGAAGTACATTTCCTTCACAACAGGGCCAATCAATGTCATGACCTCTGTAATCACTTGAATATTCTTTTTTTTTTTTTTTTTTAGACAGAGTCTTGCTCTGTCATCCAGGCTGGAGTGCAGTGGTGCTGTCTTAGCTCACTGCAGTCTCCACCTCCTGGGTTCAAGTGATTCTTCTATTTCAGCCTCTTGAGTGGCTGGGATTACAGCATGCACCACCATGCCCCGCTAATTTTTTGTACTTTTAGAAGAGACGGAGTTTCACTATGTGGTCAGGCTGGTCTCTACCTCCTGGGCTGAAGTGATCCACCCATCCAGGCCTCCCAAAGTGCTGGGATTATAGGTGTGAGCTACCGCACCCGCCATCACTTGAATATTTTTAACATCCAAGTCAAATTCTCTTTTATTTCTGTATCAGTTAGCATTACAGTATAGCAAATTGCTCTTAAATTTAGTGGTTTGAAATAACGATGGCAAGTCTATAGGTCAGCTGAGCAGTTCCATGGATTTGATTGGGCTTGGCCGATCTTGGATGGACTCATTCCCATGTCTATGGTTGACTTCTGGATTCAGCTGAAAGGCTGATTAGGATTGTCTTGGCTTAGTTTTCCTCCATGTATTTCTCATATCTTTCCAACAGGTTAACCTGCGTGTTTTATCATGGTGGTGGTGGTGGAACTTCAAGAGAGAAAGCAGAAATATGCAAATATTTTTTCATGCTTCCCTCTTACAACAAGTTTGCTATTGTGCTATTGGCTTAATCAAGTCTCATGGCCAAGTCCAGAATTGGGGTGTTTGCAGGGAGACTACAAAAGGGTGTGGACACAGGGCAGACATTCATTGGGCCACTAACGCAATCACTCTACACTTACACTACAAATTCCTCAAAACCATACCACTTCTTTTTTTTTTTTTTTTTTTTTTTTTAGATAGTCTCACTTACTCGGTCTGGAGTGCAGTGGCATGATCTTGGCTCACTGTAACCTCCACTTCCCGGATTCAAGCAATTCTCTTGCCTCAGCTTCCTGAGTAGCTGGGACTACAGGTGCTCACCACCATGCCTGGCTAATTTTTGTATTTTTGGTAGAGACAGAGTTTCACCCTGTTGACCAGGCTGGTCTTGAACTCCTGACCTCAGGTGATCCACCTGCCTTGACCTCCCAAAGTGCTGGGATTATAGATATGAGCCACCATGGTTGGCCTGCTTTATACTTCTTGTACATTTGTTTCCCAGACATATGCTTTCTTCACTACATGACTAATATCATTATCTTCTTATTCTTTTCTCTTTTTTTATTTTTTTACAGACAGGGTCTTGCTTTGTTGCATAGGCTGGAGTTCAGTGGCATGAATATTGCTCTTTATAGCCTCGTCTTCCTGGGCTCAAGCAATCCTCTCACCTCAGCCTCCGTAGTAGCTGGGACTAGAGGTGTATGCCACCACACACGGCTAATTTTTGTATTTTTTTGTAGAAATAGGATTTCGCCATGTTGCCCAGGCTGGTCTTGAACTCCTGGCCTCAAGCAATCCTCCCACCTTGGCCTCTCAAAGTGTATTATTTCTATTGTTCAAAATTTATTCTATGCTTCTTGAAAGCATTCTTGTGGGAGTTCACTGAGGTTTTGATTGAATGTGAACTGCATGCGTTTAGGTTGCTTAAATAGCTGATATCTTAGAGTGTCTTTTCATAGCTCTTCCCAGGAAGTTCCACTGTTTCTTATATACTACATCTTTATTCTGCAGAAAGAGGAGACAAAATTTCTAAGACTTCCCATGAATGATAATAAACGTGATGCTAGTATAAATCTTGTTCCTTTATTGGTGATCTTTTTTGTTTCTTTATTGTTTCTTACCCTTCCCTTCAGCTTTGCACTGTAAAATTTATCTTACATGAGAGAGGAATAACCTCTCTTGTTTAAACTACTGCTAATTTTTCTGCCTGTTTTATGTACCTAACCCTAATTGTAATAATTATAATTTGGCTTCTGCCTGTCAGCCTGGGATCCTTCTCCACTACAGCCATCGCCTGCATTGTTTCTGAGTTGCTTCCCTTTCTCCGTTTCATCTGGAGAAATTCCACTGGGCTTTTAAAATATCTTCCATGTCTTTTTCACATGGTCAATCTTCCCTCTAGTTTTTCGAACACATGGAAAACAGTAGTGGTTTGAATGTGCTTGTCTGCTGAATCTAACATCTGTAACAATTAGTATCTGCTACACTAACTGGTTTCTCTTATCAGGGTTTCCTGCAATTACCCTCAAAGGGCTAGACTGTCTTCAGTTGGGTTTCCCAAGAAGCAGACCTTAACACAAGGATGTGAGTTGGGGCTGATGCCAGAAAGACTAGAGGAGAGCCTGATGGGCCTGACCAAGAATCCTGAAGTTAGAGAAAGCTCTTAGATAAAACTTCTCAGGTGCTTGCAGTAGGAAGTGGATGGTGTTTTTGGAAACATAAGTACGGCTGTGACAATGTCTGCAAAATACATCCCATATCTGAGAGTCCAAGTCCCCATTTAATAAATAAGGAAAGAACGAGCCAATCTCATGAAAGCACTTTGCCCTTGACCAGGCGCGGTGGCTCACGTCTGTAATCCCAGCACTTTGGGAGGCCGAGGAGGGTGGATCATCTGGGGTCAGGAGTTTGAGACCAGCCTGCCCAACATGGAGAAGCCCCATCTCTACTAAAAATACAAAAGTAGCCAGGCGTAGTGGCGCATGCCTGTAATCCCAGCTAGTCAGGAGGCTGAGGCAGGAGAATCGCTTGAACCTGGGAGAAGGAGGTTGCAGTGAGCCGAGATCACGCCACTGCACTCTAGCCTGGGCAACAAGAGCAAAACTCCGTCTCAAAACAAAACAAAAACAACAAAACAAAACAAAAAAAAGGACTTTGCCCTTTCCAATGTGGATTTTATTGACTCAGTCTGACCCAGTGGACTGTTTCTCCTGAAGGTTTATTTTTGCTCCAAGGCAGTCCACCAAACCTCGTGGTTCCAAATGTAGGAAGAGATAGTTTATCTTATTATGTGTAGTCAGCAAATGAAAGAGGTACCCTTTCAGGCTCCTGAGAACCAGAAGAGCATATCCTCCCTTCTGGCTGGGAAGCCAGCTGTCTAGCCATTCTATCTTCTGTGTCATGATGTAATTTAATTTCTAAAAACAACCCAAGTCCAGAGTCTGATGGCCTGGCCAAGTCTCGTCCATTTGTGCTCTCTCAGAGAGGCTTGTCAAGGGCTTACATTTGTGCCCAAAAGAAATGGTAGATAATAGCCAAAAATTGCAAATGACTTAACCTGTTTGAAATTCAGTTCCTTTATCAGAAAAACAAAGAGCGTGTGGGGGGAGATAATCTCCAGGGTTTCTACAAGCTTGAGGTCTCTGATTCTATATGGTGGCAGATATGGCCTGCGACTCCACAGCCAAGGGGGGGTCATCTCTGTATGTCACAGATTTCCACTGAAGACCACTGGTAGGAGATGGCCCCTTACAACTCAGTCCCAGATGTCTGGCCTTCTTTCGACTCTGTAATCTCACATCTGAGAGTACACCCCAACAAAATACTCAGATGTCAAGTGGTCAGTACAAAAGTGTTCACCACAGTTACTGTAAATGGAGATTCACAGAAGAATCACCAAATGGTTTATGGAACACCCAGCTGATTAAATATGATTCGGACAATAGAAATATTTCAAAGAATGTTCAGTGGCATACAGAATTATTTATACAGCCTATTAGACACCATATAAAAAAAGGATACGGGGCCGGGCGCGGTGGCTCAAGCCTGTAATCCCAGTACTTTGGGAGGCCGAGACGGGCGGATCACGAGGTCAGGAGATCGAGACCATCCTGGCGAACACGGTGAAACCCCGTCTCTACTAAAAAAATACAAAAAACTAGCCGGGTGAGGTGGCGGGCGCCTGTAGTCCCAGCTACACAGGAGGCTGAGGCAGGAGAATGGCGTAAACCCGGGAGGCGGAGCTTGCAGTGAGCTGAGATCTGGCCACTGCGCTCCAGCCCCGGCGACAGAGCGAGACTCCGTCTCAAAAAAAAAAAAAAAAAAAAAAAAAAAAAAAGGATACGGACTCATGCCTGTAATCCCAGAATTTTGGGAGACCGAGGTGGGCAGATCACCTGAGGTCGGGAGTTTGAGATCAGCCTGGTTAACATGGTGAAAACCTGTCTCTACTAAATATACAAAATTAACCGGATGTGGTGGTGCATGCCTGTAATCCCAGGTACTCAGGAGGCTGAGGCAGGAGAATTGCTTGAACCCAGGAGGCGGAGGTTGCAGTGAGCCAGGATCGTGCCACTGCATTCCAGCCTGGGTGACAAAGTGTGACTCTGTCTCAAAAACAAGCAAGCAAGCAAACAAACAAACAAACAAACATACAAAAAAACAGAATATAAGGCCAGGTGCAGTGGCTCATGCCTGTAATCCCAGCACTTTGGGAGGCTGAGGCAGGTGGATCACCTGAGGTCAGGAGTTCAAGACCAACCTGGCTAACATGGTGAAACCCCATCTGTACTAAAAATACAAAAATCAGCGGGGTGCAGTGGTGCATGCTTGTAACCCCAGCTCTTTGGGGAGCTGAGGCAGGAAAATCACTTGAACCCGGGAGGTAGAGGTTGCAGTGAGCCAGGATCATGCCACTGCACTCCAGCCTGGGTGACAAGAGTGAAACGCTATCTCAAAAACAAACAAACAAAAAGCCAGGATATAAAACTATATGCTCTACGTAGAAAGATCCAACTGATTCCAATATACAATTACATTATAAAAGAGCTGAAATTTATATATTTAAAATTACATATATATATATTTATCAATGATCATAAGATGGAATTTTAGTTTTCCTCTTTATCTTTTTCTGTATTTTCTACATTTTCTACAAATACCAGAAATATGTATTATTTTTACAAACAAGAAAAAAACAAGTGTTTTTTCTTTTCAGAAGAATTAAAACAGTACACATTTGGACTTTTGTATTTGTCTGCAAGAGTTCTAATATGGGCACCAGGCACTATTCTGAACATCTTTTACTCACTGGATTTAATTGTCATGGTTGTCATAGGTAATTAGCATTGCTACTTGCATTGTCTAGATATAATGATGGAGTCTGAGCCCCTATTCTTTCCTGTATCTTGCAAATCCTGCTGTCTCAGTTTTTGAGTGTCAGTGGTGTCACCTTCTGCCCAGACTTGTGCTGACACTAAAGAGAGAGGGTGACTTCATTTACTCTTAGTGCTGTTGGAGTTGGGGGATGGGAATTGCAGATGATGAGGCCTTTAATTCCACACTGTGCTTGCTCCATGGCTAGTACGTAGAGCTGGATTTTCTGCTACTTTATTAAAGGCAAACAGACCTTGCAAGGCAAAAATGGTTTTCCAAATGACCATACTGTATCTTAAGTGAGGAATACATAGTTCATTTATGAACCCAACTTTGACCCTTGTAGCAGATGCTGTCAGTGCCCCACCCGTATGTTCTTTGCCTACCTGGAGGACTTCCTATGTCTCTCTGTTCTAGCACTCTCTCTGTCCTTGCAGTAGGAGTTGTTCAGTCCACTTCAGAGTAGTTCAGAAGTGTCAGGTAGTTAATGGCCCAGGAGCGGCTCTCAATCACTGAGGGATGGGCATTGGAATATGAATACCTCAACTCTCTCACTCCACAGTGGGAGAGTTTTGAGGCGTGTTCCAGCAGACTCTCAGCAGGATTACAACCCATTTGCCAGCTGGGCACGGTGGCTTACGCCTGTAATCCCAGCACTTTGGAAGGCCGAGGTGGGTGGATCACTTGAGGTGGAATTCAAGACCAGCCTGACCAACATGGTGAAACACCGTCTCTACTAAAAATTCAAAAATTAGCTGGGCATGGTGGCACATGCCTGTAATCCCAGGTACTCGGGAGGCTGAGGCAGGAGAATCACTTGAACCAGGGAGGCAGAGGTTGCAGTGAGCCGAGATCATGCCCTTGCACTGCAGCCTGGGAGACAGAGCGAGACTCCGTCTCAAAAAAAACAAAAAAAAGAAGGAAAAAAAATTTGCCTACAACAGAATTATTCTTATTAACATACGCTTTCTTAGCTTTCCTTCCTTCCTTGTCTCCCTTACCCACTCTCTCACTTTGGTCCTGAATAAACGATTTGCCCCCAAATCCTTGCTTCAAGGTCTGCTTTGGGGAAATACAAACTAGGAGAACCTCATTCCTTATGTATCTGACAGTACTCACAGGGTATCACTTTTACCTCCAAAAAACCAAGGTGAAATTAGGGGGACATTAAGTTTATTTTGATAAACATAGACCATGAAGCTGGAAGGTGTCCTAAATTCCAATGGTCTGAAACTTTCTAAGTTGGGTATTTTTAGCACCAGTTTTTAAAACCCTCAGTGCAAGTAAGCAGCGAATCATTTCATGTTACTACAGAGAGAAAACTCTTTCTGGACAATGGCCAGAAAAGAAAAGACAATAACCCACTTCATTTCTCTAAAGGGTTGAAGATATTTCCCCCTAGGCCAGCAAGAGCTTTTAAATTATTGTGCCCTAAAAATAGCATTCTCACCTGAATGGGTTATAAAAACTGAAATGATGGGTTATTTTCATCCACCTCCAGAGCAGCTGCTCAGGAACTCCGAATGTGAGAGGAGATTATGCAATGACTTGGTACTGTCTTCGCCTTGCCAAAGCACATCATGGTTCTCCTGTGACTAGCTTTTGAGGTAATGCAATAGGACATTTCAGGATCTATGCCTGGAGGGAAAGAAATGGGTGAAGAGTGGGAAAGACAAAGAGAGGATTTGAAGGTCTGGAAGGATGTAAGATGAACAAGTCTAGAGAGCTAATGTATAATGTGAGGATATAGTTAATAAAATTGTGTTGTATTAGGGATTTTTGTTAAACAAGTAGATTTTGGCAGCTCTTGTTACAAAACAGAAGTATTTGTGAGTTGACAGGTATGTTAATCTGCTTCATTGAAGTAACCATTTTACTATCTATTAATATATGTATCCCATAACATCATGCTGTAAACTTCAAATATACACAGTAAAATTAATTCAGGCTAGGTGCAGTGGGATAAAGCCTGTAATACCAGCACTTGGGAGGCTGAGGCGGGCGGATTGCTTAAAGTCAGAAGTTCGAGACCAGCCTGGGCAACACAAAGAGATCCCCATCTCTACAGAAAGAAAAAAAAGATTAGCTGGCAGTGTAGGCCAGCACCTGTGGCCCCAGCTATTCAAGGAAGCTGAGATGGGAGAATCGCTTGAACCCAAGAGGCGGAGGTTACCCTGAGCAGAGACTGCGCCACTGCACTCCAGCCTGGGCCACAGAGAGAGGCTCTGTCTAAAAAACAAAACAAAACAAAAACAAACAAACACACACAAAAACAGATAAACTGATAACATGGTAACTTTCTTTTTCTAACCACAATAGGTGGCCGGGCAGCAAACTCAAGGCCTGGAGGGCGGGGGCAGCTGGAAGCAGTGGAGTGGCCACCTGGTGGGGAGGCAGCGGTCCCACAGCCCCAAGCCCCAGTGAGAGTGCCTGGGGCTCAACCCTCGAGGCTGCCTCGGGTGCCAGCAAAGGCCTTGGTGAAGGCCGACCCTGACGTGAGGCTGGCGGGACAGAGAACAGTCATTCTGGCCTGAGCCAGGGAACTGTGTGTGGAGAGGGAAAGAGGAAAACTCCAGAGGAGAGATGTGGATAATGCAATAGAAGCTGTGGATGAATCTGCTTTTCTGGAAGGTCCTTTGGGTCGATTGTGCAGCGGTGCAGGTTCCGGGCCTTCATCTGTATCCTTCAGCTCGCCCCTCTCCGCAGGCCTCAGCATTGAAGAACAGTCTTGGCACTTGCATACATACTCTTCTTGTTCTATTCTCACCCACATCGGGATGAGCCACGATCGCAACCATTGGCTTTTCCGTACAAGATCTTCCACAACGTGTGTCCATCTTCCAGTCAGGCCTGGATGCAGCAGCTGCTGCTTGGAGCAGAGATGAAGAAAGTGTTCTCCTTAAGTGGCTTACTGAATGACGAGGAGCAGAATAAAGGTCTTTGATCAAAACGGAAGGGAAGGGAAGGGGAGGGGAGGGGAGGGGAGGGGAGGGGAGGGGAGGGGAGGGGAGGGGAGGGGAGGGGAGGAGAACTATTGGTTACTGGGCTTAATACCTGAATGACGAAATGATCTGCACAACAAACCCTCATGACACATGTTTACCTATGTAACAAACCTTCACATGTACCCTCAAATCTAAAATAAAAGTTAAAAAAAAAAAAAAGAAGTGGCTCAAGCCTGTAATCCCAGCACTTTGGGAGGCCGAGATGGGCGGATCACGAGGTCAGGAGATCGAGAGACGATCCCGGCTAACACGGTGAAACCCCGTCTCTACTAAAAAATACAAAAAAATTAGCCGGGCGCGGTTGTGGGTGGCCTGTAGTCCCAGCTACTCGGGAGGCTGAGGCAGGAGAATGGCGTGAACCCGGGAGGCGGAGCTTGCAGTGAGCTGAGATCCGGCCA
This sequence comes from Macaca thibetana thibetana, assembly GCF_024542745.1. Taxonomy (NCBI): domain Eukaryota; kingdom Metazoa; phylum Chordata; class Mammalia; order Primates; family Cercopithecidae; genus Macaca; species Macaca thibetana. The sequence goes on from NC_065579.1 coordinate 15,564,523, forward strand.
CTGCACTCCAGCCTGGGTGACAGAGCAAGACTCCGTCTCAAAAAAAAAAAAAAAAAAAAAAAAAGAAAATCTGGAAGGAACTAGGGCTTTGTGGGGCCTTAAGAATAGGGCCTCCAGGATTGTCCCAGTTTATGCCTGTCATCCTGGTGTAGCTACAAATAACCTCCTCTTTCACTCTCAAAAGTGCCTTGGTTTGAAATAAATTATGTGGTCACTCAGCCAGTTTAAGGAGGCAATTGACTTGCTTAGCACTGTCTTTATGTCTCCCTATGGGGTAGCTTTTACTATTCATTGTTTGCCCAACTCTGAACACATCCAGCTGTCACTCAACCTTCTATTCCTGGTGTCTTGCAAATGATGGGTATATAAAGGTGTTGGTTGAAGGAATGAAAGAATGGGAAGAGGCACTACTTGTTGATGGTAATTGGGACCTGGAATCATAGAGTTAATTTGGGAAGAGACCTTCAAACTCATCTGTTTGTAGGTGTGGAAACTCAGTCTCAGAAATGTGAAGTAGCTTGCTCAAGGCCATATCGTTACTGGCAAATCCAGAGCTTAATGTTTCAAAACTATTACTACTCAAAATGTGGTCCCTGGATGAGTAGTACCAGAAGTACCTGGTGGTCTGTTAGAAAGGTGGACTCTCAGGTCCCACCCCAAGAACTATGTCAGTGTCTATGAAGGAGCCAATATTTTATCCTAATTCCAGGCTAATGAGTTAGGCTGTTACTGTTTCATGGATGCCGACAGAGCACACAAGCCCTGGGTCAGAGATAAAGGATTTTATTACTGTCATCACAACTGGCATCATGAACATAATGTTGTTTTTAATCAGTTCCCCATGTCTCCCAAGTCTCATAGGGGAGATGTGGAGAGGCCCAGGTGATGCTGGGTTTGTGTCACAGCTGGGACATGCTAAGATTAGGGAGCTAAGCAGTAAACAAGCCTGCTCTTGGTTTTTTGTTTAGGGTGGGGGGTGCTGGGGAGAGAAATTACTTCATCCCACGATGTTACTCTCTGCAACAATAACCCTATGAATTGGTCCTGGTAATAAGCAGCCAGAGTCTTGCATTCTTGTGATACAGAGCAAGAACATGTAGGCGCATTGAGGGCCCGTGGTGCACTGCTTCTCCCAAGAATCTACAGAATCAAAATCTACATTTTTTTTTGAGACGGAGTTTCGCTCTTGTTGCCCAGGCTGGAGTGCAATGGCGCGATCTTGGCTCACTGAAACCTCCGCCTCCCAGGTTCAAGCGATTCTCCTGATTCAGCCTCCCAAGTAGCTGGGATTACAGGCATGTGCTACCACGCCCACATAATTTTGTATTTTTAGTAGAGACGGGGTGTCTCCTGGTTGGTCAGGCTGGTCTCGAACTCCCAACCTCAGGTGATCTGCCTGCCTCGGCCTCCCAAAGTGCTGGGATTACAGGCGTGAGCCAGGACGCCTGGCCAAAATCTGCATTTTAAACAAGATCCCTTAGTGATTTGTTTGTACATTAAAGTGTGAGAAGTGCTGTTCTAGACTGCATGTCCAGAGCATCTGCTGTTTACAAATTAAGCCATTCATATACATGGAATCAACCTAGGACTCATACCATTACCACATGATATGGTTTGGCTGTGTCCCCATCCAAGTCTCATCTTGAATTGTAGCTCCCATAATTCCCACGTGTCGTGGCAGGGACCTGGTGGGAGATAATTGAATCATGGGGATGGTTTCCCCAATACTGTTCTCACGGTAATAAACAAATCTGACGGCCGGGCGCGGTGGCTCAAGCCTGTAATCCCAGCACTTTGGGAGGCCGAGACGGGCGGATCACGAGGTCAGGACCATCCTGGCTAACCCGGAGAAATCCCCGTCTCTACTAAAAAAAAAAAAACAAAACACTAGCCGGGCGAGGTGGCAGGCGCCTGTAGTCCCAGCTACTCGGGAGGCTGAGGCAGGAGAATGGCGTAAACCCGGGAGGCGGAGCTTGCAGTGAGCTGAGATCCGGCCACTGCACTCCAGCCTGGGCGACAGAGCGAGACTCCGTCTCAAAAAAAAAAAAAAAAAAAAAAAAAAACACAAACAAATCTGACAAGATCTGATGGTTTCATAAGAGGTTTCCCCTTTAGCTTGACTCTCATTCTGTCTTGCCTGCTGCCTTTCGCCTTCTGCCATGATTGCAAGGCCTTCCCAGCCATGTGGAACTGTGAGTCCATTAAAACTTTTTCGTCATAAATTACCCGGTCTTGGATATGTCTTTATCAGCAGTGTGAAAGTGGACAAATACACCAGAATTTGCATCTCTTCCTCTCACACCCCTATTCATTTTCACTGGCCCTGACTTTACAGTATAACAATGCCCGGGAAGGGAGAGGGGAAAAGAGTCAAGAGTGGAGAAGAAAAAGAGGAGCTCGTACAGTAAGTTCCAAACAGGGAATTATTTTTCTCATATAACAAATCCAGAGATAGTAGTCCAAGACTAATATGCTAAATCCACAACGCCATTAGGAATCCATATTGTTTTCATTTTTCTGCTTTTTCATCCTTAGCTTTTGGCTTTCATCCTCATGATTGCAAAATAACTATTGCACCTCCAGGCATCACGCCTTTATTCAAAGTAGAAAGGCAGAAGAGAAAAATCCATGTCAGATGAGCAGTTCCTTTCTATTATTAAAATAATGACTTTGCTGAAGCCCCATGCAGTGTACTTTTGTCCAAATTCCATTGTCCAGGAATGGGTCACATAGCCCACACCAAGCTATAAGGGAAACTGGGAGACTATGTATTTTAAGTCGCCCATTGCCCCTGAAATAAAGTTGCAGTTTGCTTAGAGAGGAAGATAAGAGTGGTGGATATTAGATAGACAATTAGTAGCTCATGCCATAGAGCCCACCCAAGCACACTGGGAATGGGGAGGGAGCAGGGGGATGTCTGGTCCCAAAGTTTATCACGAGGAGTAAAGAGGGCCATTGGCCTTGGCCTTGCAGTCACAAAGGGCCTCAAATTTAGTCTTTTGGCTTCACATATATTCAATCATTGCATTTTGTATGTATATTAAAATTATAAATGTATTTAAAGTAAATATAATACACAGTACATTTTAAATAATTCTCTTTTGCTTTTTTTTTTTTTTTGAGATGAAGTCTTGCTCTTGTCTCCCAGGCTGGAGTGCAATGGCGCGATCTTGGCTCACTGCAACTTCCACCTCCTGGGTTCCAGTGATTCCCCTGCCTTAGCCTCCTGAGTAGCTGGGATTACAGGTGCCTGCCACCACGCCCAGCTAATTTTTGTATTTTTAGTGGAGACGGGGTTTCACCACGTTGGCCAGGCTGGTCTCGAACTCCTGACCTCAGGTGATCCACCTGCCTCAGCCTCCCAAATTGCTGGGATTACAGGTGTGAGGCACCACACCCAGTCTTTTTCTTTTTCTTTTTCTTTTTTTTTTTTTTTTGAGACGGAGTCTCGCTCTGCCGCCCAGGCTGGAGTGCAGTGGCCTGATCTCAGCTCACTGCAAGCTCCGCCTCCCGGGTTTACGCCATTCTCCTGCCTCAGCCTCCCGAGTAGTTGGGACTACAGGCGCCCGCCACCGCGCCCGGCTAGTTTTTTGTATTTTTTAGTAGAGACGGGGTTTCACCGTGTTAGCCAGGATGGTCTCGATCTCCTGACCTCGTGATCCGCCCGTCTCGGCCTCCCAAAGTGCTGGGATTACAGGCTTGAGCCACCGCGCCCGGCCTATTTTTCTTTTTTTGAGATGGAGTCTCGCTCTGTTACCCAGGCTGGAGTGCAGTGGCACCATCTCGCCTCACTACAACCTCCACCTCCTGTGTTCAAGCAATTCTCCTCCCGAGTAGCTGGGACTACAGGCATGCACCACCATCACTCAACTAAGTTTTGTATTTTTAGTAGAGATGGAGTTTTGCCATTTTGGCCAGGCTGGTCTCAAACTCCTGAGCTCACATTGATCTGCCCACCTTAGCCCCTCAAAGTGCTGGGATTACAGGTGTGAGCCACTCTGCCCAGCCTCTTTTGGCTTTTCTTTACTAAAAAAAAAAAAAAATAAAAAAAAAAAAATAAAGCCGGGCGCGGTGGCTCACGCCTGTAATCCCAGCTCTCAGGGAGGCAGAGGCGGGAGGATAGCTTGAGCCCAGGAGTTCGAGACCTGCCTGGGTAATATAGCGAGACCCCGTTCTCCACAAAAAGGAAAAAATAAAATAAAAAATAAAAACCACAAAACTTCCAGGAGTTTAAAATATGGCAGTAACCTATGTCTCTCTTCTTATGTGGCCCTTTTGCAATGGCATAATTAGTAAGAATGGGCAGTTGATGGAGTCCCACATATATCAAAAAGAATTATCATCTGTGATCTGGAGAAGTCAATTGGGCTAAGTAGGAGCAAAGCAAAGCAAGAGACATTTTGTAGTTTTGGTGTTGTAGTTTTGGCTTTTTCCATGGGCGGTAGAAGGTGGATATCTTGGGTCTGGGAGCCATTTCGATGGCTTTACATGCTATCCAAGGCACTTCTCAAGGCAGGACAAAAGTAAAATTCCTGCCTCAGTGTAACCAAAGTCTGTTCTCTTAAGCAGAAGAGTAGACTGATTCTGAGTCAAGATCATGACGCCCAGGGTGGCTACTTTCCCCTGTTTCTTATTCCTCCCTTTTTCTTAACTCACTCCTTGAAGGAATCTCAGTCAGTATGCGTGTAGGGCAGATGCTGTGAAAGGGAAAGTTGCTATAGTAGGTTTAGTGAGAGCAAATTGGAGCACTGAACTTTAGCTAGTGTCCACTTACTCCAAATCTAGGCACCCAAAGCACCCCTAGCCCATGGTTCCCCATGCGGTACTCTGGCTGCATTACCTGCTTCCCTTTGATTGTTAGAGAAAATACCAATAATGTTAGGAATGATGCCTTAGGTCCTTCTACTCAAAATGTGATCCACAGACCAGATTATCTAGGAGCTTATTAGAAATGCAGAATCTCAGTCCCGCCCTCTGATATTCTGAACCAGGATCTGCATTTTAACACGATCCCTGGTGATTCGTGTGCACACTGAAGTTTGAGAAGTTCAGCCTTAGCTGTGTTTGAGCCAAACTGTGTTTGAGCCAAACTGTGTTTGAGGTTTGAGAAGCTCAGCCTAACAATGTGGTCTTCAAATCACACATCTAACTCTTTGCTCATTCAGCCACTTATGATTGTAATTTGGTAGCTGCAGCAGGAATACCTATCTCAACATCTTTTTCATTCCCTTCCTAATAATAGAACCTCCACTTTATTTGGGAGGAACAATGTGCCTGGCTAAAAGACTACACTTCCCAACTGCCCTTGTAGCTAGATGGGGCTATAAGACTAGATCTTCATCAATGAAGTGTAAGTGGAAATATTTATGGGACTAACAGAAAGTCTCTTGAAACTCAGGGGATGTATCCTTCTTTCTTCTTTCCTCCTTATTGCTGCCTGGGACATGGACATCATGAGTGGCTTCTAGCAGTCATCTTGGACCATGGAGTGACCTTGAGAAAGGAAGTTACAGGTTGAGGATGACAGAGCAGAAGCTTATAGTTCAGATGACACATTGAAATTACTGTATCGATTTGGACTTACATATGACCAGACTTCCTATATGGGAAAGAGAAATGACTGTCTTGTTTAAACCACCATAATTTGGGTTTTCTGTTTCTATAACTGTTATTTGTGTGTCTAGAACTTACTGGCAAAAATAATGCAGATGTTCAGCTCCTCAGAAAGGAGTCTCCTCGTAAATCAATAAAATAGAATTCTAGTTTATATATCAGTCTCTCTGAACTCCACTAATGTGAATCTGTCCCTGAGAGATGACCTGGTGACTAAGTGCTGGGGGGAAGGCAATAAGGGTGCCAGCTGGGGAGGAACACTTGGTGGCCAGCTGGTCCCTCTCAGGCAGCACACCTTCTTGCTTTTCATTTTCTTCTAACTTTAATATGTACAATTAGCAAGAGATAGAGGGAAAACAAAAGGCCTACATAATTTCAGACTGAATGATCCATTGTTCAATCTCTAAGAATCAACTTATTTATAAACTATTACCTGAGTTAGGAAGTTAAGTGGTCATTGTTGTTGTTATGTCTTTGAATGTTCTTTTTTTTTTTTTTTTTTTTGAGACGGAGTCTCGCTCTGTCACCCAGGCTGGAGTGCAGTGGCCGGATCTCAGCTCACTGCAAGCTCCGCCTCCCGGGTTTACGCCATTCTCCGGCCTCAGCCTCCCGAGTAGCTGGGACTACAGGCGCCCGCCACCTCGCCCGGCTAGTTTTTTATATTTCTTAATAGAGACGGGGTTTCACCGTGTTAGCCAGGATGGTCTCGATCTCCTGACCTCGTGATCCGCCCGTCTCGGCCTCCCAAAGTGCTGGGATTACAGGCTTGAGCCACCGCGCCCGGCCGTCTTTGAATGTTCTAAGTAGAACATTCATCTCTTTTGAAGGCTATTATTGTATTCTTATTATTAAGCATGCAGAATTTCACTGTCATTCTGACATCTTAAATCACCTTCCACACTACAGGGATGAGTGTTAATAATTAATATTTGTATTATGCTATCTTATGAACCCTTTTGAATACTCAGTTTATTTAATCCTCAACAGCCCCATGAGTAGGTATTCAACCCATTCATCTATAGATGAAGAAACTGAGACTTAGAGAGATTAAGTAATGTACCCAAAGATACACAGCTCAGAAGTAGGATTTTTCCAGTCTCCTTGCCACCATGCCACACTGCTCTAATTCTATGCAGAGACTCACATTATGAGGCCAGAGTATATGTGGATGGGACATATTGGGGATGTGGCACATAGAAACTTTTTCAATCACACCATGTAGACATTGCATATTTATACATGCAACTGTCTATTTACGGCTGCAGGTTACACATTGGCTGCAAGCTGGTTTAGTTTTTCTTTTCTGAAAAGCTAGAAGGCACAAGAGATTATCCACATTACCCCCTCATCCCTCAGACTCCGAAGTCTAGAGAAGTGAAATGATTTATCCAAGATCTTTTTTTTTTTTTTTTTTTTTTTTTGAGACGGAGTCTCACGCTGTTGCCCAGGCTGGAGTGCAGTGGCGCGATCTCGGCTCACTGCAAGCTCCGCCTCCTGGGTTCAGGCCATTCTCCTGCCTCAGCCTCCTGAGTAGCTAGGACTACAGGTGCCCGCCACCGCGCCCGGCTAATTTTTTTTTTGTATTTTTAGTAGAGACGGGGTTTCACTGTGGTCTCGATCTCCTGACCTTGTGATCCGCCCGCCTCGGCCTCCCAAAGTGCTGGGATTACAGGCTTGAGCCACCGCGCCCGGCCTCTCCAAGATCTTAATTAGGTACAAGTCCTAGATTATACACCCCAAACCCCTTAACTCCATGATAATGAATGTTCCTTCTAAAACATCATCATGATTCTCAGTAAATTCTGAGCAGATCATGGATATCACAGCAATGTTTTGGCCAAGATGAAAAAGTACTCTGGCTTGATAGTTGTATCAAGGTGCAATCCTGTTCCCTAGTTAAATCTGGCCCTGACTTCCAGTCATTAACACCAAAATGAATCATTGGCTTTTTTGGGACCTGCATATTAATACAGGAATTAATTCACTTAGAAGCCACACCCTGCACAGCAGCTCTGGTCTTAAAACAGCACATAACTACCTTCAAAATACTTTGTTTTTTTTTTTTTTGTTTTGTTTTGTTTCATTTTGAGACAGTGTCTCACTCTGTCACCCAGGAGTGCAATGGTACAATCTCAGCTCACTGCAGCCTCGACCTCCTGGGCTCAAGCCATCCTCCCACCTCAGCCTCCTAAGTAGTTGAGACTACAGGCATGCACCACCACAGCTGGCTATTTTTTGTACGTTTTGTAGAGATGGGGTTTCACCACATTGCTCAGGCTAATCTCGAACTCCTGGACTCAAGCGATCCGCCTGCCGCAGACTCCCAAAGTGCTAGGATTACAGGCATGAGCCACCGTGCTTAGACAATACTTTGAATATGTATTTGAAAAGAGCCTGAAATCAATCACAAGGTACCTTAAGACATAAATATTACTCTGTGGAGCTACAGACATGAAATTGGCTCTATGTAAGCTCTAAACCGTCAACTTGTCTTCTGATGTAGGAAGAGCTAGCTGTTCTTTTGAGCACCAGATGAAGTAGTTAGACTTCATGTTGTAGTTACAGTTAGACTTCATGTTGTAGTTACAGTTAGACTTCATGTTGTATGAAAAACTCCGTATCTTTATATGCTAAAAGCATATTCAATATGGTCAAGATGTCCCCACCACAAGAGGTAGGTGAGCAGTAATATGCTGGTAGGCTGGCTCCCTGAAATAAAGCATCCTGATTTGTAGCATTTGCTGATATCCATGGTGTAAATTTCCCCTATGGTCAGATTGAAGCTCCCAACATAATGTAAGTGAACACAGCATTGGGAAGAGATGCACTCTTTAGCTCTGGCACTTTACTGAGAGTCCAGAACTGAGATTGACTTAGGGGTCTGTAGATTCATATCTCCCACATTGCTCTCATTCCAGGACATATGCTTCTTGTCCAGAACATAAGTCTGAACCATTTAATTTTTTCTTGTTCTTTTTTGTGTTTTGTTTTTTGGACCAATGCATTCAAATGAGTCAATGCAAATAAACTGCATATGTGATTCTTCTTTCCCTTATTTGAGAACCCGCAAAATTCGTTGCATCTTAATGAAGATCCAGCGATATTCAACCAGGTCATTTGCGAACCAACTGTTTTTGTGACATCCTGGTTGAATTTATGAAACACAGAAGAATATGCTCGCCCATATCCACCTCTGCAATGCTCCCAGATTCCCTACTGCCCTGGTCTCTCTGGGTAAACAGAATGAAGAGCTAAGTTCATACCAGCTGCAGTTTTAATATCCCCTAGCTGTGTAAATGGATGGATGTTAAAGCCTCATTTTTTCTGTTACTTAGTATGACATTGGTGGATATTATTTATGCAGGCAATAAAAAATTATATTACTGTGTCACACTAAAAATAAAAATTAGAATATGCAAACATTTAATTTCCATTTTTGGCAAGAAGCTTTTTAAAAATCTTTTTATTGAAGTTCACATACATACGTTAAATTATATAATGTACATTAATCTTAAATGCACAGCTTGGTAAATTTTTACCTAGGTACACACATATAACAACCATCCAGATCAAGAACTAGAACATTTCCATCCCAGAAGTCTCCTCCTCATGCCCCTCCCCAGTCAATATATGCCCCTCGCCAAGGTATTTTAATATATTTGTTTGAAGATAGTTCTTAATCGTAAACTCATAATAGTAGAACTGGTCCAGAATGCTTATTGTACAGATGAGACAATGGAAACTCAGAGGTTAAGTGGCCCATTCACACTAGTTTGTTGTCTGGGCTAAGTCTAGGATGCAGTATCTAACCCTAGCCCGATGGCTCTTAAAGGGTGCCCCCAGACCAGCAGCATCAGTATCACACGTGAATTCATTAGAAATGCAAAATCTTACGCACCCACCCCAACCTAATGAATTAGAAACTCTGGGGTGGGACTCAACGATCTGTGTTGGAACAAACCCTCCAGTTGTTTCTTATGCTCATTCAAGTTGAAGAACCACTGGACTACACCAAAGTCTATAAGTCAAATATTAAAGTTAATAGAGTTCTTGTTTAATTGTGAGATTTTACTTAATACCAGGCATGAAATAGTTTTAAGGGGGTGCTTAGGAAGCATGGGTGTCCGTCTATCTCATTCAGTCAGTATAAAAAGGTACCCATTATTAGCATGATGTGGAAAAAGAATATGGTCTTAGTCTGCCATTCATTAGCTGTGTAGATTGAGCAAGGCACTTAATCTCTTTGAGACTATTACATTTGTTTTGTATAATGTGTATTAATATATCGATAGGTATATATTACCTTATTTTTAGTAGTTGTATATGTGAAATATTTTGTAATTAAAAATTGAGGCGGGACGCAGTGACTCACAACTGTAATCCCAGCACTTTGGGAGGCTGAGGGATGGATAGCTTGAGCTCAGGAGTTTGAGACCAGCGTGGGCAACATGGTCAAACCCTGTCTCCACAAAAAATACATAAATTGGGCGGGCATGGTGGTGCGTGCCTGTAGTCCCATCTACTCGGGACACTGAGGTAGGAGGATGGCTTGAGCCAAGGAGGCAGAGGTTGCAGTGAGCCAAGATCGCACCACCGCACTCTGGCCTGGGCAACACAGCAAAACCCCGTCTCAATCAATCAATCAATCAATCAATCAATCAAATAAAAATTGGAATGAAAATTTTATATGGGTTCAAGAAGGATTTCAATGAGATAACTCAAGAAAAGATACCCAAATATTATAAAATAAGAGAAGAAACTCCTTGAAATTGTACCACACAGAAAGGTCAGGTTAGACACATAACGATTTGCCTTTATTTTGAAAGGTTTTTAGGTAATTACGAGGCAGAGCAAGCTATTTAACACTCTTGTCCCTTGGTTTTTTTCTAGTAGCTGAACTATGAAGTCCCTTACAGCTCTAGTATTTTATGAGATCCTAGAACTAAAAGCACTTTTTGAGAGCCTAGAATTCAGATCAGCTTGCCAGGGGTGCCCTGCTCCTGGCAAAAGTTAAAGGCAGTTTATTTCTGTCAGAGATAATTAAGCTGGGAGGGCTTAGAATACAGGGGACAATTTTAAGGATGTAATCGAGACCCAGAGCTGGCAGACCAATTAAGAATCAGCCGGAGCAGAGAGAGGAGGGATGCCGTGAATGTCATAGCTGCTGATAAGACAATGACTGTTCTGCCCTCCTTGATAACAGCAATGTTCAGGGAACAAGTGTATTTACCTTGTTCTTAAGTGTTGGGTTATTTTGAATTCCACTTTAATAGTTACCTCATTGCCTAGTAAAATTGGATAATAATTAAAATATATACTATAAATTCAATGTCATTTTTGAATGAATTATTATGACAGTATTATGGTTATGCTTTTTAAAGTTAAGAGTCCTTTTTTAAAATTATTTTATTTATTGTTTTTTTGAGACGGAGTCTTGCTCTGTCGCTCAGGCTGGAGTGCAGTGGTGCGATCTTGGCTCACTGCAACCTCCCCTCCTGGGTTCAAGTGATTCTCCTGCCTCAGTCTCCAGAGTAGCTGGGATTATAGGCGCATGCCACCACGCCCAGCTAATTTTTGTATTTTTAGTAGATACAGGGTTTCACCGTGTTGGTCAGGCTGGTCTCAAACTCCTGACCTCATGATCCACCCACCTTGGCCTCCCAAAGTGCTGGGATTTACAGGCGTGAGCCACTGCACCCGGCCAAGAGTCCTTATTTTTTAAATATATGCATTGCAATATTTATAGATCAAATACTATGTCTTGAATGTGCTTTAAAATAATTCAGAGAAGGAGGAAGAGGGAGGAAGGTAAACTAAAGATTGGCCATGTGCTGATAACTACCAAAGCCGAATGATGGGTATGTGGGGTTCATTATATCACCCTCTGTACTTTTATGTTTAAAATTTTCCATAATAAAAAGGGTAGAAGAAAATAATAGTAAAATAAAATGCTTCAGAATTAGCTCCTTTTCCCAGTTATCCATGCCTGCAGAAATCCCACCCACTCTGTCTCCAAGTCCCATTGCTTGCCTGGGGCATTTTCCCAATCTGTTTGCTCACCATCTGGTATGAATTGATTTGCTTGCTATGCAATGACAAACTTTTAAACCAATGTTGACGTTAATTTCATCAAGTTAGAATTCTAAGAAGTTTTCAAAGGAAATTGGACTTTTCCATTCTTTTAGGAATGGAAACTATCACAACCCCTCCATACTGGACAGACCAATAAAGCATTTCTTACAGAAAAATTGAACACACACACACACACACACACACATATATATATATATACATATATATTTTTTTCAGTTGGAATCTTGCTGTGTCACCCAGGCTGGAGTGCAGTGGTGCGATCTCGTCTCATTACAACCTCCACCTCCCGGGTTCAAGCAATTCTTCTGTCTCAGTCTCCTCATTAGTTGGGATTACAGGTGCATGCCACCATGCCCAGTTAATTTTTTCTGTATTTTTAGTAAAGACGGGGTTTCACCATGTTGGCCAGGCTGGTCTCAAACTCCTGACCTCAGATGATCCACCTGCCTTGGCCTCCCAAAGTGCTGGGATTACAGGTGTGGGCCACCCTGCCCAGCCTGAACTTATATTTGTTAAGCACCTACAGTATGCCAGGTACTATTTTAGTATACTATTTTTTATTTGATGAAAATTGATTTAATTAGAAATAGATATTATTATCTCCCTCTTAGAGAGGAGGAAGTTTGACCTTGCCTAGGTCACACAGCTCACCAGGATTCCAGTTCATAGAAGGATAAATCCAAAGCTTATGTTTTTTCTATTGTGTAACCGTATTCTGCATTCAGTGATACAAATGTCCACCTGGAGGTTTGTTAGAGATGAAGAACCTCAGACTCCACCCCAGTATAACTGAATCAGAATCTGCACATATATATATATATATATATATATTTAAGACAGAGTCTTGCTGTCTTAAAAAAACTGGAGTGCAGTGGCAGGATCTTGGCTCACTGCAACCAACCTCCACCTCCCAGGTTCAAGTGATTCTTGTGCCTCAGCCTCCTGAGTAGCAGGGACTACAGGTGTGTGCCACCATGCTGGGCTAATTTTTGTATTTTTAGTAGAGGGAATTTCACTATGTTGGCCAGGCTGGTCTCGAACTCCTGGCCTCAAGTGATCCACCCACCTCAGCCTTCCCAAGTGCTGGGATTACAGGCATGAGCCATGAATCTGTATTTTAATGAGGATCCCAGGGTATCTGTGTGCACATTTAAACCATTCAAAATTGAGAAACTGTGCAATAAAAAAATAGCCTTATAAATCTATCTCAAATAAAAATAACAGTAAACATTTCTGCTAACATTTTTTGAGTTCCTACTATGTGTCAGATTTGTGTGGTTGTTTATTCCTCAGAAGAACCCTATTAGAGTTGAGGAAATATGCTTTGGCATTGAAGGAACTCCAGTGACACAGAGCTAATTAGTAGCAAGAGTCTAAATTTGAACTCGCCTTCGTCTGATTCTGGAGCATGGACTCTATAATCCATTACCCTTACCACAAACATTAAATCCAAACATTCTATATCATCTAAATAATGCAAACTAACTGCCATGCTCCTCAATTTAATATGAACATAATTTGATTCAAGACTTACCTTTGATGGGCCAGGCATGGCAGCTCACACCTGTAATCCCAGCACTTTGGGAGGCCAGGGTGGGTGGATCACCTGAGGTCAGGAGTTCGAGATCAGCCCGGCCAACATAGTGAAACCCTGTCTTTACTAAAAATACAAAAATTAGCCGGGCGTGGTGGCACACGCCTGTAATCCCAGCTACTCGGGAAGCTGAGGCAAGAGAACTGCTTGAGCCCGGGGGGCGGAGGTTGTAGTGAGACAAGATTGTGCCACTGCACTCCAGCCTGGCTGACAGAGCCAGACTCTGTCTCAAAAAAAAAAAAAAAAAAAAAAGACTTACCTTTGATGAGGAGAGGACAGTCTAAAACGTTGGACTCAATATAATATTGCTGTCACTTTAGACAAATCTTTAAACTATGAGTTCATGCCGCCAATGTTTCTTAGACTAGAGCCAGTGTATCCAAATAAGAATACATTAAGGCTGCCATGGTGGCTTATGCCTATAATCCGGGCACTTTAGGAGGCCAAGGCAGGCAGATCACTTGAGCCCAGGAGTTCAAGACCAGCCTGGGTAACACGGTGAAATCCCGTCTTTACTAAAAACACAAAAATTAGTGAGGCGTTGTGGGGTGAGCCTGTAGTCCCAGTTACTGGGGAAGCTGAGTTGGGAGGATTGCTTAAGCCAGGAAAGTCGAGGCTGTGGTGAGCCACGACTGTACCATTGCCTGATCTCAGTTCACCACAACCTCTGCCTCCCAGGTTCAAGTGATCCTCGTGGCTCAGTCCCCCGAGTAGCTGGGACTAGGTGGCACAGATGCGTGTCACCACGCCCAGCTAATTTTTGTATTTTTACAGAAGACAGGGTTTCACCATGTTGGCCAGGCTGGTCTCGAACTCCCGGCCTCATGTGATGTGCCAGCCTCTGCCTCCCAAAGTGCTGGGATTACATGCATGAGCCACCACACCCAGCTTGCTCGCATGCACGCGCGCGCGCTCTCTCTCTCTCTCCATATATATATATATACACACACACACACACACACACACACATATAAATATATTTTAGGCTGGGCATGGTGGCTCATGCCTGTAATCCCAGCACTTTGGTAGGCCGAGGCTGGCAGATCAACATGGTGAAGCCTTGCTTCTACTAAAAATATAAAAATTAGCTGGGCGTGGTGGTGGACGCCTGTAATCCCAGCTACTAGGGAGGCTGAGGCAGGAGAATCACTTGAACCCGGGAGGCAGAGGCTGCAGTGAGCTGAGATTGCACCACGGCACTCCAGCCTGAACAACGACAGCAAAACTCCGTCTCAAAAAAATATATATATCTATATATAATATTTCATATAATATATGAAAATATGTATCTATGTATCTATATATAGATATATATTTTGGATATATATCTATACATATTGATATACATATTGATATATTTTACATATATACTATATCAATGTATTATATTGATATATATTTTATATATGTATATCAGGGTGGAAATTTTACACATATATGTATATATCAGAGTGAAAATTCCAGTAGTTGATTTAGATATTCCTCATTTATCAATATGTGAACTGAATATAGGATGAAGCTGAGCCCTCAAAACAATCCTGGGATTTATTGAGGAAGGATTATAAAAGACAAAGCGCTTCCTGATTCCACTTTCACATTACTAGACAACTTAAGCTTTTTGTTTCCAGTAGCAAAAAGTTTAGGATCCTTAGAATCTCCTTAAATATCTTCAAATAAACAACTTTGTAATATTGTATGGTGTAAAAGAATGGATTCATTTTGCTTATAAAAAAATTCCCACTGGGCAACTCTTTCATCCTCTTTCCCATGTGAGGAAAAAAGAAACATACATAACGTTTTGGTTGGTGGAGAATATAATAGACTATAATTCTAGGCTTACTTTTAGTAAGAGCAATAAGAAGTCATAATTAGCTCTAAAGTAGACTAAATTGGTATGAATATGAAATCACCTACAGCTACAAAAGATAGCACATTTCTAAAAATACCAGAGAATTATATTTTTTTCCGGTTTGGCCTAACTCAGAGCCTCCAAAGAAGAAAAACTGAATTACCTTTGTGATCTAGTGTTGGCAGATCTCAATCTATAAAATAAGTTATTAAATATCTTCTCCTTTAGGAAGCAAAGAGAGCGGTAGAGTGTCACACTGGAAATCAGAGAACTAAGTGGCATTAAAATCACTATCTAAATAAAAGTAATGAACTTGAACTTCAGAGTATTTGATTACAAGAAAATTAGATCCTCCAAAAATATGTATAATAAATATGCAATTAACAATACATTAGTCAGTGGACCTTTTTCTTTCCTCTTTTCAGTGGCAAAGAATAGATTAAAACAGTGATAACTAAGCACCCTAAAATTCCTATCTGTTTAGTATTGAAAAATGTGTAAGTAGATAATTAAAACAGTTAGATGAAGAATACTTCCAGCCTAAAAAATAAGTCTCTGTGTTTTCCCTGTGCATCTCACTTATTGTCCACTCAAGCTGCTGTGAGTATGAGTTGATTTTATAGGTTACTATCCTTCCATTCATCACCCATTTTCCAAGAATGAATATGGAAATTGTGGTGAGGAGTTCAGTCTGAAATGAAGGGCAATTCCACTATTACCTTATCCTGGAATTTAAAAAATAAATATTCTGGCCAGGCGCGGTGGCTCATGCCTATAATCCCAGCACTTTGGGAGGCCGAGGCAGGCGGATCACCTAAGGTAAGGAGTTCGAGACCAGCCTGACCAACATGGAGAAACCCTGTCTCTACTAAAAATACAAAATTAGCCGGGCATGGTGGCACATGCTTGTAATCCCAGCTACCAGGGAGGCTGAGGCAGAAGAATCGCTTGAACCTGGGAGGCAGAGGTTGCGGTGAGCCAAGATCGTGCCATTGTACTCCAGCCTGGGCAACAAGAGTGAAACTCCATCTTAAAAAAAAAAAAAAAAAATCAGAGAGGTTTATTTCTGAATGATACATTTCTAAGCCAATGAAAAACAATTTCTTGGCCAGGCACGGTGGCTCATGCCTGTAATTCCAGCACTTTGGGAGGCCGAGGCGGGCGTATCACCTGAGGTCAGGAGTTCGAGACCAACCTGGCCAACATGGCAAAACCCCGTCTCTACTAAAAATGCAAAAAAATTAGCTGGTCATGGTGGTGTACTCCTGTAATCGCAGCTATTCGGGAGGCTGAGGCAGGAGAATCGCTTAAATTCGGGAGGAGGAGTTTGCAGTGAGCTGAGATTGAGCCATTGTACTCCAGCCTGGATAAAAAGAATGTAACTCCATCTAATAAAAACAAACCACAACAAAACAAAACAAAAATTTCTTTGTAAAATTTTGTCCTAAAGTATACTTGGGTATGCGTGTGCACGCGCACACACACACACATACACCAGTACTTTTTTTTTTTTTTAAGAAATGAGGGGCCAGGCATGGTGGCTCATGCCTGTAATCCCAGCACCTTGGGAGGCCGAGGTGGGTGGATCACCAGGTCAGGAGATCGTGACCATCCTAGCTAACGTGGTGAAACCCCGTCTCTACAAAAAATTAGCCGGGTGTGGTGGTGCACCTGTAGTCCCAGCCACTCGGGAGGCTGAGGCAGGAGAATGGTGTGAACCTGGGAGGCAGAGCTTGCAGTAAGCTGAGATCGTGCCACTGCACTCCAGCCTGGGAGACACAGCGAGACTCCGTCTCAAAATAGTAATAATAAGAAAGAAAGAAAGAAAGAAAGAAAGAAAGAAAGAAAGAAAGAAAGAAAGAAAAGATTTCACATTAGATGTAAAAATAAAAGGGTTTTTTTTTTTTTTTTTTTTTTTTTTTGAGGTGGAGTCTCACTTTGTCGCCCAGGCTGGAGTGCAGTGGTTCGATCTTGGTTCACTGCAGCCTCCATCTCCCGGGCTCAAGCGATTCTCCTGCCTCAGCCTCCCGAGTAGCTGGGATTACAGGCATGCCCCACCATGTCCGGCTAATTTTTGTACTGTTTGTAGAGATGGGGTTTTGCAGTGTTGGCCAGGCTGATCTTGAACTCCTGGCCACAAGTGATCTGCACTTCCGCCTCCCAAAGTGCTGGAATTACAGGTGAGAGCCACTGTGCCTGGCCCTTTCTATGAAAAAACCAATCCACCAAGAGAGTCTATTTCACTTTCTCTTAGGTATTTCTCCATCTCTTTATTTGTGCTAAGATACGATGTTCTGTGAGGGTTCACTTGACAAAAATTCCTAGGTGAGAAGTAAGAGGAAGGATAGGTCTATAATTAGAGGGGCTGGCGACTGCGAAATGAATTAGATACCCATCATTTCATTCTAAGGAAGTACTTAGAATGAGATAAACACGACTCAAAGGAAAGCAAATATAAATGATCGTAGGTGTTTGCTCCGTCTTTAATGGCATCCCTGGTTGGGTCTGCTGGGAGAGATGGCTCGCAAAGACTCTGCCAATTCTAGCATTACCAGTTTGTCTCAAATGTCAGGAATGTTACCAAAAAAAAAAAAAAAAAAAAAGATTCATATATTGTGTAGCGGATGGGACTATTTAAACTCAGAAGTCCTTTTCAACGCTATCATTTGAGTTGCTCATAGAATGAAACTTTAAGGGTCCACTCATCTTGTTTACTTCCTTTTTCTCTTGATTTTGGCCTTTCAGCCAGCATTTAATACCAACTGTGACTGCCACCATTTGGTGCCACGGGTGAAGCAGGTTTTATCTGAAAATCTGCTGGTGGCAGCCTGTGGAACTGATGCAATAGGAAGCAGCCTAAGTGGTAGCTGCTTTGTTCTGGTTCCCAAACACGGAAGTCATCCCCAAAAGAAAGAGGAAGTGGTTCTACAGTCCCCCGCTCCAGACCTTCGGAAAGTTCCCCTCCCAGTCAAACTAGGTTTCTGCATCACTTTTGTTGAGATAGAGAAATACCCAATGTGACCTTGAGAAAGCTGATGAGTTTGCAGAGGACGCTGGTTGACAGAGAGAGGAGAGAAGAGAAGTAAGCAGAGAGGAGAGACGTGTAGCTCTTGGGAGACAGGAAGCTGGAGAGAGGAGGAGCTGTCTCTCTTTTGGCTGGTGTTCCATTTCCCACTTACAGGCCCTGAGGCTCAGCTGAATTAGAAACCAAACCAAAAGGCAGAGTCATCTGGGATACACCGGGGGAATCCCAGTAGGACCTGAGCACTTCCCAGATATAACATGGTAGTATTATTGACGAGCCTAAGGAAGCCAAGGGCCTTTAGGAAAACATAAATCTATGTTTATATAACTTGTTAAAATAGGAAAGGAGTGGTGTGTATAATATACTTTTAAGTGATTTATATTTTTAAAATGGTTAAGGCTGCGTGTGATGGCTCATGTCTGTAATCCCAGTGCTTTGAGAGGCTGAGGCAGGACGATGGCTTGAGTTCAGGAGTTTGAGACCAGCCTGGGTAACATAGTGAGACCTTGTCTCTACCAAAAAAAAAAATCAGCCTGGGTAACAAAGCAAAACCCTGTCTGTATAAAAATTTTGAAAATTAGCTAGGCGTGGTGGCGTGCACCTGTAGTCCCAGTTACTCAGGAGGCTGAGGTGGGGGGATCACTTGAATCCAGGAGGTTGAGGTTGCAGTGAGCTGAGATCAGGTCACTGCATTCCAGCCTGGATGATAGAGTGTGACTTTATCTAAAAAAAAAAAAAAAAGAGCTGGAACATGGTGGCACATGGGTATAGTCCTAGCTACTCAGGAGGCTGAGGCAGGAGGTTCACTTAAGCCCAGGGGCTCGAAATTACAGTAAGCCATGATTGTCCCACAGCACTCTGGCCTGAGCAACAGAGCAAGACCCTGTCTCTAAATAAATTAATTTAATGGTTAAAATATCATAAAAGAGAGCTCCTGCTTTCAGGTGTTGGAATGAAGAATTTTTATCTTCTCTTAAATACACACACACACACATACACATACACAAGCATGCACACAGGCACCCACACACATATTCTGAAATTTTGGAACACTGGTAACAAGTAGATTCATTCATTTATTCATATTTTCAGCAAATCTTTACAGAAGGCCTGCTATGTTCCAGGTACTAAGTGCTTGGGGTACATTACTGAAGAAGATAAAGATCCTTGCCCTCACAGAGCTTGAGTTCTACTAAACAAGTAAATCCTATACTATGTTAGGCAATAATAAGTGCTATGGAGAACGAAAAAAGAGCAAGGTAAGGAGAATCTGGAATTTCAGAGGTGAAGGGCCAGGTTGCAATGTTAAATGGAGTGGTCAGGATAGACATCACTGAGAAGTTGAGAACGGAGCACACTCACTGCAGGAGAAGAGGGAGTTGGCCAACTGGCTACTTTGGGGAAGACACTGGGATGGACAGCTCCTCACCTCCTTCAAAACAGAAGGGAGGCCGGGCGCGGTGGCTCAAGCCTGTAATCCCAGCACTTTGGGAGGCCGAGGCGGGCGGATCACAAGGTCAGGAGATCGAGACCACAGTGAAACCCCGTCTCTACTAAAAATACAAAAAATTAGCCGGGCGCGGTGGCGGGCGCCTGTAGTCCTAGCTACTCAGGAGGCTGAGGCAGGAGAATGGCGTGAACCCAGGAGGCGGAGCTTGCAGTGAGCCGAGATCGCGCCACTGCACTCCAGCCTGGGCAACAGCGTGAGACTCCGTCTCAAAAAAAAAAAAAAAAAAAAAAAACAGAAGGAACAGCTAGAACAAAGGCCTCAAAGCAAAGAGACACACCACAGATTCAAGAAACAGCAGCGGGGCTGAAGGTGGTTGAAAGGGGGAAATTGAAGGGAAGAGTGGAATGGAGGTCAGAGGGGCAGTGGGGCCAGATCCTGCACGGCGTTATGGGTCATTGTAAGGTCTTTGGCTTTTCCTCCAACTAAAATGAGGAGCCACCATCGGGTTTTGAGCATAGAAGTGACTTGGTCTCACTTACATTCTTAAAGGATCACTCTAGATGTTATGTAGAAGAGCCTTTTACAGTATTTAGGCACGAAATGATAGCTCAGGTCAAAGGGTATCAGGGGAAGTGTGGTAAGAAGTTGGATTGTGGGTATGTTTTGAAGGTAGAGACAACAGGATTCCTCATGGATTCAATGTGTCATGTGAAATAGAGAAGTCAAGCATGACTCAGGTTTTGGGCCTAAGCAACAAAGCAACAAGGAGTTGCTACCTAATGGGGAAAGCCATAGGTAGAAGATTATTTTGTTCCCACAGGACAGAAGTTCAGTTTGGGGCATGTTGAGTTTGAGATATCTATTAGATATTGAAGTGGAGATGTGGAATAGGCAGTTGGCTATATTAACTTGGAGTTCCAGATGGAGCTCTGGGCTGGAGCAATAAATTTAGAAGTCTTTATCATGTAGATGGAATTTAAAGTAGTTAGACTGGATGACATCACCAAGGGAATGAGTATAGAGAGAGAAGAGGAACAAAGACTGAGTCCTGAGGTCCTTGAACATTAACAGTCAGAAAAATGGGTAAAGAAAAGGAGACTGGGAAGGAACAAGTACCAAGGGAGGAAAAACACAAAGAGAACATGGTGACCTGGCAGCCACATGAAGGATATCCAGAAGGAACGAGCAACTGTATCCTGTGTTGTTGATAGGTCAAAAAGACAAGGATAAAGAGCATACCATTGTATTGAGCAACAAGGGGGTCATTGACAAGGGTAAGAGCAGTTTCTGTAGAGTCACAGGGGTAAAAGCCTGATTGAAGTGAGCCATAAGGGCAAGAGGGAAGAGGAATTTAAGATAGCACAGAGAGAAAATTCTTTTAAAGAGTTTTGCTGTTAAAGCAAGGAAAGAGGCCCGGGGTGGTAGCTCACGCTTATAATCCCAGCACTTTGGGAAGCCGAGGAGGGCAGATCTCCTGTGGTGAGGAGTTCAAGACCTGCCTGACCAACATGGTGAAACCCTGTCTCTAATACAAAAATTAGCCAGGTGTGGTGGTATGCACCTGTAATCCCAGCTACTCAGAAGGCTGAGGCAGGAGAATCGCTTGAACCCAGGAGGCAGCGGTTGCAGTGAGCTGAGATTGCACCACTGCACTCCAGCCTGGGTGACAGAGGGAGACCCTGTCTCAAAGAAAAGGAAAGAAATGTAGTAGTAGCTGGTGAAGGAGTAGGGTTCAGAGAAATTTTTCTTTCTTTTTTTAAAATTAGAGAATCAATACTATGTTTGTATGTTAACGGCAATAATCTAGTGGAAATAAAAAATGATTATATAGAGAAAGAAAGGGAATAATTGTTGGAACAATGTCCTTGAGTTGAAGTTAGGAGATGGGTTCTAGTGCATAGAGAATGCTTTAGTATAAGAGTATGGATTATTGGCCGGGCGCGGTGGCTCAAGCCTGTAATCCCAGCACTTTGGGAGGCCGAGATGGGCGGATCACGAGGTCAGGAGATCGAGACCATCCTGGCTAACATGGTGAAACCCCGTCTCTACTAAAAAAGACAAAAAAATAGCCAGGTGAGGTGGCGGGTGCCTGTAGTCCCAGCTACTCGGGAGACTGAGGCAGGAGAATGGCGTAAACCCGGGAGGCGGAGCTTGCAGTGAGCTGAGATCTGGCCACTGCACTCCAGCCTGGGCGACAGAGCGAGACTCTGTCTCAAAAAAAAAAAAAAAAAAGAGTATGGATTATTCTTTCAATACTTAGAAGGAGGGAAGAGTAGGAAAGTGCAAATAATGGAAGGGGGATAGATGTGTTAGTGGGAATCTGTGGAAGTTGCAAAGGATTCCAATAAGGAGAAAAAAAAAAACACAACAAAGATTCAGAAATCAGAATGGCTTTGGATTTCTCAATGGCAGCACTGGAATCTAGCAGACAAAGGGGCCAAGGCTTTAAAAACCTAAGGGAAGATAGCTTGTAACCCAAGAATTCTACACTTGGCCAAACTATTATTAAGTGAGGATAGATTAAATGCATTTTCAAACACAGGAGGTGTGCTAGATACCTTGTTTGCCCCTTGAGATCCTTCTCTATTCCTACTTTGTGCTCAGGGAGGTAGACCTGCATGGGTTGCTTCACTTGGGTCTCTTGCCCTCAGGCTCCTGGGTGAGTTTGGTCAAAGTGTGACACTGGTAGGAGATCAGGGGGCAGAAAGAAAGAGATGGATACTGTGTTCCTTTACTGAAGACTATAGATCTTGGTGGGCAACCCTTTCCTATAAGCTGCATCTCTCTCTGGATTCTAGTAAACACTCCTTCCTCTATCCCTTTCAGGCCTAAGGCTTCCTGGTATTGCTAGTCCTATCTCTTCAACTGTTCACACCTTTGTAAACAGTCCTTCCATTAAGCTTTCCTCTAGCACCCCCTTAAGAATGCCATTTTTCCTCTGGTTGACCTTGACTGGATACACAGGTATCCAAAGACTTACCAGTGAGCCTTTTTATCATAAAACTATTGGAGGAAGTTCTACACTAAAACAAAAAGAAGACACGAGATTGAGGCAAAGGGAAACTCCTGAACAATGGTGAAAGATAACAGGATGACAGCTGTGTATTCAGTTTCAGAATAACCAACTTAGATGTAGCAGGCCAGAAGGTTCTTAAAGGTATCTTTAAGAAGGTAAAAGTGTTAAAATATCTAACAAGCAGTTTTACACAGCTGGGACAGGAATTTGAAACTGAATGAAAGACATGGAAATCTAAGCAAATGAAAAAGAAGATGGTTGGCCGGGTGCAGTAGCTCACGCCTGTAATCCCAGCACTTTGGGAGGCAGAGGCGGGTGGATCACCTGAGGTCAGGAGTTCAAGACTAGCCTGACCAACAAGGTGAAACTCCGTTTCTACTAAAAATACAAAAATTAGCCAGGCGTGTTGGCAGGCACCTGTAGTCCCAGCTACTCGGGAGGCTAAGACAGGAGAATTGCTTGAACCCAGGAGGCGGAGGTTGCATTGAGCCAAGATTGTGCCACTGCACTCCAGCCTAGGCGACAGAGCAAGACTCTGTCTCAAAAGAAAAAAAAAAAAAAACAAGATGGTTATTAATTTTAGATGTAAGAAAACATTGGGCAATAAAGAAAAAGCAATCATAGTATAGAAAACAGGTCAATCATCAAACAGCATTTATGCAACAAAAATTCCAAGGGACTGCTGAATTATTTCCTTTTATAGACTTCCTCATAATATATAGCTTCCCTATTTTTGTAATGTAAAGCTTTTCACAGAAGGTATTTACCAGAACAGCACCTAAAATTACCAGGACATTTATTTTAACATGATTTGACCTAGGTCATTTTACAGACTAGATAGTAAAAAATCTCAGTTTATCTATAAACTTCTGATCTGTGTGACCTGGGGTAGGTTACTTAATTTCGCTGACCCTTACAAAGTATGAGGATGGCAAATATAACACACAGAGTGCCTGGCACATAGGAGGCATTCATAAATGACCACTTTTGTCAGCCACCTTAATGGAAGAGTGCTGGTTAGGGATATTATAAAACCACAAGGAATACAACTTTGACCTCAGTTTAGGTGGGGAATTGAGCATCTGGAAGTCATGAGGTGTTAGAAGCCTGACATTATTATAAAAGTAAACACTTCTGGCCAGGCGCGGTGGCTCAAGCCTGTAATCCCAGCACTTTGGGAGGCCGAGATGGGCGGATCACGAGGTCAGGAGATCGAGACCATCCTGGCTAACACGGTGAAACCCCGTCTCTACTAAGAAATACAAAAAATAGCCGGGCGAGGTGGCAGCGCCTGTAGTCCCAGCTACTCGGGAGGCTGAGGCCGGAGAATGGCAGGAACCCGGGAGGCGGAGCTTGCAGTGAGCTGAGATCTGGCCACTGCACTCCAGCCTGGGCTACAGAGCGAGACTCCGTCTCAAAAAAAAAAAAAAAAAAAAAAAAAAAGTAAACACTTCTCAGACTAAGCAAATATGATATGGAACTGACAACAAAATTGATGGGAAAATGCTCTGAGGAAAAAGATGACTGAAAGAATAAAGTAGACTAAACTGGCTTTCAGAGGGGCCAAGAGCAGTATACAGCTCTCCTTTAGAAGAGTGACATAAACACTCAGCTTCTCCTGGTGGTGTAGGACTACTGGGGAGGGTTCTGGTTCCTTTCCTAAGTATACAAACAACAAAATCAAAAGTTTTATTTTATTTATTTATTTATTTATTTAGTGACAGGGTCTTGCTCTGTCACCCAGGCTGGACTGCAGTGGCATGATCGCAGTTCACTGCAGCCTTGATCTCCTGGACTCAGGTGATTCCCCCCACCTCAGCCTCCCAAGTAGCCGGGATTTGGCTAATTTTTTGTATTTTTTTGTAGAGCTGGGGTTTCGCCATGTTGCCCAGGCTGATCTCGAACTCCTGGGCTTAAGCAATCTGCCCGCCTTGGCCTCCCAAAGTGCTCACATTACGGGTGACAGATAAAGAATTTTAGCTCCAAGAGTTCTTTAGGCCCATCACTTCTAGAGGTTGGTCAGATATTAATGGTTTGAAAGGTAAAGAAAGTCATTGATAACAATTAACATGTGGTGAGCGCTTAAGATTTGCCAGTCGTTATTCTAAGCCATTTTACATGAATCATCCCGTTTAATCTTCACAACAATTCTAGGTCCTTTTATCCTCATTTCACAGATAAGGAAACCGAGACTCACGGAGGTTAAGTAAATTGCCTAAGGTTACACAGCCAGTAAACTCAAAAAGCTAGACCTGGACTCAGATTTGCCAGCCTCCAAAGGCTTCCAGACTTCTAACTGTAACGCTAATATACAGCAAATAGTCTTTAGTTGTGGATTTTCTCACTAGCATAACAGCATTGATCAGGTCATATTTTAGCAAGTGATTTTCAAATATGAAATGATAGAGATAACGTACAAAGGTCAGGCAATTTTAAGCAAATGCTCTTACAGGTGTGTACTAGGATAGAGCCTTAAAACCATTGACTCCTTCTAAACATGGAGTTCAGACATTCGAATACATTTACCTAGTAAAGTTCTAATAGAAAAAAAGTTATTTTAGGGCTAGTATAAGGCCATCCATGTATTCCCAGTGTCAACTGTGCTCGACGTAGTAAGTGTGGAATTAATGTCTAGTGGCCGGTTAGATGACCCGCGTAGTGGGTCTTTTCAAATCTCACATGGAGGATCTCATACAAAAACATCAAGAACATTAAAGCAAGCCCTGACAATAATTTTTTTAAAATAACAGTCTATTTCCAGGGTAAACAATTACTTTGTCACGCCGCTGCTTAGGGGTGGGAGAACCTGCTTCTGATGTGGGTCCAGGTTGAGGAACACTTCGCCACTTGAGAATGCAAGTAAAGTCCAGAAATCCAGGACCACAGCAATACTCCAGCCCAGGGTTGCAGGGCAGCCTCTTTACCAGCCGGGCGACCCATTTCTATCTAGGCGCCCGCGAAGCGCCGGTGTGGGCGGGGGACCGCTCCCAGCCTGAACAGTGGGTGGGCCCGCAATGACAATGCAGGAATTCCGCGCCTGCTGCAGGGTTTGGGGATCTGTCGGAAGGGTGGGAGGGAGCACTTTTCACCTGACACACCCAACCCCCCTGCTGCAGTCCAGGGCCGCGGATGAACGGAAGGCAAGCGGTTCAATACTGTCAGATCAGTGGACTTGAGCTGCAGCAGAGCGGCCCACCCCGCCGCCCGCACACGCTCAGTCCCTCCGAGCAGGCCAGGCAGCAACGCACGCGCAGTCTGTTCTCGCTCGCTCCATCAGTCCCGGCCCGGGGCCCCGCCCCCGCAGGCCCCGCCCCGCTCCCGTGCGCTGAACGCCCCATATCCGGGTTCCCGCCGCCTCCACCGCCGCCGCCTCAGCCGCCTCGCATATTTAGTCTTGCCGGGAGTGGTGTGATTCCCGACCAAGATGGCGGCAGTGGGGAGAGTCGGCTCCTTCGGTTCTTCTCCGCCGGGATTATCTGCGACTTACACAGGCGGCCCCTTGGGCAACGAGATAGCGTCGGGCAACGGTGGCGCCGCGGCAGGCGACGACGAGGACGGGCAGAACCTTTGGTAACGACTCCACCCCTCCCTCAGCCCCCGCTGGTTCCCCGGGCCTTGCGCGGACGCCTTGGGATCCCGTGCCCGCTGGAGCTCGGCGCCGGGCCCGGCCACTGCGTTCCCGGCAGCCCCATCCCCGGCGCGCCAAGGCCGGGTCCGTTCCTCCCGCGCTGCGGCTCCGGCCTCCGGCCTCACCGTACGCCTTGCTTCCCGTTAGGTCCTGCATCCTCAGCGAGGTCTCCACCCGCTCGCGCTCCAAGCTCCCTGCGGGGAAGAACGTGCTACTGCTGGGTAAGAGTTCCCTGCCTCGCCCCGCCCCGCCTGGCCCCCAGCGGCCCGGGGTACCTGGTCCGCCGGCTAGCTCGCTGGCTCTCTTTGTGCGGACAGCCGGCCCAGCCCCGCCCCGCCGCCCGACCTGTCGCGGAAGGCTGGGCAAGAAGGGGAACCCGAGACCCTCGACCCAGGACCTACGGGGACCCGCCCTCCCTCAGGTTCCTCCTCCTCCCCGGGATATGGGGGTGGCCCTGACAGCCTCCCCTGGGAAGGACAGAATTCGATCGCTCATCTGAGGGATTCTGGTGGCCTAGGGTTTATCTAGAAATTGACAGTTTTTCTTTCATCCCAAAAATTGGTAGCAGGAGACTCTTTGCAAGAGCTCCGGCGCAAATGGCTTGCCATTAATATTTAATAGCTGACTCTTTGTATAATTGACAGAAGCTACAACTAAGACCTGGCGATAAATGTTCTTGATCCAGTGTTCTCTGGTACAATGTGCTCGTGTTGCAGCTACCTTAACTGTCACATGTAATTCTGAAATCTGTAAAAGACAGTAGAACACACCTTTCTAGTTAAGTCTCTTCAGCCAAATGGATGTAATAGGGAGAAATGGTCCAGTGTCAGTTCTCCTGATTGTTCTGTATCTCCTCGGCTCTCTGGAAGTTGTGTATTCTGTTTCTTTAGTGACTCTGGGGGTGGGGATAGAGGACTGAGGGAGAATAGTTCGCAGGTTCGCATTTTTGCAGGCTTAGGTCCTGAATCATTTATAGGAGAAATTTCTCTCTATAGTTCTATACATGCAAGATAACTGAAGTTTGGCTTATGCGATGATTAAATTGAAAAACTTTGGTGTTTGATATCGGCTCAATACCGGAGGTTCTTTTTTTTTTTTTTAATGTCCATCTAAAAACAGGAAAGGAAACAAAGAAGTCAAATGCTACTTGATAGGCTGCATGGTTAAATATGAATGTTTACACAGAAAAAATTACTTTTTTAATAGACTTCTGCCAAGCAAGAACATATGATTATTGATATTCTTTAAAGCTGCATGGAGCTAGTTGAAAAATTAGTTTTTACTCTTGTTTTTAATGTGATTGAAAGCACCTACTGCAGATTAGCCTGGATTGAGTCACTGTCCTATCACATATAAGCCCTAAGATCTTTGTTTTTTTTTTTTTTTTTTTTTTTTTTTTTGAGACGGAGTCTTGCTCTGTCGCCGGGGCTGGAGTACAGTGGCCGGATCTCAGCTCACTGCAAGCTCCGCCTCCCGGGTTTACGCCATTCTCCTGCCTCAGCCTCCCAAGTAGCTGGGACTACAGGCGCCCGTCACATCGCCCGGCTAGTTTTTTGTATTTTTTTTTAGTAGAGACAGGGTTTCACCGTGTTAGCCAGGATGGTCTCGATCTCCTGACCTCGTGATCCGCCCGTCTCGGCCTCCCAAAGTGCTGGGATTACAGGCTTGAGCCACCGCGCCCGGCCAGCCCTAAGATCTTAAGCAAGTTGCTTGACATCTATAAACCTCAGTTTCTTCATTTTTAAAATGGTTGTTATGGAAATAAAAATACCCGCCTCTAGGGTTGTGGGAGGATCAAATGAGTTAATGTTTGTATAGTGATAATATTTGCAAGTGATATATTTATCTTAAACTGAATTAGAAAAATATTTGTGCTCAGAACTTTTTAAAAAATTGAATTAGTGCCTTGATAAGTGATATTAATAGGGCAAAAATAAATTAGGCTCCAAGAGCAAAAAATTGTAGAATATGTTTTTAATTTACTAATTTAAACAAATTACCACTCATTACTAAGCTAAAATGGATTTAAGATCATATGACCTCATTGAAATCGATTCTATTTTAATTACTTTAAGTAAGACTTATTTGGAAACACTGCCATGGCAAAGGTAAGATTCAGTAGTTTTATTCTTATTTTATACATTTCCTCCAGTTATTTCTGCATATTAGATATTGCATAGATTATTCTGTTTGTGGTAAAACAAAAGTGGCAGTTTTGTTCATTTTTTGGTATACCGAATTTGCACTGAGGTTGTGCCATGGTTTTTTTTTTAAAACCTCCCTTTGACACTGGGTCTGTGCATGGGACTGAGTGTTCTTAGAGGTCCCAGCCTCCTTCACGCCACCATACAAGAATAGATTAAATTTCCTTTTTTATGAACTTAATAGTTCATAAAGTTCCATCTAGTATCAGGTAATATGAGCTTGAAACTTAATATTTTTCTTTCAGTACTGTTGGGATTTTCATCAGAGTCCTTTTCAGCTTTGGAAGAAGCTAATAACTGATTTGTATACTGGTTACAAAAATAGAGTTAACTTCTAAGATACCCCTGAAGATTTCTTTCAAACATTTTACTATCACATATGGCAGCATTCACTCTGTGCTGGTGGAGGAAAGAAATATACAAATAGGGATTGTGGTTTTCTTTGTTATGAGTTTGAAGGTGCTAGGCAGGAGGATGCTTGGCCCTAATATATCTTTCATGAATGCAAGTGGTCTCTGGAGTCTCTTATTTTAAAAAACAAATCTAAAGCCAGGCACAGTGACCCAGCCTGTAATCCTAGCACTTTGGGAGGCTGAGGGGTGGATTGCTTGAGCTCACGAGTTGGAGACCAGCCTGGGTAATAATGTTGAAACCCCATCTCTACACAAAATTAAAAAATTGGCCTGGCATGGCAGCTCCTGCCTGTGCTTTAGGAGGCCGAGGTGGGTGGATCACCTGAAGTTAGGATTCCAGACGAGCCTAGCTAACATGTTTAAACCCCATCTCTACTACAAATACAAAAATTAGCTGGACGTGGTGGCATACACGTTACTCGGAGGCTGAGGCAGGAGGATTGCTTGAGTCCAGGAGGCAGAGGTTGCAGTGAGCCAAGATCGTGCCATTGCACTCCAGCCTGGGTGACAGAGTAAGACTCTGTCTCAAAAAAAAAAAAAAAAAAAAAAAAAGTTGGGTATTATGGTGCATGCCTGTAGTCTCAGCTACTCAGGGAGGCTAAGGTGGAGGGACAACTTGAGCCCCAGAGGCAGAAGTTGCAGTGAGCTGAGATCGCACCATTGCACTCCAGCCTGGGCAACAGAGTGAGACCATGTCTCAAAAAATAATACTAATAAATAAAGTAAAACAAATCTGAGCCTTTTGCAAGGCTTTACATTTTAGAAACAACCTAGAATAGGAACAATGGTATAGACCTAAGTACTCCCCTCACAACACACACAAATGGCAGTTTAGCTTTCCACATGCTCTCTTCTACTACCTGATGGGAGAAAAGGGACATGACTAGTAATGTGTGTATGTGTAAGAGCCATTCTCAAAGGATTTTAATACAAATCTCATTTCACCTCCTCTCTCCTCCCAGATCAGGGCACCAATTTATAGATGGGTAATGAATTGTAGAGACCTGTTGAGTGGATTTTCCAAGGTCACACAACATAAGGGCCCTGTTCTGTGACTCTGGCATGGATTTCTGACTTGATAGAAGTTCCCACAAGGGAGAGAGTGCCAGGTACAAAACTCTTTCTACTCAAAGCCTGTCTTTGAGCAAACGTACTGGTAATTATTTTAAAGGAAAATCCACATATTTATTGGATTCTGGGATGCAGCTGTCGCCATGGCACTTGTGTTTAAGTAATTATTTAATCTGCCTAGGCCTGACTTCTAATGAAATCCAGAAAGTCTATGATATTAACTCTTCTTTCTTGAAAGGTTTTGAGAATGGATTTCAGTAAGATTTGTTTTTAATAAAGGTAGGACTTCTTGCGCATGTATTTTAAGTAGATTCTAACTTCTAAATTGTCCTTTTTAAGAACTACATTTTCTTTTTTTTTTTTTTGAGACTGAGTCTGGCTCTGTCGCCCAGGCTGGAGTGCAGTGGCCGGATCTCAGCTCACTGCAAGCTCCGCCTCCCGGGTTCCCGCCATTCTCCTGCCTCAGCCTCCCGAGTAGCTGGGACTACAGGCGCCACCACCTCGCCCGGCTAGTTTTTTGTATTTTTTAGTAGAGACAGGGTTTCACCATGTTCACCAGGATGGTCTTGATCTCCTGACCTCGTGATCCACCCGTCTCGGCCTCCCAAAGTGCTGGGATTACAGGTTTGAGCCACCGTGCCCGGCCTACATTTTCTTTTTTACCTTTTATATTTAATTACTTTTAATACAATTGATTATATTTTTTGTTTGTTTGTTTGTTTGTTTTGAGATGGAGTTATCCTGGCTGGAGTGCAATGGCATGATTTCGGCTTACTGCAACCTCCGCCTCCTAGGTTCAAGCAATTCTCCTGCCTCAGCCTCCTGTGTAACTGGGATTACAGGCATGTGCCACCACACCAAGCTAATTTTGTATTTTTAGTAG
The DNA here is from genome assembly GCF_024542745.1 of Macaca thibetana thibetana. Classification (NCBI taxonomy): domain Eukaryota; kingdom Metazoa; phylum Chordata; class Mammalia; order Primates; family Cercopithecidae; genus Macaca; species Macaca thibetana. The sequence goes on from NC_065579.1 coordinate 15,595,362, forward strand.
AGACAGTTTCTCCATGTTGGTCAGGCTGGCCTCCAACTCCCGACCTCAGGTGATTTGCCCGCCTTGGCCTCCCAAAGTGCTGGGATTATAGGCGTGAGCCACCTTGCCGGGCATATTTGTATTTTAATAGCTGCCTTTAAAGGCAGTTTCTCCATATTGATTACTTTCCCATGTTTTGATAAGAAAACTCCCTAAGGAAAATAATAATTAATAATACCTAACATAGAGCACTTACAGGTACTAGTCATGTAAGGATTGTTTATGTACTCTGTCCCCTTAAAGATCAGGAAACAGACACAGAATTTGTGTTTTGTTTTTGAGGCAGGGTCTTACTTTGTCACTCAGGCTGGAGCATAGTGGTATAATCTCGGCTCACTGCAACCTCTGCCTCCTGGGCTCAAACCATCCCCCTGCCTCAGCCTCCTAAGTAGCTGGGACTACAGGTGCATGTCACCACTCCTAGCTAATTTTTGTACTTTTTGGAGAGATGAGGTCTCACTGTGTTGCCCAGGCTGGTCTTGAACTCTGGGCTCAAGCAGTTCTCCTCTCACCTGAGCCTCCCAAAGTATTGGGATTACTGGGGTGAGCTACCACACCCTGCCAGACACAGAAATGTTAAGTAAATTGTCCTAGGGTTACATAGCCAGGAGGCAAAATCAGTATTCAAAATTTTGCAGCCTGAGGCCGACCGTGTGGCTCCTGCTTGTAATCCCAACACTTTGAGAGGCTCAGGGGGTGGATCACCTGAGGTCAGGAGTTTGAGACCAACCTGGCCAATAATATGGTGAAATCCCATCTCTACTAAAAATACAAAAATTAGCTGGACATAGTGGTGGGCTCCTGTAGTCCCAGCTACTCAGGAGACTGAGGCAGGAGAATCGCTTGAACTGGGGAGGCAAAGGTTGCAGTGAGCCGAGATCGCACCATTGCACTCCAGCCTGGGTGACAAGAGTGAAACTGTCTCAAAAAAAAAAAAAAAAAAAGTGTGCAGCCTGGCTCCCAGAGCTAGTACTCTTTTTTTTTTTTTTTTTTTTTTTTTTTGAGATGGAGTCTCGCTCTGTCGCCCAGGCTGGAGTGCAGTGGCCGGATCTCAGCTCACTGCAAGCTCCGCCTCCCGGGTTCACGCCATTCTCCTGCCTCAGCCTCCTGAGTAGCTGGGACTACAGGCGCCCGCCACCTCACCCGGCTAGTTTTTTTGTATTTTTTAGTAGAGACGGGGTTTCACCATGTTAGCCAGGATGGTCTCGATCTCCTGACCTCGTGATCCGCCCGTCTCGGCCTCCTAAAGTGCTGGGATTACAGGCTTGAGCCACCGCGCCCGGCCCTAGTACTCTTAATCTATACAATCTCCCTCAAGGAAAAGAGCTTCCCTTGTAAGTAAGCGATGCTTAGCAGTTTTTAAGGAATTTTATCTGATTCTTCTGGGTGTGTATCTTTTAGTGCAAACAATATCACTTACTTAGATTAATTGAATTCATTGTCAACAAAGATAACATATGTAACCCTGGTCCCAAGCACAGTGCCTGGTTTTTAGATAGGACTTCAGTATAACTTTTTGATTTGCGGTGTGAATTAATGAAAACTAGCTGGTCCTTTGTCAAGTCATATAAGCCTCATCTTTCTCATCTGTAAATTAGACTATTTGAATTTAGTGATCTCCAAAGCCTTGTTTGATCTGACATTTTATAAATTTTCTTGTTTTAATCTTGTGAGTTATTGAATATTTTTTTTTTTTTTTTTTTTTTTTTTGAGACGGAGTCTTGCTCTGTAGCCCGGGCTGGAGTACAGTGGCCGGATCTCAGCTCACTGCAAGCTCTGCCTCCCGGGTTTAGGCCATTCTCCTGCCTCAGCCTCCGGAGTAGCTGGGACTACAGGCGCCCGCCACCTCGCCCGGCTAGTTTTTTGTATTTTTAGTAGAGACGGGGTTTCACGGTGTTAGCCAGGATGGTCTCGATCTCCTGACCTCGTGATCCGCCTGTCTCGGCCTCCCAAAGTGCTGGGATTACAGGCTTGAGCCACCGCGCCCGGCCTGAGTTATTGAATATTTTTAAAGAAATGTTTTAAGGCACATTGAAATTGGGTTTTAATTAATTAATATAGATGTGGGCCATTTAATTCCCCCCAGGAAAGAAATGTAAAGTCGCTATATTGTTCCCTGAAGTTATTAGTCCGCGGTAATATGCAGCAGAAAAGTCCCACAAAATGCTGAACATCATCAGTAAGTACATGTGAAAGTCTTTTTTCCCCCCTTCAGGAATAAAACTCTATTATGCTTGAGCTATTGTAGGAAACCTAAAGATATACACAGTGGAATTCAGAGATCTGTGCAGAGAAGTAACTTGTAACTGGCAAGGGAGTGTATGGTTTTCTATGTGAGGACTGATTATAAAAATAATGAGAGTGTTCAGTCTGAAACTATTGATTTGTGGAGGAGCTAGGATTAAAGATCATCAAGGTTCCATGAGTTATGCTGTTTTCTGGCATGACTGGTTATGGGAATATGCAAGGAATAGACTGTTACCATATATATGATATTGAATTTTTTCAAAGAATTAACATGAAATTATTACATGTTTATTATATGTTACGGCTACTAAAAATACACCAAATATAAAGTGTTTTGAGAGTAAGATGGCATATTGGCATCTTATAATAGGGTCAGCAAACTTTTCTGTCAAGGGCCAGATTGTAAATAGTTTAGGCTTTGTAAGTCACATGGTCTCTGTTGCAACAACTCAGTTCTGCTCTTGTAGTTCCAAAACAGCCATGGATAATATGTAAATGAATGGATACAGCCTTGTTTCAGTAAAACTTTATTTACAAAAACAGGCAGCAGGCCAGTTTTGGCCTGTGGCCTGAAGTTTGTGAACCTCTGTGTTAGTTTGTTTATTTATTTAGAGACGTGGTCTCGCCTTGTCACCTAGGCTGTAGTACACTGGCACAATCATAACTTATTGCAGTCTCAAACTCCTGGGCTCAAGTGATCTTCCTGCCTCAGCCTCTTGAGTAACTGGGAATGCAGGCATGTATTCCCACCATGTTGGCTAATTTTAAAAATTGTTTATATTTTTCTAGAGACAGGGATTTACTATGTTGCCCAGGCTGGTCCCGAACTCCTGGGCTAAAGTGATCCTCCCACCTGTCTCCTGAATCACTGGGATTATAGGTATGACGCACAGCTCTTGGCTGTGTTAGGTGATTATTGGCGTCAGTTTTATCAGTAAGCACAGGTGCCAGTTAATAGAGATTTCTGGTTAATGGGATATGGTGTGTGGCACATAATAGGTGCCTAATGAATATGTGTTGAACAAATGATGAACAGTCTTTACTTAAAGTATCATTGTTATTCCAGTTAGGTATAGTTTGAGCACAGGTTTAAGAATTGTTAAGAGGACTTCATATAATATTTCCCCCAGTGCTACTGTCAAAAGCAGAAAACAGAACTGGCGAATCACAGATATAGGCTGGAGCAGTAATTCAGTTGGTGTGAAATCCATGTGAGAGAGAATGTCAGCAAAAGCACTTAGAAAATATAAAACAGAAAGGAGTCTTGAAATAGGAAAAGAGAAGTCCAAAATTTAGTGTGGGACCCTGTCACTAATAAGTAAGTGGCCGGGCGTGGTGGCTCAGGCCTCTAATTCTAGCACTTTGGGAGGCCAAGACAGGCAGATTACTTGAGGTCATGAGTTCGACACCAGCCTGGCCAACATGGTGAAACCCCGTTTCTACTAAAAATAGAAAAATTAGCCAGGTGTGGTTGTGGGCGCCTGTAATCCCAGCCACTCGAGAGGTGGAGGCAGGGAGAATTGCTTGAACTCAGGAGGTGGAGGTTGCAGTGAGCCGAGATCATGCCATTGCGCTCCAGCCTGGGTGACAGAGCAAGAATCCATCTCAAAAAAAAAAAAAAGTAAGTGACCATGGACTAACATTTTTGGGCCTTATTTGCTTCATGTGTAAAATCAAGACAGTGGCTATTAGAAAGACTCCCCAGATTATCATTTTATTCTTTTTTTCACCAAACATTTATTGGAGACATGTCACATATAAAATGCTTTACTGAATCATCTGGGGTAAACAGGATGACTGAGACTCAGCTCCTGCCCTCCAGGAGCTTATAAACTCCCGTGGGGAAGAGACTCAAAGTAGTAAAGATCAAGTATGCCAGTATGAAATGATTGCTAAATAGGTCACAAAATATTTTGTGGAAAAGGTGGTATTTTTTTATTTTCTGAGTTTTTATCTCACCTGACCAAAAGTCTTTTTTTTTTTTTCCCCCTGTGGTATGCTTCCTTATTTATTTTATTTTATTTTTTATTATACTTTAAGTTCTAGGTACATGTGCACAATGTGCAGGTTTGTTACATATGTATACTTGTGCCATGTTGGTGTGCTGCACCCATCAACTCGTCATTTACATCAGGTATAACTCCCAATGCCGTCCCTCACCCTCCCCCCCATAATAGGCCCCGGTGTGTGATGTTCCCCTTCCAGAGTCCAAGTGATCTCATTGTTCAATTCCCACCTATGAGTGAGAACATGCAGTGTTTGGTTTTCTGTTCTTGCGCTAGTTTGCTGAGAATGATGGTTTCCAGCTGCATCCATGTCCCTACAAAGGACACGAACTCATCCTTTTTTATGGCTGCATAGTATTCCATGGTGTATATGTGCCACATTTTCTTAATCCAGTCCGTCACTGATGGACATTTGGGTTGATTCCAAGTCTTTGCTATTGTGAATAGTGCCGCAATAAACATACGTGTGCGTGTGTCTTTATAGCAGCATGATTTATAATCCTTTGGGTATATACCCAGTAATGGGATGGCTGGATCATATGGTATTTCTAGTTCTAGATCCTTGAGGAATCGCCATACCGTTTTCCACAATGGTTGAACCAGTTTACAATCCCACCCACAGTGTAAAAGTGTTCCTATTTCTCCACATCCTCTCCAGCACCTGTTGTTTCCTGACTTTTTAATGATCGCCATTCTAACTGGTGTGAGATGGGATCTCATTGTGGTTTTGATTTGCATTTCTCTGATGGCCAGTGATGATGAGCATTTGGAAAAGGTGGTATCTGAGTACAATTTTGCTAAGTAGGGTGGAGAGGAAAACAACCTGTGAAAAGGGCCTAAAACCCAGAGAAGAGGGCCGAGGCAGTTTAGGTATGGTGGAAGGAGCCCTGACAAAAGCCGCAAGATCTTTGAGTCAGCCTCCCTATCCTTTGAAGCGGTGGAGTTGTGGACAAATTAGAACCCCTTGACCTGTAAACTGAGATTATTTCATACATTATTTCATACATCATGGGATTAAAAGAACCAAAAGAAATTATGTCTAAAACACTTTCCTCTCACAATTGGAAATCACTATTTTAAATGATGAAAGTAATGCATGTTTCTTGCCAGAGAAAGAAAAGAAAAAGGTAAGAAGATAAAGTGAAAATAGCCATGCTCACTGGCTCCTGCCTGCAATCTCAGCACTTTGGGAGGCCAAGGTGGGGGCATGGCTTGAGACCAGCCTGGGTAGTACAGCAGGACTCTGCCTCTACAAAAAAAATTTAAAAAATAACTGGTGTGGTGGCACATGTCTTTTGTCCCAGCTACTTGGGAGGCTGAGGCAGAAGGTTCATTTGAGCCCAGGAGTCCAAGGTTGTAGTGAGCTGTGATCACACCACTGCACTCCAGCCTGGGTGACAGAGCGGGACCGTGTCCCAAAAGAAAGAAAGAACATGAAAATAATGCATGATCCTACCACTTAGAGGTAAGTGTTCATTTTTTCTTATTTATTTATTTTTTATTTTTTAGAGAGAAAGTTTTGCTGTGTTCCCCAGGCTGGAGCGCGATGATAGTGTAATAACAGCTTACTGCAGCCTCCAATTCCTGGGCTCAAGTGATTTTCCTGCCTTAGCCTCCTGAGTAGCTGGTACTACATGACACCATACTTGGCTATTTTTTGGAAAGATGGGAGTCTCACTATGTTGCCCAGCCTGGTCTCAAACTCCTGTGCTCAAATGAGCCTCTGTTCTTGGCCTCAAAGTGCTAGGGTTATAGGTATGAGCATCTATTAACATACCAGGTCGTGTTCATTTTCTCTATGTGAATATTTTTTTCTGAAAAATAAACTCATGATTTATATTATATTACTCTTTTGCAGTCAGATTTTTTTTAACTTCATGTACCATGGTTCACTTCGTGTAACATGAGTTTTTTTCATGTGAATAGATACGGCTTTATGTTTCTTATTGACTGAATAGTATATATAGCTATACCATAATTATAATGGATTGGTATTATAATGGACAGATTATTATTGTTATACCTCATTTTCCACTTGCCCAGTATTTTCTTTCGTTGGGATAAGTTCCCAGAAGTGGAATTGTTAGGTCTTCTAAATCTTTCTGCATAAGTATTGTCAGTCTTCTAGGAAAATTGTACTATTTTACTATTTTTTTTTTTTTTTTTGAGACAAAGTCTTGCTCTGTCGCCCAGGCTGGAGTGCAGTGGTGCTATCTCAGCTCACTGCAGCCTCCGCCTCCTGGGTTCAAGCAGTTCTCCTGCCTCAGCCTCCCGAGTAGCTGGGACTACCGGCGTGTGCCACCATGCCGGGCTAATATTTCGCATTTTTTAGTAGAGACGGGGTTTCGCCGTGTTAACCAGGATGGTCTCAATCTCCTGACCTTGTGATCCGCCTACCTCGGCCTCCCAAAGTGCTGGGGTTACAGGTATGAGCCACCGTGCCCGCATTTTTACCATCAGTATGTGAGAGTACTTGTTTGTTTAGCACCATTGCCAATACTAAGTATTATTCATTTTAATCTTTGGCTATCTAGTAGGTTAAAAATTTGCATCTTAATATAAAGATGATTTAATTGTAGAATACATACCATATTTGATTAAGAACCATTGCTTTAGTGTGCCTTTGACCTCCTAGGGCATGGGAACTATTAATAGTCATTGTAATCAACCACTGTGGTTAGCATTTACTGATCTCGGTAAATATTTATTGGATTAAACTAAATGTTTTCTTTGTTTTTGTTTTTTTTTTTTTTGAAACGGAGTTTTGCTCTTGTTGCCCAGGCTGGAGTGCAATGGTGCGATCTTGGCCCACTGCAACCTCCGCCTCCCTGGTTCAAGCGATTCTTCTGCCTCAGCCTCCTGAGTAGCTGGAATTACAGGCATGAGCCACCACATCTGGCTAATTTTGTATTTTTAGCAGGCGGGGGTTTCTCCATGTTGGTCAGGCTGGTCTCGAACTCCCGATCTCAGGTGATCTGCCCGCCTCATCCTCCCAAAGTGCTGGGATTACGGGCGTGAGCCACTGTGCCCAGCCAACTAAATGTTATTTTTAATTCATATCTAGACAGCCTGTGGGAGTAAGGAAAATGATTAAGGATAAGTTCTATTTTTTTTAATGTAATGTAAATTGCTGAATGATCAAAGGTGGAGCTTTGGCCAGCTGCAGGGATAGGAACTATCATGTATTGCGTCTGTGACTTGTGTTGAGTGTTCTGCTAGGTGCCGTATTATGTAGCATGTTTACTGTTTTACAGGAAAGGGTTTTAAGCCCCAGGTTACACAACTGAACTGGAATTCATTTTATTTATTTTTTGAGATGGAGTCTTACTCTGTTGCTCAGGCTGGAGTGCAGTGGCACGATCTCGGCTCACTGCAACCCCTGTCTCCCTGGTTCAAGCATTCTCCTGCCTCAGCCTCCGGAGCAGCTGGGACTACAGGCATGCCACCACACTTGGCTAATTTTTGTATTTTTAGTGGAGATGGGGTTTCACATTGTTGGCCAGGCTGGTCTTGAACTCCTGACCTCAGTTGATCCACCTGCCTCGGCCTCTGTAAGTGCTGGGATTATAGGTGTAAGCCACCACTCCTCGCCTTGAGCTGGAATTCAAAATTGGGTTTGTCTTTTTGCTCTACAGGCACTCCTTGACATGTTGGAGGGATGTAGTCATAAATAGGCATGCATAAATGTTTATTTACAGTCACTTTGTCTGTGTCCTGCATTTGGTTAATAGTCTCTCCCTACTCTTAGCTACCAATGTGAGGGAGGATGATGCCCTCTAGGAGATGGGGAGCACACCAAAAGTCCCTCACCTTACCTGGGTCCTCCAGATAACCTGTGGAAGGCCATGCAGAAGATGTATGCCACAAGTAGTTCAGTGAAGACCCCTCATGACTCTTCTCACCAGAGCTTTCAGATAAAATAGGATAATTTATGTCATATAAGGCCAAATCAAAAATGTCAGCTTTACAATGTTGATATCTCAATTGGATAAGGAAGGGATATAGCAGATTAGAATTCCCTGTCTCCTGATGATCATGATGCTGGGGACCATGTCAAACAGTGGCATGCATACTTGGGAAGTGTTCAAGATAGCTATTATCATTAATGTATTATGTGTTCTTAATTGTTTTGCTTTGACTACTCATTTTTCACAATTCCTGTTTTTATTGTTTTATATATATTGTTATATATTTTATTGTTATATTGTTATTTTTTATTGTTTTATAGATATATGTTTTTATTGTATCTTATATTGCTGATATAAGATACAAAGGAGTTGGGCCGGGCATGGTGGCACATGCCTATAATCTCAGCATTTTGGGAGGCCAGGGTGGACAGATCACTTGAACTCAGGACTTTGAGACCAGCCTGGGCAGCATGGTGAAATCCTGCTCTACAAAAAAATACAAAAATCAACCAGGCATGGTGGATGCACCTGTAGTCTCAGCTACTCAGGAGGCTGAGGTGGGAGGATCACCTGAGCCTAGGAGATCGAGGCTGCAGTGAACTGAGATCTTGCCACTGCACTCCAGCCTGGGCAACAGAGTTGCCCTGTCTGTCTCACACACGCGCGCACACACACACACACACACAGAAACTATATATATACACACACACACAAACACATGTATATACACGTATATATACACACACATGTATACACACATATATACACACATACACATATATAATACGCATATATATACATATATATTAATTTTATTTCTAGCATATTACTGATCAAGAAGTAATGGATGAATCTGGGCACAGTACCTGTAGTGCAAGTTACTCGGGAAATTCAGGTGGGAGGATTGTTGAAGCCTAGAAGCTCAAGACTAGCCTGGGCAACACAGCGCGACCCTGTCTTTAAAAAAAAGAAGTAGTAATGGATGATAATAGTAAAGCATTTTAAATCCATCACTATAGAGATGGTCTGATCTTACTCTCCTCCATTTAGAAGTTGGGGAACAAATGGAATTATCTGACCAGGTTTGCACAATCAATAATGACAGTGTTGCAGTTAGAAGTCACATTTCTAAGTCTTCACAGTTCTAATCTGTTAATTGTTATTATTTTTTGAGACGGAGTTGCGCTCTTGTTGCCCAGGCTCGAGTGCAGTGGCACGATCTTGGCTCGTCGCAGCCTCTGCCTCCACAATCTCGGCTCACTGCAGCCTCTGCCTCCTGGGTTCAAGCGATTCTCCTGCCTCAGCCCTCCTAAGTAGCTGGGATTACAGGCATGCACCACCACGCCCGGCTAATTTTGTATTTTTAGTAGAGACAGGGTTTCTCCATGTTGGTCAGGCTGGACTCAAACTCCCAACCTCAGGTGATCAGCCCACCTAGGCCTCCCAAAGTGCTGGGATTACAGGCGTGAGCCACCGTACCCAGCCCCCTGTTAATTGTTATTATAAAGTTGATGGAGATTAAGTTCTATTGTTGAGTTAGAGATCTGTCAGGGGGATAAAACAGTATAACCCTGTACTGTTTTGGTGACCATGTATGGAATTTGAGGAGTTTTTTTTTTTGTTTTTTACATTTTTAAAGAGATGGAGGAATAAAACAAAAATGTGTAACAGAGACCTATGTGGCCTGAGAAGCTTAAAATATTTGCTGTCTAGTGCTTTACAGAAAACGTTTTCTAGCACCTGCATGTAGACATGAAAATAGCTTTATTATAATAGTATTGCTTTTATGAAATTTTTGTTGTTGTTGTTTGAGACAGAGTCTTGGCTCTGTTGCCCAGGCTGGAGAGCAGTGGTGCAATCACAGCTCACTACAGCCTCAGCCTCCTGGGGTCAGGTGATCCTCCCACCTCAGCCTCCCGAGTAACTGGGGCTATAGGTGTGTGCCACCATGCCCACCTAATCTTTGTATTTTTTTGTAGAGATGGGGTTTTGCCATGTTGCTCAGGCTGTAATGAAATGATTTGTTTTTTTAAATATGCCCTCTTTAGGAAAATCTAGTATATAAACTTGCAAATTTAGATAAAATCTTCAGAAAGTAATTTTAGCATCATCACCTAAAGGGTTTTTTATGGAAGGGCTTTCATCCAGTCTTTGAACAGGAACTCTACTTGTGTAATTGTATGTTTACACATCATTAACTATTTGGCTGGCAGTCTTACAACTGATGTGTCTGTTTCACTGCCAGCTGAAGGCCAAGGAACTGAAGATAAGTAGCTGGATTATTTCAAGCATTGTTTGAAACCCCTTTTCTATACTTGCCACTTTAAAGGTGTAGAATAATGGTGTAGAATAAGGTAAATTTTTTTTTGTTTTATTTTACTGGAGCTATTAGGTGTGTTGTTTTCTCCAAACAATAACTTATAATTTGGTGACTTAATTTTTTAAATTGCTTGTCATTAAGCATTTTTAAATTTTTATTATTTATTTTATTTTTATTTCTTTTTTTGAGACAGAGTCTTGCTCTCATTGCCCAGGCTGGAGTGCAGTGGCACAATCTCGACTCACTGCAACCTCCGCCTCCCGATTCAAGCGATTCTCCTGCCTCAGCCTCCCAGGTAGCTGGGATTACAAAGTGCCCACTACCATGCCCAGCTAATGTTTTTTTTTTTTTGTATTTTTTTTTTTTTGAGACGGAGTCTTGCTCTGTTGCCCAGGCTGGAGTGCAGTGGCCGGATCTCAGCTCACTGCAAGCTCTGCCTCCTGGGTTTATGCCATTCTCCTGCCTCAGCCTCCTGAGTAGCTAGGACTACAGGCGCCCGCCACCTCAGCCGGCTAGTTTTTTTTGTATTTTTTTAGTAGAGACAGGGTTTCACGGGGTTAGCCAGGATGGTCGCGATCTCCTGACTTCGTGATCCGCCCGTCTCGGCCTCCCAAAGTGCTGAGATTACAGGCTTGAGCCACCGCGCCCGGCCTTTTTTTTGTATTTTTAATAGAGCTAGGGTTTTGCCATGTTGGCCAGGCTGGTCTCAAACTTCTGACCTCAGGTGATCCACCCGCCTCGGCCTCCCAGAGTGTTAGAATTACAGGCCTAAGCCACCGTGCCCAGCCAAGCATGATTTTTAAACATATCAATGTCAAAGGGCAGGCATCCTGAACTTTAGAATGTTTTATCCTTCTAATTGTATAGGTGAATAAAGAGAAGAGGGTTCATGATGGAGTTTTTAGTATCTTCAAACATTGTGCAGCTTGGTTGTGGCAAGGCAGCTAAGGACTAACCCTCGGTCCAATGGCTAGAAAAAGTTTTCCTAAGTTAGTGAAGGAGGAATGTATTATGAGCTTACACTATTAGTTGATCTGTTATTGATGAGAGGTGGCCATTTGAGTTTTATATATATGACTAATGAATGTGATAAATGGCCAGGAAAAGCATATTTATGAAGTATATTATGAAAATAGAGACTGTGGTTGGAATCAAGAAATAGGAAAGTTTGGGCCAGATGCCCTGGCTCATGACTGTAATCATAACATTTTGGGAGATTGAAGTGGGAGGATTGCTTGAGTTCAAGACCAGCCTGGTTAACATAGGGAGACCGCATCTCTACAAAAAATTAAAAAATTAGCCAGGCATGGTGGCACACCCCTGTAGTCCTGATTACTCAAGCTGAGGTGGGGTGATTGCTTGAGCCCGGGAGGTTGAGGCTGCAGTGAGCCATAATTGCACACTGTACCCCAGCTTGGGTGACATAATGAGACCCTGTCTCAAAACAAAGAAACAAGAAACCCACAAAGCAACAAAAAGAATATGAAGGTTGGTGAAAAGGCTATACATAAGATGTAGTTTCTGTTTTTGGTGAGCAAGCAATCTCCTTAAAAGCAAAGACTTTATATCTTGCTGACTGTTACTCGTTGAATGAGGGGCAGACCTGACACACTTATAGACTGCTGGAGGAAACACATGTATAAGATGACCCTCTGCAGTACAGTGTGCTAGAAGTCTGCAGTGGGCTATTCAGAGCACAGAGAGGGCACTTAACCAAACACGTGGAGTCAAAGAAAGCTTCCTCGAGACCAGAAGAAGATAGCGTTCTCCCAGGTGAGGGGAAGGGAAGAGTATTCCAAGAGGAGTGATGGCATATGTGAAGGTGTAGAGTTGGGAGAGAATGAGGCCTCTGACTAGAAGTTCCTGAAAGAAATTGTGTGTCTAGAGCCTAGCATGTTGGTAGGGGACACAGTGAGCAATGAGCAGGAAAGATAAGGGAGCTTTTTGTAAGAATGTTGACCTTTACATTTTGCCCTTTACCTGTAAGAACAGTAGGAAGACCTGACAGGTTTTTTTCTCACATCTTATGAAAATTCCAAACATACAGAAAAGTTGAAGGGATTTTACAGTTAATACTCATATATCTCAACCTAGATTCTACCATTAACATTTAATTACATTTGCTTTATCTCATGTGTCCTGTTCTATTACCCATTTTTTAAAAATGCATTTCGAAGTAAGTTGCAGATATCAGTGCACTTTCCTCTAAATACTTCAGCATATGTATCGTCAACTAGAATGCCCTGATGAAGGGTCTTAAGAGGGAGAGTGGCATGATGAGATTGGTTCAGGAAGATCACTCAGCTGCAGGATGGGAATGGATTGGGGGGTGGTATATACTTACTGAATGCTCACTTTTAAGTGGTGTGTTAATAGAATGAGGAGAAGAGAACTGGGAGGAGGCCGTGTGTTAAGCTTTGTGCCTAAAGACATAAAAAGAGAAAAACAGTTTAACAAACAATATAATTGGAAGATGTGTATAACCCTAGAACAAGACTGCATCTTTGCAGATACCTCAGATCAGATTCCTGGAAAATAGGAGATAAAAAATGGGATTTTGTTTACAGAATCTTTGTCTTCTTTAGCTTTTTAGACCTTTTATAAAACAGATCTGTTTTCAAATGTTGCATTTGCCATCAAGACAAATTATGTCAGACTGCATTTAGGTGTAAAGAAAGTGAAAGCTACATAATCCCCTGAGGGGTCTTAAGAGGATTTTGAATTGAAGCTTAAGATGTATGAAAAGAAGAAGTGGCCTTAAAATGTTTATAAAACATGAATGTTCAATTTTCAATTACCAGGACCTGATGAGATGGCTCATGCCATAATCCCAGCACTTTGGGAGGCTGAGGTGGGCGGATCACTTGAGGCCAGGAGTTCGAGACCGCCTGGGCAACATGGTGAAACCCCGTCTCTACTACAACCACAAAAAGTAGCCAGGCATGGTGGCGTGCACCTGTAGTCCCAGCTGCTTGAGAGTCTGAGGCAGGAGAGTCGCTTTAACCCGGGAGGCGGAGGTTGCAGTGAGCCAAGATTGCACCATTGCACTTCATCCTGGGTGACAAAGTGAGACTCAAAAAAAAAAAAAAAAAAAATCAAAAATTTCAATTACCAGATGTTATTAAAGTTGATAAGTGAGAGAGGAGGAAGAGTGGTTGATAGAAATTTTGCTCCCAGAAAGATTTTGTTTCAATAAATAAAATGCTTCCTGAAACATTTTAAGAACCTTCTTCCTGCCAAAGCACTGTGTGAGGTGGTCAGAATATTCTTGGAAATAAGTTTTTGTTTTTTCCTTATTCTGTTTACCCTAAGAGCTAAAGGGAGTTGTACCCTTGCAGAGGTTGACCTGAATTCTCTTCGGAGGCATGGAATATTCTATGCTACCACCAATCTTTGTGACTATAGCCTTGGCCTCAGTTTCCCCATTTGTAAGAAGCGGGAATTTATTACAGTTCCTTGTAGCCCCAAAATGCTGTGTTTATGAAATGTTATTGATTCTCAATGTGACCATTTCTAATTTGTTACAAGAAGTGAGAAATTTTGAAATCACAGGGTGGGGAAATAATCTGAAACTACCATGTTTAACATACTACGTTTATTTGACCATATGCTCTTTCCTTTTTCAAATTTTATGTTGTAAAGTTTACTTAAAACACATTACAAAGTACTGAATGTTAAGAGGAGTAGCTGTCATTTAAAATTCTAGCAGAGAAAAAACTATCAGCATAGTAAAACAAACTTCTGGTACTTCAAGTTAGATTCAGAAGACTAGGAACATATCCACCTGTCACTCAGAGGAAGTCCACAGAGAAGAATGCATTAATTCATTTTTCTTTCTCTTCTGAAAATAGCAGTGACTCTTGGAAGTGGAGATAACTGTTTTCTTCAGTGAGTCATGATACAAAATATAAAAACAGTCTTTGTTGTCGTCGTTGTTGTTGTTACATAGATTAGAGATTTCTGTGTTGCCCAGGCTGGCCTCAAATGCCTAGCCTTGCCCTCTTATGCACCAGGACAATAGCCCTGAGCCACCACGGCTGCCAAACAGTCTTGCTTTAATGGTCTCTAAAGACATCAGCACTGTTGAGTATTAGGAAGAGTGTGCCTTGGCATTAAATTCCTATGAATTTAGACCTAGCTCTGTCATTTCCTACCTGTGTGAACTTGGATAAGGTACTTAACTGAGCCTCAGTATCCTACCTGCCAGATGGGAGATAATCACACCCCTCAGAGTTGTTGTGTTAGTTATTGTTGGCAGGATACTCTTGCAGATAGGCACTCTGTAAGTGTTCACTGCTGTATGCTGCTTGCTGCTTCTGTAGAGAGGGAAGTGGGAACACTAGTGGCTCCATTTGACTAAGGTATGGGCAAAGGGACATAATTCTAGTCTTTAATTTTTATTGTATGGAAACATGTTGACTTCATCCTTTTTCTGTCCTAGTTTTTCAGGCCTTTGCATTTCAAACTCGTTAATATATAATATAGTTTTAAAATAATCTCAAAGTAGGTAAGGGGACAAAATTTGTATCCTGCATTCAAGGATTTGTGAAACAGATCAATTTTTGGCTGCAACTGAATTGATAGCACTTTTTTATGGTTTGGTTTTGGTTTTTTGTTTTTGTTTTTGATATAAGTGTCTCACTCTGCTTCCCAGGCTGGAGTGTAGTGGCATGATCACAGCTTACTGCAGCTTTGATTCTCCCATGCCTGAGCTATCCTCCCACCTCAGCCTCCTGAGTAGCTGGGACCACAGGTGTGCACCACCACACCTGGCCAATTTTTCTTTTTTTTTTTTTTTTGTAGATAGAGGATCTCCCTATCTTGACTAGACGGGCCCTGAGCTGCTGGGTTCAAGTGATCCTCTTGCCTTGGCCTTCCAAAATGCTGAGGTCCATGCCCAGCCAATAGCACTTTTTGTTGTTTGAGACAAGATGTGTCAGTGGCTGCTCTGTAGGAGGCTTAGAAGTATACATTTTAGGCTGGGTGCTGTGGCTTATGCCTGTAATCCCAGTATGTCTGGAATTGGTGGGTTCTTGGTCTCGCTGACTTCAAGAATGAAGCCGCGGACCCTCGCGGTGAGTGTTACAGTTCTTAAAGATGGTGTGTCCGGAGTTTGTTCCTTCAGACGGTCAGATGTGTCTGGAGCTTCTTCCTTCTAGTGGGTTCGTGGTCTCGCCGACAGGGGTGAAGCTGCAGACCTTTGCAGTGAGTGTTACAGCTCTTAAAGGCGGTGTGTCTGGAGTTGTTCGTTCTTCCCGGTGGGTTTGTGGTCTCGCTGGCTTCAGGAGTGAAGCTGCAGATCTTCCTGGTGAGTGTTACGGCTCATAAAGGCGGTGTGGACCCAAAGAGTGAGCAGCAGCAAGATTTATTGCAAAGAGCGAAAGAACGAAGCTTCCACAGTGTGGAAGGGGTTCTGAGCGGGTTGCCACCGCTGTCTGGGGCATCCTGCTTTTATTCCCTTATCCGACCCCACCGATATCCTGCTGATTGGTCCATTTTACAGAGAGCTGATTGGTCTATTTTACAGAGAGCTGGTTAGTCTATTTTACAGAGAGCTGATTGGTCCATTTTGACAGAGTGCTGATTGGTGTGTTTACAATCCCTGAGCTAGACACAGAGTACTGATTGGTGCATTTACAATCCTCTAGCTAGACATAAAAGTTCTCCAAGTCCCCACTAGGTTAGCTAGATACAAAGTACTGATTGGTGTATTTACAAACCCTGAGCTAGACGCAGAGTGTTGATTGGTGCGTTTACAATCCTTTAGCTAGACACAGAGTGGTAGACAGAAAAGTTCTCCAAGTCCCCACTAGATTAGCTAGATACAGAGTGCTGATTGGTGTATTTACAAACCCTGAGCTAGACACAGAGTGCTGATTGGTGTGTTTACAATCCTTTAGCTGGACATAAAAGTTCTCCAAGTCCCCACCAGGTTAGCTAGATACAGAGTACTGATTGGTGCATTTACAGTCCGTTAGCTAGACATAAAGGTTCTCCAAGTTCCCCACTAGACTCAGGAGCTCAGCTGGCTTCACCCAGTGTCTCCCCCACCAGGGCTGCAGGCCAAGCTGCAAGCCCATCATGTGCCATGTGCCTGCACTCCTCAGCCCCTGGGCGGTTGATGGGACTGAGCTCTGCGGAGGAGGTGGAGGCGCTTCTCAGGGAGGCTCGGACTGCAAGGGAGCCCACCGTGTGGGGGCGGTTGGGGCATGGTGGGCTTTAGGTCCCGAACCCTGCCCCGCAGGGAGGCAGCAGAGGCCCGGCGAGAACTCGAGCACAGCGCTGGCAGGTGAGCACTGCTGGGGGATCTGGTGCACCCACCACAACTGGGCCCTGGTGCTAAGCCCCTCACTGTCCTGGGCTGGTGGTGCCGGCTGGCCGCACCGAGTGTGGGGCCCGGAGCCCGCACCTGCGGGAACTCGTGGTGGCCTGTGAGCTCCGCCTACAGCCCCGGTTCCGCCGGCTTCTCTCCCTCCACACCTCCCCACAAGCAGAGAGAGCTGGCTCCAGCCTCGGCCAGCCCAGAGAGGGGCTCCCACAGTGCAGTGGTGGGCTGAAGGGCTCCTCAGGCGCCGCCAGAGTGGACGCCGATGCTGAAGAGGTGCTGAAGAGTGAGGGCTGCGAGCACATTGTCACCTCTCACCAGCACTTTGAGAAGCTGAGGCAGGCAGATCACGAGATCAAGAGATCCTGGCCAACGTGGTGAAACCCGGTCTCTACTAAAAATACAAAAACTAGCTGGGCATGGTGGGTGTGCCTGTAGTCCCAGCTACTCAGGAGGCTGAGGCAGGAGAATTACTTGAATCTGGGAGGCGGAGGTTGCAGTGAGCCAAGATTGCGCCCCTGTACTCCAGCCTGGCAAGAGAGGGAGACTCCATCTCAACAACAACAACAACAAAGTATACATTTTGCTGTGAAAGGAGCAGAGTTTATAGGCACGTTTGTCACATGTACTTTTTAGGTACTAGGGATGCAGCAGTGAACAAAATAGAAACGCCTGTTTTTCTGGGGCTTGCTTTTGAGGTTGGGGGAGACTAAGTAAAATACATAGTAACAGTATGTTCAGTGGAAAAAAATAAAACAAGAAATAAAGAATGTTGGGAGGTTGTAATTGTAAATGAGATGGGGGAAGAAAAGGTGGAGGTCTCAGTGACTCATGCTTGTAATCCCAGTGCTTGGGAGGCTAAGCGGGAGGAATGCTTGAGGCCAGGAGTTTGAGACCAGCCTGGGCAACGTAGCGAGACCCTGTTTTAAAAATGAATGAATGAATGAAGAAAGGTAACAGAGTGAGGCCTGTCTCTAAAATGAATGAATGAATGAATAGTAAATGGTTGTTTGTAAGAAGGAATGAATGAATGGAGGTGGTCAGGGAGGCCTACCTGAGGAGGTGATATTTGAGGGAAGGCAAAAAGGAGTTTAGGCAGCATGCAGATATCTGAAGGAACTTTGTTCTAAGTGGAGGGAATAGTGGATATAAAGGCTTTGAGGTTGGACTCTTATATTAATTATGTAAGTCAATGTTTTGGGGGAAGTGGCAAGATGATGATAATGCTTTGTGCATATTGAAATGTGAGGTATTCATGGGACATCCAGTAGTAATGACTAGTAAGCAGTTCAGGAGAAGCTGATCCTTGAAGGAAGTCTGTGGGGTCACCAGATTTTAGGTGGAATTGAAGTCAGGGATTTGCAGAGCCTCTGGGAATTACATATACAGTGAGAAGAGCAGAGGACTGAGGAACGAACCCTAGGTAACAAATGTTGGGTAGGGATAGAAGAGCAGTCTGCAAAAAGACTTAGGACCAAACACTTCAGAGGCAGCTGGAAAAGAGGATGGTGTTTCTGAAGTTATAGCCAGGCAGTCTTCTCTGACTTCTGTGTCTGCCTTTTCTCTGCCAACTCCCAACCAAAACAGCCTTTGAGTATAGTTGTCTCTGCCTCCATACCTTAGATCAGAACTACCTCATTTTTTGCTAGGACTCCATTAATAGTCTGTTGTCTAGTCTCTTTACTCCTTAACTTATTCTTGTCAGTCATTCTTCCACACTTTTCCATAGTAGTCTTTCTAAAGTACCTAAACTGTGCCAGTGGTTCCTCATTTTCAGAATAGTTTGACCTTGTCAGCCTGGTATAAGATGCCCTTCATGATCTGGCCTCTGTTTGTTTTCACCTTTTGTTTCCTTTCCCCTTCACATCCTAAATTTCATGCATTCAAATTATTTGTCCTTCCTAGAAGGACACTTCTTTGCTTCTGGGTCTCTGTACGTGGTTTTCTCCTGTGTTCTTACTTCCTGGAATGACAAACTCTCCATGGTTCATTAACCATACAAGATTTGGCTTAATTGTTACCTTTTCTGCAAAGACTTCTGACTTCCAAGCAAAACCAGGCTCTTCCCTCTGGGCTGACTTCCTGATTTGTTGCATATCTCTGGTGTAGTCCTAATGACAGTATCTTGAAACTGTTTCCTATTTGTTATCCCCTTCCAATTTATGAGCTCTTAGAGGACAACAAGGTTGATATAAGGATCTTCACATTCTTAGTGTATGGCTTAGTGTAATAAATGTCTAATGCAGTGGTTTTCTTTTTTTTTGTTTAATTTGCTGTTAATTTTTTTTTTTTTTTGGAATTTAAAAACAGATAGAGATGGGATCTCACTTGATCGCCCAGGCTGGTCTTGAACTCCTGGGCTCAAGTGATCTTCCTGCCTCGGCTCCCAAAGTGCTGGGTTTGCAGGCATGAGCCACCACATCCAGCCATGGAGTGGTTTTCAGTGTGGCCTCTGTACCAGTGGCATCAGCATCTCTGGAAACTTGTTAGAAATGCAGATTCTTAGGCCCCACTCAGTATTTACTGGATTAGAAACTAAGGGGGTGGGCCCCAGTAATCTGTGTTTTAACAAACTTCTCAGGTGATTCTGATACCTTATAACAAATCCTGCAGGTAATTCTGATAGTTCTAATAGTTAGAAAATTATTAAATCGTCCAGTGAAATGAATGATTGACAACATTCACAGAGAGGAATAAACTCTGATCTCATGATAAGTGAAGGAGAACCCTTCCACTTGTGTTCAGTCTTTAGAAAAAGGAAACAGCCATGCCTTAGTGATGGCTGCAAGAGCTTAAAATAGTGAGCATATATAGTTACATTGACAGTTTTGTTTGTTCGTTTGTTTTGAGATGGAGTTTCGCTTTTGTTGCCCAGGCTGGGGTGCAATGGTGCTATCTCAGCTCACTGCAACCTCCGCCTCCCTGGTTCAAGCGATTCTCCTGCCTCAGTCTCCCGAATAGCTGGGATTACAGTCATGCACCACCATACCTGGCTAATTTTGTATTTTTAGTAGAAACGGGGTTTCTCCATCTTGGTCAGGCTGGTCTCAAACTCCTGACCTCAGGTGATCCACCCGCCTCGGCCTCCCAAAGTGCTGGGATTACAGGCGTGAGCCACCGTGCCTGGCCAACCGTATTTTGGCTCAAAATCTGTTCTGAATCTACTGACTTAAACCTTTACAGATCAAAAGGAAGACACAAGCTTGTTATTGAAAAATTACCCATAATATCACCATCAGAGATAACCAAATTATCAATAATTATTTCTAGGTAATATGGTTTCTATTATTTTGCTTAGATTTGTGAGATTTTCTGCAGTATGTATTTTTTATTTGGAAACCTTTAAGTAATTTCAAATGTTAATATTTTAAGAAATAAGTTGAAATAAACTCATCTGAAGTTTTTACCCTTATGAAGATATCTTTTCACTTTTTTAAAACTGACAAAAATTGTGTTTATTGTGTACAATATGTTTTGAAATGTGTGTACATTGTGGAATGGCTCAATCAAACTAGTGTCTTTTCATTTTCTAACATTTAAAGTGAGAATTAAAGAAATAAGATAGATCCTGGGTCATATTATATGTAGTTTTACTTAACTGATTACTGCTTATTTTATGGATCTGTGTATGCTTTACAAAATACTTACTGAACATTGTGTTGTTCAATAAGCTTCTGTTATAAGGCTGGGCACTAGGTTTTTACTTACAGTGCAAAACATTGTTTTTGTGGGATAATCCAAATTAAGTTGATATCATGTTAACTTAGAGGATTTCTTTCAGGAAAGTAGCCTGTCATAAGAGTAAAAACTTTAAGAAATCTTGATTCTTTTCCTAGTTCTAGAACAGATTCAGGCTCCTTTTGAAAGAAGATCTTCATAGATCTTTTCACATGGTGATTTAAATTAGTTTTATTATATAAAGTCTAATGCTTGTGTCTACTGAGGCAACTAGATATACTTTTTTTTTTTGGCTTATGGTTCCCAAATAACTCCAAACCCCAAAATTATAAATTAAATGTACTTATAAATTAAATGCCATAGAAACTCTACTAATTTATATAAGTACTTATAAAATTAAATGCCATAGAAACTGTAGAACTTGATAAAATTCAAATTAGCAACATTAATATAACAACTGATGTTTTGCTGAAATTAAATGCCAGTGTTGGGTTTAGTAATAGAAAGAAATATTTTTATATTTTATTTTTTACTGGTTATTATTTTCATTTTAAGCATTTTAGACATGATCATTATGGGAATCATTGTCATCATAGATATTACTGTTTTTAAACCTAATCTGTTTTGTTGATTGGCCAGTTTAATGGCACATTGTAAAGATAGTACTGAAAAATACTAATTTAATGTCAAATTCTTTTTTTAAATTAGGTTAAATTGTATGTATTTACAGGACATGAAGTTTTGGAATATATATGTGTGTTATGGAATGGCTTAATCAAGCTAATTAATATATATATTACCTCACATAGTTGTCATTGTTGTGAGAACACTTAAAATCTAATCTCTTGGCATTTTTCAGTACAGTATATTGCTAATAACTATAGTCACCATGTTGTACAATAGGTCTCTTGAAGGTATTCCTCCTGTCTAACTGAAATTTTGTAACCTTTGACCAACATCTTATCTCCCCAACTCCCTCCTCCACCATGGCCCCAGTCCCTGGTAACTACCATTGTGTTCTCAGCTTCTGTAAGATCAACTTTTTAAGGTTGCACGTATGAGTGAAATAATGGAGTATTTGCTTTTCGGTGCCTGGCTTGTTTCATTTAACACAGCAGTCCCCAGTCTTTTTGGCACCAGAGACTGACTTCATAGAAGACAGTTTTTCCATGGACTGGGTGGTGATGTTTCAGGATGAAACTCTTTCACCTCAGATCATCAGGCATTAGTTAGATTCTCCTAAGAAGCATGCAGCCTTGATCCCCAGGTGTGCGCAGTTCACATTAGGGTTTGGGCTCCTATGGGAATCTAATGCCAGCACTGCTGATCTGACAGGAGGCGGAGCTCAGCAGTAATGCTGTTGGCTCACCTCCTGCCATGTGGCCTGGTTCCTAACAGGCCACAGACTGGTACCTGTCCACAGCCCAGGGGGTTGGGGCCCCCTGATTTAACATAATGAAGAACCTTCCAGGTTCATTCATATTGTTGCATATCATGGAAATTCTTTCCTCCTTTGAGGCTAAATAGTATTGCATTTTGGGTATGTGTGTATATAATATATATGTGTGTATATATTATATGTACATATACACACATACACATACCAGATTTTCCATATCTATTCATTTGTTGATGGAGTTGATGGACAATTAGGTTGATACCATATCTTGGCTATTGTGAATAATGCTGCAGTGAACATTGGGAGTACAGATATTCTCTTTAATATATTTACTTCCTTTGGATTTCTTACTGTCACCTTTTTTATTGCCTATGTAAAGGTACAGTTATTACTATGAAGTATTAGAAAATGCTTCATAAAAAGAACCAGTCTGCCCAGTGCAATTGAATATGGAATTGACTGCTCTGGGATACTTTGAATTTGGCGTGCCTGTGTGTTGACTCTCTTTTCTGTTCTGTCTGCTTCACTTGGCTTCCCCTTGGCCCCAGCAGGATTATAAACACCATTGCAGAGGTGGGCACTGCAATCTTGTGGCAGCATTCAGATACAAAGACCTAAGACGTATTTTTTTTTAGCTTAACATGAAAATGAAGACAATTTTTAAATTCAGAGAACTCATAAATCTGCAGGCATAAGTCCTTAGATCCAAGCAACTCCAGTTTTATATCTATAAATACTATTACTATGATTCTAACAAGTCCATGAACAGTAACATATAAGTAGCATTTAAATACTCACAATATAAAAAAGCACTCACCAAAACATTGAACAGCTAGCCTAGTTTTGTTTTGTTTTGAGACGGAGCCTCGCTCTGTCGCCCAGGCTGGAGTGCAGTGGCGCGATCTTGGCTCACTGCAACCTCCACCTCCTGGATTCAAGCAATTCTCCTGCCTCAGCCTCCTGAGTGGCTGGGATTACAGGTGCACGCCACTGTGCCCGGCTAATTTTTTGTATTTTTAGTAGAGATGGGGTTTCATCATGCTGCAAGGCTGGTCTCGAACTCCTGACCTCGTGATCCACCTGCCTTGGCCTCCCAAAGTGCTAGGATTACAGGCGTGAGCCACCGCGCCTGGCCTAGTTAGCCTAGTTTTAAACCTTTTTTAAAAAATACTTGTGTCAAGTTTAAATCACGTGATTTTCTGCCATTAACACTTTTAAGTCTATTTTTAATTTTTGTCTGTTGTACATTCCCCCTACACTTTTTCTTGCCCAGTTTTTTATCCCCATTTTCTCCCCATCTCTCCTGCTATGTATTTATTATGGCTTCATGGTTCTGGTAAGGGTCACAGTTCCCTGTCCTGATGTACAGGGAACTGATTGATGCACCGTCCATCCCCCTTCATTGGCCCTTAGGTGGACATATAACTCAAACTGGGCCAATTAAGAGTCTTTAACTGAGGTTCTTCAGACTGAAAGCCAAGAGTAAGAGTCTTTTGTTCCTTGTGGATTAAACTGGGATGACATGAGAGTGGAAATTCCTGAAACCTAAGGTGTTTCACTTTACCTTCTCATCTCCTGAAAATTATCCATAGAGGAAGTCATTTGCAATAGGATAGGACAAGATTTAACAAGACCGGGAGAGAGAATCCTGGTCGTGATGGAGTCTGCATCTTTATCTCTTTTTTTTTTTCTTCAGACAGAGCCTCACTTTGTTGCCCAGCCTGGAGTACAGTGGCACAATCTTGGCTCACTGCAACCTCTGCCTCCCAGGTTTAAGCAATTCTTCTGCCTCAGCCTCCTGAGCAGCTGGAATTACAGGCGTGTGCCACCATGCCTAATTAATTTTTCTACTTTTAGTAGAGATGGGATTTTACCATGTTGGCCAGGCTGTTCTCGAACTCCTGACCTCAGGTGATCCGCCTGCCTCAGCCTCCCAAAGTGCTGGGATTATAGGTGTGAGCCACCGCACCCAGCCAAGTCTGCATCTTTGATACTGTAGCTGCTCCATTATATTTCATCAAATTGTCTTTTTGGTTGAAGCTAGCTCCAGTTGGGTCTTTCACTTGATACTAGAAAGCATCCTTAAATAATCTGTGTTGTAATTTATAAGATGTATCCTTTTTTTTTATATCTAGGTGAAGATGGAGCTGGAAAAACAAGCTTAATAAGAAAAATTCAGGGAATAGAGGAGTATAAGAAAGGAAGAGGACTGGAATATTTGTACTTAAATGTGCATGATGAAGACAGGGATGGTGAGTGTCATTTGTAACATAAATTTCTGAAGTCTGTTGTGAGGTGCACTGCCATTCACATTAGTCTTTGACTTTTTTTTGGGGGGGGGTAATTTTTTACTAGAAGTTCTGTGATGTCATGCTGGTCAAGAAATAGCTATGTTTAGGCATACTTTTATTAATTTGGGATTGGGATTCGTATATGATACTTTTAAGCATCTTAAGCTATCCTGGTGTGCAGATATTTCTTTCCGGCCATACTTGAAGAATCTCAATTTTTCAGCTCATCTTCCCTCAGATAGTGATTGTTTTGTTGACTCCCATTTCACCTTCTAATTTTCTGATAAAAATATTATCTACTTAGCTTTTATCTGTCAGCTATTTTTTCTTCTGTAGATCACTTGCCTTCTCATTTTTGTATATAATATCTTGGTATGCATATCTCTATCTGCTGATGGTAAAAACAAACAAGTTATGCATCCTCTGGTTTTAGATTAAGAAATATGAAGTAGAGGATGCTACAGTGAAGTCATTTTAGGCCTTTAGATAAATTAGAAGATGGCCTAAATAGTTGAACTTTACTGGCAGTTAAGTCATTTTAGGCCTTTAAATAAATTGGTAGATGGCCTACATTGTTGAATTTTGTCAAAGCCAATAGCACATCTCCTGTGGAGATGCACTAAAATACCAAGTGGTACTGTTAGTTGGATGATGAAATTACTTAATCTCGTTGCCTTGGTTACTTTGTTTTGTCTGTTGTAGATCAAACAAGATGTAATGTATGGATCTTAGATGGAGACCTATATCACAAAGGCCTCCTTAAATTTTCACTGGATGCCGTATCTCTGAAGGATACCCTAGTTATGCTGGTTGTTGACATGTCAAAGCCTTGGACTGCTTTGGATTCTTTACAGAAATGGGCAAGTGTTGTTAGAGAACATGTTGACAAACTGAAAATCCCTCCTGAAGAAATGAAACAAATGGAGCAAAAGTGTAAGTAGTCTAGAAATAATAATGTAGGTTTCAAAAACAAAATATCTAGGCTAACTTTAATCATTAGAAATTTTTGACTATGAAAAAGGTTTAATGAAGTAAGCATATTGTAAGTACTTTTTTTTTTTTTGAGACAGAATCTTGTTCTGTCACCCAGGCTGGGGTGCAGTGGCATGATCTTGGCTCACTGCAACCTCTGCCTCCTGGGTTTAAGCTGTTCTCCCTCAGCCTCCTGAGTAGCTGGTATTAGAGGCGCCTGCCACCATGCCCTGCTAATTTTTGTATTTTTAGTAGAGACGGGGTTTCACCATATTGGCTAGGCTGGTCTCGCACTCCTGACCTCATGATCCACCGCCCTCGGCCTCGCAGAGTGCTGGGATTACAGGCGTGAGTCACCGGCCTGGCCTGTAACTACTGTTTTAAAAATTCTGTTTAGATGATGTGCTAGGTTTTAATACAGTTTCAAATTAGAAACATAAGACACAATGGTAAACTGTTTAGTAGAGATGCCTTTTCTCCTTGCCAAAAAGCTGTGTGTGTTCATTTTGGAAAGTAGCTTTGCAGGGTGAAAAAATGGAATCTTTCTTCAGCTGCTCATTTTCAGCAGTTTCATTTTTTAACTAGTAATCTTACTGACCTTGTCAAAATGAAATGTGCCTAGAAAGATGTGGACAGTATACATATAAAGATATTAAAATGGTTTTATGATTTACAAAGTACATATTTTATACATGCTCATGTGAATTGGAGATTTTTATGGGAATTATGAAAATTGTATGAGTCATTTCTAACAGGTTGTAAGCCAGTAACATTTTTTATTTACTTTGTTTAAATTTTTGAGTCAGGGTCCCACACTGTTGCCCAGGCTGAAGTGCAGTGGCACAATCTTGGCTCACTGCAATGTCTGCGCCCCAGGCTCAAGCCATCCCCCAACCTCAGCCTCCCGAGTATCTGGGATTACAGGCACGTACCACCATGCCTGGCTAATTTTTTTATTTTTCGTAGACATAGGGTTTTGCCATGTTGCCCAGGCTGGTCTTGAACTCCTGAGCTCAAGCGATCCACCTTGCTCAGACCCCCAAAGTATGCAGGGATTACAGGCATGAGCCACCACATTCAGCTGCCTGTAATATTTTTTAATGTCACTTAGAGTTCTTCATTTGCCAATATCGTGCTTTGCATAAGAAAATACATAGATGGGCCAGGCATGGCGGCTCACATCTGTAATCCCAGCACTTTGGGAGACTGAAGCAGGTGGATCACGAGGTCAGAAGTTTAAGACCAGCCTGGCCAAGATGGTGAAACCCCGTCTCTACTAAAAATACAAAAAAAAAAAAAAAAAAAAAAAAAAAAAAAAAAAAAAAAAAAAACAGCCCAGCATGGTGGCAGGCACCTGTAAGCCCAGCTACTTGGGAGGCTGAGGCAGAGAATTGCTTGAACCCAGGAGGCAGAGATTGCAGTGAGCTGAGATTGTACCACTGCACTCCAGCCTGGGCGACAGAGCAAGACTCCGTCTCAAAAAAAAAAAAAAAGGAAATACATAGATGAGCTCCTTTGTTGTTATTTACTGACAGTAACTTTTAAAGCGAATTTGACGGCTTGCTGGAATTTATGCGTAAGAAAACAGTAAAACTTGTATGTACTAAATCATTGAAAGAGATGTCTAAATACTTTTAATTTTGTTTGTTTGTTTGTTTACTATTGCCTGTGGAGTTTTTGTTGTTGTTCTTCTCTAAGTCTAGATTTATTCTAGAGTAGTAGTTATTCAACTGTGGTTCCCTGGACCAGCAGCACTAGTATCAGTATAGCTGGGAACATGTCAAAAATACACATTTTTCACTCCCCATCCTAGACCACTGAATTAGAAACTCTTGAGGGTGGAAACAGTAATCTGGGATTTAACAAGCTTTTGAAGTGATTCTGGTGCATGATAAAATTTGGTAGCCACTGTTAGATTACAGCCTCTGATCTTAAGGGTGGTAGTCACCAAGGCTGCTAAGGGTTAATACAGACCCCTGTGTTTCTGGAGGGAACGGTGCCCAACTGTTCGGGATTCCCTATTCCTTGACCCCATGTAAATTCAGAGCAGTTTTCCTCCATATGAGTCAGTCTTCACGATCCAAAGATCTGGCTCATAATTACTTAAAGAGAAAACACACATTTTTTTTCTAAGTAAGTAATAATGTACATTCTTTGTTTTTTGAAAATTGAAAATAGGGCTGGGCGCAGTGGCTCACGCCTGTAATCCCAACATTTTGGGAGGCCAAGGCAGGTGGATCACAAGGTCAGGAGTTCAAGACTAGCCTGGCCGATATGGTGAAACCCTGTCTCTTCTAAAAATACAAAAATGAGCTGGGCGTGGTGGTGGGCACCTGTAGTCCCAGTCCATTGGGAGACTGAGGCAGGAGAATCACTTGAACACAGGAGGTGGGGGTTGCAGTGAGCCGAGGTTGTACCACTGTACTCCAGCCTGGTGACACAGTGAGACTCCATCTCAAAAAAAAAAAGAAAAGAAAAAGAAAATAGCCAGTCACAGTGGCTCACCCCTGTTATCCCAACACTTTGGTTTGCTGAGGTGGGAGGATTGCTTGAGCCCAGAGTTCGAGACCAGCCTGGGCAACATAGTGAGACCCCCAGTCTCTACAAAAATAAAATAAAAAGTTAGCCAGGTGTGGTGGCACATGCCTGTAGCTACTCAGGAGGTTGAGCTAGAAGATCACTTGGGTTAGGGCTATAGTGAGCCATGATTGCACCGCTGCACTCCAGCATGGGTGACAGAGCAAGACCCTGTCTCAAATCAGTAAATCAGTAAATCAAACTTTTGTGTATTTTTCCCAGTATTTTTATTTCTAAGCTGGAATCATACTTTGGCTTTATTTATATCTCTTTTAATGTTACTATTTCCTGCAACATTAAATATTCTTTGAAAACTTGACATTTTATAGTTGTGTATAATTTTTTCTCATATACCATTTTAATCCTATGCTATGGACAGTTTGTTTCCAAATGTGTTTTGCTTTTAAACATGAAGAAAAGAGTTATATGGAAATCCCTGTGTGTGCATGACTGATTGTGCCCTTGAGAATTCCTAGGAGAATAATTACTGAGTCTAAACATACATTTTCAAGTCTCTCATTACGTTCATGTTTACTTTATATTTTTTAGTGACAATTTTGACAACCTTGCAAATAACTCCTAAAAACTGATTGGCACTGGTAATATTTCATTAAGTTGTACCAGGGTTGCAGAATGAGCATGGACCAAGATTGAGCCTAGGTAAAAAAGGAGAGACCTGAGTAAAGGGTTTAGTGAAAGGAGTTAGTATTAGAAAGTCATCTAGGCTGTCTTTTAAATTGTGGGATTTTTTTCTCCCACATTTATTTTTCTTTTATCTGTATAGTGCCTTTTGTGAATTAGAGAAGGTAGAGAGACAAAACCAATTGTGACTTGACCAAAAGAGTTTGCATAAATTGAGCCAGGTCTAGATAGAACCCTACTTTGTAGAGCCATCCCATGCAGTAGTAGTATTCTGCCTCCTAATTATTAATGTGGGTTCGTTGTTTGTATATTCTCTTTGAAATAGGTTTCTCAAACCCTTTTTGTTTTTTCTCTTATACAAGACTAAGTATAAATTGGAGTAAATTTTATCTTTAGATTATGGCAAGAAAAGTTACCTGCTGAAATAAAGCAATTTCTAAATTGTGTTTACTTTGATTTTCAGTGATTAGAGACTTCCAAGAATATGTAGAACCAGGAGAAGACTTCCCAGCTTCTCCCCAGAGAAGAAATACTGCGTCACAAGAGGACAAAGATGACAGTGTAGTTTTACCTCTGGGTGCGGATACACTTACACATAACTTGGGCATTCCAGTACTAGTAGTTTGCACAAAGGTTAGTTTGCTTCCTAGGGATTCTGCTACTGATATTCACTGAGGATGAACAACTGTTTTGTTTTCCAGGTTTTTTGGAGTTAACACATTAGTTCTCCTAGATGATTTTTTGTTAACAAATAATAGTTTAAGGTATTGAATGATATTAACATGTTACTTTTGTGGTCTTAATTATAGTTTCTTTGAAAGAAAATGTTATTTCAAATACTCATGATTGAATCTCATTTTCATAATTCCCATTGAACTTCATTGTATGATCAGTCAGTTTAATAGAAATAATTACAGGTAAAATGATAGTTTATTGGTTTTTATAAACTTGTTTTTCAACTTTTTTTTTTTTTTTTTTTTTGAGACGGAATTTTGCCCTTGTTGCCCAGGCTGGAGCACAATGGCACAATCTTGGCTTACTGCAACCTCCGCTTCCCTGGTTCAAGCAGTCTCCTGCCTCAGCCTCCCCAGTAGCTGGGATTATAGGTGCCCACCACCATTCCCAGCTAATTTTTTGTATTTTTAGTAGAGATGGGCTTTCACCGCGTTGGCCAGGCTGGTCTCAAACTCTTGACCTCAGGTGATCCACCCACCTTGGCCTCCCAAAGTGCTGGGATTACAGGTGTGAGCCACTGCACCCAGCCTCAACACTGAATTTTTATATGTTCTCTAATGTCAGAGGATTATGTACTTTAAAAATAGACTTTTAAACATGTAGCCGTGCTCATTATATGAAGTTGACATGCAGTTATCAAGTGTTTCTGGTTTTTAAAAAGGTTCTGATAGGATCACTATTATCAAAATTATATTATTGGTTATTTCACTGTATATGTTTTGTAATAAAATTAAGTTTCCTTTAAAAATAATTAATAGAAGACCAGGCGCGGTGGCTCAAGCCTGGGAACCTGGAAGGCGGAGCTTGCAGTGATCGTGCCACCGCACTCCAACCTGGGCGACAGAGAGAGACTCTGTCTCAAAAATAAATAAATAATTAATTTAAAAATACTTAATAGATCAGCCGGGCGCGGTGGCTCACACCTGTAATCCCAGCACTTTGGGAGGCCGAGGTGGGCGGATCATGAGGTCAGGAGATCGAGACCATCCTGGCTGACACGGTGAAACCCCATCTCTATTAAAAATACAAAAAATTAGCCAGGCGTGGTGGCGGGTGCCTGTAGTGCCAGCTACTCGAGAGACTGAGGCAGGAGAATGGCATGAACCTGGGAGGCAGAGCTTGCAGTGAGGCGAGATCGTACCACTGCACTCCAGCCTGGGTGACAGAGTGAGACTCTGTCTCAAATAATATTAATAATAATAATAAAAAGATCAAGTTCATGTTCTCCCCGCTTGGTCCTGAGTGTGTGTTTTTACTGTTTGTAAGTCATGGAATAGTTAAGAAAATGACAGAACATAAGTCCTTTTCAGACCTGAAATTAATGCTTTTTAATATGTAAAATTTGCACATATAAAATTAAAGGAGGGTATAGAATTTATTCATTGTTGGAGTAAAATTGATTAAAGTATTTAAAACCTACCTTAGGTTTTACTTTACTACAAAAATGATCCATAACAAAGGAATGGAGTGACAGCATTTAAAATAATTAAGTTAAAGTCTGCCATCTGCTTTCAAGTGGTGGTTCTGGTATAGTTGTTACGTACACCTTTTCTGTAAAACAGTATCTTAAAATCTCACACTGAAATCCTTCTGTGTGATTTGTTTTTTATTTTGTTTTGGTTGGTGAAGAGCTGTTTGTTTACTGGAAGTTGGTTCCGTTTTACAGCACTACATGCCTTATGAAAAGCAGTCTTACTTTCCAAAAGAAAAATGTTAAGCTTAAAGGGTCCGGAATCAGTATCAAGTGAGTCATAGAGTCATAACATTTTCAAACCAGAAGAGATCATCTACTGTATTTCATAAAATCTAAGACACTATCAGATGTATTTCAGTTTATGAACTTTTAAAATGTGTTAGGCATATGGAGAAATGTGTGTTTCCAAAGGGAGAGAAGTATAGTGGTTCAATGCCATCAGTTTAAAGACTCCAGAAATGGAGATTTCAGAGAGACTAAGTTTCTTGTCTTAAGTCCAGATCCTCTGATTTCAGTTAAAATATTTTTATTTTATTTTATTTTATTTTTGATATGGAATCTTGCTCAGTCGCCCAGGCTGGAGTGCAGTGGTGTGATCTTGGCTCATGGCAAGCTCCACCTCCCGGGTTCACACCATTCTCCTGCCTCAGCCTCCCGAGTAGCTGAGACTACAGCCCCCGCCACCACGCCCGGCTAATTTTTTTGTATTTTTAGTAGAGATGGGGTTTCACCGTGTTAGCCAGGATGGTGTTGATCTCCTGACCTTGTGATCCGCCTGCCTCGGCCTCCCAAAGTGCTGGAATTACAGTCGTGAGCCACCGCACCCAGCCTTAAAATATTTTTATTTAATACTAAACCACCATGCCTTTCCAAAAGTGTCATTAAGTCAAAGTATAATAATTATTTTTAATCTTTTGAAATCACTGTATTTGATAAAATGGGCAATGAAATGCTTATTATAATTCTGTAATGAGACTGTTCCGTGCCGTATATATGTTTTTATTTTCATTTTTATGGAGAGTTTTGCTATGTTGCCCAGCTAGCTTTGAACTCCTAGGCTCACTCCTCCCTCCTCACCCTCCGAAGTAGTACAGGCGCATACCACTGCACCCTGTTAGGTTTTTTTGTTGTTGTTGTTACTTTATTTTATTTTATTTATATATATATATATATATATATATATATATAGTGTGTGTGTGTATATATATATATGTAACAAAAAAATACATAGCAAATTTAACCCGAAACTAATATTGGGTGTAATGACCATTATTAAATGTTTATTTTTATATTTTACACCTTCAATTCAGAAGTGTTTTGGTGAAATTATTTGGATGTTGTGATATTTGAACATGACTTCTTTGTATTTTTCTTAGCATTTTTCTGTAGCAAGCAGCATTCAGAATTGTCTCATTGATTGTACGGGTGACATTTCAAAAATCAGTTGTAATTTCCTTATTTTGTTATTAGTTGAGATTGTAATAAGCGTGAATAAAAACACCAGAAAAGAAATTAAGGTCACTTGAGAATTATCAGATAAACACAGGAACAAAGAAGAAATGGTGAGAAGTAGAGACTCCCTGGATATGCAGAAGAGTTTTATAAAACTAAAATGGATGTTAGATCTTTTAAAACTTTGTTCCAGGTTATATAAGTAGTTGAGTTAGGAAGTATGATTTCTTAGAACACACTAGGCTTGTTATTCTTCCTTCCCTTATGTACTAAAACTTTCTCTTTGGTATTCTGACCAGATTTAACGTTAACATAGAAGTTAATGCTTTTTAAAAAGATAAAATTATCCGTTAGTCCCTCCAAGTTCATAGAGCACTTGATATTCTGTGTCCTGCTGTTCATTTACCATATCAGAGTGGTACTTTTATGATGTTCCCCTATCCAGAATTGAACTGTTTACATTACTATATTTAGTTTTGATTATTTTAAATGTATTATTTTTAATTATTTTAACTTAACAGTGTGATGCCATTAGTGTATTGGAGAAAGAACATGACTACAGAGATGAACATTTTGATTTTATTCAGTCACATATCCGGAAGTTTTGTTTACAGTGTATCCTTTTAAATACATTATTGATTCAGTGTACCACTTTCCACTTTACCTTTTTTTGTTTTTTAAAGTTAAAAGAATTAAATTGATGGACTTGAGAAATTCTGTAAACATTTCTCCTTCTGCCTCTGGTTGGAAATTTCATTTTAATTCCCAAATTATTTATATTTGGATATTTCGAGATAGAAAAGCAAATATTGAAGTATATTACTTTGATTTGCTATGTTTCAAGTATGCTTAAGAAAAATAATTATCAATGGTATGTGGAAAAGTCTAGTAAGCTGTATGAACAGATCTGATTGAAAAACTGTATTTGTTGGTGGGTGGTAGGGCAAAGTCAATATTGCGTTTTTTGTGTTTTCATTTTTAATTTATTTAGTGTGTTGTCATCTTCTCCACATATAGCCTAACAGTGGTTTCAATATCTGGCTCTGCCTATCTAGACATATTGGATTAGAGTATTCCAAAGGGAGGCTGGAGAATCATCTATACGTTAGAAACCTTCCTGGAAAATCTGTCATAGAAAGTCTTGTTAATCTAGATTGCAAGGATTAGGTAAGCCAGTGAGTAATAATTACATCTAAAAGAGGGAGAAAATGAAAGTTAACAGTGAATACTTTTTAGAGACTTTACTGTTGAAAACTTAGTTACACCTTGAATACACTGAAGAGTAAACTCACCAACCCTCTTGGATCAGATATTTTGCAGTTGCATTCCCCAGCCAAAGCTTTTGAGTCTGAAATGTAATGAAATGATATTAGGAATAGATAGTAATGAGTAATACACACATGTTTATAGTGTCTACAATTTATAAATCATTTTCATTAGTGGGCATTTAATTTAAGGACCACTTATAGAAAGCCTGAGTGAGATCACTTGACACTGATAGTTTCCCTTTCCCCTTTTCCCTTCTGTTCTTTCTCTTTATGGGCCTTTCTCTTTTGTCACCAAATGGCTGAGTTGGTTGAGTTAAAGGATACTAGTCTACCATAATGTCTTCAGAAATAAAATAAAAAGTGGGAGTAATTGTAGTATAGGTATCTATAGCCCTTTTTTAATGTTATCTTTGGGGATTAGAAAATTTGAGAATAAACAGTCTCTTTAATCATTTATTTAATGCTATACTTAAAAATGTAAATACAGGGCCGGGTGTGGTGGCTCATGCCTGTAATCCCAGCACTTTGGGAGGCCGAGGTGGGCGGATCACAAGGTCAGGAGATCGAGACCATCCTGGCTAACATGGTGAAACCCCGTCTCTACTAAAAATACAAAAAAATTAGCTGGGTGAGCCACTCTGAACCCATCAGTGGTCAGTGGTCACATTGTCCACGTATGTCTTAATATTTACATCCACTGTGTCTTTTGGATAAAAGGTCATCTTCATGTGAGGTTGTGTGATTTCAGGTTTTGTCATGAAATGTGCTTTTGCCTTGGGTTATTCCTGAAAGCTTCCTCATTGGTACCTGCTGGTTCACCTTTCAACACTGGGTTTCTTTTGCCCTCTGCAATGAGTGTCCTGAGCCTTATCCCTGAAGTCTTAATTCCTGTCTTTAGTAAAAACTACAAAGAAGCACTGTTACATACCATTTTTGTTGAAAAGGCAAACAAAACAGCTGTTGATAAGTAATATCCCCTCCATGAAGTTTAGGAAAGTTAAATTCATAAAAATTTTCCTTTCATGTGCTTTAAATATAGAAGTAGTAGTAGTGTCAGTATTTCTAGATTTACCTTTACTTAATGAGACTTCTACCTTCCTAGGTTAAATTGATCATGTAAAAATTCTTTTATCAATTGTAGCCCATATGAAGGTAGTATTTTTTACTTTTGAAGTTCTTGATTACCATATAGTATACCTTTAGAGTTATTTCTGAAACCAAAATGCATAGAAATAAAAGTTAAGCTGAAAACACAGAATTTTATGGTATTTGCTCATGATATTTGTCCAGAATTTTCTTTAACCATATTATTCAGATGGTGCAGCACTTATTTACACTTCAGTAAAAGAAAACAAAAATATAGACTTAGTATATAAATACATCGTTCAGAAACTATATGGATTTCCCTATAAGATTCCTGCTGTTGTTGTGGAAAAGGATGCAGTATTTATGTAAGTGCACTCTTAAATACGTAATTTTATCATGTATTATTGCTACTATTTGATGGTGAATCATATTTTCAGTTTTGAGTTGGGACCAATAGACCTTTCCATGATGAGTAAGTGAGAATCTATCTGTTCCTAGATTGGTTTTTGTTTATAACCTGTCTTGATTTATCTATTATTGCCTTTTAGATTTACTGCTGGCCTGAACCCTTTTTCAAAGGTTTTTACTATTATAGCTAAACTGTCTACTGGTTGCCTATATTAGTGTATTGTATCTGCTTATTCTTTAATTGATTATGATAGATAAATGGCCAAATATGTGATCTAGACATGCTTTTAAAAAGTTACCTGGCTGAGCACGGTGGCTCACGCTTCTAATACCTAGCACTTTGGGAGGCCAAGAGCGGATCACTTGAGGTCAGGAGTTCGAGACAAGCCTGGCCAAGATGGCGAAACCCCCCTCTAATAAAAAATACAAAAATTAACCCAGGTGTGGTGGTGCATACCTATAGTCCCAGCTACTTGGGAGGCTGAGGCCCAGGAATTA
Organism: Macaca thibetana thibetana; assembly: GCF_024542745.1. Taxonomy (NCBI): domain Eukaryota; kingdom Metazoa; phylum Chordata; class Mammalia; order Primates; family Cercopithecidae; genus Macaca; species Macaca thibetana. Next base: position 15,630,687 of record NC_065579.1, read on the forward strand.
CTTGAACCTGGGAGGCAGAAGTTGCAGTAAACCGAAATTGCACCACTTCACTCCAGCTTAGGTGACAGAGTTAGACTCCATTTCAAAAAAAAAAGAGAAAAAAGAAAAAAAAATTACCTGAATAGTCCAGGCGCAGTGGCTCGTGCCTAAAATCCCAGCACTTGGGGAGGCTGAGGTGGAAGGATTATTTGAGCCCAAGAGCCCAAGACTAGCCTGAGCAACATCGTGAGATCCCATATCTACCAAAAATTTAAAAATCAGCCAGGTGTGGTGGTACGCACCTGTGGTTCAGCTACTTGGGAGGCTGAGGTGGGAGGATCACTTGAGCCTGGGAGATGGAGGCTGCAGTGAGCCATGGTTGAGCCACTGTACTCCAACCTGGGCAACAGAGCAAGACTCAGTCTCAAAAAAAAAGATAACCATATAAAATTAGGAGGTAATAATTAGTGCCCCCTTCCCCCAAGTTAACACCAATGACATTTGTAATATTGGTAATCTTTTTTGAGACAGGGTCTCACTCCTGTTGCCCATCCTGGAATGCAGTGGCGCAATCTCGGCTCATTTCAGCCCCTACCTCCCAGGCTCAAGCTCCTCTCTCAACCTCCTCCCAAGTAGCCGGGACTACAGGTGTATGCCACCATGCATGCCCAGCTAATTCTTTTCCTTTTGTATTTTTTGTAGCGATGGGGTTTTGGCATGTTGCCCAGGATTTCATTTTAAGTAGAAATTAGTAAAACGTGGACATCATGGACATCATAATAAAAAGCTAATTCGTTTTACATAATTGTTCAGATTGACTTCGTAAAAGTGTTCCTTTTACATGATCTTGGACTGAATGCAAGAATGACTATATAAACGCTTGAGAATTTACCATATGTGTTTCTTTCCAGTCCAGCAGGGTGGGATAATGATAAGAAAATAGGAATATTACATGAAAATTTTCAAACATTAAAAGCAGAAGATAATTTTGAAGACATCATAACTAAACCACCTGTTCGAAAGGTAACCATTTTAGTAAATAATTTCTTTTTTTTTTTTTTTTTTTTTTTTTTTTTTTTTTGAGACGGAGTCTCGCTCTGTCACCCAGGCTGGAGTGCTGTGGCCGGATATCAGCTCACTGCAAGCTCCGCCTCCCGGGTTCACGCCATTCTCCTGCCTCAGCCTCCTGAGTAGCTGGGACTACAGGTGCCCGCCACCTCACCCGGCTAGTTTTTTTGTATTTTTTAGTAGAGACAGGGTTTCACCGTGTTAGCCAGGATGGTCTCGATCTCCTGACCTCGTGATCCGCCCGTCTCGGCCTCCCAAAGTGCTGGGATTACAGGCTTGAGCCACCGCGCCCGGCCAATAATTTCAATATTTAGACTTTAGACTGAGGGGAAGTCCATACTTTAAGATTGAAGGTAGAAAGGCAAAAATGTTCTTTTTCCATCTGGAGGCTTTCTAAGTATAATTTGGGTGTGTTTCTAATGTACGGTTTACATAAGGATTTGTTTTAGCAAAATATACATCAGCTATTCAGCTAATTAAATCTTTGCCCTTGGCATATTTATATTAGCAATTGTTAGTGCAGAATCCATATTCTAATATAGTGCCTTGGAAATCAGAGATTGGCATGAGTGAATATGTGGATCTTACAGAGTTTGAATAGGTAGAAGCCGTGAACTTTCCAATCTAGAGCTTGGCCAAGAGCCAAGAAGACATTGCTAGAATAATTCTGTTGGTTCTATCTTTTGAGGCAGGTCTTGGATCTTCTCTCCAGTTAGTTACCCACATTAGCTCACAGCTATCCAAGAACTTGCAATTTTTTATATTGTTTTAGTTTTTTTTTTTTTTTTTTTTTTTTTTTTTTTTGAGACGGAGTCTCGCTGTGTCGCTCAGCCTGGAGTAAAATGGCATGATCTCAGCTCACTGCAACCTCCGCCTCCCAGGTTCAATCGATTCTGTCGCCTCAGCCTCCCAAGTAGCTGGGATTACAGGCACCCACCATCTTGCCCAGCTAATTTTTTTGTATTTTTGTAGAGGTGGGTTTCACCATGTTGGCCAGGCTGGTCTCGAACTCCGAACCTCACGTGATCCGCCTCCCTCGGCTTCCCAAAGTGCTGGGATTACAGGTGTGAGCCACTGCGCCCGGCCCAGTTTTAGTCTTAACTCTATCTATTAAATCAGATGCCAGAAGATACACTGCTTTCTTATATCTTGATTTCATGTTAAGCAGTGTATAGTGTTCTATAGATAGAGATGTTTCTGAAAGCTCTATAAAAACGAGTATTTGCATAAATAGACTATCCCTAATCTGAAAATCCAAAACGCTCAAAAATCTGAAACACTTTGAGCACCAACATGACTCTCAAAAGGAAATGCTTATTGAAACGTTTTGGATTTTCAGATCATGGATGCTGAACTGGTAGGTATTAATGCAAATATTCAGCAACCTGAAACACTTCCACTTCTGGTCGCAAGCATTTCGGATGAAGGACACTCAACTGGTGGTACTTCTCACTGACTGACTTTAATCTTGACATACGTATCAAGAAAAAATAATTTTGATTTAGAGTCTTCAGAATCCAAACACTCATAATATAAAGCATCCATCTTCTGTTCGTGGGTTATTGTTAGTAATAAAAAAAGGTTAGCCAGGTGCGGTGGCTCACACCTGTAATTCCAGCCCTTTAGGAGGCCGAGGTGGGTGGATCACGAGGTCAGGAGTTCGAGACTAGCCTGACCAACATGGTGAACCCCTGTCTCTACTAAAAATACAAAAATTAGCCAGGCGTGGTGATGCGTGCTTGTGATCCTGGCTACTTGGGAGGCGGAGGCATGAGAATCGCTTCAACCCGGGAGGCGGAGCTTGCAGTGAGCTGAGATGGCACCATTGCACTCCAGCCTGGGCAACAGAGTGAGACTCCAAAAAAAAGAAAAAATGAAAAAGTCAAATGAAAAATCAGTTGGTGTGGTATTTGGTTTGGATATTTATTAAAAGAAATGCATACATAAAAATAAAAGAGCAAAAATATTTTGCATTCTTTTACTAACAGATTATGCTTTTTTAATTTATCTTTTTCTTTTATTCATTCCACAAATATTTATTGAGTATCACCTCAGGCCCTGTTTAGGTTCTAAGTGCTAAATGGGAAGGAGAGTGATACATATAATAAACCAATATATAGACACCTGTCAAGTAGTGATAAGTGCTACAGAAATAAAGCAGGGTGTAGGGAGAATAAGCCAGGGGACTGGGCTATGAGGCATGCTGTTTATGAACGCTGGGGGAACGTCTTTGATAAAGAGGGGAGAATGCTGAAAGCAGAGGGAACTAAAAGTGCACATGCCCTGAAGCAGAAATGTATGAGGAAGACAGAGCAGGAAAGAGCTGTGAGGAAGGTTAGAGTGCTAGGAGATGAGAGGCAGAATTAAGTTATTGTGGGTCTTTTATCATTAGGCTACAGTAAGGACTTTAGGTTTCATTCTGAGTTAGATGGAAAGTGATTGAGCGTTTGAGCAGGGGAGTGATATAATCTGACTTAACCTTTTAAAAGAATCACTGGCTCCTGGGAAGAAAATAGGTTGGGTATGTGTTATACAGCAAGAATAGAAGCAGGAGACTTTGCAATTCCTTTTCCTAATTACTCAGCTCATAGAAGAGCCATTATATTTTGATTTCAGAGAAACAAGGGACAAGTTGCATTTCACTTAACTAGGATATTAATGGCCCTTTTAAAACACCGTACCTGCTGTTTAGCAAATTTTGTAAGCATGATTAATATGCTTGTGACTCTAGGGTTGTGCTGTTCAACACAGTAGCCACTTGCCTCATATGCCTTTTAAATGTAAAATTAGATAAAATTAAAAATCAATTCCTTAGTAAACACTAGCCACATTTCAAGTGCTCAGTAGCCACTGGTGGCTAGTGACTGCCATACTGAACAGCAGAGATATAGAACATTTCTAGAACTGTAGCTAATTACTGGACATCTCTGCTGGAGGCCTTGGGTAGGGCAGCTCACACATGTGAACGTAAATATAGTATAGGTAATGTTCACATTCTTGAACTGTTTTTTAATTAATACAGAGAATAAGTTACTAATGGTGTTAGCATAATATATTAAACTTGCTCGTTTGTGCGTTGCTCATTTCAGTTTGTACATGAGAAGGAAATTATGGCAGAAGATGATCAAGTGTTTCTTATGAAGCTACAGGTATGAAATTATATCAGAAGCAGACTTAGTATGGTTAATAAGTAAACTGTTCTTGTGTGTATTTTCTTTAAAAATACACCAGTATATGCTATGAATGTCTAAACTAGGATTATTTTGGTTTTTTTCAGTCCCTTTTAGCAAAGCAGCCACCAACTGCAGCTGGAAGGCCTGTGGTCAGTATTACAAATTTTGACAAAATGATTAAAATGCAGTACATATTATTTTAGTTCTTTTTTCTTAATTATGTACATATTTCATATGGGTGTGCTTTGATATAAACTTGAATTCAGAATTCTTCTGTAATTTGTGAGATTTTAAAAGTGTAAAGATCTATTGGTAACATTTGTTGTGTGTCAATACTCAGCCATTTATGTGTCATTTTACAAATTCTCACAACCACCTTATGAGGCAGAGCTGTTATTAGCCCCATTTTGCAGATGAGGAAATGGGAGCCTTAGGGAGGACATTGTGGTTTGCCTGAGATTATAAAGCTAGTAGAATACAAGTCCAGATTGGAAACCAAATCTGACTCCCAAGCTTGTAACTATACATCATCAGTCAATATGTTCTTTATTTTCTGTGAAAGGAAAATTAGTATGTTAAAATGTAATGAGCCTCTGTCTGGCGTTCTCTAATAATGAGGACAGGATTGCTAACAATTTTGTCAATGGCTTGCATTATAAAAGTACCAGCAGAACAGGGGATAGTTGCAAAGTAATTTCTTTTTACAATAATAACTTTTGTGAAAATGAAAGTTTCAGGTTTTTATAATTGTATTTTCCTATTTTTACATAGGATGCCTCACCAAGAGTCCCAGGAGGCTCCCCGCGAACACCAAATAGATCTGTATCATCTAATGTTGCCAGCGTATCACCCATCCCTGCTGGGTCAAAAAAAATTGATCCAAACATGAAAGGTACATCTCTTTTTAGGAGATAACAAGACAATACATTTTACGATAGAAATCTAAAATTCCACCTTTTGCCATAACTATTTTCATTCTTGTGCAGTATCTTTTAGGCTTTGTCTCTATGGACATATAATCTCATAGTTAATCAGATTGTAAACCATTTTACAGTGTATTTGTGATGTATCATTTCCATGATAGATGTTTTGTTATATTTAATCACTTTCCTGGTAGATCATTGAAGAAATTCACAATTTACACTATAGTAGGTAATCTGCAATTAACATAAAGAAAAAAAACTATATGCATAATAGTTATTTCTGTAGGAACAATTACCATAAATTGGATTAGTAGGTCAAAGAGTTTATGTTTTTATGCCTTTGGATAATATTTTTTCAAATGGATTATTCAACTTTGCATGTCATCAACATTGAGTGCTGCAGTTTTACCACAACCTAATTAACATGCTTTAAATACTACCTAATAAGAGTTTTTCCCCTAGTATTTTCCTTGTATTTTTGTTTCTCTTCTGTGAATTGTTTATTGCTATCATTTGCCCATTTATCTCTGGGAACTGCTACCGGTTTTCATGTAGGATACCTAATATTTGAGGCAATTTCTCAACAGTTCTATTTTTAAAGAATTCTTTTCAAAAGGGAGATATATATTAGTATATAACATCTTTTTGTTTAAAATACCTTTGACCTTTTAAAAATAACATTCTAATTTTTAAATATTACACTCTTAAAGTTTACTCATTAAAGAAATTACTCAGCATCAAAAGATCAAACTAGACTTGAATTTGGAATATAAAACTCTTAAATTTTAAGTTTATTCATTTTCTGTGTGTGATTACTATAATAATTATGGAAAAATCTTATGTTTTGACTAAAGCTTTTTTTTTTTTTTTTTTTTTTTTTAAATAGCTGGAGCTACAAGTGAAGGCGTTCTGGCAAATTTCTTCAACAGTTTGTTGAGTAAAAAGACTGGCTCTCCAGGAGGCCCTGGTGTAAGTGGTGGTAGCCCTGCAGGTGGGGCTGGAGGTGGAAGCAGTGGTTTACCACCATCCGCCAAAAAGTCAGGTATGCGTATGGGGAGCAAGTCACTTTTTTAAAATAACAGCTTTATTGAGATATAATGAAGTTCACTGATGCATAATTCTGTGGTTTTGGTATCTTTACTAAGTTGGGCAGGCCATTACCATAATCTGATTTTAGAACATTTTTATCTCCCCAAAAGAAACCTTGAATCTTCTCTCTTTCTTCTGTGGATTTGCCTATCTGGACATTTCATGTAAATGGAGTTATACAATGTATGGCTTTAACAAATGTTTTTGAAAGTCATACATGTTGTAGTATGTATCAATACTTCATTTCTTTTTCTTTTTTTTTTTTTAGACGGAGTCTCACTCTGTTGCCCAGGCTGGAGTACAGTGGCGTGATACTGCAGCCTCTGCCTCCAGGGTTCAAGTGAGTCTCTTGCCTCAGCCTCCCGAGTAGCTGGGATCACAGGCACCTGCCACCATGCCCAGCTAGTTTTTGTATTTTTAGTAGAGATGGTGTTTCACCATGTTGGCCAGGCTGGTCTCAAACTCCTGGCCTCAAGTGATCTGCCCACCTCAGCCTCCCAAAGTATTGGGATTACAGGTGTGAGCCACCACGCCCAGCCTTCATTCCTTTTTAATTGCTGAATAATATTTCATTATATGGCTATACCGCATTTCATTTATCCATTTACTGGGTGATGGACATCTGAGTTTCATCTACTTTTTGACTATTATTAATATGGTGCTGCTTTGAACATCCATTTTTGTGTGGATATTTGTTTGTAATTCTCTTGGGTAACTACCTAAGTGGAATTACTGGGTTGTGTAGTAACTCGGTTTAAACAAAGGTTTTGAAGAACTGCCAGAATGTTTTCCAAAATGCTGTATCATTTTAAATAGTCAAAAGGTTAGGAAAGTTTGTTTCTCCATATCCTTGCTACATTTTTATTGTCATCTATTGTAACCACTCATCATCTTCTCTAGATGCTAAATTTTTGTTGCTGTTTTCTGTTTTACTGTTCTTATTGTCCTGTGCCTTAAAAAAAAAAAAAAAAAAAAACCTTTATGAGGTTAAATGATAGGTGCCAGTTTTAACTCCATTTGGTAACAGATCTACAATTTAAAATGAGGGAATTTGTTTTTTCTTGAAATGTATTTTTTTTTATTTTTTGTTTTTTAGACAGAGTCTCACTCTTGCCCAGGCTGGAGTGCAGTGGTGTGATCTCAGCTCACTGCAACCTCCACCTCCCGGGTTCAAGCAGTTCTCCTGCCTCAGCCTCCCGAGTAGCTGGGATTACAGCAGGGTTTCACCATGTTGGCCAGGCTGGTCTCGAACTCCTCACTTGAAGTGATCCTCCCACCTTGTCCTCCCAAAGTGCTGAGATTACAGGCGTGAGCCACCACATCTGGCTTGAAATTTTTAAATTAAGGGTTGTTTATATAATTTAGTGTGCTAAATAAAGTTAATGAAAGTGTTAGCAATTTTTAAATGAAGAGATATTGGTGAAAATGATACTTTCACTTATATCTAAATCTTGTTTCTTTTCTTTTTCTTCAATGTAGGCCAGAAGCCTGTCTTAGATGTTCATGCGGAACTAGATAGAATTACACGAAAACCAGTTACAGTTTCTCCCACAACACCTACATCTCCTACGGAAGGAGAAGCTTCTTGAAGATACCAAATAAAGCCATTTATTCAGTTTTCTGGGATAAAGTAAACATGCCTCTGCCTTTTCCTTCAAAAGTGGAATTAGAAAGCTGGAGTGCTTCTTCAGATGGACTAAATTTATGTCTTTTGTGTGTGTGTGTGTGTGTGTGGTTGCCCATTTTTTAGAAGGAGCTATACAGAAGAAAAATTATTCTACATTATGTAGGATTGCTGTTTGCATTGCCATTTTGCATAAGGAAGTAATTTTTGATTTTGAAAATCTCAAAACTTTTAGATCTGAAATACAACCATGTGATCGTATTCTAAAGGCTATTTAAAACGTAAAAGGGTTTAGGGGAAGGGCAGAAAACATGCAATCTGGGCATTGACTGACTTGGAAGTCTAAGCTTATTTTAGTTATAACTATTAAAATCATTTTTAAAAATTTGTTCATTTTGCTGACAGAGAAAAATCGTCAGTTGTCAGATTTTGCACACCAAAATAAACGTACCACCACACACGGAATATGCTAAGAAAATTATCAGATAGCGTTTGATACACTAGTCATTGTCTCAATCACTGATCCTGTAAGTTGTCACCAAAATATGATTTAGAAATACTGGCCAAGGTGTTTAACTGAGAAGAAAAGAAAGCACACTGCCTAAATGTATAAAAGAAAAATGCAGAGGTTATTCAAATGTAAAGAGGTAACAATCTTTGGATTTGTCTATACATATATATATATATATGGCTTTGCCTTAATATACCCCCTTTTTTGTTTGTGACTTTCAACTGTAATCAGTTAATAAAGTATTTATTCTCTGCATTCAGGTTCAAATAACTTGTTGCATTCTCTTATGTTTAAATTTACATGTGTCAGCTAATAAATGAGATTCATTAGTACAGTCATCCCTTGGTATCCATGAGGGATTGGATCCAGGACCCACCTCAGGTACCAAAATCTACAGATGCCCAAGTCCCAGATATAAAATGGCATAGTATTTGCATATAACATTCACATCCTCCTGTTTACTTTAAATCATCTCTAGATGATAGTACTAATTCACTGTAAATGCTATGTATATACTTACACTGTGTTGTTCAGAGAAAAATAACAAAGTGCCTGTTTAGTTGCAATTTTTTTTTTCAAATATTTTCCTTCTGCCATTGGTTCAATCCATGGATATGGAACCCACAGATACAGAGGGCTGACTAATTTAAAATGTTTGACCTAATTAGTAATATAATTATTAAGCATTCTGACCTAAGAGATAAATGAATACATGAGATTCCCTATCCTATAAATTTCCTTAATTTGGGAATTTGCCTTGGTCAATACATCTTCCTCACAGGCCTGCCTCAAACTGTAGAATCGTATGTCAGCATATCTAGTAGATAAAAATACAGCCTTTTATCATTTAACGGGAAGAAGTTGTTTTAAAAGCTTGGCAGTTGCACTAACACATAGCCACTCCCTTACAGGTGAGAACACCTGTTACTGAGTCCACCTTTTCAATACTCAGTTTTCAATTACTGTTTTAGAAACTTCAGTAAGAACAAATGGATCTTTTTATTGAAGTTCAGCTAAAGAACACATCTACATTTGACCTGAGTCATTTATATAGTTGGGGGCAAAATGGTTACTGCCCTTTAAATTGGTCTTTGTTGCTGCTTTGAAATCAATATTCCGAAGTTTTTTTAAACAAAAAGTTTGAAGACAATACCTCTATTATCTAACACAGTCACTTCATTAAAACTTTTAAATCTATTTAGTCTTAACAGTATTTGACACCTTATATTTAATATAAATGTTAAAAATACATGAGAGATTGGGTGTGGGTGGTTCACACCTGTAATCCCAGCACTTTGGGAGGCTGAGGTGGGAGGATTTCTTGAGCCCAGGAGTTTGAGACCAGCCTGGGCAACATGAGACGACATCTTTACAAAAAGTTATCAGGGTGTGGTGGCACATGCCTGTAGTTCCAGCTACTTGGGAGGCTGAGGTGGGAGGATCACTTGAGCCCAGAAAGTCGAGGCTGCAGTGAACTGTGATTGTGCCACTGCACTCCAGTTTGGGAGCTAAACCTTGTTGCAAAAAAAATATATATAATATATATGTATAAATATATGCATAGATGTATATGTGTATATGTATATATACATGTATAAATATAGATATACACGTGCGTGTATATGAGAGGATAAAATGGTGTTCATGGACATACCAAAATTTATGAAAACATTTTGTCTGATAAAATATTTGAGGTAGGCCGGGCACGGTGGTTCATGCCTATAATCCCAGCACTTTGGGAGGCCGAGATGGGCGAATCACAAGGTCAGGAGTTCAAGACCAGCCTGGCCAATACGGTGAAACCCCGTCTCTACTAAAAATACAAAAAATTAGCTGGGCATAGTGGCGGGTGTCTGTAATCCCAGCTACTCGGGAGGCTGAGGCAGGAGAATCACTTGAAGCTGGGAGGCGGAGGTTGCAGTGAGCCGAGCTCCCACCACTGCACTTCAGCCCCAGTGACAGAGTGAGACTCTGTCTCAAAAAAAGTAAAAATAAAATCTGAAACCTATTTTTGTAGCATTTTTTTGCAAGTAAATTTGTTTTAAAACTATTTGTTTTTAAGCAAACTTTATTGAAGGACACAATACAGAAAAAATATACAAGTGTATGGTTTGAAGTATCACAAGGTGACCACATATAACCAGCACCAAAATAAGCAACAGAACATTAGCCAGCACTCACAGAAGCTTCCGGTGTGCCCCCTCAATCAGTATCACCACCCACCAAGTAACCACTGCCTAACTTACAAATACGCAGATAAGTTTGGCTTATTTTTAAGCTTTATATAAATTGAATCTTACAGAGTTAGTATTATTTTAGTGCCAGGCATCTTTCAATATCAGGTTTGTGGTTAATCCATTTTGTTGCATGTATCAATAGTTATTGCAGCATGTTATTCCATTGTGCAAATACAGTATCTATTATGCTATAGATGGGTATGTATTAGTTTCCTGTTACTGCAGGAAATTACCACAAATTAGGTGACTTAAAACCATACAAATTTATTATTTTACCATGCTGGAGGTTAAAAGTCCAAAATAAGCCTTACTTGGCTAAAGTTAAGTGTCAGCAGAGCTGGCTTTTTTTTTTTTTTTTTTTTTTTTTTGAGGCTCTAGAAGAGTATCTGTTGTCTTTCTTTCTGGCATCTAGAAGCTGCCTGCATTCTTTGGCTCTTGGCCGCTTCCCCAAAGTCAGCAGCCTAGCATCTTCAACTCTGCATCCATCACATCACTTTCTTTCTGATCTCCCTGCCTCCCTCTTGTAAGGATTGAAGTGATTAAATTGGGCCCCCTTGAATAATTCCATATACCCTCCCTCAACACTTTAAATATTTCACTGCACTCTCTTGCTTGCATTGTTTCTGAAAAGGAATCAGATGAAATTCTTATCTTTGCTCCTCTAAAGGGGCTTTTTTCCTCTGGCTTCTTTCAAGACTTTTTCTTTAATTTTCTGCAATTTGAATATGATATGCCTAGGTGTAGGGTTTTTTTTTTTTTTTCCGTTTATTTTCATTTTATTTTATTAATTTAATTTTATTTTTTGAGGCAAGGTCTCACTCTGTCACTCAGGCTGGAGTGCAGTGACTCAATCAGGGCTCACTGCAACCTCTGCCTCCCAGGCTCAAGCAATCCTCCCATCTCAGCCTCCCTAGTAGCTGGGGCTACAGGCACGCACCACCACACCCAGCTAATTTTTGTATTGTTTGTGAAGACAGGGTTTCACCGTGTTGTCCAGGCTGGTCTCAGACTCCTGGGCTCAAGCCTCTTGCCTCGACCTCCCAAAGTGTTGGGATTACAGGTGTGAGCCACCGCACGCAGCCCATTTATCTTTCTTTTTTTTTTTTTTTTTTTTTGAGACGGAGTCTCGCTCTGTTGCCCAGGCTGGAGTGCAGTGGCGCCATCTCGGCTCACTGCAAGCTCCACCTCCCGGGTTCACACCATTCTCCTGCCTCAGCCTCCCCGGTAGCTGGGACTACAGGCGCCCGCCACCACGCCCGGCTAATTTTTTGTATTTTTAGTAGAGACGGGGTTTCACCAAGTTAGCCAGGATGGTCTCGATCTGCTGACCTTGTGATCCGCGCGCCTTGGCCTCCCAAAGTGCTGGGATTACAGGCGTGAGCCACTGCGCCTGGCCCATTTTTCTTTCTTAATGCTTCCTGAACTTCATGGATCTGTAGTTTGGTGTCACATTAATTTGGGGAAATTCTCAGTCATTGCTTCAGATATTGATTTTGTTCCTTTCTTCTCTTGGTATGCCTACTATCTATCTATATATTACACCGTTTGTAGTTGCCCCACAGTTCTTGGACATTTTGTTCCTTTGTGTGCGTGTGTGTGCATGTGTGTCTGTTTTCTGTTTGCTTTTCAGTTTTGGAAGTTGCTATTGACATGTCCTCCAGCTCAGCAATTCTTTCCTCAGCTCAGCAATTGTCTCCTTCAGTCCAGTCTATTAGTGAGCCCATCAAAGGCATTCTTTGTTAGCTTTTTCTTAGTCTCTAGCATTTCTTTTTGATTCACTCTTAGACTTCACCTCTCTGCTTACATTACCCATCTGTTCTTGCATGTTGTCTACTTTTTCCACTAGAGTCCTTAGCGTATTAGTCATAGTTGTTTTAAACTCATGGTCTGATAATTCCAACATCCCTGCTATATCCCAGCCTGGTTCTGATGCTTGCTCTGTCTTCAAACTGTTTTTTTGTATGCTTCACACTTTTGTGTTAACAGTTGGATATGATGTACAGTAAAAGGAACTCTGGTAAGTAGTGCTTTAGTGGTATGTAGAGAGAGGAAGCTTTCTATATTCCTATGATAAGGTCTCAGTTTTAGCAAGGCTGTGCTCCTGGGATGTAAACCTCACAGGTGCCTTTCAGTACCCCCACCCCTTTTAGGTGGGACAGGATGTCTAGAAGGGGCTGGAGTTAGGTGTTTTCCTTCCACCAGGTTGGTTTGGCTCTGATAAAACCTCAACAGGTGAGACTGTGGTAGAATAATTTCTCTTGAGGACAGGGCTTGTTAAGAACAGAATGCTCTGGCATATTTCAAAATGGTTACTTTTTACCCCTCCCCTGCCAGAAGCATGGGAGATCTTCACTCTGATCTTCACTGTGAGAACCTGGGAGAGCTCCTAGAGGTAAAACTCATGAAGTGTGGGGACCCTCTTATGACTGGGTCTTTGTAGGATTACTAACTCACACACTTACCCAAACTGAGCCTCTGGGCAATTCATCAATTACAGTTCAGATTCCTCTGTCCCAGTACCGGTTCCCGCAGAGGTGTATGCCCAGTGGTTTCTGCTCCGGTAAGTTGTGATTGTGTGTCACTGGTCTGCCTCCAATTTGGGAGGCAGTGGTTTGCCCTGTGACCATTTCTCTGACAGCTCTACTTCTTTTTTTTTTTTGAGACAGAGTTTTGCTCTTGTTGCCGAGGCTGGAGCACAATGGCACAATCTCAGCTCACTGCAACCTCTACCTCCCGAGTTCAAGCGATTCTCCTGCCTCAGCCTCCCAAGTAGCTGGGACTACAGGCACCTGCCAACACGCCCGGCTAATTTTTGTATATTTAGTAGAGACGGGGTTTCACCATGTTGACCAGGCTGGTCTTGAACTTCTGACCTTAGGTGATCCACCTGCCTTAGCCTCCCAAAGTGCTGGGATTACAGGCGTGAGCCACCACTCCCGGCCCTGACAGCTCTACTTCTTAGGACAAAATGATGACTTCAAAACTCCTTACATGCTGAACTGGAAATCTTATTTATCCCCCTCAAGATCCTCAGTCATATCTGCAAAGTTTCTTTGCCAAGTCATGTAACATTTGCAGGTTCCAGGGATTTGAAAGTGGATGTTTTTTGGGGCACTGTTACTCAGCCTAACCACAGGATGCCTGGGTGATTTTTAGTATTTCAATTGTTATTATGAATGATGCTGTTGTAAACACTGTTGAATATTTCTGATGGAAAACATGTTTTCATTTCTGTTGGGTGTATATGCAGGAGTGGATTATTGGGTCCATAGATTATATATGTTTCCAACCTTAGCAGAGAAAGCCAAAGTTTTTCCAAAGTGGTTTTGAGAATTCCCATTCTTGGGAGGAAATATTTGCAATCATAGATCTGAGAAAGGCCCAGTATCCAGAATATATAAAGAACTCTTACAAATCAATAACAAGACAGCCCAATTTAAAGATGGGTAAGGGATTTGAAGAGGCACTTCTCCAAAGGAGATATAAAAATGTAAAATAAGCATGTGAAACGGTACTTAACGTCTTTAGTCATTGGGAATATGCAAATCAAAACCACAATAAGATACCACTTCACAACCACTAGGATGGCTAAAATAATGAGTGTTGGTGAGCACTTGAAGAAACTGGAACCCCCATCCATTGCTGGTGGGAATGTAAAGTGGTGCAACTGCTTTGACAAACAGTTTAGTGGTTCTTCATAAGGTTAAATGTTACCATATGACCTGGCCATTCCATGTCAAGGTTTATACCAAACAGAAATGAGAACATATGTCCTCACAGAAACTTGTATACAAATGTGTACAGCAGCATTATTCATAATAGCCAAAAGGCAGAAGCAACTCAAACATCCATCAGCAGACAGATAAATGAAACGACATATCCATACAATAAAATATTAGTCATGAAAAGAAATGGAGTGTTGATGTATGCTATAACATGAACGAACCTTGAAAACGTGTTAAGTCAAAGAAGCTAGTCACAAAAAGTCATGTTGTGTGATTTCATTTATGTGAAATATCTAGAACAGCAAATTCTCTGAGACAGAAAGTAGATTAGTGGGTTGCTAGAAGGTAGAGAAAGGAGGAAATAAGGAGTGGCTGCTAGTGGGGTTTATTTGGGGGGTAAGGAAACTACTCTGGAATTATATAGTGGTGGTAGTTGCACAATCTTGTGAATATACTAAAAACTACTGACTTGTACACTTCAAAAGGGTGAATTTTGGGCCGGGCGCAGTGGCTCACGCCTGTAATCCCAGCACTTTGGGAGGCTGAGGTGGGTGGATCACGATGAGGTCAGGAGATCAAGACCATCCTGGCTAACACAGTGAAACCCTGTCTCTACTAAAAATACAAAAACTTTGCTGCGCGTGGTGGCGTGCCCCTGTAATCCCAGCTACTCAGGAAGCTGAGGCAGGAGAATCGCTTGAACCTAGGAGGCAGAGGTTGCAGTGAGCTGAGATCACGCCACTGTGCTCCAGCCTGGGTGACAGAGAGACTCCTCATCTCAAAAAAAAAAAAAAAAAAAAAAAAAAAAAAGGTGAATTTTATGTTAATTATATATAATTTTTTAAAAAAGAATTTCCATAACTTACCAGCAACATGAGAGTTGCAGTTGCTCCACATCCTTGTCTACACAAACTATTGACTGTCTGCAATTTTAGACATTCTGCCGATGTATGGTAGGATCTTGTGGTTTAAATTGTATTTCCTTGATAACTAATGAAATGAAACATATTTCATGTTTACTGGCCTTTGGATATCCTCTTTTGTAAAGTACTTGTTTAAGAGTCTTGTCCTTTTTGGAGGTGGAGAGGGCGGCTATATGACTTTTTCTTATTTATTTATTTATTTATTTATTTGAGACAGAGTTTTGCCCTTGTTGCCCAGCTGGAGTGCAATGGCATGATCTTGGCTCACCATAGCCTCCGCCTCCCAGGTTCAAGTGATTCTCCCGCCACAGCCTCCCAAGTAGCTGGGATTATAGGTATGCGCTCTCACGCTCGGCTATTTTGTATTTTTAGTAGAGATAGGGTTTTTCCATGTTGGTCAGGCAGGTCTCGAACTCGTGACTTTAGGTGGTCCACCTGCCTCGGCCTCCCAAAGTGCTGGGATTACAGGTGTGAGCCACCATGCCCGGCCTGACTTTTTCTTATTTTCTTTCTTTCTTTCTTTCATTTTTGAGAAAATGTCTGCCAAATACCTAAATCTGGAAACCTGTTCTTTCAAGTAAGATGGTTAAAAAAGTGGCTAGTTTTGCTTACTTATAACTCAATAGCATGAGTTGTTCTCCTAGAGCTGCCATTGTCACTCAGCGTGCAGCAGAAATGCTATATGTGTACTTCCTATCTTATCATATAGAATTTCTTTCTTTCTTTCTTTTTTCTTTCTTTTTCTTTCTTTCTTTTCTTTCTTTCTTTCCTTTTTTCCTTCCTTCCTTCCTTCTTTCTCTTTCTTTTCTTTCTTTCTTTTCTTTCTTTCTTTCTTTCTTTCTTTCTTTCTTTCTTTCTTTCTTTCTTTCTTTCTTTCTTTCTTTCTTTCTTTCTTTCTTTCTCTCTCTCTCTCTTTCTCTTTCTTTCTTTTTCTTTCTTTCTTTCTTTTTTTTCCCTCTCTCTCGCTCCTTCCTTCCTCTCTTTTTTTTCAGTCTCACTCTTTTATCTCTTCCTTTGTAATGTCTTCTTGTTTATTACACCTGCACTTCAATACAGAATATTATAGAACTCGTGAGAGGAAACACCTTTAATTGTTCCCCATCCCAGAGTAAAAGCTTTCGATATTTCACCATTAAATATATTTGCTGCATGCTTTCTGCAGAGACTCTGTCAAAAAAGGAAGTACTCTCAGATGAGAACATGTCCTGGCAAAAAAAAAAAAAAAAAAAAAAAAAAAAGTGCTTTTTTTCTGTTCTTTGTTTGAGATGGAGTTTCACTCTTGTTGCCCAGGCTGGAGTGCAGTGGCACAATCTCGGCTCACTGCAACCTCCGCCTCCCGGGTTCAAGCGATTCTCCTGCCTCAGCCTCCCGAGTAGCTGGATTACAGGCACGCACCACAACGCCCGGCCAATTTTGTATTTTTAGTAGAGACGAGGTTTTTCCATGTTGGTCAGAGCTGGTCTCCAATTCCCGACCTCAAGTGATCTGCCCACTTCGGCCTCCCAAAGTGCTGGGATTACAGGCGCGAGCCACTGCGCCCCACCTGGAAGTGCTCCTTTTTTCTAGTCAGTTTATGTTACGAGTTTTGTCATGAATGGGTGTTTAATTTTATCAAATGCTGTCTTCATCGATACAGATTGTTTTCTTTTTTTCCACTAATGGTATGAGTACATTATTATTTTTTCTTTTTTTCTTTTTCGTTTTTTTTCTTTTTTTCTTTTTTTTTTTTTTTTTTTGGTGAGACGGAGTCTCACTCTGTGGCCCAGACTGAAGGGCAGTGGCGCTATCTCCGCTCACTGCAAGCTCCGCCTCCCAGGTTCACACCCGGCCTACATTACCTTCTAAAATATTAAGCCAGCCGCGCGCGGTGGCTCACGCCTGTAATCCCAGCACCTTGGGAGGCCGAGGCGGGTGGATCCCGAGGTCAGGAGATCGAGACCATCCTGGCTAGCATGGTGAAACCCCGTTTCTACTAAAAAAAAAAAAAAAAAAAAAAAAAAAAATTAACCTGACGTGGGGAGCGGGCGCCTGTGATCCCAGCTACTCGGGAGGCTGAGGCAGGAGAATGGCGTGAACCCCGGAGGCAGAGCTTGCAGTGAGCCAAGATCACGCCACTGCACTCCAGCCTGGGCGACAGCAAGACTCCGTCTCCAAAAATAAAAAATACAATACAATACAATACAATACAGTACAGTACAATACAATACAATATAATACAATACAAAGCCAGCCAGACGCGGTGGCTCACGCTTGTAATCCCAGCACTTTGGGAGGCGGAGATGGGCGGATCATGAGGTCAGGAGATAAAGACCATCCTGGCCAACACTGTGAAACCCTGTCTCTACTGTAAATACTATAAAGACAAAAATTAGCCAGGTGTGGTGGTGGATGCCTGTACTCCTAGCTACTCAGGAGGCTGAGGCAGGGGAATCACTTGAACCTGGGAGGCAGAGGTTGCAGTGAGCTGAGATCCGCCACTGCACTCTGGCCTGAGCAACAGAGCGAGACTCCGTCTCAAAAAAAAAAAAAAAAAAAAAAAAAAAAAATTATGCCAACTTTGTATTCCTTGATATATTAGTTGTATTGTATTCCTGATTTTGATTTGCTAACTTTTTTAGAATTTTGCATTATGCTCCTGAGAAAGGCTAACCTGTAATTTTCATTTCCCCTAATGTTTTTTTCAGTGTTTTATATCAAGATTATGTTGACCTCCTAAGACAATTCCGTTTGTGTTCTTTGTAAAGAGTTCATGTAAGATTGCTGTACCTGTCAAATTTGTTTCTGTAGAATGATCAAATGTCACTTCATAAGTCCCCTCATGGAACGGAATAATGAACCTAATGGTAATATCCAGTATAGTTTTCTTACTTGTGGGCTTTCATTTAGACAGAAATTACTAGCTGTTTAAACTGGCAGAATCCCAGAATATGGGAGTTCTTCCTTCACGTAATGGTTACTAATGTTTTTACTAAATAGATGTTCCCCATGCTGAAATAAGATTGTAGAAAATGATGCCAGGCAATTCTTGCTGAATGTGTAAGACTTATCCTGTGATCATTATCATTTTATAAAATTATAGGAAAAATGAGTGAATCTTTCACTATAATAGGTTAAACTTTAATAAACCCTAGGGAGAAATTCAAGCTATGTATAGTATAGGATAATTTGCTAGAATTCTCACCTCTTCTTTCTTGAGCCACATGGCCTAGAAAATAGCTAAGATGTATGAATACCTTATTTGGAAACATCCGGAAGTATAATTCTTAACTGATTACAGGTGTTTGGTTTGGTTGAGGAAAATCATGACTATTATGTCGAGAAGCTTCCTTTATCATAGGTTAAGCCAACAGGTAGCAAAATTGGCTTACATGAGGAATTATTTAAAACATTTGGACGGCCGGGCACGGTGGCTTAAGCCTGTAATCCCAGCACTTTCGGAGGCCGAGATGGGCGGATCACAAGGTCAGGAGATAGAGACCATCCTGGCTAACACGGTGAAACCCCGTTTCTACTAAAAAATACAAAAAACTAGCCGGGCGAGGTGGCAGGCGCCTGTAGTCCCAGCTACTCGGGAGGCTGAGGCAGGAGAATGGCGTGAACCTGGGAGGCGGAGCTTGCAGTGAGCTGAGATCTGGCCATTGCACTCCAGCCTGGGCGACAGAGCAAGACTCCATCTCAAAAAAAAAAAAAAAAAAAAAAAAAAAAATCACACCGTAGCCTGACACGGTGGTGAACACCTGTAGTCCCAGCTACTCAGGAGGCTGAGATGCAAGGACCATTTGAGCCTAGGAGTTTGAGACCAGCCTGGGCAACATAGGGAGACTGTCTCAAAAAAAAAAAAAAAAAAACCAAAAAAAAAGTCCCATCTGTTAATATTACTACTAATCTCACTAGAAAAGTCTAAGTGTTGGGAAGGTATCAAGCTCACTGGTACATACAAGTGTTCCAAAGTGCTAATTTTGCTGGAAAGTTCAAATGTTATGAATGGCAACAAATACTGTCAGTTGTATACCTTGTATTGACAGGCTTATTTTGTTCATTTTTGAGAAAATGTCTGCCAAATACCTAAATCTGGAAACCTGTTCTTTCAAATAAGATGGTTAAAAAAGTGGCTAGTTTTGCTTACTTATAACTCAATAGCATGAGTTGTTCTCCTAGAGCTGCCATTGTCACTCAGCGTGCAGCAGAAATGCTATATGTGTACTTCCTATCTTATCATATAGAATTGTAAAAGGACTTGTACGAAATGACTGCAGTTTAACAAAATTAATCATTTACTTGTTCATCAAGGGAATTTTTAAGTGAAATTGGCTTTATTTTTTCCCATGTAGTGGTGAAGAATACAATGACTACAAATGGAGCTTGGCATCACTGTCTTGTTTCATGCTATGGTGCTGGCAGTTTTACTCCATTAGCAGTGCAAACAAATGTCCTCACAGTGAAAAAGGCAAATGACCTCTTAGTCATCTTTTGAAAATAGTCTACCTTACACAACCCCTGTAAGGAACCCCTGGTGGTCTACAAAAAATACAAAAATTAGCGGGGTGTGCATGCCTATAGTCCCAGCTACTTGGGAGGCTGAGGTGGGAGGATGGCTTGAGCCTGGGTGGCAGAGGTTGCAGTAAGCTGAGATTGAGCCATTGTACTCCATCCAGCTCTGGGCAACAAAGCAAAACCCTGTCTCGGCTGGGCGCGGTGGCTCACGCCTGTAATCCCAGCACTTTGGGAGACTGGGGCAGGCGGATCACAAGATCAGGAGATTGAGACCATCCTGGCCAACATGGTGAAACCCCATCTCTACTAAGATACAAAAAATTAGCCGAGTGTTGTGGTGCATGTGGTACATGTAGTCCTAGCTACTTAGGAGGCTGAGGCAGGAGAATCACTTGAACCTGGGAGGCAGAAATTGCTGTGATCCAAGATCGCGCCACTACACTCCAGCCTGGCAACAGAGCAAGCCTCCATCTCAAAAAAAAAAAAAAAAAAGACATGAACAGACAAATCAAAAATAACATAAAAATGGCCCTTGATATGAAAATGTGATCAGCTTTCCTCATGGAGAAGTACACATTAAAACTACACTGAGGCCAGGTGCGGTGGCTCACGCCTGTAATCTCAATGCTTTGGGAGGTCAAGGTGGGTGGTCAGGAGTTTGATACCCGCCTGGCTGACATGGTGAAACCCTAAAAATACAAAAACCCTAAAAATACAAAAATTAGTTGGGCGTGGTGGTGCATGCCTGTAGTCCCAGCTACTCAGGAGGCTAAGGCAGGAGAACTGCTTGAGCCGAGCAGTTTCATATCAAGGTTTCATATTTTCAAAAAATAAAATTTAACCCATAATGAAGACAAAACCTCTAAGATTGATTCTATGACCTGCAATGGCACTCATTATGAGGTTAGACTGTGTTAGGGCTGCTTGGGGATGATGGGGTCTCCCTGCAATCCAAATTTCATATTGGACCCCACCCTTTCCCTTCCCCAGGCACTCAGAAGCTCCTACCTTTCTTTATCACATCCCTCACTCACGTGGTCAAACTGTCCTGGACTAAAATACCCAAATAATGATAAAAGCAAGGAGGTTAAGTGACACACCATCTTTTCCCCCTAACGACACCTAAGAACTAACCCTGCACTGGTTGAGTACAGAAGCCTTAGCATTCCTTTGCTTTTGTGGCCCTCTGCTGGTGTAAAGAAAATGTGGAGGTTGATGATGTTACTTGTTTATTCTCTAGTCTGTTTTGTTGGGAGAGGAGCATTGATAAGCTGTCTTTCCTAGGAGATCTCTGACCCAAACTTCTTGCTTATCTGGTATTCTTGGGCACTTTGTGGAATTTGGAAATATTCATACAATTCAAGACGTTTCCTTTTCCTTTGCCTTTCACATCACTGCTCTTGTCTCCTCCTGCTCTTTAACCACTGCTTTTCCTTGGTTCTTCTTCACCTTCTTTCCTACTCCCTCCAAAGTTCTGGCCTCAATCCTCTTCTTCCTATAAGTTCATCCCTTTAGTACTTTTATGGCTGTAACTATTTAGTTCTATGAGTATTTCCCAAATGCTTTATTTCCTCCCTCCAATGCTCCAGATCCTTTTTTTTTTTTTTGAAACAGAGCTGGTGCCTCAGCCTCCCGAGTAGCAGCTGGGATTACAGTCATGCACCACCATGCCTGACTAATTTTTGTATTTGTAGTAGAGACAGGGTTTCACCATGTTGGCCAGGCTGATCTTGAACTTCTAGACTCAAGTGATTGGCCCATGTCGGCCTTCCAAAGTGCTGGCATTACAGGTGTGAGCCACCACGCCCAGCCTCCAGATCCAAATTTGAAACTATTTATCACAAATTCCACTTGATCCCCTCTGGCACCTCAATCTCAGTATGCCCTAATCTGAGTTCATCTTCCCTCTGTTGGAACAAATGACCCCAGACCTGGAAATAAGGATTACCAAGTACCCTTTCAATGTAACACTAGCACGCTAGTTCTCAAAGTGTGGTCCCTGGACCAGCAGCATCACCATCACCTGGGAACTTCTTAGGAGTGCAAATTTTCAGGTTCCACCCAAGATCTACTGAGTCTGAAAGTCTGGGGGTTGGACCCAGCAGTCTGTGGCTTAACAAGCTTTCCAGGGGATTCTGATGACCCCTTAAGTTTGAGAACTACTGAACTAAAGCAGGAGCTAGCAAACTGTGGTTTGTTGGCCAAAGCCAGCCTACTGCCTGCTTTATTTTTTTTAATTTTAATTTTTAATTTAATTTTATTTTTTTGAGATGGAGTCTCGCTCAGCCGCTCAGGCTGGAGTGCAGTGGCATGATTTCGGCTCACTGCAACCACCATCTCCCGGGTTCAAGCGATTCTCCTGTCTCAGCCTCCTGCGTAGCTGGGATTACAGGCACCCGCCATTAAGCCCGGCTAATTTTTGTATTTTAGACGGGGTTTCACCATGTTGGCCAAGCTGCTCTTGAACTCCTGACTTCCAGTGCTCCGCCCGCCTTGCCCTCCCAAAGTGCTAGGATTACAGGCATGAGCCACTGTGCTCAGCCTATTGCCTGCTATTGTAAAAGCTGTATTGGAACACAGACACACACATTTGTTAATATATCACCTACAACTACTTTTATTTTACAACAGAGTTGAGTTGAGTAGTTGCGACAGAGACCATATGGCTCTCATAGCCTAAAATAGTTACTATCTGGTTCTTTAAAGAAAAAATTTGCCGGCCTCTAGACTAGACCATTGTCTACAAAACCCTCCTAAGGGTCATCTGATGGTCTAGGGAAAGACAATTTTCTTTGAGTTAGTATTTATTACTGACTTGGACCCAGATTCTGTAATTAAGGTATCAATTATAGAAAATTGGTAAATTGCAAATGATTTTTGTTAGAGGGAGATAAAAATGATTTCTCTGTGTTAGAGTTCATCACAAAGCTAACAATTTTATTGTCCGGTAGACCATTAACCAGTTTTGGATTTAACCTAGCAATCTTATTCTAGCATTATTTTTTTTCTTTCACTGAATACACACACACACACGTCTCTCATATCCTCCTCTAAACCAGTTTTACATTCTTCTGATTACTTGACTAATAAATTAGGTAGTTGTTTTTTTTTAAATTTTATAACTTTATTTGATGTATTTAATGATCAGCAATTAGTTCTCATCCACATTGACTGTAGATTTTTTAAAGTGTTGGCCAGGCGCGGTGGCTCACGCCTGTAATCCCAGCACTTTGGGAGACCGAGGCGGGTGGATCATGAGGTCAGGAGATCGAGACCATCCTGGCTAACACAGTGAAACTCCGTCTCTACTACAAATACAAAAATTAGCCGGGCGTGGTTGCGGGCAACTGTAGTCCCAGCTACTCGGGAGGCTGAGGCAGGAGAATGGCGTGAACCTGGGAGGCGGAGCTTGCAGTGAGCCGAGATTGCACCACTGCACTCCAGCCTGGGCGACAGAGTGAGGCTCCGTCTGAAAAAAAGAAAGAAAGAAAGTGGTAACAGGTACATATGTAGCCAAAGTATAGAGCTTATTTGGTGAATCTTCATCCTTATTCTGGATAATCACACGTGGATTCGGTATGTGACATTCCTTATTCCTTTGGCCCAGACAGCTTTGTTGAGCCTGGTATCAACTCGCACATCTCATCTGGAGCTCCCATCTCTTTCATGGCAAATTTCCGAATCTCTTTGAGTGCCCAAGGGGCACGCTTCTTGAAGCCCACTCCATGGATGTGCTTGTGAATGTTGATGGTGTATTCTCGGGTCACCACCTCGTTGATGGGGAACCGCCCTTTTGCTCTTTGCACACTTCTTTGCGGGAACCATTCTGCTGGGTCCAAGCTGGAAAGGCAATATTTTATTTTATTTTATTATTTTATTTTATTTTATTTTTAAGACAAGGTCTCACTCTGTCACCTAGGCTGAAGTGCAGTGACACAATGGCACAGTCAAGGCTCACTGTAGCCTCAACTTCCCGGGCTCAAGCGATCCTCCTACCTCAACCTCCCAAGTAGCTGGGACTACAGGCCTATGCCTCCACACTCAGCTAATTTTGTATTACTATTATTATTATTATTATTTTAGAGATGGGATCCAGTCTGGTCTTGAACTCCTGGACACAAGGAATCCTCCTGCCTGGATTACAGGCATGAGCCTGGTCTATTAATAAGTTAGATAAATCTTTGAAGCATGCTTACCATATGCTTGTATGAAAGTTATCTTTTTAATTTTTTGAAATTTGTACTTTGACACCAACAAGTGTTACTGCCTCCTATATTACCTCTGTCTGTTATTATTCTCCCTCAATCTCTTCGTTATCCAGACTTGAAATATTGGCACCTGCTCCAATTCCTTTCTTACTCTCTAAACAAATCAGTCCTCAAATCTCACTGGTTTTACCTTCAATGTTCTCTTGGCGCCATCCCCATGACTACCGTCAGAGTTTAAGCTTCTATTCCCTCTCTCCTGAAGTTTTATAACAGCCCTTACCTGGATCTCTGTAACCAGTGTGCCCAAGGCTGCTAGAAAAATATCCCCAAGGAAAAGCTCCGATAATTCCACTCCCTTTGCTAAAACTTGCTGCGGTTCTTCATTACCCAACAATAATGGAAAGGCCCAGTTCCTTAGCTTGATTTTCAAAGCCTTCCAAAATTTGATCTCCAGCTTATATTCCTTAACTACTCTGTCCTTCCCTGTTCCCTTCATTCACTGTACTTCATTCACTATGCATACTTTCTTTGCCTTCCTTCATACCACCCTACTGCCTGAATACATTCTGCCTTGTATCTGCATGTCCAAACCGAAGTATAGTTTAAGCCCAACTTGAAGCTCCACTGTAGTGATCCTTTTAACTGAAAGTTATCTCTCTCTGCTCTGAATTAGCAACATATTTAATTTGTATCTCTTCTATAACACATATCTCTTTCTATTTTGTAACATAGTCCTTTGTGGACATTACTGTGGTATCATTGTAGGATAGCGTCTATAATCTAACTTTGTATCCACATTATTGCCTAACTGTGCTAATATCCATAAGAGAGCCAGTGAAAAATTGTTTAGCAGGAGCTGCTGAAAAAATTAAACTCTGAACTGAAAAAGTAGTACTGAGGCAGGATAGATAGTCAAGGAAGTGCCCATATCTTCAGGACGCAGCAACCGTGGTGACCCGAACAGTCAATACAATAAGCCTTAGCATTTGAATTGTGATTGAACTCAATCGAGCAAAGCTATCTTCAATAGGGAATTTCTCCTGTAGACAGCATGAGCACTTTGATTTTACCGTCCTCAGACTGACCCTTTGCTCATTATAATAGCATAAAACACACCCCTGGGTGGAGATTTACGATGCTAATGGGACACCTGAGGGATGAACATGCGTGCACAGCTACTGCACATGTGCAGCCAGAGGACCAGCCAGAAGATGCTTACTACTAGGTTGGTGCAAAAGTAATTGTGGTTTTTGCATTTAAAGTAATGGCCAAAACCACGATTACTCTTGCACGAACCTAACGGTAACACTTCTTCCCACCTCCTTATGAATAATCATGCAAATAATACATGATTAGCAATAATCTCCAGCATTAATCAACGCTGTCTCGTCCTTTCGAGCAGCCTGCCCTGAATTCTCTCTGTCTCTCAGGGTGTGATGTCTATTCTGTATTTAGTTTTCCAAATATTTTTTTCTTTTGCAATAAATTATGCTGCATCTCTTTTGCTGTGTGTCTCTTGTTTAAATTATTTTAAACTAAGAAGACGAGAACTGAGGTCTTGCAGCAGCCTCCAACACTACCACATTATTTTTTGAATGTCTGAAATCCCATCAAATTATGTTCCCCAATCTGTTCTTGTGAATGTTTTTCTTTCTTTTTTAAAAAATTAATATCTATTTTTAAAGGAAAACAGTGAATATTCTTTAAAACCTAAATTTAGTGTATCTTCCTTTCTTCTTTTTGTGGTATTTTTTTCACCATAAATAAGATTTCTCATTTCAACATAGTGAGTCCCACCATTTGACTATTCAGTTGTTTTATTCATTAATGAGGGTGACAGTTTTCTGTGTGAATATGCCCATCAAAAGAGTTTCCTATACAAGTATTTGCTCATGAAGCACTAACATTTTTATTTGGTCTTTCAATTTATGAAGAAAACATAAGGGATGCCCATTTCTTTACCTGGGTGAAATATTAGTCTCTAAATCCTGGGCACCCCCAAATCATTCAGAGCGAAGAAAATATGGCATGTCTACTGTCTACTACACAATGGCTTTCACTTTTATCACATTATAAAACAGTGTTTCTCTATGTGGATGGATTTGTTCCCAGATTCACATGAAGAGCTTGTTACAAAAGTATATTCCCAAGCCCCATCCATATTCAGAATCTTTGGGGCTAGATCTCCAAGAATCTTCATTTTAAATTAACATCACAGAGGATTCTTTGCCATCTTGGAGTTTATGAATCACAGGCTAAATTCATGTCTTCTTCTAAAAATGCAAAGAGAAGCAGAGACCCCTAGAGAATTGCATAAGTATGCCCTAAACGAACCAAGAGGGTTGACGAAGTCTGTTCATCTTCCCTCTTGTCTCAAAGTATCCTTGTTTCTTTGTAACTTTCCCCCAATACTTTATTTTGAAAATCTTTAAACATACAGACATGCTGAAATAATTGTACAGTGCACACCCATATACTTCACCTAGATATTACCATTAATATGTTACTGCAGTTGCTTTGTTTTGTTTTTTGTTTTTTTGAGACGGAGTCTCGCTCTCGCCCAGGCTGGAGTGCAAGTGGCGCGATCTCCTCCGCTCACTGCAAGCTCCGCCTCCCGGGTTCCCGCCATTCTCCTGCCTCAGCCTCCTGAGTAGCTGGGACTACAGGCGCCAGCCACCACGCTCGGCTATTTTTTTGTATTTTTAGTAGAGACGGGGTTTCACCGAGTTAGCCAGGATGGTCTCGATCTCCTGACCTTGTGATCCGCCCGCCTCGGCCTCCCAAAGTGCTGGGATTACAGGCGTGAGCCACCGCGCCCGGCCAGCACTGCAGTTGCTTTATCAAAAATCTTTGTTTTTTGTTTGTGGTTTTTTTTTTTTTTTTTTTTTTTTTTTTTTGAGACGGAGTCTCACTCTGTCGTCCAGGCTGGAGTGCAGTGGTGCGATCTTGGCTCACTGCAACCTCCGCCTCCTGGGTTTGAGCAATTCTCCTGCCTCAGCCTTCTGAGTAGCTGGGATTACAGGCACGTGCCACCACGCCCGGCTAATTTTTGTATTTTTAGTAGAGACAGGGTTTCACCATGTTGGTCAGTCTGGTTTTGAACCCTTGACTTCAGGTGATCCACCTGCCTTGGCCTCCCAAAGTGCTGGGATTACAGGTGTGAGTCACTGTGCCTGGCCTATCACAAATCTTTTATCCATCTCTCTAGTCATCAATTCATCTTAATTTTGGATGAATTTCAAAGGAAATTTTAGACATCAGTAGTGTCCAATTTGGGAGGATAGTGACTTGAAGAATAACGGGACAATGAATCCTTGTAGCCCTGGTGAAAATACAGTGGCCTTCTTTTATTGGACAGAATTGGTGGCATCTTGGCCTTGAGAGGACATTCAGAATGCATGTAATCAAAGACAGAAGGGTAGTTCTGGCTGGTTCAAGGTGGCCCCTGTGGGGCAGTATCTACTTGTCTCTATTCATTTGAATGGGAGCTTTCATTTGTTACTGGAAGAAGAAAGGGAGGTTTGGGGCCACGGAGAAGATGTAGCAGCTGATGGCAGCAGAAACCCTTCTCTCTTCCATAGGTTTTGAGACTCCAATGGAGAGATGAGTTAGAAGCTGATGTTTTCTGGGTTAGTGTTTAGCAGCAAGGTTTCGAGTCAGACTGCTTAGGCCTGCATTCCAGCTGCTCTTGGCTGTTTGTCCTTGGATATGATCTCAGCCTCTTGGCCTCGGTTTTCTCATTTGAGAATGAAGGTAACCGACTTTATACTGTTGAACCTACTTTATATTGTTGTGAAGACCCTGTAACTCAATCAACTTCAGTTGCTAAAATATAATTGCATTCCTCGACAAGTTCACACAAAATTAACATATGTGACTGCAGCAGTTGGTGACCAAGAAAGAGACAAAGGAAATGATTTTGAAAAGTGAGCCTAAATGGAATTTGGGGAGACGCGGGAGGAAGCCATCCTGAAAGTCCTTACAGACAACTCATTGTACTTAAAATGAAATCCGAATTCTTCTCTTGGTCTGCAAGGCCTCCACATTATCTGGCCTTTGCCTACATCTCCAACATCTCCTTTCCTCCTGTACTTATCCCTAGCGACACAGGCCTTTGGGCTTCAGATTGAGCCAAACTCATTTGGTCCTCGGGACATTTGCAGTTGCATGAAAGGCTCTCCCCAGAACTTTACAAGCCTGGCTTCTCATACTTTTTGAGTCTCATTCAATTCAAAGATCATGGTCCTCAGAGAGGTCTTTCCTGACCACTCAGTTTAGTAGTGGCCATTTAAGTAGAGCACCTTAAGTAGAGTACCTTAAGTAGAGCTCCATCCTTTTCTCCTTCTCCTTCCTCTTCTCCTCCTCCTTCCTCTTCTCCTCCTCCTCCTCCTTCTTTTTTAAACTAAATTTACCAAGCCACCAGAGGTGCTGAATCCATTATTTTCGTGTCATATTTTCACATCACACTATTTTCACGTCACTTATCACTATCTGAAATTACTATTCATCTGTTTTCTTGTTTATTGTCTGTCTCTGTTACTAGGGATCCTGTGATTTTGGGTGGTACTTGGCTGTCACCCAAGCACCTAGAACGGGGTTCACTACACACTGAAAGTACGCAAAAATATTAAGTGAATGAACGAATGTCAGGATGAAAGATGGAGGGAGGTGAGAAACCCATCAAAGGCTCACAGAAAGAACTCAGTCCTTGGATGAAAATAGGAAGAATCCCAAGCGCTAACAGGCAAGTTTGCTGAGAGGGGAGCGGGCGGGCCGAGGGCGGGGGCGGGAAGGGGCGGAGTCGGGCGGAAGAAGGGGAAGAGGCCCAGGAAGTGACGGCCGCCTCCCCGCTACCGGGGACTTCTGGAGTCCGAGAAGTCAGCGGTCCGGTTGCTGCGGCCGCCGTGCTCACCGGCCCGAGGCGATGGAGAACGGAGCGGTGTACAGCCCCACTACGGAGGAGGACCCGGGCCCCGCCAGAGGCCCCCGGAGCGGCATCGCTGCCTACTTCTTCCTGGATCGGCTCCCGGGGCCCCGGCGCGTTCTCAAGGGTTTGCAGCTGGTGAGTCCGCGGTCGGGGAGGGCGAGCCCAGGCCGGGGAGCGGGGTCTGGCCTGGGCTTGGGAGGCCGCCGAGCTGCTTCGTTTCAGCTTGGTTGTTCAGTAAGAGGCGGTTTCCACACCTCTAGTTCCTTTCCTCTCCGCCTGGGGAGGGGGGCGTTACCCTCCGCCCTTCCGCCGGGCGGCCCCCAGGCCCACGGCGCTCCCCATCGGGATCCCACGACCTGGGGCCACCCAGTATTAGGCGGGCTCAGGAAATGCGTCGGAGACCCAAGTCAGCCACTTCAGCATCTTTCGCTCATCCTCTGTGGCGACTTTCCTCTCTTCTCTCTGCTGCTACTCTGCATTATCGCCCACAGTGCCTGCATTTAGACTGTGAAGCGCTTTGTGTTTATCTTTCTCTGGCTCTTGCGGTTTTCCTGCGGCGAGCCCATGGGGGCAGCTTAACTTGCTGGACAAAGTCCTGCGATACCACGCGTGGCATTGAGATGTGTGTGTGTCCAGTAAATTGTCTTCTAAAAGTTTTATATTGACTGGAAAATAATTATTTCAAAATTGAGCAATATGGATTCTAAGTGGAAAGTCGAAAGGACAGCTTTTTGTGAGTGTGTGCGGAGAGCAGACCTAGGACATGGTACGCATCTTTCCGTTTTATTGAGTTTATTTTAAGCAGTTAAAGTACCATAAACCTATTAGTGAAAACATCAAAGCATCTTTGGGATTTAAATTATTCACTTTACAGTCGTGTTGAGCTCCTGTGTACTGTTTCAACCACTGATGAGCAACATTTTCTGCAATAGAACCAGTTTAGGAAAAATCCGAATGCTTACAATGTTTATGAGTTTTGTTTTGTCTTACTTTGTTTTGTTTTTTAACCATTCTAAGTAAAAATTAGCTCATTGGTTTCCTTGGAAATAAATTCTTACAACTCAAATGACCAGAAGTTAAATTCTTAGAACTCAGGTGACCTACTTTTATTGAATAGAAAAACAGAAGTCGGAAAATCGGCTGTTTAGCGATCAAAACGATCACATCTGCTGATGACTGGGAAATCATTTGAAAGCAAGGGATAATGCCGCCTATGGAACCCAGTATCCCTGTAGGTAGTTCCACACTGGCCACCTTTAATTTATTACGAGGCATCCGGGGCTCTTCCCTGCCACTGTTCCTTTGCATAAGCTGTTCCTTCTACCTTCTTCCTTCTGCTCTTCTCTTGTCAGCTGTCACATGATTTTTAGGTATTAGCTGTATTTCTCCGCAGTAAAGCTAAAATTTTCTACGTGAATAGTAGAACTCTTTAGAACAGAAAAGAATATTCATCTGAAGCTTTTTTTTTTGAGACGGAGTCTTGCTCTGTCGCCCAGGCTAGAGAGCAGTGGCGCAATCTCGGCTCACTGAAACCGCCTCCCCGGTTCAAGCAATTCTCGTGCCGGGTAGATGGGACTACAGGCACGCACCACCATGCCCGGCTGAATTTTTTTTTTTTCCCCCCCCTGTATTTTTCATAGAGACGGGGTTGATCAGGCTGGTCTCAAACTCCTGACTTCAGGTGATTTTCGCTCCCCGGGCCTCCCAAAGTGCTCGGATTACAGGCGTAAGCCACTGCGCCCAGCCCATCTGAAGCATTCTTGCTGCTCAAAAAAATCATCTGTATTGGTTTGCTGCCCACAAAATCTCCTGTTTTCAGTTGCCTTTATTTTTTTTCTTTCTAATAAAAAGCGGCAAAGCTAAAGTAAATTTTCTCATTACCTTCTTACAGTTTAGTAAACTGTAGTTTTGTATCTTTGGACTAGAACATAATCAGTTTCCTTCCTTATTGCTATTATAGAAGAAAACATGGAACAACCAGAAATGGTTGTGGTAAATGTTATACTTGGACACAGAGAAGATGAATTTGCCTTAAAAGATCGTTAGATTGTATTTGTTCTCCATGATTCATAAGAAGAAATGGAAAAAGAATAAAAACTAGTATCTCTTTATGAAATCTATTTGTTTGTTTATGGGGAGATTGTCATGTTACAAGAATGCCTTTAATGTGGAGATTTAAAAGTACTTTTTCATTATTGCCTTTCACTTTGATGGTTGTCTTTTTGTTCCTGGTTTGTCTGTTTTGATAATGTCTTATCTCTTCACAGTAACAGTATATTACAGGAATTATCCACCAAGTCCCAAGAAAGTTACATATGAAGTCAGTAAAAGTTGTCTTCCAGCCTGGGGCTATAGGCAAGGCCTTAACTCACATTCTTCCTTTAGATAGATTGGTTGTTTTACTTTAGATGTTTAATTTTTTAAAAAAACTAAACAGAATTGGGAGCTCCAGTAAGGAAACAACTGTAATGGAGAAACCCATAATCAGAAGAGGAGGTGTTTTAACAAGGGACCTGGAAACCCTGCGAAATTTTATTCAAAATATTGTACACTTATATGTTTGAGTATATTATTCTGGACCCATAAATCTTAACAGGATTTATAAGATCCTACAAGAGAAAAGAAGCTTGCTCTGAAACTTAAAAACTAGACACTGTATATACTTAGGAAATTCTTACATTAGAGTCTTCGGAGGTTGAATTGGATTACCTCTGAGGTTCTTTCCACTCTTAAAAATTTTTTTTTCAAACCTGTGAGACTCCATGGGGTTTGCTATTACAGAACTGAACATTGAAGGGATAGAGAGTGGAGCCTGTATACAGAGGAGATTAGAGATAAAAGAACGTAGCTTCTCTGTCTCTTGAAGTTACATAGCTGTGTCTACCATTCAGATATGACCTGAATTTTTTTAAAACCCTGAGCATCCCCCAACTACCATTCACCCTTCCAGAGCTTAAGAAGAAATGCTCAGTTGAGAATTCAGTATAAGGAGTTACTGGAGTCCTAACTGTATGCAGTTTTTCAGTTTATACTATCCTTAGATTTGTCCATATGTTCATGTTTTATTTTGTGAATTTTTTTGAGGGAGTTTTTGTTTTAAGGGGAGAATTGACGTTTGGTAACCTAATTGCTTGCTGGATACGCTGGTGCAGTGACCTAAATATGTGTAATTTTCTGTGCAACAAGCTCCACATTGTGTCCGTGCAGTCAGTTGACTGTCCTGATAGCTGCACAGTACTGGGATTCTAGTCGCTCATCTGGCAAGCAGTTTTAGAAATCACCAGTGATTTTTCAATTTATTACATTATAAATGTTACCCTATAAGTACCAAGAAACAAATTACTTAGAAGCATTTCTTATATTAATGCTCTTTTCATTATTTAAATATGAAAACTGATGTGTAGTAAATTGAAATGTTCTATTTTTACCTTGAGGAAGATTCATAATGTCAGCAAATTATATCTTTGAACGTTTGTAAGAGTAAATATTTGCCTAAGGCAAGGGAGGCCTGGACTGTTTCTTCAGACCAATGGATTTTTAAATTTGAACTTTACTTACAACTACAAGGTTTTTAATAGTAAAGTTCATTAATTTATAATTCATATCATTTTGTAGATGGAGCCTTATAATGACAAACATTTAAAAGTTCTTTTTATAAAATATAAGTAGTAGACTGTTAAATTAATGGAGAATTCATATTTATTTTGTTTTTGTTTTTGTTTTTTTTTTGAGACAGAGTCTCGCTCTGTCGCCCGGGCTGGAGTGCAGTGGCCGGATCTCAGCTCACTGCAAGCTCCGCCTCCCGGGTTCACGCCATTCTCCTGCCTCAGCCTCCCGAGTAGCTGGGACTACAGGCGCCCACCACCGCGCCCGGGTAATTTTTTGTATTTTTTAGTAGAGACGGGGTTTCACCGTGTTAACCAGGATGGTCTCGATCTCCTGACCTCGTGATCCGCCCGTCTCGGCCTCCCAAAGTGCTGGGATTACAGGCTTGAGCCACCGCGCCCGGCCGAGAATTCATATTTAATATAGTGACCATTTTAAGGAACACTTGAAATTTCAGAAAAGGTAGTGAAACTGAGGCTGGGTGCGGTGGCTCATGCCTATAATCCCAGAACTTTGGGAGGCCAAGGCGAGCAGATCACAAGGTTAGGAGATCGAGACCATCCTGGCCAACATGGTGAAACCCCGTCTCTTCTAAAAATACAAAAATTAGCTGGGTGTTGTGGCGTGCGCCTGTAATCCAGCTACTCAGGAGGCTGAGGCAGGAGGTGGAGACTGCAGTGAGCTGAGATCGTGCCACTGCACTCCATCCTGGCAACAGGAAAAAGAAAGGTAGTGAAAAAAAAAAAAAAGGAAAAAGAAAGGGTAGTGAAACTGAAATGGAGAGACAGATGCAGGATAGTAATTACCCAGTGTTTAAATAACCAGAGCTGTAAGATCATCTTTTAGTCACTGAGACTTCCCCAATCTGTTGATGCTAGCAAATTGTTTTAAATATATGATTTAATACATTAAGGGAAATATACAGAACTGTGGGTTTAACTTCACAAAGCCAGTCTTACAGGGAAAACCTACACAAACATACATACTCGTAAAAGGAATTTAACAGACGTTTCATGGGGAGAGGAAGTACAGAGTGGGAGTCAGAGACTTGGGTTCTTGTCTGTGCGGAGCTAACTTGGGGCTTAACTGTCAGTAGCTTAATTCCATCTTTGTAAACATGACGGTGGGAGACTATGCCCTCTAAGGGCCCTCCTGACATTAAAAGCTTGATAATTCCCTTAATTATATTTGGGTAAAATTTTATGTCATTAAAAGGAGTTACATTGGGTATACAGTTGTTAGGTACTTAGCTTAATATTCAGTAAGCAATATTTAGTGTGATGACTTCATGCTATTGAGAACAAAACTGTTTACCAAAAAATAATAATTGAGCCTTTTTACTTCTGGGTTACATTTACTATGAACTTCTTAGCTAATTCAGTGACATTTTTCTCTCTTCCTATTCTTGACCACTTTGGCATTTAATGCTGGTGACCACTCATTTCTCGAAATTCTTCCTTCAACTTTTACACTTTTTTTTTTTTTCAAGACGAAGCCTAGCTCTGTCACCCAAGCTGGAGTGCAGTGGCGCAGTCTCAGCTCACTGCAACCTCTGCCTCCTGGGTTCAAGCAATTCTCCTGCCTCAGTCTCCTGAGTAGCTGGGACTATAGGCGTGCACCACCATGCCCAGCTAATTTCTGTATTTTTGGTAGAGACAGTTTCATTATGTTGGCCAGGCTGGTCTCAAACTCCTGACCTCGTTATCCACCCACCTTAACCTCCCAAAGTGCTGAGATTACAGGCGTGAGCCACCACGCCTGGGCAACCTTTACTCTTTTTTCTTTTTAATACAAAAAAGTGTCTGCTGGCCGGGTGCGGTGGCTCACGCCTGTAATCCTAGCACTTTGGGAGGCAGAGGCGGGCGGATCACAAGGTCAGCAGATCGAGACCATCCTGACTAACACGGTGAAACCCCGTCTCTACTAAAAATACAAAAAATTAGCTGGACGTGGTGGCAGGCGCCTGTAGTCCCAGCTACTGGGAAGGCTGAGGCAGGAGAATGGTGTGAACCCGGGAGGCGGAGCTTGCAGTGAGCCAAGATTGCGCCACTGCACTACAGCCTGGGCGACAGAGCAAGACTCCGTCTCAAAAAAAAAAAAAAAAGGTGTCTGCTTACCAAAAAAAAAAAAAAAAAAAAAATCAACTAAAAATATTAAAACCACTTTCCTACCCCCTCATACTGCCAGGTGTCACAGTGTGATAATAGTTTGGAGTATGTTTACTTGGTGCTTTTTAAGGAGTTTTCTTTTTTCTTTTTTTAATAACACTTCCTGTGGCTTGCTTATCCTCTGTTAGTTGCTCTTTTCCCTCCTATACTCGAACTGTAGAATTCCTTTAGGCCCTACCCAATCCTCTGTTCCTCCTGTTTTCTAACCTACTAAACCAGGCAGGCGTTCCCTGCTGCCTTTATCTAGACATCCATATTCCCTTGCATGATCATCACACAACCACACCCAACTCCTAAACCATTTTTTTCTTCATCCCCATCCAGTTAGGTCAGTTGCCTTATTATCATTTTTGGATTTACTATGCAAATTCTTGCCCTTATGAATATGTTTTTTTTCATCCTCTACCTAGAATTAGAATGTCATCTGTCTCTCCACGTTCTGTGTGTGTCTCTACCTGGTTTGAGTCCTGCTTTTCCACTCATTCTTCTCCAGCTCCTTAGAACATTTTCTTGAGATTTTCTAACCTACATGTAATGAATGCTCAGTTAATGTGGTATAAAATGTGTGGTTAGTATTGTTTCTTGTACACTGAGCTTATTACTCCATCATTACATCTTCCTGTACATAGAACAGTGTTGGAGTGTTGCTAATTCAAGTACACTTTGAACTAGCAATTGTATAATGCTGTGGGAGCTTACAGAGGAAGGTTAGTAGCCTCAGAGATGGGTAGTCAGAGAATTTTTTTTCTTTTTTTTTTGGTGGAGACGGGGTTTCACCATGTTGCTTAGGCTGGTCTCAAACTCCTGAGCCCAAGCAATCCTCCCGCCTTGGCCTCCCAAAGTGCTGGGATTACAGGTGTGACCCATTGCACCTGGCCAACAGAATTTCATATTGACTATAGCTTGTAGTGCCAATTTCTTGGCCTTTAACTTGAGATGGGAGCTAGTAAATGTCCAAACCTTTTTTTTTTTTTTTTTTTTGAGATAGTCTCGCTCTGTCACCCAGGCTGGAGTGCAGTAGCGCCATCTTGGCTCACTGTAACCTCCACCTCCTGGGTTCAAGCAATTCTCATGCTTCAGCCACCCAAGTAGCTGGGATTACAGGCATATGCCACCACGCCCAGCTAATTTTTGTATTTTTAGTAGAGACGGGGTTTTGCCGTGTTGGCCAGGCTGATTTTGAACCAGGTTGGCCAGAAGGACTCAAGTGATCTGCCCGCCTTGGCCTCCCAAAGTGCTGGGATTACAGGTGTGAGCCACTGTGCCCTGCCAGATGTCCATACTTAATATTGTACTCCTTCATTCTCTTAAGATGTCCAGGCAGAATGCCTCTTACTGTTGCTCTGAGGCAATAGGTCAGTAAGGTCAGTAAGAATGACACCTGTTAATGCATTTGGAATAGGACTTGTAATGACTTGAGACTGACTGCTTCTGGACAAGCTGGATCCCATCCTTTTTTTTTTTTTTTTACCGAGAATAGACAAGCAGCCTGTGTCTGTCCTACAGATAACATTTTATTGCCATATAGCCTTCACACATGAGTGTGCCTAGTAATCTAATTGTAACATGAATGGTTCAACTATTCCCAGACCCTAATTAGAGTTTTAGGCTGGTATCTTCTCTCAGTTAATTGACTTTTATACACCTGAGGCATATTTTGTAAATTTCTCAGAGAGAAACTTTCAAAACTTGGACAAGATTTAACATAGAGGCAAGAAAAAGGCAAGTGAAATGTCAGCTATTTAGTATTTTATTAGACCATAGTCATGTTAGAACTCATCCTGTAATTCTGATTATAGGAGACTAAGGAAGTGTCTTTACACAGTGGCCTTCTGGGATTTGTCTTGGTGTTGTCACTGTATATCCTGTGGTGTAATGATTGGGAGCGCCTTACCTAACACCTGTCTGAAGGAGTTGTTTGGGACATGCTGGGCTATTTCATGCTTCACTAACTTACAGGAAATCAGAGGGATATCTATTTTTTTTCTTTTATATAAATTCTTTGCTGTTGTGGGGATATATACATTTTGTGTAACCAGTAGGAGGGAGAGGAAATCCCTTAAAGGTTTGGATAGCAGTACAGATTTGAATTTTTTTTTAACTTTTTATTTTGAAATAATTATTGATTCACAGGAAATTGCAAAAAAAAAAAAAAAAAAAAATACAGGGAGGTCCCATGCACTCATTTGTATGTGCACGTGTGTGTAATTCTGTGTAATTTTATCACATGGATAGCTTTCTATAATCACCACCACAGTCAAGATACAGAACTGTGCCATCAGCACAGGCTTCCCTGTGCTACCCCTTTGTAGCCACACCTTTCCCCTTTCTCTTGGCTGCCACTAATTTGTTAGCAATCATTATTTTTTTTATTCTAAGAATGGGCTGTGAATGGAATCATACAATATGTAACTTTTTGAGATTGGATTTTTTTTTTTTTACTTTGTTTTTTTTTTTTTTTTTTTTTTTGAGACGGAGTCTCGCTTTGTGGTCCAGGCTGGAGTGCAGTGGCCGGATCTCAGCTCACTGCAAGCTCCGCCTCCCGGGTTTACGCCATTCTCCTGCCTCAGCCTCCCGAGTAGCTGGGACTACAGGCACCCGCCACTTCGCCCGGCTAGTTTTTTGTATTTTTTAGTAGAGACGGGGTTTCACCGTGTTAGCCAGGATGGTCTCGATCTCCTGACCTCGTGATCCGCCCGTCTCGGCCTCCCAAAGTGCTGGGATTACAGGCTTGAGCCACCGCGCCCGGCCTTTTTTTTTACTTTGAATAATTCTCTGGAGATTCATCTAGG
The DNA here is from genome assembly GCF_024542745.1 of Macaca thibetana thibetana. NCBI lineage: Eukaryota > Metazoa > Chordata > Mammalia > Primates > Cercopithecidae > Macaca > Macaca thibetana. Next base: position 15,668,134 of record NC_065579.1, read on the forward strand.
ACATGACATATATCAAGTTTGCTCCTTTTTATTGCTAATATTCCATGGTATGGATGTACACAGTTTTAACCATTGGACATCTGGGATGTTTCTAGTTTGGGGCTACTATGAATAAAATTGTTATAAACATTCATGTACCGGTTTTTGTACAAATGTTAAGTTTTCATTTCTCTGAGACAGATGCCCAAGAGTTCTGTTACTGGGTCATATGGTAGATATATGCTTAGTTTTTAAACAGTTCAGCTATGCCGAACTCTTGTTCAGGATGGCTGTACCCTTGACTCTTTTTGATGAAAATGTTTTGTAGGATAAGGTATTTTCTATTACTATGAAATGTATCTGTTGATTTTGGTAACAATCTTCTTGCCATTAATCTGTCTGGTTGCTTCTACTGGCCTGACTGGTGTGAGAAGGGAATTCCCTTTAGCCTCTGACTTAGGTCATCAGTCGTTTTGATGGTTTTGGCCCTCAGCAGGAAATTCCCTCAGCTTCCACAAAACCCACACAAACTGCCCAAGCAAAATATTCTTCTTCACTCTCTTCCCTTCTATTTCTAGAGAAGAGTTAGCCCCAAACCTGAGCCCTGAATCCTATCTTTAGGGAGCCATTTTTCTACCTCTGTCTTTAGATCGACCCATCTTACTGGTTTCTGCGTAAACATGCTCAGTTCTCCCCCATGTTGAAATTCCCTTCTCTTTGACCTCATCCACTACTGCCCTATCTGGCCATTCTTTCCCAGCCACACTTACTGCCTATGCTGTCTCTCTTTCACTGCCTTACCCTCCCCTTATTTCCCAATACACAGTATTGTCATCGAGCTTCTCTCCCTGACTACCCTGGAACTTTTCTTGCTGATGTCACCAGTAACCTTCTTATAGCTCAATCTAAGGTAGGTGTTTCAGTGTTGTTCTTACTTGACCTCTAAGTAGCATTTAGCACTCTTGATTACTTGTGTGTTTGTGCATGTGTGTGTGTAAATACTTTTTTCTTGTTTACTACCCCTTTGATTGCTACTCCTGGTAGTCCTTTGCTGGTTTCTTCCCTTCTGCATATCCTAGAAATCTTTAGATTCCTCAGATTTCCACATAAGGCTATCTTTCCTCCTTTGGGTCATCTCACCCTCCCACTCTGCTGCCTCCCACATCTTTATCTGCATGTTAGACCTCTCCTTTGAGCTCCAGACCATATATTCATTTGCTTTCCAGCTACATCTTCACCTAACTGTTCCACAGACCTCCTCAATCACAGCACGTTTAAAACTGAATTTATTCTTTCCCCAGCACCCTTGCCTTTTAAAAAGAAAAAAACCTGACTTTCTTCAGTGAGGACCAGTATGTTAGTATCACATACACAGCAGTTGGAAGTAGTTAAAACCCACTTGCGTGTAATGGAGTTACCAAGTTAACCAGAGTTAACATTCTCCACTCACCATACCAAGCATCCTGACCTCACACCGGTCACCCACAGCCTGCCATGGCCAGTAGGCGTCTCATTAGCACACCCGAACTCCTGCTTCTGTTATCAGTTGAGTTGTGTTGTTCCCATACTGGTTTATGCTAACTATACTTTTATGGCCATACAGTTAAATACTACAAAGCTAAAACTGAGTGTGAAAAGGAATTGTTTTTTTAAAACTAAATTGAATGCTTTGGAAAGACTGAAAGATAAGTTACTAAAATATTTATCTGCCATGGAATTAAGGAAGAGCAAGGCAACTGTAAAAGGCTGGGAAAACTAGTCTGACTCTAGAAAGATTCTGAACTCTGTTTCTCAAGTGTTTACGATGTCACTTCACTTCAGATAACATCAGTCTGGAAGTGGTGGTCCATAGATGATGAAAGTGAGTTATTCAGAAAATGTGGAATTCCAGTCAACAGACCCATAAAGAAAAAACTCACTCCAAAAGATTGTTAATAAATGTGCATTTTTAAGTTAAAATGTTTAAGGTACATATGTGTTATCTTATGTTCCATATTATTTGTACGCATCTTGTCTGATATGAGCTTTTGCATCCTGTGCGATAAGCGCTTCTGCTGCATCTCTCAGTGATTGCCACTCTTCTCCATTGCTGCTCTCTATTCGCTATTATTTGCCCTGATTTCCTACATCAGCTTCCCAGTTGGATGTCCACCCCAAGGTTTGCCTTACCTCTGGTGCCTTCTCCATATTGTAGCCAGTGAGAACTACTGAAAGCATAAACCTGATCATTGTCAACCTTTACTTTAAAACCCTCAAAATCCAGACTCTTTGATTAATGAGGACGTTTAGATCCGGCCTCAGCTTACCTCTCTAGCCTCATATAATAATTTTTGTGCTGCCGTTCTCTTCCCTCAAACTCTATACTTGAGCCGTGTTGATTTGACTCACTTTGGCAGTTCAGTTGGAGGTCAGGGTGTGTGTTGTCTGTATGTTGGGTCGGGGGCAGGTGCCATGCTCTCATTTCTGAGCCTTTCTATGTACTGCTTCTCTGCTGCGAATTTCTTTCCTTAATCTTTCATCCCCCAAACTGACTCTGTTCTTTAGGTCTCAGCTTTCTCCTTCAGGAAGCCTTTCCTGACCCCAAAGTTGAGCTTCTCTCCTATGTGCTTTTATAACAATATTATATATTTCCCTTGTTCTGGCATTAGTAAATAATGGGTTAATTCTTTATTTACCTGTATTTCCTTCAAATCGGCCAAACTGTAAGTTCTGTGTAGATGAGGTTTATTCATTAATCTTGTTTGCCATAGTCTCCTCATTGTAAATATTCGAGTAAATGTATTATTCAGAAACAGCTTTCTAAATACTGTAGGTTCTCTGAAAAACACTTAAGTGAAATGTTTTCTTCATTTGTAGTTGCTGTCTCTGCTGGCCTTCATCTGTGAAGAAGTTGTATCGCAGTGTACTTTGTGTGGAGGACTTTATTTTTTTGAGTTTGTAAGCTGCAGTGCCTTTCTTCTGAGTCTCCTTATACTGATTGTGTATTGCACTCCATTTTACGAGAGAGTTGATACTACAAAAGTAAAATCATCGGTAAGCATGAGAAAATATCATCCCCATATTAAGAGCATAGCTATTTTGTAATCTGGCATAGTTTTATTGTTTAAAGCAGTAATGTTTTCAAAACTCAGCAACGTGAAAAGACAGTATCTGTTGTTCCAACTTGCTCTGCTTCTAAGCACCTCTGTTTTTTCCTACCGAGGGGATGATAGAGAGGGAAAGTGAGATTAGAGTGAGAGTGGCAGACACTGCCAATAGTTTACAGTTATTGGTAGTTTAATGTAATTCACATTCGACTTAAAAAAAGCCTAGGATTTTGTCACTTCTGATTTCTCACTTTTGAGTGTCACTCATTGGTTCTACAGTCATTAATTGTGTGCCTTTATTACATGCCAGGCATTTATATGCTAGATACTGGAGATAGAGTAATGAACTAATGTGAAATATTTCTGGAGCTTTAAAATAAAACATTTAAAGCTTAAAGCTTCAGTGATCAGGGAAAATAAAGCAACATGTAATTCTTCCTATATTTTGCTTTAATGGTATTATGAAAAGTTGTCTGTGAGTGAATTAAGAATGCATTTGTTGAATTTATTCATACGTTTTCTTATAAAAATAAAAACTACTTGAGAGTCTTATTTTTTACAAAATTAGAAATGCTTAACTTTTTAACACTTAGTATGCTGACCCGATAAGGTTTTTTGTTTTGTTTTGTTTTTGAGATGGTGTCTCACTCTGTTGCCCAGGCTGGAGTGCAGTGGTATGATCTCAGCTCACTGCAGCCTCTGCCTCCCAGGCTCAAGCAATCCACCCACCTTAGCCTCCCCAGTACCTGGGACTATAGGTTTGTGCCACCACACGTGGCTAATCCTTATATTTTTTGTAGAGACGGGGTTTTGCCTTGTCGCCCAGGCTGGTCTCAAACTCCTGGACTCAAGTGATCCACCCACCTCGGCCTCCCAAAAGTGCTGGGATTACAAGCGTGAGCCACCATGCCTGGCCCTGACCCTATGTTTTTGAGTATAGTTGAATGTGTGAGATGACACATGAAATAATTTTTATTTATTTATTTTTGAGATGGAGTCTTGCTCTGTCGCCCAGGCTGGAGGGCAGTGGCACAATCTCGGCTCACTGCAACCTCCGCCTCCCGGGTTCAAGCGATTCTTCTGCCTCTGCCTCCCAAGTAGCTGGGATTACAGGTGTGCATCTGGCTAATTTTTGTATTTTTAGTAGAGATGGAGTTTCACCATCTTGGCCAGGCTGGTCTTGAACTCCTGACCTCGTGATCCACCCGCCTTGGCCAACCAAAGTGTTAGGATTACAGGCATGAGCCACTGCACCCGGCGAAATAATTTATATAGTTACTGAATTTAACAGTTGAGCAATTTACTTCTTTAGTAGCATTTGAGTTGTCAGTAGTAGTTTGTGAAGAGTTGTACGTGTCAGGGTTGGCAAAATAATCTACATTTTTGAGGGAAGGGATTATGGTAGATTTTGAACTTTTTTTTTTTTCTTTTTGAGATGGAGTCTTGCTCTTGTTGCCCAGACTGGAGTGCAATGGCAGGATCTCGGCTCATTGCAACCTCTGCCTCCTGGGTTCAAGCAATTCTCCTGCCTCAGCCTCCTGAGTAACTGGGATTATAGGTACCCACCATGGCTAATTTTTGTACTTTTAGTAGAGAAGGGGTTTTGCCATGTTGGCCAGGCTGGTCTTGAACTCCTGACCTCAGGTGATCCACCTGCCTTGGCCTCCTAAAGTGCTGGGATTATAGGCATGAGCCACCGCAGCCAGCCTTTTTTTTTTTTTTTTTTTTTTTTTTTTGAGACAGGTCTCCCTCTTTTGACCAGGCTGGAGTGCAGTGGCATGATCACGGCTCACTGTAGCCTTGATCTCCTGGTCTCAAGCAATCCTTGTGCCTCAGCCTTCTGAGTAGCTGGGGAGTAGCTGTGACTACAGGCGTGTGCCACCATGCCCAGCTACTTTTTTTGATTTTTTTTAGCCATGAGATCTTGCTATGTTGCCTAGGCTGGCTTTGACCTCCTGGGGTCAAGCAGTCCTCCTGCCTTGGCCTTCCAAAGTACTGGGCTTAGAAGCGTGAACCTATGCCTGGCCCGATTTTGAGCTCTTACAAATAAGAAATAACAGTATAAAAACAAACCAGTAAGATTCTATTATTTTAGATTAATAAGAAGCAAGCATTAAATTATATATTGATTAAACACCTAAGATAGTTACTTTTTTCTGTATAACCTTTTGTACCTCTTGAATTTTGTGCTATAGGAATCTATTACCTTTTTATAAAAATATATTCTAAGTTAAAAAATAGACTGGAGTGGTGGCTCACACCTGTAATCGCAGCACTTTGGGAAGCTGAGGCGGAAGGAGCACTTGAGGCCAGGAGTTCAAGAGCAGCCCGGATAACATAATGAGACCCCATCTGTACAAAAAAAGGAAAAAATTAGCTGGGCATGGTGATGCGTGCTTGTAGTCCTAGCTACGCAGGAGGCTGAGACAGGAGGATCAGTTGAACCCAGGAGGTCAAGGCTGCTGCTGTGCGTTATAAATCACACCATTGCACTCCATCCTGGTGACAGAGTGAGACCGTCTCAAAAATAAATAAAGAAAAGTTTATACCAAACAGTTAAAAATTAACTTTGAAAAACAAGTGGAGTCTGAACCAAATCTATCAAGCATTTTATGAGCACATATACACAGTTCTTGGTATAGTCAGTATGTGACCATTCTGTCATCTGGGCTGGTAATACAGGTAGCTGCTGTCAGCATGGATGTACTGGGTGCCAATTACTTTATGTGCTGTGATTTAGAATCCTTACACCTCATGCTCCATTTCTCTTTGAGGAAACTTAGGTTCAGGGTGATTAAGGAACTTGCCCAAAGTTAACACAGCTAGGATGGAAAATAAACTGAATTTGAACTCAAGGCAAGCGCTTACACCACACTCTGTGACCTAGGCAGACTCCTTTTTTTTTTTTTTTTTAAATTTTTTATTTCACTTTAAGTTCCAGGATACATGTGCAGAATGTGCAGGTTTGTTACATAAGTATACATCTGCCATGGTGGTTTGCTGCACCCATCAACCTATCATGCTAGGTTTTAAGCCCCGCATGCATTAGGTATTTATCCTAATGCTCTCCCTCCCCTTGCCTGCCACCCCCCGACAGGCCCTGGTGTGTGATGTTCCCCTCCCTGTGTCCATGTGTTCTCACTGTTCAACTCCCACTTATGAGTGAGAACATGCGGTGTTTGGTTTTTATGTTCCTGTGTTAGTTTGCTAGGAGCAGAATCCTATTAGAACCAATGCCCTACCATCTTGAGGTGCTGTCATGGCTAATACCATCACTATAGGAATCTCTATGACAATGACAACAGGACTCATTTTTTTTATGAAATGTATATTAAGAGGATACAGATACTCCTTAGAATTTTTGTTAATTATATTTGTAGTCTTTGGACATTTTCTTTTTTACAGATGAATACACCCTAAGATTTGGACAAGGGAAAAGTTCTCAAGTATCTGAGCTGGTTGATTTATAGTTCGAATGTGTAAATATAAATATATATATAGACACACACACACCAAATTCTGACTGGAAAAATTTATATTAAAAAAATTAAAAGTTGAAATCATTTTGGGCCGGGCGCGGTGTCTCAAGCCTGTAATCCCAGCACTTTGGGAGGCTGAGATGGGCGGATCACGAGGTCAGGAGATTGAGACCAGCCTGGCTAACACAGTGAAACCCATCTCTACCAAAAAAATACAAAAAACTAGGGGCGAAGTGGCGGGTGCCTGTAGTCCCAGCTACTCGGGAGGCTGAGGCAGGAGAATGGCATAGACCCAGGAGGCGGAGCTTGCAGTGAGCTGAGATCCGGCCACTGCACTCCAGCCTGGGTGACAGAGCGAGACTCCGTCTCAAAAAAAACAAAAAACAAAAAAAACAAAAAAAACAAACAAAAAAAGAAATCATTTTGTCATTTCTTATCTCAACAGTGAAACAACATCACCATAAAAATATTTTTAGAAATGTTTAGTTTTTATTTTAATGCTGCATCTGTAATGTTTAAAGCACACTGATCATTTTGACAAGAAATGGTGTTATAATATTGTCCAGTTTAGTATCATTTTGACAAGAAACAACACTGTAATATTGACCAGTATAGTATAATGGTGGAACCTGAAAAAAGTAAAACACTTATTATATCAAACTTGAGCATTTAAAAAGTCATTTTAGAGTAAATACTAGTTTAAAAATACTGAGAAAAAAGAAAAATTAGTCCTTTCATCCTAAAATAGCTTTTGTATTATTTTGCTGTATTCCTTTCAAATCTTTTGTTTCCATTTGTAGGTGATTTTTAATCATAATTTAAATGATTTGTAATCATAGAACATATATTCTACTTTTTACCTAATATCATAAGGATTTCATGTTTGTTTGCATGGCTTAAAAATCACTTTTTACTGTCTGCATATTAATACACTTAAATTTTAAATATTTTTTCATGCAAGAGAGGTTTTCTGTTTTAGAGGAATGTGTTTTGAGTGTGTGGTACTGGTGGTGCCTAAAGAGGAATAACTTTTTTTTTTTTTTTTGGGAAGATGTCTTGCTCTGTCGCCAGACTGGAGTGCAGTGGCGCAATAGGAGCTCACTGCATCCTCCACTTCCTGGGTTCAAACGATTCTCTGCTTCAGCATCCCGAATAGCTGGGATTACAGGCGTGTGCCACCACGCCTGGCTAATTTTTGTACTTTTAGTAGAAACGGGGTTTCGCCATATTGGCCAGGCTGATCTCAAACTCCTGACCTTAGGTGATCCGCCCACCTCAGCCTCCCAAAGGAATAATATTTTTTAAGAGACTGTTTTCTATCCCATGCCATTGCAGTCACAGTCTGTTAGGAACAACAGTAGCCAACGTTTTTGGGACATTTACATTTACTAGTGGTATATAGCTCAACATTTACATTTACTAGTGGTATAGCTCAGATTTGAACTCAGGTAGACTGGCTCTAGAACCCATGTTTGTTGAACACTGCATTATTGTCTCAAAATGATTGTCTTACTTCAGTTAACTTGAATGTATTCTAAATATTAGTAAATATAATTTTATATTTATATGCAATAAATTTGAAATAACCAAAGGAATTAAAAAATAAAGTACTACAAGGAAACACCTTTTAGAAGCAGAGAAAACTTCTTTTTTTTTCTTTTTTGAGACAGAGTTTCGTTCTTGTCCCCCAGGCTGGAGTACAATGGTGCGATCTTGGCTCACTGCAACCTCTGCCTCCCAGGTTTAAGTGATTCTCCTGCCTCAGCCTCCCAAGTAGCTGGGATTACAAGCGCCCGCCACCACACCCATCTAATTTTTGCATTTTTAATAGAGACGGGGTTTGACCATGTTGGCCAGGGTATTCTCAAACTCCTGACCTCAGGTGATCCACCCGCCTCAGCCTCCCAAAGTACTGGGATTACAGGCGTGAACCACTGTGCCTGGCGAGAAAACCTCTTACATTTTTTATAAATGTTAAGTGAGTGATTGACAGTTTAGGAATTTTGTGTTAAATAGTTTTATTGATTTTTTTTTTTTTTTGAGACAGAGTCTTGCTCTGTTACCCAGGCTGGAGTGCAGTGGTGTGACCTCGGCTCACTGCAACCTCCGCCTCCTGGGTTTGAGTGATTCTCCTGCCTCAGCCTCCAGAGTAGCTGGGACTACAGGTGCCCACTACCATGCCTGGGTATTTTTTTTTTTTTTTTGGTATTTTTAGTAGAGAAAGGGTTTCACCATGTTGGTCAGGCTGGTCTCGAACTCCTGACCTCATGATCCGCCTGCCTCAGCCTCCCAAAGTGCTGGGATTACAGCTGGGAGCCACCGTGCCCGGCCAGTTTTATTGGTATTAGGTTTAGTGGAGTTTGCAGTTCAGAAAACTCAAAAAGTATCAGACTTTGGAGTGGCTATCATTTTACCAAGTTTCCCTTTCTGAATCAAGTATATATGTCATTACTGTTTTCAGTTGGCATATGAGGGCCTTATGAGATAATGCCTGAGAGAGCACTTGGAAACCCATGAAACATCTCATGATTGTAAGCTGCATTATGATGATATATGGAAGTTTTATGTAGTAGATAAGCTCATCATACAGGCTCACTGTGGATTACCCACTTGGAACAGTTGAAGGCAATATGTTATTCCAGAAAGCCTAAGTGTCTAAAAAACACACTCTTGGCATACTTCTATTTAATAATGGGTAGTTTTTAAAATTCTTTCTTTTAGAAAGTGCTTTCAAAGCATTGGAATACTCTCAGAGATGTCATCCTACCATAAAATACTTTGAAAGGAAAGACAAATGCTTTTTTGCTGGAAGCAAGGTGGAATTGTAATAAGTGCTTTGGCTTAGATAATTGTATTATGTCCCAGAGAAAAAGAGGCACACACAAACACTTGTACACACGCACACGAGATCTTTTCCGGGACTGTGTTTTTTTTTTTTTTTTTTTTTTTTTTTGAGACTGGATAACAAAAAACGTCCCAATTAGCTGGGACTACAGGCTCATGCCACCTCTCCTGGCATAGGGGGCTGTTGTTATTAAAAGATTATCTTGTAATGTGTTCTCTCAATATGCCCAGCCCAGTGTGGGTACTGTTTATTTTACACAGTATTTATTGAATGCCAGGCTTATTGAAAAGTTAGAAGTTTGGGTATGTAAGTTTGGATTGTATCAAGAAAAACAAACAGCCAGAGCTTTTTAAAGTTAAAAATGAAAAAGTTCATTTCCATGAATCTAACTGTATTGTATTCCTTTTGTGTTTTGTATGTATGCATAGGATTTTTATATTACTTTGGGAACAGGATGTGTGTTTTTGTTGGCATCCATCATTTTTGTTTCCACACATGACAGGACTTCAGCTGAAATTGCTGCTATTGTAAGTACCTTGTATTTTTAACATTGCTTATTTTTGTTTCCTTAGAAATAAGGAATTTGGAGAGTACTTGACAAGTTATACAGTATGTTAGAGTTGTTTTTCTTTTAACTTATTTTTTTAGTGTAATTTTGAATAGAAGACCTTAAAGCAAATGAGCATGATAGCCTTTGAAACCTAGAGCCTATAGAATTTGACTGAATTTTGTTTAAAAAAAATCTACTTACTTCACATATCAATGTGCTATTGCTAATGGAAGTGGTAAAATTGACTTTATTTTATATTTCTCCACTTTCAGTACAATAAATGCACACCTACATGCCAGGAGCTATTCTAGGTATGGAGAATATATGGGAGATATGATTCAGAGGCTCAGCCTAGAAAAGGAGACGGAAAAGTAAAATTGTAATGGAGTTTGTTACATGAACCAATAGAAGTTGTTCTGAGACTGGGTGCTGTGGCTCAGGCTTATAATCCCAGCACTTTGGGAGGCCAAGGTGAGAGACTCACTTGAAGCCAGGAGTTCAAGACCAGCCTGGGCAAGCAACATAGTGAGACCTCATCTCTACAAGAAGAAAAAAAAATTAATAATAAAAAAGTTGGTCTAGACAGCAGTTTTCAGTGGGTTATACATATCCTTAAAGGTTCACCAGGACTTTTCAAGGAGTACGAGGCAGAGATAGTTTTGAGGAAATTAATTTCCAGCTTTTTAATCTCCATATGTAATCTTTTTTAAAACTAGTATGTCTGAGAATTTATCTCTGGTGAAGGAGTGTCACCAACTCTTTTCCACCTTCCCATTCACAGTCGCCACCCACCTTGCCCCCTCAAAAAGAAAAAAATACTTGCGTGTCCTGAATCTTGCTGCATTAGTTCCTTCTCGCACTGCTATATAGAAATACCTGAGACTGGGTAACGCATAAAGAAAAGAGGTTTAATTGCCTCATGGTTCTGACAGCTCTACAGGAAACATAGCAGGGGAGGTCTCAGGAAACTTACAGTCATGGCAGAAGGCAAGGCAGAAGCAGGCACATCTTACGTGGCCAGAGCAGGAGGAAGAGAGAGAGTGGGGAGGTGCTACGCACTTTTTTTTTTTTTTTTTTTTTGAGACGGAGTCTCTCTCTGTCGCCCAGGCTGGAGTGCAGTGGCCAGATCTCAGCTCACTGCAAGCTCCGCCTCCCGGGTTCACGCCATTCTCCTGCCTCAGCCTCCCGAGTAGTTGGGACTACAGGCGCCCGCCACCGCGCCCGGCTAGTTTTCTGTATTTTTTAGTAGAGACGGGGTTTCACCGTGTTAGCCAGGATGGTCTCGATCTCCTGACCTCGTGATCCGCCCATCTCGGCCTCCCAAAGTGCTGGGATTACAGGCTTGAGCCACCGCGCCCGGCCGGTGCTACGCACTTTTAAACAACCAGATCTTTCAATAACTCACTATTACAAGAACAACACCAAAGGGGAAATCTGCTCCCATGATCGTATCACTTCCAACTAGGCCCCACCCCCAACATTGGGGATTACAATTTAACATGACAATTGGCTGGGGACACAGACCCAAACCATATCACTTACTGTGATGGATTACCTGAGTTGTAAAACAAAACCCTTGAGTATAACAAAGAGACCGTTGAAAATAAAGATCCAATTTTTATCCGAAATTCTTGGGGCCAGAATTTTTTTTTAGAATTCAGAATATTCTGGATTTTAGAAAGGTAGTGCTGTACATATCCTATATTACACAACACCCATTTGAGGGCCTGGGACAGTACCCTGTCATCTAACATTGGTTTATCTGAAGTAAAACATACGAATATTTATAGTAAAAGGGATAAGAAAAGACTGGGAATAGTCTTACTTCGTGTCAATTTTGAGCCAAGTGAATCATGAAAACCTTGAGTTAATGTAGTTCTTTGGGCTTCGGAATTGTAAATCAAGGATCATGGCCTTGGACTGGTGCCAGTGCTGTGAACTTGAATGACTAGAAACTGGACAACAAATTGTCTTGCAAGTCAGCTGGTTTCCAACTAATACTTTGTTTTTAACAAAATTGAAGTTAGGCCGGGCGTGGTGGCTCACGCCTGTAATCCCAGCACTTTGGGAGGTCAAGGTGGGCGGATCACGAGGTCAGGAGTTTGAGACCACCTTGGTCAACATAGTGAAACCTTGTCTCTACTACAAAAATTAGCCGGGCGTGGTGGTGGGCGCCTGTAGTCCCAGCTACTCAAGAGGCTGAGGCAGGAGAATCGCCTGAACCTGGGAGGCAGAGGTTGCAGTGAGCCAAGATTGTGCCACTGCACTCCAGCCTAAGTGACAGAGTGAGACTCTATCTCAAAAAACAAAAAAACCCCCAAAAATTGAAGTTGTAATTAATAGAGTTGTCAGCTAATACATCATTAAAACTGCTTTTTGTGATAGAAAACTCAAAAGGAGTTCAGAGAATTGCATGGCTATATTTACCTATTCATGTGACAACAGTTTCGTAGCACTTACATGTGTAAAAACAAAACATAGAAATAAAATTAACACTGAATCTTGATTCATTCTAGCAATAAGCAATATTTATTCATGGGTACATAAACCAATAGAAGAGAAAAATCAAAGTTTTAATAGGGCTTTATGGTTAATTTCAGTTTAGAATCATTTTTGTTGCAGAGGAGTATGAGATGGTGATAAATAAAATTATGAGTATAAAAATACATTACTATAAAATTCTGTGGGGAAAGTGAAATGAAGTTGAGGAACAATTGAGTTCCAGTGAAAAAATTTATAGCTATAAAAAAAATTTGGATTTTAACTAGATGATGTATTAGACTGTCCCAGTATTTATATTTCACTGGGTATATTTAGTAGTGACTGGTAATTCAAAAAGCCGATATTTATAATATGCTGGACATTACCTTTTGTAACTATTTAAATTATGAAAAGTTTTACAGACGTAAATGCGTGAGGAAGTCCTTTTTGTTTTTTAAATTCAGAAGTGTGTAAACAAAAGAGCTCGAAGATCGCTTGTCTGGAGTATGTAGTATAGAGGGCCTTGTATGGACCGGAGCTCTTTGAGGCGATCAGAGACAGCTTCAAAAACAAGGGTGACATTTAGTCTGAGTTTGATGTATTTAAGAAGATTGCCAGGAAAATAAGGGGATAAAGGCCATCAAGTCAAAAATAAAGATTCCAGAGGGAAAAAGACTTGGCTTTTGTGGCGGGGGATGGGAGGGTGGGAGGCCTTGATAATTAAATTTACATCGGATATGTTGGGGATATCTGGGGGAATTAATGAATTTGGAGCTCAGCTTACTTTGTGGCAAAATGAGGTGGAATACATACTCTTTAGAGGGGGGAGGACAGGTCAGGAGACTGCAACAGACTGTAAGAGAATGTTATGAATAAAAATCGTGGAGATAGAGAGTATTAGATTTGGAAGAGACTTTAGCCATCACCTACATCAATTTTCTCTTTTCTACAGAGCACTTATTTGGCCCCCATATCCTTAAGGGTTTTGCTAGTGGAGAAGCTAAATTTGAAGCAGACGCATGGTCTTCTGTCTCTTGATAGAATTCTCAGAATGTTTGATCATATTTTAGAAGAGAACAATTGAGGAAGTGACTTAAGGAAGAGGAAGTAGGTAGTGGCGTCGTGCCACTGTGTCATTGCAATGTGACAACTGGAACGTGTATTTTATTTAAGTAACTTAACCTAATAGTATCTTCAAAATGGAATTTCTGTTTTGATATTAATAACTTTTTTCATTTTCACCTAGACTGAGTTGCCTAGTCACATTTCCTTATCACATCTGTGGGTCAATCTAACAATGCAAATATTCTTGTGTTCTGTATCATTTTTTAGGATTTAATGTTTATCTGTTAACCCTAGTTTCATATATTAGCCCTCCACATATAAACATGCACACATAAGGCAGAACATTAGTACTTTGTGGGACTTCCGACTGATAGCCATTATTCTGGAAGTTTTTCTAACTTCTTTCCATTTTTTGATGACTTAAAAAAATTTTTTTAACATTAAAGAGTAGTTGTGTATAAGATAAAATTCATAAACATCTTGCTTATATGAAACACTGTCCAAGCCAAGTAGGAAATGTAAGATTATATTCCAAAATTCCTCCTATAACCTTTCCTCATTTTTTTCCTCAGGTGTTTGGATTTTTAGCAAGTTTTATGTTCCTACTTGACTTTGCCATTATGCTGTATGAAAAACGACAGGAGTCCCAGCTGAGAAAACCTGAAAATACCACTAGGGCTGAAGCCCTCACTGAACCACTTAATGCCTAAAGACTCTGGGGAGCACATGTTAACTAAGGTAGTGACTCTGCACGGTGGTGCTTGAGCCCTGGCAGAAGCTCTTGTAAAATCTGCGTAATTGTTTAAACCACTTCTTTCGGAGAGCAAGAGGAAGGTCAAGTAGGCAGTTTTATCAGTATTGTGTCAGCCACCACAAATTAGGCGAGCTAAGTTAAAAAATTAAAAAAAAAATGATTGAAACTTATCTCAAATGGAGTTTTTGGTGGGAGGAGGAGATAACAATTGTTTTTTAAATCACACAACTCAAAGGTTGATAAATGATTCTGTCATTCTGTTACAGGTCATTCTTTTACTAGGCTTAGCTTCCAAGTGATGCTTTATAGCTGTATAAACGTGATTATATTCATCTACTTAGAAACTGTTTTATTTTTAAATTAATTTGCTTAGCTGTTTGTTTTGATGCTTAGATTATGTTTTGTTAATGGGAATTTAACATATTTAAGAAACCAATATTTAAAATGTTGGTCTAGGTTTTTTTCCTTAACATATATTACCAGGCTTCACTGTATTTCACTCAGCCTTAAATTTTACAATATTTTTGGATAACTGTTATTAATTCTTTCTGAGACCCTGGTATAGCCTATAAAATGTATGGAGATGTTGGTATTTTGTGTGTATAGAAGCAACAATATCAGCAACTTCGTGTTTATACTTCACCTTGGTTGTTGATGTCAAGTGAGAAAGAGATTGTTTTGTAACACATAAAAAAATGGAAGAAACTGATACCACACCTAAGGACCAAAGATAAGAAAGACTTTTTGCCCAAAACAGTGAAAGTAATTATAAAAACAAGCTTTGACCACTTACCAAGTATCTGAAGAGATGAGTTCATACTATGATTTAGAAAGTGGTTCAATTCCCCTGTTGGCATATGATTATTTTTACTAAAATTAATACAGCCCTGTGGGTCTTCCTTAGTGTTTTCTTTGAAGCCAGTCTGTTTTTTTAGGACCCCAGGCTTTCGTTTTTCATCGTTCGAGATGCCTCTTTTCTGTCTCCTTATCAGATGGAAATGGAACTATGTGCTGCTGCTTCATCTAGCAGAGGTTGATCTCTGGCTCTGACGCTTACTTTTTGTCAGTTGTCTTTAGGTGGTCCTGAATCTTGGGCCCTTTTAATTGTGAATACTGTGTAGCAGGATCTTGAGAGTCCTTGTTCTTACATAGGCATTGGTCTAGTTTGTCTTTGGCAAGGAACATCTTAAGAAAGTAAATATCCAGGGAACCCTGCCCAGACTAATACTGTTGGTGGCATAAAGGAGAATCAAGCCATTCTCAAGAAATAACTTCATAACCAGAATTGTCTGTTGGCTAGCAGCTGTCACAGGTAGGCAGGACGCTTGGGATATGACCTTTCTGTCCAGGTGGTTCACAGACTAGACCTTTCTTATCCTCCTTCTGGAGTTTTGACCTGGGACTCTAGTGTTAAGATGATGAGCCCATACATCAGGTCCTTCTGCACTTTGGTAGAAGTCTCCCAGGGTAGGTTTCCTATATTTGAAACAGTGGAATTATGTTTCCGGGGATAAAGTTGAATGACCTCATCCTTTTTTTTTTTTTTTCTCATCTGCCATTTGTGTGTCGTAGATGGGTTTTAGTTGCATGAATGTGGCTAATGTGGTTCTCAGAAATTGGTCAGTATGGCCTGACATAGCTTCTGCTCTGTCTTACTGACTCAGTACCTTTAGGATTTGTGTCAGAGTTTGGATACTAGTGTTAGTGGTAATGTCACCACTATTTAGTTGGGAGATAATGAAACCAATCATGGATGCTGTTTTTATTGGGCATGTCATCTAAGAAAGGAGAAATAGCTGAGTCTTGGGTCTAAGAAAAAGGACTGATTCAGAAAACTAGTTTATGATAGGTCGACTAGAGTTTCACATCAAGCCGTACCATTGTGATTTTTAATGTCATCTAGACCTATCTAAAATTCAGAGCATATCATCTGGCCTTCCTCAGGGTCACCACCCATGCATTGGGCTTAGTCAAGATTGACAGATACATTCTCAGCTGGCCTGACATACAAAACATCTTGTCATTGAGCTTAAGTTCTGCTTGTTCTGAGGTTTCACCTCCATGTGTTTCATTGGTACAAAAATGGATCTCTTAGTTGGTCACTTAATTCTTTCTTTTTCAGAAAGATAGTCTGTTCACTGGTAGATTTGGTCACTCTTAGAGTCTTCCTTCACATTGTTTTTTATGGGACCCATGAATGGTTAGCCTTTCTTTTCTATTGTAGCAGGAAATAGGAGTAAAAAGACCATTGTAGTAAATACGTTCAAGGGGAGCTTGGGACCAGAAACCACTGTTACGTACAA
Source organism: Macaca thibetana thibetana (assembly GCF_024542745.1). Lineage (NCBI taxonomy): Eukaryota > Metazoa > Chordata > Mammalia > Primates > Cercopithecidae > Macaca > Macaca thibetana. The sequence goes on from NC_065579.1 coordinate 15,684,676, forward strand.
AAAATTGCAAACTCAATAAACTCAAATTTAAAATAATTTTTAAATTAATAGTTATGATACATTTAATTTTATATTTTATACAAATAGATTGCTTAGAATGGTTCTCAAGAATTATAAGGGAAATGAACTCAGTACAAAAATTTTATAATTGCTCTACTTATGTTTTGTTTGGGGGCTGGGAAATGTATTTTTACATTGTTTATGGCCAATCATTTTTATATTTGTCAATTTAAATCTTATGGGTCTTTTTTATCTCTCTTGATGTCAAATTTTATAGTCTTTTTAAATAAATCCATTGAATTAAAATGTTCATACCTTTGTAAGTGTTTATTACAGAAGTGTGATGTTTAAATGAAACACTGTCTCTGTAGTTGTGGGAGTCGCTGCACAATCTTGTTGAGTGCCTATGTAGAATACTAGATTTTGGATATATCTAGGATAGAAAAGAAACAAAACCATTTCCCCGGGCTGTCTCTCTTGTTGGAAAGTTAGAATACACATTTAAACAACATTTTCAGGGAACCACAGAGGAAGACTTACAAATGCCTTTAAATACTTCCAAAGAAGCAATTTAGACTCTGTCACATTTCTAGATGTGGCTAACAATGCTGAAAACAAAATAGGCACATTCTGTTAGGAACTGTTCAATGATTGGGAAAATGTGAAGCAAAACTAGGGTGGTTTCTGGTAAAACTACAGCTATTTGTGTAGTTTGCGAAATTCCTGCCTCCACCCTCTATGAGAATAACAGGATCTTTATAGTCATCGAGAACTCACCAGGATTTGTACATTCTTCAGAGTTTAGAGTTTTGTTTTGATAAAGAGCATTGTATCAATATGCAATAAGCTGCAAGGAGCAGAAAATCTAATTAAATATGTCTTAAACAGTAAGAAAAACTTATTTCACAAGACATCTGGGTAGGGCAATTCCACATTGGTAAATTCAGTGGATAAATTACAAGTACAGTAATGTGTGTCATAGAAATTGATATAATAAAAGGGGGAGGCTGGGCGCAGTGGCTCACGCCTGTAATCACAGCACTTTGGGAGGCTGAGGCAGGTGGATCACCTGAGGTCAGGAGTTCGAAACCAGCGAGGCCAACATGGTGAAACCCTGTCTCTACTAAAAATGCAAAATTTAGCTGGGTGTGGTGGCACATGACTGTAATCGAAGCTACTTTGGAGGCTGAGGCAGGAGAATCGCTCAAACCCCAGAGGCGGAGGTTGCGGTGAGCTGAGGTTGTGCCATTGCTCTCCAGCCTGGGCAACAAGTGCAAAACTCCATCTCAAAAAAAAAAAAAGAAGTATTATCTTTTCCCCAACATTTTTATTAGCTACTTTTTAGAATGTTTGATTTTTTTTTGGTTTGTTTTGGAGACAGAATCTCGCTATATCTTTCAGGCTGGAGTGCAGTGGCGCCATCTTGGCTCACTGCAACCTCTGCCTCCTGGGTTCAAGCGATTCTCCTGCTCAGCCTTCTGAGTAGCTAGGATTACAGGCGCATGCCACCACACTCTGCTAATTTTTTTGTGTTTTTAGTAGAGACGCAGTTTCTACATGTTGGTCAGACTGGTCTCGAACTCCCGACCTCAGGTGATCCGCCTGCCTTGGCCTCCCAAAGTGCTGGGATTCCAGGCATGAGCCACCATGCCCCGCCTGAAATATTTCAAGCACTGGAAGCACAGAGGATAATACCTGTTGTAGACTCCACTCACCTTTAATGGATTATAACATTTTGCCGTATTTGCTTCAAGGTTGTAACTCTGGTTCATTCATTTTTGAATGTTGTTTGGTATTTCATTGTATGAATATGTCACAGTTTACTTACTCTCCTACTGATAGAAAAATTCTAACAGCATTTTCAGCTTTTGACCATCTTAACATTACAGTGAACAAATGTATTTGAACATCTCTTCTTGTGCACATGTGAAGGCTTACATGGTGGGTAAGTACTTAGAAGTTAAATTGTTAGGTGAGTCAGAAGGTACGTTATAATTTCAGCATGACTAAATATTTCCAAATAGATCTCCAAAAGGTAGACCCAGTTTATATTTCCCTCAGCAGTGAATGAGGTGCTGGTTTCCCCTCTCTTGTCCTGCACTTAATATTAGTTCAACATAACATTTTTGCTTGTCTGGTACTGAAATGGTGCCTCATTTTTTTTTTTGTATTCTTCCTGTTTCTGGTGAACCTGATTGTCTTTTCACTTGTTTATTGACTGTTATTTCTCAGAAATAGAAAAAATAGTCTGAAAATTCATATGGAAATGCAAAAGATCTGGATTGCCAAAGCAATCTTGAGGAAAAAGAACAGACTGGAAATTAGCCAGGCACAGTGGCCTGCACCTGTGGTCCAATCCACTCAGGAGGCTAAAGTGGGAGGATCGCTAGAGGATTCGAACAGCATTTTTGCCCAGGAGTGTGAGGCTGAAATGAGCTGTGATTGTGCCACTGCACTCCAGAGTGGGTGACATAGTGAGACCCCATCTTAAAAAAAGAAAAAAAAAAAGCCAAGCATAAAACAGTTTTGAAATTGTACTGTCAGAAATTTTAAGATTTGATCAAGTCTGTGTTATTAGCATAGGTATTATAAAATACCCAAGAAAGCCAGCAACAGACCTATACATATATATCCACTTAAACAGAAGCAACAAGTATGTCAGAGAAGGGGCCACCTATTGAAACAATAAACTAGATGGTGTGAGGCATTCACACAATACACCAAAACCAAGGTAGCATCAAGTACTAAATATAAGATGTAAACCTTTAAACATTTTAGAAAGTATAGAATATTCCTTTTTTGAATTAATTTTTTATTTATAATTGACAATTTTACATATTTATGGGGTACAGTGATGTTTCAATATAAGTGTGCATTGTATCAAATCAGGGTTTATCATATCCATCACTTTAAACATTTATTTCTTAGTGGTGATAACATTCAAAGTCTTCTAGCTATCTTGAAATACACACTACATCGTTGTTGTTTGAGACAGGGTTGTTTTGTCGCCGGGGCTGGAGCACAGTGCAGTCTTGACCCCCTGAGTTCAAGCGTTCCTCCCACCTCAGCGCCCCGGAGTAGCTAATTTTGTAGTTTTTGTAGAGACGAGCTTTGCCATGTTGTCCCAGCTGGTCTTGAATTGCTGGGCTCAAGCGATCCTCCCAAAGTGTTGGAATTACAAGGGTGAGCCACCACTGGCCCGCCTACATTATTCATTACTGTAGTCACTCTGCTGTATAATAGAACACCAGAATTTATTCTTCCTGTCCAACTGTAACTTTGTATCCATTGACCAACCTCTCCCAGTCCCCACTCCCGCAAACTCACTACCCTCCCCAGACTCTGGTAACCATTATTCTACTCTCTTAATTTATGAAATCAACTTTTTTAGATTCCGCAGATGAATGAGATCATGTGGTGTTTGTCTTTCTGTGCCTGGCTTGTTTCACTTAACATAATGTCCTCCAGGTTCATCCATGTTGCTGCAAAAAAAAAAGCAGAACTTCATTGTTTTATGATTGGCCAGTATTCCATTGTGTATATACACACACACATAGGCCACATTTTCTTTAGTCATCTGTAGATGGACATTTGGATTGATTTTGTATCTTGGCTATTGTAAATAGCACTGCAATAAATATGGGAGTGCGGATAGCTCTTTGACATACTGATTTCACTACCATTGAATATATTCCCAGTAATTACACTGCTGGATCATATGGTAGTTCTGTTTTTAATTTTTTGAGGAACCTCCATACTGTTTTTCATAATGGCTGTACTCATTTACATTCCCACCCACAGTGCATAAGCGTTTCCTTTTCTCTACATCCTTGCCAACATTTGTTATTTTTTGTCTTTTTTTTTTTGAGACAGAGTCTTGCACTGTCGCCCAGGCTGGAGTGCAGTGGCGTGATCTTGGCTCACTGCAACCTCCACCTCCCGGGTTCAAGCGATTCTCCTGCCTCAGCCTCCCGAGTAGCTAGGAAGACAGGCACACACCAACACGCCCAGCTAATTTTTGTATTTTTAGTAGAGATGGGGTTTCACAATGTTGTCCAGGATGATCTCGATCTCTTGACCTCGTGATCCACCCGCCTTGGCCTTCCAAAATGCTGGGATTACAGGCGTGAGCCACTGGCAGCCGGCCCTATTTTTTGTCTTTTTAATAGTCGTCAATGAGATCATAGTTCATTGTGGTTTGATTTGTATTTCTCTGATGATTGGTGATATTGAACATTTTTTTCATCTATCTGTTGGCCATTTGTATGTCTTTTCTTGAGAAATGTCTATATAGGTGTTTTGGGCATTAGTGTTTTTTTTGTTCTTTGTTTTTTGTTTGTTTTTGTTTTTGTTCTGGGTTATTGAGCTGTTTGAGTTTCTTGTGTTTTCTGGATATTAACATCTTGTCAGATGGATAGTTTGCAAATACTTTTCTCCCATTCTATAGATTGTCTCTTCACTCTATTGATTGCTTCCTTTGCTGGGCCACAGCTTTTTGGTTTAATGTAATTCCATCTGTCTGTTTTTGCTTTCATTGCCTGTGCTTTTGAGGTCTTATTCAAAAAATCCTTGCACAGTCCAATTTCATGAAGCATTTTCCATTTTCTTGTAGTTTCGCAGTTTCAGATCTTTTAAGTCTACAATCCATTTTGAGTTGATTTTCATATATGGTGAGAGAGAGGGGTCTGTTTCATTTTTCTGCATATGGATATCCAGTTTTCCCAGCACTGTATTTATTGATTTCCCAAGTTACCATTAACCGTCACCATTTATTTAAGAAATTGTCTTTTCCCCAATGTATGTACTTGGTTCCTTTCTCAAATATCAGTTGGCAGTAAATGCATGGATTTATTTCTGGGTTCTGTGTTCTATTTCCTTGGCCTGTGTACCAACCTCCAAATTTGTCCTTCCTTCCCTCCTTCCCTCCCTTCCTCTGTCTTTTCCTTCCTTCCTCCCTCCCTCTCTCCCTCCCCTCCCTCTCAGCAGGGTCTTACTCTATTGCCCATGCTGGAGTGCAGTGATGTGCTCTAGCTCACTACATCACTGCAGCCTTGAACTCCTGGGCTGAAGCAATCCTCCCACCTCAGTCTCCCAAGTAGCTGGGACTACTGGTACACACCACCATACCTGGCCACCTTTTACAAATTTTTTGTAGAGATAGACCTCACCTATCTCTTGCTTTTTTCTTGGAATTGCATTTAATTGGAAGATTAGTTTTGGGGGAAAATGGCATCTTACTGGTTGAACTTCATATTCATGAACATAGAATCTCCATTGATTTAGGTCTTTTTTTTTTTTTTTTTTGAGACGGAGTCTCGCTGTGTCGCCCAGGCTGGAGTGCAGTGGCCGGATCTCAACTCACTGCAAGCTCCGCCTCCCGGGTTTACGCCATTCTCCTGCCTCAGCCTCCCGAGTAGCTGGGACTACAGGCGCCCGCCACCTCGCCCGGCTATTTTTTTGTATTTTTTTAGTAGAGACGGGGTTTCACCATGTTCGCCAGGATGGTCTCGATCTCCTGACCTCGTGATCTGCCTGTCTCAGCCTCCCAAAGTGCTGGGATTACAGGCTTGAGCCACCGCGCCCGGCCTCAATCTAGAATTCTATACCCACCTTAGCTATTTTTAAGAGTAAAGGTAAAATGAAATTTCACTCTTGCAGAAAAGACATCCAACACCAGAGTTAGAAAACAGTAACCAAAAATAAGGTGGGATGCAAAGACTAAACTATGTTGGTAAATCTAAATAAGTAATGACTGCATAAAACAACATTAATAGTTAATTTAGGAAGTTGCTAAGATAAATGTAAAATACTAGAGAGTAACAACATAGTACATGAGAAGAATGATGGCCATTAATTCTAAGGTCTCTTAGTATTATTCAGGAGATGAGCAGGAGTTCTGATTAATATTACAAATCTTTATGAAATCAAATATGCATGCTAAAAATTTGATAGTATGTTATTACTGAGGAATTCTAGCAAAGAAAAGTGGCAGGAATTACAGAATTATAAAGTTGCTATTTTGCAACTGCTAACAAAGTAACTGATTTAGGCAAAGATCCATGGATGAAACCTTTTAGCTAAAAAGTTGATGGGAAACCTCACAGTGAGTGGGGAACACATGGTCAGCACCTGACCCCACTAAGTGTGCACTGAGTGTGGTTATTACCAGAGAATACAGAAAAAAAAAGTTTAATCTGAATTTAAGCATGCCTTTAGAGCTATCTTTCAATTCACAGGAAATATGGAAATAAAGGAATAAGTTAAATAACATGATAACAGAAATTGATAAATCCAGAATGTGAGATATCTGACAGAAATCCATAGATGAACTAGTAGAGGTGTGTAGAGTATTAGGAATGCAATTGATTTTTGATTATTGATCTTATATTCAGCAAACCTGCTGACATCTTCTGTTACTTTTACTAGTAATATGCTAGTATGCATATCAGAATATGTAATTTGCTAATCAGAATATGTAATTTCTTATAAATTACATATCTCATTCCGGGTAACTATAAAAATAAGGTATCTAGGACAAATCTGACTGAAGATATGTAAGACCTTTATGAAAACAAAAGAAAATTGCTGAAAAACAATAAAAGACCTAAATCTAATTTGCTATTTAGCAAGTCTATTGAGTTTTTGACTTCATATACTACATTTTCTTTGAAACCATTCTATTAAGATCTTAAGTTCTTTTGGTGCTAATTCTCCTGTTTGTTGGATTAATGGAGTCTTCCTTCTCATATTGGTTCCATTTTATCATTTGGGAGTGTGACTCTAAGTTGCCAGTGGCTCAGTCCTTTTTATTTGATCCTCAGGTACTTAATCACCTCTGCACTTGGCATAGCCTCTGGATACCTTGCCTAGCCACCTTCTCTCATCTGAAGTCAGAACATTTAATGCCCAGAAGGATTGTTCCACTAGAAGCAGAATGGGACCTGCCGTTGGCACTGGGCAAACCCATGTCAATCCATTGCTTTTCCTTTGGAATCCTCTTACATTAAACCTCAGGTTTATGTGGGCTACAGAGAAACCAGCCTCTGTGGGTAGGTGGCATGGATGCAGACCCTGAAGTTTTAAATCACCCTTGGGTCCAGGTGCGGTGGCTCACGCCTGTAATCCCAGCACTTTGGGAGGCCAAGGCGGGCAGATCACTTGAGCTCAGGAGTTTGAGACCAGCCTGGGCAACATGGCGAAACCCCATCTCTATCAAAAATACAAAAAACTAGCCGGGCGTGACGGTGCAAACCTGTAGTCCCAGCTACTTGGGAGGCTGAAGCGGGAGGTGGAGGTTGCAGTGAACCGAGGTTGTGCCACTGCACTCCAGCCTGGGTGACAGTGAAACACCATCTCAAAAAAAAAAAAAAATCACCCTTGGCACCTCCTGTATCTGTCACCACAAAAAATGATGAATACTGTCACCCCAAAACCCAGTGGCTTAAAACAAAAACTAGTTCATGGGTCTATGGTTATGGTTTAGGCCGCAGGGCTCTTACATATCTGGGTGCAGGCTCACTGGTGACGGGAAGCTCATGCTTCTGGGTCAGCTTGTTGTCAGCTGGGGAAACTGGCCCCCCGTGTGTCTCTCATATCCCTTCCGCAGGCAAGCCTGGGAATATTCACATGGCCGTGGCACAGGGGCAACAGGGACAAGCCCCCAAAGGTAAGTGGTTTTCAGGCCGCTTTTATCACATTCGTTAGCATTCCCAAGCCCAGGGTCAGAGGGAGGAGGTTCTACAGAGTGAGGGGGCAAAGGGCATGGTAAAGGGAGGGATGGAGGATGGGGCCATTCTTCAGCAGGCACTCATTCCTTATATCCCACTCATCTATCTATTTCCTTGAACTTGTGCCCTCAAAATCAAGAGCAGTCGCTCCTGCCATCATTGAGCATTCTCTGATTAAAGAATATTTTTACTGAACGAGGGAATACGTTCATACAGTGAAATACAGAAATTCTCTACTGAGATGGAAAGCTGTCTAGCTTAATATGACATTGCGCTTCGTAGTACAGATAAAAGTAACGCACTGGGGAAACGAGCAGATTAGCAGTTGAGTATGCAGCCCGGGCAGCATGGCAAAACCCTGTCTCTACAAAAAATATGTAACAATTAGCCAGGCCTGGTGGCATGTGCCTGGAGACCTCGCTACTTGGGAGACTGAGGTGGGAGGATCACCTGAGCCTGGGAGTTCGAGGCTGCAGTGAGCTGAGATCACGCCACTGCACTCCAGCCTGGGTGACAGAGTAAGACCTTGTCTCAAAAAAAAAAAAAAAAAAAAAAATGTTGAGTACGCACAGTTCCCCAAGCTTTTATTATCCCACAATTTATGCTGGACATAAAGAGACTACATGCAGAGAGGGACCTGACCCGTGGTGCTTCACGTGTTCATAGGGAAGTTGGAGGAGGCAACAGTACTTATGCAATTTTATAAGAATGAAAGCCGCTGGTAGAGTAATAAATGGCTTTATTCAAAAAGGGGCTCTTCCAAAGGTTCAGGGGCTGGACTCAGTATGTTAGTCCACTGCGCTGATTTGGACCTTTTCAGCCATCTCTCCAATAAGCTACTAACATGAGGGAGGAAACAAACCTCCACGCCGTCCACATTTGTCTTAACCCCGACCCTTGGGGTTCTACAGCTGGGCTGGGTCAGGGGTGACATATTTAACAACATGAGAACTGGAAGGGTAGTAGAATCTGGACATTTGGGACTGTTGTTCATACCTGTAATAGAAAAAGAGAGAGTGATTCACTTCCCCTTGGCCCTCAAGCACTTCTAGGGTCAAACATTTACACCAGATCAGTTGGGATCTGTCATCCTGTCTTAGGGATGACCCAGGTTGTCCTTTTTTCTGTACCTACGAGCTGCCATTTTGTTGTAAGTACACAGCAGGCAGAGGAAGGTGGCCATGGAACACCTGAATAGAGTATCCAAGTTTTAGTCTGTCCACAGAAATCTGAACAAAATGAACCATTCATCTATTTATCCATTGAAGGGAGCTCGGGTCAGCAGAGGGGACTATCAGCTTGTACAACTTGTAAATAGATGAAGATGGACCAGCTGTCCCTGTAGAAGTCCGCATTGAAGAGTCCAGTATAGTTGGCAGATAATACAGTCTTTGCAGTTAAACATGGCCTCCATAATTGATCACTGGGCATCTCAATCCTTTATGGTGGTTCCATGCCTATGGTGGATTTGAGCACAGGTTGATCAGTCTGTAATGGAGGTGATGGCCACGTATGTTTGATTGACTTTTTCACTCTAAATGCTTTTCACTAGATGTGGTTGCTTCATATAACCATACAGATAAATACTGAGTTTGTAATTAAATAGTTACATGTCCCCAAGGTAAGTGCCACCCAATATATGGTTATGTCTTCTCTGGTCCAGTCCTGGTTGGCCCAAAGATCTGACCATACAGATGGGCCATTAGTGACAGCCCATGCAGCATGTTTAATCTTAGGGCAGTACTCTCTGAGGCCAGATGTCCCATCTGGAATTCAGCCCATTGCACAGAGTGCCCACAGCTGGGGGCCATCACCCTTGTGCCATCACTGGATGGCTGTAGCATTCCAAAGGCCCTGCTCGCTCAGAGGTGGGTGAGCTCTTTCTTCAGTGATGCTTTCTTGTCAGGTGGCCTATTTCATAGGTGGCACCTTCATTAAACCAGCAGTTTTGGTAAAACGGTAGGAAAGACACTATTTTTGTCTCCTGCGTGGGCCACCACCTGTTTGGCCCACCCAGAAGATGGCTAAAGGCTGAGGAGCTGGGTTTGGCCCTTAATTGGAAGATCCATTTTCTTCTCGTGATGGGATGTTCTGGAGCTTGTCCCACCCATTTATGAAACTTAGTTCAGAACTGCAGGATGAGAATGTCAAGTTGAAGACTGTTTTGGATAGGTAGGGCTCAGTGATGCTGGCAGTTGCTTCTCAGCAGCAGGAAGAAGTCTTCAAGTTCAAACGGTCAAAGACTAGAAGAACCAGAGAAGTCTGGTTTGCCAAAGGCTCTAATCAACCGTGCAGTTAGTCCCAGACCCCTGTAGTTCCTTGAGGTCCGAAGGAAATACAGGCTCTAGGGCAAGGCTTCTTTTACTACTTTCTGGGCTGATTCTAAGATTCTTTGTTGTTTGGGCCCTCGCGCAAATGTGGCCACATGTCTCATGACTTGGGGGGTGAAAGCTGTAGGAATATTCCTAGGTTTGGGATGTACTGTCTGGCAGCCAATTTTGCTGCAGGGCCACTTTTTTTCTTCTTCTTCTTCTTCTTTTCTTTTTTTTGTAGTTTGCGGCTATTACAAAGTTTTTATTGATTTAATTGTGAAGTATCTATTTGAGCTGTGATACAGCCCCCAAGATGGCCACTTGAAAGGCAGGGCGCTTGGGTGTTATCCTTGCTCAGGGCCCACCTGTCTTTCGTCAGTGGTCCTTGGGTGGCATGTTTTCTCTGTGCAGACATGATGGAAATGCCTGCCCATACACCACCAGTTCACACTGTACTGGGTTTGTCCAACCCACTGATGCCATATCACTGGGAAATTCAGGGCAATAAAAGTGTGCTATATGCTGTGCTGGTGAAATCAGGGGGATCTAAAATAATGCATTCGCAATACCCTAGGTTGCAAACCAAGTACCAGGTAGGATGGCAGCAAAACATGCCTTCACTTTTATTATGTCAGCACAATGGAAACAAAAGGTGGCCACACTCTTGTTGAAGCTTCCCTAATCCACAGTAGAGTTCCCGGCATCCATTCGACAGACAGGGATGTTCAGCTTAAAGAAAGCTCTGTATAGGCCAGGCGCAGTGGCTCCTTTGGGAGGCTGAAGTGGGTGAGGTTGGGAGTTCGAGACCAGCCTGACCGACATGGAGAAACCCTATCTCTAGTAAAAATACAAAAAAATTAGCCAGGTGTGGTGACTCATGCCTGTAATCCCAGCTACTTGGGAGGCTGAGGTAGAAGAATTGCTTGAACCTGGGAGGCGGAGGTTGTGGTGAGCCGGGATAGCACCATTGCACTCCAGCCTGGGCAACAAGAGCAGAACTCCATCTCAAAGAAAGCAAGCTCTGTATAGCACCTCCTGTGGGTATAAAACCTGTGTGAGAAGACCAAATACTTTTTCTTCTCCCAGAAAGAGGCATTGTTTCAAATGTTATGGTTGGCAAGCTTTATGAGAAAACACCGTCCTTGGGTATGCATCTGACTGCTCCTGATATGAGTCACCAACAGGGGTCACAATAAATGTATCCAGTGAACAGTTTCTTGCAAAAGACAAGCACAATCCAGGCGCACACACACATACACACACACACACACACCCCACCTCACAAAACCGCAGCCAGTACGTAGTAAGTTTAGGAATATTTAGGGCTTCCTCCGGGGTGGGAGTGAATCAGGGGATGCAACCCCATATCTAATTCTTGTCCCTCTGCTGTCATTTGCCCCAGACTGAGTCGTATCAGCTCAGACTTAGATCTTTGCTCCACAGGAACTGTGACATCCACTCCAGGTTTTGTATCAGGTCATCTGCTGTTCTGAGCACCCTTACAGCTCCCTAGCTAGTCCAGCTCTGCCTGTCCCTTTCATTCCATCCATACCTGGCTTTCAGCCATAACGTGTGTTATGCAGGGTTTTTCCTGGGCTTTTTTTCCCTGACATTCAGTGGCCTCATTACTCCGGGCTTGCATTTTGTAAGAAATCCACCTTTTGTTCAAATGACTTGCTTGTTTGAGAAGTTTAGTGGCTGAAGACTCGTTTTGTCTCACCCATCTCTCTGGGGCCTTGAGATCTTTCTCTTTCCAGTCCTCTGGCCAATCAGCCAAGCCGTTCACCACTCCCTGAGTCTGTATATTTTCTTTCCAGCGGATGATCAGATGCACTGCCCAGAGCTTTGCCCACTGGGAGTGTTTCCTTTCATTATTTCTTTCAAGGCTACCCCTAGAATAAGGCTATTAGTGCAGCCAGCACACATTTTCAGCTTGTATCCATGTGGCCCGCTGAGCCATCATCATGAGCGAACCAGGGAAGGAGAGTGAGCCAGTATGAGGATATTACTGAGTTAGCCACCACTATGTGATTGGTTGCTCGATCCCACAGGACTGTCCTCTGAGAAGCTGTGTAAAATGTGCCTCAGGGTGGTCTGGTCCAGGAGAGAAGGAGGAAGAATGCACGCACTGGTTCCTGTGTCCCATTGGTCAGTGTTACCGCACAAGGAGTGAATTCCCCTGCGCTTGCGAGTTGCACTGTGTGGCCACTGAGCAGGTCCCATGGCAGTGTCCACAGGAAAGCACCAAGGTGACAGTTGAAGGCCCAAAGCACAGCTATCAGGTTATGCTGGCATGGCATGGTCATAGGCCTTGAGGGCTGGCACTGCAGTGGTGGCTGGATCAAAGGATAGGTGAGCCAAGAGGATGTAACATGTTGCATAATGGTGAGTGAACAAAGTCCTGGAAGATTACATACAGTGTGGTATCTTCTCCATTTAATTATGAAGTACCAAGATTACAAGACAACGCAAACCCTTGATGAATGGGGGATCTGGGAGGTTACCTTGGGAGGGGAAAGATGGGAGGGTGATGAGCTGAAGTAGCATATTGTTACAGTTAAATGTAAGTTGTCATGATTCTAGCTTCAGTGCTGACTATAAAAAAATAGGGAGGGAGGGAGGAAGGAGGCTATGCATGGACCATGATTAGAGTGTAAGAGTGTTATAAACTGCAGATGATGATTAATCTGTGTACCTGAGGTTCAAATAAAATGTGCAGGCTGGGCGCGGGGGCTCATGCCTGTAATCCCAGCACTTTAGGAGGCCGAGGCTGGTGGATCATGAGGTCAGGAGTTTGAGAACAGCCTGACCAACATGGTGAAATCCCGTCTCTACTAAAATACAAAAATTAGCCGGGCGTGGCGGTGGGCGCTTGTAATCCCAGCTACTCGGAAGGCTGAGGCAGGAGAATTGCTTGAACCTGGGAGGTGGAGGTTGCAGTGAGCCGAGATCGTGCCACTGGATTCCAGCCTGGGTGACAGAGTGAGACTGTCTAAAAAAACAAAAAACAAAACAAAACAAAACAAAAAACAACAAAAAAACATGCAAGTGGATGCTTCTAATGTGAACCCTGAACTTAGCTTTCCAGAGGTGTGGCTCTCCGCAAGGGATACGGCGGCGATGCTTCCTGATGGCCACCAGGGGACGTGCGTGGCCAAGAGCGGGCGCGTCGCCTGCGGGCTCCCGCAGCCACCTGCGCGGTGGGTTTTGTTTTCGCTACAGGAGAGCTGTGTCCAGCTGGGAGGAGTGGCAGCAGGCACAGCTGTTGGCCGGGGACCCCGGGGGCTCCCCAGGGAGGGCCTCCGCCCAGCGCGCTGCCCCTGGGTTGGGGAGGAAGCATCTGCCAGACCAGCGGGGCCCCGACTTCCCCGAGAACAGCCAAGACCCTGGGGCAAGCGCTGGAGGGCCCTGCCGGGAAGGGTCGCTAAACTGGGGCAGGCTGCTGCAGCTAGGCCCCAGCAGGTGTGTTTGGCCTGAAGTGTATCTTTGAAAAGATACTTGGCAACATTTAAAAATCGGGAACTGTTTAGCCTGCAAATCCAGATGACCATTTCTCTGGGTCACTTGGGGCATCTGGCAGCACTTGGACAGCAGCTCGCTCCACACGCACCCCTGCCCGGCTGATGAGATTGGTCATAGTTTTGGTCAAATCAGTATTCCGCGTGACGATTATTCTGGCTATTATCACCATTCGGAACTGAGCCAGGTGGCACACTTCATGCTGTGGTAACATTTCCTTTTTTGCACAACTCTACGTGGAGTATTATTATTATTATTATTATTATTTTTATCTTTTTGAGACGGAGTTTCGCTCTTGTTGCCCGGGCTGGAGTGCAATGGTGTGATCTTGGCTCACCGCAACCTCTTCGCCTCCCGGGTTCAAGTGATTCTCCTGCCTCAGCCTCCCGAGTAGCGGGCATTACAGGCATGCGCTACCATGCCCGGCTAATTTTGTCTTTTTAATAGAGATGGGGTTTCACCATGTTGGTCAGGCTGGTCTGGAACTCCCGACCTCAAGTGATCAGCCCACTTCAGCCTCCCAAAGTGCTGAGATGACAGGCGTGAGCAACCGCACTCGGCCTATGTTGTTTTCTATGTACATAGAATATGGCAATAAAACCCAAACAGTCCACCGGTTGTCTCCCCAGCCCTCCTCCAACCTGGGCCCTTTCCATCCACCTGCTGCCCGGTGGTTCCTGGCATTTCCCTTTATGTGAGTGGTTTCCACTTTTTTTTTTTTTTTTAAATAGCAGAGAAATCCCCCTCTTCAATCTAAATTATGCATGAAACTCCATTATATAAAACGGGAAATATGGTATGAATATCAGTGACTAATTTACATTGATAACATTTACTTATTATAAAGTCAGTGCATAGGAACAATGGGATTAATTTGGAAAGTCCACAACTTGGGTAAGTAAGGAGATAACTGCAGCTGCAGCTTCACGGTCGGATTCGTTCCGTGGCTGCGTCTGGGTTGCCCAGGATGGAGGAGTCCAGGCTTGCCCAGTGGGGTGGTGGCGGGGTTTTTAGCAGCTCGCTTCACACTCTGGGTGGCCTTGCACTGACGGTGGCTGCACGAGGTGAATTACCCCGGGCAGAGGGCACGGAGGCCGAGGGGCTCCCCGTGTCCGTGTTTGCTATTGAAGGCTGGAGAGTGTTCTAAGTGTTTGCATATATTTTACTCATAAAATCGGGTATCTGTGAGTCCGAAGCACCTCTGAGAGTTCACAGGATGCAGTTCAGAAACTGCCACAAAGGAGGGAAGTGGTGGTTGCTGAGGAGGGGCCCCAAAGACCTGCTGTGTTTCCATGGCAACAGAAGTTTGCTTTTCATGCTAGTGAAGAGGCCTGCAGGTGGGTGGCCCAGAGAATGGGCCAGCTCTGGGTCTATCTTCCCCCACCTGGGGCCTCTTCAGTGGCCTGGCTGGAAGCCCGGCTGAGCTCAGCACCAGGCTGTGGCACAGGGGGCGCCTCAGGCCCGGGTTAAGGGAGCCCCTTCAGGAACACACTTGTTCTCCCTCTGGGTCTGTCTGCAGACATCCAGCTCTGGCCCTGCCCTGTCATCCCAGCAGCCTGCAGTGGGGTGGTCCCAGGCCACGCCCAGAAGACAGCCAGGCCTGGGCTCACACCGGCTCCATCACTAACCTCCCTTCCACTTGGCTTTGTCCTTGGGTCTCCCTGCTTCACTGTCCTTAAAGATTGGGAGTTCTGTTGCCACAGGCCCCACCCCGTGTTACAGAAAACCCCACAGATGCTGCAGTCTTCCAGAGCCTGGCTGCGCAACAGTTTTCTGCCACTCTTGTGGGTAATGAGAAAACCTGGCAGAGGCGTGCCCAAGGGATGGCACCGCTCTCGGCCTTCCTCCCTCCCTCCCTAGGAGCATGGCCAGAGAACTGGCTGCTTGTGGAGGGGGATGTGAGCAGACCGCCGTCGGCCTCATCTCCCAGTGCCCCTTGTGGCCACGGGTGCCAACACCCTTTCCTGGGGCCTCAGGTTGCCATGATGGCTCTCCTGGCTCCCTGCCCCTCCCCCATGGGCACATCCCTTCCTCCTCTCACATCTTTGCTTGGACCTGCCTGGCTGTGACTGCTCTGGGAGCAGGGGTAGTGGGTGCACAGTTTGGGTTCCACAAGGCGCCTGGGTTGAACAGCTCCCAGAGAGCCTGGATTGGAGAAGACAACTGCACCCACAGCTGTGTTCTCCAGGACCCAGAATGCTTAGCTGTTAGAACATGGGGTGGCTGCTGTTGGGCTGTGGGTTGCCATTTTGGGTTGGTGTAATTTTTGCTCTTTCAGCTACTGAGTTGCCTCGACATAGGTCATGAATTGGCTTTTTTTTTTTTTTTTTTTTTTTTAAGACAGAATCTTGCTCTGTTGCCCAGGCTGGAGTGCGGTGGCTCACTGCAACCTCCACCTCCCAGGGTCAAGGAATTCTCATGTCTCAGCCTCCTGAGTAGCTGGGACTACAGGTGTGCGTCACCATGCCCAGCTAATTTTTGTATTTTTAGTACAGATGGGGTTTCACCATGTTGGCCAGGCTGGTCTTGAACTCCCCAGGTGATCTGCCCACCTCAGTCCCCCAAAGTGCTGAGATTATAGGCATGAGGCACTGAACTTGGCCCTGAATTGTTTTAAAAATTATGGTAAAATAAATAAAATTGACCATCTGAACCATTTTTAGGTGTACAGTTCAGTAGCATTAAGTGCATTCATTCATACTGTTGTGGAACCACCATGACCGTCCATCTCCAGAACTTTTCATCTTCCCAAACTGAAACTGTACTCATTAAATAATAACTCCCATTCCCCCTGCCACCGGCCCCTGGCAACCACCCTTCTAGATTTTGTCTCCATGATTTTGACCACCCTAGGTACCTCCTATAAGTGGAATCATGCAGTGTCTGTCTGTCCATGTCTGGCTTATTTCACGTGGCATAACGTCCTCGGGTTTCATCTGTATTGTAGCTTGTGGCAGAACTTCCTTCCTCTTTAAGGCTGTCTGTATTGCTTTTGAGTAGTTTATACAAGTATAAACAGTA
The DNA here is from genome assembly GCF_024542745.1 of Macaca thibetana thibetana. Taxonomy (NCBI): domain Eukaryota; kingdom Metazoa; phylum Chordata; class Mammalia; order Primates; family Cercopithecidae; genus Macaca; species Macaca thibetana. The sequence goes on from NC_065579.1 coordinate 15,701,255, forward strand.
CAAAATACGGAAATATCGAGATCACTATCTTCTTCGAACTCTACTCTTCTTACCTCCAGCGGGGCACAGAAACTCAGGTGTTCCCCCAGGTAGCATGAAGCAGCCGCTTCATTTCCGCAGCTTCTCCTCCCCGGGGCAGCAGGAGTATGGTCACCCTCCTTCCAGTGAGCTCCCTCTTCCTAGTTCACAAAGCTCTGTGACATCTGGCCTCAGTGGGAGGGGAGTGGAGCACGTTATTGTCTCACCCGTCCCCTGGGGCTGGAGAGTGCTTGTATGTTCCTCGCCCCAGGCCCCAGAGCTCTGGCCAGCCTTCCTCGAAAGCTCCCAGGATCCAGGGACTATGCTGCTCCCTACGCCCTCTGCTCTGCCTCTGGGTCTTCTCCACAGTGCCCCGAGGGGCAAGGGGCTCTGAGGGCTGAAGCCAGAATTTGGGAAGGGTCAGGAATTCGAAAATACCAAGACAGGAGGCAGTGGAGGTGCTTTTTTTTTTTTTAATCAACTTTTATTTTAAGTTCCAGGGTACATGTGCAGGATGTACATAGGTAAACATGTGTTACATAAGCAAACGTGTGCCATGGTGCATGGTGGTTTGCTGCACAGATCAACCCATCACTTAGGTATTAAGCCCAGCATCCATTAGCTCCTTTTTTTTTTTTTTTTTGAGATGGAGTTTTGCTCTTGTTGCCCAGGCTGGAGTGTAATGGTACAATCTCGGCTCACTGCAACCTCTGCCTCCCAGGTTCAAGCGATTCTCCTGCCTCAGCCTCCCAAGTAGCTGGGATTACAGGAATATGCCACCACGCCCAGCTACCTTTTTGTATTTAGTAGAAACAGGGTTTCACCATGTCGGCCAGGCTGGTCTGGAACTCCTGACCTCAGGTGATCCTCCCGCCTCGGCCTTGCAAAGTGCTGGGATTACAGGCATGAGCCACCGCGCCCAGCCCATTAGCTACTTCTTAAAAGGATCTTTCTTCCAATGCAGCTGTGGATCCAGTGAGAAGTAGGGTTTACTTCAGACACCCGCCAACTGACACCATTTCTCATCTCCTTCCTCCTTCGGTGAAATCAGCCTCAGACTTGCACCCACCCTAGAGCGTCTTTGATTCCAACAGTGTCTCACAAATACTGCAATGCACACACACCACTGGGACTTGGTTATGATGCAGATGATTCTATTTTAGTTGGTCTTTGTGGGGCCTGGATCCTGCAATTCTAACCAGCTGCCAGGTGGTATCCACTTTGTGGACAAGGCTTAGGAATTCCTGGCTCCCATTTCAGACCTATTGCATCTCAATTTCTTGGAGGAAGGCTGGTCGGCTCCCCCAGGGCACGCTGCACTGTGATGCGTTAATGCCTGGGTTTAGAGGCTGGTCCTCCATGGGGCAGCTGAATGGTACTGCCGCCCTGGCTTAGATATTCACTCCCTAGGGTTGAAGCTGTGTCCAGGGGGGTGAGTCACCATAGGAAAACCAGAGGGTCTCCTTCTTCCTACTGTCAACAGCATCCTCAACTGCCAATGGAGAGCCAGCTGTGTGCAGAGGTTGCCAAGATTACAGGGGCTCAAAGGTGCTGGCCCTGCTTCTAGAACATCCCTGACTGGCTGGGGCGCCACCGGGGCTAAAAGAGCTGAAGGAGCAGAGGATCCGAAGGTCATTGTCTTACTTTTTTCTTTTTTTTAGACGGAGTCTCGCTCCGTTGCCCAGGCTAGATTGCAGTGGCACGATCTCGGCTCACTATAAGCTGCGCCTCCCGGGTTCACGCCATTCTCCTGCCTCAGCCTCCCAAGTAGCTGGGACTACAGGTGCCCACCACCACGCCCGGCTAATTTTTTGTATTTTCAGTAGAGACGAGGTTTCACCATGTTAGCCAGGATGGTCTTGATCTCCTGACCTTGTGATCCGCCTGCCTCGGCCTCCCAAAGTACAGGGATTACAGGCGTGAGTCACCACACCCGGCCCATTGTCTTACTTCAAAAGTGAAAGGCCAGTGTCCCCTTCGGGGAGGACCCCCACAACTCAGCCCAGAGCCGGCTGCTGGGGTATGTTCACCCACCCAGTTCCCTACAGGTGTCTCATCTTGCCCTCTGTCCACCATGGGTCCCAGCGCTCGGCTGAAAACTGCCCTCAGCTTCCAATCTTGACTATAACAAAATTTAAGGTCCAGGGAACTAAAAGTAAATTATGTTCTCCAGCTCCCTCATACCCAGGCGAGTCAATCACTTTTGCAACATTCACCTGCTCATTTCCTGTCATTCTGGTAGCTCTCTGGGGATTAAGATAACGCTAAGGTAGGCACGCTGCTATGTTACTGAATTCCAGGAAGGTCACAGGCAGGCAGGATGGGCTGCTTCTCTCCGTTACACAAAGGGGGAGCTCAGGTTCAGCGAGATGACCCGCGCCATGTCGGGGGCTAGTCAATGGCAGAGCTGGACTCAACCCCACGTCTGCTGGCTCCCAGCCTGACTTTCTTCCCACCATCCTTAGCTCTTTGCTTAAACATTTACTCCCTGGTGCTGGGGATGTGGCTATTTAGAAGCGGTGGTTTTACCAGACAGTTTCTGGGAGGTCACAGAAACCCTTGTTTCTAAAAAGGCCCTGTGGTCTCCAACAGCCACCCCTCAGCCAAGCTGCTGGCTGCACGGTCCGCTGCTCGCTGTCTGTGGAGGCCTCACCTGGTTCTGCGTTTTGCTTTCCTTCCTCACTGAGCAGACTCTGGCTCCTGCTACTACTCCCCCAACTGTCCTCCACCCACCTTTGCCCTCCTAGGGGGAGGCTCGAATGGTTACACCCGGATCCTCGTTGCTTGGCGAGGCCCACATCGTCACTACACAGGCTCCTCAGCTGAGGCTCCTCCATTCCATTGCCCCGGAGGAGCCGACCGTGCCAGGGTCAGCTCAGCCGTGTTCCTGCTTCGGCCCAGCTGGTACACAGGATCCCCTCCCATCAGCAGCACTGGGCTCCAGATACACCACGGGTGCTGCTTCCTTAGATCATCCCAGACAGCCCGATGCCCCGAGCTGGCCAGCAGCCACAAGAGCAGCCCCAGAGCGCCAGCTCAAAGCCCACAGGGGCTGCCTCCATTTCCGGCAACAGTCAGCAGAGGCAAGGATGGGGCTGGGAGTCAGGCGAACCTAGATCCTCAGCCCACCTCCCCACTGGCTTGCCCTGTGCCTTGGGCTAGAGCCCCGATTTCATTTCTAAAAATGTGGTCCTATAACCTGCCCCCTTGGAGTCACTATCATCGCTATTGGCTGTGGTCGTGAATGTAGGTGCTTGCACACAGGGTTGCTCAAACATTGTTCCATCCCTCCTTTTTCTAGCCAACCGAGCAGCTCAAGATCAGGGAAACCGCGCATTTAGGGCAAGATCATTAATCATCACAGTGTAAACACAATCCTTAGCTTGCTCTAAAGCTCTTTCCAGGAGAAGGAGGACGTTAATATAAATGAGAACCTGCACATTTACCTAAAACTCAGCCCTGCTATACCATCCCCCAAGATGGAGAGAAAACCTGAAGTCCAGCAGTTCAGCAAGGGGCACCCACAGAGCACGGGTGGAGGGCCACGGGCCAGACACAAGCTTGAATGGAAACTGTTTCAGGCCAGGTTTTACGGTCTTCATCTGGTTCAATAAGAAATCCTTGTGCAACTGGCCGAGTCAATATTTTATTAAAAAACGCATAAACATGTGTACAATGGTAACAAAGGCGGAGACGGAGAGGAGACGCGAGATCTCCTTAGGGACAGGCTAACCACATAGTGTTTCTACAGGCACGCCTCGCTTCAGGAAAGAGGGTATCACTAAGACTGGACTGACAAGCTAGATAAATTAGGAGGGGGCTTTGTTCTTAAGGCGCTTCACTCCCCACTGAGGAGTGAAGTAGAAGGGATTTAGGCAGGAGTATTCACAAACCCCTCCAGTACCTGAGGTGGTTCTAGAAGCAGGAAGGCAGAAAACAGATTTCCCTGGAGGCTGCTTTCCTTTTCCAGAAGGGGAGGAATATTCTCCCCGGAAGGCTGGAGGAAGAGTTTCCGGCTGGCTCAGGAGCTCTGGGAGCTGGCTTCCGGGGAGAGCAGGAAGAGGGGGCGGGCCTTTCCTGGTTCCCACCAGCCTGACAGGACTTTGGCACAGGAACACAGGTCCACAGGCCTCGCCTGGAGTACACCTGTGTTCTCCACAGGTGTGGAGACGTCCTCTTTGCAAAGCTCCTGAGGGGCCCAGGGGTTGTGGCCTCATCAGACGGCTGTATCTTGGGAAGGAAATGGCAAAGTCAGGACAGCTTGCCAGGGATGTGGCCCACCCACAAGCCACACTCCACAGGTTTGACTCCAAGTTCTGCTCGGGGGGCACCTCTGTCCTCCACCCAGCGCCGACTTTCACTGAGATGATTCTATTTTTTAAAAATACATTTCCAAACAAGAAAAAAACTTCGGTAGCACAGAGGAGACTCCCATCCCCACGCCCCACACCTCAGTCTTACCTCAGCAGTAACCTCCATAAGCCCTTTAGTTGTTTCTTTTGGTGATTCTTCCATAATTTAAAAACCGACTTATACCAGTATTTATAGATTTATGCTGTTAGACATCACCTATTAACTTCTTTTTCCCCTTACATTCTCTACTTTTAAAAACCATTCTTTTTGTCTTAAACAGCTTTACTGGGATATTTTAATAATTCATATACCATACAATTCTCCCATCTAAAGTGTTTTTCAGTATATTCACAGACTGCGGCAACCACAATTTTAGAACCTTTGCATCACCTCAAAAAGAAACCTCATCCTCATTAGCAGTCACCCCTGAGTCCCCTCCCCCAAGCCCCAGGCTGCCGTAGGTCTACTTTCTGTCTCTATGAATCTGCCTGTTCTAGACAATTTTTATTAGAGAAATCCTACACTCCATGGGCTTAGTGTAGGATTCCATGAGTAATGCCCTCAAACAGGAGGCAAGTTAAATAAACTGCCCAGTCATGCCATGGACTTAATGCTGCAACCCACGGAGCCACTAAGAATTCCTAATGATGCTGGGAAAATGTTTGATAGGTGGCTAAGGAGGAGAAAAAACAGGTTATGAAACAGCACATGAAATTTGATCCTTTTAATAAAAGCAACAGATACGTATTTTTTCAGAGAGAAAATACCAAAAGGATAGATACTCAGTGCTACTTCTGGGTAGTGTGATGACAGATGGCTTTTTCTTAATTTTTTAAAATACATTTTTCTTTTTTTTTAGAGACAGAGTCTCACTATGTTGCTCAGGTTGGTCTCAAACTCCTGGGCTCAGGTGATCCTCTTGCCTCAGCCACCTGAGTAGCCGATACTATAGGTACACACCGCTGTCCCTGGCTCAGACGGTTTCTATTAAAAATATGTTTTTATCTGTATTTTCTAAAAACCTACATTTTATTTTTGTCATTAGGAAACTTAAGAAAAAGCTGGCTGGGTGCAGTGGTTCATGTCTATAATCCCAGCACTTTCAGAGGCTGAGGTGGGAGGACTGCTTGAGCCCAGGAGTTTGAGACCAGCCTGGGCAACATGGTGAGACTCCATCTCTTAAAAAAAAAAAAAAAAAAAATTGAAATTAGGCATGGTGATGCTGCACACATGTAGTTCCAGGTACTCACGAGGCTGCGGTTGAAGGATCACTTGAGGCTGGGAGGCAGAGGCTGCAGTGAGCTCTGATTGCACCACTGCGCCAGCCAGGACAACAGGGCAAAACCCAATCTCAAAAAAAAAAAAGAAAAAGAAAAGTAAAGAAAGAGAGAAAGCAAGCAAGCAAGCAAGCAAGCAAGAGAAAAAAGCTTGGCCACCCGAGGCTGAAATGCTAGGGCATCCTTGGATGTGTGGACATGGGCATGTGAGGGGAGATTCTGGGGCCACATCTCCCCCTTTGCCGGCCCCTGGGCTCTAATACTACTTCTAAAGTCCCCTTGGGACACAGCCTTCTCACCAGCAGGGTTTGTCCCTATGGCTGAAGTCAAGAACAAGCCATCCCCCTGTTCCTGGGAGACCCTCTGTGCACAGATAACCAGAACTCACCTGTGGACTGGGTTACACACGAGATCTTGTAGGACAGCCATACGCTTGCCATGCAGAGGAAGGTGGCCATGAAACCAAAGATCTGCAGTGGAGAGAGGGGAGAGGAAGTTCACGGGCCGTAGGGCCAATTACTCGGGCAATCCTGTCTGCTTCTCATCTCTGCGCTTGTTCCCTTCATGCCTCTGGCCAGAAAGGAGCTTGGAGAGTCATCTAACCCAACCACCTCATCCTGGATCAGGTGCAGAGAGGAAGCCCCAAGAGGCCCAGCCGCTGGCCCCGGTCCCCCAGGTTGGGCCAGGTCAGGGCTGGCAGCCAGGCCTCTCGGTCTTTTGGCAGCCTCAGTGCCTGGTTTGGGTTTACAAGAGAGCTGGGGCTAAGCCAATGGACTTGGATTATCCTAGACCAGTAGAGAAGAAAAGGGTGAAATTTTAACTTGGGCTTAAAAAAGCTGAACGTTCACATGATTTGTGGTGTAGTGGCGTTGTTCGCATTTCATCTGTAATGGTTTTCTGTTCCGTTCTGGCTTTACAGCCGTATAAGAACCAGAAGCTGAGGTCTTTACATCTAGGTTTATGTTTGTACATATTAAACAGTATTAGACTAAACTAAGTTAAGGCAGCACCCTTTCCCTTTTTCAGGGTCATCCGGCGCTCAAGTGTGAGGAAGGCTGACCTAGTCCAGCCCCCTCACTTGTAGATGAGACTCGGGTGCTGGGAGAGGAAGAGCACCTGTGGGGAGGCTCATCAAATGGTCGAGGGAGAGGCAGTAGCTTCTTCTGGAATCTCTGGGCTTTGAAGCCTGCAGCCGTTTTCCTTGCTTGTGAACAACACTGGGAGCTGCAGTGCTGAAAACTTACTGACCACTTTACTACATCCCTACCAGGGTGCGAGGCTCTGTGGGTGTATTGATTCCTTTAACCCTCACAACTCAGCTGGGTGGGAGCTACGATTACCCACCCCTGCTCCTCCATTTCACAACTAAAGAAACAGAGGTACAGGCGGTCAACTATTTTGCCAAAGGCCACAGTGCCAGCAAGGGCCAGATATGGGATGGGAGCCCAGGAAGCCTGACTCCAGAGTCTGCGCTCTGCAGTACCCAGTGCCTAGGTATTCTCGGACCCACGCAACAGCCTCCACTTCACTACACCAGCACTGGCGTCCGGTGAGAATGGCACAGGGGCAGCTAAAGGGTAGGATTTTCAACAAGGTTTGGTTTTCTTTTCAAGCCCAGATGCTGCTTTACATAAACAGCTGCCCCCACTTCTTCCCTGGGTTCCTTTTCCTGGGCTCCTTTTGTACCAGTTGTCTGCAGCACATAATTAGCCTATTAAGAGCCTGTCCCGGCCTCTCATTGTCTGTTCTGCACAATTAGCACATTATATACCATCCCAGTCTCCAAGTGTCTGCATTGCATAATTGAACAGTTTATTGTATCGCTACAGAATGCTATTCTAGACTACGATGCCTTGTTTGCTAATTGTTTCATGTGTCTTGTCTCCTAAGCTAGATGACCACTTTCTTATAAGCAGGGACCATATTTGAAAAATTTCTTCTAACTTCCTCATAGCCCAGGTTTGGTCCTAGGCACAAAACAGCATATGATGAATGTTAGCTATAGACATTCCAGGGCTAAACAGTTACGTGCAACGTGAATTACCAAACACAGTGGGAATCTCCCCAAGTGGGCCCGGAAACACAGTGGGCACAGGTCTCCTGCATGCCTCTTCCAGCACCCTGCACTGTAGCTGGGCAGGTGTTAAGCTGCAGGGGGCAACCATCCCTCTCTTCAGAGAGGGCAGAGAGAGGGGGCAGAGGGGTGGGGCGGTGGGCTGTGGGAGGGCCATGTGGAGCATCAGTGTTGGGAGGTTTGGCCACCCTCTACAGTGACCTTCTGCCCCCATGCTGACCTTCAGAGGACAGACTCCATCCCTCAGTGGAATTCCAGGAGCCAACCCACTCCCAGGCCAAAGTCTGGAAAGTTTTGGTAATATGTGTAAGTGAAAGACAATGAATGTCACATACAGAAAGAGCTTTTCTTTTTCTCTTTTTCTTTTTTTAAGACACGGGGTCTCAGTATGTTGTCCAGACCAGACTCGAATTCCCGGGTACAGGCATTCCTCCCGAGGGCCCGTGGTGCATGCTACCACGTCTGGCTTCAGAGAGCTTTTCGTAAAACTCATTTTTAAAATCTTGTCTACTCACCAGTGAAGCCAATCAGTGTTGGCCCACAGGTCACTGAACTATAAACAGCTAAATCAGAAATCAGATGACAGGAATCTATGACTCTTTAAAAAATAGTATATACATCTGTATGTATATACATATATATGTATGTATATATCTCACAGGACTGTAGTTTTGTATATTTCCATCTGCTTCTATTTATGGCTATCAGATGGATCAATTTTTGCCTCTGAAAGATACAGGAGTATTATTTCCTGGCCTGCATACTGTTAAAAATCAGGAATGGCAAAGCTCAGGCTCATGGCATGTATCTCTAACTGATCACAGTACATTTCCCACTGGGCCCAAAAGAGGCCCCAGAATCTGTCTCCGCACAGTGTTGAGGCATCCAACGAGCAAATGATCAGAGTGGGTGTGTGAATTAAAACCCGCTTGGCCCCCTGATTTCAGTAGTGGCTGTAAGAGAGAGTGGCCTGGGCTGCTGGGGCTCTGTGAATTTGCCGGCAGCCCTGACAATCCACCTTCTGGGACTGGACGCCTCTGCTTAAGGCTCTTTGAAGAGAGCTGATGACTGGATCAAGGTAGGTGTTGATTCTATGAAAGGAATGCCCCAGAAACCAAACCCTTCTCTTCCCCCATCAGGAAGAAAATGAGCATTTTAAATATGAATTCATTCCTAAAGGCTCCCCAAAACGTCCTCACCGCTCCGGCTACCAGTCCGCTCTGATTGTAACTCTTGGAAGCTGCCACGATGGAGGCGATGAGGAGGAGCAGGGTACCGATTAAATAGTGCAGAAGTTCCTGGGGGCAGAAACAAAGCAAAGAAGTGGGTAGGGTGGTCCATTCCTGGTTCGGGAAGAGCAACTGGGCATCAGAAGAGATGAAAAGAAAGGGAGAGAGTGACGCTTCCTCTTCTCCCTTGCAACACACAGATGGGATGAGCAATGCAGCTCGCAGGCAGCCAACGTGGGGGCTGAACAGGAAGAGGCCAAGCAAGACAGAAGTGATGCCGGGCAGGTGGGAAGGGAAGAGGACAGAGAGAAAGGAAGCTTCCGGTGTGAGCAGAGATAGCCACTAAGGACTCCTCTACTCCTGAGAGCAATATGTGGACAGTGCCTTCACCTTTGGCTAAAGCTACTAAAAGGCAAACGAGCTTCTTGCAACTTCCTGGCTGGAGAGTTTAAAGAAAGCTCCAGCTCTGAGAAGCACAGTGCCTTAAAGAGATATTTGCCTTTCTCTTCTGCTTCAGAGGAAGTTCTGGGCTAACAATATGCTGGTCTCGTGTGACTGCCCACTATGTGAACAGCCCCGAGTGTGGACCTGAGAGGTGTTCATTCTCGGGGCCTGTCAGACTCAGACTCTAGAATGAGGTCAGTGGCACTTCCGTGACGTGCCTGTGGATGTGTGGTGGGAGCTGGTTTTCTCACTCCTGAGCCTTCCTGCCCCCTCCTTTTTTTTTTTTTTTTCCAGTCGTTCCCTCTTCTCTTTTCTCCAGAAGAGTGCCCTCCCGGCCAAGCTCTGCCGATGAATCCACTGGCGGGACTAGTTCCACCTCTGCTTCTCGCCTTGGCCCATGGGCTGTGTATCTCCAACCCACTCACTCATCATGATTAATCAGCATCCTTGCAGGCCCTGGATGAGACCAGGCCTTTCAGTAGCGAGGGAAAGCTTCCGCCTCACCCTCTCTCTTCCCCATTAAACATCAGATCCAAGAAGAACTGAGGCTGGCGGCCACTTCCAATGCTTGCCCTGAATCCAGGGTGCATCCATTTTCAGTTGTCTTCAATGAGAATTTAGAAATCATTCCTTCATGAAGTTTTGTCCCTTAGGGCAGGCAGCTATTAAATTTTGGAAAAGCATTCCAATTTAAAGCTGTAGCTCCTCTCAAAGCTATGTACAATCAAAGACCCTGGTTTCTCCCTTAGTGACTAGAAAGGAATATCACAAGATAGATCACAGAGATTTTAACTAAAGAGCAGATGAGTAACTGCAAGTTCCCCACCTCCAAGATTCACACCTATTAAGACAGAGGAGGATGACACGGGGCAGAGAAAACCTACTTGAGAGAATCCTAACCGGAAGTACCTACACAGTATCTAACCAGAAATGTGTGGCTCAGTCTGTCCTTCCGACTTTCACTCCCCACGCAGCCCACTCTTGTGCTTGTCGCTGAGCTTCTGTTCTCTCCTTTGCTTGTTCAGTATCTGCATCAGGTAAGCCCCGGAGGAATTTGTTTTCAAAAGAAGCAGAAAAAATGCCATAGCTTTGAAAGGGTCCTTAGAACTTAGAAACACAAAGGAAATTTCTCTCAAGATAACAGTGGGTAATATGTTAAATGTGAACAATTAAACAATCTAATCAAGATGCAGAGGTGGTCAGATTGGATTAAAAAAACAAAACAAAACAAGATATAACTACAGTATGTGCTGTCTATGGGACAGAGACTTTATATTCAAAGATAAGGATATGGCATGCAAACGACAACCAAAACAAAGCCGGGGTGTCTGTACTGCATCAGACAAAATAGAATCGAACACAAAAAAAGTTACTAGAAATAAAGAGGGACATTTTATAATAATGAAAAGCTGAATCCATAAGGAAGATACAACAATTATAAACATATATACACCTAATAAAAGAGCCAAAGCACATGAAGGGAAAAATGAAAAAAACGAAGGAGAAAAACAGACAATTCAAAAATAATAGTTGCAGAATTCAATATCCCTCCTTTCAGCAATGTATGGAACAACCAGGAAGAAGGTCAACAAGGAAACAGAAGATTCAAACGCCACCATAAAATGACCAGACCTAAAAATCCTGTATAAAAACTCTATCCAACAAAAGTATAATATGCAAATATACAACGTATAAAAGTACATCCTTCTCAGATGTACACAGAACGTTGTCCAGGACAGACCACATATCAGACCATAAAACAAACTTCAATAAAGGTAGAAGGACTACAAAATATGTTCTCTGAACACAATGGAATCAAATTAGAAATCAAGAGCAAAGGGAAATCAGGGAAATATATAGAGATTAAACAACATATTCCTAAATAATGAATGGATCAAAGAAAAAAAATCATAAGAGAAATTAGAAAATACCTGGAAATGAATGAAAATGAAGACATACTAAAATTATGGAATACAAGTAAAACAGTTATCAGGGGGAGATTTATAGCTGTAAATGCCAATATTAAAGGAGAAGGAAGGTCTCAAATTAGATGACCTTCCACATCATCTTAGTCTGTTTTGCATTATTTTAATAAAGGAATACCCACGGCTGGGTAATAAATAAAGAAAAGATGTTTATTTGGCTCATGGTTCTGCAGGCTGTATAAGAAGCATGGCACCTGCATCTGCTTCTGGTGAGGGCTTCAGGGAGCTTCTATTTCCTGAAGCAAAGGTGAAGGTGAGCAGGCATCACACAGCAAGAGGAAGGAAGCGAGAGAGAGGGGAAAAAGGTGCCAGCCTCTCTTTAACAATCAGTTCTCATGGGAACTAACAGAGCAAGAACTCACTTATTACCACTAGAACAGCACCAAGTCATTCATAAGGGATCTGCCCCCATGATCCAAACACCTCCCACTACGCCCTACCTCCAATACTGGGAATCAAATTTTAACATGAGATTTGGAGGGGACAGATATCCAAACTATATTATACATTAAGACACTAGGAAAAGAAAATCAAACTAAACCTAAGGCAAGCAGAAGAAAGAAAATAATAAAGATTAAAGCAAAATTTATTAAGGTAATAGGAAAACAATTATAAAAATCAATGAAACCAAAAACTGGTTCTTGAAAAGATCAACAAGATTGACAAATCTTTAGCTAGACTGATCAGAGAAAGAGAGAGAGAGAGAAGATGCAAATGAAAGAGGAAACATTACTACTGCACTTACAGAAATAAAAAGGATATAAGAAATACAATAAATAATTGCATGCCAATAAATTCAATGACTTAGATGAAATGGACAAATTCCTAGACATATATACTACTAAAATTGACTCTAGAATAAATGACACAATCTGAAAAGATGGTAAAATTAGAGTTTGAATTAACAATAAAAAAAATTACCCAGACCCAGATGGTACCACTGCTGAATTCTACCAAATATTTAAGGAATAATTAATACCAATTCTGCACAAACTCTTTCAAAAGATAAAAGAGGAGGAAATATTTCCTAAATTATTCTGTGAGGTCAGTATTACCTTGATACCACAACCAGATGGACATCAGAAAAAAAGAGAACTACAGACCAATATCTCTTTTAAATACAGATGCAAAAAATCCTCAACAAAATATTAGCAAACTGAACATACTAGCATATAAAATGGGTTATACATTACAGCCAAATGGAATTCACCCCAGGAATGCAAGGTTCGTTCAACATATACAAACAAATCAGGCCAGGTGTGAGGGCTCATGCCTGTAATCCCCACACTTTTGGAGGCTGAGGAAGGAGGATCACTTGAGCCCAGGAGTTCAAGACCAGCCTGGGCAACATAAGGAGACCTCATCTCTACCAAAAACAAAAAAAAAAAATTAGCCAGGCATGGTGGTGCACACCTGTGGTCCCAGCTACTCAGGAGGCTGAGGTGGGAGGATCGCTTGAGCCTGAGAAATAAAGGCTGCAGTGAGCCGTAATTATACCACTGCACTCCAGCCTGGATGACAGAGCAAGATCCTGTTTAAAAAAAACAGAAACAAAAAAACGAAAAACAATGTAAGACACCATATTAATAATGGGAGGAAAACTCAGCACCTCAGTAGATATGGAAAAAGCATTTGGCAAAATCTAAGACTCTTTTATGATAAAAACACTCAACAAAGTAGTGCTAGAAGGGAACTTCCTCAACTTGATAAAGGGCTTCTACAAAACACTCACACCCAATGTTATGTTTAGTGATGAAAGAAGGAATGCTTTCCTCCTAACATCAGGAAAAAGATAATGATGGCTGCTCTGCCATTTCTATTCAATATTTGTCTAATTTATTCAACTAATTTCTTGCAATAAAGCAAGACAATGTTATGGCATCCAGATTATAAAGGAAGAAGTAAAAATATCTCTATTTGCGGATCCTGTTTATAGAATATCCTATGGAATCCACTAAAAATATATTAGAAAAATATATTAGAACTACTAAATAGTTTAGCACAGTTGAGGACACAAATCAATATGCAAAAAGTAACTGGACTCCTCTGCACTTGCAATGAACAATCTGGAAATAAAATTAGGAAAAAAATCCATTTAAAATAGCATCAAAAAGAATAAAATACTTTGACACAAATTTAATTTTAAAAGTTCAGGCCAGGCACAGTGGCTCATGCCTGTAGTCCCAGTATCTTGGGAGGCTGAGGCAAGAGGATTTGTTGAGCCCAGGAGTTTGAGGATGCAGGGAGCTATGATCTTGCCACTGCACTCCAGTCTGGGTAACAGCAAGATCCTGTTTCAAACAAAACACAAAAAACACTTTTACTCTGAAAACTACAAAACATTGAAAGAAATAAAAGATTATCTTAAAAAATGGAAAAACTTCCCATGTTCATGGATCATAAGACTTAATATTATTAGGAGAGCAATATTCTCCAAATTGATCTATGGATTCAACATAATTCCTATTATAATCCCAGCTGATTTTTGCAGAAATTGAAAACCTGATTCTAAAATTCATATGGAATTGTAACGATCCAAATCAATCCTAAAAAAGAAGAACAAATTGGGAGGCTGCATATTTCCTAGTTTTACAACTACAAGGCTAGTTTTACAACTACAAGGCTACAATAACCAAAATAGTGTGATAATGGCATAAAGATAGACATATGGATCAATGGACTAGAAGTGAGAGTCCAGAAATAAATCCATGTATTTAATGTTCAACTGATTTCAACAAGGGTGCTAATACCATTCAATGGGGGAAAGAATAGTCTTTTCAACATATGGTGTTGGGATAATTCGATATCTACATGCAACAGAATGAAATGAATCTTTACCTCACACCCTATGCAAAAAACATTAACTCAAAATGGATCAAATACTTAAATATATGAACTAAAACTACAAAACTCTTGGAAGAAAACATAGAAGTACATTTTCACAATTTGAATTTGGCAATGGCTTCTTATATATAAGAAAAGCGTGAGCTTAAAAAAATAGATAAACTGAATTTATCAAAATTAAAAACTTGTGCTTTAAAGGACACCATCAAAAAAGTGAAAAACAACAGAACGGGAGAAAATATTTTCAAGTCATATAGCTGATAAGGGACTTTTATCCAGACTATAGGAAGAATTCTCACAACTCAATAATGAAAAGACAAATTACCTAATTAAAAAATAGGCAAAGGACTCAAATAGACATTTCTTCAAAGGAAATATACAAATGGCCAAAAGCACATGAAAAGATGATTAACATCATTACTCATTGGAGAACCGAAAATCAAAACCACAGGAAATAACACTTTACACTCACTAGAATGGCTGGAATCAGACAGTCAGATAATAAGTGTTGGCAAGGATGTGGTGAAATTGGAACCTTCATACACTCCTGGTGGGAATGTAAAAGTGCAGCCACTCTGGCATACAGTCTGGCAGTTCCTCAAACAATTAAACACAAAGCAACCATATGACTCAGCAATTCCACTCCTAGATATATACCAAAGAAAAATGAAAATATGTCATTTTTCTTACATATGAATGTTCATAGCAGCATTATTCATAATAGCCAAAAGGTAAAAACAACCTAAAGGTCCACTGATGATGAATGAAAAACAAAATGCAGTCTGATCTATCCACACAATGGAATAATATTTGGTTATAAAAAGGGCTGGCATGGTGGCTCATGCCTGTAATCCTAGCACTTTGGGAGGCCAAGGTGGGAGGATTGTTTAAGGCCAGGAGTTTGAGATTGGCCTGGGCAACACAGTGAAACCTCATCTCTGTAAAAAATGCGAAAACTAGCCAGGTGTGGTGGCATGCACCTGTAGTCCCAGCTACTTGGGAGGCTGAGGTGGGAAGATCACTTGAGCCTGGGAGGTTGAGGCCACAGTGAGTCGTGGTCACGTCACTGCACTCTAGCCTGGTGACAGAGTGAGACCCTGTCTCTAAAAAGAAAAAAAGGAATGAAATAGTGATACATGCTACAACATGGATGAACCATGAAAACATTCTGCTAAGTGGAAGATGCCAGTTACAAAAGACCACAAATACAATTCCATTTACATGAAATGTCCAGAGCAGAAAAATTTTAGAGACAGAAGATTAGTGATTGCTTAGGACCGGAGGGATGAGTGTTAGGGTGGTGACAGCTAAAACATATGGAATTTCTTTCTGAAATGATGAAAATGTTCTAAAGATGACTGTAGTAATGGTCGTACAACTCTGGAAATATACTAAACTCCATTGAATTGTACCCTTGAAATGGGTGAACAACACAGCATGTGAACTGCATCTCAATGAAACTTAAAAAAATAATACAGTGGGAAGAAAAAGTCTCGCAACTTCTGACTGTCTCTTCAGCCCCTACTAGTCCCTTTTAGCCAGAAAATCTTATCATTCGATCCTCACAACAGCATCAATACCCTTCCTTCCATGTTCCTTTTCTCAACTCATACACCCACAGCCATTCTCTGTTGCTTGAGAAAATAAGCACGAGGCAATAGTCACAGCCTTCTTGTAGCTGGAAAGTGAGTTTTAAAAACCAGCAGGACATCAGGCAGAGATGTTCACCAAACAATAGGAAATTCAGGGCAGAGGCAGCAAAGAATGGTTAAAGAGGTGAGATGGGCAGACGGGAAAAACTCCGTCAGGTCTCAGTACGCCAGCTAACATCCTGACTTGTGCATGAGGAGGACAGGGCCAGGCCACTCTCTTACCGACAAGGGCCAGCTGATACAGGTGAGCACGCGGTAGAAGCGGAACAGGTGGACCAGGTAAAAGGCGAGGATCATTATCAAGTCGCAAATGGTGACCACTTCAAAGTAGCTGTAGGCGCTGTAGTTGGTCCACGGGGAGCTCCGCACGCAGATGAAGGCAATCAGCAGGGTGACCTGCCACATAAATAGAGACATCAGAGAAATGCTTGCCCAAGACGGGCACCCAGGGAATAAACAATGGAAAACAAACCAAGCATCCCCCGGCAGTCCCAAATTGAAGAACTGCTATTAATACAACTCAGGTTATTTCCACACAAACTGGCTGGAAGGTTGGAAGGTGCAACTTCATGTGGTACACACTTTGAAAACCTACACACTGGCTGTGAACACTGATGACGGCAGAGACTGACTTTGTCCTCTCTGAAGTTCGTTAGATTGTGCTGGCAGGAAGCCCCCTCAGAAGCAGCAGGAAAACAGTAAAATATAAAAGCAGAACCATCCCTTTCATCCGCTGGATATCCACAGAGCAAAGAAGACAGCGTGATGGTGACCTGGGGTTTACACATTAGGTCCAATTGTATGAAGTTGCCAATATTTGATGGTTTTCGACCTACAAAGATGGCAATTCATACCTTACAGCTATCAACTGACAGATAACAAGTTACCATTTACTGAAATCTGACGTACATGATCTCACTAAGGCCATGCAGAACCCTGCCAGGTAGACAAAATCATCCCCGTGTTCATAAGGGTAGACTGAGGCATGCAGGTTCAATCTCAGTCCAAGGCTATCTGGCTTGTAAGCAGGAGAAGTGGGATTTGAATCCAGATCTGTCTTACTCTAAGGACCATGTTCCTCCACGTCAGATGGAGTTCTACCTCCCAAAAGTGTAAGCTCTCATCATAACAAGCCGAGAAAGGTGGACGGGTTCTCAACCCTGCGGGAATCCTGTTTAAGAGATGAGGCTGCTCGCCATCATGGCATGTGGTGAGAGCTCACTAAGAAATATCGCAGCACGAGTGAACATGCTTAACAGCCCGCTACTGGATTAATAATCAGATGAAATATTATTAGCAATGCATGAGTACAAGAGAGTAGAATGAGTAAGAGTCAGAGCTTCTGTGAAGGCCACTCAAAGAGAAAACCTGTCTACTCCATGTACAGGACAAACCAGTAACACACAGGGTTCAATGTGTGTAAAATCTTAGAATCTATTTTATTTATTTATTTGTTTATTTTTTTTTTTGTTTTTTTGAGATAGGGTCTGGCTCTGTCTCTCAGGCTGGAGTGCAGTGAACCAATCTCAGCTCACTGAGACCTCTGCCTCCTGGGCTCAAGCCATCCTTCCACCCTAGCTTCTCAAGTAGCTAGGATTATAGGCGTGTGCCATCATGCCTAGCTGATTTTTGTATTTTTAGTAGAGACGGGGTTTTGCCATGTGGCCCAGGCTGGTCTCAAACTCCTGAGCTCAAGCAGTCCGCCCGCCTTGGCCTCCCAAAGTGCTGGGATTATGGACGTAAGCCATTGTTTCCAGCCAGGAATCTATTTAAAATGCACAACCAACTTAGGAAAAAGATTATTTTATACTGCCTCTTTCCTATAGAGGAGTGTTTTTTTTTTTTTTTTTTTTTCCCTTTGACATGGAGTCTCGCTGTGTCGCCCAGGCTGGAGTGCAGTAGCATGATCTTGGCTCACTGCAACCTCTGCCTTCAAGGTTCAAGTGATTCTTGCCTCAGCCTCCCGAGTAGCTGGGACTACAGGCATGCAACACCATGCCCAGCTAATTTTTGCATTTTTAGTAGAGACGGGGTTTCACCATGTTGGCCAGAATGGTCTTAAACTCCTGAACTCAAGTGATCTGCCTGCCCCAGCTCCCCAAAGTCGTTGTGATTACAGGCGTGAGCCACCACGCCTGGCCAGAGCAGTGATTCTTAAAGTGTGTGTGTGCGTGTGTGTGTGTGAGGGGGTATGTGAATGGGTGTGCGATTTTGTGTCCTGTGGGACATTTGGCAATGTGTGGATATATTTTTGGTTTACACAATTTGCGGGGATGGGGGTTGCTACTGGCATTTAGTGGGTAGAGGCCCAGGGTGCTGCTAAACACCCTGCAATAAATAGGAGAGCTCCCATAGTAAAGAATTACCCAGCTCCAGCCCCAAATGTGGCCCCTCAACTACAATACTATTGTTGAAAAACTGCTGTAGAAAATGTCAGTCTACAATGAGAATTAAATCACAAAATGGGGCCTGGTGCAGTGGCTCAGGCCTGCAATCCCAGCACTTTGGGAGGCCGAGGTGGGTGGATCACCTGAAGCCAGGAATTTGAGAAGCCTGGGCAACAAGCAAGACCCTGTCTCTACAAAAAATACAAAAATTAGCTGGGCATGGTGGCGTGCACCTGTGGTCTCAGCGACTTGGGAGGCTGAGGTGGGAGGATGAATTGAGCCTAGGAGGTCGAGGTTGCAGTGAGCTATTATTACGTCACTGCACTCCAGCCTGCAAGACAGAGTGAGAGTGAGTCTCTAAAAAATCAAAATCAAATCAAATCACAAAATGGATCTAACTCCAGTTAAAACAGTTGATGCTGAAATGCTCCTAGTTTCTAAAGCCCCCTGTGGCTAGCCCGCTACCAAGATCCTCAGCAACAGGTACAACAGCTAAAAGAGGACTCTCAGCCGGAAGCCTGAAGTGGGCATGGAGAGTGCTCTGCTTACCAGATCAAAACAGAAGAGTGTGGCTCTGACACGAAGAGTCCCTCAACATTTGTGTATTTCCCTTTGCTAATGAGCAACGCCAAGGGTTTTCATGTTTTCGGTTCCTCTGAAGCTAGCCAGCCACGGTGATATAATGTTTCACACCTCTGCCTTACTCAGAAATGTGCATGATCGCCAGGGCTTTGCTGCTACTCAGTCTTCCAGGCCACACCTACATGGGGAAGTCTAGGGGTCTTCCCAGCCCCACACTGACCTCCTCATGAACTCAAGAAGTATTATTCAAGGCATGACTGAAAATGTAGATAATGTGCAATTATGCAGTATGATTCCTAGGTAAAGAGGCAATTTTGCATCTAGTTTAATGCAGAGATTAAAATAATTTTCCAACTCTTCGTTGAAGACAAAGTTAGCTCTTTATCATGGTGACACAGGGATGTGGAAGTTTCCCAGCGCACAAAAGGGGCCTGTGCAGGTCTCCCCGCTCCGAGCTTCCAGGGCTGAGTACTGTGTGACAGGAAGTGCATTCCTGCTCTGTTAGAAACATCTCAAACCTCCGTGGGAAACGTGCTCATGAAATAACACTTCCTGAATTCGGTTCACTTGGCCTATGGCCGTCTACCATATGCCTTTCTTTAGGAAAGCCCAATTTTAGAAAATCTAATTTAGCCAGAGTATGGTGTGTGCTTATGCATGCTCCTAAAAGCTTCCTTTTTGCCCAGGGATTCATTCATTCCAAGTTTAAATAGCGAGCATCTTAGCCAGCACATTAAATTTAAAAAAAAAAAAAAAAAAATTCACTGACATCAAACTTTTCAGAAATCCTTCTAAAGCCAGTAGGTAACTTCTGCAAATGCTGGGGCCCCCTGAATTATTTAGAGGCTTAATTCCTGGGTGTCAAAATAATCTGTACAACAACCCCCTCCCATGACATGAGTTTACCATATAACAAACCTACACGTGTACCCCTGAACTTAATATACAAGTTGAAAAAAAAGGAAAGGTGAAGTAGAAGAAAGAACAAGACGGCCGGGCGCGGTGGCTCAAGCCTGTAATCCCAGCACTTTGGGAGGCCGAGACGGGCGGATCACGAGGTCAGGAGATCGAGACCATCCTGGCTAACACGGTGAAACCCCCTCTCTACTAAAAATACAAAAAACTAGCCGGGCGAGGTGGCGGGCGCCTGTGGTCCCAGCTACTCGGGAGGCTGAGGCAGGAGAATGGCGTAAACCCGGGAGGTGGAGCTTGCAGTGAGCTGAGATCCAGCCACTGCACTCCAGCCTGGGCGACAAAGAGAGACTCCGTCTCAAAAAAAAAAAAAAAAAAAAAAAAAAAGAACAAGACAACAGTGGGGAAAAGGCGCTGGGGTGTTTATCCCTGCCCTCCTCCCGCCAGCTCTACCCCTCTCAGGTGTCTTCATGTTCCCAGTTAGAAAAACAAATGAACGGCCGGGCACGGCGGTTCACGCCTGTAATCCCAGCACTTTGGGAGGCCGAGGTGGGTGGATCACGAGGTCAGGAGATCGAGACCATCCTGGCTAACACGGCGAAATCCCGTCTCTACTAAAAATATAAAAAATTAGCCGGACGTAGTGGCAGGCGCCTGTAGTCCCAGCTACTCAGGAGGCTGAGGCAGGAGAATGGCGTGAACCCCGGCCTGGGCGAAAGAGCAAGGTTTCCGTCTCGGGGGGGAGAAAAAAAAAAAGGCACATGAACAGACATGCCTGAATTGAGAGACGACTGGAGGTCGGGGTTCCGACTTGAGGACCGAGTGAAGCAGCTGGGAGGCTCCTGGAAGACGATGTTTCTGTGTAGAGTGACTTCAAAGTGATGCTGTCCAAAGGGTTCACTTGTCTCTTAAGGTGCCTTCTAGCTCCTCTCATAATGGTTTCTTATTTTATATTGAACTGTCATAAAAATAAAATATCTAACATAAATGTCCAGGAGTTTATTTCATTTATTTTATTTTTTTGAGATGGTGTCTCACTCTGTCGCTAGGCAGGAGTGCAGTGGCAACATCTTGGCTCACTGCAATCTCCAACTCCCTGATTCAAGGGATTCTCCTGCCTCAGCCTCACGAGTAGCTGGGATTACAGGCATGCGCCACCATGCCCGGCTAATTTTTGTATTTTTAGTAGAGACAGAGTTTCACCATGTTGGCCAGGAGGGTCTCGATCTCCTGACCTCGTGATCTGCATGCCTTGGCCTCCCAAAGGGTTGGGATTACAGGTGTGAGTCACCGAGCCCGGCCTATTTTTTTCTTTTGAGACAGAGTCTTGCTCCAGGCTGGAGTGCAGTGGTGCAATCTCCACTCACTGCAACCTCTGCCTCCTGGATTCAAGTGATTCTCCTGCCTCAGCTTCTCGAGTAGCTGGGACTACAGGTTTGTACCACCACGGCCAGCTAATTTTTGTATTTTCAGTAGAGACAGGGTTTCACCATATTTGTCAGGCTGGTCTCAAACTCCTGACCTCAAGTGATCCACACACCTCAGCCTCCCAAAGTGCTAAGATTACAGGTGTGAGCCACGGTGCCCAGCCATGTCCAGGGGTTTAAAAGTAACACTGCAAGAGCCCTCAACTCAAAGCAAGGGTCCCACAGACCAGCCATGACACCACAGAGTCACTGGAATTAGAATTCCAGATTAAAAACATCACTCCCCGAAACCCGTGTCCTTTCTGACTCCATTCTGTCAGAATTCTTACTAGAAAGAAGAGATTATTTTTTTGAAGGAGCAGAGGGTTTAAATTTCACAAGAGATGAAGCAAGCTGACATGATCTGAGAAAGTGACGGTCCCCTGAGGACTCTGGAACCAAACTAGTCTGGTTGCAGCTTGAGTGTACACCCGCAGCCAGCCAGGTGCCAGAAAGTTTGCCCAGGTTCTCAGCCTGGCTGAGTATCCTCCCAGAAAGAAATGAGATTTTGATGTCTAAGATGAAAAACTCTAGAGAAAACTCAAGAGGCAGTTTTCAAGAGATGCCTGCTTCTGAGCTGGGCTGGGGAGGTGTCTGGTGGTCTCAGGACCCTGTCTCCTGCCACCCATGCTGGGGAACATTTCCTCAGCAGACCTGAGCCCTCGTGCCTCTGCCAACTCTGGTCCACTGAGTGTGCCTGTGTCTGGCTAACGATGCCACCCAGACACCTTTTGTTTTGGAAGCCCTGGGCTGCATGCTGGTAGGTCACCCAACCCCACTCTCCCTGCATCTGACCTTGGAATGAAACTTCAGTGAGAGAAGGCAGGAGGTGGAGAAGTAACTGATGAAAGCCAACATCAAAAGTCTCAGACCCAACTCTAAGAGGCTTTCCAGGAAATCCCCAGGATATGAAAGCCAGGCTTGTTCAGAAAGTCAGAGATGCGGATGAGGATGCAGTGCCTGGAACCTGCATTTGTAAATGCAAGTGGGCCCATAAATGACTGCTTGGCAGTGGCAGACAGGAAGAGGAATGTGGTATGCTCCCAACTTTGGCTGAATTTTGCACTGAGTGTAAGGAGATTTACCCGTGCCTCCCTGTTAAAGTCATCATCATCTAATAGCCTTTGTGCAATCTCATTAACACCCACTGGCTGAGAAACCTGCCCCGTGGCTTCCTCTAGGTCCTGTCTCACTCACCAACATCAGAATCTTGCCCCAGGGTCTGCCCATGGCCCTATCCTCCCCCAAAACAAAACATAGTTCTGTTTTGTATCTACAAATGAAAATGCCATAGAAACCCGAGGGAGGGAGAATAATCTAGGAAACATGTCAGGGGTCCTGAGCTCTAGGACTCGGGCAGGTCAGTGATGCACCACTGGTTTCTGAATGTAACTGCACAGCAGAGTCACCTGTTTACAGCATACCGAAAACCAGATTCTATGTTGGTCCACGCTGGCGTTAATTCTGGAAGGACATAAGAATCTGGTAACAGCACTTGCCTCTGGGGAGGGGAAGTGATATGTAGTAGTTTTAAAAATCCACTTATTTTGTTTTCTTACATTGTAAGAATCACATATTAAGTTTCAAAAAAGCAGTTTTAAAATAACACATCTTAGAGATCTTTAATGTCATGCAAATATAATTTTACCTTTTTCTTTTCATTGGCTATATACTATTCCCCAGTACAGCAGTGGCTTTATTTAACCCAGGGTTTCTCAACCTTGGCATTACTGACATTGGGGGCTGGGTAATTCTTTGTTGTAGGTGGCTGTCCTATAGGTTGTCTTATCACAGCATCCTGGCCTTTACCTACGAGATACCAGCCTTTACCCACTCACCACTTGCAACAATCAACAATGTCTCCAGACATTGCCATAGGTCCCCTGGGGGGCAAAATTGCCTCTGGTTGAGGAGACCTACTTAATCTTTTATTGGTGGGCATTTAGCACATCTCCAGTTTTTCATTAATACAAACAACCTGGCAAAGCATTAGACGTACTTCTTGGTAACTGTATGAATATTTCTTTTTTTTTCTCTTTTTTTTTTTTGAGATGGAGTCTCTCTCAGTCACCCAGGCTGGAGTGCAGTGGTGCAAGCTCCGCTCACTGCAAGCTCCGCCTCCCAGGTTCACGCCATTCTCCTGCCTCAGCCTCCCGAGTAGCTGGGACTGCAGGCGCCCGCCACCACGCCTGGCTACTTTTTTGTATTTTTAGTAGAAATGGGGTTTCACCGTGTTGGCCAGGATGTCTCAATCTCCTGACCTCATGATCTGCCTGCCTCCGCCTCCCAAAAGTGCTGGGATTACAGGTATGAGCCATGGCGCCCGGTCTCTGTATGAATATTTCTGATAGATTCCTAGAAGTGAAATTACTGAGTGAAAGCATATGCACATTTAAAATTTTGTTGTTTGTTACCAAAATGTTATCCAAAAGAGATACCTGTCTCCCTCCACAGGGAATCTTGCCAACACAGATGAATAGTATTTAAAAAGAATGGAAATAATACCTTATTTGAATTTTCATTTCCTTAATTACTAGTGGATTAGATATCATTTCATATGTTTATTGGCTACTGCCTTTTCATGTTCTTGGCTTAATTTTCTATTGCTTCTATTTTTATTATGAATTCAAAGAACTCTTTATATTCTAAATACTAACTTACTTAGTCTCTTATAGATACTGCAAATATATTCTCTCAATTTCTCATTTGCCTTTATTTTTAGTCTTTTGTTTGACTAAAGTTAAAAGTTTTTATACAGTCAAATCTATGCATCAGTTTTTATAGTTTCTGGGTTTTGTGTCTTGTTCTCTATCTCAAAATTATTAAAAAAAAAAAAAAAAAAGGCTGGGTGCAGTAGGTGTAATCTCAGTGTTTTGGGAGGCCAAGACAGGCAGGAGGATAACTTGAAGCCAGGAGTTCGAGACCAGCCTTGGCAACATAGTGAGACCCACATCTCTACAAAAAAAATTTTTTAATTGGCCAGACCTGATGGTATGCACCTGTAGTCCCAGCTACTCAGGAGGCCAAGGCAGGAGGATCGCTTGAGCCTAGGAGTTAGAGGCTGCAGTAAGCTGTGGTTGGGCCACTGCACTGCAGCCTGGGTGACAAAGTGAGAACCTAACTCATAAATAAATAAAATAGTCTCCTACATTAAAAATAAATATTTGCTGCCTTTAAAAATATACATACAATTTTTAGCTCTTTAATCATCTGGGATTTATTTTATTATTATTATTACTATTATTATTATTATTTTTTGAGATGGAGCTTCACTCTTGTTGCCCAGGCTGGAGTTCAATGGCGTGATCTCGGCTCACTGCAACCTCTGCCTCCCAGGTTCAAGCAATTCTCCCACTTCAGCCTCCCAAGTAGCTGGGATTACAGGTGCCCACCACCATGTCCAGATATTTTTTTTGTATTTTAGTAGAGACAGGGTTTCACCATGTTGACCAGGCTGGTCTCAAACTCCTGACCTCAGGTGATCCACCCACCTCGGCCTCCCAAAGTGCTAGAATTACAGGTGTGAGCCACTGTGCCCCGCCTGGGATCTATTTTTGTAGATGGCATGAACTAGAGCATATAGTAGGGTTCTGACTGTATCCAGTCAGTCAGTCGACTGTATTAACCTATCTACTGGACAGCTCATTCTTTCCCCATTGGTTGAAATGCCACCATTAATAAAAACTTCTATCCACTGTCCAATCCACTGTCCACACAGCAATCATCATCAACTTTAGAACACCTTAAAGTCTTAATGTAAAACCCTTCGATAGTCCCGTACTCTTGAATCAGTTTCAGCATCCTCTAATGAGGCCCAGTGGAGCTGCAGGTTCGGATCCCAGCTACCTCTGCTTCTCTAAACACATTGGGTTCCTAGAGTTCCTCACACCCTGCCCCTCAGGAAGGTCTCGAATATTCTCTTAGGGTACCTTTGCAACCTGTACTATATCTGTGTTTGTTGGTTAACTTGTTTACTGCTAACCTCCCCACCTAGGATGCAAGCTCCACGAGTACAGGGACCCTGTTGGTTTCACTTGTATCCTTTATGTGTCCTGCACATAGTAGGTGCTCAGTTCAACACTGGGTGAATGAATGGTTCCTGGGCTCATCCCGCCATCCTCTATGACAGCTCCATGACACTCTGTTGCATTTAAAAAGCCTACCTCCCTCCTTCACTGGTCTGTAGGACTTTAGGAGAGAACTGTGCTGTGTTTTTGCCAAACATCAATTATGGACCCAGCACAAGGTCCCTTGTGACTAGGAGAGGAGGTGATTTTGGAGGCTGCCCTCAGAGCCTCTTTCCACTTGGTAGAATGTACTCATCAAATGCCCCCAGAGGGTGCCATTCAGGCTCTCCAGGCAGACTACCCAGGGTGTGGGTATGATGTAGGGATTCAGGTTCCAGATTCTTGGCTAGTGATGGGGCCAGAACATTCTCTGCTTGTTATTCAAGCCAGGCCATGTTCTCTTCATCCCTAACCGATTTCTCACAACAGGTGCAGCCCAGACAGATGGCCTGTACCCCAATCACATCACTGAGTCACCACTGTACTTCACTGGCAAAAGGTCTTCAGGATCACATTTAGAAAGATCGGGCTGGGGCCAGGCGCAGTGGCTCACACCTGTAATCCCAGCACTTTGGGAGGCCAAGGCAGGTGAATCATGAGGTCAGGAGATCGAGACCATCCTGGCTAACACGGTGAAACCCCGTCTCTACTAAAGAATACAAAAAATTAGCCGGGCATAGTGGTGAGCGCCTGTAGTCCCAGCTACTCGAGAGGCTGAGGCAGGAGAATGGCGTGAACCCAGTAGGCGGATCTTGCAGTGAGCCGAGATTGTGCCACTGCCCTCCAGCCTGGGCGACAGAGCGAAAAAAAAAAAAAAAAAAAAGATCGGGCTGGAAAGCTCAACTTGTCAAAAATGTCACTGTGTCCAAAAGGGCAAGAAGCACCATTGACACTTATTGTGTAGCAAACCTGGTGGTTTGGTGCTTGTGTTGAACTGAACTGAAATCACAAATTTTGGTTTGCAACAAGCAATGGTTTTTCTCTAGCTTGTTTCTCTTTCGGTGTCTGACACAATTTCCTGGTTTCTTTTGGGGCTGACTAAATTTCAAGACAGCAATAAGAGCATTTTCTGCCGCTCACTCTTGTCATCACTGCAGGAGGACATGCTTCTTTAGACGGGCATGAGAGCGAAAGGACGGGGCTGTGGACGGCCATCTCCACAAGAAAATCCCTGGAGGAGTAGGTCATCAAAGGGAACCAAGGGCAGCAGACACAATGTGGGGATGCCACAGGGCATTGAGGATTGAACCCCAAAGAGAAGGGTATCTGCTATGGCTATCAGCATGAATCCTAGGATGACAAGAAGAGCAAAAGTAATCACTAACCCTGATTGTACGCTCACCGTGCACCAAGCTCTATGTGCCTTACATCTGTGTGCCATCATATCCTCACAAGCTTACAAGGTAGGCACTATTACTGTCCTCACTGTATCAAACGGAAGGTGAGACACAGAGACATTGAGTTATTTGAGGTGATCATACAACTATTGCATCCAGAGCCAGAGCTGGGACCCAGGCAGCCCAGCTCAGCAGGCACCCTCTTCAGGGCTGCTGCCTCTTGTTGCCATAGCAATGATGTCCCTCGCCATAGAGGCTGTGGCTCCAAAGGGTACCCCGGCCTCACCACTGGTTATTGACATGTGGTCACCAAAAGTGAACAGCATAGCGAGGAATGGGCAGGGAAAATGTCTGGGGGTCAGGGCCATGGGAATCCCCAGGGGCAAAGGAAGCACTAGCTGAGGCAGGGCGGAAGGTATGGAAGGCCAGGGAGTGATTTGGGAAGCCCATGGTGGGAGGAGGCAAGTGGAGCGGCAATCATCTACGGAATACCTGCTAGATACCAGGCAGCGCAATGCTGGTACATTTAATCCTCACAACTGTGGCCAGGTGGCACTCTGCCCAATTCCCAGATCTAAAGAAAGTGAGGACCAAGGGCAGGTCACTTGCCCAAGGAGGATCACCTAGATGGCAAGTGGTGGAACCAAGAAGCAAATCCAGGTCAATCTGAATCCAAGGCTCATAAGAGGGAGCACATCCCAGAGGGAGGCCTCAAGAAGTGAACTTGGGCTGAAACAACTCAGTGGTTTGAGCTTGTACCCACGCCCAGGGTAGGGGGTGTCTCCTCTGAAGTCAGCAATGTTGACTGGGCTGGTCTCGAACTCCTGGCCTCAAGTTATCTGCCCACCTCAGCCTCCCAAAGTGCTGGGATTATAGGCGTGAGTCACCGTGCCTGGACTAAAATTTTTTTTTTTTCCAGACAAAGTCTTGCTCTGTCGCCCAGGCTGGAATGCAGTGGCGCAATCTTGGCTCACTGCAAGCTCCGCCTCCCGGGTTCACGCCATTCTCCTGCCTCAGCCTCATGTAGCTAGGACTATAGGGGCCCACCACCACGCCTGGCTAATTTTTTGTATTTTTAATAGAGACGAGGTTTCACCATGTTGGCCAGGATGGTCTCGATCTCCTGACCTCATGATTCACCTGCCTCGGACTCCCAAAGTGCTGGGATTACAGGCATGAGCCACCGCACCCGGCCCCTAAAATTTTTAACTAAGTTCATCACAACAGTCCTAGGGGGTAAGTACTACTATCATCTTTTCATGTAGAAACTGAGGCACAGAAGGTCAAGTAACTTGCTCAAAGTCACACAGCCAGGTTAAGGAGCCAGGCCTGGGACCATGGCCTGCAGCTGCAGAGTCCCTATTCCTAACCACTACGCTGCTCCATTACAGGCTGCACTTGCTTGTATACAGAGCCCCCTGTCCCAGCTTCTGGCCTCTGTTTTCAGTCAAGGGCCTCAGTCCTGTCCCACCTGGGAGTGAGCACTGAGAGCTAGGTGACAGAAGGAAAGTCCGTAGTTTAACACTGCCTCAGATTCCCTCACACTGGCCAGCAGGGCTCTGGGACTCCAACTCACAAGGCTCAGCCCATTAGATAGGTTGCTCATGTCAAGTCTCTTGCTTTAATAAAAGTGTTACTCTAGTTATAGGATCAATACTTGCTCACTGTAGAAATTAACTCAGGCAGGTGTCTATTTAAGAAAACAAAAATTACCCATAATGCTACCCCTCAGAGACAACCACCTCCTCTGGCATTGCGAGGTATTTCTTTCCATGTATGTATGTTTCAAGCACATATGTGCTATTTCCTCTTTTCAAAAACGGATCATACTGTACACATAGTTTTATCCTCTGCCTCTTAAAAAGATATTTTCTCATTTGCAGACGCCACTCATTCAATTCAATCCCCTTATCACTGCCCAGGAAGTTGTATATTTTACCTGTCTGCTTACTGTCTGTCACCCCAGAATGTGAGTCCTGTGATGATCTGTTGTGTTCACTGTTGTTTTACCAGTGCCAGAAACCTTGAATGGTATATTGGTTCTCCATAGATATCTGCTGAATAAGTGATTGAATGAACAAATGCAATTTTATATCCTTTTTCTGAGGGCCTTCTGTAGCCCAGGCATTGTGCTGGGCCACGTTCTTACTCCATCTCCACGTACTGTCTAGAGGAGAGGTGAGTAAAGAAACACAAAACCATCACCCTGGTGCGAAGTCTTCTCTCTAACATGTGGGATGAGAGCAGCACGGTCACTCTCTCCGGTCCATCCTGAAACAAGTAGGGGCTTTACACTCAGAAGCAAAGGGTCATCAGGAGCGCTGTGTCACACACACACACACACACACACACACACACACACTCAGATCAGGGCAGAATGATGCTTCAGTTGGAGACAAGCAGCCTACTAAACGCACATCCCATCAAGGCTGCCTCTGATGACTGCATCATCAACTATGTGCACAGTCTGACCTTGTGTGCACACAGCAGGGACTACATGGATTCCCTGTTTTGTCCCTAGTGCCCAGCACATAGTAGGCTGTCAATAAGTCATGTAGAACTGAATCTGGGGTTGAATCGAATTCTCAACAGTAAAAATGGCCAGCAGGCTGAGCGCGGGCTCTTTGGGGTTTGTAATAGGGAGTAGCCCTGAACACATGTGCTTTTATTTATTTTATTTTAATTTTTTTGAGATGGAGTCTTGCTCTGTCACCCAGGCTGGAGTGTAGTGGCACAATCTCGGCTCACTGCAAGTTCCGCCTCCCAGGTTCACACCATTCTCCTGCCTCAGCCTTCCGAGAAGCTGGGACTACAGGCGCCCGCCACCATGCCCAGCTAATTTTTTGTATTTTTAGTAGAGACGGGGTTTCACCGTGTTAGCCGGGATGGTCTCGATCTTCTGACCTCATGATCCGCCCGCCTCGGCCTCCCAAAGTGCTGGGATTACAGGCGTGAGCCACCGCGCCCGGCTGCTCACATGTGCTTTTATAAAGGCATCAGCAGAATGGGGACTGCCTGAGCAGGCACCGCCATGACAAGCAGGCACGCTGGCCAGCAGTTTAGACACATACTGTAATGATTGCAGATGAGATGAAACAACGCAGGATCTGCTTCACAACAATATGGGAGCAAACGAGAACGATGGATCTTTGGGTGGGGGGGTGACAGAAATGTCAAAAATTGGATTGTGGTGATGGCTGCACAGCTCTGTCAGTTTACTAAAAATCACTGAATTGCACACACTTAAAAAGAATGACTCTTTTGATATTAATTTGTCTCTCAATAAAGCTGTTAAACAATAATATGGCAGTGAAACCACAGCTCCACAAGGACTGACCATGAGTTGGTGACTGTTGCAGTCGGGTGACAGGTACACAAGTGTTCACTGTGCTATTCTCTCTACTTTTGTGCATGGCTGAAATTTTCCATAAAAAATGTTTTAAAAATACACTGCTCCAGCCAGCCGTGGTGGCTCATGCCTGTAATGCCAGCACTTTGGGAGGCCAAGGCAGGTGGATCACTTGAGGTCAGGAGTTTGAGACCAGCCTAGTCGACATGGTGAAACCCTGTCTCTACCAAAACATAAAAATTAGCTAGGTATGGTGACACACGCCTGTAGTCCCAGCTACTTGGGAGGCTGAGGTGGGAGGATCACTTGCACCCAGGAGGTGGAGGCTGCAGTGAGCCGAGATCATGCCACTGCACTCCAACTTGGGTGACAGAGTGAAACCCTGTCTCAAAAAATAAATTAAAAAAAAAATACACTGCTCAATAAGCTTAGAGAAAGAATTAACAGTCATTAAGACAAAAGAGGGGAGGGGGAAAAAAGGATTCAGATTTGCAGTCATCACTCTTCCCCTAAAGGTGTGAGAGGAAGTTGTGAATTTATTCTTTTCATTTTTAAAACTATAAAATAATAATTCTGTTTAATAAGCAATTTGAGCAGTGTGATACACAATAGGGCTTCACCCAAGAGTAGACAACGATTTTTGGTTCCTTTCCATAAACTGAATGAAAGTGCAATAGTTCACATTCTGACCACAGCCAGACCAAACAATGAGGCTCTCCGGTCACAAGTCACCAGTGCAAATACCAGCGCAGAGCCTAGGTGGGAGAAGGTCTGATGCAGTCAAGCAAACCTTGGCTGGTGTCTGAGAGTGGGGCCAGGTGGGCCGCAGGTGGACAGCTGTTGTCTGCGGCTTTCCATGACTCTCAGGTGCAAGGTGGGCTGAACACAGCTCATCTAAGTCTCATGAAGAGTGGAAGAAACCTTCTGGAGCAACGACGATCAGGACTGGCTGGAAAAACCACCCAGCTGCTTGGATCAACTTGGCAGCGACGAGAGCCTGAGGTGTCTGGAAATACGTCTGGCATGGTACAATTTTCCAAGCCAAACAAAGATGTTATATAAGCAGAAAAAGGAGCAAAAGGGCTCACACTAAGATGAGACTGACTCCTTACAGCCAAAGTCCAGGCTGGCTTAGCCCCCAGCAGGGAAGTCACCCCACAACACCTCAGCTTCACTCCTTTCTAAACCTCTCACCTGCCTGAATCTCACAGACACCCTTGACTTCCTACTCTCTAGAGGCTCAGCAGATGCTTAAACCCCTTCCTGACAGCTCACTGAAACTCCTGTTTATTTTACATTTCTCCTCCATGAGGTACCCGGATCCGGTTGGTACTGAGAGGAGGAAATGAAGGGAAAATTCACTGTCAGGCAGGTGGCTCCAGGAGACGGACTCTGAGGCTGCAGGGAGGACTGAGGCTGCACTCTGGCCACCTCAGGCAATGGGGTTTGTTGCAAAGGGCCTGGGGAGCCCTCTCAGCACCTCTCAGGCAGGCTTTGGAGAGAGCTGGCGGGCCTTCCTCACCACTCAGGGTACAGCCACAAGTGGCCATCCTTCTCTCCTGCTCCGGTGTGTCCCTGCCATGTATTCTGGGACCCAGCCTCTCTCACAGCACACTCTTCACAGGGAGGACCGTATTTACCAGTCACTTCATGGGCCTCCGACCTTCCTTGTGTCCAGACTATGGCTAATGCAGTCCCTGCTCTAGCCAGTTTGGCCCAAGGTTAGGTGATACCACACACTGGCATAGCTTCCTCACAAGAGGCTATGGGCATGATAGACACGTGAGAGTTTGATCTAACGATCTATTCTAAATACTACAGAGGTCTAATACAAACTCCACACAAAATGAGGCTCACTGAACATGCCAAGGAATAGCCCCAAACTCCCTTTCCAACGTCTGCTTCTACTTTCCCATGCGTGACCCATGTCCAAATTGAAGTAGACTACAGGTCATTCTCCATCCCTTAATCCGCGCCTGCCAAACTCCTGCTTCTTGATCAGATTTCCAATAGAACTTTCTGTGATGATGGAAATGTTCTCTACCTGTGCTGTCCAATACGACAGCCCATGGCCTCCTGTGACGACTGAGCCTTTATGATGGGCTAGTGTGACCAAAGAACCGAATTCTTGGTTTGATTTTCATTAATCTAAATTTAAATAGCCTCATGTGGCTAGTGGCTATGGTATGATACACTTCTAGACCGTCTAAGAAGCACTCTGTGCCCTCCTGGTCCCCATACTGAGGGCATCTCTCCTGCCCACGCTTTCTCTAGCATGTGCCACAGCTCCTTCCAGTCTCATTCTCACGCCCTTCATGAGAAGAAACTTCCTTCAGATCCAGGCAGGGTTTGGGTTACTTTGGATCTCACAAGGCGGCCACTCAATAAAAGAACTCACTATGTGTTTGTCCTACTCAGTGGGACCAGACCTTTGTCCCTCCTTAGATTAAGTATTGGGCTTCTAGGAATGGCTACTCAGCTAGTCTGGAGAAGTCAGTGACCTTTCATAGATATTAGCCAGGGAGAGGTCCCTCCAGCCATGCCCTGAGTTCATTTCTATGTAAACCCAGTTGTATTTCCACTCAGTTCAATGGCTGGTGCCATTTTCAAGTGGTGTGGCCTTAACTTTATCATGTCTCAATTTCTTCACCTATATAATGGAAGTGATCATATACTCTACAAGGAAGTTATGAGGGTAAAATCAGTTAATACATATAAAGCACTGTGCTTGACACAAAGTAAGTATATAATATAGCACATTATAAAGTACATAATAAGTAGTGAAATAACTACTAACATTTAAGGGTTGATGGTTGAGCTTGGGTCTAAAAGGCACCTCTGGACTTAGCATTAAAGTATCGAATATCTAAAAAAAAGTGCATATTCTGTGACCCAATAACTTCACCTCTAATAATTTTAAAACACTCATGCATATAGGCCAAGATTTATTTACAAGAACAGTCATGACAGTGTTATAAAAGTGGAAAAATTACAAAACCTGTAGATATGAAATAGTACTTGTTAATTAGAGAAATTATAGTTTAGCCTTATGACAAAATACTATGTAGCCATTAACAAAAACATTCACCTAGCAAAGAAAAAAAAATCAGGCATAGAAGTTGTAACTCCACCCTTTCCACCACCCTAATAAAACCACAGACAATATATTTAAAGAAAAGTACTGCGGACAAAATGCTAACTGGGACTCTTTGGGGGTCATGGTATTATGGGAGATTATTTCCCCTTCATGCTTTTTCTGTGTTTTCTAAACGTTTGTATTAAAAATATTACTACTTTTGTAATTGTGAAAAATGTAGCTTTAAATAATCTTGCTTTCATAACACGGGAAAATATTCATGACATACACATTAAAAAGGTTAAGAAAGACTCATGGTGCGAAAATACAACCACTGAGAGAAGAAATGGAAGCCAAGGGCCTGGTGTGTTAACTGTGGTTAGCTCTAGTTTTAACTCAGGGTTTTGGGTTAAGGGAGCAGATATTCTAGTCTGCTCAGGCAAATCCCAGTTTTTACTTTGTTTTTTGTTTTTCTTTGAGACGGAGTTTCACTCTTGTTGCTGAGGCTGGAGTGCCATGGTGCAATCTTGGCTCACTGCAAACTCTGCCTCCCAGGTTCAAGCGATTCTCCTGCCTCAGCCTCCTGAGTAGCTGGGATTATAGGCATGCACCACCATGCCTGGCTAATTTCATACTTTTAGTAGAGACGGGGTTTCTCCATGATGGTCAGGCTGGTCTCAAACTCCCAACTTCAGGTGATCCGCCCACCTCAGCCTCCCAAACTGCTGGGATTACAGGCATGAGCCACCGCACCCAGCCAAACCCCAGGTTTTATGCTTGTGACCAGGTGCAGACCGGGGTCCTCTCCTGCTCAAAAGTTTCCTGCTAAAACTACACACCCAACCTAATTATAAGGAGTTCTAAGGTGTTTTTCTAGACTTCTAAATTCTAGTGAACTCAATGTGTTTCCTTAATTCCAATTTGTACCTTTCTATATTTTAGTGTCGTTGAGATTGGAACGTACTATACAACAGATTGGCACTCTTCCCCCACCAACCTAACAAGTTATAAAAATCAATGGTCTTATGGTTGGGGGGAGCTTAGAATTGAGGAAACAGAGCATGTTAATTTACAAATGAGAAAAATTTAGAAAATACAGTAAATGCTCTTTTAAAAAAATTTTTTTCCTGGAAAGTCAAGATTCTAAGACCTGGGTAACCAGATAAAATCAGACAGATGAAATCCCTATATATGGCTAGGATCTTACTGGGATTAGGAGCTCATGTTTCCCGCAGGTTCCCTGATGAGGTCAATAACAAAATAAAAGGGAGTGACTGCCAAGAAATCTTCTCCAGGACTGGCAGGAGTGGGGCAGGATCTATAGCCCTTGCTGAGACATAAGCTTTTTTGTTTACAAGGAGCTGAAATAATACCAATAATGATAATTAGTTTCATAAATGGCTAATACTCATTAGGCACTTATGTGCCAGGCATAGGGCTGTCAAATTATGATGACAACCCTATTATTCCCCTCATTCTACAGATGAGGAAACTGAGGCACAGAGAGGCTCTTGCTCTAGGCCACAGAGCGGTCTGCACAGAGTTGGGCTTCAGTCCTTTCCATCTGGCTCCAAGGTCTGCTTCTTCACCACTGACACTGCTTCCTGCCTCTTCTATGTTTTTTCTACGTTTTGGGCCTCTGGCTCTGTTTTCAGCAAAGCTCTAACTGTAAAGGTTTCCCAGGACAGTGACTCATGCCTATAATCCCTGCACTTTGGGAGGCCGAGGTGGGCAGATCTTTTGAGCTCAGGAGTTCGAGACCAGCCTGGGCAACGCGGCAAAACCCGTCTCTACAAAAAATTGAAAAGTTAGCTGGGTGCAGTGGTGCACACCTGTGGTCTAGCTGCTCGGAAGGCTGAGGCTGGGAGGACTGCTGGAGGCCTGGGAGGTTGAGACTGCAGTGAGCCATGATCATGCCACTGCACTCCAGCCTGGGTGACAGAGTGAGACCCTGTATCCCCCCCATTGCAAAAAAAACAAAAAACAAACCACCTTTCCCCAAGGCCTCAGTGGTCTGGGAGAGGGGGCAAGAGGCTTAAATAAGCTCCCTGTAAGCAGATATTCTGAATCCTTTGGCCTTGGTAATGGGATATAAAAGAACACCCAACACTGCGTTCACGTAGCGTGACTGTGTTTTCCAAAAACGGCCACAGCGATACTTTTAGTCTCATATGCTCTTGCAGAACCTTGCCACTCCCCATCAAGAAGTAGAATCTGTTTCCTCTCCCCTTAAAGCTGGGCAGGGCTTGGTGGCCGCCTGTAATGTGATAGAAGTGACAGGACATGATCTGTAAGGCGAGGTCGCAGTCTACCATACCAGTTCTTTCTGGTCCGCACTCTCAGGCGGCTCGCCCTAGGAACCCTGGCACCATTTGACGAGAGGCTTAGAGCACTGGAGCGGCCATGTGTAGGTGTTATGGCCGGTAAGGCCCCCAGCCAGCATCAACTGCGATGTGAGACAGTAAGCCTTCAGATGACCCTGGCCCCAACTTTCAAGTCTTCCCAGCCCAGGCCTCAGGCATTGTGGAGTAGAGATAAGCCTTCTCCACTGTGCCCTGCCTGGATTCCTGACCTGCAGAATTTGTGAGAGTAAGTGATTGGTTTACACCATTAAATTTTTGAGTAATCCGTTACAGAAAAAGCACTTAAAGAGAAAAAGGCCCTATCTGGCCTCTACTGAAAGTAACATATGCACCGTTCTGGGTTTCATGTTTTGATTCTTTGCACAGGGAAGTTGAAATCTATCCAGAGGACAGTCACGGGCACAGGTGAGAGAGACACCATCTGTGACCTGCACCTGGGGGGTCTGGCTTAAAAATGCATCCTCAGCAGATACTCTCAGGATGGCTCAGCTAAAAGGCAGCTGTCACCTCTGAGAAGCTTGTTACTGAGTATTATAGAATGAAACCACCCTGGTGGCCAAACCTTGAGAAAAGTGTGAGAAACCCACACCTCCATACTACATCACTGCAGTTCTGCTCGTTCTGAAATCTCTGCAGGCTAGAGACTCTGACAGGGCTAACTGCTGGGCCTGGGGCATCCACGCTCTGCTTCAGGTCAATGAAGAATGTCAGCAACAGAGGCACTTTCGAGAGCTCCTGGTTTTGGCTTCCCAGTAGCCACAGAAACTGAGAAGGAGCAGTAGGAAGACACAGAACTTTTGCCTCCACCCTCCTCTCGGCCCCTACCCCTGAGCAGCTTATAAGAATCATTTACTCATGTTCTCTGTAAGATTCCATCTGAAAAGAGAGTCCTATCAGCAAATATATCTACATATTGATTTTTCTTAAAATGAAATGTGGCCACTCTTCAGTGCCACAGCAGAGGAAGGTCCTTTTGAGTTTGGTGTGCTCATACCACCACCGTGTGCTTTGTGACAATGCAATTATCTGACCACTTTTCCCTACTCAGCTGGCCTCAGAAGGATAAGAGGCACATGTACAGTGCTGTCACTGCAGTTACCCCAGCTGAAACCAGCCCAGATCGGATGACAGCAGCCAACCCCCAGCCACAGAAGCAAGCCTAATTTATAATGAGCACAGTCAATCCCCAGCTGACCTCAGTCATGTGAGCAATGAACTCTTATTGTTGTATGCCACTGAGGTTTTGTGCCCAGTTATGATGGCTGGACTTATGATAGTTCAACTTATGATTTTTCAACTTTACAATGGTATGGAAGTGATACACATTCAGTAAAACATCAATAAATTACTTGGGTTACTCAACACTTTATTACCAAATAGGCTTTGTATTAAATGATTTTGCCTAACTGTAGGCTAATGTAAGTGTTCTGGGCATGTTTCAGGTGGGCCAGGCTAAGCTATAATGTTTGGTAGGTTGAGGGTATTAAATGCATTTTTGACTTAACAGTACTTTTAACTTACAATGGATTTCTCGAGAGTAACCCACCATAAGTTGAGGAGTGTCTATATTTGTTATCCAGCAAAAGCTAACTGATACATCTGTTTTCAGAATTTTCCTGGTTTCCCAGTCAGGCAACCCTAGCTTTTAAAAAGGAAAAGAGAATGAAGTTATTCATTCAAGGATTATTTATTGACGGCCAAACACATGTCCAGCTCTGTGCTTGGCATTAGGGATACGAGACGACACTGGTTGCCATTTTGCCAAAGAGAATCCTAAGGAACCTTGACACAGAAGAAATAGTTCTGCTGCTGAGTACTTTGGCCACTACCCTGGGGAAATAAATATTTGGAGAAGCTGTGGGGCCAGTCCCAGCAGGAGGCCTGGCACCCAGCCCTGGGCCCGTGCCACAAGTGAGTGCCTGTTGAGTTTCACAATGTGGGTGTAGGCCGCCTTGATTAAAACCCCAGGCAGCACAATGCCAAATAAGTGCCAGCCTGGGGAAGAAGAAATTAGTTTGGGATAAAAAACGACAAAGCAAGAATACAAAAGCCATTAAGGGATTTGTAAGCGTGTGTCACGGATGAAAAATCACTATTGTTGAGAACGTGTGATCATTGCGTGGTGCCCTGCGGGGCCTGGGGAAGGAAGTCTGAGTGTTAGCCAAAGGCTGGCCTTCCATCAGAGGAAGGAAGGCCAAACGGGAGCAATAAAGCATGGCTAGCAACCCCCACAGGTCAGACAGTCATTCAACACAGCCAGTAGGGGCTAGTTAACCCCGCTGGGCCTGAGTTTCCTCATCTTTGGCATGAGGGACAATAATCAAACGTACCACAAAGAGTTGATGAGTTAATACAAGGATTAAATGAACTAATTCAGGCAAAATATTTAGAACAGCCTGGTACTGCTCCAGTAAATGTTCAACAAATGTTAGGTATTAAAACTCCTTTCAGAAGTTTGTTGGGAGGAAAAAAATGGGATAATGTTTGAGGTCTTGGCACAAAGTAGCACAAAAATGATGATTCCTCTGAGTGCAGTGTGTTGTCACCAGGAGATGAGGACAGCTTAGACACGGACCCCGTCCTAAAGGGTAAGGAGCTTAAGATCCAGACACAAGTAATGGCAACAAACCAGGGGATAAATACTACCAGAGAGCTACAATTTGTGAGGAATAGAGGAAGGAGGTGGTCAGGCATGGCCCCGATGAAGAGCAGACGTGGCCCTGGTGTGGACTCCACAAAAGCATTCCAACACACAGAGAAGGGGAATCAGAGGCTTCTGGCAGTGGGAACACAGCCACAGAAGGCATAGGGGTGGGAAAGCACAAGAGTATATTTGGGAACAAGAGGGTTGTTGTCCATATTAGGCAAACTGCACAGGTGTGTGAAGAGGTGTGATGGGAAGCAAAGCTGGCGGGATGGAGTGGGGATCAGATTCCAGGCTGAGGAAGTAGATACGCCAGGTGGGCAATGGGGAGCCAGTGAAGGTTACTGAGCAGAGAAGAGCCACAGCAGAATTGTTCTTGAGGAAAATGAATCTAGTAGCAGGTGGACTGGAGATGGGAGAGAAGAGACACAGAAGTCAGTTTGTAGGAGGCTGTGTCAGTTCTAGCAAGGTAATGGGGACTGAAATCAGAATACTGGCCAGAAGAAAAGGGAGAGGAGCTGGGTGGGAGAGGAGCTGGGTGGGAGAGGAGGGTAGCAGGTGGCAGGAATGTCCCAGGGAGCCTCCAGGGACCCAGGCTTCATGGTGAGGTGGGGGGCAGGGTCGCCTCCAATGGGAGGGTCCAGACAGCTGGTGAGACCAACAAAAAAACTCCCCCGACTGGCTTGGCTGCCTCAGATTGTTGACACTATGCTCAAGCGATTCCATCCGTGCAAACTCTTCCACAAACTAAACCGCTGAGTCAAGCAAGCAAGGCAGCAGGCCTTGCCACTTCTGCAGGCCATTAGCTGGCCCCCTCTCCTGCCCCCAGACCAAGCTCTGAGGAACAACGCCCCGGAGAGGGCCTTTCCCACCTGCTCTCTGGCCGCCGTATTTGCTAGGGAACAAAAAGCCAGCTGTGGTAAACCGCCCTTCAGTCAGGCAGGCAGTGGCGTGGACACCTTGCCCCTTTCTTCCTCTTCCAGCCTTTTCAACCGTTCAAAGGCATGACCACTGTGACCTGCAGCCCAGGGGGAGCTGAAGTCATTTCAGAAGGCAGGCGAAGAGTCAGCCTGCATTCTCCTTTGCTCTCTCACTTTTGAGTCATCTAAGTGCCAAGTGAAAACAAAGACCTCCCTTCAGAAAGTTCCCCACCTCCCTGGGCTTCACTTTTTAAAAATAACCTGTTAGGTCAGAACCTGGTCACTGCCTACACTTCCCCTTGCCCTGCCTGCAGGGTCATTCTCAGGCCTCCTGGCCGCTGCAAAAGTCTCCTGGGGGAAAGACAAAGAAGGCCTTTCAGTCCCCATGGAGCGGGCTCTGCCTCTGCCCTGATCTGGGTGCCTCTGGAGGAAACAGGGAGGTCACAGAGAGACATGGAGGAAAGGTCCATCCTCAACAATACCTCTCATGTGCCTCCTAATGGAGAACCAGACTGCTCAGATAGACACAAATAAACTGTTCTTCTTTTTTTTTTTTTTTGAGACGGAGTCTCGCGCTGTGTCACCCAGGCTGGAGTGCAGTGGCGCGATCTCGGCTCACTGCAAGCTCCGCCTCCCGGGTTCACGCCATTCTCCTGCCTCAGCCTCCGAGTAGCTGGGACTACAGGCGCCCGCCACCACGCCCGGCTAGTTTTTTTTGTATTTTTAGTGGAGACGGGGTTTCACCGTGTTAGCCAGGATGGTCTCGATCTCCTGACCTCGTGATCCACCCGCCTCGGCCTCCCAAAGTGCTGGGATTACAGGCTTGAGCCACCGCGCCCGGCCAATAAACTGTTCTTCTAAGGTGACAATAGGGAACCAGCACTTGGTAGGACCTCAATAATGTGAGACAAATCAATTTGAATCTCGTTACTGGACTCAAATACTTCTTCGTAAATCCTGTTCCTGAATTGAGTTGCGTAACTTCATGTTTTCCTAACATGTAGGCAAAAAGGAGAAACACAGAAAGCCAAAAGAACACCAATCACAGAGACAGGAAAGAGAGACCCGGATTCAGAATAACTCACACTAGACTATGAATACATGAATATCTCAAAAGGAAGGATGCAAAGTGGGTTGAGTCATTAACAAGCTTACAGAGAAACTCCAGGCTATCAAAAACCCTCCATAAAGTATCAGCATATCATATCCAACATATATAAGAAATATAAATGCACCATAGCTAAGGTTCGTCACAGGAATGCATGACAGGTTCAGTACTTCCAAATGTTTCAAAGGTATATGCCTTATGAATAGACAAAACAAGAAAACTCATATATTGGTATGAATTGAGACAGAAAAAGCATTTGACAAAATTCAATATCCAGTCATGATAAAAAACAAAACAAAACAAAACAAAAAAACTTTCAGCAAGCAAGGATAGGAGGGAACTTCCTTAACTGAGAAACGCATCTACAAACCCACAGCTAACTCATACTTGGTGAGACACTGCATGCTTTCCCCTAACACAGCGAACAAGGAAAGGATGTCTTTTCTCACATTCTCATACTGCTGCGAGTGGCAATAAGGTAAGAAAAATAGAGGCATATGGATTGAAAAGGAAGAAACAAAACTACTTCATTGGTAGACAACATAATGATCTATGTAGAAAATCCCAAAGAATCTACTAAAAACCTCCGTAGAACTAATAAATAACTTTAGTAATGTCATGGGATGCAAAATCAATTTACAAAAATCAACTGCATTTCAATATCTTAGCAATGAACAACAAGTTAAAAATTAAAAGCAAAGGAGAGGACTATTTACAATAGCAGCAAAAAGGGAAATATTTATTAGGTGTAAATCTAACTTTACAATATGGTGAAAACGATAGAACACTGGTGAAAGAGATCAAAGACCTGAATAATTGGAAGGGCTCACCGTGTTCATGGATTGAACAACATGGTATTGTTAATGAGCCAATTCTCCTCAAATGGATATGCAGGTTCAACACAATTTCAATCAAATCCCAGCGACAGGCTTATTGTTATTTTTGTAATATTGGAAAACTGATTCTAAAATTCATATGTAAAGGGCAAGGAATCAGAATAACCAAAACAATTTTGCAAAAGAGCACTATCCAATTTCAAGATTTACTATTAAGTTATGGTCATCAAGACAGTGTGGTACTGGTGAAAGCACAGACAAATAGATCAATGCAGCAAAACAGAGTCCAAAAATAGACCCATATGAATATAATCAGCTGGTCTTTTGAGAGAAGTGTAAAGTAATTCAGTGGAGAAAGGATATCCTTGTCAACAAGTAGTGCTAGAACAACTCGATATCCACATATAAAATAACGACCCTTGGCCCATACTTAGCTCCTTACGCAAAAATTAATTCAAAATGGATCACAGACCTAAAATATAAAACTGTAAAACTTCTGGAAGAAAACACAGGAGAAAATCTTTGTGACCTGGATTAAGAAAAGAGTTTTTAGATAAGATACTGAAAACACAATCCACGAGGAAAAAAAACTGATAAATTAGACTTTATCAAAGTTTACTTTTGCCCTGCTCTTTTGAGAGACTAAGAGAAAGAAAAGGCAAGACACAGAGCAGTGGAAATATTTTGTAAATCACATTTCTGACAGAGAACTTTATCCAGAATATACAACGAATACTCAAAACCTAAAAATAAAAAAACAACAAGCCTATTTTTAAAAATGGGCA
Organism: Macaca thibetana thibetana; assembly: GCF_024542745.1. Classification (NCBI taxonomy): domain Eukaryota; kingdom Metazoa; phylum Chordata; class Mammalia; order Primates; family Cercopithecidae; genus Macaca; species Macaca thibetana. The sequence goes on from NC_065579.1 coordinate 15,742,963, forward strand.
AAAAATGTGAACAGATACTTTACGAAAGAGGCTATGTGGATGGTAAATAAGCACATGAAAAGGTGTTCAACATTATAGTCTTTAGAGGAATGGAAATTAAAACCACAATAAGGACACGCGCGGTGGCTCACAACTGTAATCCCAGTACTTTGGGAGGCTGAGGCAGGTGGATCTCTTGAGCCCAGGAGTTCGAGACCAGCCTTAGCAACATAGGGAAACCTGGTCTCTAAAAAAAAAAAAAACATTAGCTAGGTGTGGTGTTACACGCCTGTAGTCCCAGCTACTCAGAAGGCTGAGATGGGGGGATTGCTTGAACCCAGAAGGCGGAGGTTGCAGTGAGCTAAGATCGTGCCACTGCACTTCAGCCTGGACAACAGAGTGAGACCCTGTCTTAAAAAAAAAACAAAAAACCCAAAAACCAAAAACAAACCACAGTAAGATATCATTACATTACATACCTATTGGGATAGCTAAAATTAAACAAAATCCAAACTAGAAAATTCTGATAATATCAAATGCTGGCAAGTGTGGTAAACAACTAGAACTCTCATACATTGCTATGGGAATGCAAAATGGTATAGCCACTGTAAAAAATAATTTTGTAGTTTCTTACACATTTGAATATATACTTAACATACAAACCAACAAAACTACGGATAGGTATTTACTTAAGATAAATGGAAACTTACATTTATATACACAAGAAAAACGTGTAAGTGAATGTTTATAGCAACTTTATTCATAATTGCCAAAATCTGGAAACAGATGTCCTTCAACTGGTAAACAGACACATATCCATATAGTGGAACACTACTCAGTAATAGAAAGAATATTTTTATTATCCATGTGATAACGTGGATTAATTTAAACCCCTTTTCCTAAGTGAAAGAAGCCAGTCCCAAAGCTACATATTATATGATTCCATTTATATGACATTCTGGAAACAGCAAAACTATAGGAATGGAAAACAGATCAATGGTTGCAAGGAGTTACAAGGTGGGGAAAGGGATGACTACAAAGGGGCAGCATGAGGGAACTTGAGGGGGATGGAACTGTTCTGTACACACTGTGGCGATGGATGTATGTATGACTGTATGCATTTGCCAAAACCCACAGAACTGTTCTAAGTGTTCTGAAATTGATTGTGGTGATGATGGTACACACTCTGTGAATAGACTAAAAACTACTGAATTGTCACTTTGAATCGATGATTTCTATAGTATGTGAATTCTATCTCAATAAAACTCTTATTTAAGAAACTTAAAAGAAAAAGACATCTGCCAAGAAATGGCACAATCACACTACTGCGGAATGAGAGTTAGATTGTGAAGAAGAGATGAAATTCAGAGGTCCCAGGCCTTAGTACACTTTGTAAGAAGTTCACTTCATTTCCATAGAGCTTTTTCAGAACTCTTACTTTCTCTGCCCTGGAATTTCTTGATACCAAAAGAAAACCTTGCAGCAATGCCACAGCCCCCAGTACTCACAGTTCATCTACATCAGAGCCCAGGCTTTTTTGAGCTTGCCCAGCAATTCATTCTTAACAAGTACATATGATTGGGCACGGTGGCTCACGCCTGTAATCACAGCACTTTGGGAGGCCGAGGCGGGCGGATCACAAGGTCAGGAGTTCGAGACCAGCCTGGCCAACATGGTGAAACCCCGTCTCTACTAAAAGTACAAAAAAAATCAGCCCGACGTGGTGGTGCATGTCTGTAATCCCAGCTACTCGGGAGGCTGCGGCAGAATTGCTTGAACCCGGGAGTGAAAGCTACAGTGAGCCGAGATGGCACCACTGCACTCCAGCCTGTGTTGCAAGAGCAAGACTCTGTCTCAAAAACAAAACAAAACACAACACAAAAAAAGTACTTATGTGCACATATATATCATGATTAGAACAATGCTGATCTCAAAAAATCTCCCCCTACTTCATAAGAGAAAACTGAGACCAAGAGAGGGGACGTGATTTACCCAGGATTACCCATCTAGTGGGCAGCAGAGCCAAGAGTCAACCCAATGCTCTTTCTTCATCACCTTGATGTCTATGCTAAGTCAAAAACACGAGCCTGGCATGTATGACATGCTCTACAGATGACAGCTAACTGCAAAATCAAACGTCTGAAATGCCTTGAACAAAGACCAAGTGGACTCTCTCCTCATGTGGACACAGACCTGTGCCAATCTAATATTCTTATCAAAGGGACTAGCATAGATTTGTAGAGGCAAAGTGGAGATGTGCAAAGGGAAAAAGGAAATGAAGACCTTGTAGAAAGTATTATGAATATGGAATAGCAAGAACAGACTCAGCTGACTTCTGGCGAAAAGATTAAAGATCTCACTAGACTACTGAAAGGAGGTAATAAAATAATAACTAACATTCACTCAGAGCTTAAATACGTCAGAGAAGATCTGCACAGTAACCCTGTGCCGGTAATATTATCACCCCCATCTCACGGAAGAGGGAACTGAGGCACAGAGAGGGTAGGTGACGTACCCAAGATTTCACTGAGGAGTAGGAATCCAGCAGTTCCACTGCCCCACTTTCCCTCCCTTATCAGGAGATGAAGAGCAGCATGAAAGAAAGTACTCAATCCCAACAGGAGGGCCTACTGAAAAGGCAGCATGAGAGTGGAAGCGACCTGCAGGTGTCACAAAGGTGCTGATGGTCTCAGGTCCCTGCTGGTTTGCTTGACACAAGGCAAGGGAAGTTATGAAGGTGGCCTGTGATCTGTACGGCAGTGAGAAAGTCACTACTCGACATTCTCATCCTTTAGAGAGTGTATCCACAAGGGGACATGTTAAAATGCAGGTCCCTGGGCCCCTCAGCCAGAGTTTTTATTATTATTATTATTATTATTTTTATTATTATTATTTTGAGATGGAGTCTTGCTCTGTCACCCAGGCTGGAGTGCAGTGGCATGATCTCGTCAGTCAGAGTAGTTTTTAATCCAGTAGGTCTGAGCTGGGGCCCAGGAATCTGCATTTTGAACAGGTTTACTTCCCTCCCCAGCCAAAGTACTTTGGCTGGTCCCTGGGCTAGACTGTGGACAACCTTGGCCTCTACAGAAGAGAGGAAATACAGATTAAGAACCTGGGTTTGGAGTCAAACAGTTCTGGGGTCAAATTCCTACTGCCTCTTAGCTGTGTGACCTGGAAAGGCTATGTAACCTCCCAGGGCCTGTTTTCCACCTGGAAAGTGGGGGTGACAAATAGTAACCCACTTAGAGAGTTAGCTCTTCTAATACCTGAAAAGCACTATGCATAGTTCCTGGCATGCATCACATGCTCTGCCCACAAGAGCCAAATGCAAAAGTAAAACTCTCACTGGGTCCATGCAGCACTTCTGTTGTCGTAAACAATTGGCAGGCTGCATATCGTAACATTCTTGGGTTATCATTTCCTCTTCCTTAGCTGAATTTTCTGGAAGGAATCTCTTCCTGTGTATGAATCAGAAACTCAATACAAGCCACACTTCCCCAGCGTCCCTTTTCCTCCCATGAAGCTTCAATGGTAAAGTTTCTTCACCTCTCCCCTTGCCCCAGGGATGGAGACTGACATTGACCTAAAGTGGACATCTGTTCGGGGCAGATGGTCTGTGCAATCTGAGTATTTATTATCTTGGTAATTTGTACTTCACCTCTTCCTAAGGTAATGAGGCAATAAAAGGAGCCTTAGTAAGAAATGCCAAATACGCGGGGAAGAGCAGAGACTTGCACCCAACAGAAGCTGTGAACACAGTGCTGAAATACAGTAGTAAAGAAGGTGCAAACTTTCAAAGTCAATGGAGAGTGAAGAATGAAAACTGAACCAAGAACATGTAGCTTGGTCATTTGGGCCTGGGGTGGTGGAATTCCCTGGAAATAGACTCAGAGAAAGATACTTGCATTCAAAAAATTAACTGGGGAGTGCTCTCCAGGAGATAACAGTGGGAGAGTAAGCCAGGCAGGACCAGGTGGAGGGAGGATTTGAGCAGTCATAATAAAGGCCTTGGCTGATGCTCTGAGGAGTGCTGAAGCTAGGACCGCTCTTCAGAGTTTTCTCTGTTGAAGCAAGGAGACCAGGCCTCCCTGACTCTCCACTGACCACTGGATACAGGCTGTCTCCAGGGAGAGGACAGGCATCATCCTGGGTGAGGAGAGTCCCTTTGGTGGACATCGATTTGTGGGGAGGGACTCGGCAGGTCACATTCTTGGAACCTGCGGGGGATGAATGCCTCAGCAATAAAGGGGATATCTGGGCACACAACAGTATGTTCACTGCAAGTGTTTAAGTGGGCTCTTTCCCCAAAAAAGTAGTTCAAAAAGAACAGAAAAATCTTGGCCCGGCCGGGCGCGGTGGCTCACGCCTGTAATCCCAGCACTTTGGGAGGCCGAGGCGGGTGGATCACAAGGTCAGGAGATCGAGACCATCCCGGCCAACATGGTGAAACCTCGTCTCTACTAAAAATATAAAAATCAGCTGGGTGTGCTGGTGCACGCCTCTAGTCCCAGATACTCGGGAGGCTGAGGCAGGAGAATCACTTGAACCCAGTAGGCTGAGATTGTAATTAGCCGAGATCGTGCCACTGAACTTCAGCCTGGTGACAGAGTGAGACTCCATCTCAAAAAAAAAAAAAAAAAAAAAAAAAAAAAAAATTTCCTGGCCCAAACGTGAATAGCCACAAAGGAAAAAGCTGCCCACGGACCAGGAACCCCCATGCTGGGGTTCCTAAATGGGGGAGGGAGAAAGCTGTTGTGTCAAACCAGTAACATTTGAGAGTTATTTGTTACAGCAGCTAGTGTTGCAGTAATAAAAAAATGTAAAACTATGAGAAATGCTGTGAATGAAAAGAACTGGGTGCTACTAGAGGAGTTATAATGAAGATTAGTTATTTCTGAGTACAAATGAAATGGACCAAAGGTGCGTTAATAGTATCTTCTAATCACTCTAATCTTATAGCAGTTAATAAATGAATGTATCAATGAATCAGCTAATTCATTTGTTCTGATATGTCAATGTCTTTAAGGCCATATTCATGTTACAAATAGAGGTTATTTTGAAATCAACAAACTAAGTTATATATCCTATGAATAAATATCTATCTCTCAGAATTTATCTTAAGGAAAAGAATCTAAGTCAAAAGAAAACTGTACTGCATACTGTAAAACAGGGATTGGCAATTTCTTTTTGGTAAATGACCAAATAGTACATATTTCAGGCTTTGCAGGCCACGCAATCTTTATAGAAGTGCTAGTGTGAAAGTGACCATATGTAATACATGAATGAATGGGTCTGGCTGTGTTCCAATACAACTTTATTTACAAAAACAGGTGGAAGGCCAGATTTGGTCTGTGGGCTGTAGTTTGCCAACCCCTGAAAATGTTCAGTGTAATATCACTTACAGTAGCTAAAAGCTCAAAAGCAACCTACATGTTTAAAAGTGAGTGGTCACGTAAATTTAAAAATATCCACTTAGATGTCTGTATATATTATGCGCAATTATGAAGCTTTTATAGCAACAGGGACATTACCAAATACTAAATTTTGTAATAGAAAAATAAGCAACAAAGCAGAATCTATTATTGTCAGTAGCGTAACAGCCCTGCAAACTTCACACATATTCTCAAACAAGGGCCAAAATATAACATTGTAGAAACTGTGGAATGGTGGGCCTATGGGTGAATTTAGTTGTTTCAAATAACTTTCAGATTTAATTATATTAATATTTCCCTATTCATATTTGTATAATAAAATAAACATCTCAAAAACTAAAAAAAAAAAAAAAGCGCTAGACCTATAAAATCCTTCAATTTAAGACCCAGATGAAAGAAAAACCGCTGGAGAAATTAATGATGCAGTGAGTGTGTGTGTGTGTGTGTCAGTCTCAATCTGTCACCCAGGCTAGAGTGCAGTGGCATGATCTCAGCTCGCTGCAACCTCTCTCTTGGGTTCAAGCAATTCTCCTGCCTCAGCCTCCTGAGTAGCTGGGACTAGAGGCGCGCGCCACCATACCCGGCTAATGTTTTTACATTTTTGGTAGAGATGAGGTTTCACCATGTTGGCCAGGCTGGTCTCAAACTCCTGACCTCAGGTGATCCATCTGCCTCGGCCTCCCAAAGTGCTGGGATTACAGGTGTGAGCCACCATGCCCAGGTTACAATGGATATTTTAATTTAGGTATATTAACATGCCCACTGCATCATTAATTCCTCCAGCAACTTCTACGAGGCAGTCAGCTATGGTGGGGATGCTGGCAAAGCCCAACAGAACCACTACCATTTTTGTGGCTAACAGCTCTTCCATACTTCCCACTAGCAAAAAGCCTACTTTATGAACTGACCAAGAAGACTGTAAACCCTTTACTTTCTCTCCCAACTCTGGGCCTTTGCAGAGACTGTTCTCTCCTCCAGGACACCCTTCCACCTTTTCCTCCTGCCTTGCCCCTTCCCGTGCATTAGGTCTCAGCCTGGAGCTTTGTTCGAACTCCTGACCTCAAATGATCCGCCTGCCTCGGCCTCCCAAAGTGTTGGGATTACAGGCGTGAGCCACTGCACATGGCCAAGTCGCGGTGTTTCAATGGCCACCGGAAAAACAGTTGTGTAGTTATCACTGCCTATGCATGTGGCAAGGTCAGACACACCAGCATCAAAACGTGTGGCATAGGTGCCAGCAGGAGGAAGAAAATCCCAGAGACAAGAGTAGAGCACCTTGACCCCTAGGGTGTGGGACTGATGGCAGGGACAGTGACTCAGGGGTCGCTAAGCATCATTCCCAAAGTGGGAGTCAAAAGCCAGTGCACAAACCCAGCACTGACGGCTTGTAGTTTTTGTATGGATTCTTCTGAGAAATGCTGCATGGCTCACACTCTTGATGGCATAGAGGACAATAGATTGTGTAGAAATATTCTAAAAATAAAAAGATTTAGAAGAGAATGCTCTGGCTGTAAAACAAGTTTTAGGGATATCTTAACCAATTTATTTTTCTTCACCTATTTTCCTTTCTATATATTCATAAAAATATATAAAATCTATATTTAATTAAAAGTCATTTCAATAAGCATAAGACAAAAATTCTAAACGATAAGAAAGATTTGTTACCACATAATAAATATTTTTCTTTCTTTCTTAGGGAGTGCCTAAAACAATGGTGCCTTCAATGTGGTGAAATACCATCCTTGTTTAGGGTCTTGATTTTCAGCAACAGGGAAGCCGGCTCTGCCTCATTCACAGCTGTATCCCCTGCAGGTGACACAGAGCTGGGACCCATTCAATAAACATCTGATGAAGTGACTTAAGGTAGCGCCTCTGCCAGGCAAAGAGCCACGGCTAGGACCACACCAAATGGCTAACACTCGAGTGAGGAATGGTATCAGAAACTGAGCTTGCCATTTCTGGCATTTGATTCTTTTAGCCTTTAATCCAATATAGTAATGCCACTATTCAGTGTTTCCTGGTGTTGCTTTAAATTAGAAACCCTGCCCTGACGGCTTGATGAGCTGACAGACACTTCTGTCATCCCTCTGCTTGTCTCTGTTTGCTTCTGCTGTTTTGATTGTGAGTCTGCCGAAACCTGTCAACTCAACTAAAGAAAAAAGAAAGGCGCTATCACAACAGGCTAGCAGCTACTACAGAAACTGCATCTCTATCGCAAACTGTGGGTGGGGGGATGGGGGGGGCTGCTCCAGGACAGGCATCCTAGCCTCTCTTCGCTGGGGTACCCACCTGTGTTTCTCCCAGCTTCTTGGCCCACAGGCTTGAAGATATGTGCCACAGGCCCCATGGCCTGTTCTGGGTCCGGCAGAAGGGCTCTTTCCACCGCTGGGCCCACACCCCAGCCCCCTTCCTCAGCACGTGTCTGACACAGCATTATTTCATGTTCTGGAGGAGACCCAAGTCTCTCAAGCACTTCACCCATGCTGACTTTTTGGAAAGCAGTGTTATTACCAAAGGCCTTGTCAAAGAAAATATGCATGTGTTCATTTGAAAAAAGATTATGAGTATTTCCTGTGTTCCAGGCACCACCTTAGGGACTGGACACCCCGTGGTGACCTGAACAGAAAAATGGCTGCGCCTCTGCAGCTCAGGGCTTGGTAGAGAGGGCCCACCATCAACAGGTAACTAAGTGAACAAAGGCATTCTGGCTGGCAAAGTGCTGGAATGCAATCAGAACCAGGAGACAGGGTAGAGTGATGGTAGCAGGGTGGTGCAGGGGACTACTTAAGCTGAGAGGCTGGGGAAGGCCCTTCTGAGGCAGGAGAGGGGGCAGTCCAGCCGGGAAGCAGGCATACCCTAGACCTGGGTTTGTTTTTGTTTCCTCACTATGCAATAGCAAAATAAGAGTACCTAAATGATAGGGCTATTGTGAGGATTAAATGAGGTGATTCACATCAAATTCACACAATAAGACTTGGTAGTTAGCCATTGTCCCAAGGAGGTGACATCTGAGCTAAGGCTTTTTAAAAGAACAGGACATCCAGCAAAGCTCAACTTTAACTATCAACTTCAGATAAGACACCTGCAAAAGGGACTTTGGTGAAAACAAAAGCATTCAAATTGAGACAAGTTACGCCAAACATGATTTCTTTTCTTTCTTTGTCTTCTGCCTTCAGTGTAGCTACAAAATGCTGAGAATCAGAGGGTCCCACCAAACCGACTTTAATATCCAACAAAGGCACTGCTCTGTCCTGGACTCTCCACAAATGTCAAGGTCATGAAGAATAAGAAAGACTGAGAACCTGTTCCAGATTGAAGGAAATTAGAGATGTGACAACTGAATACACCTTATGATCTGGGATGGGATCGTAGACCCAAGGACATTAGTGGGTCAGTGGCAAAATCTGAGTAAAGCTTGTAGATAAGGTAACAGCATTTGTGTTATTAATTTCCTGATTTAAGTAACTGTACTGCAGTTATGTAAGAAGGGGTCTTTCTTCTTAGAAAATGCATGCTGAAGTACTGATGGACAAAAGAGCATGATGCCTGCAACTCACTCTCAAATGGTTCCGAGAAAAAAATAATAGCATGTATACAAATGGAAAACAATCAAACAAATGTAAAACGGTAACAAATGGAGAACCTGGGGGAAGGAGATATGGGGAGTTTTTTGTGCTGTTCTTCAAAAGTTTGTATAAACCTGGGATTATTTATAAATAAAAAGTTACGGCCGGGCACAGTGACTCATGCCTGTAATCCCAGCACTTTGGAGGCCCAAGTGGGTGGATCACAAGGACAAGAGGTTGAGAGATTGAGACCATCCTGGCCAACACGGAGAAACTCCGTCTCTACTAAAAATACAAAAAATTAGCTGGGTGTGGTGGCGCGTGCCTATAGTCCCAGCTACTCTGGAGGCTAGGGCAAGAGAATTGCTTGAACCTGGGAGGTAGAGGTTGCAGTGAGCCGAGATTGCACCACTGCACTCCAGCCTGGCGACAGAGTGACACTTTGTCTCAAAAAAAAAAAGTTACAAAAATATATAATTAAGAGACTTAAATCATCCTATACTTCTACAAACACTAAAAAGATAGCAATCAATTCACAACTAGTAGACTAAGCAATACTAACTTGACTACTTTAATACATATGTTTTTGGGTTGCAGTAGCTCATCTTCAAAGATTCTACTAGGGGCCGGGCGCGGTGGCTCACGCCTGTAATCCCAGCACTTTGGGAGGCCGAGGTGGGCGGATCACGAGGTCAGGAGATCGAGACCATCCTGGCTAACACTGTGAAACCCCGTCTCTACTAAAAAATACAAAAAAATTAGCCGGCGTGGGGGTGGGCGCCTGTAGTCCCAGCTACTTGGGAGGCTGAGGCAGGAGAATGGCGTGAACCTGGGAGGCGGAGCTTGCAGTGAGCCGAAATCACGCCACTGCACTCCAGCCTGGGCGACAGAGGGAGACTTCGTCTCAAAAAAAAAAAAAAAAAGATTCTACTAGGATGCAATAAGATTTATTTGGCATTCTGATGGTTTGGGGGAATCTGGGGATACTTTATTCATCATCTGTGGAAGGCTAGAAGCAGTGCTTCTTTGGAATGTACTTTCCATCTTTTGCCCCCACCCTGCCATCTGAGAACCACTCTCTGATGTTTTCTTCTGTCTTTATTGTTCTGTTTTTCTCAGCAGAAATTCAAGGACTGCTTCTCTCATTGAATAAGCTACCAAGGAAAAAGACTCCCTTGGTGCCCTGTTCAGATTCCCAGGTTCCCTTTCACCAAGTCTGTGCATCCATCCCCCAGCTACTGCAGGTGCTGCTGCTAACTTGCTATGCTTGCACCCTTCTGCTAGTGGTTTCCATTGAACAACTAGAGCTGTCTGATTCAGAGATCCCTGGGAGTTTATGTACCCTCCTTTCTGGTCTGTAGGCAACGAAAGGTGTACAAAAGCCCAGCTCCCTTGCCTCAGAACAGGGCAATCTTTGTGGTGCAGTTCATTCTCCAGTGTTCCCCACAGAATCAGGCTGAGGCTGGGCTTCTGAAACTCGTCTTTGTCCTCCTCTTTCTACCCTTGCTTTCTTTCCTCATTCAATAAACCAGTTGCACAAGAATCCCCATATCTAGTTCTGCTTTTAGGGAAGCTGACTTGAACACTCCGTGTTAACGAACCTTGGGAAACACTAAGAAAAAAGCTAGTCAAGCAGGTCTTCTTGTTCCCGACTTAGACGCCTCTGGTTCCTAATATGCTAAAGAAATTTGAGTGGGATATGAGAACGGTGGAACTCTGAACACTGTCTCAACACTAAGTAGAGTCCTTCTCCATGACAGCGGACGTAGAAGACCCCTAAAACCCGCTGGGAGAAGATCACAAGTTGATGTTTGAGAAGCTGAGTTTCAGAACGGATGAAAAAATGTTCAAACGCATGCAACATTCGGTGCAGGTCCTCCACTTCCAGGAGCTGCTCCTCCTCATATTCTTGTACATACACAAGACTATATGTACAAGAGTAACCATGACAGCAGGCTAGATAACAAAAGGGGGAAATACCCTAAATGGCTGTCAATAGGGGACTAGTTAAATAAATATAGTAAATCCATTCTCTGGAATACAATGCAGCTATAAAAAAGCAGGAGAATGAGGACACTTTCTGAATGGATGTGGAATTACCTCCAAGTCAGAAAGTTAGGTTATAAAAGTACAGAGCAGTGAGTGTAGGTATGCTCTTATCTGGCACAGGAAGGGAGGCCGACACAGAAGTGTGAAACAACTCCTAAAGGTTACACAAGAAACTGGTATCACCAGTAGCCTCCTGTATATTTCCAGAGAGGAAAACTGAAAATTGGGGGACTTTGGTACATTCTAAATCTTGATCATGTAAATGTTATCTATTCAAAAAAGTAAATACAACTTAACAATGTACAACCACAGTTACTGTTTGCATCAGGATTTGGCTTTGGACTTGCTCCAAGAAAACACCACGGATTAGAGGCTGACAGCCTGGAGATGGAGTCAGTCTGTATAACTTACAAGATATTTATTTGTTTGTTTATTTAATTTTTCAAGAGATGGGTTCTTGCTCTGTCACCCAGGCTGAAGTGCAGTGGCACAGATCAGAGGTCACTGCAGCCGTGAACTCCTGGGCTCAAGCAATCTTCACGCCTCAGCCTCTCGAGTAGATGGGCCCACAGGCGCGCACCACCACACTTGGCTCAGACAAGATAATTAAACTCCCTGCCTCAGTTTCCTCATCTGTAAAGGGGGAATACTAACATCTCATAGGGATATTGTAATCATGAATGAGTTCTTGCATGTAAAACAAGCCACAGGATGCCAAGAGCAATAACTTGATACATGGATTTACTCCATATGAATCTAATGACTACGTGACCAGAGCCCAGTGATAAACACGGCCACTGCCCCTGCTGCCCCCTGCACTGCTATTGCTCCATCTTCCCTTGCTGAGGAGCAGCCATCAGAGCTCCAGCTTTGATGCAGGATAAAAAGGCTTTTGTGAGTGCGTTACTTATCTATTGCTCTACAACCAATTACCACAAACTTGGCACCTCAACACAACATTCATTTATCATCTCACAGTTTCCATGGAGCAGGAGTCTGGGCAGAAGTCCACTGTTCAGGGTCTCACAAGACTGCAACAGGAGGCTGGCCTGGCTTGGGGTCCTCTTCTGAGCTCACATGGCTCTCAGTGGCTTTCAGTTTCTTGTAGCCACAGGTCTGAAGTCCCGTTTTCTTTCTTTTTTTTTTTTTGAAACGGAGTCTCGCTCTGTCGCCCAGGCTGCAGTACAGTGGCGTGATCTCGGCTCACTGCAAGCTCCGCCTCCCGAATTCACGCCATTCTCCTGCCTCAGCCTCCCGAGTAGCTGGGACTACAGGTGCCCGCCACCTCAACCAGTTATGTTGTATTTTTAGTAGAGATGAGGTTTCACTGTGTTAGCCAGAATGGTCTCGATTTCCTGACCTTGTGATCTGCCCACCTTGGCCTCCCAAAGTGCTGGGATTACAGGCGTGAGCCACCGCACCCAGCCTGAAGTCCCGTTTTCTTGCTGGCTGTCAGCTGAGGGCTGCTCTGCGTTCCAGGCATGACCCTTGGATGCTTGTGACATGGCCCCTCACAGGCTCTCTCTCAACAAGGCAGTTTACTTCTTCAGGGCCAGCAGGAGACTGTCTCCCTTTGGGAAGGACCCAGTACTTCTTTTAAGGCTTTTACCTGATGAGGGCAGGCCCGCTTGGGGAAAATCTTTTGATTAACTCAGAATCAACTCCTTTGGGACCCTAACTGCATTTGTAACATCCCTTCACCTTGGCATATGACATCCTGCCACCTGTGCCATATTCCATTGGTTAGAAGCAAGTCAGAGAATTCACTCACACTCAAGAGGATGGACTTACACAGGATGTGACTGACTAGGAGTCACCCTCAGGTGTGCGTACCATGGTGGGCTAGGGTGGGGGACTGCTTTCTGTACACAGAGAGACAGCACACCACGGTGGAAAAAGAAGACTTGCTGGACCTGGGTTCAAATGCTGGATTCACAACTTCATAGATGTATTCAACTTGGGACGGCTATGTATTTAACTTTTAACCTCTCAGCTCTGTTCAACCAAAAGGAGGAAAAACTGAATACTCCACAGAGTCATTAGAAGAGTTAAACAGGCTGGGCGCAGCGACTCACACCTGTAACTCTAGCACTTTGGGAGGCCAAGGAGCAGGGATTACTTGAGGTCAGGAGTTCGAGACCAGCATTGCCAACATGGTGAAATCCCGTATCTACAAAATTATAAAAATTAGCAGGGCATGGTGGCATGCAACTGCAATCCCAGCTACTCAGGAGGCTGAGGCAAGACAATTGCTTGAACCTGGGAGGTAGAGGTTGCAGTGGGCCGAGATCAAGCCACTGCACTCCAGGCCGGGCAACAGAGTGAGACTCTGTCTCCAAAAAAAAAGAAAAAAGAGAAAAAAAAAAAAAAAAAGGAAGAAAAGGTAAAACAAAGGGAAATTGCATGTAAAATCACCAGACATAGTAGAGCAGGAATTGAAACTTTAGATCCCCTCTCTCTTCTCAGTCCTTCCTGGAGAAACTTAGAACTTAAAAATGAAGATAATAATAACGTTGGGTAATGTGAAAATGCTTCCTAAAATATGGCATATACTTAGTCCGTTCAATACCCCAGGGAGGGGTTTTCCCCACTCCAGCCGAATTCATCTCTGGCAAAGGATGAAGTCATCACTAGTACCTGCTGTTATGTCTCAGCACCTCCTTCTAGATCTGCCACAGCCTGCCCATCAAGCAAGAGCCAAATGAACATAGAGTACGACCAAGTAACGGACTGAATGCAGTGATCACAACACCATTTTCAAACAGTGTTTAATGACACAGGAAAATATACACAACATAATGATCATGAAAAAAATATCCCAAATTGTCCTTTTAAGAGCTCAAGTGGTAGACTTGGACCGCCTGGCTCCAAATCCACCTTCAGTATTTATGACTCTGTGCCTCAATTTCCTCGGTGGATTGGAGATAATGATATGACCCACCCCATAATATTGTTGTGAGGATTAAGCAAGGTAACACATATAAAAAAAATACCTAGCCCAGCCGGCACCGTGGCTCATGCCTGTAATCCCAGCACTTTGCAGGGCCGAGGTGAGCTGATCGCTTGAGCCTAGGAGTTCAAGACTAGCCTTAGCAACACAGCAAAACACAGTCTCTACAAAAAATTAGATAGGCATGGTGGCCTGCGTCTGTAGCCCCAGCTGTTAATACTAGGGAGGCTGAGGCAGGAAGATCGCTTGAGCCAAGGAAGTCAAGGCTGCAGTGAGCAGAGAGAGCGCCACTGCACTCCAGCGTGGATGACAAAGTGAGACCCTGTCTCAAAAACAAACAAGAACAACCAAAAGCAAAGCAAAACAAAACAAAACAAAAACCACCTAGCCCAGTGGCTGTCACCTAAGGAGGTCAAAGTGCTATTATTTAGTTAAGTACCACTCTCATAACTTAAGAGGAAACGTTTAAAGAGATTTCTTCACAAACAATGTTGAGAGCTGACGCTGGCTTCTCAGGGAATAAAGGAAATCTGAAGAGGAAGAAGAGACAAAGTATTCAGAGGTCACACTACAGTAATTCTCTCTGCTTTCCAGAAGGCTCCACTTCACTCTGTACCCAAAAGCATTTAATTAATTTCTCCTTTTCCCCTTCCCATTTATTTCAGAAGGAACTTCATTTTTCTCTTTTAAAAAAAAATGAGTGGCCAGGCATGGTGGCTCACGCCTGCAATCCCAACACTTTGGGAGGCCAAGGTGGGCAGAACACAAGGTCAGGAGTTCAATACCAGCCTAGCCACATGGTGAAACCCATCTCTACAATACAAAAGTTAGCCGAGCGCAGTGGCGGGAGCCTGTAATCCCAGCTACTCGGGAGGCTGAGGCAGGAGAATTGCTGGAACCCGGGAGGCGAAGGTTACAGTGAGCTGAGATCAGGCCATTGCACTCCAGCCTGGGCGACAGAGCGAGATTCTGTCTCGAAAAATAAAATAAAATAAAATAAAATAAAATAAAATAAATGAGCATGACACAGCTTTTAAGCTTCAGATCAACCCTTTGGGAGTAGTAAGTGGAAACTGCGGGTTACCGCCTCTCTGGTTATCAATCGGTCTTTCTAACTATCTGAAGTAAACTGGCAGGGCGCCTGTAATCCCAGCACTTTGGGAGGCCAAGGCGGGTGGATCACTTTAGGTCAGGAGTTCGAGACCACTTTGGCCAGCATGGAGAAACCCCGTCTCTACTAAAAATATAAAAATTAGCTGGACGTGATGGCCCGCGCCTGGAGCCCCAGCTACCTGGGAGGGCTGAGGCAGGAGAATCTTTTTTAACCGGGCAGGAGGAGGTTGCAGTGAGCCAAGACTGCACCACTGCACTCCAGTCTGGGCGACAGACTGGAGACTTTTTTAGACTCCGTCTCAAAAAAACCTAAACCAAACAAACAAACAAACAAAACCTTTGCTTAAAGTAAACTAAAGAGAGAGGGCTCGGCAGAGGGAGGAGCGTGACTGCCCCAGGAAAAGGAAGAGCCGCGTCACTGCCCTTGCTGATTTAAACACAAGCCAGGTGAGGCGCGTTTTCTGCAGGAGGCTGAGAAGGGCTCTGCTCGCGATTTCCGCCCAGGAGCGCGGGGTGCCTGGAGCAGTGCCCGCGTCCCAGCCCCCTTTCCCCTCCGCAGTCCCCGGGCTGCTGCCGGCGCTGGGCTCGAAGCCAGGCCCCTGCCGATCCCAGGAGTCGCCCCGGACGCTGCAAGCCCTGCCAGGGAATGAGCAGCGAGCCCAGGAAACCACTGAGCCAAAGTGGTAACAAAGAAGGCCAGCGTGCGCGGGCGGCGGCCGAGCCAGGCTTCCAGGGCCGCACGCTGGGCCGGGCGCGAGGCAGATGGCAGAGGGGAGGAAACAGACGGCTGTCCAGTGGCGCTGCACAGGAAGCGCCAGGGCTGGCAGGAAGACAGAAGGGCGGCCTTCGCTGCAACGAGAATTTAAATAAATACACCGGCCCACACAGGGACTCCCCCAGGATTCCAGGGTCCTGGCGTGCTGGCGGGGGCGGGGGTCTCTAGGGCCCCTGCAGTGGAGAAAACCAACCCCGAACCCCTCCTCTACCCGCTTTCGCCCTGGCTGCCGGGCAGCCTGGAGGACCTTGTGCTGGTGTTTCCATCCCTATCGCCTCACTCCGGCCAGTGATTCCCAGCCGGAGTGTACGTGGTTATTTGAGGTGTCCTGGATGGGAATTCTTGCCAGTGATTACTAAAGCCTTAAGCTCTGCAGCCTGAATAGATAAGGTCTTCCACAAGAGTGGAATTTCCATTCTTCAAATATATGCAGATACTGAGGCCATTACTTAAATACAAGAACATTTAAAAGCATTTTTGAATTTTCTAGTCTGTCTGTCACTGTTCCTTTTCCAAATCATCAGACACCAAAAATACGATGACAGCTTAAATACTATTACTATCGCACTTGGCTCCTTGAAACTCCTGGATGATAAAGGGGCGCTCATTAATTTCTAGATGTTAAAAAGTCTAGAGAATTGTTTTATGCCAGCCACCTGAGTAGGGCAAGAGGCACTTCATTTCTCTCTGGGAAAAGGTCAGTGCCGTTTATCCTGAAGAAGTATTTACAGATGTGTACACCAGGATTCTCTACAAGGAGGTTCATCACAGCCTCCTTTGTATGCAGGTAGAACTGGAGGCTCCCTGAGCCACAGTGTACCATGGTACACACAACCACGGTACCTCCATGACTGGCCACGACAGCACTGTTAGAAACCAAACTGCAGACGAACAAAATGCACCACATATTAAACAAACAGCAAGAGAAGCATTTACAGCCAGGCATGGTGGTTCATGCCTGTAATCCCAGCACGTTGGGAGGCCAAGGTGGGCGGATCACGAGGTCAGGAGATTGAGACCATCCTTGCTAACATGGTGAAACCCCATCTCTACTAAAAATACAATAATTAGCTGGGCGTGGTGGCCTATATCTGTAGTCCCAGCTACTCGGTAGGCTGAGGCAGGAGAATGGCTTGAACCCAGGAGGCGGAGGTTGCAGTGAGCCCGCGCCACTGCACTCCGGCTTGGGCAACATAGCGAAACTCCATCTCAAAAAAAAAAAAAAAAAAAAAAAAAAAAAAGAAAAGCATTTACAAAATATGTATAGAATCATCCTAGTTTTGTTTAAAGCAAAACACCACCAGCGGGGCATGGTGGCTCACACCTGTAATCCTAGCACTTTGGGAGGCCGAGGCGGGTGGATCACCTGAGGTCAGGGGGTCGAGACCAGCCTGGCCAACATGGAGAAACTCCATCTCTACTAAAAATACAAAAATCAGCCGGGTGTGGTGGCGCATGCCTGTAATCCCAGCTACTTGGGAGGCTAAGGCAGGAAAATCGCTTGATCCTGGGAGGCGGAAGTTGCACTGAGCTGAAACGGCGCCACTGCACTCTGAGATCACACCATTGCACTCCAACCTGGGCAACAGAGTGAGACTCTGTCTCAATTAAAAAAACAAAAAAAACCCACCACCAAAATTATGTGTATCTACTATAAAATAGTTTTACTTTTTAGTCTTGGGGAAGAGGGAGTGGGTGAATCTATTTTCTTCTTGTGCTCCCCAAAGTCTCCACAATGAACAAGTATTACTTTTGTTAGCAGGAATAAAGTCAGTAACTTATTTTATTATATTTTAGTTTTGCATTTGTTTGGTCACTGATGCAAAGTAGTTTCTTGTCAGGAATGGGCCGAGGTCAAAGAATCTTGGCAGTTAGGTTCTTTGCTGCTTTTTACTCTCCAGCTTCCAGGAAGTAGGACATGGGTGTGCAGACTGCACTTGGGAACCAAACTAGACCCCCGCCTCACCCCCGCCATCCAGGTCTAAAGCAGAACATAAAGCGGTGGGCCCTTCTGGATGAGGCTGGGCTGTTCTGTGCTAACAGGTCTATTCACAGCTATACTAGAGGCAGACATCCCCCACAGCTGAATTCCACTTGGCACCTAAGCTGTGAACTCCCAAAGTGAAGCCTGGAATTGCCCAGGCCTCTCAGAGGGTCTCTAGGACCCACCCTCCTGACAAGAAACCTTGGTGTACTCCCCCTAGCACCCAGTCTGGGAAGGCTCCTTCAATCTTATTTCAGACAAAACACCCTTTTAGGATATAAAGTATTTTGCACTGTCAAAATCGCACTGTCAAAATTCCAGTTTGCATTACTATTCTGAAATGAATAAAATGTATATGTAATATGACCCTAATCCCTGTGACAACCAAAAAAAAAAAAAAAACTTCCATAAAAATTCCAAAATAACCCCTAGGGGGCGGTACAGCCCCTAGTTAGGAGTCACTTCATGAATGGTGAGTTGATAGGATGCTTTGCTGATTTTTCTTAGACTAAGGACTATATATTTACCAAGATTTGGCAGACCGTGGGGTCTGGTCCCTGCATACCTCCAGTCTCATTCCCAATACTCCCACCCTGTTCTCTCCCCTCCAGCCCTAGAGATACTCCTCCCTCCACTAAGGGTCCATGCTCTTTTCTTTTTTGGGGGGATGGGAGAACAGTGTCTCGTTCTGTCACCTGGGCTGTATGGAGTGCAGTGGCGATTACCACTCACTGCGGCCTAGACCTCTGAAGCGATCCTCCCATCTCAACCTCCTGAGTAGCTGGGACTACAGGCACGTGCTACCACACCCATCTAATTTTTGTATTTTTTGTAGAGACTGGGTTTCACCATGTTGCCCAGGATGGTCTCAAACTCCTGGGCTCAAGCCATCCGCCTGCCTCGGCCTCCCAAAGTGCTGGGATTACAAGCATGAGCCATTACGCCGGCCAATGCTCTTTCTTCTGCTTGTGATGCAATTTCCTCATGCTCACATCAGATGTCCCTTCCTCAGAAACACCCTTCCTGATCCCCAAAAGGTCACACCCCCTAGCATATGCTCTATACCACTGAGTACTTCTCCTTCATAATTTTGGAACCGGTTTGTAATTACATATTCATAACCATTTCGATTAATGTTTATGTTCTCTATTTGAGTATAAAGAGGCAGAGGCTCATCCGTCTTCTTTCCACAGTGCCCTAGCACACAGTCGTGATCATCTACTAGTTAGCTGATCACAGCAGGTCATCAACAAATACTTGCCAAATAAATAAATGAACCTCCCAGAAGACATTTAGATTTCCATCACTGCCGCTTGTGAAATACATTCTGATTCTCTGTCCATGTTATGGTTATGCAAATGTCACAGTCTGTTTTGCTGCACAGGCAGAAAGAGTCTATCTTGTTAATAGCTGTATTTCACACAGCATAAGATTAAGAGCGTAGCAGATGCTCAATGGATAAGATGGCACCCATTTCTAAATGTCTGGGATGCGATGATTAAGATAATTACCCCAATACTGGTTCATTTCTTGCTGCATCTTTTTCCTTCCCACCCCTAACATATCACTTATCTCTAACTTAAACATATACTGAATAAAGGCACTAAAGGGGTAAATGAGCCACTCCCAACCTGAAAAACTTACACTCATCTGTCAAGATGCAATTTAAATATCACCTTTGCCCTCTGACCCTCTTCCATAAGGTGGGCAACTATCAGAACTTTTACCTTCCTGAGCAGCCAATTTTGGTAGTTGTTCATCCCCTCAGCTCGTCAGAGGCATCCTAACCAGAGTGACTCCATCTTGAATAAAGGCCGAGAGAAAGCCAAATCTGCTAGGTTACATTCCCAGGGGTTGGGCACTCTCCGTCACAAGATGTTTATGGCTGAGGGAATGAGTTAATAATTTTTTTTTTTTTTTAAGACAGAGTCTTGCTCTGTTGCCAGGCTGGAGTGCAACGCCACAATCTTAGCTCACCGCAACCTCTGCCTCCCGCGTTCAAGCGATTCTCCTGCCTCAGCCTCCTGAGTAGCTGGGACTACAGGCATGTGCCACCACGCCCGGCTAATATTTTGAATTTTTAATAGAGACGGGGTTTCACCGTGTTAGCCAGGATGGTCTCGATCTCCTGACCTAGTGATCTGCCCGCTTCGGCCTCCCAAGGTGCTGGGATTACAGGCGTGAGCCACCACACCCAGCCTGAGTTAATAATATTAACTAACTAAATAAAGACCCAGAACTTATGGAAATGTCCCAATACTTTAAGAAGAAAAAGTATTCTTAGTTTAAGAATAGGTTCTGCTTTTAAAATAATGGCCCACTCATAAATTCTCGCTAAGATCAATAATCACATAGGAAAGTAACAATACTAATAGCTTGTCACAAGCTGACCACAAGCTTTTGTAATAAAGTACACTATTTTTAATAACCTGTATAAGCAAGCATTGTATTTGCAATGGGTGCATTCCTCCTTTTGCTTTCTGAAGACTCCCTACTCTCGGCCGGGCGCGGTGGCTCAAGCCTGTAATCCCAGCACTTTGGGAGGCCGAGACGGGTGGATCACAAGGTCAGGAGATCGAGACCATCCTGGCTAACATGGTGAAACCCCATCTCTACTAAAAAATACAAAAAACTAGTCGGGCGAGGTGACGGGCGCCTGTAGTCCCAGCTACTCGGGAGGCTGAGGCAGGAGAATGGCGTAAACCCGGGAGGCGGAGCTTGCAGTGAGCTGAGATCCGGCCACTGCACTCCAGCCTGGGCAACAGAGCAAGACTCCGTCTCAAAAAAAAAAAAAAAAAAAAAAAAAAAAAAAAAAAAGAAGACTCCCTACTCTGTAATTGAGTCGTCTCTAGTAAACTATCTTGACTTCACTATACAACTTGCCCCGATTTTTTTTCTGCACGAGATCCAAGAACCGGCTCTTGGGATCTGGGACAAGACCCCTTTTCCCATGACAAGCTGAACCACAGATTACTTGAGGGCAAGAACTTTGTCACAGTCATCTGTTTCTGCACAAATGGAGATGAATGTGGCAGTTATAAATGTCTGCTGAATGAACAAATAGATAGAGAGTGTTGGCAGGGCCACAAGCCCCATCCTGGGGTCTCCTTAATCCCACAGCAAAGATATCTAGACCCCTTCAGATCCCAGAGCATCTCTTTCAGCTCAGACCCTTCAGGCACTCAGGGGATGCCCTTCAGCCCACCTTTTGTGACTCCTGCAGGGGACACCCCTTCTTCTAGGAGTGGATGTGGTGGGAACACCACAGGGATTTCCTGAAGTGTAGCTGTTGCCTCCCCACACCCAGTGGCTGCATGCAGCGCACCTTGCCCCCTCACACTCATCGACAGGTCTGTTTACATAATTACATATCATCCAGTTCACTCATTTAAAGTGTAAATCTCAGTGGTTTTTAATATATTCACAGAGTTGTGCAACTATCACCATCACCAATTGTGTTGTTGTTGTTTTTGAGACGGAGTCTCGCTCTGTCACCCAGGTTAGAGTACAGTGGCGCGCAATCTCAGCTCACTGCAACCTCTGCCTCCCGGATTCAAGCAATTCTCCTGCCTCAGCCTCCCCAGTAGCTGGGATTACAGGCGCCTGCCACAACATCCAGCTAATTTTTGTATTTTTTAGTAGAGACAGGGCTTCACCATATTGGTCAGGCTGGTCTCGAACTCCTGACCTCAGGTGATCCACCCATCTTGGCCTCCCAAAGTGCTGGATTACAGGCGTGACCCACTGCACCCGGCACCATCACCAATTTTTTGAACATTTTCATCACCGCCAAAAGAAACCCCATATCCATTATAGCAGTCACGTCCCATTTCCTTTCTTTTTTTTTTTTTTTTTTTTTTTTTTTTTTTTTTTTTTTTTTTTTTTGAGACGGAGTCTCGCTGTGTCTCCCAGGCTGGAGTGCAGTCTCCCAGGCTGGAGTGCAGTGGCGTGATCTCGGCTCACTGCAAGCTCCGCCTCCCGGGTTCACGCCATTCTCCCGCCTCAGCCTCCCAAGTAGCTGAGACTACAGGCGCCCGCCACCACGCCCGGCTAGTTTTTTTTTTGTATTTTTAGTAGAGACGGGGTTTCACCATGTTAGCCAGGATAGTCTCGATCTCCTGACCTCGTGATCCACCCGCCTCGGCCTCCCAAAGTGCTGGGATTACAGGCTTGAGCCACCGCGCCCGGCCGTCCCATTCCCTTTCAACCCCTGCTCCCTGACCTAGGTAACCACTAATCTACTTTTTGTGTCTATGCATTTGCCTATTCTGGACATTTCATATAAATGGAATCATGTAACACGTGGTCTTTTGTGATTGGCTTTTTTTCACACCTTAGTGTTTTCATGGTTATCTATATGGTTACAGGCATCAGTACTTCATTCTCCCTTTTTATGACTGAATAATATTCAATTGTATGAATGTACCACTTAGTTTTAGTTGCTGTTTATACATTCATCATTTGATGGGCAGCTGTGTTGTTTTCATTTTCTGGTTATTATGAATAATACTATTATGAACACATATGAACGTGTAAGTCTTCATGTGGACATCTGTTTTCATTTTTCTTGGGTAGAGCTGGGAGTAGAAGTGCTGGGTCACATGGTAATTTTTGAGAAACTGCACAGTTTCCCAAAGTGGCTGCACCATTTTTGCATTCTCATCAGCACTGTATCAGAGTTCCAATTTCTTCACATCCTCCACATCTTCATCACTTGTTATTTTCTATTGTCATCTCCGTGGGTGTGAAGTGTTATCTCACTGTGGCTTTTATTTCCCTAGAACTATTAACAAGCAATAACTCTGCCAGAGTTATGAGTTTTAGAGATCAGGCCATTAGGCCTGGATCGGTTCCATCACTACTGCTAAGGGCTGTGTGACTTTAGTGTCTCTTTAACTCTTTAGCCAGTTTCCTTACCTATCAAACATGTTACTTCACTGGATTCTTAGAAACATTTCATGAGATTATACACACATGGTATATAGTATATAATTACTAGAACATTATCAAGAACAATAATAGGGCTAAAAAATATATAGCTATTAAAAAAAAGAGTCTCATACAGGTGCAGTGGCTCAAGTCTGTAATCCCAGCACTTGGGGAGGCCCAGGTGGACAGATCCCTTGAACCCCCAAGTTCAAGACCAGTCTGGGCAACATAGCGAAACCCTATCTGTATCAAAAAATACAAAATTTAGCTGGGATCATGGTGGGTGCCTATAGTCCCAGCTACTTAGGAGGCTGAGGTGGGACAACCGCCAAGCCCAGGAGGTCAAGGCTGCAGTGAGCCATGATGACACCACTGTCCTGGCTCTGGCGACAGAGCAAGACCCTCTGTCTCTCTCAGAAAAAGAAAACAGTCATTTAGCCGGGCACAGCAGCTCATGCCCGTAATCCCAGCACTTTGGGAGTCACAGGCAGGGGTGGATCATGAGGTCAAGAGATCGAGACCATCCTGGCCAACATGGGAAACCCCATCTCTACTAAAAATACAAAAATTGGCTGGGTGTGGTGCTGCGTGCCTGTAGTCCCAGCTACTCGCGAGGCTGAGACAGGAGAATCGATTGAACTCGGGAGGTGGAGGTTGCAGTGAGCTGAGATTGTGCCAATGAACTCCAGCCTGGCGACAGAGCAAGACTCCCTCTCAAGAAAGAAAGAAAAGGCCGGGCGCGGTGGCTCATGCCTGTAATCGCAGCACTCTGAGACGCCAAGGTGGGCGGATCACGAGGTCAGGAGATCGAGACCATCCTCACTAACAGAGTGAAACCCCGTCTCTACTAAAAAATACAAAAAAAAAAAAAAAATTACCTGGGCGTAGTGGTGGGCGCCTGTAGTCCCAGCTACCTCAGGAGGCTGAGGCGGGAGAATGGCATGAACCCAGGAGGTGGAGCTTGCAGTGAGCTGAGATGGCGCCACTGCACTCCAGCACTCCAGCCTGGGTGACAGAGCGAGACTCCATCTCGAAAAAAAAAGCAAAAGAAAGAAAGAAAGAAAGAAAAAAGAGTCCTTTAAAGTCAAAAGTCAAAACTTGTGACTGTGTCTCTACTCTGAAAAGGAAGACCGAAGAAACTGAATTATCATGGCCAGAAGATTATAAAAATTACACATGTATAAATGACATGTCAAGTATACACATTCACTTAGAAACTCATTTTCTAGTAATGGTGGACCCAGAAGGGGCCCAAGACAAGGGAAGTCATTCTCCAATGGAACAGCCTTTGCAGTGATTTCTTAAGACAACGTGTTGGCAGATCTATTGATCAGATCATGATGAAAACATTTCATGAGAAGCTGAGGACAAAAGGGTCAGCCTGTTCAGCATGCAACTGAGAAATCAATGGTCAAAATGAGAGACCCATAGAAAGAGAGCCCAATGGGTGGCATTCATTTAGCTGCTTCTGTCCTTCTCCAATGTTAAAACTTGGCTAAACAAGCATTTTCCAGCAAAGAAGACAAATGAATCTCAAATGCCCAAGCAGAGCCTTAGAAAGGAGGAGAAGGGGGAAAATAGGGAGGAGTTAGACAAGAGGCCCAAGCACATAGCCCTAACTAGGACTAACAAGGCCATCCTGCAAGGGCAACTTTGCTCCCAGAGGGTCTGATCAAACAAGCCTGCAGCAGTGATGGGGAATCCTCCAGGGCAGGTGTAAGACTCCTCAGCATGGTTTTAAGAGAGGCACACAGAGAAGGAGGAGCCACATAAAGAAATTCTTCAAGTCTTTGTTCTCTTTTTTGGAACAAGAGGCCCCACTCTTGTCACCTGTAAATTGGCCCAAGGGCCAGAGGCTAGCTGAGAAGCTTAAAATGAGATGGAGATTTTTCATCTCCCAATATCTTTATTCATCAAAATCATGGACCACATGAAGGCTTCTCATCTCCATTACCCTTTCTTTTTTTTTTTTTTTTTTGAGACAGGATCTCCCTTTGTCATGCAGACTAGTGCTGTGGTGCAGTTCACTGACCTCCTCTGCTCAATCAATCCTCTCACCTCAGCCTCCCAAGTAACTGGGACTAGAGGCCCCTGCCACCACACCGGGTTTAAAATTTTTTTTTGTAGAGATGGGAGTCTCGCTATGTTGCCCAGGTTTCATCTCCATTATGTTTGTGTACCAAACTCATAGACCAACAAGGAGACTTTTCATCCCACAATATCTTTGTCCAGCAAACTCATGGGCCAAGATGGAGGCTTCTGATCCCATTCTCTGTCTACCAAACTCATCCCTTCCAATGCTCAGGTAGGGCCTGTCTCACCCCAGCCCTTCTTTTAAGGATGGTGAGATGGGCTGATCTCTTCTATTTGGCTGATCAAATCTCTTAGCCTGGGCCAAAAAATGCCCTGCTCAAACCCAACAATGCTCAGCACCAGATTTTTTTTTTGTACTTTGCTAAAATGCCTCTATTTCTAATTTTTGGTCTATCTAGACACCCTTCCTAGGGAGGCAGGAACTCAGTGCCCCTTCTCTTTAGGTCTGGCCCAAGCAAGACATGAGGGCCACCTTATGCACACTCAGTGTCTGGAATAGCAATGCTATAGATGCACAGACGTCCTGTGCCCAACCCCCTGGGGCCAGTCCACCTTAGCAGGCCCCAGCTTCTGGGTCTGTGACCTTGTCCAAGCCCCACACGCCTTTCCCCACACCTCTTTTTGAAACTTACCGCTCCCCTCCCCACCATTCTTGGTGCAAACATTACAATGGTGGAGAGTCACAAACAGCCCAACCCAGTTTCAAAACACATCATACAAACGGAAAAGGCGTTTTTTAAAGAAGAAAAAAACGGGAGGGGAGAAAAGAAAGAGTGGGGAACAAGAGAATCGGCCAGGCAACGTCTGCCCTGGTAGAAGGCCCTTGTGCTGAGCTGGTCACAATCCAAGCCCAGACACTCATCCTGCCTGGCTCCACGGGTGACTCCCATTCAACAGTCTGGTTCCCCCACATGAGTACCAGCCCCTGAGAACAGGCCTTTCCCAGCTGACCACCTGCCGTCCAGAGTCCCCTGAGACCCGGGCCCTCCCTCGGAACTTGAGAGCGCAGGGGGCCAGGACGGCCGTCTCAATGGTCCCAGTTCTTTCTCCCTACCATGGAACGGAAGACCCTCTGACCTCCTCCTTCGAGCGAAACTGCACACACAGCAGGGAAGCCCTGCCGCGCCGGGTTCGGAGGAAAGAGGAGGCCGTGGACGGGGAGGAGGTAGGGTTTCGCTGCCTCAGCGCCGCCGCCTGGGCGACTCCTCCACCCCCGACTCGGGTTCGAAGCGGCGCGGCCCAGAGAAGAGGAAGAAAGACGAAAAGGAACTTTGCCCGTGGCTTCAGTCAGTAGGAGGGTCAGGCTCCGCGGGGGGATGGCCGGAGAAACTTGCAACCCTGGCAACCCTGGCGACCTCCGCGGGAGCAAGGTCGGGGGCGGCGCTGGGGGCTGAGCTCCAGCGCGGCGGACTGAGCTCCAGCGCCGGGGCTGCGGCAGCAACTTTCCCGGAGGAAGCCTGCCGCGAACTTTAGCGACGCGCTCCCCCGCCCGCTGCGCGATGCTCCCTGGGCTCCGGCCCGGTCCAGCCGCCCGGCGCGTCCGCTCCCCGACCCCTGCTTTCCCGGGACGCCTCGTGGGACCTCGGCCTCGCGCCCCGCGCTAACTTACCATCTGCGCCACTTTCAGCAGGGCCGCGTGGGTCCGGGGATAGCTGGGGTCCAGCAGCCCCTCCAAGGGGCTGGCGCTGGGCTGGGCCGCGCCGGCCCCGGGTCCGAGCGCGCTGCCGCTGCTGCACGTGGTGCGGACGAGCCCGGCTCCGTGTGACATCGCGCGGCCCCAACTCGCTGGCCGCCTCCCGGGACAGCTGCCCAGGGGCCAGATACGGAGGGCGGGCTGGGGGCGGGCTGGGGGCGGGCGGGGGCGGGCGCTGGCGAGGGCGGGGCGCCCGGGTCTCTGCCCCGCAGCCGGAGACTGGGAGCCGCCTCCTGCGGGATTCAGCCGGTGACTGGCTGGCCGGCGCCTTCCAGAAAGGTAGCTGCAGTCCCGGCCCTCGTAAGCGCGGAAGTTGAACTGGAGCGAGAGGAAACCGGATGCCTTGGGTCGTGGCCTCTCCGAAGTGGGTAAGGCCCGGACCACAGCTGGTACTGAGCCTCCTGGGATTTTGTGTGGGTGTGGCTGCGGATGTGTGCCGAGAGCACTTTACTGAAGTTTAACTTACATACAGTGCGATGCCCAGACCTTACGTGTTCAGCTCCACTAATTTTTATATATGTGTACACCTGTGTAACCGTCGCCCAGATCAACAAATAGAGCGTGCCCATCACCCCAGAAAGTTCCGTGTGGGCCTTCCTGACCTACCTTCCTTCCCTGTCCCGGTTCTTAAGGCCTCTCCCCATCCAGCCTCAGGCAACTACTACAGTGTATTCTGCTTTCTGTCACTGTAGGTTCATTTTGCCTGTTCTTGTACTTCATAAACTTGAAGTAATACAGAATATTCTCATTCAACATAACAAATTAGAAGATCCATCCTGTTGGGAATATAAGTAGTTCATATCAGTTCCTTCCTTTTTATTGCTGAGTAGTGCTCCACTGTGTAAAGATACCGTATTTTTATTTTTTTATTTTTTGAGATGGAGTCTCGCTCTGCCGCCCAGGCTGGAGTGCAGTGGCGCGATCTCAGCTCACTGCAAGCTCCGCCTCCCGGGTTCACGCCATTCTCCTGCCTCAGCCTCCCGAGTAGCTGGGACTACAGGCGCCCGCCACGTTGCCCGGCTAGTTTTTTGTATTTTTTAGTAGAGACGGGGTTTCACCGTGTTAGCCAGGATGGTCTTGATCTCCTGACCTCGTGATCCGCCCGTCTCGGCCTCCCAAAGTGCTGGGATTACAGGCTTGAGCCACCGCGCCCGGCCGATACCGTATTTTTAAAAAGTTTACCCAGTTGATGGACACCTAGCTTGCTTCCCACCTGCCTGCCTGCCTGCCTGCCGGCTTACCTACCTCTCTCCCTCCCTTCCTCCCTCCCTCCTTCCCCACCTCCCTCATTTCTTTTCTGGCTATAGTGACTATTCTGTTACAAGTTTTTTTTGGTGGATACAAACTCTCATTTCTCTGGGATAAATATCTGCAAGTGAACTTACTGGTTACAAGGAGAGCATATATTTGCTTCTATTAGAAGCTGTCAGCATGGGCAACATGGCCAGATCCCATTTCTACAAAAAACAAAAAATAAAAATAAATTAGCTGGGCTGGGCGCGGTGGCTCACACCTGTCATTCCAGCACTTTGGGAGGCCGAGGTGGGCGGATCACGAGGTCAGGAGATCGAGGCCATCCTGGCTAACACGGCGAAACCCCGTCTCTACTAAAAATACAAAAAAATTAGCCGGGCGTGGTGGTGGGCACCTGTAGTCACAGCTACTCGGGATGCTGAGAATGGTGTGAACCCGAGAGGCGGAGCTTGCAGTGAGCTGAGCTTGAGCCACTGCACTCCCGCCTGGCGACAGAGCGAGACTCCCTCTCAATAAATAAATAAATAAATAAGCTGGGCGCTGTGGCACATGCCTGTTCAGGAGGCTGAGGCAGGAGTAGCCTTTGAGCCCAGGAGGTTGAGCCTGCAATGAGCCACGACAGCGGCATTGCACTCCAGCCTGGGCCACAGAGCAAGACCTTGTCTCAATTAAAGGGAAAAAAAAAGAAAAAAAGCTGTCAAACAGCTATCCAAGTGACGTTCTATTCTGTATCCCTTCTGGGTTGTTTGAAAAATGAAGAGGCCAGGCGTGGTGGCTCACGCCTATAATCCCAGCACTTTGGGAAGTCAAGGCATGAGGATCACTGGAGGCCAGGAGTTCAAGGTTGCAGTGAGCTATGATCTTGCCACTGCACTCTTGTCTGGGGGACAGAGTGAGACCCTATCTCTTAAAAAGAAAAAGAAAAAAAACATAAAAATGAAGATAGGCCCGAACAGGACTACCAAAACGAGGTATGTTATCAATGTTCCTTTTGAGCAGTATCCCTGTGGCCAACATTTATTCATTTGGAGATAACATCAAACAATCTGGCTGGGTGCGGTGGCTCGTGTCTGTAATCCCAAAGTCAAGCTCATGAGCCCAAGTTTGACACCAGCATGGGCAACATAGCGAAACCCCATCTCTACAAAAAATACAAAAATTAACTGGGCATGGTGGCACATGCCTGTAGTCCCAGCTACTCAGGAGGTTGAGGTGGGAGAATCACTTGAGCCCAGGAGGTTGAGGCTGCAGTGAGTCATGATCACAACACTGTACTCCAGCCTGGGCCACAGAGCAAGACCCTGCCTCAAGAACAAAACAAAACAAAACAAAGCGAAACATAAAACTACCTTTGTAAGTGTATTCCCTGCCAGTGCTGTCTTGTCATCAAAAGAGTTTTCAATGTGGCGAAGTCCTAATAATTCTTATTTGTGGATGATACCCATGCAATCTCTGTTTTGGCAAGTCTTTTAGGTGATTCTGATGCACACTCAAATTTGAGAACCACTGTCATTGCGAGTCCACTGCAGTTGAGACATTTGGGGATTTATTACACTATTTATTCCACCTTTATGTACATTTGACAATTCTCATGACCAAAAAAATTGCCTTCCATGTGTGTCTTCTCTGTAGAAACAGTCACAGCTGCCTGGTACCTCCACTTCTTTCTCTGTAATACAGGAATAATTGCATCTAGGGGCTGTTGTGACAATGTGATAGATATGCAGGCGTGCTGTGACATTTCTGGCTCTATACCCACAGGCATGAAGTTAGCATTGTGTATCATTTTTTATGTAGATGTACATTTCACTCCTGTACTTGTCCAAGGCTTCAGGACCCACAATGGAGTTGACAGGGCATCTTTGTTGAGATGAGGGTTTCAGGGAAGCAGAAAAAACAAGTGCTGGATCATTTCTCCTTTGAGGGGCCTTTATCCAATTCAGCAATCTTCTAACAGTGATTTTCAATGTATAGCCCCCCGACCAGCAGCACCTGTGAACTTGTGAGAAATGCAGATTCTAGGGGCCCACTCTGACCTGCTGAATCAGAAACTCTAGGGGTAGGGCTCAGCCGTGTGTGTCTTGACAAGTCTTCGCAACCCCACCCTTACTCCCCACCCGCTTCACCACCATTCTCTGCAATTCTGATGCATACTCAGGTTTGAGAACAACTGTCACTTTCTGAGTCTGCTCAGAAACATTGCTGGGCTTTTCTGCCTGTTGTTGACTAATGCACCACCCACCTCTGATAGGAAATAATCATTGTTCTGGACACTCTGTGTTAATCACTGTATTATGAGCACTTAAGAGCTTGAGCAAGATGCTTGCCAGTGCAAGGGCCATTGCTGGCCTGACTTACAAGAAGAGGCTTCAGAGGCTTACCGAGTGCACTGAGATGTCTACACTAGCGTGTTGTCTGCTAGGTGTGAATAGCTGCCCCTTGGGAAAGCAAGGTCTTAGGCAAAGGGCTTCATAGCCCACTTTAAAGATGTCACACTCTAAGAGGGAGCCAGCCAGGTTGGTGACCTCTGAATACCAGGTGAGAAATCAAGATGTCCAAATTCTCCTTTTCTTTGCACCGAGGGATTGCAGGTGGCTTATTAACAGTTTAAAGCTTCAATTCGAGTGGTACTCTGACTACAACTCTTTTTCACCAGTGTGCTTATGATGTTATATCTGATCAGATATAATGAAAAAAGTAATAAAATTAGAGTTGACTCTGTATTAGTCACGGTGCTTTTGATGACAGAAACTAAAATCAAGCAAAAAAAAAGAGTTCATTCAAGCTGGGAGCAGTGGTGCCTGCCTGTAGTCCCAGCTACTCAGGAGACTGAGGTAGGAAGATTTCTTGATCCCTGAAGTTCCAGGCCAGCGTGGGCAACATAGCAAGACCCTGTCTTTAAAAACAAAACAAAACAAAATAGGCTTGGCATGGTGGCTCATGCCTATAATCCCAATACTTTGAAAGGCCGAGGCAGGAGGATCATTTGAGGCCAGGATTTTGTGGCCAGCCTGGGCAACATAGTAAGACCCCCATCTCTACAAAAAATTAAAAAATTAGCCAAGTGTGTAGTCCAAGCAACTTAAGAAGCTGAGGGGGGGAAGATCACCTGCGCCCAAGAGTTCAAGATGACAGTGAGCCATAATCGTGCCACTGCACTCCAGCCTGGGCAACAGAGTGAGAACTTGTCTCAAAAACAAACAAACAAACCAATAAAAAGCAAAACAAAATAATTCATTGGCTTGAGTAACTGTGATGTGCAGAGGTATAGACCCACTTCAGGCATGGCTGGATCCAGGTGCTCCTCAGGCACAGTCAGGACCTCCATCTCCTGGCTTCACTTTGCTCTGTGTTGGCTTTTCTGTCAGGCAGGCCCTCTCATGAGCTCTGACAGCTCAGGCTTACATGATAATCCCACCTTCGTTATAACAGCCTGTCTTTTCCACTGGCTCTGGTACTGTCTTAGTCTGCTTGGGCTGCCATGACAAAATATCACACACTGAGTGGCTTCTCAACAAGAATTCACTTCTCACAATTCTGGAGACTAGAAGTTCAAAATCCAGTTGCCATCAGGGTTGGTTTCTGGTGAGGCCTTTCTTTATAACTTTAGATGGCCACCTTCTTGCTGTGTCCACACATGGCCTTTTCTCTGTGGGCATGGAGAGGGACAGAGAGATCTCTGGTGCTCTTCCTAAAGGGACACCAGTCCTATTGGATTATGGCTCCACTCTTATGACCTCATTTAACCATATTATCTCCCCAAAGGGTCCATCTCCAAATACAGTCACATTGGGGAGTAGGGCTGCAACATATGTATTTGGGGCAGGGAGGACACACGATTCAGTCCATAATAGGCACTATCTCTCATTGGTCCAAATATGGGTCATGGTTCCACCTTTCAATGAATTACTATGACCAGAGGAGTGGAACATTTTTGGTGGCCAGGTCAAGTTCTACCTACCCATGAAGCTGGGGGTGGGATAGTTTCAGCCCAGTAGAACCACAGGAACTGAGTGAGGAAGGGGTGGTTCCAAAAAGGAAAATCAGGGTGCGAGTATCAGAAAGGGGAGTGAATATTAGGCAGTGTTATGGACTGAATGTTTGTGTCCCCCCAGCATTTATAAGTTGAAGCCTTAACACCCAGTGCGATGACATTTGGAGATGGGGCCTGTGGGCAGTAATGAGACTTAGGTGAGATCATGAGGGTGGAGCCCTCAGGGGGGGATTGGTGCCCTTATAAAAAAGACACCAGAGAGCCTGCTGGCATTCTCTCCACCATGTGAGAATACAACGAGAAAGCAGCCTTCTGCAAGCTAGGAAGAGAGCCCTCAACAGGAACCAAATTGATGAGCACCTTGATCTTGCACTCTCCAGACTCTAGAACTATGAGCAAATAAATTTCTGGTGTTTAAGCCACCTGGCTATGGTATTTTGTTAGGAAGTCTGAGCTATGCCAGGCAGGCAAAGGCATCAGGTATCCATGAAACTCTTCCAATATCAGTCTTTAAAATCTTTTTCCAGTGAACTTATTTATTTTTTGTTTATTTATTTAGTTATTTAGATGGAGTCTCGCTCTGTCGCCCAGGCTGGAGTACAGTGGCGCGATCTCGGCTCACTGCAAGCTCCGCCTCCCAGGTTCAAGCCATTCTCCTGCCTCAGCCTCCCGAGTAGCTGGGACTACAGGCGCCTGCCACCACTCCCAGCTAATTTTTTGAATTTTTACTAGAGACGGGGTTTCACCGTGTTAGCCAGGATGGTCTCGATCTCCTGACCTCGTGATCTGTCTGCCTCGGCCTCCCAAAGTGCTGGGATTACGGGCATGAGCCACCACGTCCGGCCTCCAGTGAATTTTTAAAAGTTTATTGGGTTCTGTAAATCAGTCAAACTCTCAGGTCCTTCTGAGAATCCCCAATCAGCTGCCTTACATCCATTGGAAATTTATTGCATCAGGGTGGCTCCTGAGCCAAGGGCAGCCCATCAGTGGGTTGGCCAGTAGTGTTTGGAGTGGCCTTATAACGGAACTTTGCCTAGTAAGAGTGGGAGCTCCTCTGATGATTCTGTCTCCTGCGGAGTTTGAATGTGAGGCATTGAGAGGGATTTAGCAGTTGGGACATAGAGAGAAGGTGGAAGCCAGGAGGCTAGATGAGCCATGGGAGGAAATAAGAAGGGCAGAGCAGAAGAGAGTGGCCCAGGCCCAGCAGAGGGAGAGCAGCATGTGCCCACCACAGCGGGGCCAGCCAGGACATCTGGTCTTTAGGGCCAGGTGGGACCCTGAAACCTTTGTGTTTGTGCTGCCTGACTGTGTGACTGAGAGGCAGGACTCTGGAACCAAACTGCCTGGGTTTGGCCCTTAGTTCCATCACTTGCTAGATGTGCAACCTTGGGCAGGCCTCTCTGAGCCTCCATTTCCTTCTCAGTAAAGAGGAACAACAATAGAAATGAGCCCTCAGGGTAACTACGAGATCTAAATGGGATAAGAACTATGGAAACTGCCTAGAGTAGCGTCTGGCTCATAGTAATAAATGTGACCTATTTAATCATTTTTCCTAAGTCCTCATGTATCGAACAATGAGGATTCATTATCTGAGGGCTGAGGGACTCCTGTAGATTGCCATTTCCATAACCGTAAGCATCAAAGACCATCTTTAAGGGTGAAATAAAAGACTTTTTGGATTTAGGTAATCCAAGGAATTTTGAGAGCTGCTGGGGAAAAGTTTTACTGAGAGAGGAAGGGAGGAGAGGAGGATTCACCTTGTTATTTGCTCACAACCCTCACTCAGCAAATGTTACTGAGAGCCTTCCGCATGCCTGACCCAACACTTCCCAGAAGAATTCCCTCCCCCAGGGAGATTGTAACCATAGCAATACAGGGAAATAGAGTCCGATAACTGAGGAAGCTGTGGTCGTCATCTCCGTTGGGAGGAGTAGAGGTCTGGGCTAGACGGTTCCCTGTTTGTGTCCAGTATTATTTAGCAGAGTGCCTGGCCCAAAGTAGTACTCAGTGTATATCTGTGGGATTAATGCAGAGCTGTAGCATCCCTGTAAGGGACGGCCCAAAGCTGGGAGTAACCAGCTTGTCTTGAACTGGGAGGAGAAACTTTCAAAAAAGAATTTGTGCTTGGAACTAGGCCTTGAAGGGCGATTAAAAATGTATGGGGTGGGCAAAAGAGGGAATGACACATGTTGAGAAAGGAGGCATGAAACCGCACCATGGATTCCAGGCATTCCCAGTCCTTTGGCGTGACTGGAGTGTGGGGACGTGGGGAAAGGGCTGGGGGCCTTGGCTGGAGAGATACCACAGGACTGTGGATGCCCACCTTAGGATTTGTGCTTTATGTAGACAGTGAACACTGTGAGGCTCAAAGGGGTTAAGATATGTCAAATGCTGAGAACTGTTGCTGACAGTAAGATGATGAGTATGATGATGATAATGAGATCTCTGTCTTATCTTCCTTATCCCATGCTGTCATTTGCAATCACCTGTGAAACCTATGAAAACTGTCCCTGCCCAGGCTCAGCCTTGGAGATTCTGATTCAGTGTGCTCAGGCAGGGGCTGGACATCCATGTTCGGGAAGAGTTGCACCGGTGATTTCCATGCATATATGACCCTGGTTGAAAACTGCTAACCTGGCAAATGTCCACCAATCTCACAAAGTCCAGCCAAAATGTTACGGCCTCTGAGAAGCCTTCTTTGAGTGATGACTAATCCCCGTGGCAATATTTACTGAGCATCGACAAAGTGCCAGGCCCTGTGTCAGGCACATGAGTACATGTTCTTTGCCCAGACTGAGAAAACAGGCAATATGTATGATAAATGCTAATGATAAAAGTGGGGTACTATGGGAGCCCATGGCGTGATACCTTACCCTGTCAGGGATGTGATGGGGAAGTCAGGGAAGGCTTCCTGAAGGAGGGGCCATCTTAGCTGCATACTGAAGGATAAAGATGTGTTAACCAGCCTTGGGTGGGTAGAGAGGAGAGAGTTCCAGGTAAGTACTTGGGCATGACAGATTAGAGGGTATGAAGTTCATGCAAGCTTAAGCATGAGGTCCAAAGAAGTGGGAGGTGCTACCTGAGGCTAGATAGGTGGCAAGATAATATGGCAAATGTGGGTGAGCTACCTCACTCCTGTATGTGCACCCAGCCCTCTGCCCACACTGGAAGTGTGTGTGACATATCTCACTTAAGTCTTGGCTGACTCTTTTGAGACTGGGAGCTCATAGAAAGAAGAAGTCATGTGTGGAAACTCGGCAGTCAGGGTCATGCTGCCTTGGGTTTAAATCCTAAATCTGCCACCTACCAGCTCTGTGGAGTCGGGAAATTTCTAAACCCAGATGGGACAGATGGGTCACGCTTTCCCATCTGTCCCAATGGGGATGAAAACTCATACCTATGTTTCCTAATCCAATTATTTTCTGCTGCAAATCAAAGCAACACAAAGGTTTGTGGCTTAAAATAATCTATTGTTATCTCTCATGGTTCTGTGATTTGACTGGGCTCAGCCGGGTGGTTCTCATCTGGAGTCTCATGCTGTTGTAGTCAGAATGCAGCTGGGGATACAGTCATCTGAAGGCTCAGCTGGGTTGGACATCCGAGATGGCTCTCACATGGCTGACAGCTGATGCTGGCAGTTGGATGGGAGATCAGTGAGGGCTGTCACTGGAATGTCCACGTGTGGCCTCTCCACATGGCTTGGGCTTCTCAGAGCATGATAGCTGGGTTCTGAGAGGAAACATTGCAGAGTAGGTATTCCAGGAAGCAAGAAGAAGCTGCCAAGACAGATGAGGACTACGCCTGGAACTGAACATCATTACTCCCTCTGTGTGCTACCAGTCAGGGCCTGCCCACATTGAAGGGGATGCTGAAATAAACTCCACCACTGGATTAGGAAGGTGTATGATGATATTGTTGTGATCATCTTTGGAAAACAGAATCTGCAAAGCCTTCTGTGAGGATTCAATAAATTAAGGCATGGAAAGTCCTCAGCACAGTGCCTGGTACATACGAAGTCTTCTGAAGTGTGCAGGCTCTTCTTGGCCTTCATCCTGACATCCTCAACACCAATCACAATGCCTAGTATGCAGTAGTGGAGCTTTATAATTTTTAAATTAGGCAGGGGGAGACCTGTTTACTATTTAGTTATGCTTAATTGCTATGCAGCCCAAGAATAATTATGACTGTCATTAAACAGGGAAGATCAACTTCACTCTTTTATGAAATTGAGTCTAACTCTAAACATGAAAGCTCAGTCTGCATTATTTGTTGAGCATGCAGAATAACTGTCTACTTAAAAATGGGCAACAGGCCAGGTGTGGTGGCTCATGCCTGTAGTCCCAGCACTTTGGGAGGCCCAGGCAGGTGAATCACCTGAGGTCAGGAGTTCGAGACCAGCTTGGCCAACATGGCAAAATCCCACCTTTACTCAAAATAAAAAATTAGCTGGGCGTGGTGGTGTGCACCTGTAATTCCAGATACTCGGGAGGCTGAGACAGGAGAATTGCTTGAACCCAGGAGGCGGAGGTTGCAGTGAGTCAAGATTGTGCCACTGCACTCCAGCCTAGGTGACAGAGCAAGACTCTGCCTCAAAAAAAAAAAAAAAAAAAAAAAAAAAAAAGTGGGGAATAAATTAGAGGAAACATCTGGAAATTCAAGAAAAAAGTGGAAAGAGCACTGGATTCAGATTTAGAAGACCTGGATTGGAATTTAGGGGCCTCAGAGCCATTCTGCGTATCAGTCTTCACATCTGCAAAATGGGGTTCACATATCTTACCTCACTGGGCTAAGGACTAAATGAAATTTTACTTATTCAGGTATTTGGTGCCCATTAGTGGCCTCTGAAATAGGCTGGGATGAAAGTGGTTGGGCCTGGCATGTTGGGAGTATTGGCAGACAAGTGCAAACAGCACTTTGAGCCAGAACCTAGCAAAAACAAAACAAAACAAAACGCCCCTCTGGGTTGCCCTTGGCTTAGTCCCACCCTCTTTTGCGTAGCTCTCGCCCAGCTTATGTGCATCATCCAGGGTCCCCTCGGGTTCCCAAAACAGAGCTCTGTGCACAGTTGCGGGCGGACAATAAAATTGGCTAACAATTGTTTCCCAGCTCTGGCCACTTGTACTTAGTTTCAACCGGCAAGAGATGATTTGGCGCTGAACTGCACAGGTGGTCCCTGCATTACCCCATCTCCCCGCAATGTATCTCTAGAAAAACCAACATAAAGTTGACTGTCAACCAGCAGACAGATCACCACTGATGTTTGTGTGCTTCGACATGATTGGCAAAAAGAGGTTTGACATTGGCCAGTGAGGGCATGGTGACATTTCATGGGTCAGGCAGTGAAGCTTTAGACAGTTGACTCTCATTTTTTGATGACTTCCTGTGTGATTATTTGCTGTGTCTCCCCAGGTAGACAGACCGTGGCCTCCCTGCGGACATTTTGCTTCATGAGTGCTCTCTATTGGTTATAACTTGCAGGAGGGTCACTTCCTCATGCTTTTGGCTGTACCTGCAGAAAGGGCGGGACAAGGGGAGCAACCCCTCATTTCGTAAGCAGTGAGGTGGTCTGCGTTAAGGCCAGTTTTGCTTCGCTTGACCTCTGGAATAAGCAAGTGGGACTCCAGCTGCTGGTCTGCCTGCCTGCAAATGACATTGTCCGGACCTCAGTGATTGCTTTTGTGAAATGTTCACCCAGAAATGGGTTTGAAATGTTGAGAAAGGCCATCAAACACCACACGTAGGGCATTATTAGTCTTTATGCTAATGCTTTCTGCCAGAACTGGTCCTTTTTTTTTTCTTTTGTTTTTTGAGACAGAGTCTCGCTCTGTCGCCAGCCTGGATTTGCAGTGGCGCAATCTTGGCACACTGCAACCTCCGTCTCCTGGGTTCAAGCCATTCTCCTGCCTCAGCCTCCCGAGTAGCTGGGACTACATGCTCAAGCCACCAAGCCCGGCTAATTTGTTTTGTATTTTTAGTAGAGATGGGGGTTTCACCGTGTTAGCCAGGATGATCTTGATCGCTTGACCTCGTGATCCGCCCGCCTCGGCCTCCCAAAGTGCTGGGATTACAGGCGTGAGCCACCGCGCCCGGCCTAGAACTGGTACTTCTTTATGAAGCTACCAGCAGAGAAAGGAGAGGAAAAAGTGGAGACAGAGAGACAGGGAGACAGACAGAGACAGAGGGAAAATACATGTATCTGGGGAGAAAAAAGCATTACCATTTGTTATGGGCTAAATTATGCCTCGCCTGATCCGCCACCAAATTCGTATGCTAAAGGCCAAACCTTCGGTACCTTAGAATATGACTGTATTTGGGGACAGGGCCTTTAAATAGGTAATTAAGTTAGAATGGGGTTGGTAAGGTGTGCCCTAATTCAATATGACTGGTGTCTTTGTAGGAAGAGGAGATTAGGAACAGGTGACACAGTGAGAAGGTGACTAAGTGAGGACACAGTGAGATGGTGGCCATCTGCAAGCCAAGGAGCAAGGCCTCAGAAGAAACTCAATCTGCTGACACCTTGATCTTGGGCTTCTAGTCTCTAGAACTGTGAGAAAATAGATTTCTGTTGATTAAGCCACCCAGTCTGTGGTATTGTGTTACGGCAACCCCAGCAGAATATACCATTTATGTTTTGCATTCAGAACCAATCAAGAATTCTTTCAGAAAACAAATCTCTTGATCATTCTCAAAAAATCAAAAGCATTTTTTAAAACATTAAAAACTGTTTTTATCCTTAAAATTTGGGAATATCTTTGCCTTTTTTTGAATGTAAATATATTATAAAACTGTCAACGTTATAGTAACAACAAAGAGGAAACAAGCAAGAAAAATAAAAGCCTTTTAACTAAGGCTTAAACTTTTTTTTCCCCTGTCTATCTGAAACTTTGTACCCTTTGACCAACATTCCTCTCTCCTCCCCTCGGCCCCTGGCAACCCCCGTTCTAGTCTGCTTCTGTGGAGTGTGACTTCTTTAGATTCCGCACATAAGTGCAATCATGCAGTAGTTGTCTTTCCGGTGCCTGACATTTCACTTAGCGTAATGTCATCCAGGTTCATCCTTGTTGCAAATGACAGGATTTCCTTCTTTTTTTAAGTGGAACAGCATTCCACTGTATGCCCACATTTTCTTTATCCATTTGTCTGTTGAAGGACATTCAGGTTGCCTCCATTCTCAGTTATGGTGAATAATGCTGCAATGAACACGGAAGTGCAGATACCTCTTTGACATGCTGAGTTATTTTCCTTTGGGTGTATACCTAGAAGTGGGATTGTTGGATCATAGGGTAGTTCTATTTTTAACTTTTTGAGGAACTTCCATACTGTTCTCCATAATGGCTGTACTAATTTACATTCCCACCAACAGCGTGCAAGGTTCCCTTTTCTCCTTATCCTTCCCAGCCCTTATCTTTTTTGAGAATGGCTGTTCTAATAAGTGAGAGGTGATACCCCATTGTGGTTTTGATTTGCATTTCCTTGATGATTAGTGATGTTGAGCATTTTTTCATGTACCTGTTGACCATCTGCATATCTTCTTTGGAGAAATGTCTGTTCAGGTTCTTTGCCCATTTAAAAATTGTGTTGTTTTTTTTCTTGAGTTCCTTATATATTTTATTATATTTACTCCCTTATTAGATTTGCACTTTGCAAATATTTTCTCTCTAAACTTAAACATTTCGTTAAGACCAAGTTTAAGTGCTCAAGCATTAAGGATCATGCCCTAAACTTATAAGAGATGCTGCCCTTCAGCCTGTGCCAGCTCTCATTTTATATACCATTCCAACAAGTCTAGTGAAAATTAAGAACACTTCATTAGAAGGGGTTAGACTGCTGCAGAGGGGAGATGTACGATCATAAAAGAGAGACTGTCAGTCTGGACAGTGAGGAAAGAGCCTGTAAATCTATGAAAAGTAGACACAGGAATTAAGAATGAGGCCATTTGGGGTGGGACTTTGCTGGATTACAGTATTATTCATAATGAACATCATCCCTTATTTTATTTTTTACATTTTATTTATTTTTTAGAGACAAAGTCTTGCTCTGCTACCCAGGCTGGGGTGCAGTGGCATGGTCAGCGCTCACTGCAGCCTCGAACTCCTGGGCTCAAGCAATCCTCCCATCTCAGCCTCTCAAGTAGTTGAGACTATAGGTATGTGCTACCGCACTAGGCTAATTTTTCTGTTGTAGTTATTTTATTTTATTTTATTTTTGTAGAGACAGGGTCTTGCTATACTGCCCAGGCTGGTCTCGAATTCCTGGACTCAAGCAATCCTCTTGCCTCAGCCTCCCAAATTGCTGCGACTACAGGCACATGCCATCATGCTCAGCTATCGCTTATTTTTAAAAAGTTAAAGTCCCGTGTTATTTAAGAAATCACAGAAGACTATTACATGCTATACATTCTCTAAGTATGGTGAACGAATATTCTAGAATTATGTAAGACAGCAGAATAGTGTGAATGCAAGAACTTCTCTCCATGTAGGGTAGGAATACAAATGTAAATTCTCATAGTTTTTTTTTTCCTACTATACATAAGTAAACCGATATAAATTTTCACAATAATCTTGTTACTCAAAATTTGTAAATGAGGGATTTGCAAGCAGGCAGCCACTGAGTAGTAGATAATAACCTTTAAAGACTGAAATCCACTTATTTCATGCTTAGCTCTCTTTCTTACTTTATCCATGAAATCTTTCATAAATGAGATAAATGATGACCAAAGCTGACTGCACTTCCTTCCCAAAAAAAGGCAAAGGCAACAGGTGCAGTCCTCTCAGTGGTCCTCACGCAACTGCCCAGGCTGCTTATTTGCCTTTGCAAAGAGGCTGGAAGATTTTAATTTTTCCACAAGTAGGATCCTGATTAACCTAGTAAGACTACTGCTTTATCTTGTCTTTTAGTTAAAAATATTTATTTCCAGATTATGAATGTGTTTTATGCTTACTGGAGAAAATTGGGAGAAATACAGAAAAACATAATAAAAAATCACCTTGCAATCCTGCCACTCTTTACTACTCAAGTTTGCTCTGCCTTTTGTAAATTCGAAGTTACACCATAAATATTTTCTACTAAAAACTCCTCGTAAACAGTTTTTAGTGCTACTGATATTTTTGTGTGCACAACTTTTCTCCATTATGTATTTTTAGAAAGACAACATGTTAACTGATCTTCGATTTCATAAACAATCTAGCAACCACGTTTCAGCACAGCTTGAGAAATATATCTGTTAAAAATACAAAGTGGAGTCATTAATAATGGTGTTAGCTGATTCTGATTCTCAAAAATCTTGGGAGGGGATATTGGTAGTATATTAATTTCTAAAGGCTCCTTGAGTAGATTTAACTACTTACTTCAGCTTTCTCCTACCGTTAGGGTTTTAGGCTGACTCCAGTTGTTTCCCTGGATTAAAGACATGATTAACATATTTGTGCATCAATCTTAAACTCCTAAGAGATGCATCCCCAAATCAAGGGAACAAACATATATACGACTTTTCATATATAATGCCAAACAGATTTCTGGAAATGTACTACCTTATCCCCACACCTTGCAGAGTTTTCACTTGGTTCCTTTCCTCGCAGTTCAGATGTCTTCAGTAAACTAGGCTGGAGCAGTTGCGACGGAGTGAGAAAATCTGTGTCAGCCCAAGCTATTCTAACTGTGTAACCATGGGCAAGTCATTGACCACTCAGTGGAGCCTCCATTGTCCCTATCAGATAAATGGAACAGTGGACACCTGCCTAATGTAAGGCAAAGATTTTTTTTTTTTTTTTTTTGAGGTGGAATCTTACTTTGTTACCCAGGCTGGAGTGCAGTGGCAAGATCTTGGCCTACTGCAACCTCCGCCTCCCAGGTTCAAGAGATTCTTCTGCCTCAGCCTCCCGAGTAGCTGGGATTACAGACGCCCAACACCACGCCCAGCTAATTTTTTGTAGTTTTAGTAGAGACGGGTTTTCACCATGTTGGCCAGACTGGTCTCAAACTCCAGACCTCAGGTAATCCAACCGCCTCGGTCTCCCAAAGTGCTGGGATTTATGTGAGCCACCGCACCCGGCCAAGGCAAAGATTTGAGGATCAACCGATATTATGTTTGAAACTCAAGTATAAAGTTGTAGGTTGAGTTGTATGAAATTGCCATTTTTGTAGGACAGAGTCTAATAGTGACCATTTCACATGGCTCAACCTAATACCGTATCATTAAATGGTTGGAGGTTATTTGGCTCCACAGCTCATAAACAGTCATTTCTATATTCTAGAAACCCATGTACTGGTTGTGTGTTTTCCCAGGTACCCAGTTCATTAGCCACCTGGTAGCTGCTATTTATCAAGCACTGTTCTGACAATCTATTTCTGGGCAACACAGATGCATCCACAGATTCAGCTCTTCACTTCCAGGTTCCTGGTGGCCTCATCACCCAGCTGTAGCCTCCTGCATCTCCTGGCAGTCTCTCATCCCCACAGCTGTCATTTCACAGACCTCTCTTCAGCTTGCCCTCTCTATTGCTTTACCTCTATTGTCTTCTGACTCGATAACCCTTCACGGTGTTCCAGGACTCTTCTCTAACTTCCTAGTCTTTTCACTTCAGTAGACATTTAATTGAACACATACTACATTCCAGGCACTGTGCTGAGCTCCAGAGGGAAGATGGGGATGAAACCTCACCTTCCCAACTCTCCAAAAGATCATAAACCAGATGGAACATAGGAGGTAATAAACAATTCAACAGCATGGCCGATGGGAGAAGGGCTACAGTGGACATTTTTAAATATCCCACTTTTTTTTCTTTTAAAATCAACTTTATCAAGCTATAATTTATATTAAAATACACCCATTTTACGTGAATATTTTGTGAGTTTTGACAAATGTATACACCCA
The DNA here is from genome assembly GCF_024542745.1 of Macaca thibetana thibetana. Classification (NCBI taxonomy): domain Eukaryota; kingdom Metazoa; phylum Chordata; class Mammalia; order Primates; family Cercopithecidae; genus Macaca; species Macaca thibetana. Next base: position 15,785,648 of record NC_065579.1, read on the forward strand.
TGCAATCCCCACCACAATCAAGATGTAGAATATTTCTGTCACCTCAGAACATCTCCGTGTGCCCCTTTCTAAGCCAACTGCTCCATCCCTATTTCCAGGCAACCACTGATCTGCTTCCTGTCACTATAGCTTTGTTGTGCCTTTTCTAGAATTTCATATAAATAGAATCAAATGATTTTTTTGGTCTGGCTTCTTTCATTCAGCATAACGTTTTGGTGATTCATCCGCATTGTTGCCTATATCAGTAGTTTGTTCCCTTTTATTGCTGAGCAGTATTCCATTGTAGAGATACACAATGTATTCATTCACCATTTGATAGACATTTGGGTTGTTTCCAGTTTGGGGCAACTATGAATACAGTTGCTATGCATATTCTTGCACAATCTTTTGGTGGATATATTTCTCATGGGTAGATATCTAGGACTGGAATTGCTGGGTTGTAAGTATGGTTTAACTTTGTAAGTAATTATACCATTTTACATTCCCACCAGCAATGTATAAAAATTCCAGATGCTGCATAACCTTGCCAACACCTGGTATTTTTAAAAAAAATTTAGCCCTTGTAGAGGGTGTGAAATAGGATCTCATTGTGGTTTTGATTGGACCACATTTGATATCTAAGTTCTTTTTCCTAAATGCCAAGAGTTTAGGTCTAGACCTCATTCCCAACGTTCTTTGGCACTTAATGCTCAACTTACCCAGAGAGAAAGAAGCCACCTCTCCAGTGGCTATTTGCCTTTACGACAACACAACATGGTGGAATTCTCCTAAGTCAAAATGGCTGGAGGCCAGATGGTTCGTGTTCCTCCTCCACACTCAGCTTTCCTATTGCAATGGCCAAAGACAGGTCACGCGGTGCTCCTTTGAGTACCCATCCTCCCAGCTCTTTCTCTTTCTAGGATTTTCCCATGCTATTGCCACCTTTAGCAATAACTTTAGGAAGGCCCGAGTCACTCTCAAATGGGCTCTCAAAATGTCCCTTTATGTACCCTTCTACTGCTAAATAGCACTGGTGCTAAAGGTGGCTCCTCTTATCATCACTACCATCTCTACAGGCCCCTGTGGTGACTTGCTTGAAAGCTGTTTGCCAGGATGTCCTGTGTAATGGTTACGATGCATGTTGTTGCAAGTAATGGAAATTAGTTTAAGTGGGTAGAAATGCTCATGTAATTGCAAAGTCAAAGCTTGGTAGCATTCAGGGCTGAACTGATTTAATGGTTCAATGATGTCATTGATGAAGTTTCTTAACACCTCTTTACTCTTCGTTACTGTTATCCTATGACTGACTCCCCCTTGTGGTCACAAAATATTTGCAAACGACTTTCTGGCTACGTATTTTCTCACCCAAGGAGAGGACTGTTGGTTCTAAGGGTTCCATCAAAAGAGCTGCAGGCCAGGCGCAGTGGCTCACATCTGTAATCCTAGCACTTCGGGAGGCAGAGGCAGGTGGATTGCTTGAGCCTGAGAGGTTGAGACCAGCCTGGACAACATGGCGAATCCCTGTTTCTACAGAAAATACAAAAATTAGCCAGGCGTGGTGACACATGCCTGTAGTCCCAGCTACTCGGGAAGCTGAGGTGGGAGGATCATCTGAGTCTAGGGAGGTCGAGGCTTCAATGAGCCGTGATTCTGCCACTGCACTCCAGCCTAGGTGACAGAGTGAGACCCCGTCTCAAAAGAAGAAGAAGAAAAAAAAGAGTAAGCACGGATTTAATAATTCCACACTGTATACAAAAATCAAAACATCACATTGTGGCCAGGCACAGCTCATGCCTATAATCCCAGCACTTTGGGTGGCTGAGGCACAAAGATCGTTTAAGCTCAGAGTTCGAGACCAGCCTGGGCAATGTAGTGACACCTCATGTCTACGAAAAAAATAAAAATTAACCAGGTGTGGTAGTAGACGACTGTGGTCCCAGTGGTCCCAGCTAGGCTGAGGTGAGAGGATTGCTTGAGCCCTGGAGGTCGAGGCTGCAGTGAGCCATTATTGTGCCACTGTACTCTGGGTAACAGAGTGAGACCCTGTCTTGAAAAATATAAATAAATAAATAAAAAAGAAAACCCCCCAAAGCCACATCACATTGTACCCACAAAATACATACAATTATTGTCAATTAAAACAAAACATTAAAAAAAATGAAGGAAAGGGAAATCATTTGTTGAGCACCAACTGTGTGCCAGGTGCTTTAAATACATAATACATTAACCCCAGCAGTTAATATGCTTGCTTTCCACACTTGCTAGCTAGATGACTTTTATAACATTTTATAAAATTGCTTAACCTCTTTGTACCTTAGTTTCCTCATCTGTAAAGTGAGGATAATCTAGTATCTACTGTGCAGGGTTCCCCTTCTGAGAGTTAAATGAGATAATAGATGGAAGGCCCTTTAGTACAGTGCCTGGCATAAAGGGTCAATGTATATTACGTAACACACACATACACAGCATGCCTCTTTCCCAGAACTCCCAAGCAAGCCCTGGGTCACATGACCATCTCTGAACCAATCACTGTGGCGGAGGGTGGTCTCATGCTGATGAGCTGAGGCAGAGCCGTAGGCTACATTCCTAGAGTGCTAATGGAATTAGCCTCTCACAAAACACTGGGGCTATAAGAGGGTGTTCTGGATACTGAATTAAAAACTAGGGCAGTTTGAGACTATGAGGAGGAAGAAAAGATGCTGGGGAGGCAGCCACAAGGTTCACTATGCCCTGGGTTCATTTAGCTATTCTGAATATTCTAGCAAAAACAATGCTGCCATAGATAGGAAAGTTTTCTCAAAACATATCTTCCAAATGGAATATCTTTTTAATCAACACCTTTCTTCCCACTTACCTTCCTAAGTTTCTGAAAAGTCATCACTCTGTGATGCCAAGCACTTTCTCCCAAACCCTATCTTCTTTTGTATTTACCAAAAACCCAAGTTTATATACTCCCCAACTTATAACAATATACATTATAATCTTCTCCATTATTCTAGGTCACCATCAACACTGGAAGTTATCTTACCTTCCTTCCCAGGTGTCTGCTTACAATTCACATTTGGCGGCAGATGTTGCCAGCAGAATGAATATTCATGTGCAGCCAAGTTAACAAGTGCTCAGGCTGCCACCTTTCAGAGTGTGTGGGCTTGTGTGTGTGTGCGCATCTGCTTGCATATATCATATGTCCAGATTTTTTTTTTCTGTGAAAATTTATCTTTTCAATTAAATTTCAATAAAACCAATTTTTTTCTGTGAAAACTCATCTTTTCAATCAAAATAATAATTGTCTAGAGGACAAAAATATGGACTTTAAGTTGATTTTCTACCCAGGGCTGCATCTTCAGTTAGCATTTCTAAATGTCTACCTTCTATTACAGAGATACTTCATGTATTTATAATCTTTTTTGTGCTGATGCCCTGAAGGGATTTTCCTGTGAAGGCAGCAACTTAAAAATAAAAAATAAATTACTGATATCGAACATCCTCTTCTCTAGATTTTCTTGTAGTTTTCAAAGGTTGGCCAAATATTTATCTTTTGGGAGAAGTAAGTTGGAAATAGCAATAAAGAGAGATTAATTGCCTAAAGCATTTTATTGATTTGCCATGAGTGGGTAAATATATCAAGTTAAAAACTCACTGTGCTCCACCAAAGAGGACATGAAGGTTTTGGAATGGCTGAGAGGTGAATGCAGATGGCGAGTGCAGATGGCAGAGATGAGTTTAAGTACCTTGTATACTATCCCTGTAATAATATTTTTCAAGCTCCCAGAAACCTATGCTTATGTTGACTGCATTGTGTGTGGCTTTGTTTTCTCTTGTTATTAGAAAAAAAAAATTAAAGCAAACCCAATACACAACTTACAGCTCCAATCTGAACAATGGAGAATCATTTTGTTGTCTAAAAACCTATACTTAAAGCTTATTCATGAACGAAGCCTCAGTATTCAAAAGATGAAATAATTATTTTTCAGCTAAAAATAAATGCTTTTTGGTGTTGTTTTAGTGAACTCTCAGGTAACATAAAGGATCATGCTTCTGAAAAAACACCAATAAAATAAGACAGCAAGTGCCTCTGCATGGACACAAACTAGGCATTGTTCTTTTGAAACAGATGCCTTGGTGCTACCAGTTCAAGAAAGAACTAAAATTACAGTCTACTTGGAGAACATTTCAAAGTGTGGTTTATAGCACTCTTCACCCCAGAAGTTACATTCTATAAATGTGGCCATCATTATAGAAATGACACACACATGCTTGCATGGAGCATAAAAGCACGCTTCTTTCTGTTTCCAGAAGCAGGCCTCTGTAAGTTACTGTTTTTCTGACTTTTATGGAGTGTTGTTTGCAACATAAAGTACTTGAAAAACCCACAGGGTATGTGAAAGGTGCACATGCTTTTGTGAGTGTGAGAGGGAGAGCTGGACGGAAAGGCAGAGCATGCCAACTGGGACTAGTTATTTCAGCTTTTCTGCAAAATCAGTGATGACGGCCGGGCGCGGTGGCTCACGCCTGTAATCCCAGCACTTCGGGAGGCCGAGGCGGGCGGATCACGAGGTCAGGAGATCGAGACCATCCTGGCGAACACGGTGAAACCCCGTCTCTACTGAAAACACAAAAAAATTAGTCGGGTGTGGGGCGGGCGCCTGTAGTCCCAGCTTCTAGGGAGGCTGAGGCAGGAGAATGGCATGAACCCAGGAAGCGGTGGAGCTTGCAGTGAGCGGAGATCGCGCCACTGCACTCCAGCCTGGGCGACAGAGTGAGACTCCTTCTCAAAAAAAAAAAAAAAAAAAAATCACTGATGACTGGGAATCAGCTCCCCAAAGATCACAGCACCAATTGCCTACAGGTCTGTGCTATGGAAGCTCCGCCTTCCATGGCTTGCTACATTTTGGGCACAGAGTGGCCTTGTGTGCCCGCCAACACCACCCGCTCACACACATCCATACCCTACACTCACCTCTCATTTTTGGAGCTCCCCTCCCCACTACCTCTTTGTGGGGGCCTAGTCCACAACCCCAGAACATTCTTCATTGGTACTTTCAAAGGTCTGTGGTGGGTATGACTAGACACTGAAGAAATCTCAACTCTCCTGTGTAGGGGTAATCAGAGCTTGGATACAGAATTAGAATCAGAAAAAGAGAACCAGCACAAACAGAAAAAAACAGCACTGCTAAACAGGTGAGAGACCAAGAGGCAGAGGCCATGGGAGTCATATCAACAGAGTGCACAGCTTCAGCTTTGTGCATTCTCATCAGCTACACGAACGTTTCTGTGGTTTTTTGTTTTTCAAAAGCTCATATTGAAAAGTCATCCAAGATACACTGCTGTACTAACAAGAACCGTCCTACCTAAAAACACTTCCTCTAAGTACATACTGCCTTGCTGAGTTCTTCTCCTTACCTGATAATATCTAATAATGATGTTGTTATAATATTTTTGCACTGAAGATTTGGCATATTGAAACCTTTTGGTCCAGCAGTGTCTTATTATTATTTATTTATTTATTTATTTTTGAGACAGGGCCTTAATCTGTTGCTCAGACTGGAGTGCAGTGGCATGATCACGGCTCGCTGCAACCTCTGCCTCCCAGGTCCAAGGGATCCTCCTATCTCAGACTTCTAAGTAGCTGGGACCACAGGGGTGCACCACCATGCCCGGCTTATGTTTTGTATTTTTGATACAGATGGAGTTTTGCCATATTGTCCAAGCTGGTCTCGAACCCTGACCTCAAGTGATTCACCCACCTCAGGCTCCCGAAGTACTGCGATTATAGGCATGACCCACCATGCCTGGCCCAGCCCAGTAGTTTTCACAAAAGATAGTACACGTGTTACTGTGGTCAGCAATTTTTTTTTTTTTTTTTTTTTAGACACAGTCTCGCTCTGTCACCGGGCTGGAGTACAGTGGTACGATCTTGGCTCACTGCAACTTCTGCCTCCTAGGTTCAAGCGATTCTCCTGCCTCAGCCTCCCAAGTAGCTGGGACTACAGGCGCCCACCACCACGCTCAGCTAATTTCTGTATTTTTAGTAGAGACGGGGTTTCACCATGTTGGCCAGGCAGGTCTCCATCTCCTGACCTTGTGATCTGCCCACCCTGGCCTCCCAAAGTGCTGGGATTACAGGCATGAGCCACGGCGCCCAGCCAGCAAGATAATTTTAAGATATATTCAATAAATTCAGATATTTATCCTTTTAATGGTTATATATTTTTTTCTAATGCATATTAGAAAAAACATCACAAGCACGTCAGTCACTGCACTTAGTAGCATAGCTTCCCATGAGCTTATCACTGATGTCCAAGGCCAGGTCTGAATAGGTGCTTTCTGGGGCAACCTGTTAGCATATGAAAATCATGAACACTGATCGATGATCCCCAGAACTGGGGAGATGAATCTCCTGCCTGTTTGCCCTGGGACTATGGATAAGTGTCTCCTGACAATATCATGCCATGCAGCCCTGTGGAGAGGGAGACTTCCCAGCCTCCTGCCAGCCTTGACAGCCTAGCCTCCGGCTTCAACAGTAGGTCTCCTTTCTCCAATCAAACACATTAGTTGGGATTTTGCAACATTTAATCAAAAAAGAATCTGGCATCTTAAAAGTTAGGTTTACAAACTTGATACATTCTCGATATTAGCAATTTATCTATTTAAACATTGTCTAAGAAAATACCATCTATGAAGACATTAATACATTAATAAGATATTTAAGAGTTCATTATAAGCTACAACACTGTGCAAATAAGTATCCAGTTTAATTGTAACAAACCACAATTTGTGAGCAAATTTAAGAATATAAAAAACATTAATTAGTTAAATACAATTCTCTGGGAATATACATTATACCTACAGCTGTTTTTACAGTGACAGTCTTCCTTTTTTTTCCCTTTTAATTATCAAAATGGTAAATCACTGTATGGTCCTGGATCTCCATGCTATAAAACTGAAATATGTATTTCCAGCGTAGCAGATGGTGACCAGGAAGGCAAAGAACTGGAGAAAACAAAGCATAATAGAAGTGGGGTTTAGGGCACATCCTAATTAGCAAAAGTTATCATTTCACCTCCATTGAATCATGCACTCACTACCTTCTCTTGATACCAGGCTTTGTCATCTAAAACTACTTTATTGGTTCAATTACTATCCTTCTCAAATGATTTCTGGCTATGCTGCTTTTATTTTAGAGAACATCTGAAAGCCTGTAGTTTTGCTCAAATAACCTCAGGGAGTTCACTTAGGAGTGAATGCACCGGCAGTGCATCTGAGAAAAGTATATCATTTCTAATTTAGCACAGACAACCTAGGTCCAGGGTACAATCTGGGATTGCTACAGTGTCAGTTCACATAAATGAGTGGAGTGGGCCAGAGTCAGCAATGAGCCCACATGGTGTGTGTGGTGTGAACAGGGAGGAGGAAATGCAGGCCCTTCTGAATTAATGGGGCAGCGTCCACCCGGTTCTAGTCCACTCTTGCTATGTGTTAACTTGAGCCCAGTCTTGACGAAGCTTGTGATTTTTAATGTCACCGGCATCCATGTGCTCTACTTTTATTTTATTTTGTTTTTTTGAGAGGGAGTTTTGCTCTTGTTGCCCAGGCTGGAGTGCAATGGCGTGATCTCGGCTCACTGCAACCTCTGCCTCCTGGGTTCAAGTGATTCTCCTGCCTCAGCCTCCCAAGTAGCTGGGATTACAGGTGCCCACCACCACCCCCGGCTCATTTTTTTGTATTTTTAGTAGAGATGGGGTTTCACCATGTTGGCCAGACTGGCCTCGAACTCCTGACCTCAGGTGATCCACCCGCCTAGGCCTCCCAAAGTGCTGGGATTACAGGCATGTGCCACTGTGCCCGACCAATCTACTTTTAAATAGAGATCTTCAAATAGAAATAAAAGTAAAGAATATGATGAACCCCCATGTACCATCAATCAGCTTTGACATAATCATTCTGGCATTTCTGTCTAACTGCCTCCCCTCCTCTGATAGGCTTCTTTTGGAGATGGGCTATTTTAAGGCCAATCTCAGAGAGATTCTTAATACCAGTATTTTCTTTTTAATTAGAAAAATAATATACACTTATGGTTTAAAAATGCAAACAGAAGTATATAAATTAAAAAGTAAGGTCAGGTGCGGTGGCTCACTCCTGTAATTCCAGCACTTTGGGAGGCCAAGGCTGGAAGATCACTTGAGCCCAGATCCAGACCAGCCTGTGCAACACAGCGAGACTTAGTCTCTATAGAAAGTTAAAACATTAGTTGGGCATGGTGGTGCAGATTCTAGTCCCAGCTATTCAGGAGGCTGAGGCAGGAGGATGGCTCAAGCCGAGGAGTTCCAGGTTGCAGTGACCTATAATTATGCCACTGCACTCCAGCCTGGGTGATGGAGCAAGACCCCTTCTCTAAAAAAAAAAAAAAAAAAAGAAAAGTAGAAGTTCCTCGTCCCACTCCCCTCATTTCCCAATCCCATTCTCTAGAAGGAACCTCTACTGGTATATATTTTTCTAGGCATTCTCAATGCATAAACAAATGTTTTCACTTAAAAAAATAAACTAAATGGAATCATATTCTGTTCATTTTCTGCAACCTTCCCCCACTTAATAAATTATAGGCAGTAGAATTATTCTTAGCATGCTTTAAACAGTTTTTCTCCCTTGAATCCTTATCTTGTTCCAGTCATTCAGCATTCACTCAAGCATCTCCCAGCCTTTTCCCACTTCAGGCCAGGAGGGCCCCTGCCAGTTTTAGATATTTTCAAACCAATAAGCCAATTGCTAATTTGTCACTACTGCAAGCGCTGCTTTTTCCTGTAGATGACTCTGTCCTCCCCAGCCCCAAGCAAGCCTTGGAGAGGGAAGAGGAGGATCATGTGGGGAGGGAGGGCTACTCACCGATGAGGCCGCCCAGCTGTTGAAGTTGTGACTGTCCCTCTCAGGGGAGACGGAAGATGCATCTACAACAGCAGCAGAGAGGTACAAGACGAAGGCACTGCCGTTAAAGCACAGGCCCTGGGGGGACACAGGGGCAGAGTGTTTAGGGAGAGGGGAGGGTCTGCACATCTCTGGACTTCAGAAGTGACCAGGGCTGTACCTCTGGTGAGGGAAGGGGCCCAAGTGGGACACCTGTGGGAGGGTGGGAGACAAGGCGGTGGGAAGGCAGCTCTCAGGGCCTTGGGGAGGCAGCAAGTGCGAGAGGAGAGGGTTTTACGGCAGCTCATACCAGATGCCACCCCCTGCCCCCACAAGACACTGAGACTGCATGCCACCCCTTCAGTCATTTTGCTTCTTCGGTTTGCTCCTGAGCCTCATCTCATCCAGATGTCAGCCGAGCTGACACTGTCTGAGGATGGCAGGCAACAGTGGCGCCCACTCAGTGGGCTCAGCCTCAGCCCCTGGCCCTCAGCAGCAGTTGTGGTCCTTGCATGTGTCCCTGACATAGAGGTGCAATAGAGTGCCCCCCAAAACAGACCCAGCTGACTCCCTAACCTCCTGTTCCAAACAGGGAGGGATATTTAAGTGAGCTTCTCTGTCCTAGCTGTAAGTTCTTAAAAAGGCGGTTATAGACACTATTACAGCCCTTTGGGAGCTAACGTCACCCTTGGCTTCACCTTATTTTTTCCTATTTTTAGAGAAGATATGTAAGTCCCGGTAGGTATTTGGTTTTCAGTTATGTCTAAACTCTAAGAAACCATGCTCTGAACCATGCAAAGCTGGGTCCTGCCTGAACAGGGGAGGGGCGGTGGTGAGGTGAAACCAGAGCAGAAACCAACTGGGGAGGAAGGGGGATGCCTCTCAAGGAGCGGGCCCTCTGCGGTCTAACATCTTTCCCTCGGTAACTTGGAGACAGAGGAAGGGGTAGGGGAAAGGGAGGAAGCAATCTTTTTCTTCTCAGAGAAAAAAAAGGTACATAGAATTTTCCCACTGCAGGCCCTAGCATTGTGGCAGAGGTTGGATGTCCTTGTCACCACCTCCACCTGTGCTCACATTGTCCCCGGGTCAGGGCACTTCACCTTTAAGATAAGGGCTTCATCACAGTCAGACCCAGGGTCAGGCTGCCGAAACTGTCCCCTAAGAAGCCCTGGTCTCACTGAATGACTCATTAGGATTGTTGGTTGTTTTTTTGTTTACTTTTTGGTCTAGAAACACATCTGTGCATTCACACAGAAGCTCTTACTGGTATTTTTTCCACCTTATCACCTCTTAGAATATAGAGTTACGCACATTTAGTACTTGCCAAGCCATTTAGTCTTGTCTCGTCACTAATACTTCATAATTTAACTTTTTCCCTAGTGATGGGCATTTCAATGTTGCTAATTTTTCCAGGATTACAAATGCTACTGCAGTGAACATCTTTGAGGATGTGTTTCAGGGCTGTCATGCATGTCTAGTTCTTTATACAAGGAAAGAATGAGAATGAATGAAAGAGAATTCAGGGAAAGCTCAGCCTGGCCAGAACTGCCCTGATGTCCTGGGCCTTGTGCATGAACCCATGTGGATGAGAGGGGCAGAGGGGAGATGGGGGAAAGAAAGACTCTCTGAGTCTAGGACCTGTGAACATGCAATGACCCCATCTCTCAGTAAGGATGGCCCATTTTTCTGAACTCTAGAGAAAAAACAAACTGCTATTTCCCTTGGAAAGAAATGGGGAAGGGGAAGAAGGTTGGTAGAGACGTAAGTAGAAGGCAGGGGCATTCTCCCGCTATGCACCCCCCATGCTGGGGGCTCTGCCAGGTTATTAGAAGCCTCTCTCAGGCACTATCCCACAGTACCTAACTTTGTGACTTCCCTAGTCTTGTTTAACACTCCCAAAAGTAAACATGTCCAGGGGAATGCCTGGGTTGGAGGAAATGTAGTGAAAATAAGTGGAGAGATGAAAGAAAAGAGAAGAATAAAGAAACCAGGATCATCATAAAGGTTAAAAAAAGAAATCTGGGCTACAGAAGTGAAGGAGGGATACGTGAAGCTTCAGAGGGCTCTAGAATGTCACTGAGCTTCATAGAAACATGAGGTCTTGTTGCTATAGAGAAATAGGCCCTGGATCAGAGAGTCTTCAAGTTGAAAAACCTTATAGCTCCTCCAACTGAAATGCCAGTTCCCTGGGCCATGGTGAAAGACAGCTACAAGGACAATATAGTAACTTAAAATTTCCACCGGGTGCAGTGGCTCACACCTGTAATCCCAGCACTTTGGAAGGCTGAGGCGAGTGGATCACCCGAGAGGTCAGGAGTTTGAGACCAGCCTGGCCAACAGGGTGATGCGCCATCTGTACTAAATATACAAAAATTAGCTGAGCGTAGTGACAGCCACCTGTAATCCCACCTACTCGGGAGACTGAGTCTTGAGAATCACTTGAACCTGGGAGGGGACGTTGCAGTGAGCCCAGATCATGCCACTGCATTCCAGCCTAGGTGACAGAGTGAGACTCCGTCTCAAAAACAAAAACAAACAAACAAAAAACCCAAAAGGTTTCCAACTTCTTTTTTTGGAGGAAGGGAGGAGAGAGAAGTCTATTGTTTTCTGAAAGCCAATCCCTCCTTGGTATAAAAATGTTCTCTCTCTTTTTTTTTAATTCCTCAAATACTGGCTTATTTTTACCCAGCTACGCATAGTACTTGTGGACATATTAAGATAAATCTCAGGTCTCAAGATAATGGAAAGAAGCCCTGAGATAATATACAGTTAGTAAGTTTGGCTGTGGTGACATGGCCCAAGATGGTGGCTTAGGAAAGAGAGTTCACTCCTATCTAAGGCGTAGGCAACCAGAGCTGCTCCGGCAGCCTCAGGGTGACAGGGACACAGGCTCCATCCGCAATACTTGGTCATCTCTAGGGTCTCACCATTCTCCACATGGCCCGGGAGGTGTCCCACTACCACTGCAGAATCCCAGCGGCTAGGAAGCGGGGGTGGGGGAGGAGAAAAGCAGTAGCCTCACTTTAGGGCCATGAAGCTTCACACATCACTGCTGCTAACATCCTCTCAGCTGGAACTCAGTCCCAGGGCCCACCCAGTGGCAGAGTGGCCAAGGCTCAATGGAAACTTCTATTACTACAGAAGAAAACGGATACTGGGGGATAATGAGCAGCTCCTGTCCCTGTTGTTACATCTAATCAGACAGCTAAGAAGGCAAGATTTTCAGGCATCTGATATTGGGTCCTCAAGAGTTTAAAGACATAGCTACCTAGGTTCACCATCTGGCATACCCAAACTGCCGAAAATTTAAGTGAACAGTTGGGAAGGATGGCTCCCCTGGAGCTTCACCTGCCTTTCTTTTCAGCATTTATTTAAATATCCCTTTTATTAGTATAATCAGCATTGTACACATCTTTTCCATCAGAGTCCATTTCTTTTCTCTCTTTTTTTTTTTTGAGACAGAATCTCACTCTGTCACCTAGGCTGACTGCAGTAGCGTGATCTTGGCTCACTGCAACCTCTGCCTCTTGGGTTCAAGTGATTCTCGTGCCTCGGCCTCCCGGGTAGCTGGGACTACAGGCGCGTGCCACCACACCCAGCTAATTTCTTGTATTTTTAGTAGAGATGGGGTTTCACCGGGTTAACCAAGATGGTCTCAATCTCCTGACCTCATGATCTGCCTGCTTCGGCCTCCCAAAGTGCTTGGATTACAGGCGTGAGCCACCGCGCCCAGCCTAATTTTTATTTTTAGTAGAGACAGGTCTTGCTATGTTGCCCAGGCTGGTCTTGAACTCCTGGGCGTAAGTGATCCTCCTGCCTTGGCATCTCAAAGTGCTGGGATTACAAGGCGTGGGCCACTGCACCTGGCCCAGAGTTCACTTCTTAAGGGTGGTAGGGATGTCCTCTTCAGCTGCGGCTTGCTTTTCTGGCCCTCTAGTCCCTATTACCACACATTAGTGGAAGAGACACTCATGCTTGACAGAAAATTGGGTCTGGGCAAAGGCTGAGAAAAAGGTATAGGCTGATGCTGGATAAGAATCCCCTTTTCCCTCCCCACCTTGTCTACAACCAGCTAGTAAAGGAACTCAGTGCTACTAAAAGTGCAGGAGTGGTATCAGCACTATCCGGAAATCTGTCAGAAAAGCATGTTCTCAGGCCCTACCCCAGACACACTGATTCAGGTCTGTTGGGAATCTCCATGTAGGTTTCATCTAAAAAGCTGTATTTTGAATCCACAACCAAAAAAGAAAGAAGGAAGATATAATAAGCAACTAGAAGAAGGGCTGCTGGATCCAGGAGATGGGCCAGTAGCGCTCATAGCTATGTGGCTTTGGGCAAATAACCTCTTTAGCTGTTTCATCGGTGGCAGAGCTGCTGGCTGTCCGCGGCTATGTTTCTCTCTTTTTATTTGGTAACGGAGTTTCCAGCTGAGCACATGGCCACCTAAAAATTCCACCTTCCAGCCTCCTTTGGAAGGAGATGTGGTCAGGTGACCCCGTTTAGGCTAACAGAATGTGAGCAGATGTAACATGTGCAACGTCAACACTATGCCTTAAAGGGAAGAAGTGTGCCCTCCATTGCCCACTTTTTACCTTCCCAACCCCTGACTAGGATGTAGATGTGGTGGCAGGTGCTGAAGCTGCCACCTTGGACCACAGGCCAACTGTGAAAGATGGCAGAGATGCAAGAAAGGAGGAACCCGGGGCACGGGTAATCTTATAGAACGGGTGACTTACCTCGGGACTATCACAGGAGAGAGAAATAAGTTTTAAACCAATGCTATTTTGGACCTCTCTTATAGGGATTAAACCTTCCATCAAACTGATTGTACTCCATTTACAAAATGGGAAAAACTATACAAATCTCACCCATCTCAAAGGAGACCATATTGCTAAAGAGTTGTGTAAACTATAAAGTATACACAGTAGCTTACTTTTCTTATTCCTGTTTAAGGATTGTATCAGCTAGAGGCCAGAGGCAGTCATTTAGAACCTGACTGTGCCTGTCAGGCTAAGGCATTTGGACTGACTGGTTAAGAGGAGACAGGAAGACTCAGTGGATCCTGATTATAACGTGATCCCACCAGGTGACAGCAGGGACTGAGGCCTGTAGGTTCAGGCAGGCTGGCTGGAGACAGTGCCAACAGGAAGGTCTCATTTTCTGACTCTCGGCCCCTGCTAATAAGTCATGTGCTCCGTTCTGGCACCATCCTTAGTAGAAGGGTCTCTTGGAAGATTTGTAATAACAAATGGTGCTCTTTAGAGCTGCTGTGCTGAAAAGACTGCCAAGACCCAACATCTGGGCTGGCACTTCCTGCTCAGGACGGTACAGTGGAAATGGCTACTTCCAGGGGCAAGAGAAACTGGAACATCTGTGTATACTGGGAGCCAAACAGACGCCAAGGTTCACAACTGTGGTTGGTATTAGAAGACCTGCATTCCATTCCTGGCCCTCAAGCATCCTCTCAGTTTCAGGCCCTCAAGTCCCAGTTTCTCCATATGCAAAATGGACAGAATGCATTCCATCTTTGCAGAGTTACTATGAGGATTAAATAAAATGATATAAAATATAAAGGACCCAGTGTGACATCTGGCACACAGCATGCACTTAAGAAATAGTAACTGCTGGCCAGGTGCAGTGGCTCACGCCTGTAATCTCAACACTTTGGGAGGCCAAGGTGGGCAGATTACCTGAGGTCAGGAGTTCAAGACCAGCCTGGCTAACATGGTGAAACCCCGTTTCTACTAAAAAAAAATAAAAATTAGCTGGGCGTGGTGGTGGGCACCTGTAATCCCAGATACTCAGGAGGCTGAAGCAGGAGAATTGTTTGCATCTGGGAGGCGGAGGGTGCAGGGAGCCGAGAATGCACCACTGTACTCCAGCCTGGGCGATAAAGCAAGACTCCATCTCCAAAAAAAGAAAAAGAAATAGTAGCTGCTTTTACTGGTAAAGGGAGACAAACGCCCTGTTCTCTGGAGCTCACAAGGCTTGCAGTGAGGTCAGCAGGATGAGCTACAGAGAATGAATCCTCAGGAAACACATGTGTGTAGACCCTAGTGCTTGGTGCTATGAGGAAGGCAAATGTTATTGCTTTGACCTTTTAGCTTAAATCAGATTTGTTGGAAAACCTATCGAAGCCTCTCTGAATAAATGGTATCATAACCGTTGTGGCCCAGGAGCTTAGAGGTGCCAGTAGGAACCAGCTGTGGTTCCTGCTGCACATTAAAAATGGATATAGGTCACTTTCTATCTTCCTAGACATATTAAGGGAATGAGCTATTGTTAAGATAAGATTCCAATGCAAAGTTCATGCCTTATCAATGGAGGCGCTACATGCGAGATTATAAAACTCTGGTTTCTGCAGTGGTCTCCCAGACAAGTTCCCAGGGGACTAAAACCAAGTCTACCAATCCCTTCTCTGCAATCGTAGATTCCCTAAATCCTCTGAAAAGCAAGAGTAAATTCAAAAGTCATTTGGCAGTAAAAGCTGACCTGAGCTGACATGGGAGCAATGTGGTCCTCATTATCCCTCTTAGCAGGAAAATCCACGTGTTCTTGCAGAAACATGAATTTGTCTCATTACAGTGCAGTCCCAGACTCAGGGGTACATGTCACATATTGACATAAATGCACAAAATTACCTTATTACCTTTCTAAAATTTGGAAGAAAAAAAAACCTCTTAGGCCGGGCACTATGGCTCACGCCTGTAATCCCAGCACTTTGAGACCGAGGCAGGTGGAGCACCTGAGTTTGGGAGTTTGAGACCAGCCTGACCAACATGGAGAAACCCCATCTCTACTAAAAACACAAAATTAGCTAGGCATGGTGGCGCATGCCTGTAATCCCAGCTACTCGGGAGGCTGAGGCAGGAGAATTGCTTGAACCCGGGAGGTGGAGGTTGCAGTGAACCGAGATTGCACCACTGCACTCCAGCGTGGGCAACAAGAGTGAAACTCCATCTCAAAAAAAAACAAAACAAACTCTTAATTCACATCTGACCCAAAGGTTTTGACTCAGGGATTATGGATCTATATTTTTAAACCAGTGTTTCCCATACTTTAGATGCCTAAGAATGATCTGGAAATCTTGTCATAATAGAGATTCTAAAGCCCTCTACAGAATTTCTGATTCAGTCAGTACAAATCAGAATTAGAGTAGGGCCTAACATTCTGTATTCTTAATAATCTCCCAGTGATGCTGCTGGTCCAGGGACCACACTTTGAGTAGCAAGAGTTTAGGCAGTCCAATTCGGCACCAGGAGCCTGTCAGCTGCCTCAGCACAAAGTCCCAGCCTGACACTTGCTACGCTCCTGATTTGTGCTGGGACACGACAGTTGGGCTGGGATCTGAATCCCCCACAGGCTGTTCTGTAAGAGATTCTGCTGGGTAGTAGAAAATATGGAAGTTTAGTCAGAGTCTTTAGTTGTTAACAGACGGAAACTTTTTCCAGTCTCCACTCTGGATATTTGGTTAACACCATGTACCCAACTCACAAATGCTTTAAGAAGTTACAAAGGTGTATTTATTTGTAACAGTAAACATAAACCCCAACCAGAAGTCAGACATGTTTGACCTGTAGCTTCTGCCAGCAGCAAATGAATTTTAAGACTATGGCTGTAAGCGTTTTAAAATTGGGAGAGTTCACACCAAAGCCCAGATTTCTAGATCGCCTTAGAAAACAAACAGAACAGTTAGCAATCCTGGGAGCATATTTCCAGCTTATTTATTTGTGAAGTGAGAATATTCTCAAGTTGTTTAAGATGCTAAGAAAGTGTGTCTGGGTGGCAAGGTTCAACACCATGCCGAGTTTACTCACTTGTCCGACCTGACTGGTGCCTCACACATCTGAGTGTGCAACCCCTGACCTGGAGGCTGACAGCCTTGCTTAAGGGGGATAAATGATTAAACCCTTCTAAAGGGACTAGGAGTCCTGGTTTCCTGGTGTCTGGTTGCAGTTGTTACCTACCGCTCAGGCAGAGGAGGCCTGGAGCAGGATGAGATCAGAAAAAAAATGCAGATGGAAGTCAAGAGATGTGGACCCCTGCTGTGTATAAATCTGTGCAAAGTCACAAGACTCCAAACCTCAGTTTCCTTATCTATAAAATGGGGACATACCTTATGATAATAAATTCTGATAATGCAAATCAAAGCATTTTAAAACTAGGGGTGCCGGAAGAAGGCATGTTAATATTCTTTTTAAAATCCCATTAAAGGCAATATTTTTAAATTTTTAATGTAATAAATCAGTGAAGGAGTTTTAGGCTTGGAGAAGAGAAAGACTATATATGATCTAGACAAGAGGTCCGTAAACTATGGCTTGTGGGTCAAATCTGGCCCACCACTAGTTTTGTTTTGTTTTTTTGAGACAGAGTCTCATTCTGTCACCCAAACTGGAGTAGTG
The DNA here is from genome assembly GCF_024542745.1 of Macaca thibetana thibetana. Lineage (NCBI taxonomy): Eukaryota > Metazoa > Chordata > Mammalia > Primates > Cercopithecidae > Macaca > Macaca thibetana. Next base: position 15,802,930 of record NC_065579.1, read on the forward strand.
GTGTGATCTCAGCTCATTACAACCTCTGCCTCCTGGGTTCAAGAGATTCTCCTGCCTCACCCTCCCGAGTAGCTGGGATTACAGGTATGCGTCACCACACCAGGATAATTTTTGTATTTATGGTAGAGACAGGATTTTGCCACGTTGGCCAGGCTGGTCTCAAACCCCTGACCTCAGGTGTCTACCCAAAATGCTAAGATTACAGGTGTGAGCTACCGTGCCCAGCCACCACCCGTTTTTATAAATAAAGTTTTACCTGAACACAGCCATGCTCATTCATTTACAAATTGCCTATGGCTTCTCTCAATGCTGCAGGCAGAGTTGAGTGGCTGGGCCATGGGAGTAGAGCCCAAGACGACTACAATACTTACTATCTGGTCCTTTACAAAGACAGCATGCCAACTGCTGATCTAGATAACATACTAGAAATTGAGACTCAGGCAAAAGGGGAAACAAGGGTACTGTCCATTCCTCCATCCCAACAATTTGCTCCCCTACTACACTGTCCAAGTTCCTCTTCTTTCAAGTTCACAGGCACTTTCTTCAAGACCCACCCTAGAACACAACTTTCTCCAAAATGGCATTCCTTAAATTCCAACCAACTTTGATTATTCCCTCATCCTGTGCTTCTGTAGTTACTATTACTTCAAAGTGCTAACTGTTTTTGAATCCAGCATCTAAACGAGTCTTTCCCTCCGGATGCCCACCTGAGGCAGCAAAACACCAGTTCTGACAAGGCTGCTTCCCCCACCCTAGACAGTGATTAAGCACCTTGTTTGGAATTACTTTTCAAACTTGCAACGCTTTCTTGAAAACCTTAATAAAGAGTCCTTACTTTTGGATTTGGGGAAATGGTCAAGAGTCAGTCAAACTGCTTTGTGAAATAAAATAAGACTTGTTTTCCTGGGGGACTTAGCAACACAGAAAGAACAAAGCCAGGTGCATTCTGAACAATGATAGTGTTGTCTGAAAGTCTGCCAACTTAACTTAGTTTATAACTACAAATAGACTATATTTCAAATTTGGTTCATAAGTCAGTTATTTGGAATTAAATATTTTTTCTCACATATTGGTTGAAAACAGACCAAAAAATAGTATCACTGGAGAGCTCTGTTTTATACATAAACACATGTGGTACCACTGGAATTTCTTTTGTAAATCATTTAGCTACTTTGAATTTCCCAACCAGATTGTCAATGCTCTTAAGGCAAGGGGAACCCACCTTCCATCGCTGTGAATCCACTTAGGATGTGTGTGTTCGATCTCCAGGATGAAGCTAAATGTCCCTTCCTCTCTGAAGAGTTCCCAGTCACCCTAAGCTGAGGTGGCAGCCTCCATCACACTTTCTACACAGCCCCACTGCAGTGTGTGCCACAGGGTTTCGTATCTTCTCATTTTCTTACCTATTTCCCCTGGACCGCATGTTCACCATCCTGCATCCAGCATGGTGCCAGAGCCAGGATGAGAATCCAGTCATTCCTGACAATTCTCTTTGTCAAATATAGAAGAACACCTATGTGTTCTAATTTCAATTTTCATTTGCATGCTAACTCCATACACAATGTGCTCCAGCATCAAAGAGCTGTGATGTACAAAAAGGGTTAAGGCCACAGCCCCAGGAGAGGTTTGTAGGAAGCATGACCTGCAGAGGTTGGCGCCCTGACATATTTATTTCCACGTGACATTGTTCACAGGGAAATAATAAAATGAGAGTCTACATGAGAGAACCTGGCTTTTCTTGATTCAGTCTTCTGAGAATTGGTTTGCAATTCTGCCTGAAAGGAATTTCTGGACCTTCTGATGTGCCCAGTTTCACACCCAGCTGTAAGCCACTTGAGAGGCACTTAGAGGATGTTGAGATTGTCTGCTGTGTCGGGTTCTCCATGGTATGGCCCACCTTTTTTGGGCAGAGAGACAGTCTTGGATTGACTAGTGGAGGACTAATGCCATCCTACCGAGCAGGCACTGGACAAGACCACCACCCACAGCTTCCTTACCACTGTTGTCCAGGGCACCTGGGGAATCCTGGTGTAGGTCATTGTTATGTAGACAATGAGGAAGAAGACGGTGAGGACCCAGTAAAATACAGCTACAAACATGACCCAGCCAAATGCGGGGACCCGGAAGTACTCAGTTCCAGCGATAAGCGTCCATACCAGCAGCCCCAGAACCTGTAAAGTGGTAGAAGCAGTGGAGAGAGGAAGGGAAAGTAGAAGATAAAGAAAAAGAAGGAAGTGGGGACAAAGAAAAAAAAATTATACAGAATGTCAATTACAACTTATTTATTTATTGATGTATTTGAGATGGAGTCTTGCTTCCGTCACCCAGGCTGGAGTGCAGTGGTGCGATCTCGGCTCACTGCAACCTCTACCTCCTGGGTTCAAGGGGTTCTCCTTCCTTAGCCTCCCGAGTAGTTGGGATTACAGGCGTGCAGAACCACGCCCAGCTAAGTCAATTACAACTTTCATGCATATACCCCCACCTTCCCCTGCCGTGACTTAAAAATATTACAGGGTTTGCAAACTCATGTGCCTACAAATGCCAGAAAGGTAACCATGGCAGTCCAGGCAGGGATCAATAATGTCTTGTTTTAGGGGGTTCTCTTAAAATTCAGCCCTAGCTGATAGTTGTGGGCTGGTTTTGCCAGGTCTCCTCCACCCCAGGAGAACACAGAAACTCAAGCTTGTACATAATAATCTCGACTTTAAATATTAGCACTAATCAGGGGTTTTAAAACACCACTTGGTGAAAAACAACATCCAAGGCTGGAATTTGCTCCCAGGCTGATACGTGCCAAGGAAACAAGACTGCAGGTGCACTTGGAGGTGGTCCCTGGAGCTGATCTGCTTTCAAGGGACGAACCTCTGGGCATTCCCTGCTGTTCTGACAGATGGCCAGTAACATGTGGTCTGAGACAGCTTTCAGAAGAGAGAGTGAGCAACAGCCCAGTCCAGATGTAGACACTCAGTATTTTACCACACGTTGTGCATTTACCCCAGCAATAGTCATCCAGCTGCTGATGAGGAAGACCATACCCAAACAAATTAACACCACTCACTGACTAAAGGAAGGCTTCATCAAGGAAAAGGAAACTGACCTAAACTGTAGGTGTCTTAAGTCCTGGACAAAGGAAGGCTAGAGCAAGGTATGCACTCACATTCTAGCACCTTCCAAGTGGACTTTATTCCTAAGTCCCAAAAAGTTGAGATGTGAACCACATGCCCAGGACACAGTAACAAGAGTCCAGGGTGGGTTCTAGCCCTGCAAGTCCTGGCTTGCTGTGTGTGACTCAGGACAAAGAATTTCATTTCTGGTTTAGCTTTCTTTGTGGTATATGAAACAAAATACTAAAGTAACTCTAATCACCAGGCTTGGAAGACAGATTTCCTTTATTTGTTTAACACAGGAGCACCTACAATATCTGGGCTTCCTGCTGTCAGGCTCCAAGGACAGTGGTATACAAATTGTACAGATCCTGCTTGTAGAGAACTAAAGTCTAGTGCAGGGAAATACCTGACAGATTACAACTGTGGCAAATGTTATGAAGAAGGTAAAGGGTATGATAAGGGTCTGTGATGGGGGAGATGACCTTGCTGGCAGGCACAGGAAGCATCGGAGAAGTCCAGGCTGAAGAATAACCTGAAGGCTGAAAGCACTGGCGAGACAGAAGCGGGAAGGCAACGTTATAGGCAGAGGGCACAGTGTTGGCAAAGGTCTGAAGGTGGGAAGGGCTCTGCTACCTTCTAGAACCTATAAGAACAAGTAGTAAGTTAGGATATTGGTGCAAAATGTTAGAGACCTGGGGAAGGTGAGATGATATGAGCCCAGGAGGCCTACAGATTTTGTGCTTTATCCAAAGGGCAGTGGGAGAGTTTTAAGCAAGAGAATGTTAAGATTAGGCTAGATTTTTTTATAAAGCCACTCTGGCTGCAGGTAGAGAATGGACATGTGGAGGGGAAAGGGGGAGCAGTGGTGTGGAGACAAATTCAGAAAGCGTGCAATAATCCAAGCAGGAAGAATATGAAGTCTTTAAGACCAATATGGTGGCAGTGAATATCAAGAAGTGAGTGAATTCATGACAAATTTCAGCAGATGGGACTTTAATGGATTAGATATGGGGTTGGGGGAGGAGAAGGGAGAGGATACAGTGGAATGATCCCTAGGTCTCTAGAAAGATTTCTGGAGTAGATCAGGGTTTGACTTGTTCTGTTGGAACAGTGGAAGAGGAACAGGTTAAGGGAGTGTTGTTCATGAGTTAAATTTTCAAACTACTCAGTTTGAGGTAGTTGGGGACCTTCAAACAGGGATTAGAAGAAGTGGATGTTGAAGAGAGAAGACTTCAGGCCATTCTTTAAGAAGGAAGACTTCCTGTGAAGATCTTGAAGCCATCAGACAGGTTTCCAAGGGACGTGTTAAACCGCTTCCCGAGAGAAGCCACTTTCCCGGTACAGTTTGGGTGCCTGTGCCGGGGAGCAGCTAAGACTCTAAATGTTGCTGTTTCTGCTCTTTAGATTTGAGCATCAACATTCTTTTATCTGCTTGATATTAGTATATGAATTCCAGAGACAAGATGCTTAATGGAGATGTGCTTTTGTGTTTACATCTGTGGCAACAACACTTATTGAAAGTGAAGACACACAGAATGGGATATAATTCCAGAAAGCGCTAAGCCTCACACTAATGAGGTTTTTGGCCCAAATTGATTCTGACAGGTAATCTATACAATGTGTTTGACATTCTGTTGGATCAGTAAGACTGGTAATAGATGTAATCCGGCATGGCAGCGTCTGAAACATTTCAGGCTTCTTGATTGAGATGGGGTCAGAACGGCCCTTTGTGGATGATTCACATAGGAAACATAACAGTGAGTGAAGAGGCACTGTAGATGTGTTGATAGTATCTCTCTGTGTGATGACAAGGGCTTAAGAGTTTCCATCACAAGTCTGTATCCAGCTAAACAGGCTCAACTCACAGCTCTTGGCTCTGAATGCAAAAACGTTTTTCATTATTAACACAAGTGAAGCCTGCTGTCCCGGGCTGCATTGTCTAGTTTGCTGGCTGTGGTCATCTTTTACACAAAGGCACAATATTGTTAACTGAGCCGTCTTTCAAAGAACAGGAATACTTGACACATGACCTCACAAGCAAACAAAGTAAAAAGAATGTCTCTGTCAAGAAAAGAATTGTTCTACCCAAGTGAATTTCCTAGGTAACTGAAATATATCAAGAAGCAAACCTTTTCTCTCCACCATAGCCAATACTGACAAAAACCACTCTTCAAAAATGTGACTCATCTTCTGCTTTAAGATAAACCTAAATCTTTATTTGCTTAGACTACAAAAATACTGTTTGTTTTTGTTTTCTCTGATAAGCATTATAAGCATGTTTTTTTTTTGGGCTAAGACTTTTTTTTTTAATGGCAGAACTAACCTTTCAAAGTGATAAACGCAGGTAAAAAATTAACACAGGGCTAAGCACGGTGGCTCACGCCTGTAAATCCCAGCACTTTGGGAGGCTGAGGTGGGCAGATCACGAGGTCAAGAGATCGAAACCATCCTGGCCAACATGGTAAAACCCCGTCTCTGCTAAAAATACAAAAATTAGCCGGGCGTGGTGGTGGGCGCCTGTAGTCTCAGCTACTTGGGAGGCTGAGGCAGGAGAATGACATGAACCCGGGAGGCGGAGCTTGCAGTGAGCAGAGATTGTTCCACTGCACTCCAGCCTGGGCGACAGAGCGAGACTCCGTCTCAAAAAAAAAAAAACAACACAGAAGTATATAAAGAAATGACAACCCCATTCCTATCCACCAGTTATAAAAATTCAAGAAAAACCAACATAAACAATTTTGTATTTACCCTTTCTAGCCTCTTTCCTAGCATTTATAACCACTGCCTGCACATCTTTCTTTTTCTCCCGTATAAATATGGATCACTCTGTTCACGGAGTCTATAACTTGCTTCTTTCAGTCAGTAATACCATAGAGGACAACCTTCCACACTACTACACACACATCTCTGCCAATTTTAACAGTTGCTCAGTCTTCCATAATTCATGTAACCAGTTCCCCATTGATGGAAATTTAGGTTGTCTTCTTTATGTTTGTACAAAAATACCCAGAAACATTTTTATAACCTATGCCTTTGTATACCTGAATTCCAGGAGATGTCTAGGAGGAAAATTTCTAGAATACATATTTTAAGCTTTAGAGGTACTACCAAATTGTTCGGCAAAAGCTTGTACTAATTTACTGACTGGGCACAGCGGCTCACGCCTATAATCCCAGCACTTTGGGCGGCTGAGGCAGGTGGATCACTTGAGGCCAGGAGCTTGAGACCAGTCTGGCTAACATGGCAAAACCCCATCTGTACTAAGAATACAAAAATTAGCAGGGCGTAGTGGTGAGTGCCTGTAATCCCAGCTACTAGGGAGGCTGAGGCAGGAGAATACCTTGAACTGGGGAGGTGGAGGTTGCAGTGAGCTGAGATTGCACCACTATACTCCAGTCTGGGTGACAGAGCGAGACTCTGTCTCCAGAGGAAAAAAAAAAATGCTTGTATGAGTTTACTCTATTATCAGTATATGCATGTTTTCCATCTTCACCAGACTAAATTTCTATGTTTTAATGGCTAAAAACCTGATTTTAAAAAACAGAACTCTCACTGTTTTAACTTTCACTGCTGTATTGAAATATAGCATAAAGAAAAGTATACAAGTCCTAAGTGAACAGCTTGGGGAAGTTTCACTAACTGAACGAACCTGTGTAACCAGCATCCAAATCAAGAGACACAACACTGCCAGCACCTGAAAACCTCACCCCCATTTCTAGTTACTCCTCTCCTCTAAGGGTGACAATTGCCCTGATCTCTATCATCCTAGATTAATTTCTGCTTTTGATCTTCATATAAATGGATCCTATAGTACTCAGTCTTATGTCTGACATCTCTTGCTAAATACTGTGAGGGAGTCATCTGCAATACCGAAGGTAGTTCCTTCTTTCTCCTGGTGTCTCAAATTTGACCATCAGAATCACCTGGAGGGCTTGTTGAAACAAATGGCTAGGCCTACCACTTGCCTGTGATTCAGGTCTAGGATGCATCTGAGAATTTGCATTTCTAACAAGCTCTCAGGTGATGCTGATGCTGCTGGCCCAGGGACTACACATGAAGAACCACTGATGAATAGCATCTTGTTTCTACTTTAATTTGCATTTTTCTTCATCAGTGTCAAGGACAGTAGAGCATTTTTTTTTGAATGCTTATAATGCTATCAACCATGTAGAGTTCTCCTCTTATTTCCTGATAGTTTCTTTTTCTTTTTTTTTTTTTTTTTTTTTGTCAGTGTGTGTGTGGTTTTTTTTTTTAGACAGTCTCACTCCATCACCCAGGCTGGAGTGCAGTGGTGTGATCCTAGCTCACTGCAACCTCCATCTCCCAGGTTCAAGCAATTCTCATGCTGTAGCCTCCCCCAGTAGCTGTAATTACAGGAGTGCACCACCATGCCTGGCTAATTTTTTGTATTTTTAGTAGAGACGGGGTTTCACCATGTTGGCTGGGCTGGTCTCAAACTCCTGACCTCAAGTGATCTGCTTGCCTCAGCCTCCCAAAGTACTAGGATTACAGGTGTGAGCCACTGCACCTGGCCAGCCACTATGCCTGGCCTGATAGATTTTTAAAAGTCACTTTCTGATTTGTAGAGATCTTTACATAAGAGAGATGGTAACCAACCATATATGTGGCAAACATTTTCCTGATCCAGTTTTATTTTTCAAAGCCATACAGTCTTTTGTCTATGGAAGTTTTAAGTTTTTACATAATTTTTTTTTTTTTGAGACAGGGTCTCACTCTGTTGCCCAGGCTGGAGTGCAGTGGTATGATCAAGGGTCACTGCAACCTCTACCTCCTGGGCTCGTGATCTTTCTACCTCAGCCTCCTGAGTAGCTGGGATTACAGGAATGCACCACACCTGGTTAACTTTCTGATTTTCATTTCTTTGTAGAGATGAGGTCTCGCTATGTTGCCCAGGCTGGTCTCGAACTCCTGGGCTCAAGTGATCCTCCTGCCGTGGCCTCCCAAAGGGCTGAGATTATAGTTGTGAACCACCATGCCTGGCTGACATAATTGATTTTCTTTAACTCTTTTATTTTTTACCTTCTTAGCAAGGTCATTCTCAACAGAAGATTACAAAAACATTCTCCTATACTTTTATAGTTTTGTATATATGCTTACATCTTTACTCCAACTAGCATTGAGTTCTATATATGGGGTAAATAAAGGCAAATTTTATTTTTTCTAGCAGATAGACACTTATCGGTGTCTTCCCATATATTGTGGCAGTTTCTGGAATCTTTATTCCATTCCATTCACCCGTGTTCATCTGCTGTGTCAGTGCCAATGACTGTAGCTTCAACATGTATTTCATGTATTTTAGCATTCTTGGAAAGTATATCAGACTGAACACCTAATTTTGCTCCCTCCAAAAACCCTTCTAAAATTTTCAAGAGGATGGGTTGAATAGGAAAAGAGACAACAGTAACATTTTTAGAAGCTTAGAACACAGCCAGGTGCAGTGGCTCATGCCTGTAATCCCAGTACCTTGGGAGGCTGAGGCGAATGGATCACCTGAGGTCAGGAGTTCGAGACCAGCCTGGCCAACATGGTGAAACCTCATCTCTACTAAAAATACAAAAATTAGGCCTGACATGGTGGCTCACGCCTGTAATCCCAGCACTTTGGGAGGCCGAGGTGGGTGGATCACCTGAGGTCAGGAGTTCGAGACCAGCCTGGTCAATATGGTGAAACCCCGTCTCTACTAAAAATACAAAAATTTTCCGGGCATGGTGGCACATGCCTCTATCTAGTCCCAGCTACTTGGGAGGCTGAGGCAGAAGAATCACTTGAACCCGGGAGGTGGAGGTTGTAGTGAGCCAAGATCACGCCATTGCACTCCAGCCTGGGTGACAGCGAGACTCTGTCTCAAAAAAAAAAAAAAAAAAAAAAAGGCTTAGAACACATATGAACAATGGATAACTGACTTAATGACCCTGAGAAAGCCGAGTTCTAAGGTGGTTAACAGGTAAGTCAAGAAACAAACCAACTTCACTGCAAAGTCTAAAAAGACTCAGTAGCTCTAGGACAGAAAACGAAAGTTGGGGGTGGGACAGGAGCGGCTAAAATAAGGAGGATTGGTGGGAAGCTGTTTGAAAGTCACTAAGTCCTTACCCTTTGCTCTACTGCAAGCTGCTGGTTGATTGCCCCACTTCTGTCATTAGTGTAAAAGTTTATTCTCTAGATTAGGATTCCTCAGTCTCAGGCATATTGACATTTTGCGTCAATAAAATTCTTTTTTTTTTTTGAGACATAGTCTTGCTCTGTCGCTCAGGCTAGAGTACAGTGGCACAATCTTGGATCCCTGCAACCTCCGCCTCCCAGGTTCAAGTGATTCTCCTGCCTCAGCCCCCTGAGTAGTTGGGATTACAAGTTGGGATCACACCCAGCTAATTTTTGTATTTTTAGTGGAGATGGGGTTTCACCATGTTGGCCAGGCTGGTCTAGAACTCCTGGCCTCCAGTGATCTGCCTGCCTTGGCCTCCCAAAGTGTTGGGATTACAGGCGTGAGCCACTGCGCCTGGCCTGGGCCAATAAAATTATTGATCTGGAGTGCTGTCCTGTGCACTGTAGGATGTGTATGGCAGCTTCTCTGTCCTCTACCTACTTGATGCCAGCAGCTGTGCTCCCCCTCCCCACTCTTAATGGCAATCGAAAATATCTTTAGGAGGCAAATGTTCTTTAGGAGGCAAAATTACTTTTGATTGAGAAACACTAAAAAAGGTAAAACGAAATAGTCTCTGGATTGAGGGACACAGTTGAAGGTTTGAACATTATAGTGAAAACCAGGGGCTTAAATGACTAAGTATTCAGTATGAACACTTCCTCATCTGTCCAATCCCTAACCTTTCCCTCTGCTTGGTTCTAAGAATACTGGCAGCCAGGTCTTCATTAGCGTAAGAAAAAAGACAAAGATACTGACTTTGGGGATTCCTCAACACGCAGCCCAGCCAGGTCAGTCTTCAATGAAGTTCAAGGTTCATAAGCCCCATCTACATGCTCAGAGCATCCAGACAGCTTTGCACTCTTGAAACATAGGCAGATAACCAAGATTATTGGATCTGTGAAGAAAGCAAAGCCTATATAACAGGGCAGAGAGTACAAACCAAAAAATAAACTGGAAGAAAGTACCTTTGAAGCGGTAGAAGAAAACATTTCCCATCCCCAAAATCATCAGAATCTTAGAGAGAAAAGATATTACAAAAGTGAAAAAGGAACTGGAGGTTGCAAGAAGGACACAAAAATAGTCCTTTAAAACAAAAATAGTTTTTGAAATTAAAAACAGAATAGTAGAAATTAACTCAATAGAAATGCTGCATGATAAAATCAAGAAAATTTCCTAGAAAAGATAACAATGAAAAATTAAAAAACACGTGAGATAAAGTAAAAAAGTTAGAGGATGGGTTCAGAAGGTCAAACATCTGATTAATAAGTTCCAGGGGCCAGGCGAGGTGGCTCATACCTGTAATCCCAGCACTTTGGGAGGCTGAGGTGGACGGACTGCTTGAGCCCAGGAGTTCAAAACCAGCCTGGGCAACACGGCAAAACTCCATCTCCATCAAAAAAAAAAAAAAAAATTTAGCTGGGTGTGATGGCACAGGCCTGTAGTCCTAGCTACTTGGGAGATTTATGTAGGAGGATTGCTTGAGCCTAGGAGGTCAAGGCTGTAGTGAGCTGAGATCAGAGTCAGATCTTGTCTCAAAAAAAAAAAAAAAAAAAAAAAAAAAAAAAAAAAAAAAAAAAAAAAAAAGGTTCCAGGAAGACAGAGTGAAGAAAAATAACTCAAGGAAACTCAGAATTTATGGATGTGAATTTCTATATAAAAGGACTCCTCTAGGTACCCAGCACAGTGGATGAAATAGACCCAAATCAAGGTACATGATGAAATTTCAGAACATCAGGTACAAAGAGAAGGTTCTTTAAACCACCAGAGAACAAATAGGCTGCCTAACAAAAGAAGTGGAAACAAGAATGGCTTTTAACCTTTTCTAAAAGTAAATAGAATGTTAGAAGACAATGACCAATGATTTCAAATTACTGAAAGAAAATTATTTTTGATCTAGAAATTACCTGGCAAAAATGATCAATGAAGGGCAAGTGGAGAATATTTTTTTTTCATACATGTAATATCTGAAAAATTTACCTTCCATGCACTCTGTCTTAGGAATCTACTGAAGGACATGACTCACCAAAAGGAGAGCATAAAACTTTAAAAAAGGCAACATGGAATAAACCAACAAGAGAACTACAGAGAGAGGTGAAGGTCATCCCCAGGATGAAGGGAAATCCAAGCATGACAGGTGCCTCAGACATAGAAGGTAACCAGATTGGAGCAGAGTGACTCGAAAGACAGCCACGCCACGTTAAAGGCTCTCATCACCATGCCTGATGTCATTTTCCTCCCTTATTGATTGAAGCTATTAGGGAACTTGCTCCATCACAATGAGGGAGGAAAGCAAGAAAGAGGACAATAAGGAAGATAAGAAAACAAGAAATTCAACCTAACAGAAAGGCAAAAGGAATTCCACAGATGACAGTGAAGGGAGGACCCCAAGAGAAATACATCCAAGATAAAAATGGGAACTCTGATTATGTGACGTGATTGGCCTTGTGGGAAACTTCACTGAGAGGCAATTGGAAAAAATGTGAGACAAAATTAACTACAAAGCTGGGTCCTTGAGAGTACTGAGGCCCTGGGCCCCCCAGCACGTGTGTGTAAAGCCCCTGTCCCTGCCCCCTCCAAGCCCTGCCCTGCTGGACCTAACTTATTTTATCGTCACAGCTTAGTGCTATGCTGGGAGGTGGCCAAAGTACAGCCCACAATGGGCCTGTAAATAGTCTAGCCCCGTCAGCGTCAGTGTGTGCTGGTCCAGCCAGCCAGCTGCAGGCGAGCTGTTTCTAGAACCAGAGTCTCTATAAATAGAGAGAACAAACACCAAAAAACAAAACAAAACAAAACAAAAAAAACTAAACAAAAAAACGACCAAAAAAACTAAAGAAAACAAAACAAACCCACTCTATTATTAACCTTAGCAAAAACAAAATCACTGTTCACTATGATACTCAGCTCTAAATAATATTTACATAAGGATAATAAACACAGAATATTGACTTAAATCATAAACTAATAGGCTGAGAACAGTGGCTCATACCTTGGAATCCCAGCACTTTGGGTGGCTGAGGTGGGAGGATTGCTTGAGCCCAGGAGTTCAAGACCAGTCTGGGCAACATAGGAAGACTCTGTCTCTACATTAAGTAAATAAGCAAGCAAGCAAGCCAGGCATGGTGGTGCATGCCTACAGTCCCAGCTACTCAGGAGCCTGAGGTGACAGGATTGCTTGAGCCCAGGAGGTTGAGGCTGCAATGAGCTGTGATTGTGCCACTGCATTCTAGCTTGGATGACAGAGTGAGACCCTGTCTCAAAAAAGAAGAAGAAGAAGAAAAAAGGAATTATAACATGGAGAAAAGACGCTTCAAGCATGTAGATGGTGCCACAGATCAAATGTGTGCTTCCCAAATTCATATGTTGAACCCTAAATCCCAGCGTGATGGTATCAGGAGGTAGGGCCTTTCGTAGGTAATAAGGTTTAGATGCAGTCTAAACCTCTCATGATGAGATTAGTGCCCTTATAAAAAGGGACACCAGAGAGCTTCCTCTCATGTTTTCTCCACTGATATGCACCAGAGAATGGCCATGTAAAGACACAGCAAGAAGGTGGCTGTCTGCAACCAAAGGAGAGAGCCCTCACCAGACACCTACCTGTTGTCACCTTAATCTTGGACTTTGTCTATAGCACTATTAGAAAGAAATTCCTGTTGTTTAAGCCACCCAGTCTATGGTATTTTGTTATGGCAGCCCAAGCTAAGAAAGAAGGTAACGAGAGGTGACTAGTTAACATGTAGAACTGAATCAAAAGATGGCAGCTCACATATTATTTATAACTACAGATACAGGTAAAGCCAGAGTAGCTGTCTCTGAGGAGAAACATGGGGAGTTATGGAAGTGACTGTTTTTCACAAGCCTTTTGGGTCTACATGTATTTGACCACCCTACTGATGTTAGTTGATTTCTAGAATTTTCTTTTTTCTCTTCTTTTCTTTTCTTTTTTTGAGACAGAGTTTCACTCTTGTTGCCCAGGCTGGAGTGCAATGGCATGATCTTGGTTCACTACGACCTCCACCGCCTGGGTTCAAGCGATTCTCCTGCCTCGGCCTCCCAAGTAGCTGGGACTACAGGCATGAGCCACCATGCCCCCGCTAATTTTGTATTTTTAGTAGAGACAGAGTTTCACCATGTTGGTTGGGCTGGTCGCGAACTCCCGACCTCAGGTGATCTGCCCACCTTGGCCTCCCAAAATGCTGGGATTACGGGTGTGAGGCACTGTGTCTGGCCGATTTCTAGAATTTTCTGGCTAAGCCATCTGCAATAACAGCAGCTTTGGTCCTTTCAAATATTTGTATCACCTGTTTCTTTTTCCTGAATTATTGCATTAGCTTAAATATCCAGAACAATCTTCCAGAACACAAGCGATGGTGGCAATCCTTATTTTATTCTGTTTTATCATTTTAATGTTTTACATTTTTATATGTGTTGTTGGTTTTTGATAGATGATGGATACCTTTTATGGAGCTGAAAGTTTCTACTTTTCAGTGACCTAAGGTTTCTTTTCCAACCTCTCCGGTGAACAGTAAGTTGATGAGCTCAATTAAATATATTTTCTGTATCTCCTTTTCAAAATTAAATACAGTATTACTAACACAGCTAAACCTTTTGATGACCCAGCGTCATCACAAACATGAAATATTTCAATTGCTGCCTTGTGCTATAGAAGGAAATTGCTTGCTTCTATTTGGAATGGTACCAGATTATGTGTGTTTTTCTATGACCAAAAAAAATTGTTTTTTTGAGACTGGTCTCATTTTGTTGTCCAGGCTGAAGTGCAGTGGCGTGATCACTGCTCACTGCAGCCTCGACCTCCCTAGGCTCAGGTGATCCTCCTACCTCAGCCTTCTGAGTGGCTGGGACTACAAGCGTAAGTAGGTGAGACTACACCACCACGCTCAGGTAATTTTTTAATTTGTAGAAACGAGGTCTTGCCATGTTGCCCAGGCTGGTCTTGAACTCCTAGGCTTAAGTGATCTGCCCACCTCGGCCTCCCAAAGTGCTATTATAGGATTACAGGCAGGAGTCACCATGCCCAGCCTGAAGAAATTTTTTAAATTGAAAATCAACTCACCTCTTGCATCTCTCAGTGAGCTGATTTCAACTGCCCTCCTCTGTCCTTTGTGTGTACCCTCCTACCCCCACATCATCTGTACTTGAGTATTCTATGGACTAAGAAAACAAATGTCAGGTTTTTGTTTTTGAGACAGGGTCTTGCTCTGTCACTCAGGCTGGAGTGCAGTGGTATAATCACAGCTCACTGCAGCCTCGACCTCCTGGGCTCAAGTGATTACCCCACCTCAGCCTCCAAAGTAGCTGGAACTACAGGTGCATGTCACCATGCCCAGCTAGGTTTTAAATTTATTGTAGAGCCGGGGTCTCACTATGCTGCCCGGGCTGATTTTGAACTCCTAGACTCAAGTGATCCTACTGCCTCAGCCTTCCAAAGTGCTGGGATTACCGGTATGAGCCACTGATTCTGGCACAATTTTCAAAATCTTCCAGAGAGACAATAAGTTTGTCCCTGAGGACTCCCTGTGGTATCTATGAGCTTTGTGACAGCTATTCTGCTGCTCAGAGGAATTATCTGATGGCAGTGTTAGAAAGTCTCATTTATTCAAATACCTACTGAGCATTATTATGACACAGGTTTTCTAGGCACTGTTGCTGGGGCAGGAAATGCTACGTTGCTATAGGACATAAGTTGGCTGATTTAGTTTTGACTTTAGCCTTGACTGGCAGGAGTACCATTATTGAAAATGTACTCTAGCCTTGAAAACAGGTAACTTTTGACAATTAACTAGGCTAACCTAGAAGCAATGCACCAGCTGTTCCCATCTGGCTTCGCATTGTTCTGGTGCGATCTCAGCATACCTCTGAAATACCTCATTAGATTTTAAATCATTTATCATACTAATTCCTTGCAATGAAGCGGCATTGGAAATCAGTGATTGCGGATTTGCTATTATGTGGCCTGCCAGAAGAGAACCAACCAATATTACCATGCCTGGCTGTTCTACTTCTGGTGCACATTTAATATGGCGCACATGTGGCAACATTCATTCATTCAAAAACCTGAGGTCTTGGCTGGGCGTGGTAGCTCATGCCTGTAACCCCAGCACTTTGGGAGGCTGCGACGGAGAGATCACTTGAGGTCAGGAGTTTGAGACCAGCCTGGCCAACGTGGTAAAACCCCATGTCTACTAAAAATACAAAAAATTAGCTGGGCGTGGTGGCACATGCTTGTAATCCCAGCTTCTTGAGAAGCTAAGGCAGGAGAATCACTTGAACCTGGGAGGCAGAGGTTGCAGTGACTTGAGATCATGCCACTGCACTGCAGCCTGGGTGACAAGAGTGAGATTCCATCTCAAAAACAAAAACAAAACACCTGAGGTCTCAATGGCAGTGCAACGATGGGGAAAAAAGACATGGTGTCTGGCCCTAGAGAAGGTATGTCAATTGATATTTAATTATAAGCTGTAATAAATCCTATGAAAAGAAACTATGCTGATACAAGAATGTAAAGCATAAGGACCCAACCCAGTCTGGAAGGTCAGAGGAAGTCAGAGACAAATAGGTGAATGAGAGTTAGCCAGGCAAAATTTGGGTGGTGGGAGGAATGCCAAAACTCTGAGACAGACACCCCAGCTGGTGACATGGGTCCTTTCGAGGTCTTGATTTGATACATGAAGACCAGGTGGGAATCCACTTGCAAAGAAAGCCTGGCATCAGACAGCAGTCTCCAAGGATGGCACCTTTTCTTAAAGCCAAGACTTATCCCATAGTGGTTTGAAGGCCAGAGAATGTTAGTGTTGGATTGATTAACTCATTTCACACATGAAGAGATGCTTACAAATGAAGAGAAGTCCAGGACACGTTCAGAAGCAACCAGCCTAGGGTCATGGAGCTAGTCAGGGGTCAAAGCAGAACTAGTGTTCAGCGGCATCTTCCAATCTGGTGCTGTTTTTATTTATCCTGTAGTCTTCACTGTTTGATTCCCTGTTCCTTCCTCCTCCTTCCTCTCTCACTGAGGTGACACTACCACACATGGTAATAGCAGACCGAAAGGCAGAGTTTGCTTCATGGGGAAAATCCTTACTGTGGAGTCAGTCTACCTGAATTCCATTAGCCCTTGGGCAAGTTACTAACCTGAGCTTCGGTTTCCTCAACTGTAAAATGGGGATACAGAGGCTTCCCTCCTAGGGTGTGCGAGGACAAAATGAGTTAATCAGTGTATGCACAACAGTGCTTGCGAGGTGCTGTGGCAATTATTACTGCTATGCTAATATTATTGTCAGGGTTTACAATGGCTCTTAGGAGGAACACCTCTCCTGTTTCTCAGGTAAAACACCTACTTTTCTCTGTAACTGAAGCTTTTTACACTTGTGTGGAGCCAAGAAGTCTATTTCCAGCTCCCTGGATGTATGGACTGAGCTTGAGAGCTCTCTCGTAAGTAATAACGCCAATATGATGTCAGGCTAAGTGAACCGTGAATGCATAACCCTGAACCTCTGTCTTCCCTGCCCTGTGTGGACACCCGAATGCCACATGGCCCACCTCAATACCATGGTTAGCATGCCCCTTTTCCTGTTTGGTTAAATGGTATAATGCCAAGGCCATCTGGCCTGGTAGGAAGAGCTGGGCTTTGAATTCTTACCACCTGTGTGACTAGGCAAATAGCTTTCATCTAGTCAACCAATATTTATCGAGGACCTATGTGCCCAAGCCCCTGGTAACAGTCTAATATCTACTATGGAGTAAGGAAACGCTTCTTGTACCTTACCTCATTTGGCCCACACAGCTAGCCCCCTAAAATAGGTTTTTGTTTTTTTTTGAGATGGAGTCTCGTTCTGTTGCCTACGCTCGACTGCAGTGGTGTGATCTTGGCTCACTGCAACCTCCGCCTCCTGGGTTCAAGAGATTCTCCTGCCTCAGCCTCCCGAGTAGCTGGGATCACAGGTGTATGCCACCACACCCAGCTAATTTTTATGTTTTTAGTAGAGACGCGGTTTCCCCATGTTGGCCAGGCTGGTCTCAAACTCCTGACCTCAGGTGATCCGCCCACCTCGGCCTCCCAAAGTGCTGGGATTATAGGCGTGAGCCACCACGCCCAGCCTTAAAATAGGTTTTATCATGATGATTTTATAGATAGGAAAACCAAGGCACAGTGAGTTAAAAAAAACTTAGTCCAAGTTTATTTATTTATTTTTTTTGAGACAGAGACTTGCTCTGTCGCCCAGGCTAGAGTGCAGTGGCAACCCTGGCTCACTGCAACCTCCGCCCCCTGGGTTCAAGTGATTCTTCTGCTTCAGCCTCCAGAGTAGCTGGGATCAAAGGCACATGACACCACACCTGGCTAATTTTTGTATTTTTATTAGAGTGGGGGTTTCACCATGTTAGCCAGACTGGTCTTGAACTCCTGACCTTAGGTGATCCGCCTGCCTTGGCCTCCCAAATTGCTGCTGGGATTACAGGCGTGAGCCACCATGCCCGGCCTCAAGTTTTACTGTACTACACATCAACACCATGCCGCAAGTAATGTAACTCTTCTGTGCCTCAGTTTCTTCATCAATACGTAGAGATAATACATATTTTCTAAAATCCACATAAGACAATAAGCTCTACAAATGATAGTTGCTATTGTGATTAATACTTTAAAATAACAGAGCAGTTTGGCAGACCATAAGCCTGCCTTAGAGGAATAGGCTGGTGTTTGAGACAGAGAAGCTGGCTCCTGCCATGTTCTTAGGGATGGGACATTACCTGGAATGCCACCGGCCAGTCCCTTCCCACGTGCAAAGTTCTGGGCATATGGAGAGTCTAGTAAAGGCAGTAGACGCCCCTGTGCAAACCCACTCCCACTTCTGCAAAACAAGATGCCCGGCAGCTGCCCACCACTGTTGGCCCACGAGGGAGTGCCATCTTCAGACTGAATAGGGCTGATCACAAGGCCTTTTGAAGCGCTGGTCTTTCACATGGCATCTTGGTTAAGGACAAGTACATGGAAAACAGGATGGCAACTAATCCTATTTGCTCTGATGGCTTAAACATCTAAGTTAGAGAGCATGCGGCTCTTAATTCAATGAATTCCAAGAAATCTTGCAAGAAAGGTGATATATTACAGAGTTTGACATAGGAGCCTTATTGAGTCAGTAAGCAGGCTGTGGGCACCTGCCACAGGCTAGGCACAATACTGAGTGCCCAGGGTACAAAGGTGAATGAGGCTTGGGTCTCTGCACAGGAGGAATTTGCCATCTAGTGCAAGAGACAAACACAATTCAGTTCTTTCTTTTTCACCAGGGGTTGGCAAACTTTGGCCCATGGCCACATGTGGCTCACTGTTTTGTATAGTCAATGAGTACAGCCATGCTTATTCATGAATGTATTATCTCTGGCTGTTTTCACACTACAACAACAGAATATGTGGCCTCTTGGCTACAAAGCCTGAAATATTTACTATCTGGCCCTTTATAGAAAAGGTTTGCCAATTCCTGTTTACCACCACATACACTCTTTGCACTAGGAAATACACACACATGCACATATATGTGTCCTTATGTTTTTGTTACCTGTTTTTCAAATCAGGTTATTAAATATATCAAGCCGGAGACAATTATACAATGAAAGAGTATACCTCTTTCCTGGACCATCAAGGAGTTACATTATCCTCAAACTGACCTCTCCCTACATTTGTTTTCCAGAGTCAAAGGGGCTCTTCAAGCCCCAGTCACCTCCACTCCCATCCCAGGTTTGGAGCCCTTCTGTTTAGCAAGCATGGCGACCATCTTCACTTATCCACTAGAGGGTATCCAAACACTGCTTATGAAAGACTAAGGCACTACAACCAGACCCTATTCAATGGAGAGAGATCAGAGTTTACCATCTGTCTGAATGAGTTCCTACACTTAAAACGCCTTGCATAGAGGTGGCAGGGCATGGAAGAATAAACTCGACTCTCACCCATTAGTACCAGACGTTGCCTGGAAACAGATCTGACAAGAAATGCAGTCAGCTGGCTGAGATAAGGATGAATTAATACAAAGACTTGGAAGGGCGAATTTAATCCACAAATTCACAGCCTCCTCCTTCTACCCCTGCAAAGTTCTTTTTATTTATGTATTTATCTTCTTGAGATGGAGTCTCGCTCTGTAGCCAAGGCTGGAGTGCAGTGGTGCGATCTCGGCTCACTGCAAGCTCCGCCTCCCAGGTTCACGCCATTCTCCTGCCTCAGCCTCCCGAGTAGCTGGGACTACAGGCGCCTGCCACTTTGCCTGGCTAATTTTTTTTTTTTTATTTTTAGTAGAGACAGGGTTTCACTGTGTTAGCCGGGATGGTCTTGATCTCCTGACCTCGTGATCCACCCACCTCAGCCTCCCAAAGTGCTGGGATTACAGGCATGAGCCACCGCACCCGGCCTACCCCTACAAAGTTCTTACTGAAGTGTGTTTAATACTTTATAGGGGAACTGTGTGGAGCATCAACCAGTACAACCGAAGGGCTTCAGGCCTTGCTGCTTTCTCCAACAAGGCACTTGGCCTTTGGGCTAGAAAGGTAGTTTTTAATTGGGAATGGAGAGCTGGCCGTTAGGAGAAGCATGTCTGATTGCGTGGGAGGATTTCGAACCACGTGGTCGTCTTTCTGTTTTCAAACAGCATGAAGATGGGCATCTCCTTCTGGCCCTCGCTGACCTTTTCTGAAGTCCATCTGTAGGATTCCTTTGGGTACACTACTCCAGAACAGAACAAAACTTGAGGCCTAGATGTTGCTAGTAATTTGTGAATTACCTTATTCTTGCTTAGGACTTTAGTCTCACATTCTACAATCAACTAAAGACCAGCACTGTGACAACACCACAGGACCCTGAATTTTCCCAGCAGGCAAGGGAATGGAAATGGGCCTACTAGGCTGGCTTTAAAATATGCCCACAAGTTCTTTGACGCTCTTCTTGAAGGTACGCTGGACTTCCTGACTTGCTTTTGATAAACAGAAACATGGCAGAAATGATGCTATGTGACTTGGGAGGCTGTGTCATAAAAAGGAGATAGCATCCCCCAGCTGTTTCACTCTTGGGTCATTTCCCCTGGGGAAGCTAGCAGCCATGTTGTGAGGACACTCAAGCAGCCTTGCAGGGAGGTCAACATGGAACAGAAATGAAGTTTCCCACCAATAGCCAGCACCAACTTGCCAGCCACGTGAGTGAAGCTGATTCTCCAAGCTGAATCCTTGGAAGTGGATTCTCCAGCCCCAGTTAAACTTTAAATGACTGCAGTTCTGGCTGACATCTGATGGAGCCTCAGGAAAACACCTGAGCCAGAACTGCTCAGCCAAGTTGATCCTGAATTCCTTATGTACAGACACCGTGAGCAATAATAAATGTCTACTACTGCTTTAGGCCATTACATTTAGGGGTAATTTGTTACACAGAATTAGATGACCAATATACCAAGTACCATCCAATTTTGCCTTATATACAATAGATAGTGTGTTAGGTACAAAGCCTGGAAGACCCGCGTTTGTCACTAATTTGCTGTGTGACCACAGGCATAACTATTTCTCCTCTGAGCCTTGGTTTGTACCTCCTCAAGATGGGTACAGCACCACCTAGGTTGCTACAGGGTCTTAAGGTGTTTTGTGATCTACAAAGAGAGAGGTAAAGGCAGTGATATCAGTCTCACGTTTTTTTCTTCCGGAGAATATGATTTAATGCTTAGCAGAGTTGATTTCTTAGCAGTAGTGGTCCTAGGTACTCAGTCAGTGAAAGAGAGGAGTGGGAGGTATCCCATGCCTGTAATTAGAACCACTGGGCTAAGGGTGCTGAGGAACTGCAAGAGCAGAGGTTGGCATGCTTTTACTGTAAAAGGCCAGGCCGGGCACAGTGGCTTATACCTGTAATCCCACCACTTTGGGAGGCCGAGGCGGGCAGATCACAAGGTCAAGAGATCGAGACCATCCTGACCAACATGGTGAAACCCCCGTCTGCTAAAACTACAAAAATTAGCTGGGCGTGGTGGCACACGCCTGTAGTCCGAGCTACTCTGAGCTACTGAGGCTGAGGCAGGAGAATCACTTGAAACCAGGAGGCGGAGGCTGCAGTGAGCTGAGATTGCGCCATTGCATTCCAGCCTGGCAACAGAGCGAGACTCCGTCTCAATCAAAAAAAAAAAAAAAAAAAAAAAAGGCCAAATAGTAAATATTTTTGGCTTTGTGGGCCACATGGTCTCTGCCACAACTACTCAATTCTGCCACTGTAGCATGAAAGCAGCCATAGACAGTATGTAAATGAATGGGAGCAACTGTGTTTCACCAAAACTTTATTGACAACAGGCAGCTGGCAGTAATTTGCCAACCTCTACCTTGTAGCCTTGGCTTCTCCAATGATGTGGTCTGGTCCCAGGCCAGCAGGATCAGCATCCCCCAGGAGCGTGTGAGAAATGCAGACTTTTAGGTCACACCCAGACCTGCTGAATCAGCATTTCTGGGAAGGAGCCCAGCAAGGTGTCTTCCCAAGCAGCTCAAGTGTTATTAAGAAGTACTATATTCTTCCTCTTTCTCATGGGTTGCTCCACCCACCAGGGATTTAAGAGGAATACTGGATGCTGATGACCCAATCCAAGATCTTCTCAGGACTCACAAAGAACACAAATCTTCCCCCAGAATCAGTGAAAAACACCTGGATCATGGTCCTGGATCACCAATAAGTAAAGTAGCAGCCAGCCCCAGCCAAACAGCTTAGAGTCTTCAAGAACACTGAACAAACTGTGTGAAAAGAAGACTCTTAGAGTGAGAGGATTGGAGTTGGTGATATTCCAGGGCCACCTCTGTCTGTGCAGGCCTGGATGGTGTTGTCTGTGGTCAGATGCTAACCTGGCTCCCACATTTACTTACTTCTTTAAACACTTTTCCATTTCACATGTTGGTTTCTGCTGTGGTTTGAATGTGTCCCCTAAACTTTATGTGTTGGAAACTTGGTCCTCAAATGCAGCAGTGTTGAGAGGTGGGATTTTTAGGAGGTGACTGGATCATGAGGGCTCTGCTCTCACAAATGGATTAATCCATTCATGGATTAATGAGTTATCATGGGAGTAGGTTTGTTATCACAAGAGGGAGGCTGTTTTAAAAGCCAGTCTGGCTGTCTCTCGTGAGCCTCCTTGCTATGTGATGCCCTGCACTGCCTCAAAACTCTGCAGAGAGTCCCCACCAGCAAGAAGGCCTTCATCAGCTGCAACCCCTTGGCCTTGGAATTCCTGCCTCCAAAACTGGAAGAAACAACGGTTTTCTTAATAGATTACCCAGTCTCAGGTATTCAGTCATAGCAACAGAAAACAGACAATTTCCTTCTGTTTTGGTGAAGCGGGCGGATAAAAGGCAAAGAGGAGAAGGAAAAAATGAATGCTATCTCCTAAGGAACAGAACTGAGATAAAGGCTTACAGGAAAGAAGCAACAGGAAAGAGGATGAGAGAGTAGTGAGGAGGAGGCAAGAGTCCCTATAAAAACAGCTTTTTCCATTTCTGTGTGGGAGAGAAACGTTTATTGAATGACAATAAACGTCTCACTTCCAGTACCATCAGTATTTGTCTAGGATGTCACCAGTTACATCACTCACATCTCATTTAGCCACACACCAGTTGTATGATGGAGATATGATCGTCTCTATTTTAGAGAGGGAAACCGAGGCTCACAGCAGTGAAAGGCTATGTTCAAAACCACGTTCTGCAAAGCTGCTGGAGCCTTGGCTGAAAGCCAGGTCTAAGGACTCCTTTCTGCTACAGAGCCTCCCAGCACTGCCTCAGGTCCACAGCTCAGTTTGAGGTCAAGATAAAATCTTACATGTACAAGCCTTGATTTGTGCCGACTCCACTTTATCACAGGTCCCCTGAAGGGACTGCACAGAGCTTGAGAACCGGCTCCACTTGGGATAGCTCCACCTCTGTCCTTCTACCTTTAGGCACTAGGGAGGAAGGTGGGAGGAGGGAGGGACATCACACAAAAAGGTTCAGATGCAGTTGTACAACTGTGCATGTATCAAAAGTCACACGGCTACTCTTTAATGTCAATCTCAAAAGAAATGAAATAAAAATCAAACAAGGAGGATGATGAAATGCTCGCCTCCACCAAAGATGCCAAGCATTTGCCCCAGCGCTGGCAGGTGTGAGAATCCATGCCCTCGTGCTGAGAGTCGCTGCCCTGGAGGGCCTCTCCCACTTGGCCAGGGCTGCTTTCTGGAGTCTGCCATTCCCTCAGTCCACTTGCCCTCTGGATGTGTAACTGCCTCTGAGTGCAGGAAACAAGACTGCGCCTCATCTTCCAGGGAAGAGTTCTGATCTCCCGCCCTACAAGTATCCTTGCTTTTGTGAAGCTGACAGGGCCTGGCAGACATACATGCCCTTTAGGAATCTATACTCCTTTGTCATGTCCATTCTTACTTCTAAAATTCCTGGGTTATTGGACCTTCTTTCAAACACAAGAAAACTTAGGAGGGCCTTGAATCATAATGATGAGTCCAGGAAACACACGAGAACAGGTGACCTTGAACACATCTGTTCTACCCAATTAGCCTTTGCCCCCACAGCTGCCAGCTGCACCAGGCTCAGTAGGGTCCAATGGCCAAGGGCAGTAAACTCATGGCTGCAGAGATGGAGAGAGTTGACACCTGGCGCCTGAAAACAAGTTTAGTAAAGTCAAGCCCTCCATGGAGGTGAGTCTGACTGCACACATTTCCATGTGGCCTTTTCCCCAGGCAAGCTGGTCTGCTTCCGACGGGAGATGTACAGCTTACTAGAGAGTTCCACCACCTAGTGCGCCTGACTCCGACATGCCACAGTGGTCCTTCTTTGTCTACACCCATAAAGAGATGAGCACAAATACGCTCAAGGTGGGGAGAATGAGATGTACAGGAAGGCTTCATACTCTCCCAGCTCTCCCAGGAAAGGAGTCGGATGGGGGTGCAGCCTGGTGTCAGCTTGGCAAACCCACTGGTGCCCCTGGAGACCAAGCCAGGTCCTTACTTCCATATCTGACATAAGAGCCCTGGCAGGACCGAGTTCTTGCCCCTGGCCAGGCCTCCCCACTTGGGCACAGTATGTCAAAGGTATGCTATTACTCAGGGAGCAATAGTAGGCACTGAGGCACTCAGGTAGGCACTGAGAGACCCAGCCCCCAATGTGCCAGCAACTTCTCCCTTCCCTCCCTCCCTCACCAAGATGGCCCAGGGGCTAGGGGAGCAAGAGTGCAGGAGACCCTTGGCCTCACCTTCTGGAAGGTAGGAGTTGGCCTAGGATCTCAGTTTTCAACTGAGGCAGTGGAGGGCAGGCATGAGCAGGGGATGTCACAGGGTAGTAACAACACATCTTCCTGCAGCTTTCACTTTACACAATTTTTTTTAACTAGGGGAGGGGAGGTGCACTTTAAGTAGAAAGAAATTTAAAATTTAATTGTCACATTAAGGCAAAAGAATATGGCAAATACAAATTTGAATGTATTTTTAAGAGAAAAACTTTTTGGCTTCAAAAAGTTCAAATTGTGCTGAATTGGGGAGCTTCTGGGACACGCTCCTTCGCCCTCTTTTTTTTGTTAATAGACTATTTTTTAGAGCAGTTTTGGGTACACAAAAATTGATTGGGCCAGGCATGGTGGCTCACGCCTGTAATCCCAGCACTTTGGGAGGCAGAGGCGGGTGGATCACCTGAGGCCAGGAGTTTGAGACCAGCCTGGCCAAGATGGTAAAACCTCGTCTCTACTGAAAATACAAAATTAGCTGGGTGTGGTGTTGCACGCCTGTAATCCCAGCTACTCCGGAGGCTGAGGTAGGAGAATCGCTTAGAACCTGGGAGGCGGAGGTTGCAGTGAGCTGAGATTGTACCACTGCACTCCAGCCTCGGAGACAGAGGGAGACTCTGTCTCGAAGAAAAAAAAAGAAAAATTGATTGGAGCATTCAGAGTTCTCACATATCCCCTTCTCGCCTCCCTGAGCTCCCCTATAATTTATATAATTGATAAGCCAATTAATGACACATTATTATTGACCAATGCCCATAGTTTACATTAGGGTTCACTCACGGTAGTAGGCACGCTATGGGTTTAGACAAATGTATAATGACATGTATCAATCATCAGAGCAGCACACAGTATTTTCACCACCTAAAACAATCCGTGCTCTGCCTATTCATCTTTCACCTGCATCATTTCTAACCCTCGACAACCGGTAATCTTTCCAATGTCTCTGTACCTTTTCTTTTTTTTTTTGGTGGAAAAATGAATATGGAAATACTGTGCTGCAGTTACAAGAAATGGATTAGATCTAGCAAAATGGTTTGGTCTTTGGAAGAGTGCTAAATGAGAAAGGATATAAAAAAAAAAAATGAAGTGTAGCCCAGTGCTTCCCAAACATCAGTGTGTACACAATCACCAAGGATCTTGTTAAAATGCAGATGCTGACCCAGCAGGTCTGGGATGAGGCCTGAGATCTGCATTTCTAACAAGCTTTCTGGTGATGCCCCTGCTGTGGGTCCACAGAACATACTGAGCAGCAAGGAGCTAGATGAGGAATCACACAATTACAACCCAGTAGCCAAATCTGGCCACAGTGTGTTTGTACGGTCCACAAGCTACAAGTGGTTTTAAACAGTTGGAAAAAAATCAAAAGAATGTTTTGTGACATATAAAAATGATATGACATTCAAATTTCAGTGTCCATAAATAAAGTTTTATTAGAACATAGCCGTGCTCATTCACTTGCATATGTCGTTGCCTGCTTTTGTGCTACAATGACACAGTGGAGTAGTTGCAACAGAGTCCATATGGCCCATAAAGCCTAAAATATTTACTATTCTGGCCCTTTACAGTTTGCCAACTGCTGCTCTAGACTGCTACCATCTATGTACACTAAAAGCACACACATTCCAAACCTTCTTGTTTTATAAGAATACATACAAACAGCATATGCATCAAACACATATTATTAATGGTAACCCATGGGAGAAGGGGAGGGAATAACAGTAAGAAACAAGGATAAAAGGGAACAAACCAAACAAGGGGGGCCTTTTGAGGACCAATGAGGGTACAGTGCCATGAACTGGGTGGGGAAGTTAACTCTTTTCCCAAGTCCAACACAGTTTGAGAATCACCGACCAAGACTGTCTCGCTAAGCATCTCTCTCCTCTTACAGGGATCCCCTAGAGGCCCCATCGAATGGTCTCTATTTTCAGAGACTGGCTGCTTTATACAGATTCAAGAAGGATCCAGGCCATTGAGCGTGCTCAGGACAGCATTAGAAGGCACTTCCCTAACCAGCCTGAATTCATGTCTCAGCAACCTTGTTTCTCAGCCCCTCCCCATGAGGCCTTTACCCTACAGGCCAGATCTCCATTCCTATCACCTTCTTCTGTGCCCCCTCCAAGCTCCCCACCCCTCATCTCCTGACTCCTCTCTGCCACTCCTCAGGTATCAAAACCCACTGTGGTTTTGCTTGAGATTCTATCCCAGCTAATAAGCCCCCTCTCTCTTCCAGCTGGGTTTCACGTGGCAGAGGTCACCTTCCTTATATACGCCTGAGGCTACTGACGCTCAAAGGTAACTGTCCCCACTGCAGGTCTGCAGCAGGTGGAACTAGAAACCAGCACCCCAGCTTTATATTTTGTGCTGCGTCCACTGTGACGGGCTGCACCTAACCCAGCCCCATATGGACAATGCCTTGCTTTTCTAGTTGCACTGTGCTTCTGTAGGATTTCAACTTTTTCATCCAAAATTTGCTTGAATCCTCATCTGTTTTACAGTTGCCTCACAATTTAGGTGTTGCTTTTTTTTTTTTTTTTTTGAGACGAGTCTCACTCTGTCACCCAGGCTGGAGTGCAATGGCGCAATCTCGGCTCACTGCAAGCTCCGCCTCCTGGGTTTACACCATTCTCCTGCCTCAGCCTCCTGAGTAGCTGGGACTACAGGTGCCCGCCACCATGCCCGGCTACTTTTTTTTTTTTTTTTTTTTTTTTTTTTTTTTTTTTTTTAGTAGAGACGGGGTTTCACCGTGTTAGCCAGGATGGTCTCGAGCTCCTGACCTCGTGATCCGCCCACCTTGGCCTCCCAAAGTGCTGGGATTACAGGCTTGAGCCACTGTGCCCGGCCAGGTTTTGCTTTTTTCCTTTTTATTCATGATGTGTGTGTGTGTGTGTGTGTGTGTGTGTGTGTGTTTTCAAAAGAACGTAACATTTAGTACCTTAATCATTTTTAAGTACACAGTATAGTAGTGTTGACTGCACACTGCTGTGTAGCAGATCTCTAGAACTTTTTCATCTTGTAAAAGTGAAACTGTAGATGCACTGAATTGCAACTCCCCTTTGCACCCTCCCTTTATCCCTTGGCATTCTACTTTCCATTCTACTTTCTAAGAGTTTGATTACTTTAGATACCTTATATAAGTGAAAGCATGCCGTATTTGACTTTCTGCGACTGGCTTATTTCACTTAGCATGATGTCCTCAAGGTTTATCCATGTGTAGCAAATGACAGAATTTCCTTTTCTTAGGCTGAATAATTCTCCATTGTATGCATATCCCACATTTTCTTTACCCATCAATCTGTTGATGTGCATTCAGGTTGCTTCTAACTCTTGGTTATTGTGAATAATGCTGCAATGAACATGAGTGTGCAAATATCTCAAGATCCTTTTTTTGTGTGTATGGTTTATTTGTTCATTGTTTTTTTTTAATCAGCTGAATTTAAGATTCAAAATCCTGTTTTTAATTCTTTTGGATCTGTACCCAGAAGTGGGATTGTTGGGTCACATGGTAAATTTTATTTTTAATTTTTTGAGGATCCTCCATACTGTTTTCCAGAGTGGCCTCACCATTTTACATTCCCATGAACAAGGCACAAAGGTCCCAATTTGCCACATTCTTGTCAATGCTCATCATTTTCTGTTTATTTATTTTTAAATTATACTTTGAGTTGTAGGGTACATGTGCACAACGTGCAGGTTTGTTACATATGTATACATGTGCCTTGTTGGTGTGCTGCACCCATTAACTCGTCATTTATATTAGGCATATCTCCTAATGCTATCCCTCCCCCCTCCCTCCAACACATGACAGGCCCATGATGTTCCCAACCCTGTGTCCAAGTGTTCTCATTGTTCAATTCCCACCTGTGAGTGAGAACATGCAGTGTTTGGTTTTCTGTGTGTTTTTTTTTTTTTTTTTTTTGAGACGGAGTCTCGCTCTGTCACCCAGGCTGGAGTGCAGTGGCCGGATCTCGGCTCACTGCAAGCTCCGCCTCCCGGGTTCACGCCATTCTCCTGCCTCAGCCTCCCGAGTAGCTGGGACTACAGGCGCCCGCCACCTAGCCCGGCTAGTTTTTTGTATTTTTTAGTAGAGACAGGGTTTCACCGTGTTAGCCAGGATGGTCTCGATCTCCTGACCTCGTGATCCACCCGTCTTGGCCTCCCAAAGTGCTGGGATTACAGGCTTGAGCCACCGCACCCAGACTGGTTTTCTGTTCTTGCAATAGTTTGCTGAGAATGATGGTTTCCAGCTTCATCCATGTCCCTACAAAGGACATGAACTCATCCTTTTTTACGGCTGCATAGTATTCCATGGTATATATGTGCCACATTTTCTTAATCCAGTCTGTCATTAATGGACATTTGGGTTGGTTCCAAGTCTTTGCTATGGTGAATAGTGCCACAATAAACATATGTGTGCATATGTCTTTATAGCAGCATGATTTATAATCCTTTGGGTATATACCCAGCAATGGGATGGCTGGGTCAAATGGTATTTCTAGTTCTAGATCCTTGAGGAATCACCACACTGTCTTCCACAATGGTTGAACTAGTTTACAGTCTCACCAACAGTGTAAAAGTGTTCCTATTTCTCCACATCCTCTCCAGCACCTGTTGTTTCCTGCCTTTTTAATGATCGCCATTCTAACTGGTGTGAGATGGGATCTCATTGTGGTTTTGATTTGCATTTCTCTGATAGCGAGTGATGATGAGCATTTTTTCACGTGTCTGTTGGCTGCATAAATGTCTTCTTTTGAGAAGTGTCTGTTCATATCCTTCACCCACTTTTTGAGGGGGTTGTTTTTTTCTTGTACATTTGTTTGAGTTCTTTGTAGGTTCTGCATATTAGCCCTTTGTCAGATGAGTAGATTGCAAAAATTTTCTCCCATTCTGTAGGCTGCCTGTTCACTCTGATGGTAGCTTCTTTTGCTGTGCAGAAGCTCTTTAGTTTAATTAGATCCCATTTGTCAATTTTGGCTTTTGTTGCCATTGCTTTTGGTGTTTTAGATATGAAGTCCTTGCCCATGCCTATGTCCTGAATGGTATTGCCTAGGTTTTCTTCTAGAGTTTTTATGGTTTTAGGTCTAACATTTAAGTCTCTAATCCATCTTGAATTAATTTTTGTATAAGGTGTAAGGAAGGGATCCAAATTCAGCTTTCTATATATGGCTAGCCAGTTTTCTCAGCACCATTTATTAAATAGGGAATCATTTCCCCATTTCTTGTTTTTGTAGGTTTGTCAAAGATCAGATGGTTGTAGATGTGTGGTATTATTTCTGAGGGCTCTGTTCTGTTCCATTGGTCTATATCTCTGTTTTGGTACCAGTACCATGCTGTTTTGTTTACTGTAGCCTTGTAGTATAGTTTGAAGTCAGGTAGCGTGATGCCTCCAGCTTTGTTCTTTTGGCTTAGGACTGTCTTGGCAATGCGGGCTCTTTTTTGTTTCCATATTAACTTTAAAGTAGTTTTTTCCAATTCTGTGAAGAAAGTCATTGGTAGCTTAATGGGGATGGCACTGAATCTATAAATTACCTTGGGCAGCATGGCCACTTTCACGATATTGATTCTTCCTATCCATGAGCATGGAATGTTCTTCCATTTGTTTGTGTCCTCTTTTATTTCATTGAGCAGTGGTTTGTACTTTTCCCTGAAGAGGTCCTTCACATTCCTTGTTAAGTTAGATTCCTAGGTATTTTATTCTCTTTGAAGCAATTATGAATGGGAGTTCACTCATGATTTGGCTCTCTCTTTGTCTGTTATTGGTGTATAAGAATGCTTGTGATTTTTGCACATTGATTTTGTATCCTAAGACTTTGCTGAGTTGCTTATCAGCTTAAGGAGATTTTGGGCTGAGACAATGGGGTTTTCTAAATATACAAGCATGTCATCTGCAAACAGGGACAATTTGACTTCCTCTTTTCCTAATTGAATACCCTTTATTTCTTTCTCCTTCCTGATTGCCCTGGCCAGAACTTCCAACACTATGTTGAATAGGAGTGGTGAGAGAGGGCATCTCTGTCTTATGCTAGTTTTCAAAGGGAATGCTTCCAGTTTTTGCCTATTTGGTATGATATTGGCTGTAGGTTTGCCATAAATAGCTCTTATTATTTTGAGACACATTCCATCAATACCAAATTTACTGAGCGTTTTTAGCATGAAGGGCTGTTGAATTTTGTCAAAGGCCTTTTCTGCACCTATTGAGATAATCATGTGGTTTTTGTCTATGGTTCTGTTTATATGCTAGATTACATTTATTGATTTGCATATGTTGAACCAGCCTTGCATCCCAGGGATGAAGCCCACTTGATCATGGTGGATAAGCTTTTTGATGTGCTGCTGGATTCAGTTTGCTGGTATTTTATTGAGGATTTTTGCATCAACGTTCATCACGGATATTGGTTTAAAATTCTCTCTTTTTGTAGTGTCTCTGCCAGGCTTTGGTATCAGGATGATGTTGGCCTCATAAAACGAGTTAGGGAGGATTCCCTCTTTTTTCTATTGATGGGAATAGTTTCAGAAGGAATGGTACCAGCTCCTCCTTGTACCTCTGGTAGAATTCGACTGTGAATCCGTCTGGTCCTGGACTTTTTTTGGTTGGTAGGCTATTAATTGTTGCCTCAATTTCAGAGCCTGTTATTGGTTTATTCAGGGATTCAACTTCATCATGGTTTAGTCTTGGGAGAGTGTAAGTGTCCAGGAATTTATCCATGTCTTCTAGGTTTTCCAGTTTATTTGCGTAGAGGTGTTTATAGTATTCTCTGATGGTAGTTTGTATTTCTGTGGGGTCAGTGGTGATATCCCCTTTATCATTTTTTAATGCGTCTATTTGATTCTTCTCCCTTTTCTTCTTTATTAGTCTTGCTAGCAGTCTATCAATTTTGTTCATCTTTTCAAAAAACCAGCACGTGGATTCATTGATTTTTTGAAGGGTTTTTTGTGTCTCTATCTCCTTCAGTTCTGCTCTGATCTTAGTTATTTCTTGCCTTCTGCTAGCTTTTGAATGTGTTTGCTCTTGCTTCTCTAGTTTTTTTAATTGTGATGTTAGGGTGTCAATTTTAGATCTTTCCTGCTTTCTCTTGCAGGCGTTTAGTGCTATACATTTCCCTCTACACACTGCTTTAAATGTGTCCCAGAGATTCTGGTATATTGTATCTTTGTTCTCATTGGTTTCAAAGAACATCTTTATTTCTGCCTTCCTTTTGTTATGTACCCAGTAGTCATATAGAAGCTGGTTTTTCAGTTTCCATGCAGTTGAGAGGCTTTGAGTGAATTTCTTAATCCTGAGTTCTAGTTTGATTGCACCGTGGTCTGAGAGACAGTTTGTTATAATTTCTGTTCTTTTACATTTGCTGAGGAGTGCTTTACTTCCAACTATGTGGTCAGTTTTGGAATAAGTGCAATGTGGTGCTGAGAAGAATGTATAGTCTGTTGATTTGGGGTGCAGAGTTCTGTAGATGTCTATTAGGTCCACTTGGTGCAGAGCTGAGTTCAATTCCTGGATATCCTTGTTAATTTTCTGTCTCGTTGATCGGTCTAATGTTGACAGTGGGTGTTAAAGTCTCCCATTATTATTGTGTGGGAGTCTAAGCCTCTTTGTAAGTTTCTAAGGACTTGCTTTATGAATCTGGGTGCTCCTGTATTGGGTGCATATATATTTAGGATAGTTAGCTCTTCTTGTTGAATTGATCCCTTTACCATTATGTAATGGCCTTCTTTGTGTCTTTTGATCTTTGATGGTTTAAAGTCTGTTTTATCAGAGACTAGGATTGCAACCCCTGCCTTTTTTTGTTTTCCATTTGCTTGGTAGATCTTCCTTCATCCCTTTATTTTGAGCCTATGTGTTTCTCTGCACGTGAGATGGGTCTCCTGAATACAGCACACTGATGGGTCTTGACTCTTTATCCAATTTGCCAGTCTGTGTCTTTTGATTGGAGTATTTAACCCATTTACATTTAAGGTTAATATTGTTATGTGTGAATTTGATCCTGTCATTATGATGTTAGCTGGTTATTTTGCTCGTTAGTTGATGCAGTTTCTTCCTAGCATCGATGGTCTTTACATTTTGGTATGTTTTTGCAGTGGCTGGTACCGGTCGTTCCTTTCCATGTTTAGTGCTTCCTTCAGGAGCTCTTGTAGGGCAGGCCTGGTGGTGACAAAATCTCTCAGCATTCGCTTGTCTGTAAAGGATTTTCTCTTTCACTTGTGAAACTTAGTTTGGCTGGATACGAAATTCTGGGTTGAAAATTCTTTTCTTTAAGAATGTTGAATATTGGCCCCCACTCTCTTCTGGCTTGTAGAGTTGCTGCAGAGAGATTCTCTGTTAGTCTGATGGGCTTCCCTTTGTGGGTAACCTGACTTTTCTCTCTGGCTGCCTTTAACATGTTTTCCTTCATTTCAACTTTGGTGAATCTGACAATTATGTGTCTTGGAGTCGCTCTTCTCGAGGAATATCTTTGTGGCATTCTCTGTATTTCCTGAATTTGAATATTGGCCTACCTTGATAGGTTGGGGAAGTTCTCCTGGATAATATCCTGCAGAGTGTTTTCCAACTTGGTTCCATTCACCCTGTCACTCTCAGGTACACCAATCAGACGTAGATTTGGTCTTTTCACATAGTCCCATATTTCTTGGAGGCTTTGTTCATTTCTTTTTATTCTTTTTTCTCTAAACTTCTCTTCTCGCTCCATTTCATTCATTTGATCTTTAGTCACTGATACCCTTTCTTCCAGTTGATCGAATCGGTTACTGAAGCTTGTGCATTTGTCACGTAGTTCTCATGCCATGGTTTTCAGCTCTATCCGGTCATTTAAGGACTTCTCTACATTGGTTATTCTAGTTAGCTATTCGTCTAATCTTTTTTCAAGGTTTTTAGCTTCTTTGCGATGGGTTCGAACTTCTTCCTTTAGCTCAGAGAAGTTTGATCATCTGAAGCCTTCTTCTCTCAACTTGTCAAAGTCATTCTCCGTCCAGCTTTGTTCCATTGCTGGTGAGGAGCTGCATTCCTTTGGAGGGGGAGAGGCACTCTGATTTTAGAATTTTCAGCTTTTCTGCTCTGTTTTTTCCCCATCTTTGTGGTTTTATCTACCTTTGGTCTTTGATGATGGTGACACACAGATGGGGTTTTGGTGTGGATGTCCTTTCTGTTTGTTAGTTTTCCTTCTAACAGCCAGGACCCTGAGCTGCAGGTCTGTTGGAGTTTGCTGGAGGTCCACTCCAGACCCTGTTTGCCTGGGTATCAGCAGCAGAGGCTGCACAAGAGTAAATATTGCTGAACAGCAAATGTTGCTGCCTGACCGTTCCTCTGGAAGCTTCGTCTCAGAGGGGTACCCAGACATGTGAGGTCAGTCTGCCCCTACTGGGGGGTGCCTCCCTATTAGGCTACTCAGGGGTCAGGAACCCATTTGAGCAGGCAGATCTGCTCAAGATCTGCTCAAGATCTCAGATCTCAAACTCCGTGCTGGGAGAACCACTACTCTCTTCAAAGCTATCAGACAGGGACATTTAAATCTGCAGAGGTTTCTGCTGCCTTTTGTTTGGCTATGCTCTGTCCCCAGAAGTGGAGTGTACAGAAGCAGGCAGGCCTCC
The DNA here is from genome assembly GCF_024542745.1 of Macaca thibetana thibetana. Classification (NCBI taxonomy): domain Eukaryota; kingdom Metazoa; phylum Chordata; class Mammalia; order Primates; family Cercopithecidae; genus Macaca; species Macaca thibetana. The sequence continues at coordinate 15,837,053 of NC_065579.1, forward strand.
TTGAGCTGTGGTGGGCTCTACCCAGTTCGAGCTTCCCAGCTGCATTGTTTACCTACTCAAGCCTCAGCAATGGCTGGCGCCCCTCCCCCAGCCTTGCTGCCACCTTGCAGTTTGATCTCAGACTGCTGTGCTAGCAATGAGGGAGGCCCCGTGTGCATGGGACCTTCCGAGCCAGGCGTGGGATATGATCTCCTCATGTGACATTTGCTAAGACCCTTGGAAAAGTGCAGTATTAGGGTGGGAGTGACCCGATTTTCCAGGTGCTCTTTGTCACAGCTTCCCTTGGCTAGGAAAAGGAATTCCCTTACCCCTTGTGCTTCCTGGGTGAGGCGATGCCTTGCCCTGTTTCAGCTCTCGCTCGGTGGGCTGTACCCACTGTCCTGCACCCATTGTCCGACATGCCCCAGTGAGATGAACACAGTACCTCAGTTGGAAATGCAGAAATCACCCATCTTCTGTGTTGCTCACACTGGGAGCTGTAGGCTGGAGCTGTTCTTATTCAGCCATCTTAGAACCTATTTTCTGTTTATTTGATAGTGGCCATCCTAACAGGTGTGAGGTAATATCTCATTATGGTTTTGATTTGCATTTTCCTAATGACTAGTAATATTGCTCGTATTACCATATGCTTGTTGGCATTTGCATATCTTTTTCTGAGAAATGTCTACTCAAGTCCTTTCTCCATTTAAAAATTTGATTTTTATTGTTGTAGTTGTTGAGTTGTAGGAGTTCTTTATATATTCTGGATATTAACCTCTTATCAGATACATGGCAGGTATCTTTTCCCTTTCTGTAATCATTGTTTCCTTCGCTGGGCAGATGTTTTAAGTTTGGGATAGTCCTATTTGTCTACTGTTGCTTTTGTCATCTGTGCTTTTAGTGTCATATGCAAGAAATCATTGCAAAGTCCAAAGTCATGAAGCTTTTCTCATTTTCTTCTAGGAGTTTGAGTTTCAGGTCTTACATTTAGGTGTATAATTTATTTTAGTTACTTTTTATACATAGTGTCAGGTAAGGATTCATCTTCATTCTTTTGCATGTGGATATCTAGTTTTCCCAACTGTTTGTTGAAGAGACTGTCTTTTCTTTCTCATTGTGTAGTCTTGGTATGTTTGTCCATTTTTCCATAGACCATTTGGAAAATGATCTATTATCCATATATATTGATCACAAATTATGAATGTCCACAGATCATTTGACTACATACATGAGCGTATATTACTGGGCTCTCTATTCTGTTCCATTGGTCTATATGTCTGTCTTTATGCCAGTACCTTTATGTAGCTTTGTTTTATATACGTATAAAACAAACATATACATATTTTTTAAAAGGGCCTTATTATGTTGCCCAGCCTGGTGTGCAGTGGTTATTCATAGGTGAGATTATAGTACATTACAGTCCCAAACTCCTGGGCTCAAGAGAGCCTCCTGCCTTAGCCTCCCAAGTAGCATGCCACTGTGCCCAGCTTGTATCACCTTTTAAAATCAGGAAGCGTGGGGCCTGTGGCTTTATTCTTCTTTCTTTCTACTGTTTTGGTTCTCTGGGGTCCTTTGTGGTTCCATAGGAATTTTAGGATTTTTTTTTTCTATTTCTGCAAAACAAAACAAAACAAACAACAAAAGCCACTGGGATTTTGATTGGGATTGCACTGAATCTGTAAATCATCTTTGGTAGTATAAGCATTTTAACAATATTACATCTTCCACTCTATGAACATAGAATGTCTTTCCATTTATGTCTCCTTTAATTTCCTTCAGCAGTGTTTTGTAGTTTTCAGTGTAAAAGTCTTTTACCTAAGTGTTTTATTCTTTTTGATTGTACTGTAAATAGAATTTTCCTAACTTCCTTTTTTGATTGTTCATTGTTAGTGCAGAGAACTGCCAACTGATTTTTTTGTGTGTTGATTTTGTATCCTGCAACTGTACTGAATTTATTAGTTGAACAGCTTTTTTGGTAGAATCTTTAGTGTTTTCTACATAGTAGGTCATGTCATTGGTTAACATAGATAATCACTCTTTCTCCTTTCCTATTTGGATGTCTTTTATTTCTCTTTCTTGCCTGGAAAGGACTTCTGGTCTTATGTTGAATAGAGGTAGAAAGAGTAGGCATCCTTGCCCTGCTCCTAGTCTTAGCCAAAAATCTTTTTTGTACCATTAAATATGATGTTAGCTGTTGGCTTGTCATATACGGTCTTTAGTATGTTGAGGTAATTTCCTTCTATTCCAAGTATGTTTAGTGTTTTTACCATGAAACAGTGTTGAATTTTGCCAAGTACTTTTTCTGTATCAATTGAGATGATCATGTGGTTTTATCCTTCGTTCCATTAATGTGGTGTATTACATCAGTCTTCATGTTGAACCATCTTTGCATTTCAGAAATAAATCCCAGTTGAACACATATAATCCTTTTACTGTGTTGAATTTGGTTTACTAGTATTATGTTCAGAATTTTTAATCAGGTCAGGCGTGGTGGCTCATGCCTGTAATCCCAGCACTTTGGGAGGCCGAGGTGGGTGGATCATTTGAGGTCAGGAGTTCAAGACCAGCCTGGTCAACATGGTGAAACTCCATCTCTACTAAAAATACAAAAATCAGCTGGGCTTGGTGGCAGGCACCTGTAATCCCAGCTACTCGGGAGGTTGAGGCAGGAGAATTGCTTGAACCTGGGAAGTAGAGATTGCAGTGATTGCGCCACTGCATCCAGCCTGGGTGACAGAGCTAGACTCTGTATTGGGGAAAAAAAAGAAAAAAGAATTTTTGAATCAATATTGATATTGGTTTGTAGTATAGTATCTTGGTCTACTTACAGTATCTTTATCTCATTTTGGTATCAAGGTAATGATGGCCTTGTAGAATAAGTTTGAAAGCATTCTCTCTTCAATTTTTTGTAAGAGTTTTAGAAGGACTGGTGTTAATTCTTCTTTAAACATTTGGTAGAATTTTCTAGTGAAGCCATCTGGCCTTGGGCTTTTCTTTGTTGGGAGGTTTTTGATTACTGATTCAATCTTTCTAGTAGTTATGGGTCTGTTCAGATTTCTCATGATTCAGTCTTGGTAGGTTATATGTTTCTAGAAGTTTATCTGTTCTTCTAGATTATCCAATTTGTTGGCATTGATTGTTCCTAGAAGTCTTTTATGATACTTCAACTTTTTTTTGAGCAATATCTTTTCTTTCATTTCTGATTTTTGTTATTTGAGTCCTTTCTCCTTTTTTCTTAGCTGAGCTAAGGGCTTGTCAATTCTGTCAATCTTTTCAAAAAACCAACTAAATGTTGCTTTTTTTTTTTTTTTTTTTTTGGTCCTGCTCTGTTGCCAAGGCTGGAGTGCAGTGGCACGATCAGACCTCACTGTAGCCTTGACCTCCTGGGCTCAAGTGATTCTCCTACCTCTGCCTCCCAAGTAGCTGGAATTACTTTTTTTTTTGGAGACAGAGTCTCACCCTATTACCCAGGCTGGAGTGCAGTGGCGTGATCTCAGCTCACTCCACCTCCTGGGCTCAAGCAATTCTCATGCCTCAGCCTCCTGAGTAGCTGGGATTACAGGTGTGCACCAACATACCTGGGTAATTTTTTGTATTTTTAGTAGAGATGGGGTTTTACCATGTTGGCCAGGCTAGTAATCCACGTGATTGGCCCCAAGTGATCCACGTGTCTTGGCCTCCCAAAGTGCTGGAATCACGGGCATGGGTCACTGTGCCCAGTTACCTAATTTTTTTTTTTTTTTTTTTTTTGTAGAAATGAGGTTAATTTTAAAATTTTTTGTAGAGATGAGGTTCTACTATGTTTTCTAAGCTTGTCTTGAACCCCTCAGCTCAAGCGATCCTCCTGCCTCAGCCTCCCAAAATGTTGGGATTACAGGCATAAGCCATTGCACCTAGCCAGGTGTTGCTTTCTTGATTGCAAAAATCACATATCCTTTTAGCATACAAATGTATAGCATATAAATGTATTCATGGGTTCTAATATTCACTGATTATAAGTTCACCTATTGCTATAATAGAAAAGAATCTGCATGGAGAAAGCGGCCAATCTGCCATAATAATAGAAAAGAATCTGCATGGAGAAAGCGGCCAATCTGCCATAACACTAAAGATGGTGCAGGCAGTTTCTCCTCTCGATGTATTCCAAACTTCAATCTTTTTGACCTGCCACATGAAAAATGCAATTTCTACCTACATTAAATACTAGGAGAGGCTGCAGCACAGTTTATATAATTTGGCAGATGGGAATAGAACCCTCCAGTTACCCTCTGAAAGCCCTTATATGCTGAATCTGGTATTTTGCAACTCAGAAAAATCCAATTTTGCTTGACAGTCTCAAATTCAAATTTCATTCCAAGAGGAGAATCAAAACCTTCAGGCAATCAAAGTAGGGCAACTCCTTAAAAATAAAATCCTCCTTGGAGGGTGATGAATTATTGAGTTTAGGAGTATGTTTTATTTTTAAATTTAACAGCCATCAATATTGCCATTCTAATATCTTTTAAAAATGCATCAACAACCATATTTTTAAATCTAGGTGAGGCCCAACATTTTAAGGGATTTTTTTCTAAAAGATGTTATCAAGTTGCTGTAAATCAAAATTTATTTTAAAAGCCTCAGAGGCTGGGCGCGGTGGCTCACTCCTGTAATCCCAGCACTTTGGGAGGCGGAGGCGGGCGGATCACAAGGTCAGGAGATGGAGACCATCCTAGCTAACGCAGTGAAACCCTGTCTCTACTAAAAATACAAAAAATTAGCTGGGCGTGGTGGCGGGCGCCTGTAGTCCCAGCTACTTGGAGGCTGAGGCAGGAGAATGGCGTGAACCTGGGAGGTGGAGCTTGCAGTGAGCCGAGATCGCGCCACTGCACTCTAGCCTGGGTGACAAAGCGAGAAGCCCTCTCAAAAAAAAAAAAAAAAAAAAAGCCTCAGAGAAGTACTATTCAGAAGAGAATGCATATAATTCTATTTGGAAGGACAACCATTTTCTACTTTAGTTTCCATGTAAACTTGACTTTTCCTGGATTGCACCTGTTTACAGCACCTTTATGAAAACCTCTTTTTTTAAAAAAAAAAAAAACTCTTGTAGCAGCAGAATGAAGGTCACTAAGGTTACTGGACACCAGGACAACGAAGGAAGTCATGCACAAGGCCAGTGTATACAAGAAAGACAACAGAGCCCCTTCCCTCGAAGAATGTTCAGTGTGGCCAGGGAGATAAAACAAATAGAAAACTAGCACTGCAAATGTAGCCAACGGCAAAGGTCCAGGAAGTGGAATCCCATCAAGACATGTTGAGAGCTTCATTCTTTGGGTATGGGGTTGACCAATAAATGACTCTGGGTGCCCGGAGAGAACTCACTGCCTCAAAAAGGCCAGGACTGACTGTGCCTGGTGGCTCACACCTGAAATCCCAGCACTTTGGGAGGCCAAGGTGGGCAGATCACTTGAGGTCATGAGTTTGAGACCAGCCTGGCCAACATGGTGAAACCCTGTCTTTACTGAAAATACAAAAATTAGCCAGGCATGGTGGTACGCACCTGTAGTCCCAGCTAATTGGGAGGCTGAGGCAAGAGAATCACTTGAATCTGGGAGGCAAAGGTTGCAGTGAGCCAAGATCATGCCACTGCACTCCAGCCTGGGCAACAGAGTGAGACTCTGTTAAAAAAAAAAAAAGAGAGAGAGAGAGAAAGAAAAGTCAGGACCTCAGTGTGAGCAGTTGTACTCCAGGCCGGGCTGAGGCTGGGATTTGGCACCTACCTGCTTTGAGGACATGGTAAAAGGCCATAAAGTTGGCAACACTTTGGACGGTAATGTGAGGTATAAAGGGAGAGGGTGGTTGGGGCCGCACTGGAGTGCTCGGAATGGCAGGTTAAGGAGTTCAGATTTTAGTCACTGAGCAGGCAGTGATAGAACTAGAGGCATTTTCGAAAACCTATTCTGGCATCAGTGTTGCAGAGTTGGCACATCTTCAAGATCTCCTTTGCCAATGGCTGTATGGGGAGACCCAGTCATGCGATCGAGTGTGACTAGTCAGCAGGATTTGCTTCGATGCAATGTTGCCTAGAAGGCCAGCAGATGAGTGGTGTAGTGGGGAGGGCCCTGCCAGGGTGGGGTCTGCGCCTTTCCTGGCTGCCTTTGCCCCTCTTGGGAGCAGACCTGCATTCCTGAGAGAAGGTTTCGTGCCAGTCATCCTGTGCTGGCTGCTTCACAAGTCTCATTAATAAACGCCCCCATCCTGGCTGAAGCCACTGACACCACTGCCCCTGGGAGAGGAATAGCCCTCCCCTCGGTGGGCTTGAAAGCTCCACGGGCGTTTCACAGTTAGCTGCTCACCCCTTTGGGCTTCCTTTGTGACTACTGAGTGATGAGAAGGAAAACTGTGCAGTGCCCAACTAATTTTGGAGATCTGCTGGAGTATGGAGAATCACTTTTATTCAAAAATTTGGGAGTCAGGTAGGGAAGAAGCACTGTCACAGAGAAATAAATAAATACATTTTCACTGAAAATCACAACCAGAAATATTGTAGGGGAGAAGACAGCTCACAGAAATTTAAAAAGTAAAACAACACTTCAAACTAAAATTTAACCTGGGTAGTTCTGGGCCTCACCTTAAAACCCCTGAGAGAGTAAGTTCACTCTCAGAGGCGTGATATAGTTTGGCTGAAAAGCTTAGAAAGTCCAGGCTTACAGAAACGAGACTTATTAATTTAGATGCCTACTGTGACATTTCTGTTCCATTACGTCTTAAAAAAAAGAGAAGTCCCCTCCCCTACTCTAGGAGCAAGTGATTATTCATGGCTCAGCATGGCCTTTTATCTGAACTGACAATTGTGGAGGCTTCTTAAGGATGCAAATAATAATGCATCTCTATTATTGGAACTTTCCCCCCTGTAACTGAGTTACACAGAAGCACCCCTTGGTCTATTTCACAATTTAAATAGGCATGTAATGACCCACTGGGGATGGTCATAAATCAATGCCCCCACTAAAACTGGAATAAGTGCTGCTGCCAAGTGAGCTGAAATTTTAAACAGTTCACTGCAGGATGGCAGAATATGCTACCCTGAAATATGCCACTTTGGCATAGCATTAATTTGAGCTAAAGACACTTGGAAAACAACAGGTGCAAGAGGGGTGCTCTGACCGCCCCCTTTTCTTCCTGAAAGCAGGAGATAAAAAGATGCCCTCCCTGCCCCAGAAGGAAAGGGAACATTCTTATCACCAGAAGTGGGGAACTGAGGCCAAGAAAATTCTGTGCAAACAGAACTTCCTAACATAACTCTGATCTTCCTTTGGTCTCCTCTTATGTTACTTTTTCACGATTGCCTCTTTTTGTCCAACCTAGTAGATAAACATTTGGGCTTTGCAATTTCCTTGGGTCTTTGTTTTCCTATGGGGGTTCCCACATATGTGTAAAAATCTATAAATCTATACACTTCTCTCCCATTAACCTGTCTGATGTCAATTTGATTCCCAGCCAGATGCAGGGGGTTGGTAGGTAATTCTGCCTCCTCTACATCACTGAGCTCCTTCCTGGGTAAGATGCTGCCAAAAGACCTTGCCATCTTTGTCCTTAGACAAGTTTAACAGTAATAATTCCCTAAATGAGGAAAAACAGACCATCTGCTACCTTTTCACCCTCTTAGAGAAGCATGGCATAGTTTTACGTAAGGGAAAGACATACCCAAAATTAGCCAATAAACCTGAGACAATTACACTTAAATCAACAGCTTGTGCACTGTGGACAACAAACCCTCCTCTCAAATGTTAACAGACAGGTATTGATAATATTTATAACAAGTCTGCGTTCTCTTTTGGAAGGAAAGGCCCAGGGAACCCTTTTTCTCTGGGAATAGCTTGAAAGCATTTTTGGATGGAAGTAGATTTTCCAAACTCACCAGATTCAGCTACCAGACTGGAAAAAGTTTTGTTTTGTTGTTGTTTTTTTTTAATGTTATAAGCATACGACTTCATAACCAGACCTCTACTTTGTTATTCTTAAATAAACGGGGTAATAGGTCATGTTGCAAACCACTGGTGAAATTAAAAGTCTGATAATTGTGAAAGACATGGAAATTAAGGAAGGGGTTCAAATAGAAAACTAAAGCGCAGCCGACTCAACTAGCAGCAGAAACAGGAGGGCTGGCATATCAAAGTTTACCATCCATCTCCCAAATTCACTTGAACAGATTCAAAGCCATTTACTTCTTCTTCCACCCAATTTTCTACAGAGCTGTTGGCAACTAGCAGAACTGGTCAGTTTTGGCCCTGGCCTGCATCATTTTGCAGGGGAGAAAAAGAGAAACAGTGAACACTCTTGGAGTCCCTAGCATGGGCTTCCTAAGTATCACCACTCATCTCTGCAACAACTTGATAGTGTTGATTTTATCCACGTTTTCAAAGTGGAGAAACAGAGGCTAACTCGGCAACTTGCCCAAAGCAGGCAAATAGAGGCAGAATCTGTACCTGATTTTCTGACTTCTAGAGGTTTTACTCATTTATAAGATCTTCGGCCCTCTCTAGAGTTATGCTCAAAATGCCCAAGGGGATGCAGCAGTTCAGGGTCACAGACGTCCTCAGTGTGAACCTGAGCAGGAAAGGGGCTTTGCTACAAGGCTCTGGGAGTCTCATACATTCCAAGAAAGCTTGTGATGATTCAGTCTCTGGTCTAAGAACAACAGGTAACTATTTATATGGAAGGACTATTGGTGGTAAAAGTTACAAGGTTACCTTATAGGTAAAAGTTACAAAGTATGAGAGTCAAAATCTGGCCATGCCCAAGGGGGGGCGGGGACGGGGGGGGGGGGGGGGGGTGGTGTGGGGTGTGGGGGGGGGTGTGGGGGGGGGGGGGTGGGTGGGGGGGTGGAATAACTTAAAAAAATATATTTTATACATGGAGTAAAACAAGCTTGTTTTTGTAAACTACATAAAATAGAGATGGTGAGTTGGGGAAGAACGTGAAAACGGTTATTCCACTGTTGCTGCTTGCTCCCAGAAATCCATGAATGCATCTCAAGGAAGTGAACTCGGGACAGGAACCTGGATGGATGTGTGGCTAGTAGAAAGCTACCCGAACAGGCCCTCAATAGCTGTCCAGCTGTCCCCATCCTTCCTGCCCCCAGCCAGGCTGGCCTCGGGAGCTCAAAAGCTGCCAGATGTGCAACTGGGAGGTCTCACTCCTAGTCTTGCCACCAAAGCATCTGAATATCATCTCCCCTTGGCTGCAGCATCCCTGGTCCTCCAACTGCTAGGCTGACCTCACTGTCTCTTTGCTTGTAGGAAAGGCCAGGCCTCAGGGCTAGCACCTGGGCCAGGGTCTATGGTGAGAGCCTATGCAGCATCCCCTGAGGTCTCGCCCCGCCCAAGCCATAAAATACCCACTCTGGAGAAGCAGGAACCAAGATCTTCCAAGATGTCATGGGGAATGCAAGATGTCCCCTTCTGCTATCTCGGTCTCTGGATTATTCTGTATCCTAGCCACATGAAAGAAAAAGGCAATCCCAGTTGTAAATGTTAGAGCTCCGGTCACTTAGAGAGAGACTTACAGCAACTCGGTCTGAGGTCTAATTTCCCAGGGAACGCTATGCCACTATTGGCTTAGCTCGGGCCAGGCACCCACTTTTGAACCAACCATCTATGCCATGGCTGGGGTGGGAAGGTCGGTGGGAGGATATCACAGTAAGTGAACACACCCTTCCCACTGCCACCATACATGTGAGTCTGTTAGAAGGACTAACAATTCCTAGAAACACCGTGAACAAATAACTCAACAGGTATCCATTACCAGGGCAGTATGAGAAGCAGCCCAGTCAGGAAGCTACTTAGGTTATCAGTCCATGAGGAGATTACAAATCCTCACGGGGAAACATTAAACTTGGTGTCATACAACTTCATCCTTTAGAAGCCAAATGTAAATTAGTCTCATGCCTGCTCCTCACTGACTCCAAATGCTCTGGTAATTAATAAACACACCACTAAAAAATATTTGAAAGATGACCAAATAATTACCTTCTTGACTACTCCAGGGAGGAAAAAAACCAAAAACAAGCCATCTAATGAATACACAGCCAATGTGCCATGTCAGAATAATCTGAATTGGACTGCACGCTCAGTTGGGTTCTTAAACCCCTAGGCATACAGCTCCGGGACCTGTGGTTTTCCTCATACACACAGTAGACTCAAATTCCAAGTACCACCAATAAAGGCCTCTTCGGGGACTCCCATGGGAAGGGAATTCCATCATTTAGCACTGAAGTCAGCAAACTTTCTCTTAGACAGGGCCAGATAATGAACGGTTTAGGCTTCAGAGGACAGACAGGCGCTAACCCATCTGTGCCGTTGAGGCCGGAAAGCGGCCAACATATAAACGAATGGGCATGGCTGTGTTTGAACAAAAACTTCCAAAATCAGGGGCCAGGTGCCATGGCTCACGCCTGTAATCCCAGCACCTTGGGAGGCCAAGGCAGGTGGATTACTTGAACCCAGGATTTTACGACAAGCCTGGGCAACATAGTGAGACCCTGTCTCTACCAAAAATAGAAAAAAAATTACCAGGTGTGGTGGCTTGCGCCTGTAGTCTCAGCCACTTGGGAGGCTGAGGTGGGAGGATTGCTTGAGCCCGGGAAGTCAGGGCTGCAGTGAGCCATGATTGCACCACTGTACTCCAGCCTGGGGGATGGGAGTGAGACTCTGTCTTAAAAAAAAAAAAATTCTAAAAACAGGCAGTAGGCCTGATCTGGTCCCCAGGTTGTAGTTTGCCAGCTCCTGATTTAGCAGATTATGGTCATAATTTCCCTTCACAGCAAATGGAGTTTGGGGGGTCCGAGGCTGGGGGCTCCCACTCGGGAGGGCACACTCCTCCTCAGCACAACATGGCACTGAAAAAGTCAAGCCTGACCTCCCTCCTCTTCCTCACAAGGCTCCACGGAGGCATCAGGGTCCACGTGCACACCCAGGCCCCCGTCGCACGTGCACACCGGGGTGAATGCGCTCCTGCCCCTCTTCCCACCACGGTTTTCTACATTCAGCAGTTTTTCAAGGGAATAAGCTGACATATGAACCCAGTGTTGTTTAACCAGAGTCGCGTTTCTCTGGGAAACAATGCTGGCCGCTCCCCGCTTCACCCTAGGAAAACACACCACTGACCTGGTGTTATTTTTAAACTCTGTCTGCTTGACGGGTCCTGTAAATAAAAGGGCCTGTCTTTAGCTGATACCAATACTGTGTTTTGAAGACTAAAGCAATTCCTGACCCAGGAAAACTCCAGAAAAAAGGAAAGTCATTGACTGTTGTCTATGAAGTACAAAGATGCTTTACATTTAGTTTGAGGGGAGTGGGTAGAGAAGGAAGGAGTTACTTTATCATCTGTTAAAGTAACTCCAATGAAGAACTGGAAGTAAAATAAGACCACAGGACCAAACGAAGTCACCACTGTTTCATGGGTGATTTTTGAGGAGAGGAACTAAGTTTACACAGAGTTTTAAAGATGAAGGGACACCGGTTTTCCCGCACCCTTGTATTACCCAGCATACCCCCCACCCTGGTCCCGCACTGCACCCCAACTCAAAGAAAAAGATAAAAATCAATGCCAGTGAAGACCTCTGGGCATATCTTGAGGCATCAGTGTAAATGAATCCTATTTGATACATAACAGCTTTATTGAGAGATAATTCATACACCATAAATTCAACCACTTATTCAATAGATTTTAGTATATTCATAGAATTGTATAGCCATCATCACAATCAACTTTAGAGGATTTTTATCACCCTAAGGAAATCTCTTCTGCATTAGCAGCTGTTCCCCATTCTCTCCCACCCCTACCACCCTCAGGCCAAGGTAACCACTCATCTATGGTCTCTATGGGTTTGCCTATCCTGGACATTTCACATAAATGCAATCATGTGAGATGTGGCCTTTTGTGTCTGGCTTCTTTCATACACCTTAAAGTTGTCAAGGTTCCTCCTCGTTGTGGCATGTAACAGTGCTTCGATCTTTTTAATGACTGAACAATATTCCACTGTTCGGTATACCACGTTTTGTTTATAGATTCATCAGTTGACAGGCATTTGGATTGTTTCTACATTTTGGCTATTGTAAAGAATGCTGCAAAAGACACTCGTGTACAGTTTTTGTGTGTTTTCATTTATCTTAAACCAAATACACTTTCAAATGCACAAGGGAAGCTTGCTCAGGAGCTGAGGGAATGGCCCAGCAAGGGGTCAATTTAGATTTTTAGATCAGAGAGTCATCAGGTCTCTAGTTGGAAGGAACACAAGTTTTTCCTGGTGCTGCCTCTCCTACAAGCTGCACGGAGCAGAGCGTACCTACGTTAAGAAAGTACACATGGGCCTCAAATTTCAAGTTCAACTTTGGCACAGTACTGACTGTAACCCCCAAAGACTTTTATGTTAAGCATCCTGACATGAGCTGAAAAACCAATATTTCCAAGGGTTGTTTCCTCAAGGGCTGTTTTGACAGTTCTGCCATGCCTGTCTTTGCAGCAGCAAGAGTTTGCACAAATATCTGAATATTTCCTTGTCTTTTACCTTTATTAGCCTATTAAAGTGAGTGGAAGATGGAACAGCAGAACAGCTGATGCTAGTGCTAATACTGTTAATTACATGTTCACAGGATGACAGTCACTAGACTGTTCAATTAAAAAGGGCCACTTAACATGTAGGAAATGCTGGAAGTAATTCTCTACAGAGCATCTAAAAAGCAAGGTGGAGAAAACTCAGTATGCACTGAGGATTCGTGTTTTTAAAAAAACCTAGCATGGCCGGGCGCGGTGGCTCAAGCCTGTAATCCCAGCACTTTGGGAGGCCGAGACGGGCGGATCACGAGGTCAGGAGATCGAGACCATCCTGGCTAACACCGTGAAACCCCGTCTCTACTAAAAATACAAAAAACTAGCCAGGCGAGGTGGCGGGCGCCTGTAGTCTCAGCTACTCCGGAGGCTGAGGCAGGAGAATGGCGTAAACCCAGGAGGCGGAGCTTGCAGTGAGCTGAGATCCGGCCACTGCACTCCAGCCCGGGCTACAGAGCAAGACTCCGTCTCAAAAAAAAAAAAAAAAAAAAAAAAAAAAAAAAAACCTAGCATGGTAAATTTTCAAGTATGATAGTATTGTGATTTTGTGGGGGCATAGGGAGAGAGAGGGAGGGGTGGAGGAGGAGAGAAGTTAAGCTTAACTCACAAATTTATATTTTATGGCCAGATGTGGTGGCTCACGCCTGTAATCCCAGCACTTTGGGAGGCCTAGGTGGGCAGATCACAGGAGGTCAGCAGTTCGAGACCAGCCTGGCCAATACGGTGAAACCCCATCTCTACTAAAAATACAAAAATTAGCCAGGCATGGTCGTGGGTGCCTGTAATCCCAGCTACTCAGGAGGCTGAGACAGGAGAATCCCTTGAACCTGGAAGGCAGAGGTTGCAGTGAGCCAAGATTGTGCCACTGCACTCCAGCCTGGGTGACAAGAGTGAGACTTCGTCTCAAAAAAAAAAAAAAAAAAAAAATTATATATATATATATATATAAATAAAATGTTAATATTTTCAAAAATATTAAGGAAAATTCCTATTGTTTAGGGCTACCTATGAAAATATTTATGGATGAAATGATATGCCATCTAGAATTTCATTTAAAATCCTGCTGGAAGAACAGGTAGGGACATGGATGAAACAATACTGACCATAAATTAATAATGACTAAAGCTGAGTAGTGGGCAGATGGGATTTTATTGTGTGCAGTTTCACATTTCCCACAATCAGATAAAAATAAAACCAGCCATTCGTGAGACTTAAACACAGAAAGAAGCTCCCAGGGTCTCAGCACTGCTAACAGGGCTACGGCTTGCTGCAGACACCTTTATAAAAGGAGGAAGGGTGGGGTTGAATTCCTTCTAATTATTTTAATTCTTCAAATAGATAACACATTGACGTGGTTAAAAAATGAAAAAGTGTAAGAGGTTAGACTGGGAGAAGTCTCCTTGTCTCTGGAATCACCCTTTGGGGTCTTCCTTGCCACGGCTTTTCCTGCCTACTCTCTAGAGGTGGACAATGTTCTTAGTTTCTTGTGTATCTTTCCAAAGTCATCATTAATCCCCCCCGACATCCCACAGGTTGCTTTCCTGATTTAACACATTTGCATTTGGGAGATCTTTTCTAAGACGTTAGAACACATTTTTTTTTTTTTTTTTTTTGAGACAGAATTTTGCTCTTGTTGCCCAGGCTGGAGTGCTGTGGCGTGACCTGGGCTCACTGCAACCTCTGTCTTCTGGTTTCAAGTGATTCTCCTGCCTCAGCTTCCCAAGTAGCTGGGATTATAGGTGCCCACAACCACGCCCGGCTAATTTTTTGTATTTTTAATAGAGATGGGGTTTCACCATGTTGGCCAGGCTGGTGTTGAACTCCTGACCTCGTGATCCGCTCACCTCCGCTTTCCAAAGTGCTGGATTACAGGCATTAGCCAATCACACCGGGCCCTTATTTCTTTTTAAACTGCTACAAAGTTGGTATTCCTGAATAAGACAGTGTGTCTACTAGTTCCCCATTGGTGAGCATTTCTGGTTGTTTCCAGTCTCTTCCTATTGCAAACAGTGTTGCATAGTATCACCTTTACACATGCCACTTTGTATGTGTTCAGGTTCACCTTAGGGTAAGTTTATATGGAAGTATAACTAAAAAAAAAAAAAAAAAAAAAAAATCAAAGGGTACCTGCATTCATCATTGTGATGGCTACTGTTAAACTGACTTTCATAAAGGTTTGACCAATTTATTTCCCACCAACAATGTGTGAATTCAAAAATAAAATCCAAAGTCATGACCATTTACCTCCTTCCCTTTAGCAGTAAGTCTTTCTTCCAACATTAACGTTTATTTTCCTACTAACTGTCATTTCAAGTAAGATGGACCAAGGTAAAGGTGAGGAATTTACTTTAAAAAAGTAATCACAATTGTCCATACTTACTGTTTAATCTATATTTTAAGTATTTATATAAAAAATAAACTAACATTTACTGAGAAGTCCCTGTGGTCCAGGCAGCTCTGAGCCCTTTCCACGTACTGAAAAACTTAATCCTAGCCTGGCCCTGAGGTCAATCCTATGACCAACTGTGATTTCAGATGAGGAAAGTAGCACAGATATGAGTCCCTGTCCCAGGTCCCACAGCTTGCAAGTGACAAGCAGATTTCAGATGTACTTCACCCTTTCCCTTGGCTGCCTATCTGCGCAGAGCTCTCTGAAGCGTTAGAAATTTAGATCCCAAGACACTTCCAATATTCAGTTCTCTTAGAGTAAAATGCAAGTCTAATGTTCAATTTCCAAACACTGGCTTGTCCTGCATTTTTAGGAATAAATTATATGCAAAAACATCCTCCTATCATAGGAAGATATCTACCATATTGGCAAACTGACTTTCAAGTCTGGACTTACAGTCAGGGATTTGATCCTGCCATGTAATAACTGGTTTCTAAAAACTTTACTGAAAAATTTAGCTTTCAACTCAAGTCACTCAACTCACCTTCCCATCTCACTCCCAAATATTATTTCCCCTGAATAAATCTGGAGTTTCAATGAAAATTGCTGCTGTTTTAGGGGGAAAAAAATTCCCAAACAAGCAGGAACTTCTAGGTGCAGCTTTCATTTCATATTCGGGTAGCATAGAGCTCAACAACTGATTCAACATCTCCATCAGGCTCTATACATTTAGCCATAAACCTTTCAACAATAAAGGTTGCATTCTTGTCATGCCTTCTGTCAAACTTTTACTAAGCTGCTCTGAAACGCTGCCCATCTGTCAAGGCTCAGGACACAATGTATAAACACCGAGCATCTGGGAAAGTCAGAAGTATTCTCAGGGGAATTTTATTTTTAAGACAATGGCCAAAACTTCATAAAATCTGCTTAACTAGTGAATGGACTTGAGAAAGTAAAAAGGCGAAATCACAGAAAAGATCAAGTAAAATGTTAGATCTTGGTAATGTTCTTTTGTAACTTTCCAGAGGATGTGTAGTTATTTGAGAGTACACAACTAAGGAGAACTAAGGAGTTTCTCAAAATAGATCCGATTCATTAAAAAGAGAGGGAGTGAGAGGAATCTGGGTTTCTTAAAAGAAAGAAAGTATAGGTTGTCAACTCCAGATAGTTTAGGAATTAGTATTTAATACTACACAAGCCACCAAAAATATGCCATCTGTTCCATAAGTCACCTTTTTCAAAGCATGTTCTCAGAAATAGTTTATGAAGCAAAGGTTCATGGTCAAATCTGGGAAAAGCTGGACTCAAGCCATCTCTTGGAAATGTGTCATATTAAAGCTAACCTGGCCTTCCAACCTTGCTCAGCCATGGACTCTCTTTTGCTTTAACATTCCGGGGATCCCACTGTGGGTGCCTTCGCTGAGCACCTGGCCAGTGGTGCCTCTATTCTAGCAATTGGTTCATCCTGCCCTGTTTCGTGGTTCAGTGTCCACATCTCTTCCTTGAACTGCAAAGTCTTTGAAAACAGCGCTGAGCACAGTGACTCACGCCTATAATCCCAGCACTTTGGGAGGCCAAGGCGGGTGGATCACTTGAGGAGTTTGAGACCAGCCTGGCCAACATGGTAAAACCCCATCTCTACTAAAAATACAAAAATTAGCCAGGTGTGGTGGTGCGCGCCTGTAATTCTAGCTACTCGGAAGGCTGAGGCAGGAGAATCACTTGAACCCAGGAGGGAGAGGCTGCAGTGAGCCGAGATGATGCCACTGCACTCCAGCCTGGGCAACAGAGTGAGACCCTGTCTCAAAAAAAAAAAAAAAAAAAAAAAAAAAAAAGAAGAAGAAAATAGAGGCTGTGGCTTAGTTACTTTGTTTCCCCATAGCACTTAGTTCACCACTGAACTAAAGACCAAAAGCTCATCGGGGCACTCAAAAGTCAGGAAGTACGAACAGGGAAACAGGGACAACTGTGATGGGAATTTTTTTGGCACTTACTAAGTTTTTACCTGTGTTCACTAGAACACACAAAAAATAAAGATCTGTGTAAAAGGCTATCAATATCTCCATCAACAAGGTCTCAGTTGGACCCCCGTACCCTGAGCCCACCCTAGAAAATTTTCCTTCCTTACCAATAATGGAAAGAAAAAAAGAAAGGCATATTAATATTTCTGGCCCAGGTGTGGTGGCTCATGCCTGCAATCCAAGCACTTTGGGAGGCCAAGACAAGTGGATCCCTTGTGCTTAGGAGTTTGAGACTAGCCTGGCCCACAGAGTAAAACCCTGTCTTACCAAAAACACAAACATTAGCTGGGCGTGGTGGCATGTGCCTGTAATCCTAGCTACTTGGGAGGCTAAGGCACGAGAATTGCTTGAACCCGGGAAGCAGAGGTTGCAGTGAGCTGGGACGGTGCCACCGTACTTCATCCTGGGCATCAGAGACTCTGTCTTAAAAAAAAAAAAAAAGATAAAATTTCTGGCGTAGTCTGCCTACCCAGCCTCTCCCCAGTAGGACCTGCCTTCACACCCCTGGGGTCTGAAGGGCTGGCTCCTCTGGAACTAGGAACTTGCATCAACCCTCTCTCAATTTCTGCTGAGCAGCCACTGGTCTGGAGCTTCCAGCACTCATCAGCAAATCCTCTGGTACCTCAACCAGCCCCCACAGTCCTGTACACCCAACATTGCTCTCATGTCATATAACAAGGTTGCCCTTTTCTTAACTCACACTGCTCCCCTTTCTCCAGACGGCCCAATGGTTGATGGAGAACAAAGTAATGATGCTTTACTTTTGTAGGGTATAGCTGCTACTGCAGCTGTACCAGCCTCCAAAAATGAGAACTAGATCCTGTAGAACCCTCTCCAGGAACTAGCCTTGGCAGCTTCTCTGAGACTGAGTCATCTTCTCAGATGCTCAGACTAAAGTGTGATGCTTAGACTACTGGCATCCAAATCTTTTTCTGAGACAGGGTCTTGCTCTGTCACCCAGGCTTGAGTGCAGTGGTACGATCATGGCTCATTGTAGCCTCAACCTCCCAGGCTCAAGCAATTCTCCCACTTCAGCCTCCTGTGTAGCTGGAACTACAGGCTCATGCCACTATGCCCAGCTAATTTTTTGGTATTTTTAGTAGAGAAGGGGTTTTCCCATGTTGCCCAGGCTGGTCTCGAACTCCTGAGCTCAAGCAAGGTGCCCACCTTGGCTTCCCAAAGTACTGGGATTACAGATGTGAGCCACCAGGCCTGGCCTGGCATCCAAATCTCTTGGAGAAATTGTTAAAAATGCAGACATCTGGGACCCATCCCAGAACTACTGGGTCAGAATCTCTGGGGGTTTAGTGCTCTGGAATCCATTTTCACAAGTTACAGGTAACTGATACACTTTGCAAAGCACTGCTTTAAAAGACTAGGTGAAGAAGGAAGAGTGGGAGGAAGAATGACTCATTGTGCTGTTATAGAAAAAAAATGTTCTTGTCACACGACCAGGAAAGATTAGGCTCATGGACACATAGAAGGGTGAGGAATGGAATTTACTGGGTGAAAAGGAAAAAGGAAAAACAACTCAGCAGAATGAGATGGAATCCTGCTAATAGGCTCTCTACCTGACTGACTGAATCCCACCTCACTACACAGGAACACGAAACGCCAGGCTCCTCCCTGCTGCCAATGGTGTGAACTTTCCAAGGCCCCATGCTGTCCTCCCAGTGCTCAGGTGGGCATTATTCAGAAAGAATCAGTTGGGAAAGAGTGGGCTTCATCCGGGACCAGCAGTCCGGTTTTTCAGCTTTCAGGCTGTTCTAAGCTTAAGATGGGGTTTCATTGGGGGCAGGAGTTGGCTGCCTCCTGTCTCCATTGGTGGTAGGCAGAATAATGGCCTCCAAGAGATGTCCATGTCCTGATCCTCAGAACCTGTGAATATGTTACCTTACATGGTGTGATATTGTGAAATAAGATGTACATTTTGGTCTTCATCCATGGTTCTTGCCTTATAGCTCCTAAAACCCTTATAATTTCCTAAGTGATTAGAGCAATAGGAGTATCTTTTATTATAAGATTTGGTCTTTTGTCCTTGGTTCCTGGAACACCTCTGGACCAATAAAGGTGAAAAGAAGTCTTGTTATTTAACAAGCCCCTTTCAACCACACCTGAGTTTATGTTAATAAGATGATTTCTGGAAAGCCACTAGATAACCACCACAGGATGGGGGGCGGTTGCTAGGGGCACAAATCATGTGATTAGAGGGTTAGAACCTTCAGCCCAGCATCCCAACCTCTGGGTAGGGGAGAGGGACTGAAGATTGAGTTGATCACCAATGGCCAGTGATTTAATCTAGCGTGCTTCTGTCATGCAGCCTCCATAAGATCCTCAAAGGACAGAGTTTGCAGAGCTTCCAGGTTGGTGAGCAAGAACACGTTCACATGCCAGGAGGATGGTGACCTCCAACTCCATGGGGACAGAGCTGCTGCTCCATGCCCCTGCCTACATGCCTTGCCCTGGGGACCCCTGCCTCTGGCTGTTCATCTGTATCCTTTGTAATATCCTTTACAGTAAATGTGTTTCCTGAGTTCTGTGAGCTGTTCTAGCAAGTGATTGTACCTGAGTGTGTGGCGGTGGGGGTGGGGGGAGATCACAGGAACTTCAATTTGTAGCTAAGTCAGACAGAAATTGTGGGTAACCTGGGGACTGAGAAAGAAAAGAAACTTTTAATCTGAGGAATGCAGCCCCCCTTTAAATTATCAAGCCTAGGGAGGCACTGAAATGAGACATTTCATTTCAGGGGTCACATCCTCCCGCTCTGAGCTTGAACTAAGTAATCATCTCCGAGTTGCTGTGCTACGAGGGCTCTAGACTGACACCACAAATAGCTATAAATTAACGTAATGATGCCATACACTGGACACCATAACCCATACCCTATAGTTCAACAATGTATAGCCAGTCACTCATCAATGTTACTTCTGAAAACCAAGGAGAGAATTCTTGAAAAACAATTTTTATAATCGCCCCTCCTCTGAGTCATCCTTTTTTCTTTAAAAGCTGAAGCTTCTCTTTTGTTCTCCAGAGGACTTCCCAGTGCTTTCCGGGCTGCAGTCATCAACTTATCCCAAACCAATTCTCTATCTATATTAATTTGCCTCAGTTTCTTCCTTTAGGTCAACAGGACCTACTACTTGCAATTGGCATTTGAAGTGGGTAGGGGCAGTCTTGTGGGACTGAGACTTCAACCTGTGGGATCTGTGCTAACTCTAGTTCCTGTCAGAATTGAACTGATTTATAGGACATCCAGCTGGTGGAGAATTGGTTGGTGTGGGAAAAAGAAGTGCACACGTGACCACAGAAGTGGGCTGATGATGAATACTAGAGAGGAAACAGGAGTTGTTCTATTCATATGGCAAAGAGGACATTGCACATGTGATTAAGAATCTTAAAGTGAGGAAGTTCTCCTGGATTACCAGATGAGCCTGATATTGTCACAAGGGTCCACAAAGGTGAAAAACGAGTCGGGAGAGTCAGATTTGAAGATGACTTTGAAGATGGAATAAGGAGCCATGAGCCCAGGAAGGCAGCTGGAGAGACAAGGGAACCAATTCTCTCCTAGAGCCTCCAGAAGGAGTGAAGTCCTGCCAGATGGCAAATATTTTAAGCTTTGCAGCCATACGGTCTCTGTCACAATGACTCAACTCTGTCCTTGGAGCACAAAGGCAGCCATAGACAGTTCACAAGTGAATGGCTGTGTTCCAATAAAACTATTTGTAGACACTGAAATTTGAATTGCATATAATTTTTTACAAACTGCAAAATAGTATTCTTGTTTTAATTTTTCCACAGTCATTAAAAAATATAAAAGTCATTCTTAGCTTGTGTCATGGGGCGGGTGTGGCCTGTAGGCTGTGGTTTGCTGACCACCCCGATACCGTATATACTCTTTTGTGTCTGGCTTCTGATTCAACACAATGTCTAAAATTCATCCAGGTTGTGTACATTAGTAATTAACATTGCTGTGCAGTGTCCCATTGTTGACTATGCCACAACTGTTTATTCATTCACCTGTTGAAAGGTTCAATTGTTTACCTTGTCTTCATCATAATCATTATTAATTATTGCAATATTAAGCATATGCTCTAAAAATGTCCACAATGAAAAGCAAAAATTATAGTAGCTTAGGTGTTTACCATTTTTTCCCAACTTTGTATATTTCCAAATTTCTATGTTTTCCTCCAACTTTCTACAATTCACAATTCTTTATACTTGTATGATATGAAAATGCAAACCAATCCCATAAAACAAGTCAGAGTATTTCCTAGTTTGTTTAGACATTCAGAGTCACACCTGGCACCACTCAAAAGCGTGAGCCCATAGCTGACCATAAGGATAATCCTGGCAGAGAAATTCTCAGGTTCCTGGGAGGAAATGGCGCACATGATTGCTGTGTTGAGCCTCGCAGTATGATTTCTTCCTCGCGCTGCAGGAAAATAACCCTAGGAGAAAGTAGTAAACGGCTATTTTTAAGCCGGCCTAGTTTACTTGAACTCATTTCTTCCTTTGGCACCCCTCATTGGCAAGGACAAGGCCTCCCATTAAGACGTTATTTACTGGATGGGAGATTTCTAAAGCATCTCCAGACAGTGTATCTACAGCTCGGGTATATGTTTTTTCTTGGAGCAAAAACACAGCTGAACTGTAAATTTAAGCTGAAGCCTGACAGTGTCAGCAACATCCCTTTGCTCTAGAATTCTGCCATGCTGGAATGCTGATGGCACCTTCCTTTGGAGAGCCGTCTCCCAGATCTGCCCCCCACAGCTGGGTACCTAATTTCAAAGCCACACTTTAGCCTTGATAAACTCAATTTTTGGGGAAAAAACCCACAAAAATTTTTAAATCATCCACAGCTCCACTACTCCTTTCTACACATGTGAGAACAGTAAAAACCAGAATGGATGGATCTCTTGTGTTCACTTAGTCTCATCTTGAGATGTCCTTAATTTGCTTTCTCTTTTCTAAAAACTGACCTGTGAAAATAAAGACTGGCTGTGAGAACCTCAAATGGTCCTGCAGAAAGCAGGGCTGACCAGGCAAGGTTGAGGGTGACTGAACTCAGTCATCTGATGCCTGGGGGGTGTGAACAGACATTCTCATCGAAAGTTCAGGATGCCCACAGTATGAGGGGGCCTTCCCTGCCTAAAGCTCCCATTCCCTACTGTGACTTGGGAAATCATAAACTGCAGGAGCAGAGACAGGGCTAGCACAGGGTATGAACATCTGTTCTGGACTTCTCATGGACCACAGGCTCAATTAGAATAGCCAAGTTACTGAAAGCATGGCCGACCTTTGAGGAAAAGTGAGACACCTAGGTTCTGTAAGTCTGGAATACCACATGGACACAAGAGTCGAGCATGGGGGCATAAGAAAAAAATTGGTTGGCTGGGTGTGGTGGCTCATGCCTGCAATCGCAGCATTTGGGAGGCCGAGGCAGGTGTATCACCTGAGGTCAGGTGATCGAGACCAGCCTGGCCAAGATGGCAAAACCCTGTCTCTACTAAAAATATAAAAATTAGCCGGGTGTGGTGGTGCACACCTGTAATCCCAGCTACTCGGGAGGCTGAGACATGAGAAGCACTTGAACCCAGGAGGTGGAGGTTGCAGTGAGCTGAGATTGCACCACTGCACTGCAGCCTGGGTGACAGGGCAAGACTCTGTCTAAAATAAAATAAAATAAAATAAAATAGGTAAATTGGTTGAGAGCTCAGGCATGTTCTTGCCACAGCACCAAGTCTAGAAAGGCTCAGGCAATGTTCTGCCCCACCCACCATTTCTGTGAACCAGCAGTAAGTGTGTTAAGGATGCTTGTCTGGAGATGAGCAACTTGGTACACATGCATACATATGATCCAGACTCAGCACTCCCCAGGACACCGAGCTCTCACTAAGAAACATCCAATGACCTTTTAAACCTCCTGATTCTCCCAACCTCATAATGCCATAACCTCAGGGACGATGGCTGTCTGAAGACTGGGGCCAATCCCTTCCAGTCATGGTTGATACAGAGCTGCCACGATGACTTTCCAGCACAGGAAGGACCATCTCTAACTGGTGGGGCTGCTGTGACCCCAAACTCTGAAAGAGTTTTGAACCTTAGGTTCCTAGAGGTGTTACCACCTTGTTTTCATGTGACAGTTGCACCATAGGATCTAATGGATAATATATATTAAAGTTCACTAAGCATCATTGTGTCTATCAACCCATATTAAAATATATTAAGAGCAGATTATGTCTATTTTGAGTACCTCATACATACCTTGCAGTGTTCTAAGGGCTTTCCATGTATTCTTATTTAATTCTCATCATGATTCTGAGGTAGGTACCATAATTAGTTCCATTTTACAGATGGAGAAACTGAGACACAGAGAGGTGAAGTCATGCTGAGGTCATGAACAATGAAACAGCCCTGATCTCATGCCTTTTCCAACTCTAGCACACTCTCCACTGTCCCATCCAAGCAGCTAAGTTCTGGAGAAGAAACTGCGGGGTGGAAATGCTTAGCTGTGTGCTCAAGAGCTCTCCTGCAATTGTTTTCTTTTAAGCATAACCATGCATATGGAGAGAGACTTTACATAATTGTTTTTCTCTATAAAGACAACTCAATATATTCTCTGTAGCTTGATTTTTTATTTCTTCACAGTATATCACTAACATCTCTCCCACTGTAGACATGAATCTGCTTCTGCATCTTCTGATGCTGTGGAAAGGACGACCATTTAGTCTGAATGTCTCCTCCTCCCTGTGCTAAGTTAGAGACAAGGAGTCGGTAGAGTCTGAAGGAGGTGTGACTCTTTCATCCTGAAAGGATGCTTAAGTCTCTTACAATAACAATTAAATGGTAAGGAAAAATCCTCGACACCCTGTGGTGTCTTCTATTTTCTGCTCTCTTCTCTTTTTGAATTGAGCCACTAAAAGGAATGGTCTTAACTGGGTATCTCAGTATTCTCTTGGCTTCTCTGAGCCTAAACTCTCTTAAATGCTTTAGCTGACTTATTTCCCTTTGCCCGCTCCTTGACCATGGCCTGCCAGGGCCCTCTCCATTTGTACCTTTGCCCCAGACTGGCTCTCAAAGTGTGGTCCCAGACCAGCAACATCAGCATCACCTGGAAGCTTGTTAGAAATGCAAATTCTATGGCTCCACTCCAGATCTACTGACTCAGGAACTCTGGGGGTGGGGCCTGGTGACCTCCAATTTAACAACCTTCCAGGTGATTCTGATGCAGCTAAAGTTTGAGAACCATTGCCTTAGACAAACCCACCCCCAGCAGTCACCCCCTCCCATTGACTGGAAAGTCCCACATCTTCATCTTCAACCTTAACTTCTCTTCAAGCTACGCACCTACATATGCAAGTATGCTCTCTGGACATCTCTGCCTTGCCACAGTCTCCTATACTCAACACTGCCCAAAAAGGACCTACTTCTCATCTCCTCCAAGATCTGTTCTTTCTCCCTTATTCCCAGCAACTCATGCCAACACCATCTCCCCACCTACCCAAGACAGAAACCAGGAAGTCATCCTACACTCCTGCTTTTCCCTCATCCAGTCAGCCACCAGGTCGGGTTGATTCTACCTCCTCTCTCCCTTTTTTTTTTTTTTTTTTTAAGACAGAGTTTCGCTCGTTAGCCAGGCTGGAGTGCAGTGGTGTGATCTCAGCTCACTGCAACCTCTGCCTCCTGGGTTCAAGTGATTCTCCTGCCTCAGCCTCCCGAGTAGCTGGGATTACAGGCGTCCGCCAGCGCGCCCAGCTAATTTTTGTATTTTTAGTAGAGATGGGGTTTCACCATGTTGGCCAGGCTGGTCTCGAACTCCTGACCTCGTGATCCGCCTGCCTCGGCCTCCCAAAGTGTTAGGATTACAGGCGTGTGACATTGTGCCTGGCCTCTTCTCTCCATTTTTATGACCTTAATTCAGGTTCTCAGCTGGCCTAAGTCAGCTTCCAATGAGGCACCCAAGGACCTAAGGTAGTATCTGTCTTTTCCACCCTCACACTCTTGCCAAGATAATCCCTCTAAAACATGAGTCTAAATGCATTAACCCTACCTAAAACTCAAGGTTGCCCACTAAACCTTAGCACCAAGTCCCAACTTCTCAACAAGGAAGTCCCCAGTCTCATCTCCTGCTGTTCCTACAGACATTCCAGATAGATGTAACCATATGCCTCAGCAATCTTACTCCTGAGAATATAGCTCCCAAATTATCAAACAGTTCCATAAGGTGACTTGTACAAAGATATTTATCACAGCATCCAGAGTTGGAATCAACTTTGGCTTCCATCACTGGAAGAGTGAATAGGTAAAAGGTGGTGGATGCATACTCTGACTAATCAATGGCTCTAATTAAACTCCCTATGCAATGTCACTTTTCAGCTCCTCCCATCAAGTGGTGGAGTCTATTTCTCCACACTTTGAATCTAAATTGGACTTGTGGATTGGACTCATGCCTTGGTTTAGCCAACAGAATATGGCAGAAATGACTGTGTTCAAGTTCCAAGTATAGGCCTTGAGCAATTCTCCTCCCTTGAATTCCTGGCCTTGCCATCAGGTGACCAAGCTCAGGCCAAACTGATGAAGGATAGCAATAAAGTGCCATGGCCCTCTTAAATCACGCAGTCTCCAGCAGATCACAGAGGAATGAGTGACACCAGCTGAGATCAGCCGACCCAGACACAAATCAGCCAAACCACTCAACCAACCCCACAGACTCATGAAAAAGGAGTGACCATTGTTTTAAGTCACTAAGTTTGGGATGGTTTATCACAAAGCATACTAACTGCTACACACTCCAAGGAGTATCAGGAAGCAATCCGAAGCAACAGAATAGATGGGTCCATAGCAACATGAATCGATTTTAATAGCGTAGGGTTAACTGGAAAAGAACTGAATGAGATATCTTAACACAATTCCATTTACATAAGTTATCTATAGTCAATACACATTTTACTTTTTAAAAAACATGCAAAATTAAAGAGTTCTATTACGTTTAACCCATAAATATGGTTGCCAATGGCACGGAGGAAAGAAGGCACAAATGAGGAAACAGTAGGAGGCCTCCTTGGACCAAGCTGTGTGAACTGAAGAGTGGGATTTCTCAACCCTCCACACTTAGTAATGCCTACTCATCTGGTAAATCCCAGCCCAAATGGGGCTCCTGTTTACAGCCTGCTGTGCCATCTTCTCTCAGATCATTAAGGTTTGCAGATGAATAAGAAAGTGTATTTACCATAGTTTTGTGATTGTCAACAGCTGTGATCTAACTAGCTTTGAAGGCAGGGTCTAGGACTTCATTTTCTTGGAACACCCAGTATCTCATATACTGCAAACATTTGTCAATAAATGTTTTCTATCCTGGAAAGCAGTTTTTCCAACCTTGGCATTAGTGACGTTTTGTACGTGATGCTAATACCATGCTCCTAGTTGTGACAATCAAAAATGCCTTCAGTCGCAGGAGAATGGTGTGAACCTGGGAGGCTGAGTTTGCAGTGAACAGAGATTGTGCACTGCACTCCAGCCTGGGTGACAGAGCAAGACTCTGTCTCCAAAAAAAAAAAAGAAAGAAAGAAAGAAAGAAAAAGAAAAAGCCTCCAGTCATTACCAAATGTTCCCTAGGGAAAAAACACTGCACCCTGACTCTGAGAACCACTGCCTTAGCCGCTTGAGTCCATAAAGCCACAACTCGAAAGATGGCTTTGTAGAAACATTTAATATGTTTGAAACAAAAATGTTTGAGATCAGGAATTACATCACTCTCTACCTAATACTGCCTAAGGGAGATTTAGATAGCCAAAATATTTCCTTCTTAAAGAGATGGTTCTCAGCCACTAGCCCAAACTAATGTTTTTGTTCACTACCCTATGGGGAAAGATTAAATACAAAATTCACTTGGGCTTTCTCATCTATGCAGAAATATTCCTCCTCATAAGCTTTAGTCAAATCTTTTATTTACAAAGTTTAAATC
This sequence comes from Macaca thibetana thibetana, assembly GCF_024542745.1. Taxonomy (NCBI): domain Eukaryota; kingdom Metazoa; phylum Chordata; class Mammalia; order Primates; family Cercopithecidae; genus Macaca; species Macaca thibetana. The sequence goes on from NC_065579.1 coordinate 15,863,994, forward strand.
TGTCTCCTTAAGTCAATGCTTTAGGCTGCTGATTTCTGTCATACTGCAGAAGCTGTTTATCTAGCTGAGGCTGCTAAAGCAGACGTTCCTACTCTGTACTATTAACCAGAACATGAAAAACCAACACGTAACCAAGCTGAAAGAATTCTGCCTCATTTATCTTGTGTGTGCCACCAGGGCAAACACCAGGCATTTTAATAACCTCATCTGGACCTTTGGTAATCATTGCAGGCTACTAACTCCAGACAAGTATTTGCCTTGGAGGTTTCTCTACAGAGACAAGTAAACTAAGCTTCTTTTGTTCATATAGATTGAGTATCACAATCTAGAAAATACAGAGCACTCACATAATTCATTTCTTGTAACTATACAAATAAAGGAGCAATGGAAATGATTCTACAAAGAGCTGATGGAATACATTTCCTTTATACTTTTCCTTTCCCCCATGCCACCTCCAACAACAAATCAAAGTACAGCTGAGAAGATCAGTGGATGTTACAATCAGAGAGGCCACGTCTGTTGGGGAAGAATTCATTCTCCTTGTCTCAGAATAGGACCCCCATTTTCACCCCCCTGCCAACATCCGGACTTTTACATGAGAATAGGGTCCCTTTTATAAGACCTGGCAGATGCTACTGTAACTAAGTGACCAAACTTGGCAACACTGATTTTGGTACAACCAATCATCATGTCATCACAACCAGATACATGCCAGCACCACCTGGGCTGTATTCTTACCCAAATGGTCTAACAGGCTGGGGATTTTTCCAGATTAAAGGTGACTAAAGAAACATGGCAACTAAATGAAATCTGTTGATCCTTGACTGGATCCTCAAAAGGCTGAGGTAAAGAACATTCTTGGGACAATGCAGGAAATTTGAATATGGACTGCATCACATATTAGGAACTGATGCTAAATTCCTTGAGTGTGAAGGTATTACAGTTAATTTAAATAATTTAATAGTTATTTAACGATTTTTGGGAAATACATACTGAAATACCTAGGGAATAAACGTCAGGCCTGCAACTTCCCAGTGGTTTAACAACCACCAAAACAAAAATATGATCACACACATTCACACAGAGAGAGAAAGCAGATGTAAAAAAATGTGAACTGGCAAATATAAGTGAGGGAGTCTACAAAATTTAAGCGAAGGAGTCTATATTGTTCTATCGTCCTATAGATTTGAAATTTTTCGAAATTATAGTTGGGTGGAGGAGGGAGAAGCTCGGTTGCCATCAATGTGTAAACAAGCCAGAATGTTTCAGAAATGCAACATACGAGAAAAAAGTATAAGAACCAAATAGTATTTCCTGCCTCAAATCTGAAGATAAGCGACCCAATTTACTTCTAAGTGTTTGGAGGCATAAGATAATAACAAAAACGAAACACCTGAATCTAATCCAACATGTTTGACCCTGTCACCACATTAAGAACGAGCTGAACTCAGACATTTTGATACATCAGAGTTCTCAAAAATACTAGAAATATCTCACTGATATGATAATGGCCTTGAAGATTTATGCCGATACGAAATGAATTCCAAGCAGAGCATTAAAGTAATCTTCATAACTTGTTAACACAACTGCTCTCAAGAGAATGTTGAGAAATCTTGCCAGGAAAGGCCTACAGTTCCCAGCAAGCAGTAACTATCAGCAACTTAAGAAGACAAAGATCTTTTTTTTAAAAACCTTACTTATTTGCAACCTACATTTATTTTGGATCCTAGACTTGTGCAGTTTGGACACTCAATTTAGAGTTTATGTAATAGTGATCGAAAATGATGCGCTGAAGATAGGGGGAAAGCTGTGCAATCGGGCTTGTGAGTTTAAGAGCTGGGGGTTAAAGAGACAAAATTGGTTTAATAAAACAAAATGGGGCCACCTGGGTATTTAAGTGTGAGACCAGGTCCCTCTCCAAAGACAACAAAGTTCTACATCTAATGCGCCAGGGTTCCTCTGTTCAAATTCAGCCAGTCAGTTTCATGCCACGGGTCTTGAAAGATCCTGAAGTTATAGACAAAACTTGGTGTGTACGCGCACAGGTTTCCAAGGAGAGGGACCTAGCCGCCTTCTGTTCTCAACAGATTCCTCACCTCCTCAAATAGGTGAAAAACCCATACCTTGTGAAATTTGCTCCTATCTCTTCTCTAGGCTTGAAAACCCAGGGAATTCCGAGCACCCCAAGTCTACTTCTAAATTCAAAAGGGCCTCTGATTCCTTCTCTTCTACTTCCATCTGTCTCACCACTGTTCCGGCTCTGTTAGGGGGCCAATAGCCTTTTGGGAGCCTTGTTTCATCTTATCCTCCCTTAGGCAAGGAAATCTTTGTTCTCAGACTTAAAACTAACTTTGAACTGGAAAGTGACCTAAGATGTCGGGAACAACCATAAACTGAACAGCATACAGGGACAGTCAATTCCATTTTGTACTTTTCTATCCAATGCTGTGCTACTTGTTCCAATAAAGAATTAACGTGAAGGTAGTTATTTTATGGGGGTATTTTGTTTTGTTTTTGAGACAAGGTCTTTGTCACCCAGGCTAGAGTGCAGTGGTGCAATCATAGCTCACTGCATCTCCAATTCCTGGGCTCAAGCAGTCCTCCCACCTTAGCCCCCACTCCAAGTAGTTAGGACACGTGCCACATTCCAGCTAATTAAAAAAATTTTTTTTTGTAGAGACAGGAGTCTTACCACATTGCCCATGTTGGTCTCCTGCCTTGGCCTCCCAAAGCATTGGGATTATAGGCATGAGCCACCATGTCCAGTCTACGCTATTCTTATTTAGGAAAAAAAAAAAAAAAGTCAGCAGTCAGTGATCACTGTTAATTCCACCAAAAGGAATTTGGGTCTACCCTATTTTTGTTGCAAAAATTTTAGCACCAGAAAGAATATTAATGACTATGAATTCAAGCTTTTCATTTGACACATGCAAAAACAAAAGTACTGTGATCTACCCAGTGTCACATGGCTGGTTAGCCAGACTTGAAATGGAAACCTCTTGACACTCAGTCCAATGTTCTCTGACATCTCCTGCCTTTTCACACTAATGCCCTCTGAAAAATACTATTTTTCCTTTTTGTTTGTTTGTTTCATATCAAGATAAGAACTGCTGGATGGAAACCAAAATCATTAGTGGAAAACTGTATGAGATTTCCGGAATCTCCACTGCAATGTCACCATTAATGCTGGGAGGAGTCACACTGCAGCTTGATCAAGTCCAGGTAGGCAGAGGACCCCTCCCAAGGACTGTGTCTCCCCATCCCTCTGCATCCACCACTCTCCCTTGACCACTTTCTGCACCACTGGTAGGAGGGAAAGATAAGGTGGAATCCTTTTGCCCATATATTGAATGATTATTTAATTGCCCTGTTTCTAGTTTTAGAAACAAAAGGATAGAAATTTATACATTGTTATTTAAAATGTCTTATGTTGCTTTACATATATATGGCTGTCAAAGTATAATTTTTTTTGAAAAGGTCAGCTCTTGACTCATATAGAGTATGCATATGCCAAAGATTCTGTAACTTGATGAGTTTGTCAACTTAAGCGGAATGACAAAGCTGGCTCAAAGGCGGATGGCACAGAAACCTAAGTAGGGCAAAAAAATCTGTGGAAAGATGAATGCTGGAATAAGGCTGGAAACTTAGAAACAAACCTGGTTAACGTCCTGCCAGGCATAAAGCAGTACCCCTGATGCTCCTTTTCTGCCTTAGAAAACCCTTCCCATCTTAACTGGACAAAAATCATTTGCAGTTTGTTAATCTCAGCCATTTGTTTTTGTAAGATCTACAGGTGAAGGATGATTTTTGTATTTTTAAATAGTTGAAAAAAATTAAAATAATTTTTTTTTTTTTTGAGATGGAGTTTCACCCTTGTTGCCCAGGCTAGAATGCAATGATGTAATCTCGGCTCACCGCAACCTCCACCTCCCAGGTTCAAGCAATTCTCCTGCCTCAGCTTCCCAAGTAAATGGGATTACAGGCATGCGCCACCACACCCAGCTAATTTTTTGTATTTTTAGTAGAGACAGGGTTTCTCCATGTTGGTCAGGCTGGTCTTGAACTTCCGACCTCAGGTGATCCACTTGCCTCAGCCTCCCAAAGTGCTGGGATTACAGGCATGAACCACCGTGCCCGGCCTAAAAGAATATTTTATAACATAAAATGAAACATGAAAATGCTATGACATCCAAATTTCAGTGTCTATAAATAAAGTTTTATTGGAACAGTGTTAGGGCTCAGAAGACAATACCCTAAAGTAAGGACTCAGAAGCAGTTTCTCTCTGACGTTCTCCTGCTTGCCTCTCAGCCTCATTCCCCCTTTCCCCCAAAAAGGCAAGCCACAGATACTAGAATCCCTCTTCCCCAATGGAGATCATGGAAACCAAAACTCTTTTTCCCAAAGCCAGTCATAAAATCTAAAACTTTCCCCTACTTTTCTGTGTAAGAATTGGCCACGAAGAAATAATCTGACCGACCTTGTTTGGTCGTAGGTCATAAGACCCCCATTCCAGATAGGGTTCTGCCCCATAGCTGGAAGGAAATTATGCTGCAGAGAGTCCAAGAAGAATCTGAACAGACAGCCCTTGCTGGGTTCCCTCCCTCAGCCTATTAGCGTTAGATCATACCCTTTTGGTCCAACCACAGTTCCACACAGCTATCCATTCATCATCAAACTCAAGCATAAAAATGGACAGCTTCCCCTGTATCTTTGGGTCTTCGATCTGAAGACTCCTGTGTCATGTAAAACTATGATCAAAGAAATGTGTTATGCTTTTTGTCTGTTAACCTTTTTGTTATAGAGATGCTGGCCATGATTTTCATGATGGAGAAGAAAGGCATCGTCCCTTTTTAGCACCGACAGTGGCTGCATCCATTCACTTATGTATTACCCGTGGCTGCTTTCACACTATGATGGCAGAGTTAAGTAGCTACGGAGAGTACATATTTTGGCCTACGAAGCCCAAAATATTTACTATCTGGCCATCTGCAGAAAAACATGGCTATGTTTTTCCCTAGAATATCAGATGATCTTTGCTGGGTTTGTCAGACAATGTTATTCTAGTAGGATATTAAAAGGGCACTCAGTCATCTGCTTGAACCTTTTTCTAAGTTTCAGGTAAATTTTTCTTGAAGACTATAGTCAATGATAATTTAATTATAAATTTAAAAAGAAATGAGTATAACTGGATCGTTTGTAACTCAAAGGATAAATGCATGAGGGAATAGATACCTCATTTTCCAAGATGTGGTTATTATGCACTGCATGCCTGCATCAAAACATCTCATGTACCCCATGTACATAAGCACCTACTATGTAGGCACAAAAATTTTTTAAAAAGTTTTCTTAAAAATGACCTAATACAAGTTTATATTTTCCTCTTGAATCAATGACTCCTATAAAAGGGAAGTTGATCTCTGGTGTAGAGACAGCTGAGCTAAATAGAATCTTGGCATTTCAGTGGTTAAACCAAGTACTCCAACAAGTTTACAAAATACAGAGTAACCTAAGCCAGTATTTTCACTGATTCAAACCAACGGTCCTTTTTAAATTCTTCTCCAAAAGGAAGGAGTAAAGGAAGAAAAATTAACATTTTGAAATCGTGCCTTGAAATTTTCTCACCTCACACTGTATGATAATACAGGCTCTAGGCCCACGGGCTGTTTTCTGTGAAAATACGTCAGGACTCTGAGGTGTGATCCCAAGAGGGGTTTGAAGCAGCAGTCTGGACCAGGCACAGTGGCTCGTGTCTATAATCCCAACTCTTTCGGAGGCTGACGTGGGAGGATCATTTGATTTGGCTTGGGCAACATAGCCTGGACCCCTATCTCTTAAAAAAAAAAAAAAATATATATATATATATATATATGTGTGTGTGTGTGTGTGTGTGTGTGTGTGTGTGTGTATGTGTGTGTATATATGTATGTGTGTGTATATATGCACACATACATATATATACATATATACACACACACACATATATATTAGCTGGTTGTCATGGTGCATGCCCCTAGTCCCAGCTACGTGGGAAGCTGAGGTCGGAGAACTGCTGGAGATCAGGAGATGGCTACAATGAGCTGAGACTGCACCACTGCACTCCAGCCTGGGTGACAGAGTGAAACCCTGTTCTCAAAAGAACTTTTTTTTTTAAAAGCAGCAATCTGATAAGGAGCTGAATGGTAGGAGAGCAAGTGAAATATGAAGTCAGGATTGTTTCAATTTAATTAGCAGAAGCTGGATATAAGAAAAATACCTAGCAAGGATCGCCCTGGAAAGAGACCAAGAGTTCTTATTCTGAAATTTTTTAAAGAGAACGAAAGATTTCAGAAAGTCAAAAAAAAGAAAAAGTCATATGTTTACAGTATCTCTGTATTTTAGATCCTCAAATATTTATACAGAGTTTTTAATTAGGGGCTGGACGTGGTGGCTCACGCCTGTAATCCCAGCTCTTAGGGAAGCCAATGCGGGTGGATTGCTTGAGGTCAGGAGTTTGAGACCAGCCTGGCCAACGTGGCAAAATCCCGTCTCTACTAAAAATACAAAAATTAACTGGGCATGGTGGTGGGAGCCTGTAGTCCCAGCTACTGGGGAGGCTGAGATAGGAGAATTGCTTGAACCTGGGAGGCAGAGGTTGCAGTGAGCCCAGAATGCGCCACTGCACTCCAGCCTGGGTGACAAAGCAAGACTCCAGCCCCCACTCGCATCCCCCCTGCCCCCCGCCAAAAAAAAGGTTTTAGTTAGGCGATTAGAGAGCTTTTGTTGGCACTCTGAGCAATGGCTGCTGCTAACGACCATGAAACCAGCTGAAGAACACAAGCCAGACTTCTTTACCTCGGTCCTTGAATTTCTCATCATCTCCAATTTTAAAAATGTTATTCTTACCCAGGGTTCCCTCATAAACACTTCAAGTCCTTAAATTAGTACCCAGCCCATTTTCCCAAATCCTTCCCACACACAAACCTTATTTTCCCCACCCACAGACCTTTATTTTAAACTGCCAAATCCCTCTGAGTTTAATAACTTTATTTTTCCTTAACTTCCACAAGCTGGTAATTAACTTTCCAAATGAGGCTGGTGAACAATAGAAGAAATTGTTATCTTTCACCATCAATGTTTTGCACAAGATGCTGTGATGACACTGCTGGGATTTCAGACAGATAAAGCAGCCTGGCATGTCTGTGCCACCCTGAACAGGGCTGCTGCTGGCCACAGCATTCTCTGTGCAAGGCTACCACTGTATTCCCCAAGGTGAGCTTTAGTCACAAATGTTGGTCATAGATGAGAATGGCCTCATCAAAGTTTAGGTACAGGCCAGGTACGGTGGCTCATGCCTGTAATCCCAACACTTTAGGTGGGTGGATCACCTGAGGTCAGGAGTTGGAGACCAACCTGGCTAACATGGTGAAACCCCATCTCTACTAAAAATGCAAAAATTAGCTGGGCATGGTGGCGGGCGTCTGTAATCCCAGCTACTTCGGAGGCTGAGGCAGGAGAATCACTTGAACCCAGGAGACAGAGGTTGCAGTGAGCCAAGACTGCACCACTGCACTCCAGCCTGGGTGACAAGAGTGAAACTCCATCTCAAAATAAATAAATAAATAAATAACCCACTCCAGCCTGGGTGACAAGAGTGAAACTCCATCTCAAAATAAATAAATAAATAAATAAATAACCCACTCCAGCCTGGGTGACAAGAGTGAAACTCCATCTCAAAATAAATAAATAAATAAAATAAAACAAAATAAAATAAAGTTAGATATCCCCAGACTGTGTACATTCAAGGTGAGAAAATGATGTAATCTTTCTTCAAACCCAGAGGGCAATTTTTCTAAAATCATCTTTTTGCAACAACACGTCCTAAGGGGATGTTTTTCTCTCTGTTCAATGGCTAGACCACAAACCTTCCAGAAAAACAACCGTCCTAGGAGAGCAAACACATGGGGAGGGGGCGGAGAAGGCATCCTGAGGATCCCTTATTTACAATAACAAAAATGTGGAGATCATGGTGGATGGCTCTGTTGCCCTCTACTGGCCAGGTCAAGCATCACCAGCCACAATAACACAGTCAGCTGCCCTGGTTTTTCCCTTTGTGGTTTAATTAGGCACTGCTCCTCCCAGGGAAAACCTGGGTGAGACAGGCAGGAGGCCCCCGCCCATGGAACCTCAGATCTGGTAGGAACATCTAATGCAACATGGGCACATTACACAACCCTAAGGGGTGCCATTCCTGTGGAATACATCAACAGAGCCCTTGCACTTAAGCAATCCTGCAGCCCCAGTGGGTCATTTAATAAATGCCCCAGAATGGTAAGTGATCATTCCAGGGTCATCAGACCTGTGATGGGCCAGAAGCAGGACCTGTTGCTTGTCTCAAGGGAGGGGCAAAGGGAAACAAGATTTCTACAAAGGAAAACAGGTTCCGACTGGGCTGGCCCCTGTGAGGAGAGCCAAGTCAGAACATGTATCCACTTCCTATTCTACGCTTCAGCTATCCATCTGTCTTCTGTCTAGCCATAACTCATTGTGCCAGGTACTCACTGCAGATACATACCACCAGATGGGTGAGACATGCCTACGCCGGAGGGGGCTGAACAATTAGAGAGATTCGGACAAGTAAACCAGCAATTACCCTATAATGCTGTAGAAGTCTGGGTCAGGTGTGGTGGCTCATGCCTGTAATCCCAGCACTTTGGGAGGCCGAGGTGAGAGGATCAGTTGAGCTCAGGAATTCAAGACCAGCTTGGGCAACATAGTGAGACCTCATCTTTATTAAAAAAAAAAAAAAAAAAAGTCTGAAGCAAAGAAGTCCTGACTGTTACTGAGCACAGCGGGGCTGGCACATGACCCCGACTGAGGGGGGAAAATCGAGGATGGTTTCCTGAAGGCAGTGACACACGAGAGAGAACAAAAGGATTTAAAGGATATATAGATATTAGCCAGGTGAGATAGGCATGGAAACCACTAAAGGCAAGTGGAATAGCAGGTAGAATAAAGCAGAGATGAGACAGCATGGAGCAATCTAGGAACTGGAGGTCCAGTGGGGCTGGAACATATGGTGGATAGATATCCAGGCAACAAATAAAGCCAGAGAGAAAGGCGGGCCCCGGACGACACAGGGCCTTGCAGTCCAGGAAAGGGGTCTGAACCATAGCCCAGAGGCCACGAGGAGCTGCTAGGGGTTTAAGCAGAGGGGAGACCTTAATAGATGTGGGTTTGGGTTTCCTCCATTGTACTAGGCTCTGAGAAGGTTCCATGAAGGGCAGTCATCCTTCCTGCCCCCAAGGAACTTACAGCTCCTTAACAAAACGATATACAGTAGTTGGATCTACACTTACTACTGTATCATTTACTTCTATTCATTGGGTGTCTATCACCCTAATTGGATGCAAGCTCCACAAAGGCAGGGATTTTCTGTTTCCACTGCTACATCCTCAGGTGATTTTTTTTTTTTTTTTAGATGGAGGCTCGCTCTATTGCCCAGGCTGGAATGCACTGTCGCAATCTTGGCTTACTGCAACCTCCACCTCCAGGGTTCAAACAATTCTCCTGTCTCAGCCTTCCGAGTAGCTGAGACTACAGGTGCATGACACCATGCTCAGCTTATTTTTGTATTTTTAATAGAGACAGGGTTTCACCATATTGGTCAGGCTGTTCTGGAACTCCTGCCCTCAGGTGATCCACTTGCCTTGGCCTCCCAAAGTGCTAGGATTACAGGCACGAGCTACTGCGCACAGCCTAAATCCTCAGTTTTTAGATCTATGCCTGGAACAAAATATGTGTTCAAATAATGGCTGAATAAATCAGCATTCACTTTCTATAACTTTTTTTTTTTTTTTTGAGACAGAGTCTTGCTCTGTCACCAGGCTGGATTGCAGTGGCACGGTATCAGCTCACTGCAACCTCTACCTCCCAAGCTCAAGAGATTCTTCTGCCTCAACCTCCTGAGTAGCTGGGATTATAGGTGTGCACCACCACGCCCAGCTAATTTTTGTAGTTTTAGTAGAGACAGGGTTTCACCATGTTGGCCAGGCTGGTCTCAAACTCCTGGCCTCAAGTGATCCGCTCGCCTGGGCCTCCCAAAGTGCTGGGATTGCAGGTGTGAGCCACCGCATCCGGCCACAGTTTTGTGTGTTAAAGAACAGATACAATATTTACCGCGTACAAAGGCACATGGAAGGCAGGGCAGAAAACAAGAAGACAGGTCTGCCCTTGAGGAGCTGATGTTTATTAAACGCCTATCTGCTGCTGCATACTTCATGTGGCTTCTCCTAGGGAAGTACTGTTCCCATTTTATAGGTGAGAAAACTGAGCCTCCAAGAAGAAATTTGACCAAGGATCCAGAGATAGTAAGTGATAAGACTGGAATTCAAAACCAGACCTGTCTGACCGCAGACTCCCACCTGGCTCTGGGCAACAGCTATGTGACTGGCAGCTGCACAAGGCAGCAGCAGTAAGCTAGAGGGAACGTGGAGAAGGATGAAAATGGAGCGTAAAGCACAATCAGAAAATGTTTCTTGGAGAAGGCGGCACCTGGAAGCCTCACAGGATGTGAAAATGTCTGAAGTGAAACGGAAGAGCATTCCTGACAGAGGGACAGCAAGCACAAAGGCCTGGACACAGACGTGCACAGGACACTTGCCACTCAGGGAAAAGCAGACTAGGCTGAGTTCACTTAGCTCCTTGTTCACGCTATGTAAGGCTGGATCAATGTTATGCAGGTTAAGAAACATGAGACACTTCTCATCTATGGGATAGGCAACAATTCAACGTTTCACAATCCTGTTGGTGAGGCTGTGGAGAAACTGGCCTCTCAAGTCACCGCTGATAAGAGTACCAAAGGGCACGACTCTCATGGAGGAGAGATCTGGAGGTGGCCACCAAAATGAGGTGTATTTACCCTTGATCCTGCAACCCCAGTTCTGGGACCTAACCTAGAGATACACCCACACAACCAATACACCCACACAACTGATACACCTGTACAACAGATACACCCGCACAACCGATACATCCGCGCAGCAGATACACCCGCACAACCGATACACCCGCGCAGCAGATACACCCGCGCAGCAGATACACCCGCACAGCAGATACACCCACGCAGCAGATACACCCGCACAGCAGATACACCCGCACAACCGATACACATGCACAACCAATACACCTGCACAACCGATACACCTGCACAAAGAAGAATGACACATGAACAGGCTTACAGAGCACAGTTTATTTATTTATTGAGGCTGAGTCTCCCTCTGTCACCCAGGCTGGAGTGCAGTGGCACAGTATCCCAGCTCAGAGCAACCTCTGTCAGCCTTCTGAGTAGCTGGGACTACAGGCGCGTGCCACCACACCTGGCTAATTTTTGTATTTTTAGTAGAGACGGGGTTTCGCCATGTTGCCCAGGCTGGTCTTGACCTCCTGACCTCAGGTGACCCACCTGCCTCGGCCTCCCAAAGTGCTGGGATTACAGGCATGAGTCACCACACCTGGCCTATTTATTTCTTGAGACAGAATCTCACTCACTCTTTCACCCAGGCTGGAGTGCAGTGGCACGATCTCAGCTCACTGCAACCTCCGCCTCCTGGATTCAAGCAATTCTCCTATCTCAGCCTCCCGGGTAGCTGGGATTACAGGTGTGCACCACGCCTGGCTAATTTTTGTACTTTTAGTAGAGATGGGGTTTCGCCATGTTGGCCAGGCTAGTCTCGAACTCTTGACCTCAAGTGATCCGCCCCCCTCAGCCTCCCAAAGTGTGGGGATTACAGGCATGCGCCACCACGCCTGGCCTGAGCACAGTTTAATAGCTACAGATTGGAAACAAGTACCCAACTAACCACAGTGGACAAGTTCAATCAATGATGGCACCTCCACACCATGGACTGCTGCACAGCTGCCAAAGTGAGGGCAGCCTCCACCGATTCAGAGATCTCTAGGATATCTATACATGTAAAAGTTAAATATATACACACACACACACACATATGCACATATATACACACATATATCATCTATTCTGGGATATATGTATCAGGATATGCATAGATGTCTATCAGGACATGGATATATATCTATCTATTAGGATATGGATATATGTCTATCAGGATATATGCATGTCAGGAAGAGAAGCTATGTATATAGATTGCTCAAGGAAAAGGGTGAAAATCAAAATACATGTTCACATTTGCCTCTATTTGCATAAAGCAGTGGTTTTCAACTACATGTGATTTTGCCCTTCACAGAGCATTTGGCAACATCTGGAGACATTTTTGTCGCCAAGACTCAGGTTAGGGGGTTGCTACTACTGGCATCTAGTAGGTAGAGGTCAGGAATGCTGCTAAGCATCCCACAATGCACACAACAGTCCCCTACAGCAGTGAATTATCCAGCCCCAAAATGTCAACAGTGCCCAGGTTGAGAAACCCCCGCCTAAAGGATAAACAGTATCCTTTGTTTATATAAAGAAAGAGAAATAAGAAACCTAAAGTTGTCATGTGTAAGAGGTAGCGTTAATGGCAGGAAGGCGGGGGAGAGCAAGATTTCTGTGCACAGCTTTTCATACTTTTGAACCATGTAGATGGATTACCTAGTCTATGCCTATTTGAAAATTGAGTTTAATTGAGAAAAGAGAAACACAAAGTTGCAACATATGGGAAACAGGGGAGGCTTTAGATCAAGACTCAGCTGGGTTTCCAGAAACTCACAAAGCATCCTTGTCTCTTGGCCCCTGTCTTATCTGCCAGGCATCTATACGAGAGGAGCTCAAGGTTCCTTTGAAATCTCCAATTTCACAATCTCCTCTGATTTCAAGCTGCCCTGCATGATGAAGGTGGGGACAATCCAAGGTGGCGTGGGTTGAATGTGGGAGGCAGACATTTCTACCACACACAAACTCAAGCTCATGAATACTTGGATTCTCCTGAACATTTTCTCCAGTAATCTCTCCTCGAAACACAAAACATTCTGTTTCCAGGCCAGGTTGTTAAAACTCAGACCACAAGGCTGATCCGGATAGAAGGTAACGAGAGCTATAGACCTGCAGGAAGAGTTCAAGTAGATATAATCTCACCTAATTTATTTTTCCACCTTCCAAGAAAATATTTACATCCTATATGCAATCACCAAGTAATAAAAAAACAACAGTCATACAGGCCATGAAACTAGTCGCGACTAGTTATACAGAGTGGCAGGGAAGGACGCCCCCTCTAATCATACATTCTAGGAACTAGGTTTAAGGAAGCCGGGCTTGGGACCCAGCCACACAGTCCCTAGGTCACAGGCTTAACAGACCATACACCAGGCAGGTGATGGATATCACAGGTTTTCTAGTGGGAAAGGGCAATTCAAAACTAAGGTTTCCAGATTCATTCCTTTATCTGGATTCCCCTGTGGCCATGCCAGAGTGGCTACTACTCATCCCTGTATTATCGCTCGATAGAATGCAATCTGAACTGACAACCTACCTGCTTCACTTTCTAGCTATGTAGCTTTGGATAAGTTACTAAACATTTCTGAGGCTCAGCTTCCTCATTTATATAAGGGAGAAATTATCTCATGGGGTTGTTTTGAGGGGAGTAAGTGCCTAATGACTTGTCAACAATTGACCTTCAATAAATTTTCTTCTCGGCTGGGCACGGTGGCTCACGCCTGTAATCCCAGCACTTTGGGAGGCCGAGGCAGGCGGATCACGCGGTCAGGAGATCGAGACCATCCTGGCTAACATGGTGAAACCCCGTCTCTACTAAAAAAATACAAAAAAAAAAAAAAAAAAGCAGGGTGTGGTGGCGGGCACCTGTAGTCGCAGCTACTCAGGAGGCTGAGGCAGGAGAATGGCGTGAACCCGGCAGGCAGAGCTTGCAGTGAGCGGAGATTGTGCCACTGCACTCCAGCCTGGGCGACAGAATGAGACTCCGTCTCAAAAAAAAAAAAAAAAAGAACGAAAAAATTCTTCTGTACTCAAACTCACCTTTGCCTCTTATCTCCCATTTATCCTACATATTGCTAGCAGTAAAATCTTGAAAATAAAATTGGCCAGGCACAGTGGCTCATGCCTGTAATCCCAGCACTGTGGGAGGCTGAGGTGAGTGGATCACTTGAGCTCCAGAGTTCAAGACCAGCCTGGGCAACATGACAAAACCCTGTGTCTATAAAAAATACAAAAATGAGCCAGGCTCGTAATTCTTCAACCATTTTACACTAGCTGCTGCAAGCCTTTGCTGGGCTGTAAGATTAGTTGGCCTACACTTGGTCTAACCAGATGCTTATATAATCAGTCTGCCTTGTTCTTCTGTCATCAGCCCATGACAAATGATTGTAACTCGGTATAAATGTGACTGCAAACACAAACACAAGTGTCTAGCCTGAAATCACCCAGAAGCCCTTGGGCAAATTTTAAATTCCAGAATTTGCTTGAATTGTTAAAATAACAAAAATGTGTTTTTAATGCTTGAAAACACAAGCACTGGCCCTAGTCTGAGAAACAGCAGCAGGTTGGATCAGGTCTAAACTCCATGTTCCGGCACCAAAGTCCTCCAAAGCTGGCCCTCGATTACCTGTTTCACATACAACACATGTTAGAAGCAGTGTAATATACATGTACGTTATCTATACTCACACAAAACTGTGATTTGAATTATAATTACATCAAATGTGTTTAGGAACTGACTGACATCTTACAATACTGATGCTTCCCATTCATGAACACGGTACAGCTTCCCATTTATTTAGATCTTTATCTTTCTATGAAGTTTCACAGGTTCGCTCCATAAAGGTAATATATATAGTAAGTTTTAGAAATTATATTTGCAAACTGTGTATTGTTTGTATACAGAAGTGGAATTGACTTTTGTATTATGATCTTACATTGAGCAATCATGCTGAACACTTGTAAATTCTCTTGGATTTTTATTGCAGATAATACTGATTATGCATAATGACTGTTTCTTTTCTTTTCTTTTTTTTTTTGAGACAGGGTCTCACTCTGTCATCCAGGCTGCAGTACAATGGCACAATCTCAGCTCACTACAGCCTTGACCAGGCTCATGTGATCCTCCAGTAGCTGGGACTACAGGTGTGCACCACCACACCTGGCTACTTTTTGTATATTTTATAGAGATGGGGTTTCACCATGTTGCCCAGGCGGACCTCGAACTTCTAAGCTCCAGCAATCTACCTGCCTCGGCCTCCTAAAGTGCTGGGATTACAGGTGTGCACCACCATGACTGGCCTCCTTTTCCTCCAATCCTTATATTTCTTATTCTTATTTATTTTATTTATTTATTTATTTATATATATATATTTTTTTTGAGATGGAGTCTTGCTCTGCCGCCCAGGCTGGAGTGCAGTGGCCGGATCTCAGCTCACTGCAAGCTCCGCCTCCCGGGTTCACGCCATTCTCCTGCCTCAGCCTCCCGAGTAGCTGGGACTACAGGCGCCCGCCACCGCGCCCGGCTAGTTTTTTGTATTTTTTAGTAGAGACGGGGTTTCACCGTGTTAGCCAGGATGGTCTCGATCTCCTGACCTCGTGATCCGCCCGTCTCGGCCTCCCAAAGTGCTGGGATTACAGGCTTGAGCCACCGCGCCCGGCCCTATATTTCTTATTCTTGTCTTACTATACTGGTTAGGGCCTCCAGTACTACGATGAATATAAATGGTAATAGGATCCTTATGTTCCTGATTTTATAAAAGAAAGCTTCTAATGTTTCATCACTAAGTATGGTATTTGCTGGAGGTTTGGGCGGCTAGTCCTACATTTTCTATGCATCTATTTCAGTTAGACTGGCTTTCTTATTAATATACTAGCATACTGGCATCACGGCTAATATTATTACCTCAGATAATATTTCAGGTGTTGTGCTCAGTACTGTATATTCTCTCCCCTCTCCTAGCCTGGAAGGATCCCTCCTTTCTCTTATACTATCCATCCCTCAAGGTTCCTTTCTGATCCCACCTCCTCCAGGAAGCCTTTTCTGACACCACGGCTCTCTGAAGCTTCCTGACTTCTTACTCATTTGGGGAAAAGCCATCAGAGTTTGTCTTAGAGGCCATAGAGTATACAGCAGAGTTCATTCTCAAACTCGAGGCCCAAAAGACAGTTTTGTTTAGCACACATAGTGTTGGTTAATTCAGTGTTTTGAGAATTTTTAAAGAGGAGGTTAATCAGGAGATTTTAAATTTGAATTCAGATTTAGGGCATCTCTGAGAAATTAGATCTGTTATCACTGGGGCTTTCCCTCCTTTATGGGCACAACCAGCTGTAGCCAAGTAGCAATGCCCTCTTTAGACGGAAGTTTCAGTCTCCAGTTCATCACAAACCCACTGCTCCCTGTTGCCTTACAACAGGCTTTACTCATATATTCCGCCTTCCTGGCCCCTGTATGCAGTTGATTTTGTGACTTCTGGTACAAAAGAAACTGCAAGACACAAAGTACTACACCGTGGCTTTACCACTTACTGGTATAATCTTAGGCAAGTCACTAACTCTTTGAGCCTTTTCATGGTTTCCTCACCATGAAAATGAGCTAATGGCATGTACCTCAGCTAATTCATAGTGGTAGGAAATACAAATGAGATAGCTCATTGGAAACCAAAAGGTGCTTTAGAAATGACAGCTGTGGCCGGACACGGTGGCTCACACCTGTAATCCCAGCACTTTGGGAGGCCAAGGCGGGTGGATCATGAGGTCAGGAGATGGAGAATATCCTGGCTAACTTGGTGAAATGCCGTCTCTACTAAAAATACAAAAAATCAGCCGGGCGTGGTGGCATGCGCCTGTAATCCTAGCTACTTGGGAGTTTGAAGCAAGGGAATTGCTTGAACCAGGAAGGTGGAGGTTGCAGTGAGCTGAGATTGAGCCACTGCACTCCATCCTGGGTGACAGAGCGAGACTCCATCTCAAAAAAAAAAAAAAAAAAAAAAAAGAAAAAGAAAAGAAATGACAGCTGTATAGCCTACTCAACACAGTGAGATCCCCATCTCTACAAAAAAAGTTTTTAAAAAATTACCTGGGTGTGGTGGGTGCCTGCAGTGCCAGCTACTGGGGAGGCTGAGGTGGGAGGATCAATCGAGTTCAGCAGTTCAAGGTTACAGTGGGCAATCATGTCACTGAACTCTAGCCTGAGTGACAGAGCAAGTCCCTGTCTCTAAAAAATAAAAAAAGAAATGATAGCTGTATTTTCTTCTCATTACTCTCATATATGAAAGTCAGCTCCTCAATTAAGTTGTAAGCTCCTTGCGAGCAAGACCCATCATGTAAAATCCTGTGTTAGCAGAGTCCTGAACACAGAGAAACAAAGATGTTGTCAAAAGACCACGGATTGCAAGTCAGGCCAACTGTGTTCAGATTCCAGGTCTAACTATGCGATATCTGGCAAGTGACTTAATCTTCCAGAACCTTAGTTTTATGATCCATAATAAAACATGTCAAATAAATAGTATATATCATGTGAATTAAGATTTTATAAATACTTTTTTTAAAAAGTCATAAACGGATTAGCTCTCTCTTGCCAAACTTCAAGCACGGAATCCTGTCTGGTGAGGGGCACTGGCATATGAACATATTTCCAGGTTCTTTAGTGCTTTTCCTTATAATCCTACCAGCAGCCTCCAGATAGTTTTCCTATCTCCTTCACTCACAACCAGAGTCTGAATCAATATCTCTTCTACCATCTCCATATGGTTGAGGGAATACATTAAATAATGAGGGATACATAAAATAACGTGCACTTTTATTCAAAGAATAATTTTCTAAAATATTTATTCGGATTCTCACAATCTAATCGAACACAGAAGGCATTTATGTATTTTAACAAAGCCTTATTTCCCTAACTCTCCTGTTTTCATTTAACTTTACTCTGAATTGGCACTTCCTTGTAATTCCTATCATACATAAAGAAAAACAAAATATACAACTTTTCTAGATTTCACCCAACCTATATTAAAATTTACTTGAACACTACAAAAATAAATCAGCTCGTAATGGTTTAATGGTATTAACAGTTGAAGGATTTCAAGATTTTAAGACTGAGGGCAGTATCACATTGGTCCTTAACCTACTTAGGAGCAAGATATCTGAGGGTTTTAGGTTAAATTTTGGAAAGAAAATTTATGACTCTAACACATTAATTCTTATGAAGACAAAAAATTGAACAAAAATTTCAAATTCAGAGAAGTAAATGGCTGTGTGTCTGAAAGAATGTACATGATCTTACCTTTTGTAGATTCAAACATTAAGAAGGTGCCCAATAAAACTGATGGTTAAATGCCAGGCACCTTAAATTGTTTCATTTTAGTCCTCAAAGCAACTTTGTAATGGATTGGGTCAGTATAGCTATTTTAGACAGAAAAAGGAATTTAACAGCTATTAGCTAACCCCAAATTAAGCAAAGCAGCCACAAGTAGGACGCCACCGCACCTCAACATTCCACCTTGAAAGCAGAAGAAACCCAGTTTCAGAGGGCCTGAGAGATCTGCCCATGCTCAGAGCTGAGAGGCTATCAGGCTGGGCTGGAGCCCACATCCATCTGCCCTTTCTAGCAGACAAGTGCACCTGGACAACACGCTAAGCCAAACCTGCAGGATGGCTTCGAATGCAGCTCAACACAAATTCGTAAGCTTTCTTAAAACATGAGTTTTTTTGCGCCTTTTTTTTCAGCTCATCAACTACCGTCAGTGTTAGCGTATTTTATATGTGGTCCAAGACAATTCTTCTTCTTCCCGTGTGGCCCAGGAAAGCCAAAAGATTGGACAGCCCTGCTCTATAGCAAGCTGCCTAGAGCTGAGAACATGTGTGTTACACCTTCCTATGGGAAATGGTGCCAATTGTACAGAGCCTCCCATGTAAAATGCATGCTGGGTTTAGTTGGGCCACAGGAGCAGCCTTCGTCCCAGCCCAGAGAGAAACTCATTGCACAGATATGCTTTTGTGGGGAATATTAACTTTGCCACCAAATTATACAGTTTCCACAGCTTCTTTGTGTACCCCAGTGGCCAGCAGTGTGGAGAAGGAGCTTGCCAAAAGTGACAGTGCCCATCACAGTGCACAAACTGTGGACCTGAGGCCACATCTAGCCCACCACCTATAAGCTAAGAGAGACATAATTTTATACATTGAAATGGTTGGAGAGAATTCAAATTTCAGATTCATAAAAGCATTATTTTTAATTTGCAATTTAAAAGATTTAAAGTTGCATTTTTAAATGCACCACACTCATTCATGCACCGATTGTCTCTGGCTGCATTTGTGCTACAGTGGCCGAGGTGGACCGCTACAAAAGAGAGCGCATGCTCTGCAAAGCCCGAGCCACTGCTATCTGACCCTTGACAGGAAAAGTCTGCCACCTCCTGGAGTTGAGCGTTTGCTTGCAGAAGGTCCTAAGCTTTAGCTACATTTTACACATTTAATTCTCCCATTGTCCTGAGAGGGAGGTATTGACCTAACTGCAGACCGCCTGAGAGAATTTAAGTCACCTGTGTCCACAATTACTCTTTCATCCAAACATCTGACTTCAAAACACAGGTGCCACACACTGTGCTAGGGGACGGAGAATTTAGCAGTGAACAAAACGGACTCAGCTTCTGCTTTTTCCTGGGGGAGAAAGGCAAAGAGCAAATAGGTAGTTAAGAATTATGTTAAATGCTAGGAGAAAAAGGTCACCTCTCAGCTGGGGTAATGGGGGATTCAATCCAACTCTGTTGCCAATGCCCTGCTTTTTAATTTTGAATTATAGACTCATAAACAGTGTAGAGAGGTCGTATATATCCATCACCCAATTTGTCTAATTAGTGGCACCTTATGTAACTACAGTACTTTATCACAACCAGGAAACTGAAATGAGCGCAATACACTTCACATAGATTTCACCCACGTTTACACGTACTACTACTATTATTATTTATTTTATTATTATTTTTTTGATATAGAATCTTGCACTGTCACCCAGGCTGGAGTGTAGTGGCATCATCTTGGCTCACTGAAACCTGCCTCCCAGGTTCAAGCAATTCTCATGTGTCAGCCTTCTGAGTAGTTGAAATTACAGGTGTGTGCCAACACGCCCAGTTGATTTTTGTATTTTTAGTAGAGACCAGGTTTCACCATGTTGCCCAGGCTGGTCTCAAACTCCCGGCCTCAAGTGATCGAACCGCCTTGGCCTCCCAAAGTGCTGAGACTACAGGCAAGAGCCACTGCACCCAGCTGTACTATTATTTTTTGCGGTATATTTTTGTGTATAATTCTATGCAAGGTCCCTGCTTTTTACTACTATATTACATAATCCCAAATTGAACCACCTCTAGCATGTACCCAAAGTGGCCCTGAAAGCAGTTAACATTAAGGTACCGTTCTCTACCCTCCCTGAGGAATCTCTGCTTGCTCTTGAACCAGGTCATATGACAAAAAGGTGTGTCCCTTCATCACCTTCGCTGGGGCCTCTCAGATTCTGCATTAAACTGCTCATCAAAGTCAGGACTTCAATTTTCCCCTTTACAAGGAAAGCCACATGAATCCTGTGTCTGCATTTCTTCCAATTTTCTTGAGAACAAGACCCAGGACATCACTCAAAATTCCTAATATAACCGCCCACGAGAGAACGCTCAAAATAGAACCAGGAAAAAACAAAAACAAAAACCTTTCCCTCACACAACTGGCAGGCTTCTTCCTTTCTTGTAAGAAGAACTGTAATGCCATTCATTTATACGGTAAAATATTTATTGAGTTCCTCCTGGCTTCCAGGTACAGGAGTACAAAGATGAACAGATGCAATTCACGCCCCCTGCGAGCTGTGGTCACAGGCCAGGCTGGAGACAGGCATCGATCACCTAGAATGTCTCCTCAAAGTCCTATGTCCACTTTGAAATGATACTATATAGTTGGCTACTAGGATTTTTCAATAGATAACCCAATGTGATGACTAAAGGGGAAAAATTATGAGATATAATGCACAGGCTGGTAGAAGGGGAGGACAAGGTGAGGCAGCCCCACCCTGCTTCCCTGGGCACTGGGCTGGCAGAGGGCATCCAGCTGCATGTGATTCCCCTCACAGATCCCAATTTAACCCTCAAGACTCCCTCACTGCTTCCTCCTCTTCTTTCAGGCCAGGTTTCTTGTTTTCCACTCCTGTTTTGTTAAATCTAAGTGTGTATACATATATATCTATTTTTTGTTGTTCATTTTTGAGATGGAGTCTTGCTCTGTTGCCCAGGCTGGAGTACAGTGGCACAATCTCGGCTCACTGAAACCTCTGCCTCCCAGGCTCAAGTGATTCTCCTGCCTCAGCCTCCCAAGTAGCTGGGATTACAGGCATGTGCCACCACACCCAGCTAATTTTTTGTACTTTTAGTAGAGACAGGGTTTCACCATGTTGGCCAGGCTGGTCTCGAACTCCTGACCTCAGGTGATCTACCCACCTCGGCTCCCCCAAAGTGCTGGGATTACAGGCGTGAGCCACTGCGCCCAGCCCGAAGTGTATATTTGTGTGTCGGTTTATGTATTCTCATAAAGCTACTTCAAATCCTTTTTGGAAAGAAGTGTGCTATAAATATTTACAAATGGAGTTTCAGAAAAGGTGCTACAGTCATCTGAACACACCTAGAGCACTGTTTTCCGGCCATAAACTAAGGGCACATCTGAGTGCCTGCCTGGATTGCCTCATTTCTTGCTTGTTCCTCCTCGGGGCCTCCCTGACATCTTAGTTCTCCAAGCGTGGAGGGAGGGATGGAGGGGAGGGGAGGGGATGTGTGTGGGCATGTAAAAAACAAGTTTTTTTGTCTGTCAAGATAAATCATGAAAGGCAGACACAGTAAACATCCTGCTGTGTAGAAGAGACCCATATGATGGTCAACTGCCCGGCCTGAAATGCCTAGACATGTCCCGGGATCAATGGCACCTCAGTAAACTGTCCCCATCCTGTTCCGCAGGCTCCAGCTCATGCATGGGGAAGGAAGCTAACTCCCCTGGGATGTGCTGGTCACGTTACATGCACCTGCGATGTGCAGTTCCCCGACTGCAGTACAGAAGCCAGACAGCAAGCGCTCAGTCTGAAGAGAAGAAACTCAAATGGCTTTTCCCCCAGTTAGAGCTAATTCACAAAGTTTTGCTGTATGACACGTTAAAATGTGATAAAAAAGACTATCCCAAGGTGTAAAAGAGAGAGAAATGTAAGTACAGCAGCAACAGTAAGAGCAGGGACAAGATGACCACATGCTTCCCAAGGCTAAAGCAGGGATTCTCAACTCCCTGAGTTAGGGATTTCATTATCATGCTCCCCCTAAACATTTATAAACACTTTCTCCCCTGCATGAAAAATTATTTTTCTTTCAACATTTATTTAGTGCCTGTTATGTGCAATTTAAGTCCTAACAATAGAGCAATGAAAAATACAGTTTCTACTCTCACAGAACTCATGTTCTAGTGGAAGCATCAGACTAAAAAACAGTACATATATCAGATGGTGACAAATGCTATGGAAAAATATTAGGTAGGCTAAGGAGATAAGGGTTAACTTATTACATAGAGTGTTCAGGGAAAGGAGGTGCTGAAATAAGACCTGGAGAAAGTGGGTTCTAGGCACGGGGAAGAGGAAATACAAACGCCTAGAGCTGGGGCATGCCTGCTGTGTCACAAAAGCAGCAATGGGGCCAGAGCGGCTCACCCAGGAGTGGAGCGTGGGATATGAGGTCAGAGAGGTAAGGGAGGAACCCATGGGGTCTTGTAGACTGAAACTGAACAGACTGGCTCTTTCACTCCATAATGCAATGGGAATTGGAATACCATGACACATCTTACCAGGATATCTCTGGCTGTTGTGCTGAGAGCAGACTGGTGTAGGGGGTTGGTTACAGGCAGGGAAATCAGCTAAGAGGCAATATAAAAATAAGACAAGAGAGAATGTTAGTTTGGCTGAGGGTGATTATACTGCAGGTGGTAAGAACTGATAACATTCTGGGTATATTTTCTTGAATTTCTTTCTAATATCGCCAAATCACCATTCTCATAGCTAAAAATAATTAACGATAATATCCAATACCCAGTCAATATTCAAATAACCCTGATCATCTCATAATTATTTTATGGTTGCTTGGATCAATATCCAAATATGGTACATATATTGCAACTGATTGACATTTCTCTCTTAAATCTCTTTTAATCGATAGGCATCTCCTCTATTACTTTTTCTTTAAAATTTGTTTTTTGAAAAAACGGGGTCATTTGTCCTGTACGTACAATCTGGATTTTGCTGACTGTGTCCTCATGGGTTCTTTTAATATGTTTCTCTGTTCTCTGTATTAACCCAAAATTGATACTTAGCCTGAGTTCCCTATGAGACATATTAGAAAAGATGGTGAGTGGGCATATACAAATCTGGGATCCAGGGGAGAAGTCTAGGCTGAGGCTAGAAATGAGGACCTACAGAGAGAGTTGAAAGCCATGATTCTGAGGGAATGAATGTAGATGGAGAAGAGGAATGTTCTGAGGCCTGAGCCCTGGCACTCTTGTGTTTACAGTTGGGGAGATAAGGAGGCACCAGGAAAGAAGATGAGGTGCACATCCAGTGAGATAAGAAAAAAAAATTAGGACAGTGACCTTTGAAGCCACGAAAATAAGATATTTAAAGGATTGAGGGGAGGGGTCAACTGTGTCGATGTGGCCTACAGGCTCAATGTGATAAGTGCTGAAAGTTGACCCCTTGGCTTTGGCAAAACAGACATCACTGGTGCCCTCGGTAAGAGCTGTTTGGGTAGACTAGTGACAAAGCTGATTGGAGAGGGTTCAGGAGCAGATGGGATGAGAGGAATTAGGAAATAAAGACAACTCTTTCAAGAAGTTTTGCTGCCAAGGTGGAGCAGAGAAAAAAGGTGACAACCGTTGAAGAATGAGACCTGGAGGGATGATTTGTTACAGTTTTCAAGATGGCATTCATCACAGCATATTATCGCCAGGAAATTTTAACATCACAGATAAACTGTCTATTTACATACTACATGTATATATGTACTTTATTCATTTAAAAAAGGTAAGATTTCCCTCCCTACCGCCAAGAACCTGTTTTTGCTCCCTTGCAAGCAACACCGCCCCTTAATGAGAATGCATGTGCTAAATTAACAAAAAGTGTTCCAAGAGAAGAGACGAATCCAGCTGCCTGACTCTTCCAACTTTTATTAATGTAAAGAGTTCTTTTGATGGGTAAGAGAAATATTTTCAGGTACAGTGTAGCCGCTAGAGAGGTGCCAGGGAAAACAGAGCTTACAGCTAAACATGTGCTCCTACACAAAATCCTGCCATGATGGGCCTACAAGGTATCTCTATATTCTAACAGTCACACACAGGAGCACCAAACCTCAGGACTGTCCCCATGCAGAGATGGGGGTTGGGGGGTTCCAGGATAACTCCCTTCAGAAATAGCTGGGTACAGTGAATTAACAGTCTACCATTTAGAGTCAGGAAGATCTGGTGTGAATCCCACCTCTGCCATTTCCTGGTTGTGACCTTAGGTTACTATAATCATTCAGCCTCAACTGCTTTATTTATAAAATGAGACAAAGGTAGTTCCAAATGTAATTGTCACTTTTTTTTTCTTTTTTGCCTGTTTTCTCTTGTCTTGGAGACCTATCTTTCCTTCAACGTAATTGGAGTAGGGTTGACTCCATGCCAGGTACGAGAAGTAGACAGATAACCCAAGTGTGGCCAGAGCACTTATATTACCAGTGAGGGGTCTTCACTGTGAGTCATCCAGGTTCTTGGCATTTTGAGCAAAGAACTGGACAAAACACACAAATGAAGCAATGAAAGCACAGAGTTTTGAAACGAAAGCACACTCCACAGTGTGGGAGTGGGCTCAAGTGTGCTGGTTATGGAATTTTCTGGAGTTTAAATACCTTCTAGAGATTTCTCATTGGTTATCTGGTTACATCCTATGTAAATAAAGTTGTGGCCCATGACCAGTCTGATTGATTCCAGAAGGTGACCAATCAAAGGCTGAAGTGAAGTTACAAAGTTATACCCCTATGCAAATGAAGACTAGGCCCACGACCAGTCTGATTGGTTGCAGGAGGGGACCAATCAGAGTACTTTCCATTTTCCATCTGCCACGAAGAAAAAGTGGGTGGGGGTGCAAAGGAAGTAGCCTCTGATCCTTTCGTTACCTGGGCATGGAAAGTTGGGGTTTTCCTTTTGATTCCGTTCTAGGAAGTCAGCGTGAATCAGCCTTAGGCTCCCTGCTTCCAGACCCTATTCTTCCCCCTCACTTATGCCTGGCCACATTGACTGGACCGAGAATGACCATGTGACCTGAGCTAAGTCAATCAGGGACTTCCTCCTGATTGGTGGCCACTATGAAGTGCTTGGTTACCACTGTGAAGAAACAGATTGATGGTTTCTTAAAAAGTCACTAACTATAAGAAAAATAGAGAACTGTGGGTGGCATCTTTGTCATCATGCAGGGGAAGTCTTTCTAAGAATGAAGTTTATTCAGAAGAAAGCACAGCCAAGACACTGAGGAGAGACACTGAGTCCTGCTATCTATTGAACTCCTGGTTCCAGCCATACCTGAAGCTTGATACATAGCTCAGCTTGTCAGATACATGAGCCAGTAAGTCCTCCTCCTTTTCGTTGTCATGGAAGCCAATTTAGCCAAGTTTCCATCATCTACAGCTGTACAGGTTGTGACTAATACAGTATTTCACTGTTAGATATTAAAAATGCTTTGAAGTTCTAGGAAGTGTCTTTTTCTGAATGAACACTCAGTAAACGGGACTGACCCTTAGTCTTTTATGTACCCAGTGCTGTTCTGGGCATCAAGTATATAAAGGTAAGTAAACTAAAAGGTATTATGTAACATTAGCAGCTTATGTATCAGGATATGTCAACAGAGATAACTCAATTTGGGAAGGGAGGCATGGGGCTGTGTTATCCAGAGAAGGAGTTTGCCAGGCCTGAAAGGGAGGCCAGGTAATTCTAAACAGAGGCAGCAACACATATAAAAGCATGGAGGTGTGTTGAAAGAGACGACCGGGGTTAGCTGAGAAGGCAAACTCAAATGTCTACAAGGACCAAGCAGGTAACATAAATGAGTGAAACACATCAGTTGTAAGGCAACAAATGACAATGCCTCTTGGCCTCAGTTACGGGAAGACTGGAGAGAGCTGAGGGTAGTAGCAAATAGGTGACTGCAAGGCCCCTCACAGCACAGAATATAGTTTGTCCACACCATCCACTCTCACCTTCTGCCTTTAGCAAGAAGTGGGTTTTAGCTATTCACATGGCCACGTGGATAAGGACCACATTTCCCCAGCTTCATCTACAGTCAGACATGGCCATGCTGTACATTCTGACCAATAGGATGCCAGAGGAAATGATACATGTAACTTCCAGGTTGGATCTTGAAGAAAGGGACCTACTTCTCCATCCTGCTGAAGGCTGGAGCAGGCAGGAGGTGGGAAATGAAGCAGTATCTTGGACCAGAAGATGGAACCCACTGCAGAGAACAGGAAAAAACAAGACAGAAGTAGATAGTGTCTCTGACACCATGGAGCTATCATATCTGCCCTGGGCAATTAGTGCTTTGACTGTCACATGAGAGAAAAACAAGTTTCTACTTTGTTTAAGCCACTTGTTTTGGTCTTTGTTACAACAGTCAAACACGCATCTTGACCAACACTCTTATATGCAGAGGGCGGCCACTTCTTGGCTCCAAAGGATTACTGCCATGAGGAACTGTAGGCTCAGTATTGTGCATTTGTCCAATTTTCCAAGAGATCATGGAAATCTAGATTTTCTTATGATATCTGATATTTACATCCTGGCAACTAATTCTGATTTTCAGCACTGTATAGGCCAACACAACTGGTCTGGGGCCCGGTATCATTCTGGTCCACAGGCCTCTCCAAAATAACGACTTCATTGGAACAAGTAACATAACTTAGGGTAATAGAGTCCTTTGAGTTTGGGCAACACAACACAGTGCCTACAAACTCTCCTTACCCTCAAATGCAGTCCCATTCCCTGGAGAATAAGCCAGATGTGGTGGCACACACCTGTAATCCCAGCTACTTGGGAGGTTGAGGCAGGAGGATCACTGGAGCCCAGGAGTTTGAGTCTAGCCTGGGTAACATAGTGAGACTCTGTCTCAGGAAAGGAGAGGAAAGGAGAGGAAAAGAGAGGAAAGGAAAGGAAAAAGGAAAGGAAAAAGGAAAGGAAAGGAGAAAGGAAGAAAGAAAGAAAGGAGAATCCTTGGAAAATGGAATGACAAAGCCTCTAAGTCAGCAGCAGCAGCCACGGTGGGGCCTTACTTGCCCACAGCCTCACCATGTAGGGCCTCCCTGGACACCAGCAGCCTTTACCAGGATTAAACTCTGTTCCTTTCTCTTCTCCCTTTCTCTCCTTTTCAAGACTAAATAATTTCTCAGGGCTGGGTGCGTTGGAGCACACCTGTAGTTCCAGGTACTTGGGAGGCTGAGGTGGGAGGATTGCTTGAGCCCAGGAGCTCAAGACTGTCCTGGGCAACATGGTGAGACCCCAATCTCTACAAAAAAAATTAATAAGTTAGCCAGGGATGGTGGGATGTGCCTGTAGTCCCAGCTTCTAGGGAGGTCGAGGCAAGAGGATTCCTTGAGCCAAGTTCAAGGATGCAGGGCACTATGATTGCGCCACTGCACTCTAGCCTGGGCGACAGAGTGAGACCCCATCTCAAAAAAAACAAAAATTTTTTTTTTCTCAGCAGACAGGGCTAGATATTAGAATCATGAAGCAAAAAACAGCAGGTGAAAAAGGCAGCCCTCAGTTTGATATGGAAGGTCTGGCAGCCTCACCAAACAAGTTCATCCAGACAAACAGCTTCGTGGAGGAGGAGTGGGAGGTGGCATAAAGGAAGACGCAGAAGGTGCAACATCCAATGCTCATTTTGTGGGAACCACTGACAACACGGGTTATAAGAAAACAACCAAAGTGGCATCAGCATTGCACGGGGCCCCAGCTAATACTCCCCTCCACAGAACAAAGATCTTCTGGGCACAATTTCAGCTGACCCCAGCTTTCTCCTCTGGATTCAGGTAAAGCACCCATGCAAAGGTCCACGGTTAGCCACAGGCAATTACTCTAATTGCCAGCCAAGCAGTGCCAGCATGAAGGTATTGCTCATACAGGTTCAAACCACTTGCTATGCTCTCAAGTCAAAATAAACATCAGGGAAATATCCACGGCATTGCTGTTGCACAATAAGAAGAATAAAAACAATCATGTTACAGGAAAAGAAGTTCCTGTTTATAAGGCCCACTGCCCTCTAGGGAGTTGCTTCGGGTTTGGTGAGAAGTCTTTTCTCTGCAGTGCCCTCACTGAATTAAGATACACAGTTTGGAGGGAGGAGCTGGAGAGAGTTTCCCTGCACAACAGATGGAGAAGGATTTGGAGAGGAGAAGGATGAGTAATCCAGGAGGGAAGGGAGATCAAACAGAAGTGGGAGGAGAATGGAACAGGAGGTAGGTCTTTGCATTCTCCAAGAGCCTCTGTACCGGTCATCGGTCAACACCTAAAACCAACCCACCACAGGGACCAGTGAGCTTTTTACAGACACCAGAGATGGATGACAGCAAAGGATAAAGGAGGTGGGGGAGAAGGCAGAAAAGGGCAAGAGAATACGGGCTCTTTGGGAATTAACTGAAGTACATAGGAGTGGTGACTCATGCCTGTAATCCCAGACTTTGGGAGGCTGAGGCAGGCAGATCACTTGAGGCCAGGGGTTCAAGACCAGCCTGGCCAACATAGCGAAACCCCACCTCTACTAAAAATACAAAAATTAGCTGGGTGTGGTGGTGCACACCTGTAATCCCAGTTACTTTGGAGGCTGAGGCACGAGAATTGCTTGAACCCTGGAGGCAGAGGTTGCAGTGAGCTGTGGTCGCACTATTACACTCCAGCCTGGGTGACAGAGCAAGACTCTGTCTCAAAAAAAAAAAAAAAAAAAAAAAAAAAAGAAATACATGGGAGGCCTTTGTGCTTGTCAGAGATTCTGAGCAATTTCACCAATAGCTTTGACGGACGGAGAGGTCCCCATGCCATTTGGATACTATCATCTCCCCCAGAACAAGAGTTATAAGTTCTTATAATGTGCCAGTGCTAAACAATTTACATGAATTTCTATTTGATTCTTTCAATAATCGTAAGAAGTGGGTATTATTAGACATATTTTACAGATGCTTTAACATATTAAATATTTTGCTTAAGACCTCAGAGCTAATAGCAGCAGGGCCAAGTCTCAAAGCCAAGTCTGTTTGGCTCCCAATTCTGTGTCATTCTGCTCAGAAAAAGATCACATTTAGCTTGCAGAAAAGTGATTCTGGCCAGGTGTGATGCCTCACACCTGTAACCCCAGCACTTTGGGAGGCTGAGATGGGTAGACTGCTTGAGTTCAGGAGTTTAAGACCAGCCTGAGTAACATGGCGAAACCCTGTCTCCACAAAAAAACACCCAAGTTAGCCAGGTGTGCTGGTGCACACCTGTAATCCCAGCTACTTGGGAGGCTGAGGTGGCAGGATTGCTTGAGCCTGGGAGGTTGAGGTTCCAGCGAGCCGTGATTGCACCACTGCACTCAAGTCTGGGTGACAGAGTGAGACTCTGTCTTTTAAAAAAGAAAAGAAAAGAAAAGTGATTCTGGTTACATTCACTAATTATGGGATACACTGACATCCCAAGCCCCTTGATGTATGGTACTAAGAAGGACAAACATTGCTTCAGTAGGATTTCTGCCAACAATACATAACCTGAATCTACTCATGAGGAAACACCACACACACCTAATTTGCAGAGCATTCCCCAAACAGCTCACTTGGATTCTTCAAAATTGTCAAGGTCCTGAAAGACAAAGACTGAATATTCTAGACTAAAGGACACTAAAGAAACATGATGACAAAATATAATGTGTGCTCTTATGCTCTATCTTGGACAGGGAAAAAGAATATAAAGAACATTATTAGGACAATTTGGTAAAATTTGAGAATGATAGTTATACTGTGGTTATGCAGGAGAATATTCTTGTCCTTTAGAGATGCATGCTGGAATAGCTAGGGTATTTAGGGGTATGATGTCTGCAACCTACTCTCAAATGGTTCCATAAAATATGAACCAGACAGACAGGAAGGAGGGAGGATGAAGCAGGATATTTACATTTGAGAAATTACAGTGAATGTATGAGGAAGTTCACTATACTGTCCTTACAACTTTTCTTAGTGCCTTGAACTTTTTTAAAATAAAAAAAATTAAAGGAATTCTGACTTCAATTTCTGACACTGTGACAGACTGGGTATCCTCCCAAATGAAACAAGTATGGGTAAAACATGATTTTTTTTTTTTGAGACAGGGTCTCACCCTGTCACCCAGGCTGGAGTGCAGTGGCACGATCACTACTCACTGCAGCCTTAACCTCCTGGGCTCAAGCAATCCTCCCACTTCAGTTTCCCAAGTAGCTGGGACTGCAGGCATGCACCACCACGCCTGGCTAATTTTTGTAATTTTTTGTAGAGACAGGGTCTCACCACGTTGCCCAGGCTGGTCTCAAACATGATTCGTCTATCTCAGCCTCCCAAAGTGCTGGGATTACAGATGTGAGCCACCGTGCCCAGCTAAAACATTTTTAAGCATGTTGCTGAGCTGGCATGAAAAGAAAATATCCCAAGAAGCCAAACATTAAATAAAACAAGAATCCTGGGAGTCATCAATGCCAAAACCAGTTTCCACCCTGAAAGTCTGTTAAACCTTGAGGACTCTTGAGCTTCCATCCTTTTTTAAAACCACTTCAAGATATAATGCATACGTCATAGCATTCACCTTTTAAAAGTGTAGAATTCAGTAATTTTTAGACTATTCAAAGAGGTGTGCAACTACCACAACTATCTGATTTCAGATGATAACATTTTTATCATCCCCAAAAGAAACTCCACACCTATCAGCAATCGCTCTCCATTCCTCCCTCTCCCAGCACACGCTAACGCACTCACCTACTTGCTGTTTCTACGGATGGGCCTATTCTGGACATTTCCCATAAATGGAATTTGACAATATGTGGCCTTTTGTGTCTAACTTCTTTCACTTAGCATAATGTTTTCAAGGGTCATCAATACTATAGCATGTATCAATATTTTATTTCTTTTTATTGCCAAATAAGATTCCATTGTATGGGTATTCTGTTTATCCATTCATCAGTTAGTGGACAATTGAGTTGTTTCTACCTTTTGGCTATTATGAATAATGCTACGATGAACATTCATGACCTTGAAAAAGCATGTATGTGTGTATATGTGTGTGTGTGTGTGTGTGTGTGTGTGTACAGATATACATATAACTTGGGATACTTTCTTTTCATGCCAGCTCAGCAACATGTTTAAAAATGTTTTAGCTGGGCACGGTGGCGCACATCTGTAATCCCAGCACTTTGGGAGGCTGAGATGGGCGAATCACTTGACCCCAGGCATTTGAGACCAGCCTGGGCACGTACACACACACACACACACACACACACACACAAACATACATATATTTGTTCCAATTTCTCCACACCCTTGCCAATACTTGTTACTATCTTTTTAATTGTAGCCATCCTTATAGGTATGAAGCCGCATCTCATTGTGATTTTGGAATGTATTTCTCTAAATGTCTAGATGTCTAATGATGTTTAGTATCTTTTCATGTGCTTATTGCTGTTTGTATATCTTTGGAGAAATATCTACTCAAATCCTTTGTCAAGCTTTCATCTAGGTACAGGGTGTTGGGAGACAAAGCAAAGGGCCTATTTAAGGAGAAAGTCTAACAGGAAACCACCCATGTACAGTTGGGATCTTAAAAGGCCATCCCTTCAATGTGAGGATGGACAAGAAATTAACTCAGTGTCCAGAGGGAGCAGCAAGATAACTTCAGTATCTCAATCTCGGCAATGAGTGGAGGGTTAAAAGATCTCCCTTTCAATTTATAACCACACTTATTCTCTCATTTGGGTTGGGTCTGAGTCTATGTAGGCCATAAAGAACACAGTAGATCTGGAAAAGTTCAAGAATTTCTAGAAATGTAAGAGAATTGAAATTCAAAATCCAATGATACATTAAACAGCTAAAAAAAAAAATGATTAAAATTGAAGTTATATAAATAACTAAAATGCAGCCCAGGAACCCAGAGTTGAAAATTATCAGTTTAAAAGACACGGAAGATAGAGTCTAAGGATCTAATACATATTTAGAGTTTTAGAAGTAGATGAAATAAAATGGGAAAGACAATATTCCCAATATTTTAAGAGATAATGGCTGATAATTTCCCATTATTGTTGAAAGAGTAGTAATTAGATCTAAGAATCTCAATCAAACCCAAGGATAAATAAAAAGAAAACCTTAGCTAGGCATATCATAATGAAGCTGCTGTATACAAAGACAAAAAAACTTTTAAACTAAAGTAGCTAAACTTAAAAAAAGAATGGCAATCTGCAATTCTGACTGCCAGCATCAACAACAACCATGGAGACCAGTAAGATAGAAGAATGATACTTTCAAATGCACTGAGACAAAAATAACTGCCAACTTAGAATTCTATAACTTGTATAATTATCTTTCAAGAATGAGAAAGAAAAAGATTTCCAGAGAAAAATGGGAGATGTGAGGTGTAAGAAGGAACAATGAGCAAAGATATAAGGCAACTATGTGGGTTGCGAGTAAAGCTAAATTGTTGACTATGTAAAACAACTAGAATGCTTAATTTGTAGGTGGAAAAGTAGCTAACACTAAATAACAAGAAAATACTATAAATTGTGAAGAATGTTATCTGATTTAGAGTTCTGAGGTCTTTGTATTTGTTTAGGAGCAGGATAAAAATACTGTTTAATTTTAGCCTGTATAATAGACTAAGTATGCATGTTAAGACAGCTAGAGATCTACTAAAAGAATACAGCATAACTTCCAAACAAACAGAAGAAAGGGAATGAGAAACACACACAAACAAAGTTAATCAGTTCAAAAGATGGCAATCCAGGAGGCCATCAACCTAGAAGGGGCAAATCATGGTGCATTCATAAAATAAAATATGGTAAAACTTTAAAAGTTAAGGAACAACAGCTACCTATGTCGAAATGGAAAACACTCAATGATGAATGGAAGAAGCAAGTCAGAGAAGGAAATCCCATGTGATTCTGTATTCCGTAAGATGTAAAATGATGCAAGGTAAACAATACTTGGAAAATTTTGAACTTTATAGAATACAGAATGCGGCCGGGCGCGGTGACTTATGCCTATAATCCCAGCACTTTGGGAGGCCGAGGCATGCGGATCACCCAAGGTCGGGAGTTTGAGACCAGCCTGACCAACATGGAGAAATCCCATCTCCACTACAAATACAAAATTAGCCAGGCGTGGTGGCGCATGCCTGTAATCCCAGCTACTCGGGAGGCTGAGGCAGGAGAACCACTTGAATCCAGGAGCAAAGGTTGCAGTAAGCTGAGATTGCACCATTGCTCTCTAGCCTGGGCAACAAGAGTGAAACTGTCTCAAAAAAATAAAATAAAATAAAAAATAAATTAAAAAAAGGATACAGAATGCATACACGCTTAAAAAAACAAAACAAAACAAAACAGGATAGTGGTTACCTCTGCAGAAGAGGGCAGGGGCTACAAGGGGTCTCTAAAATATCGTAATGTTCTATTTCTTTTTTTTTTTTTTTGAGACTGAGTCTGGCTCTGTCGCCCAGGCTGGAGTGCAGTGGCCGGATCTCAGCTCACTGCAAGCTCCACCTCCCGGGTTTACGCCATTCTCCTGCCTCAGCCTCCCGAGTAGCTGGGACCACAGGCACCCGCCACTTCGCCCGGCTAGTTTTTTGTATTTTTTAGTAGAGATGGGGTTTCACCGTGTTAGCCAGGATGGTCTCGATCTCCTGACCTCGTGATCCGCCCGTCTCGGCCTCCCAAAGTGCTGGGATTACAGGCTTGAGCCACCGCGCCCGGCCCGTAATGTTCTATTTCTTAACCTCAGTGGCTGCGTATGGTTACTTGTTTGATCATGATTTAAAGTCTAGGCCAGGCCCAGTGGCTTACATCTATAATCTCAGAGCTTTGGGAGGCCAAGGCACGAAGATTGCTTGAGGCCCGGAGTCCGAGACCAGCCTGGACAACATAGTGAGACCCTATCCCCACACACAAAAATATTTTTTTAATTAGCCAGGTAGCTTGGTACGGCGGCTCATGCCTGTAATCCCAACACTTTGAGAGGCCGAGGCAGGAAGATTACTTGAGTATAGGAGTTTGAGACCAGACTGGGTAACACAGTGAGACCCCTGTCTCAAAAAAAAAAAAAAAAAAAAAATTAGCTAGGCATGGTAGTGCAAGCCTGTAATCCTAGCTACTCAGGAGGCTGAGACAGGAGGATTGCTTGAGTCCAAGAGTTCAAGTTTAGAGTGAACTATGATCATGCCACTGCACTCCAGCCTGGGCAACAGAGCAAGGCCCCATCTCTTAAAGAAAACAAATTGTATATGGGTTTTAGTACTGTATGATATTTCACACAAAAAGTTTTAGTGAAACAAAGAAGGAATCTCAGTTCTGGGGGCACGCAGAAGACATCAGTTATGTAAATCTGCAACCTAACTCTTGTGGACTGACCTTTCTCGTACCCTGGGAGACTGGAAACATAAGCGTCAGCTCCCACCTGAGCTCTTGTTCCACAGGCTAGCCGCTAAACCAGCCTGCTAGTAACCAGTGACCTAGTTAACTGAGTTTGGTCTTCTACCTTTCACAAAAGCAACCTAATCACATAAAGGGAAGTTTAAAAATCTCACATTAGCTTCCCAGGGAGGTATGAACATTAGTTCATGATCTGAAATGTGAATAAAAAGGAAAACTGCTCAATATTCATGTCACAATTAAAAGGAATCTTAGACATAATTTCCAAAGCATAAGCTAGTAGAATATTAAAAAACCTGTTATAGATCTCTTTAGACATCTCTCTGCCTGAGGAAATTCCCTGAGACCAAAAGAAGGTCAGAGCTTCGAAGAACACAGACATTTCTCCCCTCTGAAACTAAAGTTGCAGGGAGATTAGCTGACAAGCTCTCAATATTGTTTACCCTGAGACTGCTGTGAACAGTGTCAGGCAACATAACTGCCTTTTGTCTCTAAAGGTGATTTATCTGAGAATATCCCTTCAAGCCTGCTCAGTGTTTAGTGCTTCAAACAAAGTGATCTTTGATGCTTTTCAGTTTTTGATTGATGTAGATTACTTGTTGCATCCTTTAAAACCTAAATTTAAAGATTTCTGTCCTACCTGAAACCCTTTCTGGAAACAAGGCAGGTTAAAATACACAATAAAGATCCCCATTTTCCCCACAGAAAGCGGTACCTGTTATAATTAGATTTTGAATAGATGAAGGAAAGGGCAAGGCAAGATAAGGCATGAGATCAGAGCTTTGCATGTTTTCCAACACAGGTCATTAAACTCAGACCTCTGGAAAATTGACTACCCCATGGTTTTTTAGGACTTCTTTGAAGAAAGTCTATAGGAACACAAATCAGTGGAATCTTCCCACTCTACCTACAAAGCTGGCATCACTCATGACGGTGTCTAGATCATTCTACTAATCATTTACGTGGTCTAAATGAACTCGTTGTGTTCAAAGTTCAAATAAGCAGGTCTCTGTGGTTTTTAATATAGCTTTTAAGCTTTCTTTAGTTACAGGTATGATCCTAATTCTAACCCTAGTATATACCAGAGAGGCTAAATTCTATGTTCCCGCTCACTGCTGAGTGTGTGAAAACTCACTAGAAGCTGATATGACCACTCATTCCAAACACAGCCTGGTCCAAGCAGAATTAATCTACAATATCTAGACCGGCTGATAAAAAAAAGGGAAGAAATAAGCCTATAGTAACCCAAGAAATAAGCTAATATTTACCTCTGAGACAGAGCTTCGATGTATTTTTGCTCACTTTATCTTCTACTAACATGTGACATCGTCATTATCTTTCTCATTATTACAGATGGAAGGTCATGAAGTATCAGGTCAGTTGTAAAGGTTACATAGCTAGGAATCAAATGTGTGTCTTAACTGAAATAGGGCAAGTCCTTAGGATGTTTTAGAAGCAACACAAATCACAGGTGGCCTTCCACCTCCAACACAGTGACCCAGGTAGAATCCAATGAAGTGGATGTAGTAAATACTCCATGTGGATCCACTCACCTCTGCCACATTCCCCTTGCAGTGTGCCTTACTGCTCACTAGAGGCTGGAAAGCTGGACCACAGCTCGGGTTCCACACAATGATGTAGCTTCGGCAGGCACACCCAACCTAGACTTAGAAGGAAAAAGACACCACCATGGCCCAAAGGACATGCTTTGGATGCCACTATGTTCCTGCTGGCAGATATAGCCATGGAGGTGCTTGTTTTTCTGCGTCAGTCCACAGAAAACTGAAATCCCAGCGTCCCATTCCTTGCTTCATAGTGTTGAGAGGCAAGTCAGGGGGCAGCCATTTGGTATCATGACCCACAATGGGGACAACAGACATCCAGGACCCAGCAGACATGAGAGTAGATCCTGCTTCCTCGCCTTCCTTCTGATGGCAGGCCAGTTCCGCGGTATGATTCCAGTAGGTGCTCCTGGAAGCTCAGCCTAGAGCCTGCTCCTCCAACCCTACCAAAAATTTTGGAAGCCAACTAATGATGCATAATAAATCCCTTGCAGCTTCAACCAGCTACAGTAGACTGACATCTTCAGTTGAACTCTAAGACAATGAATATTCTACTTTCCCATGAAAGGGGCATATTACTAGGCTGGTACCATGAATCTCATGGGTGTGTACAGAGGATGGACAAGCAAATCAGATGGCATTTGTTTCACGCCGAACTCCACAAGGGTGTGGTTGACTCATTCATGTGTTATTTAAGAACTGTTTCCTCAAATCAGGGCTCAACTAGAAATGGAAATGAAAGAAAGAAGGGATTCCCCACAACCTGGGACTGGTTTATTATCAAGTGAGATAATGAACGTGAAAACCCTTTAAATGGTAGAGTGTTTCTCTAAATGTATAGGCACCTTCCTAGAAACAGTGCTACTCAATCTTATCAAAAACAAACAAATGGTATTTTCCCGCCAAATTTTAGATTTAACTCTCTCTATGGGGTGAATAAAGGACCAAACACCTACAAGGAATAAATGTCTCTTGAATTTCACCTCAAATTTGAAAACTTGAGTTTTTCCTACTATAATTTAATATCTTTTTAAGCATATTTTTCTTTACATGTCTTAAATCCTGTAATTGATCATTTGTTTCAACAAACATAGAAAAGTGCTATTTACCACTATATTCTAAGGGCTAGACACATAGTCTGGCACACAGTAAATATTCAACACATTTTTATGACAATAAACAAGATATGCATTATTAATTTGCACTGTAAAACTCATAGCATTTTGTTTTCTTAAGTTTTTATTCTTTTTTCTTTTTTTTAAGAGACAGACACAGTCTCACTCTGTTGCCCAGGCAATCCTCCTGCTTCAGCCCCCCAAGTATCTGGTACTACAGCCATGCACCACCACACCTGGCTCATTTTTAAATTTGTTGTAGAGACATGGTCTCACTATGTTGCTCAGGGTGGTCTCAAACTCCTGGCCTCAAGCAATCCTCCGGCTTTGGCCTCTCAAAGGGCTGGGGTTATAGGCGTGAGCCACTGTATCCAACCTTCATAGCATTTTAGACTGGAAAGACCTTGAAGAACTTAAGAATCAATACTAAGACATAACCTGAGACAAAGAAATAGCTGAAAAGTTTCCCTCTTAGGAACTAGAGTAGTATAAAATGATTTTCCCAAAATTAATCTATGTGTCATATAAAAATCCAATATAATCTGACAAAGGAAAGGAGGCACCAGCAGTGACTGTGAAAAAAGTTATAAAGGTCAACTTGAAGAAGAAACATATAAACATGTGAAAATTGGGGGAAAAAAATTTAAAAATAATCACAGCTGGGATAGATTATCCTATCAGATATTAACATGTAATCTAGAACTAACATGGAAACAAAGAATAGAACAGACTAGAAAGTGTACAGTTGAACCCAAGCAGGTACAAGTAGTAAATGAAAAACAGAAAGCAATCCAGGTAAGGGAATATACAATGAATTTACCAATATGAAATGTTGGGACAACTGAGTAGACATTTGAAAACAAAATTAGAGCCCAACTTTATATTTCTGCTGAAATGCAGTTCAATATTAAAGTTAAATATTTTAAAGCACAAGAAAAATATAGGTAAAATATTAATGTATAGTCCATTATATTTAGCTTTGTTAGTGAGATAGTACTTTCTTTTTTTTTCCAATGACCTCTGAACTTTTTATTGGCCTCCTGCTCCCCAAAGGGCACCCTGCTTCTGCTGGCTTAATGTCTCAGAACTTTGGTGTCATTGGTCAGATACCACTTTGCCATCCACTATCCGGCGGGTGGTGGTCTTTTGGATGGTTTGCATGGAGTTGCTGCTGTAAAGGGCATCACCAAGACTGAAGTCCTCGCCGTCTTCCAGCAGGCAGTGGTAGGTGGTAATCTCAGCCTCCAGTAGACCTTCATGTTCAGCACAGCCTGGTACTCCTGGGCCTGGTGCTGTCCCTCTGCCCGGGTCGGTGCCAGCTCGGACTCCAGGTGCAGCAGGATCCCGTTGAGCTGCTCCATCTGCAGCGTGTAGTGGGCCTCCACCTCCCTCAGGCTGTTCTCCAAGCTGGCCTTCAGATTTCTCATGAAGTCCAGGTCAATCTCCAAGGACTAGACTGTACCTCTCAGCTCCGTGAGCGGCATCTTAGCAGCTCCAACCTCAGCGGACTGTGTGGTGACCACTGCGGTGCTCTCCTCAGTCTGCTGAGACCAGTACTTGTCCAGCTCCTCTCAGCTCTTCTGAGCCAGCTCGTCATATTGGGCCCAGGTGTCTTCCATGATCTTGGCAAGGTCCTGAGATTTGGGGGCATCCACCTCCACGATCAACCCAGAGCTGACAATCTGAGCTTGTAGGCCTTTTACTTCCTCTTTGTGGTTCTTCTTCAGGAAGAGCAGCTCCTCCTTGAGAGGCCTCGATCTCTGTCTCCAGCTGCAGCCGAGTGACATTGGTGTCATCAATGACCTTGCAGAGCCCATGAATGTCATTCTCCACAGACTGGCGCATGGCCAGCTCTGTCTCATACTTGACTCTAAAGTCATCAGCAGCAAGACGGGCACTGTCAATCTGCAGAACAATGTGGGCATTGTCCACAGCATTTGAGAAGATCTGAGCTCTCAGGTCTTCGATGGTCTTGAAGTCATGGCTCCAGTCTCTGACTTGGGGTGCCTTCTTCTCCAGGTGCTCCTGGATTTTGCTCTCCAGCCTCCGGTTCATGGTCTCTAGGCTCCTCACTCTGTCCAGGTAGGAGGTCAGGAGGTCGTTCAGGCTTTGCACGGTCTCCTTCTCGTTCTGGATGCCTCCCATTCCTGCCAGACCCCTGGCTGTCCCCGCGGCCAGGTCTCCGGACCCCATGCCACCCTGGAAGCCGGTGGAGCGGGACACAGCGATTTGGGAACCAGAGCCCCCCGGCATCTGCAGAGATGCTGGCTGTGCTGCTGACTGGCCGGATGCCATAGCTGGGCGCCTGGACAGAGCCCAGGGACCAGCAGTTGGTGGAGAAGGTGGAACAAGTGGTGAAGCTCATGCTGTCCGGGGACGGGGGTGAGGGGAAGCGAGGAGACAGAACTCAGGCTTTGCTGACATGTTAGTGAGACAGTACTTTCTAAGGATGATGTCCAACATGGGGAAGACAGTAAGACTGAGAGATCTGAAGATAAACTTTAGATTTTGTAAATAAAATCACTATGGCACTTTGGGAGGCCAAAGCGGGAGGATTGCTTGAGCCCAGGAGTTTGAGAACCGCGCAGCAAACAAAAAAATAAGCCAGGTATGGTGGCATGTAACTGTAGTCCTAGCTACTCAGGAGGCTAAAGTGAGAGGCTCACTTGAGCCTGGGAGGTCGAGGCTGCAGTGAGCTGTGATTGTGCCACTGCACTTCAGCCTGGGTGAGAGAACAAGACTATCTCAAAAAAAAAAAAAAAAAAAAAAAAAAAAAACCCGTAAATAAAACTAAGAGATAAGCTAGAAAAAATATTCACAACAAAGAGGGTCAATATTCCTAATAGACGCTAAAAATATCTATAAGTGAATAACAAAACTACTGAACTTCTTTGTAGCTAGACCTGTATGTTGACCTCTTTATCCTTCCCAAATTCCACTGAAACATCTCCCACCCCCAAATTAAAAAAATACGTAGTAGTGCTGAAAAGCTAGAAAAAGCAGCAACAGCAGTCTGGAGCAGAGAGAACTTCCTGGAAGGCACTTCAGAACAAACCAATGATAATCAAGGGAGTTTCTTGTCTGCAGCTCTGGAGCAAAAAATAGAGGACCTACTAAAAAAAAAGCAAGCCTCCAAACACTCTCAGATAAGCCAAGGATTCGAAGCAATAACCAAAATCGGAGAAGGAATGAGTCAAGGGTAATCTGCTAGGGAGTACATTTAAAGACTTAGAAACTACTGAGTGAATTATCTTCCCCCTCCCTGCAGCAGCTACTTCTGGAAATAGCCCCCAGGATAAAGATTTGAGATTTCCAGATGCTTCAACAAGCTATTTGCACACATCATAAGAAAGCCTATGCAGCTCCACTACCCCTAGTTTCCCCCTCCCAGGCCTGTCAATATTTCCTTTCCTTTGAAAAACCACCAGATGCAGATCACATGATAAAAACCCGTCTTCCCTGCCGGGGTACGGGGATTCTCACTTAAGGTGAGCAAACAGGCTCCAGTCATTTCATCTATGATTACAAACATGGACAACCATTAATCACCAAATGACTGAAGAAAACAGCACAGGAGAAGCAACAGATTCAAAAAGCAGAAGTGGTCTCTCAGTAACAAAGAAAGTACACTCAAGATCCTTACAGTGATTCAATAAAAAAGAGATCAGACTAAAAGCAAACATTTTAGAATGACTAATTGTTGGGAATCAAAACTATCAAAGCCATAATAAAGCAATAGATGGGTTGAAAGGCAGAGCATACTTAACTGGAAATCTGAATTTGGGCTTAAAGTGTAATTTTTCTAGAAAATTACATTCTTTGCAAAGTACAAAGACAAACATGAAAGAAAAATTAGGAGATATTGAAGATAGTTTAATCTGTCCTGGAACTCCTGGATTGA
This sequence comes from Macaca thibetana thibetana, assembly GCF_024542745.1. NCBI lineage: Eukaryota > Metazoa > Chordata > Mammalia > Primates > Cercopithecidae > Macaca > Macaca thibetana. The sequence goes on from NC_065579.1 coordinate 15,905,207, forward strand.
ATTAAGATTCCTTTAAAGGAGAAAACAAAGAACCAATGCAGAAAATAAGAGAAATTTCCCTATGCTGAAGCTAGATTTGTATAGTACTTATAAAGAGCCCAAAAAGTGACGAGGAGGACAAATAAAGAATGCCTTTCCAGGCCAGGTATGGTGGCTCACGCCTGTAATCCCAGCACTTTGGGAGGCTGAGGTGGGTGGATCACTTGAGGTCACGAGTTTGAGACCAGCTGGGTCAACATGGCAAAAACCCATCTCTACTAAAAACACACAAATTAGCCAGGCATAGTGGCTGCGCCTGTAATCCCAGCTACTGGGACATAGAATTGCTTAAACCCAGGAAGCAGAGGTTGCAGTGATCCGAGATCGTGCCTCTTCCAGACATATAGTAGTATCTAGGGAGATATCGCCATAGATCCCTAAAGTTATGGAAACAATTTCAAAAGCTTCTAGGGAGGGAAAAAGACCATTTAGTTACTTAAAAGGAAAAGAGAACCTGATTCCCACAGAGGAGTGGATTTGAAGCCCAGCGAAAGCTAGCCCTCTGACAAACATTATAGAAGTTACAATTTACCACAATAGATGCAAGGAACATATTCTCAGCAGGTAACACCAGGAATTATCAGGCTAGAGCTGTCCTGAGAGAAGGGCCTTGTCACCCTGAGTCCTCTCAGATTAGAGTGAGGGCAGGGAGAGATCCCACCAGGACTTGGGAAACTCCAAGGAAGGCCTTAACAATCTTTTATTCCAAACCACATCAACCTGAAGAAACTTCCCTGTAATTATCTTACATGGTTACAAAACTGCCTTTCATAAGCCATTTCTCCTGTATATAACACCGCCATTTCACCTACAATTCATTGCTACACCACCCGTGTACATTTGCATGGGTAGTAGTACAAGACATCATTCACGCAAGACTCTGCTGCAACAAAGTCTGTGGGAATGTACATTCATGAATGGTCAAGGCCTGGTAGATACTGAGACTAACAGGCCTGTTTAGATACTACCAGACCATCAAGTCTCTTATTAACAACACTGAATGCAGCCAGGTACAATGACTCACACCTGTAATCCCAGCACTCTGGGAAGCTGAGGCAGAAGGATTGCTTGAGCCTAGGAATTGGAGACCTGCCCGCGCAACAAAGTGAGACTCCTATCTCTACAAAAAAAAAAAAAAAAAAAAAAAATCCAGGCATGGTGGTGCACACCTGTGGTCCCACCTACACAGGAGGCTGAGGCTGCAGTGAGCCATGTTTGAGCCATAGCATTCCAGCCTAGGTGACAGAGTGACACCCTGTCTAACAACAACAAAAAAAATCAAAAAACAAAAACCACTGGATGTTAGAAGACAATGGAACAATATCCTTAAAGAATTAATTTTTAAAAATTGTCTTGGCTGGGCATGCTGGCTCATACCTGTAATCCCAGCACTTTGGGAGGCCAACACAAGTGTATCACTAGAGCCCAGGAGTTTGAGACTAGACTGGGCAATGTGGCGAGATCCTGTCTCTACAAAAAAAATAGCTGGCCATGGTGGCAAGTGCCTGTGGTCCTAGCTACTCGGGAGGCTGAAGTGGGAGGATAACCTGAGCCTGGGGATGTTGAGGCTGCAGTGAGCCAAGATCATGCCACTGCACTCCATCCTGGGTGGCAGGGTTAGATCCTGTCCTCACCCCTCCAAAAAAAGAACTGAGTAAAAATTAATGAAATTTTGAGATCTACAGTTTTATACTAACCAAATTATTAGTCAAGTATGAAGGTAAAAGAAGATGTTATGGATGTGCAATGATTCAAAAAGTTTACCACTTTCAAACCCTTTCTAAAAGAATTACACAAAAAGGTATCTCCAGCAAAATGAAAAATCAAGAAAGTAAGTGACACAAAAAATAACATGAAAAGTAATATCGTGAACAAATTTAAACTTGTGGTTAAGTCTAAATAGTTGTTCAGTAATACGGGTGGAAATCTTAAGATGACTGCCAAGCAATGATTCCTAAGAAATCATTTTTTAAAAAGTAGTACAGGGATTGTAAAATGGCACACGCCCTTTGAAAAATAGTCTGGCAGTTCTTCAAAGAGTTAAATGGAGAGTCACTATATGATGATAGCAATTCCACTCTTAACTGCATGAAATATATTCAAGAGAAATAAAAATATATATCCACACAAAACCCTCTACATAAATATTCTTAACAGCATTATTAATAATAGTTAAAAGGCAGAAACAACCAAACGTCCATAAACAGATGAATAAAATGTGGTATTTCTACACAATGGACTATTAGTTGGTTAAAAAAAAGAAATGAAATACTGATACATGCCACAACATGGATAAATCTTGAAAATACTATGCTAAGTGAAAGAAGCCACAAAAAGAAGTCAAAGAAGACCATATATTATAGGACTCCCTTTATAGGAAATGTCCAAAATAGGCAAATTTATGGAGACAGACAGTAGATTAGTAGCTGACTAGGGCTGGTGGAGGGAGGATTTGGGAAGAGATGGAGAATATATGTTAGTGGGTATGGGGTTTCTTTTTAGGGTAATGAAAATGTTCTAAAAGTAGTTGTAGTGATGATTGTACAATGCTGTGAATATTCTAAAAGCCACTTAGTTGTATACTTTAAATGGGTGAACTTTACAGTATGTAAATTATATCTCAATAAAGCTGTCATTTTTTTTTTTTTAAATCCAGAGAAAGTTGGCTGACATAAAGTACATGGCCAGGAATATGTAAGGAGGAAAGTGTTGTCCTTTGAATGGAATCATATAATTATATATCTTGATTAATTATCTGGATATTTAGAAAACTATTAGCTTAAAATTTGGGTAAAAAATTTAAAGTAACTCCAAACAAATAGAATTTATAACTTTAAATCACTAGAGGAAAAAATAAGGAAAACTAAGAATTCTAAATAATCACAATAAATATAAATGTGTTAAATTCCTATATTGGAAGACAAGTTCTCAGACTGGGTATAGAAATAAAATCTAACTATATGATACATATAGAAGATGTACTTATAACAAGATGACAAGGAAAGGTAAAAAATAAAAGGGGTGTCTCCTTTGGAGGACATGAAGTGTTTTGGAATTAGAAGTGGCAATTGTACAACATTGTAAATGTAGTAAATGCCACTCAATTGTTCATTTTAAACTGGTTAATTTTATGTTATACAAATCCCACTCAATTAAAAAATAAAGGGACAAGGCCAGTTGCAGTGTCTCACGCCTGTAATTCCAACACTTTGGGAGACCGAGGCAAGTGGATCACCTGAGGTCAGGAGTTCGAGACCAGCCTGGCCAACATGGTAAAACTCTGTTTCTACGAAAAATACAAAAATTAGCTGGGCGTGATGGAGTGTGCACCTGTAATCCCAGCTACTTGGGAGGCTGAGGCAGAAGAATAACTCGAACCTGGCAGGCAGAGGTTGCAGTGAGCTGAGATCGTGCCACTGCACTCCAGCCTGGGCAACAAGAGTGAAACTCCATCCTCCCCCACAAAAAATAAAAAATAAAAACATAAAGGGACAAGCTGGACACATTAGTGCTCACCTGCAGTCCCAGCTACTTGGGAGACTGAGGTGGGAGGATTGTCTGAGGTCATTAGTTCAAGGCTGAAGTATACTATGATTTCACCTGTGAACAGCCACTGCACTCCAGCTTGGGCAACACAGCAAGAACTGGTCTCTTAAAAAAGAAATTGGAGAAATGCATGGTGAAAATAAATTACCATGATTAGTTTAAAAAGATAAAGAGGCTGGGCACAGTGGCTCACGCCTGTAATCCCAGCACTTTGGGAGGCTGAGGCAGATGGATCACCTGAGGTCAGGAGTTTCAGACCAGCCTGGCTAACATGGTGAAACCCTATCTCTACTAAAATAAAAATACAAAAATAGTTAGCTGGGTGTGATGGCAGGCAACTGTAATCCTAACTACTAGGGAGGCTGAGGCAGGAGAATCACTTGAATCTTAGAGGCAAAGGTTGCAGTGGGCCAACATTGCGCCAACTGCACTCCAGCCTGGGCGACAGAGTGAGACTCTGTCTCAAAAAAAAAAAAAAAAAAAAAAAAAGATAAAGGGGCAAGAAAATAAATAAATGCTATAAAAAAAGCTGGTCTGACAGGATTAGAATCAGACAAAATGCAACACATCAAAGGAAACTAAGGCTGATTTTACATATGCACATAGCCACAATATCCCTAGATATGATATTAATAAATCAAATCCAAGAGTAAAAAACATTTAAATTCAATAGTTTATTAAAATCATATAACTAAGTAGAGGATATCCCAAGAGTACAAGAATAATTCAACATTAGGTTTCCTAATACAGTTCACTACATTAGCCAACTGAAATAAACAAAACTCAAATGATCACCTCAATAAAAGGCACTTCCCCACCAAAACAATCCTATCTCCTAGCTCCATTCCCATTCCTACTGCTCAAATCATTCCTAATTAAAAAGGGGACACAGTTAAACTTCCCTTCCTTAACTCAATAAAGAATAACAGACCCTACAGTTAAAACAGTTCTATCATTATAATACTGGAAATATCCAATTAAAGTTATGAGCAAGGCAAGGATATCTACATCATCCCAATTATTTGACATTATACTGGCAATCTTAGTCTATGCAATAATGGAAAAAGGTATAAAAAGAAAATGAAAACTACCTATATTCAAAAAGTATGAGAATAACTCTAGATAGCTACACACAAGACAAAAATTTAAAAATTAACAGCTTTCTTATAAATCACAAATGATCAGAAATGAGTGAAATCCAATTCATTTTTGACAAATCTCATTTATCAAAAATTGAAAATACTTAAAACTGAGTAAGAAATGCCTAAGATTAATCTGGAAAAAACTGAGCACTTTAAGAACATAAAATAACCTGAATAAATGAAGAGATACAACATTCCTAGATGGTAAGACTCGATAATAGAAAGTCAACTCCTCAAATTAGTTTATAAATATAATGAAATCACAATCCAAGTTGAAATGGAATTGAAGAAACACTGATTCTAAAAATCACCTTAAATGTTAGTATAAGTATACAGCAACAGCAAAGAAACAGAAAATCTTGTATGGCTTACCCTATTGAATATTAAAATATATAACACTATAATAATTAAAAGGGCCTGGGAATTCACACAGGAATAGAACAAAATAGGGTTAAGAAATAGTTCTGCATATAAGGAAATAAAATATGATTAATAGTGATGCAATTGGATATCCACTTGGGCAAAAAAGTAAAATTCTTACATTATACACACAAGAAGATCTTCTTAAAATTTAAGATGGTAAATATTTTTATTGTATTTTTTCTGAGATAGGGTCTGGCTCTGTTGCCCAGGCTACAGTGGCAGCACGATCATGGCTCACTGCAACCTCCACCTCCTTGGCTCAAGCCATCCTCCCACCTCAGCCTCCCAAGTAGATGGGACTACAGGCACACGCTACCACGCCCAGCTAATTTTTGCGTTTTTTGTAGACACAAGGTTTCATCATGTTGCCCGCACTAGTCTCAAACTCCTGAGCTCAAGCCATCCACCTGCCTCAGCCTCCCAAAATGCTAGGATTACAGGTGTGAGCCACCACACCCAACCAAAAAAGTAAATATTAAAAAAAAAAAAATTATCCTATATTTTCTTCAAGTATTTGTGTAACCTTGGGGCTGGGGAAGCCCTGTTTAGCTAAGTAATGCCCAGAAGGCTAAAGGAAGATAACAGTTTATCTTCATAAATATTTCATACAAATTAGAATTTCTGACAAAAAAAGTGGCATGAATAGTAATAAAAAGTAACATGTAGCTGGGCATGGTGGCTTAGGCATGTAATCCTAGCATTTTGGGAGGCTGAGGCAGGTGGACTGCTTGAGCCCAGGAGTTCAAGACCAATCTGGGCAACATGGTGAAACCCTGTCTCCACCAAAAATACAAAAAAATTAGCCGGGTGTGGTGGCGTGTGCCTGTAGTCCCAGTTACTTGGGAGGCTGAGGTGGGAGGATCACCTGAGCCCAGGAGGTTGAGGCTGCAGTAAGCAATGATCACACCACTGCACTCCAGACTGGGCAACAGAGTGAGACCCTGTCTCAAAAAACATAAATTAATTAAAAATAGATGTCTAATAAGCATATTTAAAATGTTCAACTTTAATGATCACAGAAATGCAAATAAAAACAATTTGCTCTTTTTCACATGTCCAGGCTCCCCTGAATATTATTTATAGCTGATGTTCTCTCTGACCAGTTGGTGCCCATGCCAAATTGGTTTTAATTATTCCAAATATCTCCTACCCCAAACAAGTTGGCAAATATCTAAAGAAAATTTGAGTATTTGCAGAAACAAATCTTGTTATATGCTGAAACACCATTCGAATGCAAGCTGGTATGAACTTTTTTGTATAACTTGGCAGCAACACCAAAAGCCTTAAAAACATATGTCGAACCACAAAATAATTATTAGAACTAGTAAATTAGGTTGACAAAGTTATAGAATACAAGAGAAAGGATATAGAACTCATTTGGAGGCTGGGCATGGTGGCTGATGCCTGTAATCCCAGCAATTTGGGAGGCCAAGACAGGTGGATCATTTGAGCTCAGGGGTTTGAGACCAGCCTGGGCAACAAGGTTTGAAACCTTGTAATTTTTTTGTATAAATTTTTTATATAAAATAAGAGAAATAAAAACTCAATTGGAGTTCTATAATCTGGCACTGAACAATCCAAACATGAACTTAAGAAAATACTTCCAATTGCAATAGCATCAAAAAGAATAAAATACTTAGAAATAAATTGAACAAAAGCGCAAGACATGTATACTGAAAATTACAAAATATTGTTGAAAGAAATTAGAGAAGACCTAAATAGATATAAAGATATCCCATGTTCATAAATTATAAGACTTGATTTTGTTATGATGGCAGTACTCACCAAATTGGTCTATAGATTCAACAGAATCCAGACTGAAATCCCAGCCACCAGGTTTTCAGTAGTTTGTTTTGGCACTGTAGGACAAGCTGATCCTAAAATTAATTTGGAAATGCAAGGGGCCCAGAATAGCCAAAACAACTTGGAAAAAGAACCAAGTTGGAGGACTCACATTTTGAATTTCAAAACTTACTACAAAGTTACAGTAATCAATACAGCATGGTACTGGCATAAGAGTAGAGATGTGCATCAATCAAATATAACTGAGAATCCAGAAACAAACCATCATATTTATGATCATTTGATTTTCAATAAGAGTGTCAAGATAATTCAATGGGAGTAAAACAGTCTTTTAATAAATGGTGCTGGGACAATTGATATCCATATGTGAAAGATTGAGGTTAAACCCTTCCCTCACATCATAGACAAAAATGAACTCAAAATGAATCGTAGACCTAAATATAAGACCTACAACTTTTAGAAGAAAATAGAGAATATCTTTGTGACCTTGAATTAGTCAAAGTCTTCTCAGATATGACATCAAAAGCACAAATGACAAAAGAAAAACTATAAAAATTGGACTTTTTCAAAATTAAGAACCTTTGCACTTCTAAGGACATCTTCAAGAAAAGTGAAAAGATAACAGACAGAATGGGAGAAAAATATTTTCAAATCATATATCTGACAAGGGATTTATCCCAGAATGTGTAAAGAACTTGTACAACTCAACAATAGAAGACAAATTAATCCATTTTTAAAATGGACAAAAGCTTTCTGAAGAAAATGTACAAATGACCATTAAGCACATGAAGATTGCTCAATATTGTTAGTCATTATGAAAATGCAAACCAAATCCACAATGAGATACGATCTCACATTCACTAGGATGGCCAGAATCAAAGAAAATAAGCCTTGACGAGAAAGTGAAGAATTAGAACCCTCAAGTTGCAGCAGGGATTGTAAAGCAGTACAGTCCCTTTGGAAACAGTCTAGCAGTGCTTTAATTTTTTTTTTTTTTTTTTTTTTCCTGAGGCAGGATCTTACTCTGTCTCCCAGGCTAGAGTGTAGTGGCACAATCTCAGCTCACTGCAGCTTTAACTTTCCTGGCTCAAGTGCTCCTCCCACTTCAGCCTCCTGAGTAGCTGGGACTACAGGCACACACCACCATGCCCAGCTAATTTTTTGTATTTTTTGTAGAAATGGGGTTTCACCATGTTGCCTAGGCTGGTCTCTAACTCCTGGGCTCAAGCATTCTGCCTGCCTTGACCTCCCAAAGTGCTGGGATTACAGGCGTGAGCCACCACACTGAGCCACTTCAATATTAAACATAAAGACATGACATTACCCAGTAACTCCATTCCTTGCTAAATGCTCAAGAGGACTGAAAACATATGTACACATAAAAGCTTGTACATGACCTAGCCAGAGTGGGTCATGACTGTAATCCAGTACTGTGCAAGGCCAAGGTGGGAGGATCACTTTAGGCCAGGAGTTCAAGACCCTGTCTCTACAAAAAATTAAACAATTAGCCAGGCAGGGTGGCTCACACCTGTAGTCCTAGCTACTTGGAGGCTGAGGGGGAGAATTGCTCAAGCCCAGGAGTTTATAGTTACAATGAGTTATAATGATGCCACTGCACTCCAGGCTGGCAACAGAGTGAGATCCTGTCTCTAAAAAAAAAAAAAAAAAAAAAAAAAACTGTTAATTAAAAAAAAAGAAAACTTGGGCCAGGTGCAGGGTGGCTCTTGCCTGTAATCCCAGCACTCTGGGAGGCTGAGGCAGGTGGATCACCTGAGGTCAGGAGTTCCAGATCAGCCTGGCCAACCTGTGAAATCCAGTCTCTACTAAAAAAATACAAAAATTAGGCAGGCGTGCTGGCAGGCATCTGTAATCCCAGCTACTCAGGAGGCTGAGGCAGGACAATCATCTAAACTGGAGAGATGGAGGTTGCAGTGAGCCGAGACTGCGCTACTGCACCCCAGCCTGGGCAACAAAGTGAGACTGTGAGAAAGAAAAGAAAAGAAAAGAAAAGAAAAGAAAAGAAAAGAAAAGAAAAGAAAAGCTTGTACATGAAAGTTCACAGCAGCATTATTCATAATAGGCAATATGAACATCCCATGTTCATAGGTTATAAGACTTCATTTTGTTATGATGGCAGTACTCACCAAATTGATCTATAGATTCAACAGAATCCAGACTGAAATCCCAGCTGCCTGGTTTCTGTTTGTTTTAGCAGTATACGAATTTGGCATCAATTATAAGCTGCACCCTGATTCAGATATTAAAACATGAACACGAAGTACCTATGACAACTCCATCAACTGATAAGTAAACAAAATAATGTATACATCAGTGAAATATCTGCCAATTAAAAAAAAATGAAGTACTGATACATACTACAACATGGATGACCCTAAAAAACATGATGCTAAGTGAATGAAGTCAGACCAAAAGGGCCACATAGGATTCCACTTATGTGAAATGTCCAGAATGGGCAAATTCCTAAAGATAGAAAGTTAACTTGGTTGTCACCAAAGGTTGAGGGAAGGGAGGAATGGGGAGTGACTGCTAATAAGGATGAAGTTGTTTTTGAGGGGTGAAAACGTTCTTTAATAAGAGTAGTGACAGTAGGAAGACATTTTTTAAAATTTTTAAAAGAGAAAATATTTGGCTGGGCATGGTGGTGCACACCTATAATCCCATCACTTTGGGAGGCCTACATGGGTGGATCACTTGAGGCCAGGAGTTCAAAACCAGTCTGGCCAACATGGCGAAACCCCATCTCTACTAAAAATACAAAAATTAGCTGGGCGTGGTGGTGCGCATCTGTAATTCCAGCACTTTGGGAGGCCGATGTGGGTGGATCACTTGAGGTCAGGAGTTTGAGACCAGCCTAGCCAACATGGTGAAACCCCATCTCTACTAAAAATTCAGAAAAAAAAAAAATTAGCCAGGTGTGGTGGCTTATAATCCCAGCTACTCAGGACACTGATGCAGGTAAACTGCTTGAACCTGGGAGGCGGAAGTTGCAGTGAGCTGAGACTGTGCCACCACCCTCCAGCCTGGGCAAAAAGTGAGACCCCATCTCAGGGGGAAAAAAAAAATTCTAAATTAAGACAGTGGTGATAGCTATACAACTCTGTGAATATCCTAAAAACCCCTGAGTTGCAGACTTTAAAAAGGTCAATTTTATATGTAATTATATCTCAATAAAGCTATTTTTCAAAAACACAAATGCCAAAACTCACAGAACGCTACACTAAACAATGTGGATTTACTGTATACCTTAATAATCTTTTTTGTTTGTTTGTTTTGGGATGTAGTCTCACTCTGTCACGCAGGCTGGAGTGCAGTAGTGCGATCTCAGCTCACTGCAACCTCTGCCTCCCAGGTTCAAGTGATTCTCCTGCCTCAGCCTCCAGAGTGGCTGGCATTACAGGTGTCCGCCACTACGCCTGGCTGATTTTTCTATTTTCAGTAGAAATGGGGTTTCGTTATGTTGGCCAGACTGGTCTTGAACTCCTGACCTCAGGTGATCCTCCCGCCTCAGCCTTCCAAAGTGCTGGGATTACAGGTGTGAACCACCTTGCCCGGCCAATAAACTTATCTTTAAAGAAGATTCATATACCCTCTTATCAATTCTAAGTAATCATCCTCAGAAAACACTAAAGAACATCCAGAAAGATTTAGCTTCAAAGATGTTTAAAAGGAGGAAATAAACATACGTTGAACAGTAGGAGCCTGAATATTTGCGGAATACTATGTGGCCATTATGAATGTCATGAGAAATTAATCACTGATGAAAACAGCTAATATATCAGGTCTCAGCAGGAAAGCAGGCACATTCAGATTGGGTAATCTGAGTAGGGTTTAATAAGGATGTTGTTTATACAGCAGGGTGCAGGAAAACCGCAGGCTATAGGGCAGTACTTGACAATTAGAAGCGGGGGTGAGCGAATAGTTATCGAAGTCAGGGAAAAGAGCAGTGTGCAGAGAGCTGCCAGGTAGCCTGTCTTCTGTGCAGGGACACAGACAACCAGCAGAGACCCAGCAGGGAGGAACCCTGGGAAATGAAGGTCCAGAACCTGCTCTCCTCTCACCCGAGAGCCTCATGTTGATGATACCAGTAGATACAGCCAGTGGGACATCAGAGGGCAGGGAGGCCCTTAAGAAGTCCATACAGGAGCACGGTGGAGAGGGAATCTGAAGGACAAATGGAAGGTATCCAGCACAGATGGTCACAGCAGGAAACAGAGTAGTTTACAAGAGACTACGCTTTAAAAAAAATTACAGATGATACATAACTTAAATTCTGGAACAATTGTGAGGCCAAGGTGGGTGGATCACTTGAGGCCAGGAGTTCGAGGCCAGCCTGGCTAACTTGGTGAAACGCTGTCTCTACGAAAAATACAAAAATTGGCCGGGCGTGGTGGCGTGCACACGTATAATCCCAGCTACTCAGGAGGCTGATAAAATTAATAAATAAAAGTTTTTTCTACAAATGTCGGGTATTGCTTTCAAGAAATGGAAACCATGTTCACTATTTTTTAAAGGAATTCAACAGGGCAATAGAATAATTAAAATTCCAACTCTCAGTAAACCCTATTTATCCTTCCCAACTAAGTTTGCTCATGACAGTAAATAAATAAAAGGTGACTTAACATTATTACATGGATACTATAATTCATTTTGAAGTCATCAATAACAGGAAGGGCACAATTTACTCAGCTTCTTACAAACCACTTTCATTCTTCAAGTACTTGTAATAGTGATGAGATCACAGCATCCTACAATTCACAGGTCAAGTACTGGATTGCTTCTAGCTTGTTATAAAACTTTAAAACAAAGGAAACTACCACGGTTTGGTTTCCACATGATGTTACATTGGCTTCTCTGCCAAGATATTATAGCAGCAGGGATGAGTATTCAAGCATCTTCCAGTTCATGGTAGACCAACTTTGAATTCACTCCTGATCAACATAGCCCAGCCCCCAGACAAGTACATGAGGAGAGGGAGCTGTGGAAGGTCAAGTCCAGGGAGCTAGAAGGTTTGACGGTTTCTGGGGGCAACCTCTGCCTCCTGGGTTCAAGCAATTCTGGTGCTTCAGCCTCCCAAGTAGCTGGGATTATAGGCGTGTACCACCGTGCCTGCCTCATTTTTGTCTGGCATTTGCTGGAGTTAAAATATACCAAAGGAAAAGGCTGGAAGCAAAACAGCAAAAACTGGAAGCTGAAGAGAAGGCAATGAGACAAGGAGATAACTGAAGAGTAATCCAGGGTATTTTGCTAAGCATTTCATGCACAGCTGTGTGGTTCGGGTCCTGACAACTTTATCAGATACTTTCCAATTGAAAGAATGGCTCACACTGTACATGGTGAAGAGCAGAACTAGAAACTGAACACAGGTCAAATGCATTCAACCACAGTGAGCTGTACTGCCTTCCTGAATTTGTAATGTAAAAGTCAGTCTGAGTGAACTGCAGCTGAGAAGAGAAGACAGTTATCCAAAACTGTGTCCAAGGATACACTCCCAACCTATACCTTTAACTTAAAAGAATGTGATTTTTTTTTTTTTTTTTTGAGACAGGGTCTCACAATGTCACCGAGGTTGGAATGCAGTGGCGCAAACCCAGCTCACTGCAACGTCGACCTCCTGGGCTTAAGTGATCCTTCTGCCTCAGCCTCCTGAGTAGCTGAGACTACAGACGCCTACCACCATGCTGGGCTAATTTTTGTATTTTCAGTAGAGATGGGGTTTCACCATGTTGGCTGGGCTGGTCTCAAACTCCTGGGCTTAGGCAATCTGCTGGCCTCAGCCTCCCAAAGTGCTGGGACTACAGGTGTGAACTACCATGCCCGATCAACAATGTGTAAATGTTTATTTTTTATAAACTTTTAAAAGAGCCATTATTTTATTTTGGTTGGGTGAGGTGGCTCACACCTGTAATCCCAGCACTTTGGGAGGCTGAGGTGGGTGGATCACTTAAGGTCAGGAATTGGAGACCAGCCCAGCCAACATGGTGAAACCCTGTCTCTATGGAAAATACAAAAATGAGGCAGGCATGGTGGTGCACGCCTATAATCCCAGCTACTTGGGAGGCTGAGGCACCAGAATTGCTTGAACCCAGGGGGCAGAGGTTGCAGTGAGCTGGGATTGCGCCACTGCAATTTCAGCCTGAGTGACATTATGAGACCCACTGCACTCCAGCCTGGCAACTGAACCAGACTCTGTCTCCAAAAAAAAAAAAAAAAATTGTATTTTGTTTACTAAAAATAGCTTTGTAAAACGGGGGAGGAGTCTCCTAAAGCTTACGTAAATTTCCCTTACTTGAGAGAACACACCAGGTGCCCAGTACACTGGGAGAAAACACACTCAAATGAAGGCACATCATTGTGATATTTTAGATCTCTGGGAAAAAGAAGGTTCAACACATTTCCAGAAGTCAGGGGGTAGAGGGAGATAAATAATTGAAGTAAAAATTTTTACAGCCAGGTGCAGTGGCCCATGCCTACAATCCCAGCACTTTGGGAGGCCGAGGCAGGCAGATCACTTGAGTTCAGGAGTTCGAGACCAGCCTGGGCAATATGGCGAAACTCTGTCTCCACCAAAAATACACAAAAAATCAGCCGGACATGGTGGCCCATGCCCGTGGTCACAGCTACTTGGGAGGCCGAGGTGGGAGGATCACTTGAGCCCAGGAGGGGTAGGTTGCAGTAAACTGTGATCACACCACTGCACTCTAGCCTGGTGACAAAGTAAGACACCATCTCAAACAAAACAAAACAAAGCAAAACTAGATCAGAATAGCTAAAGGACAATAAAAGAATACATTTTAAATCCTGAAAAAAAACATTTTCAATCTAACACTCTTTACCTAGTTGAACTAAGAATTGTGTATAGAATCAAGATATTCTGAAAGGTGCAAATTTCCATTTCCACATGCATGCTTTCTTAGAAAACCACAAGAGGCTTTGTGTGCCCCCAGTGGAAGCAAGGCAAGACAGAGGACACTAGACATGGGAAGCAGAGGATCCAACCCAGGAAAGAAAGGAAGAGAATCTCCAGGGTGATGGTGCAGGAGAGCCCACTCGGCCAGCTGTGCGCAGGCCACCAGGCCAGAGGCTCCCAGAGAGGCCGGTCATGAGGGTGATTCTGACAGAATACCCGAAGTCTTTCAGCTTCTTGACAGGAGACTTAAATAACTAAGGTTAAATTAGTGACTGAATAGCTGGAGAAATATGAAACGAAAAAAGAGAATTACTAACACTAGGGCAAAAAAGAAATTGGGCAGGAAAGGAAAAGCATTCATAGTCTACTCAGTGGGTCAGTTGTAAGTGGCATGTACAGTGTCATAGGTCAACACTGGCTGCTGATCTAACCCAAATCACCTGAAGACTACACAGCTGCCCCCTGACTTTACAATGAGGTTACGTCCTGATAAACCCACCCTAGTGGAAAGTATCCAAAGTCAAAAATCCATTTAATACCCCAGCCTACCAAACATCATAGCTGAGCCTAGCCTACCTTAAATGTGCTCAGAACACTTAGGTTAGCTTACAGCTGGCAGAATCACCCGGCAGCACAGCACGCTGGAGAGGATGGGTGGTTTGCACTGGTGATGGCGTGGGTGACTGAGAGCTGACCAGCATCATGAAAAAATATCTACCGCGTATCACTAGCACGGGAAAAGAACAAAATTCAAAATTCAAAGTATGATATCTACTGAATGCATACTGCTTTTACAACATCTGTAAAGCTGAAACATCCTAAGTTGAACCATCATAAGTGGGGATGTCTCCTATACTGGGAGACAGGAAGAGAGTATGTATAATTGGAGGCGGGGAAGAGGGCATCCCAGCTAAAGCCTCACCTTTCAGAGTAGAAAGGCAACAGATAATGTCTACCACTGGGTGGGTGAGGGAACACCAAAAAACAGCATGATAAACATGTTGTTTAGAGCTCTAAGAGATGAAGATAGTCAGAGAAACATACATTTCTGCCTGTAGGACCGAATCTTTAAAATATGGGCATAATGTGGAGCACAGTGGTTCATGCCTATAATCCCAGCACCTTAGGAGGCCAAGGTGGGAGGATTGCTTGAGCCTAGGAATTTCAGACCAGCCTGGGCAACACAGAGAGACCCTGTCCTTAGAAAAAAAAATAAAAATTATCCAACTGTGGTGGTGCATGCCTGTGGTTTCAGCTACTCAGGAGGCTAAGATGGGAAGATCGCTTGAGCCGGAGAGGTCAAGGTGGCATGACGGTGCCAACTGCACCCCAGGCTGAGAGAGCAAAACCTTGTCTCAAAACAAAGCAAACAAACAAACAAACAAAAAAGGTGCATAATTATCTCTGTCAAAAATAAAAACTATAGTAGTAATAAGGGTGATTTTGCTTACATGTTTTCCCATCTTTTTCAAACAACTTAAATGAAATCTAAAAGGATACATGCTAACATGTTAACAGTGACTATTTCTAGTAATGGGATTGTGGGCCATTTACATTTCTTTCACTTTTGTATTTCCTGAAAAGTGCAGTACACAGAGCATATTGATCATAAATCAGAAAAAAAAAAAAGGCGTTATGCTTCATGCCTGGCCCAAATCCACCCCAAGGTAGAAGGCCCATCTCCCTCATTTGAGCTTTTGTTTGTGCTGCTGAAGCACAGGAGCCTGCCAACTCCTCCATTTGCACAGCAAATATTTGTTGAACTCCTAAAAGCCAGGCCCTGCGAGGCTATTCTAATACCTTCAGCTTTTGAGTCTCCTGAAGTCCTCAATACCCGCGGAGGCAACCAGCTGGGAGAGGAGCTAAGCCAACACTTCTCATACCTTACGTGCACTATGACCACTAGGAGCTTCACAGAGCAGGTCCAGGTGGGATCTGAGACTGGGGGAGCAAGCAAGCTACTTGAGGTACACAGGATTTACTTCAGGTTTCTCAAAGGAACTGGCCAGGTCTTCAGTCACTTCTGCACCGTGATGGCGTGCCCATTCTCTAACTCCTACATAAGCTCGATTTGAATTCCCAAATATTTAACAAAAGTCTATGAGAGATGGCAGAAGGGCACTGCTGAGGCAGCTGGAAGCTGTCTCAACTGTTCGCAGTTATTAGCGGGGCCCTGCAGAAAGGCAGGCCTGGGTTTGAATCCATGCTTCACCATCCACTGGTGTGATTTACGTCCCCTCTCTAGGCCTTCACAGGGGAGGGTGGTCGTGTGGATGACACGAGGGTATGAGGACATCTGAAGGGCTTGACAAGACTCTGGTACACGAAGAAGACTCAAACAGTGACCACCTCTAGCTGCTGACAGGGCTCCAGTCCTCAGCCATGAAGGACTGGCTGGGACTTCTGGGGAGATCACGTGAGTTTCCAGCCTCTATGCCCTCCAATGGAGAGAAGAACGCCCATGCCCTGCCTCCTTCCCAGGAATGTTCTGAGCCTACACCAGGATGTGCACAGCACCTTGCAAAAGACCTCTTTGGTCCTAAAATAGGTTGCGGCACTCGGATTTTATTCAGGAAAATTTTCCTGACTCACCTCAATGTTACTACCGGGGAGATAAATTAGGAAAAGAAAGAAGCCCTTTCCTCTTCCCCTGATCTTAGGAAAGCTTTATTTTCAGGGAGGAAGCCATCCACGTGGAGATCAGGTGAGAAAGGCACCAGGTGTCTCTGACACTCAACACAAACTCAATAGCCACTAACCCAAGTATCCTGCTCCCAGGATCTGCTGCCGCACCGAGAGGGCCCACCAAGCTGCATTTCTCCCACAGCAAGACATCCTGAGGATCACAACCCTTTCTTCCCAGGAGAGCCAGAGTTTGTTGGACCTTGTTTAGAGAGTCTTGCACTTTGGGAAGAAGGCGAGGCTGAGCAAAACCGTTCCCTAAAGCCCGCGGGAAGATCTGAGCAGGCTCCATCCCGAGAAGCACGGCGGAAGCACGCGCCGGGGTCCAGCTGAGCCCCCCGCCACCCCCGGCCCGTTCGCACTCACGATCTCGGCCACGATGAGGAGGCCGGGCAGGGTGCGGAGGAACTCCCGGTCGTAGGCGAAGCTGCTGCTGCTGGTGGAGAAGTTCTCTGCGAAGGAGCTGGCGGTGGTGGTGACCGTGTGCGAGCGGGCGCGCTGCGGATCCTCCATCGTCGAGCCACTGCCGGGCTGGCGCGTCCCCGGGGACCCCCGGCGGGTCTGCGGCTGGACGCGCGGCCCTGCGCCCCTGGGACACAGGCGCGGGGGAGGGGAGCGCGGCCGGCGCGGGGCAGAGGGTGCGAGGGGGCGCCCGCCGGGGGCTGTCCAGGCGCGGCGCGTGTCCCTCGAGTGCGCGGCGCCCCTAGCGCCTCGGTGCGCGGGCTCCCGAGCTGCGCAGGGGCCCTAGAGGAAGAGGAGAGCGAGCGAGGGGAGGCTGCCGGGCAGCCGGGGAAGGCGGTGGAGGCCCGGAGGAGGGGAGGGGGCGTGGAGAGGGGCGGGCGGGAGGCGGGCAGGAGAGGGACCGCCCCGCGGAGGCGCAGCGGACGCCCGGCCTCTTCACCTGTTGCCCGACTCCCAGCGGCCGAGAAGGCGCCGCGTCGCACCCGGGTGGCTGGGTTGGCAGCCCGGCCGGCGGCGCGGAGGAGAGGGCGCAGGGGTCCTCCTGGCCGTCTTCCGCTCCCCTCCCGGCTTTTGCCTCTGTCAGGCCCCGCCTGGCCCGGGCCTGCGGCCGCCAGTGACCTGTTTCCTTCCACCTGGGCGGGTCGGGGGCTGCGGGCATTGGGGCCCCTTAAGGAAACCCAGGCCTCCAGGAACCCCGCCGCTCCAGGACACGGCGCGGAGGGAGTGATTGAGCGACGACCGAGGCAGGGGTGATGTGGTACCGCGAATGCTGGGGAAACGGCAGGAATGATGACCCGGCCGGACCTTAGACCCGAGATCGATGAGAGGCCGCCAGCACGGCCCGGGAGACGGCCCGCGCTTCTGCCCCTCCTGCTGCGGCCTCCGCCAGAACCCGGTGTTATTTCCTGCCCCTCCTGTCGGGAACAATTTGAGGAACCAACTTAATCGCTTGGCTTTGAGGGCGCGACGCTTCCAGGCGCTCTCCTCGGCTGTGTCCCGCGGACCCGTGGAGCCTGGGTGACGGCGCCTGGGCCGGAGGAGGGGAGATGTTTGCGGTCCCTGGCTAAGATGAATCAGCGTGACCGTCCCGTCACCCTTGAGGGAAAAAAAAAAAAGTTTCAAGAAGGCTTGAAAGGTGTGATTTGTGTAAAGTTAACTTTAGGACAAATGAGCGGTGCTTTCCTGGCATGGGAAGGGGATGGGGGTCCTCATTTACTGAGGCCGTTTGTAACAGGTCAGGAAGAACTGAGCTCGGGTGCTTGCGTTTATCCGCTGTATGACCCAGAGCGAGTGGCTATACTTTTCGGGCCTCAGTAATGCAGTCTCTAAAATGCAGGCTTTGACAGATGGGCCTCTGAACAAAAACATTATCTTCCTGTTGGTCCCTCCTTCTATTTTGTGAAACGGTAGCAAGAAACATTTTATCTGGAAGCCACCAAAAGAAAAGGAAATAAGGAAAGGAGGAAAAGGCTATATAAATCGAGGGTAACTTTGATTCACAGTGAAGGCATTTCTGCTGATTTGTTCCAAGACAGGTTAAAAAAGAGATCACAAGGGACATTTTCTTCACAGTGTCTTATCGAATGTGCTGAGAAGAAAGCAAAAACGACAATCTAATAAAACAAGGAATTAATGTCTTTTAAGTCTAGGACCTAGCCAGGAAGACCTCCGGGAGTAAAAGTTGAGGCTTTAAAAGCATGGCAAAGATGGAAGATTCGGAGAAATTCCATCCATGTGTATTTGGTAAGCACCTTGGGCTGGTGGGTAAATAATTAAAATTTAAAATATAGCACTTTTCCCTGGAGCAGTAGTTCTCAAAGTGGTCCTTGGACCAACAGCAGGTAAGTTCCCTGGGAACTTATCAAAAATGCAAGTTCTCAAGCCCCACCCCCAGACCCACTGAATCAGAAACTCTGAGGGTGGAGCCAGGAACTCTGAGGGTGGAGCCAGGAAGCTGTGTTTGAACAAGCCTTCCAAAAGACACTGATGCATGCTGAAGTTAGCTGCTGGTTTAGAGAAACTGTTATTGAGTTTGGGGAAATAAGAGATACATACATGAAATGACTGGAGGAGACTCAACCATCATGCATGACATTTAGTGAACGCAAAAGACAGGGAGTCTAGACAACTCTATTTCCATAGTACAAAGGACAATCCTCTCTTAAAATTCTTGGGGTCAGATGAATTTCTAAATTCAGATTTTGTTTTTCAATTTAGAAAGGTAAAATGTGCATGTATCATATATTACATAATACCTTCGGTAAGGTCTGGGGTGACACTCTACTAATTTTCTGCAAGGAAAATCATGAATTACATAAGTATATGCTTGGATTATCTATTGCAATGTAACAAATGTTCACAAAACATTAGTGGCTTAAAATCACCATTTTATTTGCTCAGAAATCTGTTGTGTCAGGAATTTGGGAAGGGTTTGGCTGGCAGGTTCTTCTGCTTTGCATGGTGTGATTGGAGTCATTTACTCAGCTGCTTTCAGTTGGTGACGTGGCAGGGCTAGAAAATCCAAAAAGTCTTCATTCCCATTTGAGCATTTCAGTGCTCTTTCAACTTGCCTCTCCGTGCAACTTTGGGCTTTCTAACAGTATGGATAAGCTCATGGTGGCTGGGCTTCTACCTGGCAGCTGGCTGCTGGAAGAGACTTTCTAAGATGGGCAAATGCAGAAGCAGATCTCTTAAGGCCCAGCCCTGAAGGCTACATAGACTCATTTCCACCACATTCTATTGGTCTAAGCCAATGAATGACAAGGCCAGCTAGATTCATGCAGAGGGGAAACAGACACCACCTGTGGATGGGAGGAGCAGTAAAGAATTATGGCTGTCTTTTAATCTAGGTGAAATAAAGACAAAGATAATAAATAGCTTTGCATCAGTTTAGGTTACGTTTTTCTACCAAATATGTTTTATGCAAGCTCAGGAAAAAATTTTTTGTTTTCAGCTTTTGAGATTTCAGAATTGCAGAGAAAAAAATATACACTGGTTGCTTGAAAACCAGCTGCCCCTTTCTAACTGCTGCCTACATTTGGGTGATTGTCTTACACCTGAAACTCTACTGATTGGTGCCCATTCTTCCAATAACACCCTTATCCAGTCCACCTTCCATCTTCCTGCAAGAATTATTGTCCTGAAACCCCAGGCTAAGGTACCACTCTGCACAGCATAAGGGCCTATATAAGATAGTTCAGCCTATCTCTTATGATCCCTTTTCTCAACCACTCTAGAATGCATACTGTTTCAGCCCCAGATACACTTTGCTTATATCTCTGTAAGTGTGATCACTTTATGCCCATAGCCAGCTTTCCTCTTTGCTTAAAAGCTTCCTACCTTCACACAGAGCTCAGAATCTGCAGTCTTCATGGCCCATTTTAAATGCCACCTTTTCTGTGATTTCTTTGGATTTCCATGAGCTTTGTTCTTTTCTTTGTTTTACAATTCATTGATTTTATGCACTTCTTTTTACTACTTCTCAAGAGATATGAATTACCCTTCCTTGTCTGCCCCCTGCTATAGGAGGTATTGAACGAATGCTGAGGCCCAAACTTTTTTTTTTTTTTTTTAGACAGGGTCTTGTTCTGTCACCCAGACTGGAGTACAGTGGCATAATCACAGCTCACTGCAGCCTTGGCCTCCTAGGTTTAAGCAATCCTCCCCACTCAGCCACCTGAGTAGCTGGGACTACAGGCGGGCACAACTACATCCAGCTAATTCGTTTTTTATTTTTTTGTAGAGATAAGGTCTCACTTTGTTGCCCAGGCTGGTCTCAAATTCCTAAACTCAAGTGATCTTCCCACCTTAGCCTCCCAAAGTGCTGGGATTACAGGTGTGAGCCACCATGCTGGCTCCAAGCTTCATTCTTAAGTACAGAAAAATGTCAAAAGAAAAGCTAAGCCCTGTACCCCCATAATGCCTTAATGCAGAAGAAAGCTTCAAGCCGAGACTTCTGGGAAGTATTTGATTTGTAAAAATGGTGAAGAAAATGGAAACAGGTACAGCCCAAGTGACACCACATGTGCCAGGATGAGCAGGTCCTGTGCAAATAGATACAGAAAAATCTAAGATCTGTTAGCGTGGAGTGTAGGGTTTATGAAGAGTCTAAAATATGGATGCCACAAGGCCATATTACCCAATGAGCCAAAGGTATGAGACACAGCATTCTCAAAGGTCTGTAGGGTCAAGGCCATTCAGTGGAGGCCCAGGACTCATTAGTAATTGAAAGAAAAAAATGGACAGCTTATAACTTCCACCTGCTCTCTGAGAAAGAGAGGACCAGGGACATTCCCGTTTTTTAGGTAATTTTCATAGGTTTATGTTTCTCCTCACTGTTATTCTAGTTTTAAATTCTGATAGTTTAGGCCAGGCGTGGTGGTTCACACCTGTAATCCCAGCACTTTGGAAGGCTGAGGCGGGTGGATCACGAGGTCAGGAGATGGAGACCATCCTGACTTACACGGTGAAACCCCATCTCTACTAAAAATACAAAAAATCAGCCAGGTGTGGTGGCGGGCGCCTGTAGTCCCAGCTGCTCGGGAGGCTGAGGCAGGAGAATGGTGTGAACCTGGGAGGTGGAGCTTACTGAGATAGTGCCACTGCACTCCAGCCTGGGCAACAGAGCAAGACTCCGTTTCAAAAAAAAAAAAATTATGGTAGTTTTATGCAAGAATCATCAATGGATGTTGGTTGAAAGTGTGATGAGAGAAAGGATATTTACATCATCTCTTAAAAAATAGAAGTAACAAAGAAAATAACAAAAAGATATTTCAAAGTCTTCAGAAGATACTATTCTCCCTTTGAAATTCATAACTGTACAGTGGAGAAACCTTTGGGATATCACCAGACATTATGTGTCTCCTAATGTGATATAGTGAGAAGGATACAACATCACTTCTGTGATATTCTTACCAAATGCATAACCTGAATTTAATCCTGAGGAGGGAGCAGACAGACTGAAATTGAGAGATGGTTTATTAAGTGTCAAGTTCATGAAAGACAAACACTGAGGAACTGTTCCATACTAAAACAGACTAAGGAGACCTGACAGTGAAATGCAATGTGAAATCCTGGATTAGAGCCTGGGCTGGAAAAAGAACAATAGTGGGACAATTGGTGAAATCAGAATAAATTGTGTAGATCAGATAAACATTGTGTCAGTGTTACATAGATACAATGATAATATTGTGTTAGTGTTAATTTCATGATTTTGATTCCTTTTTTTTTTTTTTTTGAGATGGATTCTCACTCTGTCACCAGGCTGGAGTGTAGTGGCGCAATCTCGGCTCACTGCAACCTCCAACTCCCTGGTTCAAGCGATTCTCCTACCTCAGCCTCCTGAGTAGCTGGGATTACAGGCACGCACCACCACGCCCGGCTGATTTTTGTATTTTTAGTAGAGACAGAGTTTCACCATATTGGCTAGGATGGTCTCAATCTCCTGACCTTGTGATCCACCTGCCTCGGCCTCCCAAAGTGCTGAGATTACAGGCGTGAGCCACTGCGTCTGGCGATTGTAATTCTTATATTCAAGTATTAACATTTTGAGTATCTGGGTAAAAGTTTATATGAAATCTTTTTACTATTTTTGCAACCTTTTTTTTTTTTTTTTTTTTTTTTTGAGATGGAATCTCACTCTGTCGCCCAGGCTGTAACCTCCACCTCCCGGGTTCAAGTGACTCTCCTGCCTCAGCCTTCCGAGTAGCCGGGACTACAGGCGCCCGCCACCACGCCCAGCTAATTTTTTGTATTTTTAGTAGAGACGGGGTTTCACCGTGTTCCCCAGGCTGGTCTTGAACTCCTGAGCTCAGGCAATCTGCCCGCCTCGGTCTCCCAAAGTGCTAGGATTACAGGCCTGAGCCACCACGCCCAGCCTATTTTTGCAACTTTTTAAGGACTGAAATTGTTTCAAAAAGAAAAGTTAAGAAAATAAAAATAATTACTTATGGTTGATTAAAAATAGAGCTCTCTAATCCAAACAGTAGTTCACACTCTCCAGGCACACTGGATTCTGTGGTTTATCCATCTTAGAACTTCCTGCCTCCCTTCATCTTGCTATTAATACTTGTCTTGTAGGGAAAGAAATCAGGAGCTTGGCTGAGAAGTAAGAGTGTTCTTCCCACTCCAGTCCCCAAAGCCACCAGTCAGCCTAGTCCATCTTCAGTTTGAAAATAGGAAGAGATGGAACCTAAATCCATTCACTAATGAACTTTTGGATCTCGGGTGGATTTGAGTTCCAGGAGGCTCTGTCAATTTGACCAGAGGTTTTCAGCCCAAATGACAACACGGTGAAGCATATAAGGTAAGAAAATAAGTGAATTGAGCCAGATTGTTTTCAGAATGGCCTCTTGAATTGTATTCTTCTGAACCAGACATATTTGGGCTTATATGTTAACTTTGTATCAAATTCTTTACTTACACAAAGAGTACCTTCACTGTATTTTTCTCAAAACATATGACCTCCTGGGTCTCACTCTCATTTTTCTCTTTAGTTTGAGACACGGGGACAAGAAATACTTCCCTTTCCTCTTCCTATGAGGAAAATAACACTGGGAGAAACTGCGAGTGTCGTGAAATCAGCCCCAGCATTTGAACTCCGTTGGGGCAGAATAGGGAGTTGGGGCGGGGCAGGGGGTCTGTGGTGAACAGGAGCACGAGTGCTCTAAAGGGGCCATCTCAGTCTCTGCCCCACCTGATTATTGCCTTGAAAGAATTTGGGCCTAGTGGCCCGGCGCGGTGGCTCACGCCTGTAATCCCAGCACTTTGGTAGGCTGCGGCGGGCGGATCACGAGGTCAGGAGATCGAGACCATCCTGGCTAACACGGTGAAACCCCATCTCTACTAAAAATACAGAAAATTAGCTGGGCGTGGTGGCGGGCACCTGTGGTCCCAGCTACTCAGGAGGCTGAGGCAGGAGAATAGTGGGAACCCGGGAGGTGGAGCTTGCAGTGAGCCGAGATTGCACCACTGCACTCCAGCCTGGGTGACAGAGCGAGACTCCATCTCAAAAAAAAAAGAAGAATTTTGGCCTCGTGTTGACAGAAATCCCAATTTTTATGAATAAATATTGGCAGCTAGTATCCTTTATTTCAAAACGCAGTGTGTCGCCTTTGTGGGCCAAACAAACATATCTGAGAACCATCATTTGATGCCTTCGGATTCAGACAAAGCAAGGAGACTTTCTCTTCTCTCTCCAGCTGCCTCGGACCCTCACCTCCCTGCAAGGCCCTCCGGAGGCCTCAGAGGACACAAAATTTGGGTCAAGAGGGTGACTCTAAGAGCAGAGTAGCTGGAGGAAATATTTAAAAGAGTGGTGAATAAAACGTGAAACAAATGGGATGCTGCTAACGGCAGAAGAGGGCTTTCTGAGCCAGGGAAGTTTCAGATTGGGAGACTATGGAGGGATGTTAAGAATTAACTTATTTAGAAGTAGGCATTCTTAGAAGATGTAATAATAACTAATTTATTGTTGGCCTATTTTGTGCCAAGCACTATATTAGGTCACTGATTATAAAAAAATTTTCTGTGTGGGGGCAGTGGCTCATGCCTGTAATGCCAGCACTTTGGGAAGCCGAGGTGGGCGGATTGCTTGAACCCAGGAGTTCAAGACCAGCCTAGGCAACATGGTGAAACCCTGTCTCTACAGAAAATACAAAAATTAGCTGGATATGGTGGCGCATACCTGTAGTCCCAGCTACTCACTTGGGAGGCTGAGGTGGGAGGATCGCTTGAGCCCAGGAGGTTGAGGCTGCAATGAACCATGATTGTGGCATTGCACTCCAGCCTGGGAAACAGAGAAATACCCTGTCTCTTTTAAAACAAAATTCTTAGGAGTCTTGACCTTAATGAGAAAGATGGATTTCTCAAAGTTCTTAGCTGCATCCATTGGCTCAACATTTATTTATCTAATATGCCACTCACTATTAAAATACACAACTCAATAAGACACTATCCCTTCCCTTAATGAATAGGTCATCAAGAGAGTGAGAGAGACCGTACATCAGTGATGGGTGGGACCCCTGCCAGGCCACAGGTGGGCCCAGGGCCACCCCCATGTAAGGGGAGGATGGTGAGGTCAGCCTGGGGCTCAGGCAGTTTCCTCAAGGAGCAGCCATTTAAACTGTTTTCAAGGGCCATTCAAAGTTAGCTAAGGAAAGAACAAGAGGACAGAGGAGGAAATTCTAGAAGGAAGGACACAACCTGTCCCAACAAGATGCATTATGACCAGTGTGTTTGCTGAGAAATGCAGCTACAGGGAGTTTCAACCCTCTGCGCCCGCAGCATAGGAGACAATGGGCCATCCCTGCTCCCTCTGCATTCCTTCAATAAACGTTCACTAAATTGTGCTTGGCAAAGGGGCAGATGTGGAGAAATTCCATCAATGAGCATTTATGAAGCTTGCGGTCAAACCATACTCACATCCTGTTCCAGATAGTGAAAGGGCACAGGGTGTGGGTGTGTGTATAATCTTAGAAAGGTGAAATCCTTGAGTCTTTTCCTGGTCTTCAGACTTTTAACTTTTTTTAGCAATTACTTTGACAAATCAGTAGAAAATTTAAATTTCTACATATACTTAAATGTATACACACATACATTTTCCCACAAAAATCAGTAAGAGGACTGGAGGATGGGGTGGGGGTGGGTGGATACACACAGTTCACTTTGTCCTCTGCAGGGTGGCTTAGTTAACCCCAGATCAGGTTGCAGAGCAGAAAGTAACTGAGGTTTGTTGAAGAAAGGGCAGGTTTACCTGAAACATGTCTTGAAGGGGCCCAGTTCGAAGAAGGAAACAGCATTAATGACAAGCAGATGGAAACCCATGAATGACTGTGGATGAAGCCCAAGTGAGATGGACGTTGGTTTTAGAGAAAAGATAGCTGAGTTTGGAGGACCTGCTCTAGGAGTTCCGTGGAATCATGGGAAATCACAAGGCAGTGGCTGCTAAAAATACCTTGTGCATGTTACTAGCACCTTGTTTTTTTTTTTTTTTTTTTTGAGACGGAGTCTCGCTCTGTCGCCCAGGCTGGAGTGCAGTGGCCGGATCTCAGCTCACTGCAAGCTCCGCCTCCTGGGTTTACGCCATTCTCCTGCCTCAGCCTCCCGAGTAGCTGGGACTACAGGCGCCCGCCACCTCGCCCGGCTAGTTTTTTGTATTTTTAGTAGAGACGGGGTTTCACCATGTTAGCCAGGATGGTCTCGATCTCCTGACCTTGTGATCCGCCCGTCTCGGCCTCCCAAAGTGCTGGGATTACAGGCTTGAGCCACCACGCCCGGCCTACTAGCACCTTGTTAAAAGTACATGGGCCAAAACCTGTAGGCTTTATTTGTATTTTACTGACAAAAATTCTAGGCCCCCTTATAAGGTCTTGGAAAAGGTGAATATGAAGGTCCTAATGCCAACGCCTTTCTCTGCCCAAGGAGGAGCAGGAGCCTGTCCATCCAAAGCTAACAACCCCTAAAGAAGTGCCATGATGGTTGCAAAATGAAATCAGAAGCACATCAAAAAACTGGACAGCAGGCCAGGCATGGCAGCTCATGCCTATACTCCCAGCACTTTGGGAGGCTGAGGCGAGCTGATCACTTGAGCTCAGGAGTTTGAGACCAGCTCAGGCAACATGGTGAAACCTCAATCTCTACAAAAACAAACAAAACAAAACAAACCCTTCCCAGAATTAGCTGGACATGGTAGCACATACCTGTAGTTCCAGCTACTCAGGAGGCTGAGGCAGGAGAATCGCTTAAGTCTGGGAGGTTGAGGCTGCTGTGAGCCACCATTTCGCCACTGCACTCCCTGGTGACAGAGGGAGACCCTGTTTCAAAAAAAAAAAAAAAGAGTAATTACACCCATAACATTCCTCACCAGAAGACTCTGAAAGGAACACATTAGGCAAGCAGTTTACAGAGTGGTTATTTGCTTACCAGGTTATTTGGCTTTAGAAAGAATTAATTGGAAGGCTCTTCTGAGCCAAAGGAGCCAACAAACATTTAAGTGATTGTTTATGAACAATAAACTATTTGAGGAGGCATGATGGAGCTGAGAAATTTAAAGGTGGCTAGGGTCTTCAAAGAGTTACCACCAAGAAACATCAGTAAAATATCAACTTTGTACAAAAGATATATTTTAAGTGTGCATTCTTGAAGAGTTACTAGCAAATAAAAGGTAAAATGTATTACAGGGTTTTTCTGGAAATTCTATTGCCTATCTTTTATAATGTGAAGAATCACTCCTTTGTTTTTTAATTTCCATGTTCAAATCCACTTTGCTGGAAGGTAAGTAACTGGTCCTTTGGGCCCAGCCTGTACCTGCCTTGGGAGTTGGGGGAGAGGCTTTGGGCCCGTGTTTCTAGGCCTCCCATTGCACAAGCTCAAGTAATGTTAGCATTAGGTGTATGACTGCATGACAAACTGTTCCTCCCCTCCCTTGACCTAGTGAATCTGTAACCAGAAAAGCCAGTTAGATCTCCTGACACATTGGGAGGGTGGGGGCTGGTGGGGAAGGAGCAGGGGATGCCTTCATGGGAGCCGTGCTTTCACAGTGGGGAGTCCTGATGCCGTGCCTGTGAGGGCCTTCACAAACTTCAGAGCGTGATGGCACTGCCAGAGTGAAGAGAATTCACCATGGACACCCAGCCTAGTGCCTGGCAGCTGGCAGATGGTAAGCATTCAACAAGATCTGGAGAGAGAATGGGGTTAAAAAACACGGTACTTTTCATAAAGTCAGAATATTATGAGGCCTCCAAACATGGCATTGTGGACAGGTAAGATCCAGCTGGGCGCTGAGCCTCACATATTGGTATTATTTTTCTTCTCTCCATCTCTAGGAATGGTGCACATTCGCTTTATCACACAAGGAGGAGTTTTATGTAGGGTTTTTTGTTTGTTTTGGGTTTTTTTGAGACGGAGTTTCACTCTTGTTGCCCAGGCTGGAGGGCAATGGCAGGATCTCAGCTCACTGCAACCTCTGCTTCCCAGGTTCAAGTGATTCTCCTGCCTCAGCCTCCCAAGTAGCTGAGATTACAGGCATGCGCCACCAAGCCTGGCTAATTTTTGTATTTTTAGTGGAGACAGGGTTTCACCACATTGGTCAGGCTGCTTTCAAACTCCTGACCTCAGGTGATCCACCCTCCTCAGCCTCCCAAAGTGCTGGGATTACAGGTGTGAGCCACCACGCCTGGCTGTGTTTTGTTTTTGTTTGAGACAAGAGTTTCACTTTGTTGCTCGGGCTAGAGTGCAGTGGTGCAATCATAATTCACTGTAGCCTCGACCTACTGGCCTTAAGCAATCCTTCCACATCAGCCTGCCAAGCAGCTAGGACTACAGGCATGCACCACCATGCCCAGCTAACTAAAATTTTTGTTTCTTTGTTTTTTGTAGAGATAGGGTCTTACTATGTCACCCAGGCTGGTCTCAAATTACTGGCCTCAAGTGATCCTCCTGCCTCAGCCTCCCAAAGCACTGGGATTACTAGCATGAGCCACCGTGGCTGGCCTTATGTAGGCTTTTGTTTTGTTTGTTTTGAGACGGAGTTTTGCTCTTGTCATCCAGGCCGGAGTGCCATAGTGCAAGCTCGGCTCACTGCAACTTCCGCCTCCCAGGTTCAAGCAATTCTTATGCCTCAGCCTTCCGAGTAGCTGGGATTACAGGCACCCGCCACCATGCCCGGCTAATTTTTTGTATTTTTAGTAGAGATGGGGTTTCACCGTGTTGGCCAGGCTGGTCTCGAACTCCTGACCTCAGGTGATCCACCCGCCTCGGCCTCCCAAAGTGCTGGGATAACAGGCGTGAGCCACCACGCCTAGCCTATGTAGGCTTTTTAAGACCCAAATTAGAGATTACAATCATGTCCCTTCTGTAGTCTTTTCACTTGTTTTAACTACCCAGATATGGCAGAAACTCTGGTTGTTTGCTAGTGTCCATTCTTCCCTCCTTCAAATATAGAATTCTAAAACCTTAGCTGGACACACAGCCACCTGATTAGAGATATTTCCTAGTCTCCCTCACAATTAGGGGTGGCCGAGTAGCTACACAAATAAAAATAATAATAGTTTATACTCTTATATGTGCTGAGTAATTCTCCTAAATGCTTTAGATATACTAACCCATGTACTTTTCACAATAACTTCATGAAATGTTTAAAAACAGGAGCACCAATATGTTAAATGACTTGGCCAAGGCCACACAGATAGTAAATGGTAGAGCTGGGGTTTCATCTCAAAAATGGGGCTGCTGCATTTGCCATTAGCTTACATTTAGCCCGATGGATGAGAGCAGAACTTCTAGGCCGTGCCCTCAAAGGGGAGAGGATTGCTGTCCATTGCCCCTTCTCTCTTTCCTCCTAGCTAAAAATCACCATGTTCAACTACAAGACGGATGCTCCATACTGAAGTTGGCAGGACCGCACGATAGGAAGTGCCTGGGTGCAGCAGGGTGCAGTGGTCTTTAATCCCAGTGCTTTGGGAAGCTGAGGCAGGAGAATCACTTGAGGCCAAGACCAGCCTGGGCAATATGGGGGACCCCATCTCTACCAAAAACAAACAAAAAATTAGCCAGGTGTGATGGCATGACCATGTAGTCCTAGCTACTTGGAAGGCTGATGCAGGAGGATTGCTTGAGCCTAGGAATTCAAGGCTGCTGTGAGCCATGATCATGCCATTGCACTCCAGCCT
Organism: Macaca thibetana thibetana; assembly: GCF_024542745.1. Classification (NCBI taxonomy): domain Eukaryota; kingdom Metazoa; phylum Chordata; class Mammalia; order Primates; family Cercopithecidae; genus Macaca; species Macaca thibetana. The sequence goes on from NC_065579.1 coordinate 15,934,900, forward strand.
GAGTGACGGCGTGAGACCTTGTCTCTCAAAAAAAAAAAAAAAGCCTAGGGTTCCCAAAGCCACAGAACTATCTCCATCAGCCTGGATTCCCAATGTTCAGATTGTTACATGAGAAAGAAAGAAGTGTTTAGCTGATTTTAGCCATTGTTATTTGGAGAGGAAAGGTAGTCTTTTATCACAGCCATACTGTAACAAGGGGTATACCCTAACTAATCTAGGTCACAGAGGGAAGGGAAACATATCTTTGAACACCTACTCTGTATCTGGTGTCTTCATATATTATCTCATTCAGTTCCTACAAAAGTTCTGCAAAATAGGGATTATTGGCCAGTATCTGCAATGAGGAATCTGAGGCCCAGGGCAGTAATTGGTCTAAGGTCACATAATTGGATAGTTGAATAGGCTGGGATTTCAATAAGTCTTCACCAAAGGCCTCTTTTTCACTACAGCAGTGCCTCCTGGAGATGGTGACTCATTCATAAGAGACATTTCCATGTCTGTATCATGATTCATAACCCTTTTATTATTCTTCAAAGCAATCTGATCAGATTGGTACTCTTAGTTCCAGTTCATAGATGAGAAAGCAGGCAAGACATGCAATTATACCCCCAAAGTCAACAGAGAGCCTAGATTTAGAAGTTGCAGCTGCAGAAATTAAAGACTGATGATTCCTTTACAAATAGAACCAGTTTGAGACCCCAAAAGCCCTTATTCTTGAAGCTTGCAAAATAGCTGCTCATTTTTTATAAATTTTAAAGGAGGTGGATGTTGCTATGACACAGAAATGCTGCGTTTAAGCTGATTTTTAGGGATCTTTCCTAAAAGGTTTGACTATTCCAGGTTTGTGGGTCACATTAGACCTTCTAAGCTGCAGGGACAGTTTCATGAAGCCCCTCAGCCTGGAAACTGGCCCTCTTCCAGAGATAAAGGTGGTAGTTACTGAGATTCTCGCATACTCTGCCATGTACAACCTCAAGGTGGGAGACCTGGAAACCTCCCCACCCCCCAGCCCCAAGTCCCAAGTTCCACTGTTTTTCTTCTTTGGATTCCTGTGGGAGAGCAGCTTTCTCTGTTACCAGTCTACTTGGGGGAAATGGTGACCAACTGCTCCGCAGTACATATTTCCTGGGTTAACAGGATAATATGGTTTGGCTGTGTCCCCACTCAAATCTCATCTTGAATTGTAACTCCTACGATTACCACGTGTCATAGGAGGAACCCAGTGGGAGGTGATTGAATTATGGGGGTGGTTGTTTCCTGTGCTATTCTTGGGATAGTGATGAATCTCATGAGATCTGGTTTTAAAAATGGGAGTTTCCCTGCACAAGCTCTCTCTTGACCTGCTGCCATCCATGTAAGAGGTGACTTGCTCCTCCTTGCCTTCCACCATGATTGTGAGGCCTCCCCAGCCATGTGGAAGTGTAAGTCCTGTTAAATCTCTTTCTTTTGTAAATTGCCCAGTCTTGGATATGTCTTTATCAGCAGTGTGAAAATGGACTAATACACAGAAATAGCCAGATCAAGCTGGGTCTCACACCTAATTTCCCAGGGAAGGGGCACAACGTTGTAGCTTAAGCCCACTGCCTGCCTTTCATCCAATCAACAATGCCCAGAGAGAATATAGCCATGGGGATTTGGGAAAAGGGCTGTTCTGATAGAAACTGCAGGAGCCAACGACTTAGGACATTGTTACGGGGACTTAGGACAGGATTCTCAACCCTGGCTGCACATCAGCATCACCTGGGGAGTCTTAAAAATCTGCCAAAGTCCAAGCCCTACCCCAGAGACTATGATTTTTTGGTGCTTTGTCAAAAGTTGCCCAGGTGATGATTTGTAGGCCATAGTAAGATGTTTGCAATGTATCTTAACAGTACAGAGGAATCCTCTCAGAAAGGTTTTAAGTGGGGAGCTGTGTGTTCTGAAAAGTGCTTTGCTTTGTTCTGTGACTTGTTAGTGGCTCCATTCTCTTCAGGTGTTAAAGAAACATCCGAAGATTGGCTTATTGAAGGTGGTCCACAGACCAGTGACATCATCATCACCTGGGAGTTTATTAGAAATACAGAATCTCAGGCCCCACCCCTGACCTGCTGAACTACAATCTGCATTTTAACAAAATCCCCAGGTGCTTTGTGTGCACGTTAGACTTGAGAAATGCCACCTTGAGACCCTCATTCTCAAACTTGGTTGCACATCAGAGTCATTTGGGGAGTTTTTTAAAACACTGAAGCCAGATCCCACCTCCGGGGATTCCGATTTGATTGATCTGAAGTACAGTCTGGGAATTGAGCTTTTTTTTTTTTTTTCCTTTTTTCCTTTTTTTGAGATGGAGTCTCACTCTGTTGCCCAGGTTGGAGTGCAGTGGCGTGATCTTGTCTCACTGCAACCTCCGCCTCCAGGGTTCAAGTGGTTCAAGCAATTCTTGTGCCTCAGCCTCCCAAGTAGCTGGGATTACAGGCACCTGCCGCCATGCCCAGCTAATTTTTTTGTATTTTTAGTAAGATGGGGGTTTCACCATGTTGGCCAGGCTGGTTTCGAACTCCTGACCTCAAGTGATTTGCCTGCCTCAGCATTCCAAAGTGCTAGGATTACCAGCGTGAGCCACTGCACCTGGCCAGAGTTGAGTTTTTCAAGAGCTTCCTGGGTGACTGTAAAGGCAGCAAAATTTGAGAACCATGGCCTTAAGGGTCTTCCCTTGCCACACTCTCCACTCCACTTCTCTCCCTGCCCCCAAATTAACTAAAGAGTCAGTCCTGAAAATCTCCTTTCTGTTAGGACAGTGAATTCCAAGAAAGCAGTTATCCAAGTTATCCTATTGCGCTATTTGATTTAGATTTAAAGTAAGTAACTCCAGGCAAAAATATAGCCCTAAAGATTCTATTTGAATCTTTTCAAGAATTGATTGAAAAACATTATGCCTGTCTATTTCTCTACCTCTTCTATCTCCAGAACCACACCCCTAGGCGTCAACCTGGACTTTTCTCTCTCTTCCAAGCCACTTTTTGAAGGCAGGGAAAGGAAAACATAAATATTAGGCTTCCTGATGCTCACCTTGGTGTCCACAGCACAGAATGCCATTTGTTATTGATTCAATGTCTCAACCTGGGGAAATTTTCCATTTTGCTTAAGGTCTCAGCCTTCTGCGCTGCTCAATTTATGCTTTGCTCCTGCTGTGAGCAGCTAAACTAAAAAGCTCTCCAGAACCCGTCAAAGCCAGTTCAGGTTTTCTTTAGCTAGATAGCATCAGAGGGAAATAATGGAAAGCTACTGCAGAACAATTGTCCTTTTATGTCAAGGCAGCTTTCACTGAGGGAGGGGACCCCTTTGCTTTATTATTCTCAAAATTAGCCTCACAGGAAAGGGTCTGTGCTCTCTCCCGGAATGTCAATCATCACCCCAGTCCAGGGCTTTTCAATGTCACCTCTCAATCTCCCCCACTCCTTTCTTTTCTTGAGTAATAAGAATCACGTTTCCTAAAATTGATTGAGGGAGATGTTGAAACTCAAAACCAGAGAACTTAAAATCTGTGGGAGGTAGGAGGCTTTTCAGCAAGCAGTGACTGGTGAAATATGGCAGAGTCAGACATAGCAGACTGAACCAACCAGGACTTTGGTCATCTCCCCAAATCTAGGGAGCCACCAAATCAAACAAGCAGCCACCTGGAACTACGAGCACATGCCAGGTTCCTCAGAGCCTCCTAAACCACATCTTGAAGTTGAAAGATGAGTTCATGTATGAAAAGAGGGAATTGATAGCCATTAAGATTTCTTCCCCAACGCCTATCAACCCCTCCACTACGGAGGCCATCATGGAAGAATGAGTTTGATCCCACTCCCAGCTCCTTGGCTGGACCATGATTGGTTCAGGGCAATTGGGGCTTATCCCACTTCCCTTTGCCATCGTGACTGGTGTGGAGAAAGCTGGTCTGAGGACCAAGCCAATATGTTGGGGAAAGATAGAAAAATGGAGATGCAGCCCTCAATGATAACTCTCAATGCTCAGGAGTTAATTCCTACATACCCTAGCTTCGTTATCCTGGAATGAGATAATTCTGAGCCATGTGTTGTACATCAGTTCCTAGAGCTTCCCTGGGGGTTAACCTCCAGGTGCCCAGTGTCTGTAAGTAATTTAGCAATGCCCCCTCTATTAGCTGCCTTCTCTACTCCTCATTACTTCACAGTTCTCTTCCCATACTCCCTTAAGATCCCCAAATAAATGACTTATGCCCAAATCCTTGATGCACGTCTGCTTCTAGGGGAAGTCTAAACTAAGACAGTTTTGTTGAAGTTGAATTTTTAGACTAAATGTGAAGTCTAAACTAAGACAGTTTTGTTGAAGTTGAATTTTTAGACTAAATGTGTGGCTTTCTCTTTGTGGATGCCAGGATGTTTGCTGGCCCTTTGCCTGTCTCACTCTTTCTCCCTGGTGTCTGCCAGACAAACTCCTACTCATGCTTCAAGACCCAATTCAAGCTTATGCTTTTCTGTGGGTTCTTCCTAGGTCAACTAAGAAAAGTTAGTCATGCCATCCCTTAGGTCTTCATTGAACGATGCACAACACTCCAGTTTTGAAGTGATCTTATTAGAGTTAGGTGTTTACCTGGTGATGTTTCTTCTGATCTAAGGGCCTTAAGAATAGATACCTCTGTTCTCCTAGCGCAGGGGCTTAGCACAGAGCTTATCATACAGCTGACACTGAACAAATGTTGGTTGAATGGATAAAAGAATAATCTAAATAACTAGATACCTGACTGGAGTCTAATTAGAGATTGACATCCAACTCTCTAGAATTCAGAGGTTACACTTCCTGCCTTTTGAAACTGGCACTCTAAAGCAGAGAGAGGCTCTTAACTTGCATGGATACAGGAAATCTGGGGACTCCCAGAAATTGTCTGCAAAACGAGGCCTGCCCAAGTATTGATCTGAGCAGAAGGTCTCTGCTGTCATCAGATTTTTAAGGAAGTGTGTGATTCAATTCATTCAATGACATTTGATAACTCTTATATGCCTATTACACACTAAATATTGTGCTAGGTGCTGAGGATAAAGAAGTGAAAAAAAAAAAAAACAGACAAAATCCCTTCCATACAAAGGGGGAGACAGAAAATAAATCATAAATGAAGACAAGTGCCATGTAGAAAGACACAACTCAAAAGGAGGAAGGGTTACAGGAGGCCTGTGCTGTTTATGGGATGGCCAGGAAAGGTCTCTCGGCAGTGGCAGTAGGCAAGGGGGCAGGAAGCAGGGAGACCAGTGAGGAGGTGACCACAATAATCTAGACAAGCGGTGATGATAGCTTGATGCTGGTGGTCACAGGGGAGGAGATGAGAAGTGGTTACATTCTGGATATATTTTCAAGATACAGTCAACAGGATTTGCTGATGGATTGGATGGGGGTATGAAAGAAAGGATTGGCAATGACTCCAGAGTTTTTGGTCTGAACATCAGGATGAATGGAATTGCCATGAACTGAGATGGGAAGTCGGTCTGTGGGCAGGCAGTAAAGGAGACTTTAATCATTGTCCCAGAGAGACTTCATGACTGGTGACAAACATCTGTCTTTCCCCAGCTGCTTCCTGTCTTTTGTGAACCCCAGAGAGATACAACAAACAGTTTTTTCCAAGACCTTTCTGAAGCTGAGGCCATGGTGGTGGCTGCTCGAGTCTAACTCCACAGCCTGTGGGAGATGTATTTGTTCCCATAATTAATTATCTTAGGACCAGCCTGACCCAGACAAATCATGAGAGACACATTGCTTCTCCTTAGCATTCTGCAGACTTTTCATCCAGGTTGTCTCTCACTCACCAGAAGGAACATGTGGCAGTAGAAGCAGCAGAGATTGCCTGCTCTTAAAGATCCAGGCTATAGCCCTAGCTATCAGCTGGCCAGTGCTAGACAAGTTATTTAATTTCTTCTCCCCTGGTTTCCTAATCTGGAAATAATGATTGTCATAAAGATTACAGGAAATGAAGGCATGTGTTCCACTACACTTGCTGCATGACAAACTACCCCAACGGGTAATGACTTACGACAACCACCATTTTATTATATCTCACAGATCCTGTGGGTCAGGAATTTGAGCAGGACTTGGCTGGGTCATTTATGTGATCCTTGTAGTGTCAGTTGAGGTTGCACAGCTGGCGGATGGATTGGCTGCAAGAATCCAAGATGGTGTCACCCATGCCTGGCACCTTGGTGGACATGGCTGGAAGCCTGGGCTCCGCTGGGACAGTTGAGTGGGGCACCTACACGTGGCCTATCTGGAATGACAATCTTAGTTGACTTTTTTTTTTTTTTTTGAGATGGAGTTTGCTCTTGTTGCCCAGGCTGGAGTGCAATGGCGCAATCTCGGCTCACTGCATCCTCTGCCTCCTGGGTTCAAGCAATTCTCCTGCCTCAGCCTCTCGAGTAGCTAGGATTACAGGCATGTGCCACCACACCCAGCTAATTTTGCATTTTTAGTAGAGACGGGGTTTCTCCATGTTGGTCAAGCTGGTCTCGAACTCCCAACCTCAGGTGGTCTGCCCACCTCTGCCTCCCAAAGTGCTGGCATTATTGGCGTGAGCCACTGCACCCAACCCTTAGTTGACTTCTTACGTGGCAGCTGGGTTATCCCAGAGCAAGCATCCCGAGAGAACCATGTAGAAGCTGTACAGCCTTTTCTGACCTAGCCTGGGGAGTCAGATGGCATCATTTTCTTCACATCTTTTTAGTTGCAAGTGAGTTGTAAGGCCAGCCCAGACTAAGGAGTATGGGAATTAGACCCCAGCTCTCATTGGAGGAGTGACAATATCAGATTGTACAAGAGCATATGGGATGGGAGATAATGTTGTCGTGTCTTTAGAAGTGTTAAATGAAATGAAGGAAATAAAGCACCTGGCATAGCCGCAGGCTCATAGTATGTCTTTCAGTGGTGGCATTTCCTCTCCCTTGACCTTTTTGTCCTTGCCACTTAAGCCCCTTCTGTTTCCCAGCAGGGTTTTGCCTTAAATCATGCCCTATGGAGGAGAGACAGGTAATTGTTCATACTCACCTTATGCTATTTGCACACCGCCAAAAGCAGTGATTCCTTCCAAACCCACAGGAATCAAACTTTTATTGTTAGAAGAGATGTTTTTGAAAGTGGTGTAACTGGAGCCTCTGAATCACAGCCCAAGCTACTTGCTATAGTCAAGACCAGTGTTTACAGGAGAGAGCCCTAGAGTTGGGGTCAGGAGGTCAGAATGACTAGCCATTTGGCTTTAGCAAGTTGCTTAAGTCTCAGAGCTGCTTTAGTTTCCTTAACTGTACAACAGGGATAGAAATACCCTGTGAAATAAGTTTCACAAATCAAGCAATTGATTTGTAAAGTGTAAAAGACTATACAAATCTCAGGTGCTGGATTATATTTTTTAGGTCATTCCCAATGAAATGGTGGCTAAACTGAGGCATTGACGAGGGTCAAATTTGTGTTTCACTCGAATGGTTTTTAAACATGGCTGCAAATTCTTTGACCTTTCCCCCACCAGGATGTGAAGTCTATGTCCTGTCATGTATATTGTACCCTTGAATGTGGGTGGAAGTGATACTATGTGACTTCAGCTAGATCATAAACAGAGATACTGTTTTTATCCTATTCACTGGAATAGTTACTCCTGAAGCCCTGAGCTACCACGTAGGAAGTCTAACTACTCTGAGGGCCTCCATGCTGTGAGGAAGCCCAAGCCACATGAAGAGGTCATATGCAGACACTCTGGTTGGCTGTGCTAGTGAAGCCCAGATGGTCAAGTCGTCTCAGCCCAAGTGTCGAACATGTGAATAAGAATGCCTTCAGATTATTCTAGCCACCAGCTACCCAAGTCTTCCCAGCTGATAGCCAGACACTATAGAGCAAAGACCAGCGAGTTCTGTGGTGCCCTGGTCTGAATTCCTGGCCATTAGATTCCCTGAGCACAAAAAAATGGTGGTTGTTTTACATGAGCAAGTTTTGGAGTGGTTTACTACACAGCAGCAGATAACCAGAACAGCCACTATTAGCGTTTTTTACCTTGTGCATGCTACGTACACACTCAGATCGCTTGTCTAAAAAATGGGGATGTAATAATAGTACTCACAGTCTAACTGGGATTTTGTGAGCATTGGATAAGTTAAGAGACTTGTGTCTGGCATAGTATATGCCCAAGGAATACTTTTTACTATTGTTCTTACTGACATTCAGACACTCAAGGCTGTGATCTTGCAGAGCCTTTTGAGAAGGAACACTGTCGGTTTTCAGGTGGGATCATTTTAAGCAGCTTCACATCTAACATTAATGCGTCTCCTGGAGGCCCGGCTCCTCACCTGTCACAGGTGTGTTACATCTGCTGGCTTGGGGACTTAGTGATGGTGCCCTTGGGAAGTTTAGGCTTTGGGGGAGGGGCTTGTGGCAGCTGTGCAACCCACTCCTTTTCCCTCTCCCTACTGAAAGCCCAGCTGGCTCACTTTAGCTGTCCGTAGAGAAAACAATTTTCCAAATTTCCTTTCTCCCTAATTCTCACAACATCCTAGTTATTAAGATATCTGTATCAGTCAGGGACCCGCCCAGAAACTGATAGTACCATCAGATTGGGTGATTTGAGAAGGGTTTAATAAAATAACTATTTGAGAAGTTATGGAAAGGGTAGAAAACCACATGGGGCAGGGGCTGTGCAGTGGCCAAGGTTTAGTGCCAGGTGGGCCTCCACGGGCCAAAGAGGGCTGTCTGGTACCCAGAGCAGGATGGGAAAGTATAGAGAGGAGATCCACAGGAGCAAAGCGAGCTCAGCCAACCCAAAGTCATCATCCTGATTTAATTTACAGAGGAAAAACCATGAAGGTTCAAATAGGTTAAGTACCTTTCCCAAGGATATAAGGAAATGGATGCCACTTCCTGGAGGGATGGCCCAGTCATTCTCCTTATGAGTAGGTATTTGAATCCAAGTTCCCTGATATTATTGCAAGATGTGTGTGTGTGGGTGAGTGGTGGTGGTGGTGGGTGGTGGAGGAAGTGGAATATGACCAAAATACATTTGAATTGGAATCTTTTAAAATTACATTGATGTCAAGTGGCTTCATTGGGAGAAAGATTCACTAGTCTGGGTTAATGGCCATGGGCAGTGAAGAGAGACAGTGATTAAGGTAACTCCTTCTGAACCCTAGAAATCATCATCTTGAATGGAAAGACATCTAATGTTTTTTTTCCTTTTTTCCACTGGGTTTTTAATGTGACTTCAACTCAATTCTTCCTTTTCTCTTATGTTTCAGCAAAGTCTGGGTTCTAATGAAGACTGAGCTGAGAAGTATTTGCTTCCCATGCTAGTAAGCAGGCAATATTTGTATTATCTAAGAAGTGTATACCAGCTGGGCACGGTGGCTTATGCCTGTAATCCCAGCACTTGGGGAGGCAGAGGAGGGTGGATCACTTGAGGCCAGGAGTTCAAGACCAGCCAGGGCAACATGGCAAAACCCCATTTCTACTAAAAACATATTTAGCTGGGTGTGGTGGCGTGTGCCTGTAATCCCAGCTACTTGGGCGGCTGAGGCATGAGAATCAGTTGAAACCTGGAGGCAGAGGTTGGTGAGCCGAGATTGCACCACTGCACTCCATCCTGGGTGACAGAGCAAGACTCTGTCTTTAAAAAAAAAAAAAAAAAAAAAACTGTGTAACATAGGCTAATGCAAGAGAGATTTGGGCTGATTTCAGGCATGAACAAAGTTGACTTTTCACTGAATCTCTCTGAGCCTTATCTAGGAGGCTGGAGTGTAGCCAGAAGCATAGATTCTGAAGCCAGACTACCTGGCTTTGAATTCCAGCTCTGCCATTTCTAACTATGTGACCATCAGCAATGGACTTAACCTCTCTGTGCCTTGGATTCCTTATCTGGAAACCAGGAATTGTAATCAGAGCGCTTGCTTCTAGTGCTCTTGTCAGAATTATACTGCTAAATATTGTAAAGCACCAAGAGCAGCCGCTGCTTGCCATCAAGTAGCAATAACTATTAGCAATTTTGATCTCATAGTATGGTTGTGAGCATCCAATGAGTTTATAACATGTAAAGTACTCAGCATAGTTCTTGAGACCTAGAAATGTTAGGGTTTGTTTTTACTTTTCATTCATGTATGCAACAAGTATTTATTGAACACGTAGTAAGAGGCAGACCTACTGTGAAACTAATTATGCTTAATCTATAAGCCCCTCAATTGCACAGGCCCTTCCAAAGGCCCTAGGAGGACTTCTAAGAATGTCTTTATTTATTTATTTATTTATTTTGCCTAGTTGTGTATTCTCTTTCTTAAAGAAGACTCAAAACTGCAAAACTTTTCTGACCCCATGAAACCTGGGTCTGCCTTCTTAAAGTTTATTATTAGGAGTAGTAATTATTATTTGGGTGAAAATCATAATTATTTGTTGGAAAATTAGGTATTGTTATAGGTGACTTCTGAGGTCTTATTTTATACCCTGAATCTTTATGCATTTAAATATCCCAAAGAAAGCCAGCCATGGTAGACTCACAGGCCAGTGGCAGAGCCCTGTGTATTCAAATAGGGATGACAGCATTTCCTCCTTTGTCACCTCCTGCTTCCCCTTTGGCACATTGTCATCATGGGTGTCCCATCTTATTAAGCCTGAAAGCGTATATGAAACAAAAATGGCTTGCATCAGCTGCTCCCTATGATGCATCATCTCAAGGCTATGGACTGGACTCGGATTCTTTCGGTAGGGAGGAGGCTTAGAGAATGTGGAACCCCAGACCTCACAGATACAAGAACAACCTGGATAGATGAGTGCTCAAAGTTAGGACCTAAGCCCAGCACTCCCTTCCCTACAGACAAGCAACGATCCATATTTGTCCAAATACCACATAATGGGTGTCCAGATGTTTTTTCACAATGTACCAACTGTTCAGGTATCTGCTGCACACATGCAAATATCATTTCCAGCCTGCCCTGGTGGAATGGCCTGTTTGGATGGCAAATAAGACTTTGCTCCCTCTGAAAGCCTCTGTACACAGAATGCGTGCAGCCCATCTGACCCGAGGCAGCTGACTTGGGAAAACAAACAAATTTGTCAACAGGCACAGCCATTAAAGACACACACAGAAAATTTATTTTACATGGTTATAAGTCCCTCTAGAAAAACCTGTGCTTTTGTGGACTAGAAATACCGTCGTGAGTAAACTAAAAATAATTAGACATTTTAAACCATAGCAAGGTAAAGTTTCACATATATCTAGTGCTATTTATTGTCATTCGGCGGGGGGGAAGTATAAAATAGGATTGCCCATCATATAGGTCATTGTGGGAAATTACATGCAAAATTAATTTATTCCTTATGCCAGACGAGCACATATAATTATCTGCAGTGGCTCGGATTGAAGTTTTAAACAGTGCTGGGAATGGCAATGGGTAAAAAAGGAAAGCTTTGGATGGGAGCTTTCAAATAAATACTCCATTAGAGCTGGTTTATTAACTTTTGATATTAAATGAATCTATCTATGACAGACTTGTTCCAGGAATAAATTATCTTTAACCTTTTCCATGTACCCAAATGTTCATACAACTTTCAAAAATTACACTGGGCAACTTTGCTTTTAATAGTGCCTTTTGTACATGGCCATTTGAATAAAGATTCTTCACAAGTTAAATAATTTAATTGCACATTATTTTTAAAAGCCTAGCTTTGGAAGTACTAGGGGATCGAAATGGATGGTGATTTTTATTTCAGTTGTTTTTTCATCCAGCTCCTTCCTTTTTGTTCCCATAACATATGATGTAAACTTTCATTAGAGCCAGTGACAATCTGAGTGTACATGTTTTTTTCCAGTTGTATCAATAGTTTCTCCTCTGACTCTTAAAACTGTCCCACCTTGGGGACAGTTGCCCCGTTGCTCTAATTATAGCACAGGTCACCCTGACTTGTGGCATCTCCCTACTGAGACTGTGGGTTCCCTGAGGAACGGAGCCCTTTATTTTCTTTTCATCTTTGTGTCCTCAGTGCCAAGAACAGAATCTGAGACATGCTAGGTACCCTGGAAATGTTTACTGAGGAACTAAAGTCAACAAAGGATTGATATTTTCCCTTGAGATTTTTTGATTAAGCCCAGTCTTAATTATTTCATTGTAGTTATTGTATTGTGCTTGAGCCTGCTCACTAATCACAATAGGCCACTAGTAATGACTGAAAAAGAAAAAATGAATTGACTTGAAATCTCTTTGATTGAGTGAGAGAGCTTTAAGAAGATACGAGGCAGAGGAAAACAAAGGAGGAGGTAAATATCACCCAAGGCATGGGAGTGTTCCATAAACAGCAATGATTTCAAAATTTTCTTATGGAACAGGATCTGCTACTCCAAAACCAAAGTTTGGAGAATGAAATCTCCCTTGCAGTCAACAAGTATTAAGATCTTTCAATATTTATACTGATAATCCCGTGCTGAAAAGAAAATTATTTATAGTGCCTGACTTGCTTGTGGCTGTAGAATATGTTTTAATCTTGAAAACATAAAAATGATAGTTTATAGAATTATAATAAGTATCTAGTCCTTTCTGAAAAGTCTAGAATCCTTAGGGATTGCATGTTAAGATTCAGTTTTAATATCATGTAGTTCACTTTTATTTAGTAGAGTAGTAGAAATAGTAGTTTTGGTTCATAAATTTATTCCTCTGCTGAAATTATTCCCAAAACATAAGACTGAAAGGGGAATAAGATTTCCCTCTGATAATAAAGAATATTTAGGAAAATTGTCACTGGATAATTTGAGTCTTACAGTTGTTTAAGGAAATGTCTACCGTAAGCACTTTTTACCACTAAATTGTGAAAGCAGTAAGAACTCATTGTCTAACAATAAAGAAATGCAAGAAATGAAAATTGCTTCTTTTCTATTATTCTCTTCAGAAGTAACAATAATTTTATTTTATTTATTTATTTATTTATTTTTTGGAGACGGAGTCTTGCTCACTCACCAGGCTGGAGTGCAGTGATGCGATCTTGGCTTACCACAACTTCTGCCTCCCGGGTTCAAGCGATTATCCTGTCTCTGCCTCCCAAGTAGATGGGATTACAGGTACCTGCCACCGTGCCCAGCTAACTTTTGTATTTTTGGTAGAGACGGGGTTTCACCATGTTGGCCAGGCTGGTCTCAAACTCCTGACCTCAGTTGATCTGCCCACATTGGCCTCCCAAAGTGCTGGGATTACAGGCGTGAGCAACCGCGCCTGGCCAATAACTGTATTTTTTAATTTAAGCAAGATTTAAAAAGGTTTTTGGCCAGGGGTGGTGGCTCATGCCTGTATTCCCACTACTTTGGGAGGCCAAGGAGGCTTTTGAGGCCAGGAGTTTGAGACTAGCCTGGGCAACATAGTGAGACCCCATTTCTACAAAAAATAAAAAATTAGCTGGGCATGGTAATGTGTGCTTGTAGTCCTAGCTACTTGGGAGGCTGAGGTAGGAGCGTCACATGAGCCCAGGAGACTACAGTGAGTCATGATTGGACCACTGCACTCCAGCTTGGATGACGAAGTGAGATACTGTCCAAAAAACACAAAACAAAACAAAAGAAAAAGAAAACAATCCAGGCACGGTGGCTTATGCCTGTAATCCCAGCGCTTTGGGAGGCCAAGATAGGTGGATGGCTTGAGCCTAGGAGTTCGAGAGCAGCTCTGGGCAATATGACGAAACTCAATCTCTATCAAAAATAAAAATAAAATTAGCTGGATGTGGTGGTGTGTACCTGTAATCCCAACTACTTGGGAGACTGAGGTGGGAGGATCACTTGAGCCTGGAAGGTCGAGGCTGCAGTGAGCTGTGATCACACCACTGTACTCTAGCTGGGGTGACAGAGAGAGACCCTGTCTCAAAAAAAAAGTAAATATGCTTTGTACACACACACACACACACACACACACACACACACACACACACGCATACATCAATGCAAAGATACTTTTTCTGGAGGTCAATGTCACTCTACTTGTTAATTGAATATAAATCAGTTACCAGTTATAATCTTAAAATCCAATGATCCAAAAGAGCATTTCTTTAATTTTAAAGAAAAGAAGTTGCAAGCACAGTAAAGGTCCTTGGAACCCTGAAGCCAGCTTCCCCCAGTGGTTACATCGGATATAACCATAGTATACTATCCAAGCCAGGAAAGTGTTTGTTTGTTTGTTTTTCTTTTTCTTTTTCTCACTTCTTTTTGAAACATCAAGTCATCATTTTGGGAAAATCCTGCTATAAATATAACAAGAGGCCCTTTGAATTCTTTATACCCACATAAAAGTTTTCTACAAGGTTTCTATATAGGAGAAGGACCTATTAACATTTTTAATTAGTGAAAGTAACAAGATACCAGGTCACAGGACTGGGTAGATGTCAACAACATAACATGTAATGGGCTTTGACGGACAATATTGTTTTAAATTCTACACCCTCCTAGTTTGAATAACTGAATTTAGAGTAACAAATGATATTGATGGCCCAAACACATTTATATTTAGTGGCAATGGGTTTGAAAATAAATTTTTCTTAAAGTACTAGGTACTTCATAGTACATCATATATACATCACATATACTTTGGAGCATTGCTCCAAACAGCAATCAGCAGCATCTGTAACAATCGTAAGAACGATGGCACCAGTATATTTTAGTTGGAATTTAAAAACTTGCCTTCAAGGCCTCACCCACATTAGTTCCTCAAAAGCTATGTGTTTTATTTTGGCACCTTCATTTGGTACCTCATTCCCTTCACTCTTGAGGTTGCGTATAGCAAAATCAAAGAAAGCTAATAGCACAGTAATTAAGAGTGTTCCCAAAACACGGTTTCATCGTTATTAAGCAGGTGGTTTAGGGCTTGGCAAACATAATGACAGTATATTTCATAAGCTAGAACTATGAAACAGAGAACAATAGCAAGTCAAAGGAATCTGTAAGATAAAAAATTAATTTATTTAATTAAGAAATACTTACTGAAGGTCACCTGGTGGGCAGGCACAGTCCTCACTGGGTATACAATGCTAGATTAGACTTTTTCCCCCAACAGTTTGACATCTCAAAAGTAGAGAGGTAGCTAATGGTGTCTAAAAAGCACTAGTGGGCCGGGCGTGGTGGCTTACACCTGTAATCCCAGCGCTTTGGGAGGCCGAGGCGGGTGGATCCTGACGTCAGGAGTTTGAGACCAGCCTGGCCAAAATGGTGAAATCCCATCTCTACTAAAAATACAAAAACTTAGCCAAGCTTGGTGGCACGCACCTGTAATCCCAACTACTCCGGAGGCTGGGGCAGGAGAATCACTTGAACCTGGGAGGCAGAGGTTGCAATGAGCTGAGACCATACCACTGCACTCCTGGGGCACAAAGTCAGACTCCATCTCAAAAACAAAAAAAGAAAAAAGAAGAAGAAAAAAGTTAAAAGCGCTATTGTCCAGATAGTAGTTGTCACTGCTTACACGTTTGTGAATTTAGTTATAATTCCTTTAATGTTTTGGTCAGTCTTAGTCCATTTTGTACAGCTATAACAGAATATGTGAGACTGGGTAATTTATAATGAGCAGAAGTTTAGGCCAGGCACGGTGGCTCATCCCTGTAATCCCAGCACTTTGGGAGGCCGAGGCAGGCGGATCACCTGAGGTTAGGAAATCGAGACCAGCCTGGACAAAATGGCGAAACCCCGTCTCTACTAAAAATACAAAAATCAGCTCAGTGTGGTGGCAGGCACCTGTAATCCCAGCTACTCAGGAAGCTGAGGCAGGAGAATCACTTCAACCTGGGAGGAGGAGGCTACAGTGAGCTGAGATCATGCCACTACGCTCCAGCCTGGGCAACAGAGGAAGACTCCGTTTCAAAAACTAAATAAAATGAAAAATAGAAAGTTTATCATGTCATGGTTCTGGAGGCTGGGAAGTTCAAAATCAAAGGGTCAGCATCTAGTGAGGGCCGTCTTGCCACATCGTCTCATGGTGGAAGGGCAAAGAGAAGATGAGAAAGAGAGAGTGGATAGAACTCAGCCTCAAGCCCTTTTAGAATTGGCTTTAATTCATCCTTGAGAGCAGAGCCCTCATGACCTAAGCACCTCACGTTAGACCCCACCTCCCAATACTGTTGCATTGGGCATTACGTTTTCAACACATGTTGTTTGGAAAGACATACTCAAATTACATCAGTCAACAAATCATTTAAAAAGCATTTAAAGAAGAAATATGAGTCCTGGTTATTGTCTAAAACCCTTCTATTGACCCAGAAAAATCATTAAGATTCACAAAATGGGTGTCAAAGCATTGGGAAAAACCTGGAGACAAGAATGGAGCACTTTCTGTTGTTTTTTTTTTTTTCTGAGACAGAGTCTCGCTCTGTCACCCAGGCTGGAGTGCAGTGGCGCAATCTTGGATCCTGCAAGCTCCGCCTCCTGGTTCACGCCATTCTCCTGCCTCAGCCTCCCAAGTAGCTGGGACTACAGGCACCCACAGTGACAGCCAGCTAATTTTTTGTAATTTTAATAGAGATGGGGTTTCACCATGTTAGCCAGGATGGTCTCGATCTCCTGACCTCGTGATCCGCCCACCTTGGCCTCCCAAAGTGCTGGGATTACAGGCGTGAGCCCCTGCTCCCAGCCAGGAAGAATAGAGCACTTTCTTAAAAGATCCTGAATATATACGATACTCTGGATGTCTTAGAGGACAATATGATACATATACAATCTATATATTACATATGTATTAACATATTTTCCTTTTACATATACACAAGAGGAAGATATGATAAAAATTTGTGTAAATAAGTTTATTAAAAAGGCCAAAGTAATTCAATAGGAAAATAAAAATCTTCCAATGGATGGTGCCAGAACAGTGGATACTAACAAGAAAAAATAATTTGCTCTCTACCTCATACCGTATCCAAAATTAATTTGAAACGTTAAGGTGGTGGATAATTGGGGATAAAATTTCAACTTTTTTGTATGACTGAAAATTTTCAAAATAAGATGGTGGGAAAAATTTTTAAAAAGAAGTCCAGGCTGGGTGCGGTGGCTCATGCCTGTAATCCCAGCACCTGGGGAGGCCAAGGTGGGTGGATCACAAGGTCAGGAGTTCAAGACCAGCCTGGCCAAGAAGCTGAAACCTCATCTCTCCTAAAAATACAAAAATTAGCTGGGTGTGGTGGCAGGCACCTATAATCCCAGCTACTCGGGAGGCTGAGGCAGGAGAATCGCTTGAACCCATGAGGCAGAGGTTGCAGTGAGCCAAGATCACGTCATTGCACTGTAGCCTGGGCGATAGAGTGAGACTCCATCTCACAATAAATAAATAAAAATAAAAAATAAAAATCCAAAAGAGCTCTTTCAAGAAGTACAAAACAAAAAATTTAAGTGATAAGGAGTCATTGTCTCATAGTTTAGTTGATAGAGTTTCTCTCCACTTTATTAATTGTACACAAAATAATGATATATCTTAGAGTTGATGAAATTTTAGATTTGAAGAAATGTAATAGTTCATAGAGTGGAAGAGAATACAGTCTTCCCTGACCTTTAGGACCTTACAGTAGAGGAGAAAGGGACATGAACCTCAGAGTGGGTGGCGCTGAGTGCTGTAATAGGACCGTGGGAGTGCACCTACAAAGCAGTCCTTATATTTTAGAGCTTTACAGATTGCACTGGGTTTCTATATTTATATTTGTGGCACCTTGTTAACCATCCTGTAGGTAGGCCACATGATTAGCCCAATATACATTGGTTTAATGAACCCATAAAAAGAAGTTAAATAACTTAACTAGGATCATTCGGCTAGTAAAGGCTCAGTCTCAGACAAGGTTCTTCCAATAATTCTTCCTCCTAAGCCACATTTGTTTTAAGTTGGGTTCCCTAGAAGCAGAGCCTGAGATGGGGATGCCTTTGTGTAAGGGATTTATTGAGGTCGTGTTCTCAGGAAAAACCTGTAAGGGACTAAAGGATGCAGCATAGGGCCAGAGATTGAAGCTAAGTGAAGATGTAGGTTCAGCCCAAGTCCAGCCTCAGTCTGATCTCATGGGCAACCCTGGAGAGGGAGTTTTCCCACTTTGGGGTAAGAGGCTGGGCTTGTATACCCCTCTTTCAGTCTTTCAATGGTGTCGGGTGCCACACCTTCTCACGTTGGGAATATGCATCTCTGAACAAGGTGGTTCTGAGTGCAGTTCTCTGGAGAAGGTGGGGAGCTGTGACCTGTTAGCAGCCAACAGTCAGCAGCAGCTAGGGAATCGTTCTGCCAGCCAGGTAAGGCCATCTGGGTGGGGCAGCAACCACATCTACTACACCGCCACTGCTCTCAGTGAGAATTCTATCAGAGACATAGCCTCACATGTTATCTTAGGGGAGGGTCATTGTTCTCGCTAATGACTTCCCTGTGAGATACTGTGATCAGGTAGCATTTAGCCATTAGGCCTGCTCAGAGTTAGACAGTGTTTACTGAAAAATAGATATTCCCGTGACATTATGTTCTATACTGATCTAGAGGTCTTAGTTCCAGAGGGAGGAATGCTGCCATCAGGAGACACAACAATGTTTCCATTAAACTGGAAGTTAAGATTGTCACCTGGTCACTTTGGGCTCCTCCTACCTTTAAGTCAACAGGCTAAGAAGGGAGTTACAATGTTGGCTGGGGTGATTGACCTGGACTACCAAGATGAAATCAGTCTGCTACTCCACAATGGAGGTAAGGAAGAGTATGTGTGGAATACAGGAGATCCATTAGGGTGTCTCTTAGTAGTACCATGCCCTGTAATTAAGGTCGTTGGGAAACTACAATAGCCCAATCCAGGCAGGACTACAAATGGCCGAGAACCTTCAGGAATGAAGGTTTGGGTCATTCCACCAGGTAAAAAAATAAATAAATAAATAAACACAACCTGCTGAGGTGCTTGCTGAAGGCAAAGAGAATACAGAATGGGTAGTAGAAGTTAGTCATCAATACCAGCTACGACCATGTGACCAGTTGCAGAAACAAGGACCGTAATTGTGAATATTTCCTCCTTGTTTTATTAAGAATACGTTTGTGCATGTATACACTTGTACTAAGAAAATATCTTCATTCAAAATTTCCTTTCTTTTTCCTTTATTATGTGACTTAAGATTTTTTGACTTTATATCAGCATTTAAGTGGTGTTAACTTTATGTAAAAACATTTAGGTTAAGGATTAGTGTGCTTCCGGTTGTACAAAGGATAGCTGTATTATGTTAGGTATAATTATGACCTTATTATTGTCTTTATTTGGAGATTATATATGATTTCAGGAAATGTGTATGGCTTCAAGTTGACAAGGGGTGGACTTGTGATCATTAATATTGTCAACTTGATTGAATTGAAGGATGCAAAGTATTGTTCCTGGGTGTGTCTGTGAGGGTGTTGCCAGAGGAGATTAACATGTAAGTCAGTGGACTGGGAGAGGCAGACACACCCTCAGTCTGGGTGGGCACCATTCTCATCAGCCACCAGCCTAAAAGCAGGAAGGGAAAGGGCAGACTTGCTGAGTCTTCCGGCTTCCATCTTTCTCCTGTGCTGGATGCTTCCTACCGGCGAACATCTGACTCCAAGTTCTTCAGCTTTTGGACTCTTGGGCTTGCACCAGTGGTTTGCCAGGGGCTCTTGGGCCTTTGGCCACAGACTGAAGGCTGCACTGTCAGCTTCCCTACTTCTGAGGTTTTGGGACTCGGACTGGCTTCCTTGCTCCTCAGCTTGCAGATGGCTATTGTGAGACTTCACTCTGTGATCGTGGGAGTCAGTTCTCCTAATAAACTCCACTTCATATATACATCTATCCTATTAGTCTGGTCCCTGTAGAGAGCCCTCTCTAATACAATAGAGTTAAAGACAAACTCCTTGTATTTGTCTTGACAGAGTTTCTCTCCACTTTATTAATTGTACACAAAATAATGATATATCTTACAGTTGATGAAATTTTAGATTTGAAGAAATATAATGGTTCATAGAGTGGAAGAGAATACAGTCTTCCCTGACCTTTAGGACCTTACAGTAGAGGAGAAAGGGACATGAACCTCAGAGTGGGTGGCGCTGTTCTGTCGCCCAGGCTGGAGGGCAGTGGCACGATATTGGCTCACTGCAACCTCTGCCTCCCGGGTTCAAGTGATTCTGTTGCCTCAACCTCCCGAGTAGCTGGGATTACAGGTGCGTTTCACCACACTCTGGTAATTTTTTTGTATTTTTAGTAGAGACGGGGTTTTGCCATGCTGGCCAGGCTAGTCTCGAACTCCTGACCTCAGGCTATCTGCCTGCCTCAGCCTCCCGAAGTGCTGGGATTACAGGCGTGAGCCTCCATGCCCAGCCCTTTTTGTTTTTTGAGACAGAGTCTTGCTTTGTCACCCAGACTGGAGTGCGGTGGGGTGACCTCGGCTCACTGCAATCTTTGTCTCCCATGTTCAAGTGATTCTCGTGCCTCAGCCTCCTGAGTACCTGGAATTACAGGCGTGTGCAACCATGTCTGGCTAATCTTTGTATGTTTAGTAGAGACAGGGGTTCGCCATGTTGACCAGGCTAGTCTCAAATTCCTGGCCTCAAGTGATCCACTCTCCTTGGCCTCCCAAAGTGCTGGGATTACAGATGTGAGCCACAGTGCCAGCAGATTTTGCTACTTACTATTAATTAAGGACTCAGACTTTGTAACATTCCATGTAAATTAGTAGATTTGTGTCTAGCAGAGGTGTAAATAATTTCTGTCTGGTAGAAAAATAATGCCAAAGGTTACGATTTTATTGCCTTGCAGGATATTAACCAGCTTTATGTCTAACCTAGCAAACTTATTCTAACCTTTTTTTAAAGGACCATATAAATCCTAGTTCCCCAAGCAGTCCAGCTCTACTTTCTGATTTGTTCCCTTGCTAATTAATGAATTCAATAAATTTTAACCTTTTTGTTCCATATTTGTATGAAAGTCTAATTTTTTCAGTTTTCGAAATTATACTTTGATGAAGGCTATTGCATACCATGTTAGAGGTATGGAATTTATCCTTAAAAGAGGGGGAAAACTTTGAAGTATTTATGCACAAGAATGACATGATTATATTGGCATTTGGAAAGGTCATTTTTTCAGCAGTGTCTAAAAGGAGTGAGATAGTCATTCATGTGAAATTTAATTCTGAAAACCAGTGGACATTTGGTGGCAACAGTAGCAATAATAATTTCTGAACATCCTGGGAGCAGGTAGTAATTTATATGTGGAAATTTTATCAGGGACAGAATCAAGGAAGAATGGTATGTACACTGCAGTTTAGGAGGATGTCCTGCATATTAATATCTATTAACAACCACTATGGTAATCAGAGGCCATAAATATTGTAAGTAGATAAAAGAAGTTGTGCTCTAGGGTTACCATCAGAAGCACATTATCAATGTACCCATGGATATGCAGTTAGAAAAATGAGCCATCACTTGCCTTCAGCTGGGAAGAAAGCCAGTTTATCTGATGTGAAGCAATCTCTAATACCTTTTTTCTTCTCCTGGTATTCTCTAAACCCAAGAGGTGACAAAGAATAAGGAAACATCTTGGGAAGCTCAAATTCTCTGGGAACACTGTCTCTGGTCAGTGAAACCAGGGAAAGGAAGGAGACATACTATTCAAGTGCCTTTGTGTTTTAAACCATTGGAATGAATGCACTGGTGTTCTGCATACTGCTGTACCCGTTGTGTCACCCTCTGTGGAGGCACCATTCATATTGTAGACATTATAGATCTGGATAAGTATGCCTATTTTTGGTAGTTGTCAGTAAAATGTCTTGGATCAGGATTGCGTTTTTGCACAAAGGCACCAAATGGGCTAGGAGTGGCCTCGTGAATGATCAACTTTTTCACATGTATTTAAAAATGATAACAGGTCAGATTCCTAGGATTTGGGGGCTGGCATTCTGAAGTGTTTTTCTCATATTACTCATTATTGTACCACCGTTTCTCCCTTAAGATGGACCTATTTCTCCAAAGTTCTGGAAGGTAAGCAGAAGGCACAAATTCTTCACCCTAATGAGCGTGATCTTTCTGTTTTGTATTACTTTCACATTTAGAATCCTTTCTACAGATGATACTTGTCCACGTATCTATCTATCTATCTATCTATCTATCTATCTATCTATCTATCTATCTATCTATCTATCTATCTATCTAGAGTCTTGCTCTGTTGCCCAGGTTGGAGTGCAGTGGCACAATCTGGGCTCACTGCAACCTCCATCTCCTGGGTTTAAGCAATTCTCATGCCTCAGCCTCTGGAGTAGCTGGGATTATAGTCACGTGCTACCACGCTCTACTAAAATTTTGCATTTGTAGTAGAGACGGGGTTTTACCATGTTGGCCAGGCTGGTCTCGAAGTCCTGGCCTCAAGTAATCCACTCTCCTTGGCCTCCCACAGTGCTGGGATTTTAGGAGTGAGCCACCACGCCCAGCCACACTTGTCATTTTAAAAAGCTGCTTAGCATCTACTCTGCAGTTAAGACATGACTTTGAATTTAAGACATGACTTTGAATTTCCTTTGGGAAACCACTGTTTCCTCATTCTCAGCTATGTGGTTTAGATGGGACTGATTCTAAGGCTGAGCCCTGACTGGCCTAAGTCACCATCTTGGCCACTTGACTGGTTCAGCAAAGGGAATATATTCCAATCAGAACTAGTGAGACAGGAAGGTATTTTCTGGGGGTATTTTGCTGCCACACAGGGGAGAACCTGATGCTGCTGCAGGGAGAGCAGCTGGTATAGTATGAGAAGAAATTTAAAAACATAGAAAAAAAAGTCACCCATCGAGACAACATTTGAGGCTTGGATCACACTGATTCTGAAGCCAGCACTGCCTTTGGATATTGTGGTTATGTAAGCCAATGTAGTCCATCTCTTCTTCAAGCAATTTGAGGTTTTTTAGGGAGGTTGGTTTTGTCTTGTTTTGATTTTGGTCACATGAAACACACACATACATCTTTAACTAATCCATTGTATTTCTTATGTGATTTGGATTTATCCATTTTCAGACTAATGACTTAAAGGATGACTCCATGCTAAAGCAGATCATTTTAAAAGTAACTATTTGCTATTAAAAGCACTTAAGGTCAGGCGTGGTGGCTGATGCCTGTAATTCCAGCACTTCGGGAGGCCAAGGTGGGAGGATTGCTTGAGCCCAGGAATTCCAGAACAGCCTGGGCAACATAGGGAGACCTCGTCTCTCCAAAAAGTGTAAAAATTAGCTGGGTGTGGTGGCACACACCTGTAGTTCCAGCTACTCAGGAGGTTGAGCTGTGGGAGGTCAAGGTTGCAGTGAGCCATGATCGTGCCACTGCGCTCTAGCCTGGGTAACAAGCAAGATCCTGTCTCAAAAAAAAAAATAAAAGGGTGGGTGGTGTGGGGGAGGCACTTCAACACTTAACACAAATTGCTGACATGAGAGCCTCATATTTAATTTACAATTCCCTTTTTTTTCCTCTTAATCAGAAATGGTTACCCTGACTACTGTTTCTTGATGTTTTGCTTTGGATAAATGAACTGTAATATCATGCGTTTCACAGTATGGGTCCATTCAGGAGAAAGAACCACACCATAGGTGAAGTAGAGGAGGTTTTATATAAAGAAGTATTAACTATGCTAAAAGAGTAACAATAAGATACAAGAAAATGCTATATGGTGCCCTGGGCTGAGGGAAAGTACTAAAGGAAGCACAAACTTGAAAGAGGTTCACATCTCACTGGAGAAGGTATCGTTCAGCCCAGCGGGCAGCAGAGTGGTTTCCAATTCTGCTGAACCAAAGCCGGCCTGCAGCTGCTGGAAAGCAAAAGGCCACCTTCCAGAGGGCAGCCTGGGAGCTGGGCTTGGGTGAGCGTGGGAGTCTGCATGGGGACAGGAGCCCCTCAGGGCACATGGGCTGCACCGGAGCTTTGGTTTCCATGACAAGAGGGCCATGGAAAGGCTATCGCCAGGCTGAGGCTGTATTGTCACAGAGGGACTGAATCCTGGGCTGGGGTAGGCTCTACTGGATGTCCCGGGACCCATATAACTGACCCCTGGCTCACTCGGGAAATGACAGGAGAGTCGCTTCCTCCTGCAGTTTCCTCCAGCGCCCTGTACAGAGAAGTTTAATGAACATCATGCCCTACTTCAAGAAGAAACGCTTAAAAGAATCCTAGGCTGATCCCAGAGCATATACTGAAGGTTGCATTCAGAGCTGAGAAGCAGTAAATTGTTTTTTCCAAGAATACAGCTCTGTCTAATTCATTAGGGACTGTTTGTGGGGAAAGAATGACAGAAGTTGCCTCATCTTACATACTCAAATTCTGAGTTGGGTTAAGGGTTTCCTGAAGGGGTGAACTTAGTCTAGGCAGGTGTCCGCTAGAGTGTTCTATGTACTAGTATGAAGCAGAAAAAAATGGAGATATGCTGTGCCGAGCAAAGTGGTAAGATCGACTTCCTGTTGGACACTGCAGAGCTTTAATACGCTAGTGTATAATGACTTCTCTTCAAATTAATCAAACTGATAACCCTTTTTCCTTCAGAGTTATGTACCCGTTGCCTATAGCAGTTTTTTTTTCCTCAAAATTCCCACATCTTCCCACATTCTCTTCTTACAATGTGATATTAAAACTCTTCCCATGGAGAATTTGGATCTGTTTTTCTTCCTCTGAAATTTGGGTGAGCATATGACTGTGTTGGAAGCGATACTACATGGCTTCCAAGGTTAGATTATAAAAGACAAAAGAGCTTCTGCCTGGTTCTCTTGGGACAATTGTTCTTGGAACCTAGCCAGCATGCTTTCAGGAGCCTAAGCAGTCACATGCAGGTTTTATGTCCAAAAGGCCCAGCTGTAGTCCCGACCAACAGCCAGAATCAATCACCATACACGTGAGTGAGTAAGTGTTCAGTTGATTCCAGCTCCCAGCCATTGAGTCGATCCCAACTTCCAGGTCTTCCCAGTCAAGGCCTCCGACACTGTGCAGCCGAGGCAAGCCAGCCATACGAAGTCCGTCCCAATTCCTGGGCCTGTAGGATCCATGAGCATAATACAATGGTTGTTCTTTGAAGCCACGAAGTTTAGCCTGGATTGTTACACAGTGATAATGACTGGACCACACCCTGTAGGAAAGCCTTTCTTGCAAATCCCAGCTGTGTTACAGTTTTGTCCCATCCTTCAATCCTTCTTTTCACTAATAGCCGGCTGTCCACTGGCTAGACCAGATATCCACTGCTCTACCAAAACGATTGCCAGTGTGCTGTGGCTCTGTGAGCAAATTCTTCTCCTCTGTGTGACCCATACTGACCCGGGCCCTTTCCAGATTCTTCTCCATAGTGCAAGATATGTTCTCATTAGGTCTGGAGAGGAGAGGATGCTTGACTTAGCCCAGGTTGTTTACCCTTAGGTTTGTGTTTTGGTCACAAAGTGTAAAGAAGCGAGTCTGAGCATAGCCAGTTCTGTTTCTTCTCTTTCAGAGTGACTGCGCAATGGGGTATTAGCCCTCCCCAGGAGAACTTCTCCTCCTTCTTCCCCCTCCTCCTCTTCCCTTTCCCCCTTCGTTTTCCTCTCTCCTTCGCCTTCCTCTTCTTCTCCTCCTGTTCCTCTTCTTCACTCCCTCCTGCTTCTTAAGCAGTTACCAGAAGCCAGGCACAGCAACATAACTAGGTATGAGCAGTGCTGTCATCCCCTGGTTGGTGCTGTTCGTGTTCCTTATCCCTGTGGATCCCTTTACCATTTCCCTGCACGCAGGTTCCCCAGCCAGCACCTGCGTCTCTGGTTTCTTTGTCCTAGAATGGTTCTTGGGCTGCCTAGTTGCAAATGCCTGGCAGTTTACATACCTCCCTCCCCCAGTAGCCCTAAACCCTTGTGGAACTAAACCAAAACTTTCCTCTATGGGATCTGGCTTGATATAGCACTTTAGCTTGGCCCTCTTCCCTTCCCTGTCTCCCGGGACTATTTCCTGATATGTCACTTGTGCATGAATCCTATTCTCGGGTATATTTCTGAGAAATTCAGCTGAAGACATTTCTATTTAATAGTCAGGGAAACTGAGAAGTAGATTGCACAATCTCTGTAAACAAAAATAAGTGATTGACGTTGAGATTTTAACCTGGCTTCCTTTAGATCTCAAATCTGCTTACCTGCTCATTACTCAATACTGCTTCATGAAAGAATGCAGCCATTTAACACCTAGGTCTCTCCCCAGTACGGCTATAGGCAAAGCACTGCTAGGAAGAGCCAGCCATGACAAGTCAGCTGCGTGTTTATCCACCACCCCACAGTTCTGTAAAGTGAAGCCTTTGAGAGCAGATCGTGCTATGTTGAAGTTTGCAGCCCCACAACACGATTATGCTCATGACTGTGCAATTTGGACAGGGTGTGGTGGGGAAGGAAAGGAAGTCTCTGTTCCATGTGGTGTCAGCTGCAGGCCTCAACTGGGGAAAATCTGCTTCTATGATGGCTCAGTCAGGCTGTCAAGTCGGTGCTGTCAACTAGACAATCAGCCAGGGCTGAGGCTAGAGGGGTCTCTCTAGGTGGGTCTCTCCGTGTGGCTTCTCATAGCAGCAGAGCCAGGTTCCAAGGACAAGCCATCCCCAAAGAGAGCCAGGAGGAAGCTGGGTGGCTTCTGTGGGCTGGGCTCAGACGTCAGATAGTATAACTTCTGCCCTTCTCTACTGATGGAGGCAGTCACAAAGGCCCACCCAGTTTTTTCAGGGGATGGGGACAACCGTAGACTCCACCTCTTGTTCGGGAGTGGCCAGGTTCTGGAAAAACACGTGTGATGGGAAATATGACTGTGGCCATTTTTTGGAAGCGCAATCTGCCACCCAGGTATCATGTTCATTCCCTTAAGTTAGCTTCTGCCAGGCATGGAAGACACGGGCATCAATAATTCTCAGGTTCCCAGCTTCAGCTCCGTCATCCCAGAGGAATGCCCTTTTTGCCTTTGGCCCAGTTTGGGTTGCATCTTTGTTCCAATTGCTGTGGTACGAGATTGGATAATGTTATTGGTTTATCTGGAGTTGGGGCCCTACCTCTGCCAATCCCTGTGGCTTAGGGTGTGAGATCTGAAAGCAGATGGCTCTAAACAAGAGGATAAGAACAGGTTGAGGGTGAGGAGTAGAGCCAGAAGAAGGGGGGTGTCCTGTCCTGAGCAGACACATTAATAGCTATCCACCATAGGCAAGAGACCGTGACCTTAAGACATGCGGTCTTGGAGGCATTGCTCATAAAGACTGCTCTTCCCTCCCCTCCTCCGGGCGACCAAGAATGTGGCTCCTCGGATAAATGGGCTCCCGGCCTGCCATCCCAAGGGAGGACTTGTATTACTTTATAGACCCAATTCTGCCAATGTAGCTAGGGGTTTAGGTGGAAGTTGTGGAGATTTATGATTAAAGAAACAAACCCAGCAGGTTTAGCAATAAATGGGATCCATTTCTTCTTGGAAGTTTCTGCTCTGAGAAGGTGTAAAGTTGTAAGTTTTATGATCCTTGATGGCGGCAGTCAACTCACATATGTTTCTCAGAACAATCTCTTTGGTTGAATGCTTCGTATTTTTGTTTTATTTTGTTTGAAATTATTATTTATGGCCGGGCGCGGTGGCTCAAGCCTGTAATCCCAGCACTTTGGGAGGCCGAGACGGGCGGATCATGAGGTCAGGAGATCGAGACCATCCTGGCTAACACGGTGAAACCCCGTCTCTACTAAAAAATACAAAAAACTAGCCGGGCGCGGTGGCGGGCGCCTGTAGTCCCAACTACTCGGGAGGCTGAGGCAGGAGAATGGCGTGAACCCGGGAGGCGGAGCTTGCAGTGAGCTGAGATCCGGCCACTGCACTCCAGCCTGGGCGGCAGAGCGAGACTCCGTCTCAAAAAAAAAAAAAAAAAAAAAAAAAAAAATTATTATTTATTTAAATGGACGGATATCATTGTATGTTTTTTTTTTTTATCATGTACAAGATGATGTTTTGAAGTGCATATCTATTGTGGAATGGTTAATCTAGCTAATTAACAAAGGAGCCCTTCAGATTTTGAAGGCCAGCATTGGCCCTAAAAAACAAGAAGTGCTTGAGACCACCTGAATAAAATTTAGATTTTGGGAGGCCAAATATTCAAGACCTTTTGTAATCTGGATCCAGCTAAAAAATGATAGCCTTTATTTCCACTACCGATTTAAGCTTCAACAAGTAGAATTTAACATAAGGTTTTAAAAACCAGGCACAGTGGCTCATGCCTGTAGTCCTAGCTCCTCAGAAGGCTGAAGTGGGGTGAATCCCTTGAGCCTAGGAGTTCAAGGCCAGACGAGGCAACAAGTGACATCCCATCTCCCAAAACCAAATAAATAAAAATAAAATAATGTCTTAAATATTCCTTTTCTTTTTCTTTTTTTTTTTGAGACAGAGTCTCATTCTGTCACCCGGGCTGGAGTGCAGTGGCACGATCTCGGCTCCACCTCCTGTGTTCAAGCAATTCTCCTGCCTCAGCCTCCTGAGTAGCTGGGATTACAGACATGCGCCACCATGCCTGGCTAATTTTTGTATTTTTAGTAGAGACGGGGTTTCACCATGTTGGCCAGTCTGGTCTCAAACTCCTGACCTCAAGTGATCTGCCTGTCTCAGTCTCCCAAAGTGCTGGAATTATAGGCCTGAGCCACCGCCTCTGGCGTAAATGTTTCTTAATACTTTTATTTTCACCTTGGGTGGTTTCCTCGGAAATGGATTATAGATACTTTTTGTTTGTTTTCTTCCTTTTTTTATATAATTGAGGAAACCCAAGAAACATAATTCTGGGGGACATAAAATTCCTAACTCAACAGGATCCCCTCAAAGTCATCAGGTGCTGCTGGAACATGTCTGTGGAAGAGAACACGCTGCTGTAAGAGGCTGT
Organism: Macaca thibetana thibetana; assembly: GCF_024542745.1. Taxonomy (NCBI): domain Eukaryota; kingdom Metazoa; phylum Chordata; class Mammalia; order Primates; family Cercopithecidae; genus Macaca; species Macaca thibetana. The sequence continues at coordinate 15,963,730 of NC_065579.1, forward strand.
CCATCTTCCAACCCCCGCCAGTCCTCACTGTGAGAAGGGTATTACATTAAAGCCAAATCTGCCTCTCTCTCATCCAGCCGTGCATTTCTGGGCTCTGGACCAAGAAGCACAATTCTACTTCTTCCCATGACCGCCTTCTGGATATTTTAAGATGTTATCAGGTTCATTACACATGTTCAGCCCAGACTTTCTGTGGCCTAAGTTAGTCGTACCCAGAATCCAAACCCCACACCATTCTGACTGTCCTCCTCAAGATGGATCTTCATTTTGAATGTTCCCTCTGAAAGGGGAGTGCTGTACTGAATATGGTGTTTCTTCATTCTTTCATCAACTAGGCATTGAGCACCTAAGTAGGGGGCTGGCACTGCTTGTCATCCAGGGTTCTAGAAGAGCACAGGACAGATGCAATACCTGCCTCATGAAGTGTGTCGTATCTCGAAGGAGCTGGACATGCAGAGTGTCAGGTGTTGGGGAGCTGGGTATGCAGAGTGCCAGGTGCCGCTTTGATTTTTCCTGACCACCTCTTTCGTCCTATTCATGCTGCCTAAAACTGTATTATCGTATTTGATTTCCACAACAAACCATGTGCCATACAAACTGGGACAATGCCAGGCACCTGTCGTCCCATACCTGTGCAGTTGTATTTATTTTATACATAAATACAGCTGTCATTTCCCTTTTATCTTGTTGGCTACACCTCAGGATTCTGATCTGTGGAAATCATTTAAATATTGATTATGCCATCTCTTTTATTTGCCATTTCTTTGAGTTTGGGATCATTTGCAAAGTTGATAAGCATGGATTTTAAGGTTTTTGCTTTTAAATTAATTGTTGATTTTTTTTCAAAATGTGAAGGACAGAGGAATAAACAGTACCACACTAGTTCAAAAAGTCTCAATAAAATACTTGAATGAACAGCTAGCTGTGAAGAATAAGGTCTAACGTTTTATACCAGTGTAGGATGACTACAGTTAATAATAATATATTATACAGGCCAGGCGAGGTGGCGCACGCCTAAAATCCCAGCACTTTGGGAGGCCGAGGCAGGGCGAATCACTTAAGGTCAGGAGTTCGAGACCAGCCTGGCCAACATGGTGAAACCCCGTCTCTACTGAAAATACAAAAATTAGCCAGGTGTGGTGGTGCATGACTGTAATCTCAACTACTCAGGAGGCCAAGACATGAGAATTGCTTGAACTCGGGAGGCGGAGGCTGCAGTGAGCCGAGATCATGCCATTGCACTCCAGCCTGGGCAACAGAGTGAGACTCTGTCTCAAAAAAAAAAAAAAAAAGAAAAGAAAACAAAACAAACAAAAACCCCCACAAACCCAATAATATTTTATACAGTTTCAAACGGCTAGATAACTAGAAGGAGGATATCGAATGATTCCAACACAAAGGAATCATAACTGTTTGAGCTGATGGATACACTAATTATGCTGATCTCATCATTGTACATTAAATGTATGGAAACATGTCTATGCACCCCATGAATATGTACAGTTATTATTTGTCAATTAAAAAAATAAATACTTGAAAGAATGAATATGTACTTTTCCCTGAAATTTTTAAAATCTGCTTTTCTAAAGTCACATTTACTATTCTCCAAATCAATTGATCACTTTTTTCCAAAAGGTTCCTGGCATTTCAGTGTAACCAGACTGGTTGTAGTTACCTGTTATTTAGAGGATTGTACAAATTACCATACGCCCACTAATCCTCCCCTTACCCCTCTGGAAAGGAAAACTGGGTTATTTGAATGCAATGTTCAATTTACTTTTGGTTGTGCCAAATAGGATAGCCTTTAAAAAATGATCTGAAGGGCCGGGCGCGGTGGCTCAAGCCTGTAATCCGAGCACTTTGGGAGGCCGAGACGGGCGGATCACGAGGTCAGGAGATCGAGACCATCCTGGCTAACACAGTGAAACCCCGTCTCTACTAAAAAATACAAAAAACTAGCCGGGCGAGGTGGCAGGCGCCTGTAGTCCCAGCTACTCGGGAGGCTGAGGCAGGAGAATGGCGTAGACCCGGGAGGCGGAGCTTGCAGTGAGCTGAGATCCGGCCACTGCACTCCAGCCTGGGCAACAGAGCGAGACTCCGTCTCAAAAAAAAAAAAAAAAAAAAAAAAAAATGATCTGAAGTCCAAAAAGACATCTGCTGCACCCTTTTGTTGGTAATTTTAAAACCCTGGGCTAGCCAGGAAGATTCTATTTTTATGCTCATTGTTGAGAGAATCAGGTAACAACAGGAAAACAACCCTACAGAGTGAAATCAGATAATCCCAGACAATGGGTTATCTGGCCACTGCCACAGAGCTTCTGGTCCAGCCTGCAGGGAGCTAATGGTCTTCTCACAACCCTGGAGCAAGTTCCGGTTCCAAAGGCTTCACGGAGCAGAAGTTGGAGCCGTATCAAGCAGGCCCCTGATTTATGAGGGTAAGTAAGACAGGAGAATAAACATGGCTCCTGCCTGTGCTGAGCCAGGCTGTGTCATGGGGTTGAGGCGTGTGTGCCTCTGTGTGTGTGGGCGTCCCTCACGGGCACAGACGTGGCTGCCCAGGATTTTTGCAGCATGTAGTGTTGGTGAGGTAAAATTCTGAAACCAAAGATTGTTTATAATCTTGCTGTTACAGGGACTGACAGATTTTTTTTATTATCAAAATTGAAACTTCTTTATGTCTCCCAGGAAGTGTGTGGACTCCTCATGCACCACGGTGTGTGGGAGTGGATTCGGCTTTGTCGGCCTGGAGAACAAGCAGTCTGGAAATACTTAGAGAAATTAGATGTGCAAATATGTACCTGACAGCCCAGTATTCTCCTCTCCTGGATATATGACCCAGAAAATCTCATTCCTAGGTACATGAGGACACCTGGAAAACAACATTCATTGCGGCATCCCGTGTGATAGAGGAGTTGCAGGCAACCTAAGGTGTCCCTCATTGGGAGAGTAGGAAAGTACACTGTTGAAGAGAGGCAGACACTTGGACCAGATGGAAGCAATGAACTCAAGGTACGTCCATAATATAGACAGACTTTGAAAACATGATGTTGAATGATAATACTTTGTATTATTATCATTTTATTTCTTTTATTTTTTATTTATTTTATAGTAGAGGGGGATCTAGAATTGTGCAGCTTGATGTGTGGTCCACTGTCCACAGCCTCAGAATCCCCAGGCAACCTGTTACAAATGTTAACTCTCAGGCCCCATGCAGACCTGCTGAATCAGACTCTCTGGTCCAGGAATCTGTGTTTTCTCCAGATCATCCTGATGCAGCTAAAGCTGGGTTACATTTACATACACTTAAAATGCATACATATACTAAGTTGTGCTCTGTATTTTTCAAAGGTAGGGTCATAGTTAAGGAAATACTACACATTATAATGAGTGCTGTTGGGGAGAAGGGTGGAACAGAAATGCAGGACAGAGACCGGGCGCGGTGGCTCACACCTGTAATCCCAGCACTTTGGGAGATTGAGGTGGGCGGATCACCTGAGGCCAGGAGTTCAAGACCAGCATGACCAACATGGTGAAAATTCGTCTCTATTAAAAGTACAAAAATTAGCCAGGCATGGTGGTGTGCACCTGTAATCTCAGGTACTTGGGAATCCTGGAGGCAGAGGTTGCAGTAAGCCAAGATCGCACCACTGCACTCCAGCCTGGGTGACAGAGGGAGACCCTTTCTTAAAAAAAAAAAAAAAATAGAAAAAGAAAAAAAGAAACACAGAACAGAGATGAAGGGGGAAAATCCAATAAAATAAAATACATATAAAAATGAGGCACAGCGCAGGCAGAGATGATAGTAAGTGATAAACTGAATCATAAAAGAACTTAATTCTGTAACTGATGTTAAAAATATTTGCCTGGTTCAGAAAATCCCAAAGAAAACTGGCATGCATTTGTAGTCCCAGCTACACAGGAGGCTGAAGTAGGAGGGTGGCTTAATGCCAGGAGTTCGAGATCAGCCTGGGCAACAGAGCAAGACTCTGTCTCTGAAAAAATAAAAATTAAAAAAAAAAAAAGAAAAAGAAGGTAGGAAGGAAGAAAGAAAGGAAAAAGAAAAAAGAGAAAGAAAGAAAAAGAAGGACAAGAAAAGAAGAGAAAAGCTGGAGAAAGAATTAGGACTTCAGATCCAGGGGAAATATTTTTTGCACATTATTTGAAGTCCACTGACTCTGCTCCGGCCAGCAGAGGTATATTCAGTGAGTCAAACTGCCTATGTATGAACAGAAAATCAGTTCCTTCTGCTCCCCATTAACAAATATTTACGGAACATCAGTTTAAGGGAATGTCAAATTATTAGCTTGCCCAAGATGTCCTCATCTCGTATTCTGGCCCTAGAGGATTACCTGATTTTAAGAGACCCGTAAGTCAGGTGCAAGGATGTAGTTGGAAAAAAACACAGTCTCTCTAGTAACCATTTAGCCTACAGACCACGTAGGACATATTCAGAGAATCAGGTCTGAGGAGGCTTCAGCCCACCCAACAAGAAAGTGGAAATGACCACAAAAAGGCCAACTTTTCTCCTGTTTGTTTTTTTTTCCTTTGTTTGAGACTCTTACTTCTGACTGCTGGGAAAAGCTGAGTGGTGGCTTCACTTGGCTGAGACCTTATTAGGGAATTAAGGTGCCGGAGGAACAGAGACACCTCATGGGTGGACAGGTTGGCATGGTGCTGACAAGGGGTCCTGTGTGTCCCGGGGCACACCAGCCGCTGGCTCATCTGAATGCCCTCTCAGTGGTGAGGAGTTGAGTGGCCATCTGAGGTGGCTGACGGTGACAGGTCCACAGCCTGGGAGTGGAGAGGGCTGGGGTCTCACTGGGTTCTGGAAAGGGAGACCACACCATCACCATTTATCATCCAAACTGTGGCACTTTGAAAAAACCCTAATTACTTCTATGTGTATTTCCTAAACCTAAGGACATTCTACATGGATAGCAGAGCCGTTATCTAATCTCCAGTCCTCAGATTTCACACGGCCTGTTGATGTACTTTTTTTCCATTCAGGATATAATCTTGTACCATGTGTTGCATTTAGTTGTCATTTCTCTTTAGTGTCCTTTAATCTATAATGGTTCCTTGGTTTCTCTTGTCTCTCGTGACCTTGATATGTTTTGTGGCTCAATTGTTGTGTGGAATGTCCCTTAGTTGGGGTTTGTCTGATATTTCTTAGTGACCAGATGGCGGTTTATATATTTCTGGCAACAATATCACAAAAGTGCTGTTGTGTCCTTCTTGGCACATTTTTTTCTTTTGTTTTCTTTCTTTCTTTTTTTTTTTTTTTGAGACAGAGTCTCACTCTGTTGCCCAGGCTGGAGTGCAGTGACGTGATCCCGGCTCACTGCAACCTCTACCTCCTGGGTTCAAGCAATTCTCCTGCTTCAACCTCCTGAGTAGCTGGGATTACAGGCACACGCCACCACGGCCAGCTAATTTTGTATTTTTAGTACAGACGGGGTTTTACTATGTTAGCCAGGCTGGCTCGAACTCCTGACCTCATGTGATCTGCCCGCCTCGGCCTCCCAAAGTGCTGGGATTATGAACGTGAGCCACTGTGCCCGGCCCTTCTCAGCACATTTTTTTTTTTTTTTTTTAAGAAACTGATGTTTATTTTCCATCAACCTTATTTCCATGTTCCTTAAGAGCCTGTACAAGAACAGCTTAAGACCATTCAGTGGTTGCTTTTACCCATTCAGTGGCCTGAGCAGTGGGAGCTGCAGACCAGTCTTCCATGGCAGGCTGAGCGCTCCAGTCTTCAGTAGGGAACTGCTGGATAGGCACAGAGGGCACCTGCACACCTTCAGACCAGTCTGCAACCTCAGGCTGAGTAGCAGTGACCTCAGGAGCTGGAGCAGTCCATTCACCCTGAAATTCTTTGTTGGTCGCAGCCTTTTCAGTAGCAGCCTGCTCTTCTTTTTCAATCTCTTCAGGATCTCTGTAGAAGTAGAGATCAGGAATGACCTCCCACGGGTGTTCGCGGGAAATGGTGCCATGCATGTGCAGAACTTCCCGAGCCAGCATCCACCACATCAGACCCACTGAGTGAGCTCCCTTGTTGTTACATGGGATGGGAATGTCCACATAGTGCAGAGGAGAATCTGTGTTACACAGAACAATGGTAGGTAGGTTAACATAAGATGCCTCCGTGAGAGGCAGCCCTGGGGTCGGTAACCACAAGAAGCTGTGGTTCCCAGAAAGCTGCCTGGATCTGGTTGGTGAAGGTTCCAGGGGTGAAGCGGCCAGCAATTGGAGTGGTTCCAGTGGCAGCAGCAAACGTCAGCACGGTCCTCTGGCCAGTATTCCTGGAGGATATGACACTGACATCAGCAGGGTTTTCAATGTCAACAATGGCACGAGCTGCCAGCAGAAGCTTCTCCCGGGTCCTCTTCAGATTTAGGATGTAGATGCCATCACTTTTCCTTTTGTAGATTTACTGTTCCATCTGGAAGTCAAGATTAGTGCCACCTAAGTGGGTTCCTGCTGCAAGGAACTTAAGGACATCCTCTTCCTTCATTTGTAGGACATCAAGGGCTCCGGATATTGTGAAAGTTTCCCTTTAAGTTACGACTGGAATCCAGAACAACGCCGTATGGACCGCTCTGTGGGGAGCGCGGAAAGCTCTCAGCACATCTTAACAGGAGGCACATGATGTCCATCGGTACCATCTGTGAAGATATTAATCTTCGTTACTGGATTAAGCATCTGCCAGATTTCTCTACGGTAAAGTTACTATTTTTTCCTTCATAATTACAACAGTTTTTTAGGGAAATACTTTGAAAGCATGCATATAGCAAACATGTATTTTGAGAGGAAAAAAGGGTGTTACTGATACTTAAACTGTGACAACAGAAGCAAACGTATTATCCTGGGGAAACTAGGACATATAGTCATCCCAGTTCTGAATGACTTTTGTTATTTCCTGGTGTAATGTCCAGGTTGCTCCCAGCCACATTTTAAGGGTCACATTCATGGTGAAACCATTTCTGAACCCCCTCCTCTCTGCCTCCATTTCACCCTGTGAGATGACCATCATAGACTGTTAGGTCTCTCTGACTTCCTGTCTCTTTCTTTCTGTCTCAGACTGACAGCTCCTTGAAGGCAAGAACCTTATCATATCTTTATCTCCTAGGGCCTTACATGGGGCTAGTACAGGAGAAGCACTGCCTAAAAGTTTAAATTCATACTGACCTTCTCTGAACATTGGTTTTCCATCTTTTGCAAAGAGGGATAATGAACTTTGCTGAATTGCCTCTAAGGATCAACTGTGATGAGATTTTATAAGTGAAAGCACTTTATAACCTACAAAGTGCCAGAGGACTCTGAGGCATCATCGTTTGTTTGGAGCTAAGAACGACTCCAACACCAATGAGTACTGCTGGGTCTCCTCTCACACTCAGCAGGTGGCCACCCAGACTCTGATCTAAAATCAGCTTGTTCACTCCTTCGTCCTAAGGGTAGTTCCTGTGGCTGTCTTTTTTTGTCTTAGTAGCTTCAGGGCTGAGCACAGAACACAGCCAGGGGTACTCAATACATGTTTTGAAAGAACACCCACATGAATGAACGAATCTAGCCCCTTTCCCTCTTCTTAGTGTCCAAACCTCCCAAAAGAAATTTAAGAACTAGCACTGGACCTGACACAGTATTGTGTAAGCATTCAAGATGAATGCTATGTAGAGAATTACAGCAAGTAAAGAGATTGAATTAGTAATCAAATAACTACTCACAAAGAAAGCCCCAGACTCAGATGGCTTCACTCGGTGAATTCTATCAAACATTTGAAAAAGAAGGAATACCATTATTTTCACAAACTCTTTCAAAAAGTAGAAGAGGAGGGAACATTTCCCAACTCATTCCATGATGCCAGTATTATCCCTGATACCTGAGACAACTCAGTAAAAGAAAACTCCAGATCAATATCCCTTATAAATGTAGTCAAAAACCTTTAACAAAATACCAGTGAAATAGAAGAATTACACCCCGTGGCCAAGTGGGATTTATCCCAGGAATACAAGGTTGGCAATATATGAAAATAAATCATGTAATATACCACATGAATAGAAAAAAGGACAAAAGCCACATGGTCATCTCAGTAGACACAGGAAAAGCATTTGACAAAATTGAACATACATTCATGACAAAAACACTCAACTAACCAGGACTAGAAGGGAACTTCTTAAACCTGATAAAGGGCATCGACAAAAAGAAAGCTCATAGATAATACCATACATAATGGTGGAAGACAAATGCTTTTTTCCTAAAATCAGGAACAAGATAAGAATGTCTGTGCTCACCACTTCTACTGAACATTCAACTAATTGACAAATTAATTAGGAAAGAAAATAAAATAAAAGGCATCTATATTTGAAAGGAAGAAATAAACTATATGTTATCTATTGGCAGACATAAGTCTTATATATATGAAATTACGAAGTATCCACTAAAAATTATTAGAACTGTTAAACAAGTTCAGCAAGGAGGTAAAATCAATATACAAAAATCAATTGTATTTCTGATTTTTCTGAAGTAAACAATCTGAAAATGAAATTAATCTAAAAATTCCATTTCCATTTATAATAGTATCAAAAAGAGTAACCTACTTGGGAATAAGTTTAACATAAGAAGTATAAGACTAGTACACTCAAATTACAAAACACTGCTGAAAGAAATCAGTGAAGACCTACACAGATGAAAAGACATCCCATGTCCATGGATCGAAAGACTTAACATTGCTCAGATGGGAATACGCCCTGGAGGGATCTATAGTTTCAATGCGGTCCTTATCAAAATCTCACCTGGATTTTTTTGTAGAAATTGACAAACTGATCTTGAAAATCATATAGATTTGTTAATTAGCTCAATTTAGCCATTTCATAATGTATACATATTTCAAAACATGTTGCACGTGATATATACTATTTTTGTCAATTAAAATTAATTAATTAAAAAATAAACCCAACAGTAATGAGAAAAACTAAAAAGAAAAATCATATGGAAGTTCAAGGTATCCAGAATAACCATAATTATCTTAAAAAAGGAATGTAAGTTGGAGGACTTACATTCCTCTATTTCACAACTTACTACAAATCTGTAGTAGTCCAGACAGTATGGTACTGGTGTAAGGATAGATGTATAGGTCAATGGAATAGAAGTGAGAGTCCTGACAGAAATTTATACATCTATGGTCAACTGGTTTTCTAAAAGGGTGCCAAGACCATTCAGTGGAGAAGGAAGTTTCTTCAAAAATGGTGGTGAAACAACTGGATAGCCATATGCAAAAGAACGAAATTGAACTCCTACTTCATGCCATATACAAAACTTCATCAAAATGGAGCAAAGACCTAAATAAATGTGAGAGCTAAACTATAAAACTCTTAAAAGAATGCATAGGCTTCAATCTACATGATCTTGGATTAGGTAATGGTTTCTTAGCTATAACACCAACAGCACAAGCAACAAAAGAAAAAATAGATAAATGGGACTTCATCAAAATTAAAAACTATTATGCTTCAAGGACACCTCCCAGAAAATGAAAAAGAAAACCACTGAAAGGAAGAAAATATTTGTAAATCATGTATCTGACAAGGGGCTTGTATCTAGAATAGATAAGAACTCTTACAATTCAGTAATAAAAAGATAAATAACCCAGTTTTAGAATGAGCAAAGGATCTGAATACACATTTCTTTAAGAAGATACACAAATGGCCAATAAGCACATGAAAAGATGTTAAACATTATTAATCATCAGGGAAACACAAATCAAAACCACAATGAGATACTACTTCATACCTACTAGGATGGCTAGAATCAAAAGGTAGATAATAACAGGTGCTAGTGAGGCTATGGAGGAATTAGAATCTTCATATTTGTGCTGGTACAAACAAAAAATGATAGAGACACTTTAATAAAGTCTGGCAGTTCTTCAAAATGTTAAACATAAGAGTTATCATATGACCCAGCAATCCCACTCTTAGGTGTATACCCAAGAAAACTAAAGACATGTCCACACAAAAACCTGCATACACATGTTCACAGGAGCTATTATTCATAATAGCCCAAAAGTGGAAATGACCCAAATGTCCATCAACAGATGAATGTGGTAAAGCCATATAAGGGAGTGTTATTTAGCCATAAAGAGAAATGAAGTATGTGCACCTGCTGCTTCATGAATGAACTTTAAAAACATGCTAAGTGAAATACGCCAGAAACAAAAGGCAACATATTGTGGGATTCCAGTTATATGAACTGTCCAGAATATGCAAATCCATACAGACAGAAAGTGGATAAATGGTTGCCAGCAGCTGGGGGCAGGGAGGACAAGCAGTGACTGCTAATGGGTTAGAGTTTCTATATAAGGTACAGCCTTTTCGGTTTGCCTGGGACTGAGGGATTTCCCTGGGATGTAGCAGTACTTCCAATGCTAAAGTTGGGGCAGTCCCAGCTAAACCAGGACGAATTGGTTGCCCTATTCCATACCTGGAAATGAATGTGTTGAATTAGATTGTCTCTAAGGTCTCTTCGAGTTCACAATTTCTTTGAGTTTTGTGAAAAAAACAACACAAGCAACAACACATGCTAAAAAGCAAGAAAAGCCGGTTTTTCTTTCCCTGTCTGATAAATGATACTCCCTGGGCTAGCTTGCTGTCCACACCTGCCGGCTATTCCCCGGTCATCACAGCGAGCAGCAAATTTCCCTGGTTTCGGGAGAAGCATGGGTACCACGCATCTAAAACAACACACATGCTTAGTCTCTAACCCCAGATTAATTGAATCATAATCTCTGAGGGTGGGACCCAGGTGGGACCCAGGCCGTGGGTCTGTTTTTAAAGCTGAGTGGGTGATCCGAATATGCAGCCAGGTGTGAGAACCAGTGCAGGGTGATCTGAGAGCCGCCCAGCTCCTCTTCCCCTTTACTCCCCGCCTGTGCCAGCCCCTCCATTTGATTGGACCAAGTGTTGCTGAGACATATGAGATGAGCCAGTCAGAGCCTCTCTCCGGAGTTTGAACTAACACATTCGGGGAAGCTTGAGAAAGGCTGGAGAGGTCATAGCAGGGCAAAGGCCAGTGTGCTGGGGAGGAGCAGAAGCTGAGGGAAACCAAACAAGACCAAGAGAAACTGAGTAGAAAGAGGGCAAAGCAGACATGCAGAGGTCAGAGACAGAGCAACTGGTCCATTCCAGGGTTTTCCTAATTCTAGTCTTTTGTATTTTTGTAATAAATCCTCTTTTTCTTAGCAGTGGAGGAGATTCTATTTTTCAAAGATGGCTACAACAGTATCTCCATCCCACATGCTCTCCTCAGTGTGACCTTGCCACTCCCACATCAGGACGGGGCCTATGATTCCTTTCCCCTTGAGTCTGAGCTGACATTACCATAGTCAACAGAGTGCAGTGGAGGTAACACGATGTGTCTTCCAAGGGCAGGTCAAAAAAACCGTGCAGCGACCATGTAGTTGTGACATATAATAAAATGGTTTTGCTTAATCAACCAAGTTTTAGGGTAGTTTGTTATACAGTGATAGTAAGTGGGACAGGTAGTCTAAGAAAATCCAAGCTCCTTGTCATCAAAAGAGCCTGAGGAGCACGCCTGACTCCATCTCTCAAGGTCTGTCCTCATTTCTAACTCAGCCTTGATTTCATTTTCACCAGGCACCCAACCACCACCTGTCACCACCAATGGGTAAACTTGAAGTGTAGATAGGAATTGCTGATGCTTTCACAGCCAGAATAGTTCTGAAAAGTACACAATGCAATTATAAAGTATTAAAAGGAAATGTAAGCAAAATATCTTTTAAATGTGGTAAAATATACATAAAACTTGCCATTTTAATCATTTTAAGTGTATAGTTCAGTGGCATTAAGCACATGAACACTGTTACACAGTCATCACCACCATCCACCTCCAAAACTTTTTCATCTTCCTACGATGAAACTCTGTACTCATTAATCAACTCCCCACCCTCCCCTCCCCCACGTCCCTGGAACCACCACTATACTTTATGTCTCCATGAATTTGGCTACTCTGTGTGCCTCATATAGGTGGAGTTATACACTGTTTATTCTTTTGTATCTGGCTTAGTTCACTTAACATAATATCTCCAAAGTTCATCTATGTGGTAGCAGGTGTCGGAATTTCTTTCCTTTTTAAGGTTAAACAATAGTTCATTGTATGGGCAAGGCACGGTGGCTCACACCCATAATCCTAGCACTTTGGGAGGCTGAGGCAGGCGGATCATGAGGTCAGGGGTTCGAGACCAGCCTGGCCAACATGGCAAAACCCCATCTCTACTGAAAATACAAAAATTACCCAGGCGTGGTGGCGCGTGCCTGTAATCCCAGCTACTCAGGAGGCTGAGGCAGGAGAATCGCTTGAACCCGGGAAGCCGAGGTTGCAGTGAACCGAGATTGCACCACTGCACTCCAGCCTGGGTGACACAGCGAGACTCCGTCTCAAAAAAAAAAAAAAAAGAAAAGAAAAAGAATTGTCCATTGTATGTGTAGAACACATTTTGTTTCTCCATTCATCTCAGTGGACAATTGGATTCCTGCTACTTTTTGGCTATTGTGAGTAATATTGCTAGGAATGTCAGCATACAAATATCTGAGCCCTTGCTTTCAATTCTTGTGGGTATATACCCAGAAGTAGAACTACTAGATCATACGCTAATTCTATTTTTAAGGTTTTGAGGAACCACTATACTATTTTCCATAGCGGCTGCACCATGTTATGTTCCCACCAGCAATGCAAAGCGGTTCCAATGTTCAATTTTCCCACATCCTTACTGACTCTTGTTATTAACTACATATCATGAAAAAAACAAGCTTCCTAATGAGTGTGAGGGGGTATCTCATTGTGGTTTTGGTTTGCATTACTCTAGTGATTAGTGATGTTGGGCATCCTTTCATGTGCTTATTGCCATTGTATATCTTTGGAGGAATGCCTATTTAAGCCCTTTGTCAGTTTTTTAATTGAGTGTTTTTGTTGTTGTTGAGTTGTAGGAATTCTTTGTATATTCTGGAAATCAATCCTTTATCAGTTATATGATTTGCAAATATTTTCTCTCATTCTGTGGGATGCTTATAAACAATATTTACAAAGCCAAAAAAGACTTTCTTTCTTCCCTTTTTTTTTTTTTTTTAAATGAAGTGTTGCTCCGTCACCCAGGCTGGAGTGCAGTGGCACAATCTTGGCTCACTGCAGCCTCTGCCTCCCAGGTTCAAGGGATTCTTCTGCCTCAGCCTCCTGAGTAGCTGGGATTACAGATGTGCACCACCACGCCCAGCTAATTTTTGTCATTTTAGTAGTGATGGGGTTTCACCATGTTGGCCAGGTGGTCTTGAACTCCTGCCCTCTAGTGATTCGTCCGCCTTGGCCTCCCAAAGTGCTGGAATTACAGGCATGAGCACCACACCCGACTGAAAAGGACTTTCTAAGTGTGGTGCCAAAGCAGAAATTATAAGAAAACTAATTGAACAATTTGACTACATAAAGATGAAAGTGTTAGTTATGATAAAAATATCATAAACGAAAAGGCAAATGACACTGAAAGCTATTTTTTTTACATTTTAGGACAATGGAGTTTTAATGTACAGCAAAATTCAATAAGCAAAAGGTAAGTCCCAGTAAAATTAAACAGGGCAAAAGACACATATAGTTATACAAGCAGAAATACACAGTCCTGTCTACACCTGAAAAACCTCATGGAAGCAAAACAGGTCTCTTGCCTCCGTCACGTCCCATGGTTAGAAGAAAACAAACATTTTGAACCCTCTCTAATCCTAGCCCCCCAAACAAATGAACTCCAGAGCATTTCCTGTAAGTTGCTGACTATTTAATGCAAACAACTTTATCCCAGACTTTTGCAAAACTGCTGTCTGAAGACTACTCCAGCCTTTGTAGAAACGATAACCCCGTAAGAAAATTGCTGGTTTTCTGTCGTGAACACACCAACTGTAAATTCAGTCACGTTGGTAATTTAGCAGTGTTTGGTGTTAATGACCTGTTGTGTTTGTTATCTGATGAGCAGTTCCTTCTGAGGTCCCCATATTTCTTGCAAGTAAACTTTTTCCTTTTCTAAATGCTGTTATCTCCAGATCTTCAACTTACTGATACTTAAATGCAAATTGAAAATATGAAGATACCATTTTTGCCTATTAAATGAGCAAAGTTGTATTTTCCAAGATATTGCTCCATGCCAGATGCATGGGCGCTAACCTGGGCACTCATACGTGGCTGGTAGGCAGTTGAGTCATATTTATTGAAAGCTTTGAAAATCTACCCTTCAAATCCTGTAATTCTACCACTAGCAATAGACCAATGGATATATTAGGTTGTGTATCCCCAAATTAAAACAAAACACTAAAAATGCCATCAACTTATACATGGTTAAGTATATTTCCTAAGGATATTTAATACTACAGGAAAATGCTCTTGGTTTAATACAAACTGAAAAAAAAATGGGATCATATAGGGTGATTGAAATTTTGACATCAAAACCATATATATGGCATCCAAAAAACTCAAGAGGAAAAAGAAAGCATTTGAATTACCACTCTTTTCCTTTCTTTAAGAAGAAAAAGAAATCATTCTATTCTGCTGACGTTTAATAACAGAGAACAGTAAAACTTCTTCAGTTCAATTAATTTAGAATCATATATAATGTTCTGTGTTAAAGTGGATGAAACTGGATGTGATGGTTAGGAATGAAGAAAATAAGCAAGAGGGGGCAGAGAAAGAAAAGGGAGAAGGTTGGGCACAGTGGCTTACACCTGTAATCCCATAACTTTGGGAGACTGAGGCGGGCAGATCACCTGAGGTCAGGAGTTCCAGACCAGCCTGGCCAACATGGTGAAACCCCGTCTCTACTAAAAACACACAAAAAGTTAGCTGGGCGTGGTGGCACACGCCTGTAATCCCAGCTACTTGGGATGCTGAGGCACGAGAATAACTTGAACCTGATAGTCAGAGGTTGCAGTGAGCCGAGATCACACCATTGCACTCCAGCCTGGGCAACAGAGTGAGATTCTGTCTCAAAAAAAAAAAAAAAAAAAAAAAAAGAAAAGGGAGTAGAAGAGAGGCATGACAGTACAGGGACGCAGTGGAGTGACAGACAGACTTGGAAACCTAAGCATAATGATCAAATGAAATCAATCCATGGGGCACTGTTTCTCTCTCTCCTCCTCTACACACACACACACACACACACACACACACACACTCACACACCCCAGCCTGTTGTTTCAGAAAGCTGTCATAGAAACCAATGAAGAAGTCAGCTCTGTGAACCAACAAGAACGCAGATTCTTCCGCAGATACACGTACTAAAGTTGAAAGAAACGATGTTCACATCAAATCCTTGTCAATAGAGCACATGCAGGAACATGCACGCTGGAGTTTGCAGAGGACATCAGAGATGTCTCAGAAGTTGTGATCAGTTGTTCTGGAGGAAAAATAAATCGCATTGCAAGTGGCTCAACACACTTCTGTGGAAATTGCCAAGAAGCATTGTGTGCATCCTCCCACCTCCAGGAGACAGGGACCTCAGGCCAGGTTACTCAATTGTTTATTGGAGTTCTGATTTACAAGAATGAAACCAGTTTAAAAAATAAAAAAGCCAGGGCAGGGGAGCAGGCAAGGACTGGCTGAAAGAAAAGAACAGGCTGTTATTTACAAAGGACACACACATGCGCACAGACATGCAGGTGCAGACCTGTAATGTGATCAGAAAGGCAGTGTACCAGAAAATGAAGCAAAAGTCTTTACTGAAGATCAAAACCAGAAGTAATTGTCCATGGCAGGCCCAAGGTACTGTACTGCTAAGCAAGCCATGCTTGCTTCTGTGGGCACAGAACTCACCACCCAGGAAAGATCTCTGACTTGCTGGGTCAAAGGAGGTCTGTCCTCTCTCAAACTGAGACTCACACCTTGGATTGTCCAGGTTTGAGAACTCTTTATCAGATTAAAAACCTCTAAGGAATCTGCCTCAAGTAGTAGAAAAATAGCCCAGATTTGGAATTCGTAACGTGTCACAAACACAGGAGAATTAGCACTAGGTATCTGGAAAATAAAGCAGGGTTCGCTGGCCCAGTATGAGAGAAATAGATCAAGTTAACAGCGTCGTCATTTAGCTGCTTATGGAGAGAACCCAAGAAGCGATTTGACACCTGTATGTGCCCTGCCTGGTGTGGATTTCAGGAAGCCCGGGGCCTTTGATTCTCATGTGGTCACTCCCTTCGGTAAGCCAAGGTGACACAGTCTCTGGGGTGGCTGAAAAGACCATTGCCAGAAAGTCCGGAGGACGCACACGCGTACCTGTGAGTTGGATAATGGCAGGATGCATGGCGCAAACACCACACATCCCTCTCCTGTTTCCTTTAACTCCAAGACAAGTGGCCTCCATCTGGAGCATTACTGTGCCACTATCTGGAACAGAAATGGGACAGGGTTGTAAATGACAAGGAAACATAGACAACCCCCCAGTAAGGTGGCAAAGCCTTTTGTGGATACGAAGGGTGGATACTGAACTCCCCACCCCACCCGTGAGATGGTTACTGTGGTGACTGCTGTGTGAGCCCAGTGACATGACAGGGAACAGAAACACATGCATTCAAGGAAATCCTCGGAGGGATGAGAAGGGAGGGAAATGGATTTGACAGCTTGTTGCTGCCACAGCTTCCTTAGCAAAGATAAGATCAGGATGGGGTTTATTTAAAAAGAGACATGCTGATGTCTACCCAAGATGTCCGTTCTTATTGTATTTACTCTGTTGGCAGGAGTAAGGAAGAAGTCAGTTTTGGGTAAACGCTGCTTAAAGTAGTAGCCATTCCAAATTTGCAGAGCAAATTTGTAAATGGGGAACTGAAAATGAACCAAGAAAAACTATCACATCCTTGGCAACCTACCCTTCACAGGGCTTCAGCTGTGTTTTCTTAGAAACACAAATCATCTTTGTCAACAGAACTTTGAACACCCTCTCATAAGGTGTAACTGGCCGTCATACTCCAGTCCCTTTAAAAAGGGGCCTGCAGCTGCTTCACTGAGAACCAGTCAGTTTTGCTTAATTGCAAATTTGGTGGCTTAAATCATGTAGACTAAACATCCCTAAATGACAGTGGTTTACAGACAAAAGTTGGGATTGCTCCTCAAAGAGATCTGCATCAGGTCTGGCTGTTCAGTGGGATCCCCTGGGAGCTCTGGAGACATGCTAAGTCTGGTACCCACTCCAGAGCAGTGAAATCAGAATCTCAGAAAGGCGGGCAGGTCCTTGGCATTGTTCTCAAAGGCTTCCAGGTGATTTCAACGCGGACCTGGGTAAGAAAGAGCGGTCCAGGGCAGAGCTTGTCAAAGCAAATGGGCACAGGACTCAGCTGGGGATCTCCTTCAGAGTCTAATCCAGACAGGTCTGGGAGACTGGAGAGTCGGCGTTTCTAACGAGCTTCAGGTGATGCTGATGCTCTTGATCCCAGGCCACACAGGATAACAAGGGTCCCCAGGCCTGCCTCTTTATGGGGATTGGAATGGAGGATTCTCGCCAGTGAAGTAAAGTTCAAAGCCAGTCAGAAACTTTTTGATCATCCTGGTAAAAAAACCAAAAAACAAAAAACAAAAACAAACTTTTTGCGTGTGTGAGGAGAGGTCAGGGGTAAGCAACCAGATCAGATGAGTAGAAATCAGATGCTATTAAAAAGAGTTTTGAATTTCGTTACATTTTTCAGTAAACATTACTTCAACTGATGAGTGGGGAAATAAAACGTAGCATATCCCTACGATGAAATGTTATTTGGTCATAAAAAGGAATGGAGTTCTGATACATACTGCAACATGGATAAACCTTGAAAAATGAGGTGAAATGAAAGAAGTCAGTCACAATAGACCACATATTATATGATTCCATTTATATGTCCAGAATAGAAAATGTATAGAGACAGAAGGTAGGTTGGTGGTTGCTTAGGGTTGGGGATGGGGGAATAGGGAAGTGATAGCCAAAAGGTGAGGGTTTTTTTTTTAAGCTTGTGAAAATGTTTTAAAATTGTAACAAAAACCCATTGTACACTTTCAATGGTTGAATTGCATGATATATGAACTACATCTCAATAAAATTGTTACAAAATACTGGAAGATCTTTGCAGTGCATATAAGCAACCAAATATACAAATAATATGTATTTTAAATGTATTGCATATACTATATTGTAGTCTTTAATATATTATCTTTATAATATACAGATATACATGATATAGAATATAAAATATTAAGATCATGTAAAGACAGACTTTCAGGAGCAAAACAAAAAAAAAAAAGGAAGAAGAAAAGGAAAATAGAGGATATGCATAGTCAACTCACAGGAATTCATTGGAAGGCCAATGAACACAAAGAAAGAAGCTCAACATCTTTGGAAATCAGGGAAATGAACATTAAAATATCAACCAGATACCATTTCAGACCTATCAGATTGGCAAAAACCTACACCAGGTGATGCCAAATGTGGAGAAATGAGAATTCTTCTTTACTAATGGTGGGAGAAGAGATTGGTTCAAGGTCTTTGAAAAGCAATTTAGTAATATTTTAGTAAATTTGAAGATGTGAGTATCCCATGGCTTCCTAGTATATACCCATGAGAAAGTCTCACTTAGGTACACAGGAGGCAAGCACAGAAATATTTTCCATTTTGTTTATCAGTAAAAAAAACCAAAACCAAAAACAAAACCTTCAAACAACCTAAATCCCATCAATAGGGAAATGAATAACTAGAATGGGATTTATTCATATAATGGAAAGTAAGACAGCAGATAAAAATAAATGAATTTGAGCTATTGTAGGCAATAAAAATATTTAAAATATAATTCATATTTTATCTCCTTAAAAATGAGACTAAATAGAGCAAAAGTATAGGAGAAATTCCAGTTGATAAATATATATATTGCTTGCATCTGGCACACCATCACTCCTGCCACACCGCATTGGCAAAGCAAGTCACAAGACCAAACTCGGATTTGAGGACCTGGGACGTATACTCTGTATGTAAAGTCTGCAAAGTCTCGTGACCAAATGCATGGATTCAGGGAGCGGTGAAGTGGAGCCAAGATCTACTACATCACCATGTCATTTAATCAGCCACATCGCCGTGTCATGGGCCTACTTCCAGACAGGAACCGACTGGAACAAAGCACCCCCTAGTGGTCATCTCTGGGCTAGATGCTGAGGACACACAGTATCAGTAGAACCTCTGGCTAGATACTGAGGACACACAGTATCAGTAGAACCTCTGGCTTAGGGAGAACTGCCCAGTCACCAGGACAGGATGTATGCACAAAAAGATCGGTAAGATATTCAACTTGAAGACACAATTGACCCATGTATTGAAGGAAAGGTAGGACTTAGTGTCCAGTGGAGACAAGGATGCTCTGGGAAGGAAAGGTGCCTTGAAGAAAGACTGGTGGTAGCCACACCTCTGTGCCTTTGCAAAATGGGACTACTACCACTTTCCTTGAAATAAGTTATAGGAAAGGGCCTGGCATGTAGTAACCGCTCAGAAAATGTGAATAGGCTGTAGAAACTGAGCTCTAACCCCGATCTACCTCCACATCCCACTCACTTTTCCAACTACCATCGCACTGTCCCTTCTTCCCCCACTTCCAGACTTTCTGCCATCACAGAGCCTTAGCACATGCTGCTACCTTTACCTGGAACACCTCTTCCTTCCCTATTTAATTCCACCCCATCCTGCTACATGGGTCGAGGGTCACTTCCTCAGGAAAGCTTTCCTTGACCCTAGTTACAACTTTGCTTAGCACACAACATGTCCTCAATAAGTATCTGTTAAATGAACGATGTTGGTTGAATAACCCTTGCGCAGTGCTGCCCTCAAGTGACTACTCTGGGTATTGCAATCATTAATTTTAAACGGACTCCCAATGGTTGTCACACTTAGGACAGCAGGATCAATGAGAACAGGGTCCTGAATGAATAAGTCCTGAGGAATGGGGTGCAAGATTTATAAATTACCCGCAAAAAATGAAATGTGAACTCCTGAAGTTCAGGCCTCACCCTGGACGCTGTGCTGGGCTTAGACTCCCACTTCTTCCTTCCTGCCACACAGATACTTCCTTCACCCAACTCTGGCTTCAGTAACTGCCTGGGTACTGGCCTCACCCAACATGTCTGCTCCTCATCCCCTTTTGATCTGTTGTCCAGAGTGTCCTCTTGCTTCCTGGACATCTCCCTACAAAGGCCCCAAGAAATTCAATCCAAATATGGATTTGTCCTTTTCTCTCTGGGTTCTTTCCATCATGAAGTCCCCTAATATGTTCAGGGAATTGGGAAAAGCAAATGACATGTTTTCTGACTTCTCAAGAAACCCAAGATAAAAGATACTATTTACAGACGAGAAAATTAAGGCCTAGGGGGAACTTACTTCCCCAAGTTCACACAGGTCTAAAATTTAAACACCCACTTGACTCCAAAGTCCTGAAACGAGAGATGGACTAGTTTTAGAGGGTCATGACTTTAAGAAAAATAAAAATCGATGAAAACAAAGTTTGGTACAGGGCCTTAGAAAGGATTTACACAAGTGAGGGTCTTGAAGCTTAAATTTCATTAGCTTCATGATTACACAGCATCCTAGTGAAAATTATGCTATCTCCAAAGATAACGGACAAGCAAACCAGAAAGATTAGGATGCAAACAGGTTTTATCTTTCCTACCACTCTCCTTGCTGAAACTGCCTCCTTTAAAAGTATTTCCCAGGTATGTTCCTGGAATCTTTTCTAAAATCAAAAAGCAGGAAGCAAGTGTTTTTTGCTTTTGTCAGAATGTCAGTGTCAGAATGAGAGACAGAGAGAAGAAAACAGAAATTTAATAAAGACGTTCATAAGTGGATCTCCAACATCAAGGAAGGGAAAGAGATCAAGAAGTAACAAAAGTCCCCCAGACATCTAGGTGGACACGGGCCAGCAGTGAAAGTAAAGCTGCTGTATGTCAAAATTTGTGGTCTGGGAGCTTCCGGATAGCTGAACACATGGAGGTCCCTGGAGACTGGCATGCCCAGCGAGGGCGTGGAAGCTCCATGCCCCTGGCCCCATACCTGGCCCTATGCATCTCTTCATTTGTATCCTTTGTATTCTGGGGACTCACATTTTGCTCCAGATCTCTATTTCCCAGGCTGTGTCCCCTTGCAGAGAAAGGCTACATCAACTCTATTTTTCTTGTTTAAAAAATTTGTCTGCTAACCTAGGGATTGACAGACTTCAAGCCAAATCTGGCCCACTGTCTATATTTGTAAATAAAGTTTTATTGGAACAACAAAAATTTGTGGTCCGTTTTGAGTTTAAAAGTCAAAGTGAAACTTAGACACTGGGCAGCTTCCTAGTACAAATTTAGCTTAGTTCATAAGAAATATGTGTCCTTCTAAAAACGTGACCGAAATGCCATAGGAATAAGGATGTTGTCTTTCACAGGATGCCAACTGCCTAGGGAAAAGTTACTCACGAAAAACGACCTCTAGTGGGCAAGGGTCATAGTTAATTAGAACCTGGAACTCCCCCAGAAAAGCATCTCACCCCCATTTCAGCTTGTTTTGACAATAGCTTGAAGAGGTTTTGCATAAATAGTGAATTTGTGGTTAAAAAAAATGTTTCTTGTTTTAACATTCGTTATAAACATCATTTAAATGAACCTTTCTGTGACTATAAAAACTTTCAAGGCCAGGTGCGGTGGCTCACGCCTGTAATCCCAGCACTTTGGGAGGCCGAGGTGGGTGGATCACCTGAGGTCAGGAGTTTGAGACCAGCCTGACCAACATGGTGAAACCCTGTCTCTACTAAAAATACAAAAAACTAGACAGGTGTGATGGTGGGTGCCTGCAATCCCAGCTACTTGGGAGGCTGAGGCAGGAGAATTGCTTGAACCTGGGAAGTGGAGGTTGCAGTGAGCCGAGATCATGCCATTGCACTCCAGCCTGAGTGACAGAACAAGACCCTGTCTCAAAAAAAAAAAAAAAAAAAAAAAAAAAAAGAACTTTCAGTACCAACTGTTACAACTATAGTAAGATGGCTGCTTTCACACAATGGTAGTTCTGGATAACAAAAAATTTTATTTTTCACAGTGAAACTGATACGAGAGACATAAATGATTGATAAGTACACAGGCTCACATTTCTGGGATGTATTGGTTCAATTTAGGTCTCCGGTTATTATAAAGAATTCCCTAATAGAGGCTGTAGAGGTAATTAGTTCCTAATAGAGGCTGTAGAGGTAATTAGGAACAGAAAGCGAGGTCAGAAGCATAAATTGCAGCCATCTTTGTGAAGGGGGATTTGGCGGTTTCTATTAAAATGTAGAACACACATACCTTTGGGCCAGCAATTCACTTCCGGGCTTTAATGCTGTAGATTCACTTACATAAATGAGCAGAAATCCATGTGCAAGAATGTTTTCTGCACCAATTAT
Organism: Macaca thibetana thibetana; assembly: GCF_024542745.1. Taxonomy (NCBI): domain Eukaryota; kingdom Metazoa; phylum Chordata; class Mammalia; order Primates; family Cercopithecidae; genus Macaca; species Macaca thibetana. The sequence continues at coordinate 15,986,172 of NC_065579.1, forward strand.
TACAACAAAAGGAAGACAGAAAACAAATAGTTATCTTTAATAAACTAAGGAAGAGTCAGAAAATGACGCAGATATGCAGAATGGTGTAGGAGATTATATTGATACAGAAAGTTCAATATTAAAACTATTTAAAAAGTTTTAAAACAGTATTGTCTTAAAATATGTCGCATGCATGAACACAGTACACTGATGAAAGTTTGCCAGAGAATTCAGACTGATTACACTTTCAACCCTTCACATCATTCTTTGCTTTTGCTTAACTATGAACACCCATTACTCAAAGGAGCTAATGTAGTATTATCTAAGAGTTAAGAACACACCGACTTTTAAGCTAAACTCCCCAGGTCCAAAACCTGGCCTCATTAATTACTATCTCTGTTATTTGGACACATTCTTTATCCTCTTTGTGCCTTAGTTTCCCCATCTGTGTATGGGGGTGATACATTTTTATTAGTACGTTCGTATACGCGGAGCACTTAGAACAGTGCTAAAAGTGGGCCAGGCATGGTGGCTTTTACCTATAATCCCAGCACTTTGGGGGGCCAAGGTAGGAGAATCACTTGAGGTCAGGTGTTCAAGATCAGCCTTGGTAACATGGTGAGACCCTGGTTTTACAAAATATTCAAAAATGAGCTGGGTGTGGTGGCTCATGCCTGAAATCCCAGCTACTGGAAGAGGCTGAGGCAGGAGGAATGCTTCAGCCCAGGAGTTGGAGGCTGCAGTGGGCTACGATAGAGCCACTGCACTCCAGCCTGGGCAACAGAGGGAAAACCCTGACAAGAAAGAAAAGAGAAAAGAGAAGGAAGGAAGGAAGGAAGGAAGGAAGGAAGGAAGGAAGGAAGGAAGGAAGGAAGGAAGGGAGGGAGGGAGGGAGGGAGGGAGGGAGGGAGGAAGTGAGGGAGGGAAAAGAGAAGAGAAGAGAAGGAAGGAAGGAAGGAAGGAAGGAAGGAAGGGAGGGAGGGAGGGAGGGAGGGAGGGAAAAGAGAAGAGAAGAGAAGGAAGGAAGGAAGGAAGGAAAGAGAAAGCGAGCAGTGCTGAAAGTGTTTTGCTACTGTTATTTTAACTTACAATTTTAAAAACTAGGTGTTGATATATTAGGGGAAAACAGGGTGAAGGGTACCTTTGCAATTTATTATGAATTCGTAATTATTTCAAAGTAAAAAAGTTAAACATGCAGTTGTTAAAAATAACTGACATAAAAGATTGTCAAGATGTCATGTTAAGTTAAAAAAAGCAAGATAAGGAACAATGCATCTAGTAGGCTCAATTTTGTGTAGAGAAATGGGGAAGGGAATAAGAATATATATATTTTGCTTATGTGTGTGAAATGAAATTCTAGAAGAGATTGTTACAAACTAATAACTACTTGGGAAGCAGGCTTTATTTTTTAACCAAATGACTGTGTTACCTATTGAAAAATTATTTAAAAATAAGACTAGTTACAAAAAATGCAAATAACACTTCTATCATAGCATAAAAGCATTTTCATTTGTAATGAGTCAAATAACACCAATTTGACAAATAACACGGTGCATTGAGTTGAATGGTAAAGTACTTTCCAATGACTCTATTTCACTCACAATGTGTACAATTCAGGTAAGTTTAATTCCTCAGTCTTTGAGGGGGAGCTGAAGAACCACTCCTTCGGGTTTCAGACAGACATGGTTTTAGAAGTTACAAGTAGCATATGGCCTTGTCTAAGATCTCGTGACGTTTCTAACTTAAAGCTTTTGAAACAAGGAAGACACCTTAAGGACATCAGCACCTGGTGAAGACTTCTCTGATGTTAAGCACATGTTATAAGTCCTGGAACTTGCTGGCATTTGTCCTAGAAAAAGAAGGATGAGGCCGAGCAAGGTGGCTCACGCCTGTAATCCCAGCACTTTGGGAGGCTGAGGCGGGTGGATCACGAAGTCAGGGGTTTGAGACCAGCCTGGCCAACATGGTGAAACCCTGTCTCTACTAAAAATACAAACATTAGCCAGATGTGGTGGCACGCCCCTGTAATCCCAGCTACTTTGGAGGCTGAGGCAGAATTGCTTGAACCCTGGAGGCAGAGGTTGCAGTGAGCCTAGACTGTGCCATTGCACTCCAGCCTGGGTGACAAAGTGAGACTCTGTCTCAAAAAAAAAAAAAAAAAAAAAAATAAAAAGAGAGAGAGAGAGACGATTAGATATACAAATTTGGATTTAGCCAGAGTTATCCTGGGTAGGGAAGAGTCAGACAGACACACCCATAGGCACGCCCACATTCATATATAGCCCCGTGTCCAAAAAAGTGATGGCAAAACAGACACTGTGATGCTGTAGTGACCAAGGGATGAAAATTTCCCTAATCTCTTGATGTTTCTGCAAGTTGCATTTTTAAATTCCTGAAACATCTTTTTTTTTTCATGTCTGATAATAAGTAGATGTTGTGACAGGTTTGAGTGGGGGCACATCTCACACATGAGCATGAAAACTCAATCATCACACTTATCAACCACGAAAGGATCTCCTCAAACATCTTTTTAGCAATGAATAAAGTTATGCTAGCTGCTATAACAAGTAACCCCTATGTCTCAGTGGCATAATACAATAATTTTTATACCTATCAATCACAGACCAATGTGATTGGGGGGGTACTTTCTCCACATTGTCTTGTAGAATCCTGGCTGAAAAGGGGCCCATCATCTTCAATGTATGGCTTCCAGAACATACTGGAAATTGATATCCAACCAGCACACACAGAAGAAATAACGAAGAATCAGACAGAACAGAACACCTGAAAGTGGCATTTTTGTCTCCCTATGTCATTGGCTACAACTCAATCATGTGGTGCCACCTAACTGCTGGGGAGGTTGGGAAATGTAATTTAACTGTGTATCTACAAAAAAAAAAAAAAAAAAAAAAGAAAAGAAAAAATAATTTAGTGAACATATGGCATTGTTTCTGCCACAAACAGATATTTCTCCTTTAATATGTTGATTTCCTGCTCTTTATGGACCTTTACAGCAATTCTATGAGGCAGGCTGCACAGATGTTATTCCCACTTACCAGTGAGAAAAATGAACTTCAAAGAGAAGTTAGCTGACTTGGCTAAACAACATGGATATTAAATGGTTAAGCAGGAGCTAGAACAAATCTTCCCACAGTACCATGCCTGCTGTCACCCATCCCTACCAAAGGTAACATCACTTGCTTCAGTAACTTGAATCAATCATAGCTTCAGTAAATTAGATTATCCATACAGATTCTTCATAAAGCGTATTTCCTCAAAAACATTCACCATCAACTTAGTTTATATGTAGTCATAAAAAGTTATAAAGACCACATGATTAAATTTTAATAGAGATACATTATGGAGAATAACATAAAATTGAATGCACATAATTAAATCAGGACAAATTTCAGCCTTTTCTTCAAAAATTGCCTCCCTTTTCTCTCTTCTGTAACTCCTATCAGATGCATGTTCAAGTCCTATTCTATCTTCCACTTACCTTTTAAATCCTCAAATATTTTCTTTGCTAATACTTTAATGTCCTCAGATCTCATTTCCAGTTTGCCAATTCCATCTGTAGCTCTGTCAAATCTAGTCTTTAATCTTTCCATCTGCCTATTTTTAAAATTAAAATGATTATATTCATTCCTAAATGTTTGAATAGGTTCTTTTTCAAATCTGCCTGGCTGGGATTCTTTTTTCCTCTCAAATAATTTATGTTTTAATCCTTCTTTTATGCCTTTATTTTAAAAAATATCTTTCAAAGCATCTGGCCAGGTTCATGCTTGTAGTCCCAGGACTTTGGGAGGCCAAGATGGGAGGATTGCTTGAGGCCAGGAGTTTGAGACCAGCCTGGGCAACATAGCAAGACCCTATCTTTACTTTAAAAAAAAAAAAAAGCTGGGTGTGGTACCATGCTCCTGGAGTCTTAGCTACTTGGGAGGCTGAGGCAGGAAGATTGCTTGGGCCCAGGAGTTGGAGGCTGCAGTGAGCTATGATCACACTACTGCAGTCCAGCCTGGGTGACATAGTAAGACCCCACCTCCATAAAGGATTTCAGATGATTTTTAAAAAGCATCTATGGTATTACTCAAATTATCTGAAATCCTAAGGTTCTTTGTTTTTAAAAATCTGTTGGTTTTCACTCATAATGAATTATTTTTCAATTATTTATCTTTTCAAGACAGTGTGTCACTCTGTCTCCCAGGCTGGAGTGCAGTGGCATGATCTCTGCTCACTGCATCCTCAACCTTCCTGGGCTCAGGTGATCCTCCCACCTCAGCCTCCTGAGTAGCTGAGACCACAGGCGTGTGCCCCCACAGCACTCCAGCCTGGGTGACACAGCGAGACTCTGTGGCAAACAAAACAAAACATTTTTCTCCCCATGGGGCCCAGCCTCCTTGTTTGTGCCTATACCTGGCTTTCCTTAGCTCATTTTTCCCCTGACAACATAGCCTTTGGTGGGCTCTGGTGTAGCATAAGCTTCACAACCCAATCCTTTCGACTCTGCCAATCGGTCCCCTATTTGTTTTAGGATTCTAGGAATTTCTCTTATATTTTTATGAGATCAGCACTGGATTTTCCCAGATTTTAAAGGTATATATGGAGTGGGGAGAAGGGGATTTCAAATTCACCAGAAGGTCTCCATCCTAAACTGCAATTATATAAAAATATCAGTAAAACAATAAAAACAGATGCATTTAAGGCCTGGGATTAGAGATGAAGCCCTTCTGTTGAAAACTGTTTTTGATATTGGTAATGAAACACAGTTCAGGAAAAAAAGAAAGAGCTGACAAATAAAATGATTACCTAAATTGATAAAAAGAAAAACAGGATCCACAGCACAAGTTTAGGGGGTTAAATGTTTATTAAATCAAGCTTTTAAATTATATATCCACCTACAGTCTGTAAACAAATATAGTACACATGTATGTAAAAGGCTAGCAGATAAGAACCAGTGGAAAAGCTAAAGTTCCCTTTGCACACCGGCACCTCATCGCAACACCCCTCTTGGTGTGGATGCCATGGGGCCATGTTATAGTCAAAAGTTAAATGAAAAACCACAAGTTTAGTTTGACTCCATCTCCTAGGGTGGATTTCATTCGGATGGTTGTTCCACATTATAGGAGGGTGGATCCTAGCAAGGCAACAGTGTAGTTTTTACATTCACAGATTGGCTGAAGTTGTACAAATTGAGCTTCTAGTCTAGGTGTCTCCCTCCCTGTTACCACACTTTGTAAGAAATGTGAATTAAAATGAACAATGGACCACAGGTGGTTATAAAAATAGATAACTCGCAGAGTCATAAATATCTACAGTTAGTAGAGCAGAAACTTATAAAATTTACCTTTTTCCATAATGTGCAGAATATCCTAAGTATGTTCAAGAGACACAGTCAGCAGACTTCAGAGTGGTAATTACAAGGGCATTTGTAAAGAAATAACACTCGAGTACAAACCCAGAGTAAGAAGCTGAATGCAGACGAAAATACGCAAAACACGCAAAGTCCCAACTCCTCACATCTCATTATGCTACTTACTAGACACCACAATTAGCCTACAGCCCTTTATGGATCTTTAAAAGTAACTTTTTGTTACCCATGTACATACTTTAACAGAGATTTTTCATGAGACAAGCAAAGTGGGTTAACGGTGGCGCCAAAACTGCTGAAAGCTGGAGTGTTTTGTGTGCTTTCGTATACGTCTGTGTATGGGGCTTTAAAACGCTCCAAAAATGTTTTGGATAGAGTCTTTAAAATTCCCATGAAAATCTATTTTATAGTCATTTCAAGGTATAGAAAAAAAGAAATCCTAAACTGGGGTTGAGGGACAGCCCCAAATCTCACAAAGTAACTGAAATTCCAGGAATATATAAATTACATTCATATGTTCCTTTAACACGTATCAAGTGCTATGTAAGGTAACTGCAATGCTATTCTGAAGCCAATCTCATTCAAAACAGTACAGTAAATCCCATCCTAATTCTACAGTTAAAGCACTTATTCCAGGTAATATGTGCGTTTCAGCAAAGCTGACGTCTTGTACAACAGTGTCACCTTAAAGCTTCATCAAAGATTCACAGCAGGCCTAAACTGGAGAAGTTCAGAACCAACAATACCACAGGTAGTTATTCATCCTAATTTCTCACAGGGAGTGAAGGGTCTACTTGAGTTATCCTAAGGTCACCTAAGCCTAAGAACAGTGTTCCCTGAAAACTCTGGCAAGTTTCCTCACCAAAATCTCTCTTCAGTGTAATGTGTTTGGGACTTGCTAGGCTAGAAAAATGGGTTCCACTGATGCATAAACATACATTCTACACCTTCAAGACGCGTACACATGTAGTGTTTCGCAAACTCACTCGACCTTTCCAGGGAACACCTGGAATAATCACTGGATCTTGGGACACTCATTTCCTAGGGAACACGATTAGAGGAATGCCACGTTAAAGCAGGTTTTCTAAAGTAGTGGTTCCAAAACTGTAGTGAGCATCAGAAGCACAGATGCCACACCCCTTCGGAGGTCCAGAGTGGGACCTGGGAACCTGCATTTCTGAGACCATCCCCTCCCCCCAAGTGAAGCTGATGCTGCTGCACTGAGGACTGCCCTTGGAGTGGCACCGTTGAGAGGATGGCCTGCACAGATCTCAGCGGCAGGAAGCCCTCCTATGGCCTCAGGAAAGGCTGCACTTGGCATTTGCCACAACCAATTAGTCGGCGGTCAAATCAGCCCAGTGACTTCTCAGAGGGTCATGCACCTTGGCGTTGCACTTGACTCCTGGCTCTGTCCCTGCTCACTAGGTGACCAGGAGGAGTGACTGCATCTAACAAGAGGAGGAACAGTAGCCCCCCACACCCCCCAGTGGATCTGTGATGCTTAAGAAAAATGTTTGCAAAAAATGCACTAACTAGCCAAAAGCATCATACAGGTGTCTGTTAATCAGAAGGATGTGCCAGCCACAGCAGGAAAATCCCAGGTGAGTTTTCTGTCTTCTGTTACTGCTGAGCCTTGATGAAGGCACATTCTGACAACTAATGAAGAGAAAAGAGGCTAAAAATGCAGACAACTGCAGTGAGGGGAAAATATGAGTGGATTATCTAATTAAAAATACCTGATTGTTCAAAAAACAAAGGTCAGCCCACAATCAAAATAGTTAATTATGCTGGCTTTAAGATAGTGTTTAAAGTTAAATATGTTGATCTTTGAACACACTCACTCCTCCACTCTACCATGTTAATGCTGGTTAAAATTTAACATTAGAAGAATGAGAAAAAAAAATCCTCCAATACGTATGAATTACACCTAAAAAATTTAGTTGAGATCGTGCCAATCTTATAAGCTACCATTGTGTGGAAATTTCATAAGCAATTTTGAAAAAAGACATTTAATTTTGGCTCATAGAAACATCCACAGAATGAGGAATAAACCACCATTCACACGTCTGCATGTGTGTTTAGTTACTACCCAGTACATCTTTGCCAATGAACTGCCTCTCACAATTCAAAAACGATCCTGTAAAAATCCATACATATCCATGATGAGATTACAGTCAAACAAACATCATGTTGCCAAGTCCTGGTTTCCACGTGAACCCAAAAGATTGATCAGAAAGGCAGAACTTCCCCCAACACGCTGCGTGGTTCACTTTATGTATGCTCTGGATGGCTCTGAAGACAAGCCAACATCTCTTGAACCGGTCTGCTTTCGTAGCAGATCTGATACACAGCAGTGAACAATGGAAACCTAGTTGGGAAGAAATGTGAAAAGACAAGGTTAGGCCACTAGATTTACCTCAGAGAATAAGTTAGGTTTTCTGTCCTAACAGATTGCAGGTCAGTATGTGACTATGGAAAACACGGTAAGCACTTTCTACATTCCTTTATCATTTGTTCTGCAGACAGCCTCCGGAATGTGGCTGTCAGATCCTGGTGCGACCTAGACCATCCTCTGCCTAATTAAGCTTGGAGCACACTCTCCACAAACAAGTCACACGGTGATCCTACCAGGGCAAACTGTTGTCATTTACATGAAGAGTTGTGGCTCTGACTCTTGGTCAAATCTTGGATGAGTCTATATTCTGTCATTATTTTAAAAGCTGTACAAATAAATTTTTAAATTGCTCTCCCTTCTCCAAAAAGAATCATCCCAAGATAACGATGAGGCAATCTACACATCACCACAAATAATGTAGGCTGGAACGTTCCCGCGAGAATCTGAGTGAGGACCTACGAGGAGCAAAGCACTCATCTTATGTCAGAAGCTTGATTTAGCTTACCTCTTCTTCCAAGATGTGAATACAGATATAAGTGAAAAGTCATTAAAGAAATAATTTCATCAGGCTTTGTTTCTTTTTTTTCTTTTTTTTTTTTTTTGTGACAAAGTCTCACTCTGTCACCCGGGCTGGAGTATAGTGGCGTGATCTTGTCTCACTGCAACCTCCACCTCCTGGGTTCAAGCGATTCTCCTGCCTCAGCCTCCTAAGAGTAGTTGGGATTACAGGTGTGTGTCACCATGCCTGGCTAATTTTTGTATTTTTTTAGTAGAGACGGGGTTTTACCATGTTTTTCAGGCTGGTCTCGAACTCCTGACCTCATGATCTACCCGCCTCGGCCTCCCAAAGTGCTGGGATTACAGGAGTGAGCCACCGCACCGGCCCAGGCTTTTAAATACACACACACATAGCTCAAAGTGAGCTTGGCAAAATCAATGGAGTCTTGAAAGGCAATCCTGAAAATTAGCTGGACAGAATCTTATAATGATAATTTAAGAACAAATAGTACTAATGATCACATGTCTTTATGAGAGTCTATCGTTGTAGGGCTGTTTTTTCATTGTAGTTTTTTTAACATATGGAACGTTTGTTATTTTTTTGGAGTCAGGTAGACCTAATCAAATCTGACTCTACAGCCTGCTAACTCTCGGCAAGTTTCATAATCCTTCTAACCCTGTTTGCCCATCTGTAAAATGGGACTGGATACACAGCCTTGCTGCAAGTATTAAATCACTTATGTGTGAAGTGTACAGTACACAACTGGCAAATAGTGGGTGTGCAGTAACGACAGCTTATAATAGCAGCCACAAGATGGACAGTGTGTCCTGGACTGAGAAAGCTCCATGAGGACGGGGACCAAGTCTGTTTTTTTCACTACTGTATTCTCAGTGCCTGGCACCATGCACGGCAAGGGGCAGGTGCTCAGTGAGAATTCGTCGAATAAATTCCTGTGGATGGGATTTAAAGCCTAGAAACTTCAGCCCCTTTCTTTGTCCTTCCATGCTATGTTTCCCTGTTCCTGAAACAAGAACAATGCATATGTCCCCAAAGCAGTGTGGTAGCAGACGACTGACCATCAAAGCCATTTCCAACCTGCTTTTCCCTTTCCCAAGGTTGGAAGAGACTACTCACCTTCCTAGCCTTTCACCTAGAATTAGCCAAGCAACACAGTCCTAGGCAGCAAGACATAATGTATCTGCTGAAGGTTTCTGGGGGAAGATTACTCTCCGCGAGAGGCACTAGAGGAAAAATCTATTACCCTAGACTACTCTTGTTCCCTTCCTGAGTGTAAAAGTGAATGTGATGTCTGGAGCTGCTGCAGCCATCTTGAGGTTCAAGGGAAAGCCAACGGGATCACTGAGATTCTAATCCAGAGCTAGAGCCACTGGGCCAACACTTTAGCAATGTTCATCTCCATATTCCCTGTTGTAACCGTGTGTTGCTCTTGCAGCTGGAAGCACTTCTAACTTTTAAAACTAGCATTTCCAAAGTGCATTCTGTGGATGGGATGTTAATGAGATATGAAGTGTGTGGAAGGGAAATTTCTACAGACAAGTAACTTGTTTAATCCTTAAAATCACCCCATGAGGTAGAAAATATTGTCCCCATTCTGTATATGCATAAATTGAACCACAGTTTTGGACTCTGAAGCCAATGTGCAACCATTAGGCTACACTACCCATCTAGATATTATTTTCTATTATATAAAATGCTAAAAGGCCAATTAGATCAGTTTGGAAGACTCTCTAAATAAAGTTAGAGGTGAAAGGAAGAAAAAGACAACATTTCATTTAAAAAAATTGACAAACCAGAGGCCCGGGCGCGGTGGTTCATGCCTGTAATCCCAACACTTTGGGAGGCCGAGGCAGGTGGATCACGAGGTCAAGAGATTGAGACCATCCTGGCTAACATGGTGAAACCCCGTCTCTAATAAAAATACAAAAAACTACCCAGGCGTGGTGGTGGGCGCCTGTAGTCCCAGCTACTCAGGAGGCTGAGACAGGAGAATGGCATGAACCCAGGAGGCAGAGGTTGCAGTGAGCCAAGATCACACCACTGCACTCCAGCCTGGGCGACAGAGCGAGAATTTGTTTCAAAAAAAAAAAAAAAAAAAAAAAATTGCCAAACCAGTCAGCTATCCCACTAATCAATACGGAGGGCTTAAGATGTTTCAGACTTCAGACTAAGTACAGGGATGTGCAGTATTATAAATAAAGCCAGGCCAGGTGTGGCAGCTCATGCCTGTAATCCCAGCACTCTGGGAGGCCAAGGTGGGCACATCGCTTGAGGCCAGGAGACCAGCCTGGGCAACATGGTAAAAAAAACAGTCTCTACTAAAAATACAAAAATTAGCTGGGTGTGGGGGCACACACCTGTAATCCCAGCTACTGGGGAGGCTGAGGCAAGAGAATCACTTAAACACGGGAGGCGGAGATTGCAGTGCTGAGATTGCACCATTGCACTCCAGCCTGGGTGACAGAGTGAGACCCAGGAGCTTACCACATGCACCTCAGAGAACACGTTGTGTATGGGCTGAATTATGCCCTCCTCCCAATTCATGTGCTTCGGTCCTAACCCCTAGTATCTCAGCATGTGACAGGGCCTGAGAAGGAGTCTGAGAAGGAGGCAAAGAAAAGTTCTATTCAAGAAAAGAAGGTACCACAGGGAGTAAGAGGATATACTGCAGGAAGTTACGTTGGTGCTAGATGGAGGGGGGCCACCTCTGCCTAAGGACCATGTGCTTCACTCCATAAGAGCAGGAGGCCTCTGAATGTGAATGCTCAAGCTAGCAGGGATCATGGCGATCATCTGATCTTCCATCTTAATTTTGTGGATAAGAACACTGGGGCACAGGACAGCTAAATACGTGACTTGCCCAAGGCCACATGGCTAATAAGCCACAGGGCAGCCTTGAATGTTACCCTCCTGCTATTTTTTCGATAGCAATGGAGAAGAGAAGGGAGGGGAGAAGGAAACAGAGGAAGACCGGAGAAGTGGTGGTCAGAATGAAAAAGAAAAAAGGAATCAAAGTAAGAGGTGGTGCAAAGGGAGAACAATAGGCCTCTGCCTTCAGGAGGCAGGTGGTACAAAGAACGGGGAGGAGTCCCAGGGGATTCTACACTCCAGCCCAGGAGAAGGGTGCTGCCACCTTCAATCCAGCAGCGATGTCATTAAGCACAGGTGCAGCCTGTTCAATTTCTAATCAGAAGAAATAAAATGGGACATGACCAAGGAGAGCTGCCTGCTCAGAGCAGAGATTTACCTGCTTGATTACACCTGCTTTGGAAACAGGCAGCTCCTGGCCCCAGAATCGCTGTTCTAGTCCATGTCCCCCTGGAGCTAACAGACTAGTGCCCAGCCAACCTGTCCATCCAGAGAATCCTCTCAAGGCAGCCCTTGCTAGCACACAGATGCCACTTGAAAATTCTGATTGGGAGAGTCTCACCAAACAGACAGGTTTTTTTTTTTTTTTTTTTGAGACTTAAAAAAATTTCTTGATAAATGCTCAGTGGTCATTCAAGTAGTCCAACCACACACAAACATATCACTGTCTGCTGCTAAGTGGGTAAGGAAAATCATGCTCGTCAGAGGCATTTGCCTTTTAGCCACAATTTAAAGGTAGCTCTCCTCCTTTGGCAGCCTGTTTGTGAACTTCCATCTCTGCGTGGCTGGTTTTAAAAGCCATTTCAGAAAAATAAAGTGCAAATTAAAGGGGAAAGACAAACGCTCCATCCACCCTCATTTTTAACTTTCAGTATGGAACTCCATGGCTGATTAATTTGCTCTGGGTAAAAGAAGGAAGGGTGCTGGGTGCAGGGGGAGGTGAAGATGCATGACTGGGACCAGCAGACACCTGAACTGATGGAACTAGGATGAAGAGCTGCAACCAGAGATGACAGCAACGCCATCCACGACCCTCCTCCCAGCTTGGAGAGAAGCTCATGCTCTGAATTAGCCACAATCAGCATGTCCATCCAGCTGCCCAGCTCCTTCCAGTCCTAGGCAACCAGACTTCCCTCCCCCAGAGGGTGTTTCGGGAGAGTTAAGGATACATACAATATGCTACATAAGCATTTATGTAGTGGTATAGTTGGCATCATGATTATGGTCCCCCACAATCATGCTCAGTAAATCGGCAAGAGAAAGTGCTGTGGAGCAGGTAGTGCTGGGGAGTGGCCTCGGAGAGGCTGAGAAGCTTTTGTGGTGCTACAGGGCTCACTCTCTCAATCAGGTGGCAAATAAACTGACTCCAGCCCACCTTTAACACACAACTGGCCTGGAAGGGCAATGGAGGATGGATGCACCCACCCATCTATCCATCCATTCACCCATCTCACCCATCCACTCACCCATCTACCCATGCACCCATGCATCATCCATCCCTCCATCCATCCATCTCATCCCATCCCACCTACCCATCATCCATCCATTCACCCCTCCCACACATCCACTCACCCATCTACCCACGCACCCATCCATCATCCATCCCTCCATCCATCCATCTCATCCCATCCCACCCACCCATCATCCATCCATTCACCCATCCCCCCATCCACTCACCCATCTACCCATGCACCCATCCATCATCCATCCCTCCATCCATCCATCTCATCCAATACCATCCCACCCATCATCCATCCATTCACCCATCCACTCACCCATCTACCCCATGCACCCATCCATCATCCATCCCTCCATCCATCCATCTCATCCCATCCCACCCACCATCCATCCAGTCACCCATCTACCCATGCACCCATCCACCATCCATCCCTCCATCCATCCATCTCATCCCATCCCACCCACCCATCATCTATCCATTCACCCATCCCACCCATCCACTCACCCATCCACCCATGCACCCATCCATCATCCATCCCTCCATCCATCCATCTATCTCATCCAATACCATCCCACCCATCACCCATCCATTCACCTATCCCACCCATCCACTCACCCATGCACCCATCCATCATCCATCCCTCCATCCATCCATCTCATCCCATCCCACCTACCCATCATCCATCCATTCACCCATCCCACCCATCCACTCACCCATCTACCCATGTACCCATCCATCATCCATCCCTCCATCCATCCATCTCATCCCATCCCACCCACCCATCATCCATCCATTCACCCATCCCACCCATCCACTCACCCATCTACCCATGCACCCATCCATCATCCATCCCCCCATCCATCCATCTCATCCCATCCCACCCATCTATTCATCCATTCACCCATCCATCATCCATCCATCCATCCATCCATCCATCCATCCATCCATCCATTCATCCATCCATCTCATCCCATTCCCTCCCACCCGCCCACCCACCCATCATCCATCCCTTCATCCCATCCCATTCCATCCCATCCCATCCCATCCTATGCCCCATCTACCCACCCGATAAAGAGACTAGAAGGCTGTGCACCAAACCTTAACAGAGCTCCCTTTTGATGGTATAATGTTGGGCTAACCTGTCCTTCCTTCTTTTCTGACTTGACATTTTAATAACCTGACCATACTTTTTTATAAAACAAAAAAGTAATCATTTTTACAAATTTTAAAGCTTATAATATGTAGCTTTTACCAAACACCCTGCAAGACAAACTAGAATCTTAAACTTCATATTTTATAATGTGACTTATAGAATTGAGCTCCTTTCATTGATGTTGAGCCTGGTTTCATGTAAACACATGTTTTGGGGGTAGGTAGATGCTTCTCATCACAGATGTTTACGTCACAGAAAGGACTGAACTAATCCAGATAAGTTCTAAGGGCACTTGTCAAATAGTCTAGCTCATCTCCGTGGGGCTGGAAGTCCTGAGAAAAGGAACGATGGACATTTATCTGGTCTCATGGGCGACTGAGAGACTTACTTGTCCACTAGTCCCTTCTGTTTGAGGATGCGGTACACTTCAGCGGAAGTCTGAGGTCCTTGGAGCTTTTGCCCATTCAGCATCTCCTTCTCCAACTCTTCAATGGTCTTAAAAATAAAGGATTAAAAAAAAAAAAAAACTATGGTAAAGACTGAAGAATCATTTATTTGTTTAATTTTTAAGTTTTGTTTTGTTTTGTTTTGTAGAGATGGGGTCTTGCTATATTGTGCAGGCTGGCCTCAAACTTGTGGCCTAAAGCAATCCTCCCACCTTGGCCTCCCAGGGTGGTGGGATTATAGGCATGAGCCACCATGCCTGGCCTAGCATCATTTATTTCAAGAGCAGAGTGGAGAGAAGAGTTTCAGTTCCCTGCTGGAGGCCAAGGAAAGATAAAGCCACAAAGATAAAGAACAGGAGAGTCAAGTGACAAAGCAGCCAGGCAAAGAGAACAATCCCAGCAAACAGATGCTGGCATGAGATCTCCACTGGGCTGCAGCTCACCCCGAGCCAGGAGTCTCAAGTGAGGAAGGAGGGGGTGCGGGAGGCAGGTGAGGGGCTACCTTCCCAGTTCTGGCGAAGGCCTCGGCCACCCTGCGGTTCCGCCCTCCGTAGCAGGTGGTGATCAGGTCGGCCACCCCGCAGCTCTCTAGGAAGGTGGCTGTGGACACCTGGCCCTTGCAGAAGATCCTGGCAAAAGCAATCATTTCCATGAGTCCCAGGCGGATGACGGCAGCTTTGGTGTTGTCTCCACAGCGGAGGCCATCACAGAACCCAGCTCCCACAGCTACAATGTTCTGCAAAGGAGATGACAAAGCCCAGATGCCGTTACAGCACCCACTGTGGGTATGGATGCCAGAGGTGGTGGGGGATGCTGAGGCAGGGACAGACCAGATGGGATTGGCTCTCAGGGACACTGGCTCCATCCTCCTCGAAATGCTCAATGCCAGGTTCTGCTCTTGTACACCTGGGTGAAAGAGATGACGAAAGGAGACACAAGGCTTCCCTGTTCCCCTTCTAGGACAAAGAGCCCATATTTGGGGTCAGCAGGGGTCAGCAGTTGAAGAGCATTGGCCAGAAAATCAGAACGGCTGATAGTAGTCTTTGGTTAAATAATATTTGGATAAACTACTTTACTTTTTGTTTTGTTTTTAATGGAGTGCTTTATGCAACCACAACATTCACACAGAAAAGTACACAAATGCTAAGTGCACCAGATTGAAGGATTTCCACAAACTGAACACGCCCCCATAGCCAGCACACTGATAACGGAAGAAAGCACAGCCGCCTCCACCAGCAAGGGTAACCATCCTCCTAACTTCTCCCAGCACAGCTGCGTTTTACCTGCCTTTCAACGTTCTGTGAACGGAGTCATACAATATGTAATCTTTTATGTGTAGCTTCTTCGTCTTAATTCAACATCGTGTTTGTGAGATTCATCCACATTTTTACATAGAGCACATTTATTTTAATTGCTGCATAGTACTCCATTTTGTGAATATGCTGCAATTTATTTAATTGTCTTCTGTCACCTGGCGCTGGGGTAGTTTCCAGTTTGGGGCCATGACAAATAGTGCTGCCATAAACACCCCGGCACATGCCCTCCAGTGACTATGTGCAGGCAATCCTGTTGGGTATGATCTAGGAGTTGAAACACTGGGTCATGAGGCCTGTATGTGTGCAGCTCAAATTCCAGCCTTTTGTTTCATTTAATAATCCCCAAATGAGTATTTATGGATCACTCACTCTTTGCATGGCCTCTGCTAGACACGAGGCAAATGAGACACAGAGCCTGCCTTTTCAGAAGCTGATAATCTGGTACGGGGACTGGCAATCTAGGCCAACCGCCTGTTTTGTAAATAATGTTTTATGGGAACCCAGCCCTACCCATTCATTTACACATCATCTATGGTCCCAGATTTGAGCAGTTGCCACAGAGACCATATGGTCCACAAAGCCTCTAATATCTGGCCCTGATGCAAAATGTTTCCCAACCCTGATCTTACAGGAAAAATAAAACGTGTACAAAAAGGCTCAGCAGAAAGTGATATTCCATAAAAGGTACTGAGAATCAAATTCCGTTTCGACAGGTATGCACTGAGCATGTACTGTGCGGGGAGCACCTCACTCAGCCCTGGAGGCACACAGTGATTGCAGGGCCTTGGCGGGTGCCAGGGGAATGCAGGGGCTGAAGATGCCCCCAGGGGAAAGCTGCAAAGATCAGAGTTAGACTCAGAGCTTGTCCTCAAGGAGCTGACAATCTGACTGAGAAAAGAGACACAACAAAGCACATCAAAAGGCAGAGGGGAGAGAGTGTGCTGACAAGCGGTAGGAGCCACAAGTTTCCGTTCAAAGCAGGGGGGCCAAATGGAGGCGGTGACATCTGAGCTGGGCTTCAAATAAGAAGGAAAAGTCAGATCAGCATCTATGACAAGCAACACCTGCACAGCTGCACAGGTGGCAACTCAGTGGGAACTTCAGTTGAGCCCCTGGGTTCCTGGCCCCTTCCACTTTTCCAGCTTCTTCACCAAGAACACTCAGCACCAAAAAAAAAAAAAAAAAAAAAAAAAAATCCAACTATCTAACCACACTAGCAATTCCAGTAATACCTGGTGACTATACAGAGAGTCCTGGGAGATTTTAAAACATGAAGCTCGTTTGGGAAATGAGTTAAAATAAGTGTATTTTTAATAAAACCAAGTTTTATAGTGAAAGAATAACTTTTCTTAACACATCGGGCCTATAAAATGTGAGGGATGAGGTGAAAAAACAGAATGAGCTGGGGAATAAAAACATCTGCTCTAGTACACAGGCAGTTTTTGATAAAACACATCAAACATAGCAATGATGTGGCTGGGTCACCATGACAAACAGACTTGGTCATTTAGATACAGCTATTGCTCGCCAGGAGACTGAGGCACAAAGCTACTTCACATGACAAAAACATCCAATTGGGCCTCCTGAAGTTTCCGTCTACTCCCTACAGGCCCACAGAACAGACACCTCTCTTGCCCTCTCCCACGGGGTGACGTGGAATAAAGAGGGCAAGAGAATAAAGGACGGGGATAGGAAGGCCCCCCAGCGTCTTCTCTTCCTTAGCAATCATGTGAGAGCTTACTGGGGCTGCCGCTTATGCCTCTCACTGCAGTCGACACAGAAAGAAAAAAGTAGAAAAATTCTCGAAAAATGATGCAGGCAGAGCTGATGAGGAATTGGTCCTAGGAACTGACAGCCTGACCAAGTGCATATGGCTTCGCAAGGTACCAACGTGCCTGAACCTGCAAAAGCTTCTCAGCCTCTTCCTACCACACAGGCTATGCGAACTGTAGGTTTCATCGGTTCTCAGACAGCAATCATCTCAACTTGCACGTGCAGGGACGATGGACGGGGGCAATTCCCGGCTTACACACGCTCAGCAGCAGGCAGCATGAGGGAAGAGGCGAGGCAGAGGCTGTGTGAAAGGAGCCTGGAGAGACGCTGGGGGTCGGGTGGGATCCGGTTCTGCAGCTCCGCTTCTAGAAGGGGTGGGCTGCCGAGTCAGGATGGGACACCCAGACCTTTTAGGATGAGTAGTATGCAGAGGCTAAAGAGCAGGAACCATAAGAACACCTGGGGCTGGGCCCACCTAGGTCTGGACGCCCTTCCCAGCATAGCAGCCAGCTAAGGAGGCTACAAGGAGACAGAAGCGGTACACGGCACTGACATCCAGAGAGCCTCTACACGGTCACAGTGTGACCTAGGGCCAACCACTCCGCTTCTCAGGCCATCTTCACCGCAGATGTCAAATTCAGGGCTTGGACAAGATTTTTCAAGGCCCTTCTGGTACTGCCATTCTTTCAGGGAAGTTGGTGCAATTGTAGCCTGCACTGGGGCTGCAACCAGTACTGGGGCAACAGGTTGACACCTGGGGACATGCAGGTGGGCTGACTGCCAAAGCCCAGAGGCCAGCCCTTGGGTGAGCTGGCCAAGTGGTTTTATTGAAGTTGCCATGCAATGTGGCGAGGCTTAGGCTGTTGGCCAACTCGTCAGATTCCTGAAATTGCTCTCTGATGCCCCCCGAACTGTGTCCCTGTGTCCCCGTCCATCACAACATGAACCATTCCGAAACTGTTATATGAAAAACCAACCCCAGGAAATGTCTGTGGGCTGAATGGGAGAGAACATGGACTTCTGTTCAACAAGTCAACAGAGGAGGGGAGGCACTGATTTATTATGTGCCTTCAGGGAGCCCAGGCTAGTTACACACTGCCTCATCATCATTCCCACAACTCTGAAGCATGCACCTACCCTCCTACTACTTCCCAACTGGTACACTGAGGCTCAGAGAGGTTTAGTGGCTTGCTAAGAACACCTCACTGGTAAGAGATGGAGTCTGGATGTGCTCCTGGTGCCTGGCTCTGCAGCCCGCTCTGTCCCCTGTGCCTTGCTGCTCCAGTGTGGGAAATCCGCCCTTCCTCCACCCTTGGTCAAAAGACCTGCCTGACCCTTTGCAATTCGGTGTCAAAGGAGAGTGCCTCCTGGCCTACACCAAGGCTTGGGAGGTAAAAAGGGTAGCTTAGGTTGGGCGTAATCCCAGCACTTTGGGAGGCTGGGGCAGGTGGATTGCTTGAGCTCAGGAGTTTGAGACCAGCCTGGGCAACATAGTGAAACCCTGTTTCTACCAAAAATACAAAAAGTTAGCCAGGTGTGGTGGCATGCACCTTTTGTCCCAGCTACCTGGGAGGCTGAGGTGGAAGGATCACTTGAGCCAGGGAGGCGGAGGTTGCAGTAAGCTGAGATCATGCCGCTGCACTCCAGCCTGGGTGACAGAGTGAGCCTGTCTCAAAAAAAAAAAGCTTAGGAGAAGAAAAGGTAATAAAAAACAGCAACAGCTAATCTTATTGAACTGTTCTAAGAGCTTCATATATTATGACCTCATTTAAACCTCACAACATTGTGACAGGGCAGGTCCTATTATCATGGTAACATGATAGGACACTGAGGCACAGAGGAAGGAGCTTGCCGAGGAGATCACGCCACACTGTGCTGCTCTAGGACCAGGGAGTGAAAGGCACAGAGAGGCCACCGCACAGTCCAGATGAGAACTTTCTGACAGGAAGAGCTGACCCCACCCAACAGGAAAGATTTAGCAGGAGCTCTCTGCAACCGGAACCATCCAAGCAGGACTGTACGGACAGGCCCTGAGCTCCAAAGCAGTGCTTCCGTGTTGCTGTACTCAGAAAAGCCAGATGAGGGTGCCTGGGCGCTCCCTCACAGCTCCTCTGCAGCCCCTTCACTGCAGGGCATGGGAGTCTAGACCACCCCAAAGCTTCTACTAGAAGCTTTCACTAGGCATCTAACCTCCCCACCAGGGGAGATCAGGAGACCTAGTGCAGGGTAAATAAACGCCTCTCTTCTAAGAGGACCCTGGGCTGCAACCCAGTTTAGTCGCCTTATGACAGATCTTGAAATCCTCGTTCTCTCCCTCCACCACTTATCCCTGTCAAAAGAAAAATAAACATACTGAGCCAGTCAGAGCGTGTTGGAATAGCATCCGAGCAGATGTCCTCCGAGATCACCAGATGTGAACGTTATCATTATCCACTGTGCATCTAAATCTGCTTTAAACTTTTTTTGGAGCTAAAAATACCATATTTTTCAGAAGACAGACGTGTGTAGCCCTTCCCCATCTCCTGGGTGATGGCAATACTCAGAGGCAGTCATCAACTCCCGAGTGCACTCCTTCCAGTTCTGAATAGGGGTGGGTCGGATGGGGCTCAATCCTCTCCCACTTCCGCCTTCCCATAAAAAGAATATACAACAGGAGAACCAGCCCATGCTACCTGCAGGTTACACAAACATTCTCACCACCCAGCAAGAACTGCCTCCCTGAAACCCAAGTCAGTACTCACTGTTTTCTCTCAGTCCAACAATCCACCTGACTCCTGAGGCTAGCTGCTAAGAGGAGACTGTCTGCAGGGTTTGGGATTACTAAAGGCAAGGTGCCACATGTTGCTTGCTGCTGGCCCCTGTCTAAGGCAGCCTGGCTGAGATGTCAAGGAAGGCTGAGGCAGGTCCACACCTGGCCCACCAAGCTGGTCATACCAATATGAAGCTGCCTTAGCTGGAGCAGCATTGTCCAACAGAAGTTTCTGCAATGACAGAAAATGTTTTATATTTGCTCTATTGAATACAGTAGCCATTAGCCACACGTGGCCACTGAGTCTTTAAAATGTAGCTACTGTGATGCCGAAATGGAATTTGTAGTTTTTAAGAATTTTAATTAACTTGAATGTAAATGTAAATAGTACATATGCTTAGTGGCTAGCATGTCGGACTATGCAGGCCTTGCTCTCACTCACATAAAGGTGCTCTTGGGTGAGCAGTGGCCCTGACTACAGATGAGACCCAAAGCTGGGCATCCTGGCATGGTTCATCACAGCCAAAGCCCTGGAGCAAACCTACATGCCCAGCAATGAGAACTGCAGAACAGCGCCATAAAGGACCACCACCAGCCTGTGCCATGGGCTGCTGCTTTATCCCCAATCTATTCTTTCCTTCCACAATAATAGTCTCTTATTTCAACGCAAGTGTATGGCTATCCAGAAAAAAGATCCCCAAAATGATTTTCCAGCCTCCCTTGTAGCTAGTTATGGTCACACTTAGCGTACCCACTGAGATGAAGCCAAGTGACAAGGTTGATTTTCCAGAACCTTCCTTGAAAGACAGCTGCCACGTGCCCTTTGCCCTTTCTTTTTTTTTTTCTTTCTTCTTTTTTTAACCTTGCTGCCTGGAAGGCAGATGTGACGTTGATGCTCTGGTCACCTTCACAGACCAGAAAGACAAGGGCCACACCCTATGCTACCCTATGCCATTCAGTGTTTGTCCTCTCCACAACCCATGTTGAAATTTGGTGGCCACTGTGGCAGTGTTGGGAGGTGGGGTCTAACAGGAAGTGTTTTGGTCATGCGTGTTCTGCCTTCATGAATGGACTGAGGCTTTTCCTTAGAAAAAAGACTCTGGGAGTGGCTCTCTGTTTGCCTCTTCCACTCCTCTGCTGCGTGAGGGTCAGCGCTCCTGCCCTCCAGAAGCATTCAAGGTGCCACGTGGAACAGACCGTGCCCTCATGAGACACCAGAACTGCTGGTGCCCAATACTGGATTTCCCAGCCTCCAGAACTGTTATGAGCCAACACGTTTCTGTTCATTATAAATCACCCAGTCTCAGGTGTTCTGTTATAGCAGCACAAAATGGGCTAAGGCACCCAAGTGAGCTGGAAGAAGTCTGGGTCCCTGCGAATTCTGTAGAATAGAATTGTCATATATACTCTGGATTTTACATGAGAAAGAAAGAAGCTTCTACCTTGTTCAGCGAGTACAGTTTGAGCATTCTAATCTGAAAATCCAAAATCCAAAATGCTCCAAAATCTGAAACTTCTGGAGCACCAACATGATGCCCAAAGGAAACAGTCATTGGAGCATTTTGGATTTCCAAATAGGGATGATGAACTGGTAAGTATAATGCAAATATTCCAAAATCGAAAAAATCCAAAATCCAAAACACCTCTGGTCACAAGTATTTTGGATAAGAGATGCTCAACCTGTATTATTTTTGGTCTCTGTTAATGAAACTTAATCCTGATAAAGAATCTATTAAAAATGATAGCCTTTTGGCCAGAATCACCATCTTCCAGTAATTTACCAAAATGAGGAATACAAAAGGGAAAGAGGAGAAGTACCTGATATATGCTCTCTAGGCCTTTTAGAAAACATGAAGTTGCTCTTTTGGCCACATATATGTGAATCTATCAGAAAGGTGATATTGGCAGGGCGTGGTGGCTCAGGTCTATAATCCTAGCACTTTGGGAGGCTAAGGCTGATGGATCGCTTGAGTCCAGGAGTTTGAGATCAGACTGGGCAACATGGTGAAACTCCATCTCCACAAAAAATACAAAAATTAGCCGGGTATGGTGGTGAGCACCTACAGTCCCAGCTACTCAGGAGGCTGAGGCAGGAGGATCACTTGAGCCGAGGAGGCAGAGGTTGCAGTGAGCTGAGATTGCACCACTGCACTCCAGCCTGGGCAACAGATTGAGACCCTGTCTCAAAAAAATAAAAAATAAATACATAAGCTAAAAAAACTCGTTTTAAAAAGATGATATCGTAGACATCAAGGGCATGGGCACTGTTCAAAAAGGAATGTCCCACAAGTATTACCATGGCGAAACTGGAAGAGTCTACAATGTTCCCCGGCATGCTGCTGGCACTGTTGTAAACAAGTTAAGGGCAAGATTCTCGCCAAGAGAATTAAAGAGTGTATGGAGCATATTATGCTAAGAGCTGAGATAGTTTCCTGAAACACATGAAAGAAAATGATCAGAAAAAGAAGGAAGCCAAAGAGAAAGGTACCTGGATTAGACTGAAGTACCAGCCTGCTCCACCCAGGGAAGCACACTTTGTTGGAACCAATGGGAAGGAGCCTGAGCTGCTGGGACTGATTCCCTATGAATTCATGCATAATAGGTGTGAAAAATGGGCTGGGTGTGGTGGCTCACGCGTGCAACCCCAGCACTTTGGGAAGCTCAGGCGGGTGAAGCTGAGATCTGGCCACTGTACTCCAGCCTGGGTGACAGAGCGAGACTCCGTCTCAAAACAAAAACAAAAACAAAAACAAAAAACAAATAAACCTCCAATCAAAGAAGCCAGACACAAAAGAGGGCATACTGTACAGTTCCACTTATAAAAATCCTAGAAAATGCAAACAATGGCATATAAAAGCAGATTAGTTGGCAGCCCAACTGGAGGCTGGTGTGATGAGGAACCTCAAAGGGACACGTGGAGTTGTTTGGGGATAATGGAAATGTTGTGTACTTTGGTAGTGGTTTTCACGAGTGCATGCACACAACTCTCAAAACCCATGGTATTATAAACTTTAAATAGATGCAGCTTGATTCCATGAATTACACTTTTTTTGTTTTGGAGACAGAATCTCACTGTCGCCCAGGCTGGGGTGCAGTGGTGCGGTCTTGGCTCACTGCAGCCTCTGCCTCCCAGATTCAAGCGATTCTCATGCCTCAGCCTCCTGAGTAGCTGGGATTACAGGCACGCACCACCACGCCCAGCTAATTTTTGTAATTTTTAGTAGAGATGGGGTTTCCCTCTATCGGCCAGGCTGGTCTAAGACTCCCATACTCAAGTGATCCATCTGCCTCGGCCTCCCAAAGTGCTGGGATTACAGGTGTGAGCCACCATGCCTGGCCTAATTACATGAATTATACTTAAAGTTGATTTTTAAAAAGAATATATCCTTACTAAGAGATGAATGCAGCTAAGAGTTCGTGAAGGACATTCGGAAGGTAGTAAGAGGCACTGGTACAAAATGATTATGCATAATTCCTTTGAATTTTCTATTTTATCCTTGTAGAGAGCTGTTTTCATATTTTTCCTAGTAAGTCAAATGCTCCACATTTTTGAGTACAAAAAGATAATGTATATTTTGTAAATTGGCTAGTATGGAGAATATTAATAAAGACTGTATGTAAAAAAAGTAAAACACATCAATGGCTAGACGTAGTGGGTCACGCCTGTAATCCCAGCACTTTGGGAGGCTGAGGTGGGAAGACTGCTTGAGTCCACGAGTTCAAGACCAGTCTGAACAACACGGCGACACTCCATCTCTACAAAAAATAAACAAAATTAGTCGGGCATGGTGGCATGTGCCTATAGTCCCAGCTGCTCAGGAGGCAGAGGTGGGAGGATAGCTTGCGCTTGGGAGGTTGTGGTTGCAATGAGCCATGATTGTGCCACTGCACTCAGTCTGGGCAACAGAGCGAGACTCTGTCTTAAAAACAAACAAACAAAACACACACACACAATCAAACTACCTGAACAGTAAGATCTAGTTTTTGTTTAAAAAGGAGCCATACACACATGTACACACTAAAAACATTGGAAGGGTATATACAACAAACATTAACTGAGGTTATTTCAGGATGTAGGATTGTCAGTGATTTGATTTTTACTTCCTTCTTTACACCTTTCTGTTGTGTGAAAACAAGGAATATGACAATGTTATAGTCGGGGGGAACATCCCATCACTGTTGTTTATGTAATGAAAGCAACATATGGCCATGTGTCCTTGCTCTGGCAGGCTCTGATGAGAGAGGGCTTCGTTTTATTCATGCTGCCTGGTTACTAACCAGAAAGGTCAAGTTGTACGTAGTAACCAAAGAAACCAGGCTAAGACTCTTAAAACCCGTGTTCATGCTCTGACTGTGCTGGTGTTTGCTACCCTAAAGTCATTCGCTCTTTGGATCTCGATTTCCTTATCTGTACAAGACAATGATTGGATTTAATAATTGCTACAAGTGCTTGTTTCTCAGTTTTCAAAAATCTCAGCTCTGACGCAAACCCATAGGAATGATGGTAACCGATCTCGTTTTAAAAGATTAGGTGCGAAGTTGCAGGGAGGTTGGTTAAGGGCCTTCAACCCCCACCTCCCTGCATCCCCCATGAATCACTTTCCATCAAGGTAGCAGGCACATCCACTGACAGTCTTCCTGCCAGCAAAAATGAAAGCCATTCTGAGTTCAGACACAAGACCAGCATGGGTTCCCGTTAGCAGCAGCTTTTCCAAAGCCCTCACCTCAAGCTAGACTCTTTGTTCTGGGCAGGATTTCACAGCTTCTCCATGACCACTAAAAACATCCAGTCACTTAAAAACAGCTTTGGAGCAGCTCAGGCCAGCACTGAGCAATTAGGCATTCATGATGCCCCCTGCTGTTGAGTGGTAATTAGTTTAATGAAGGACTATTAAAAACACATAAAAATCTCAACCAACAAAAATAAACAAAGCAGCCAAAGTCAGTGTCTTACATGTGTAACTGGGCCTGCATGTAATGTAATGCTAATGCAAAGAATGCCCCACACAGGCATTCAGAAATATGCATGTGTGCTCCCTAGGAGCCCAAGCATTTAATTGGCTTCAATTTTTAAAAATGCTCATTGTATATCATGACCACACATATACACACGATGTTAATTCTAGAGAGTGATTTTAACTTCTGACTCAAAAAAAAGTATTCAATTTATGAGAAAGCATAGACAGGCATTCTTTCCACCTTTGCAACTTCCATCCAACACACACAGATGACTGGTGGATTGCCTAACCTCCTCCCTAGGTGCTCAAATTTCTGAAGAGTGGCTTTTTGCTGCAAAAGAGATGACTCAGAAGCGGCTCAAAAGGGGCATTCACATTGAGAACTTTTTATTTCCCCGTTCCCCCCACTCTTTTTTGTAGATGGTAGTGAAATGAAGGCAACTTGGATTGTGAGGGGGAAGGAGCAGGTAGCTGCTGCCGCACGGCTTCCTGCTGGCTGTTCCCCAAGTCCCGGCAGAGTGAGGGACAGTGCCTAAGGCTTTAAAAGCCAGCAGTCAACAAGTCAGGAACCCAGGTGTGGAGACCTCCCTTTTCCTCAAAAGAGGGGAAAAAAAGATAACATAAACTATATACTTACTATTTTTGTACTTTTCTGTATGAAGTACCTCTTAACATTTACATCAAAACAAACAAAAATACACCTCCAATCAAAGAAGTCAGACACAAAGAGTGCGTACTGTACAGCTCTCCACTTACAAAAATCCAGCAAGCCCCTGGCCAATGGAGGGCGCTTCTTTAATCACATCTTCTCCCTCTAGAGGGCAAAGACAAAACTATTCTTAGAAAAACCTCTACCAGCAGCAGATTATTTTTCCCCTTAACAAGAACAACCAGCCAAACTAGTAGAGCAGCATAATTCAGAGGGAACAAGACCCTTTTCCTGCTCAGGATGAAGTGTGGGAGAAAAATGTGAATGAATAGAATCGTTTGCTCCTGGGTGAAACCCTACCATCAAGGAACTCCCATACTTTCCAAATATCAATGCTGCCAGCTTCCCAAAGACCAAAACATCACAGTCCCCCCATATTTACAAGTTAAAGCAAGCCACGAGTAAGAGAGGAACTGAACCACCCAGGAAAGGCTGCAGCAAAACAGGAAGTTATAAACAAGGCTCTCGATTCACTATTCTTCGCTGATGTGGGTGCACAGAACACAGAGCCCGTTCTTGAGGGTTAGACTCAATGATGCTAACATTTGCCTTGCTTGATGAACTCCTCCCCTGAGGCTGACTTTACCTTAAGCGCACCACAGAGTTCAACAGTGTCTGCATCATCAACCACGGTAATTCGAAAATTTGGAGTCTGTAGAAGTTCTTTGAAGAGAAGGCCGTTCTCCATTACTTTGCTGCCTGCCAAAAGGTTAGACAAAAAGGATATTAATAGTAGTCTCTAATCTTAATTTTCACACCTAATACCCTTTAAAATAACTTTCTACTTACTATAAAAGTAACATATGTTCATGATAGGATATTTAGAAAATACATAGGAGCAGATATAAAGTAAAAATATCCCGTTTCCAATAGAGGTGATCATTTACAATTTGACATACATTTTTAACTGACTGAATGTGAATCTAAAGCTTTTCTTGGCCAGACATGATGGCTCACACCTGTAATTCCAGCACTTTGGGAAGCTGAGGCAGGTGAATCACTTGAGGTCAGAAGTTTGAGACCAGCCTGGCTAACATGACGAAACCTTGTCTCTACTAAAAATACAAAAATTAGCTGGGCATGGTGGCGCATGCCTATAATCCCAGCTACTTGGGAGGCTAAGGCAGGAGAATCTCTTGGACCTGGAGGTGGAGGTTGCAGTGAACCAAGATCGCGCCACTGCATTCCAGCCTGGTTGACACAGTGAGACTCTGTCTAAAAAAAAAAAAATTTTTCTCAAAATTGGGAACATAACATATACGTGATTTTATCATCTGCTTCCTCTGAATTTGAGAAGATGGAAATGCTGTCAGAGTACTTGTTTTTGCCACCACTATATTCCCCTCCTTTGGGACAGTGCCTGGGATGTGATGACGTTCACTAGTTTTCACATATTTATTATAGTTATATATATTTTTTTGTTTTGGAAACCTTTGATTAAAATATAAAAACAAACAAAAATAAAGTCTTACACACAAAGCCTGATGTGAAATCTGCTGTGGTTGGTGGGGTTCAGGGTGAGGTTAACCAAATGCACCCTACCCAGCTCTAAAGAGACTGAAAATCAGGATCATAAGGTTTACCAGCCAAGTCCTGGCTCCCAAATCAATGTCACCACACAGAGATAGCAGAAGGCACACTGAATACTACAGCACCTGGGCTCTGTCTGCCTCGAGGTGGGAGACCAGCTGTTCCCAAGCCTGTCTGCACAGAACAGTCATCTGGGGATCTTCACAAATACCAAAGCCCATGCCTCATCTCAGACCAGTTAAATTACCATCTCTGGAGTGGAGCGGGCATCAATCATTTTTGAAACTCCCCAGGTGATTCCAATGGGCAGACAAGTATGAAAACCTCTGATATAACCTCCTTCAGCTTCTGCTTCATCGGTAACAATACTACGGTACAGCTAAATGAGAATCACATGTGAAAACAGTCTTTCAGTGGTAAGAAGCACTCAGAGATCCCAAGTAATAATCACGGAGTTAGCTGACATTTGTATGCTTATTTTTTTATTTACTTATTTTTTTTGAGACGGAGTCTCCCTCTGTCACCCAGGCTGAAGTGCAGTGGCGCAATCTGGGCTCACCGCAACCTCCGCCTCCTGGGTTCAAGCGATTCTCCTGCCTCAGCCTCCTGAGTAGCTGCGATTACAGGCACCCACCACCACGCCCGGCTAATTTTTGTATTTTTAGTAGAGACGGGGTTTCACCATGTTGGCCAGGCTAGTCTTGAACTTCTGACCTCGTGATCCACCCGTCTCAGCCTCCCAAGGTGCTAGGATTACAGGCGTGAGCCGCCGCGCCTGGCCATGCATGCTTATTATTATGATTTTCTCCATGTACAGATAGGGAAACAGAGGCCCAGAGAGGTTTGCCAACTTGCCCGTGGTCAAACAGCTGGTAGAAGGAGAGCCCAAATTCTAACCCATATACTGCTCTGGCTGCCAGGGCCCATGCTCTGCGCCTCTATCCTATGCCACCTCTTGGGGATGGGAAGAGAGAGGTTAAAACAAGTAAAAATCAAACAAACATACATCAGAATTAGAGCTATACATTTCCAAAGCACAAAAAAGCATGATTGTCAGCCAGCGCGGTGGCTCACACCTGTAATCCCAGCACTTTGGGAGGCTGAGGTGGGCAGATCACAAGGTCAAGAGATTGAAGCCATCCTGGCTAACACAGTGAAACCCTGTCTCTACTAAAAATACAAAAAATTAGCTGGGCGTGGTGGCAGGCAC
This sequence comes from Macaca thibetana thibetana, assembly GCF_024542745.1. NCBI lineage: Eukaryota > Metazoa > Chordata > Mammalia > Primates > Cercopithecidae > Macaca > Macaca thibetana. The sequence goes on from NC_065579.1 coordinate 16,014,605, forward strand.
CTGTCATCCCAGCTACTTAGGAGGCTGAGGCAGGAGCATCGCTTGAACCCAGGAGGTGGAGGTTGCAGTGAGCTGAGATCGCGCCACTGCACTCCCGGGTGACAGAGCAAGACTCCGTCTCAAAAAAAAAAAAAAAAAAAAAAAAAGCCAAAAAACCAGCAAGATTGTCAACAACAAAAATTACACCAAGAAGTGACACAATGTCAAAATAATCCAGGCCATCTGAGGGTTGAGAGAGGGTGGGGAGTGGATGAAGAGACTGGCTCAGTTAATCATTTCTAAAGATGGGTGATGGGCACGTGAGGTTCATGATACTGCTCTACTTTTGTTTTCTGAAAAGTTTCATAATAAAACACAATATCTACACCCAATACGCAGAAACACAGGCTACTCGGTAGCATTACTGTTCTTTCATTTAGCTGAGTTCCCCTTTTCCAAATGTTAGAACTATGTCAGTTTGTGCAAACTGTTCTCTTCCTTTTTAAACAGTCCACCAGGCTGTCTAGGTGACTCTGCAACACTCTTGCATCATCTGGGTTGGGTAAACCAGCCCCTGGCCCCTACATCATATTACAGCCTCACCATGTCCCTCCTCCCACTGCTCAGTGCCTCTAACATGAAGGATGCTCCTGAACATTGCAGACTGGCCCCTCCCTCAAGTCACTTTAATCCAGCAGTCTGCAGCTGGATGCTTGGGATGCTGGTGAACAAACTGAGGAATGGGCAGGGGAACGCACACTCTTGGCTTACCATAGATACAATGTAGGGTCTATGGGTTCCTCTGTGGCTGCAAATAACACACAGTGTCCATCCAAAAGGTGGGCTTGATTTACAGCAATCTCATATTTTCTCAAAGGTACCTTTTAAAATTTATTACCTTAAATCATGGATAACAGGTACTAACTTTATTTATTTACGAGACAGAGTCTTGTTGTGTTGCCCAGGTTGGAGTGCAGTGGCACTATCTCGGCTTACTGCAACCTCCACCTCCCAGGCTCAAGCGATTCTCCCACCTCAGCCTCCTGAGTAGCTGGAACTACAGGCGCATGCCACCATGCTCGGCTAATTTTTGTATTTTTAGTAGAGATGGGGTTCGCCATGTTGGCCAGGCTGGTCTCGAACTCCTGACCTCAAGCAATCCACCTGCCTTGGTCTTCCCAAGTGCTGGGATTACAGGCATGAGCCACCACGCCCAGCCCACTAATTTTATTATTAATATAATACCAGTCATAAACCAGCGTGTTGGCTCACGCATGTAATCCCAGCACTTTGAGAGGCTGAGGCAGGTGGATTGCTTGAGGTCAGGATTTCAAGACCAGCCTGCTCAGCATGGCAAAATCCCATCTCTACAAAAAATCTCTACAAAATCCCATCTCTACAAAAATCTCATCTCTACACTGCACTCCAGCCTGGGCAACAGCGTGAGACTCTATCTCAAAAACAACAACAACAACAACAAACCCCAGTCATAAACAGTGACGTGGCAAGCAGGGACTCAGGGCACCTGTACGGAACAGATAATGCTGGACACCCATGTGGGAAGGCTGCCCAAAACTCGATGTAAACCAAAGACAGGAAAATCCCCTTTCTCTGTCACACCAAGTTTTAGAGGCAATTAACCTATTTAATAAAACTCCTTCAAAACCCTTATTTTAGTTTGTGATTCCATATGTGTTTGTGTGCTTAAAGATCCATAAGGAGCTTATGTATTCTAGACATTTGGCACCATGCCTGATATATAAGAGGGTTTGAAAAATATTTGTGGAATGACTGGATAAAAAGTCTCCGAGTCTGTGGTATACCCCAAGAACGAAGGGAGACCTCACCACAAGAGGGCACTGTAGTTCACCATGACAGGATTTTGAAGACTTGAAGCTGCCCTATCTTTTCCCTCCACAGAAGACTCAAGGGGGCCTGAACCTACCATAATTTAAAATAGTCCCTATGCATCAACAAAGGATGCCTGGATAACCACACCGCAATGATCAAATACAGAAAATGTAATGTTTATATAATATTATCTAACATACAATCCACATTCAAATCTCACCAATCACCTCTGCATTGTCTTCCACAGCAACCCTCCCTGCCCAATCCAGGATCCCACACTGCACTTAGTGCTCATGTCTCCTTTTTTATTTTTAGAGAAAAGGTCTTGCTCTGTCACCCAGGTTGAAGCGCCGTGGTGCGATCACTGCTCACTGCAGCCTCCACCTCCCACGCTGAAGCAATCCTCTCACATCAGCCTCTCGAGTAGCTGGGACTACAGGCATGCACCACCACCCCCAGCTAATTTTTGTATTTTTAGTAAAGATGAGGTTTCATTTGTCATGTTGGCTAGGCTGGTCTCAAACTCCTGACTTCAGGTGATCTGCCTGCCTCAGCCTCCCAAAGTGCTGGGATTACAGGTGTGTGCCACCATACCTGGCTAATTTTTATATTTTTTGTGGAGATGGGATCTCATTATGTTGCCCAGGTTGGTTTCAAACTCCAGGGCTCAAGTGATCATCCCACCTTGGCCTCCCAAAGTGCTAAGATAATAGGTGTGAGTCACCACGCCTGGCTTAGTAATATATCTTTAGTCCTCTTTAATCTGGGACACTCCTTTAGCCTTTCATTGTCTTTCATGACACTGACTTTTTTGAAGAGTCAAAGATGTCATAGGCCTGTTGTTTTGTAACATATTCCTTACTTTGGGCTTGTCTGATATTCTCATGATTAAATCCAGGTTACAGGCCGGGCACAGTGGCTTGCACCTGTAATCCTGGTACTTCAGCAGGCTGAGGCAAGAGGATCCCATGAGGCCAGGAATTCAAAATTAATTAATTCAGGTTATATAAAACACTTTTTAAAACACCACTTTCATATTCTATCTCACTTTCAATGTTTTACTTAATTTTTTTTTTTTTTTAAAGAGATAGGGTCTTGCTGTCACCCAGGCTGGAGTGCAGTGGCGTGATCATAGCCATTGCAGTGACTACAGCCTTCCTCAAACTCCTAGCCTCAAGGTGATCCTCTCACGGCAGTCTCCTGAGTAGCTGGGACTATAGGTATGTACGACCACACCAGGCTAATTAAAAAAAATTTTTTTTCCTTTTTTGGAAACTCCCAGCTACATTTCCCAGGCTGATTTCAAACTCTTGGCCTCACAAGATCCTCAGCTTTAGCCTTGCGAGTAGCTGGTATAACAGGCATGACCTACTCCACCCAGAAATGCTTTACTTAATTTAATTCAGGTCATCAGTGCCTACCACAGTCCACCCCACAGACAAGGCATAGAAGCACCAGGTAAAGAAATGCCAGAGGGAAAGAAACGTAACTTGTGTGCTTTTATCTGTCTTTTCAAACTAAAGAAGCCTAATGCATCCAACTAGAAACTTTCCTACAACAAACAGGGCTAGAGTTACAGCCAGGATTGGATCAGGGACTGAGACTGGAGATTAAGATTTAGTCTTCCAGAATGAACTGGGAAAGGATTACTGGCAGATACAATTGAGTTGGAACGAACTAGTTAATAATCTTTTTGGGAAAATATAAGTAATTACATAACAATTTCATAGGCTACATTAAAACTGCAGATGAATAAAAGAATTAACTGTAAAAGAATAAGACCTATTCATTTATGTATGTACTAGGATACATATATAAACAAATTTTTTGCAGAAGAATATTTAGAAACTGCTAATAGTAAAAGCCATTAAAAAAGAATGAAATCAGCTGGATGCGGTGGCTCACACCTGTAATCCCAGCACTTTGGGAGGCCAATATGGTGAAACCCTGTCTTTACTAAAAATACAAAAATTAGCTTGGCATGGTGGCACATGCCTGTAATTCCAGCTACTCGGGAGGCTGAGGCAGGAGAATCGCTTGAACCAGGGAGTTGGAGGTTGCAGTGAGTCAAGATCATAACACTGCACTCAAGCCTAGCGACAGGGTGAGACCCCATCTCAAAAAAAAAAAAAAGAATGAAATTATGTCCTTTGCAGCATGGATGCAGCTGGAAGCCATTATCCTAAGCGAGTTAACACAGGAACAGAAAACCAAATACTACATGTTCTCACTTATAAGTGAGAGCTAAACGCTGGGTACTCATGAACATAAAGATGGCAATAACAGGTACTGGGGACTACTAGAGAAGAGAGAAAGAAGGGAAGGATTGAAAAACTACCTATTGGGTACTATGCTCACTACCTGGGTGACAGGATTAGTCATCACCTAGACTTCAGCATCACGCAATACACCCATGTAACAAGCCTGCACGTGTATCCCCAGAATCTAAAATAAAAGTTGAAATTATAAAAAACAAAAAAGAAACTGCTAACAGTGATTCCCTCTGGGAAGAGGGAAATGGATGGGAAATTACAATCTTAGTTCTACGTTTCCACCTTCTCATGGTGCTTGAAATTTTTTTTAAACCTGTGTATCACTTTTGTAAATGACAACCTGGGCAGGTCGTATCACAGGCTATTCTTTTCTTCTTTATATTATTTGTGATACTTCTCCTCTCCAAAAAATACTGTTTTTCAAAAAACAGTTTTGTGTCCAAATATATGGAATTGTTGATGGAATGCTATGCAGTCATGAGGATGTACAGTATGTTAACAGACTGAAAGGTTTTTGTTACATATTCAGTGAATAAAGCAATTATTAAACAGTATATGATTTACTACAAACATAATAGTTTGTACAAATAGAGAAAAAGGATATATAACAAAACTATCAAAATTTTAAAATAGCTTTCTTTTGATTATCTCTATCTTTTTTTTTTTTTGAGATGGAGTCTCGCTCTGTCGCCCAGGCTGGAGTGCAGTGGCCGGATCTCAGCTCACTGCAAGCTCCGCCTCCCGGGTTTACGCCATTCTCCTGCTTCAGCCTCCCGAGTAGCTGGGACTACAGGCGCCCGCCACCACGCCCAGCTAGTTTTTTGTATTTTTTTAGTAGAGACGGGGTTTCACCGTGTTAGCCAGGATGGTCTCGATCTCTTGACCTCGTGATCCGCCTGTCTCGGCCTCCCAAAGTGCTGGGATTACAGGCTTGAGCCACCGCGCCCAGCCGATTATCTCTATCTTCCATAATAATCATGTAAAATACCTCCATAATTAAAAACAAAAATTAAGGTAGCAAATTCCAAAAAACCCTAAAAAGTCCTATGTATAGGCAGGTATAAGAATCTGGAGCTACATTTTCCTGCGCATTCATCTCACGCAAGCGAGCCTGACATCTCTCAGAGCTTCCTTTTACAAAGCTGCCAAGGAGAAATGATTCATATTGCTTGCAGGTTTGACAAGGGGGAAAGTAAGTTCTGCAGTGGTAGATAAACTTTTGCAAAGCATCTGAAAATACAATAATATTACTCTTCCAACAAAGCATCCTTTAATATGGTACATGGACACTTGAGAATGAATTGTCAAAGCCCCTTTTAAAAGAAATGAAAATTTTCATAACGTCAGTGTGAGAACAGTGTATCTACTCTATTATATGTAAGAGTAGAAAAGGCTTATTACTATTTCAGGAAACAGAAGACTCAAATTTGTTCCTGGCTTCTACAGTAGTGTGGAATCTTGGGGCAGGTAATTTATTCTCTGAGTCTTATTATTCACCTGAAAATGGGGGTCATTCAACCAATGTTTAGATCTCATTGGAATCAATGAGGATCCAGATACTAGCATCTGTAAGAAAAGAAAATTTGCGTTTCCAAGGCCAGGGGAGCCCTACCATGGATGTAGCCACCTGTTTCTTGGTACAAGCAACCTTACACCTTTGTGTTTAACCTCAATAATTCACTATTGGATCACAGCAAGTCAGAATGGTCTTCTTGGCCGTATTCATTTATATTCATTCTGGAGGTTGTTGAAACACTTCAGTCCCACAAAATAGCCTCCTCACGTAAACCCCCGCCCCACTGAATGCCCACTTAGGAATGTTAAGAGGGACAGCGAAGAGTCTACTACAGAAAATATCAGAAATGGAATATGTACAAGTTGAAACATCAAATGTCCAGACTCCCAGGGCCCCTCCCAGGCAGTGCTTACCAATGGTGGTCTCACAGAACTTCTCTGCAGCCACCTCATTGGCAATGTTGGCTCCCATCAGCACACTGATGTCAATGCCCATCTTCTCGCGGATGATGTCAGAAATGAGTTTCAGCCCCTCGGGGCCCTCGTCTATGCCCTACAAGGATGCCAAGAAGTTAGGAGAAAACAAACCACCAAATCAAAGAGGCATGGGATAGCAGATGTCCCATGGCTACACAACTTGAAAAATGTCTCCTACTTACAAGAGTAAGCATCTATACTGCCTATGCACAGCTTAAAGAAGAACCAAATGAAGAAAATCAACATGTACTCATCACTCGTGTTAAGAAATAGAATGTGACTGTCACCACTGAAGTCCCCTGTGTGTCTCCTCTCAAGTTCATCCTCCTTCTACCCCTGCTCCCCAGTGTGAACCACCGTCCTGAATGCTGTATGCATCGCTCCCTTGCTTTCCTTGATTATTTTACCACATCGGATAGTCCCTAAACAATGTTATATGTCATTATCCCTGGTGTTTCAAGTCTATAAAGAGAAATGCTCTGGCACAGCCTCTCTCGGGAGTTCTTTTTTTTTTTTTTTTTTTGAGACGGAGTCTCGGAGTCTCGCTCTGTCACCCAGGTTGGAGTGCAGTGGTGCGATCTTGGCTCACTGCAAGCTCTGCCTCCTGGGTTCACGCCATTCTCCTGCCTCAGCCTCCTGAGTAGCAGGGACTACAGGTGCCTGCCACCGTACCTGGCTAATTTTTTGTATTTTAGTAGAGATGGGGTTTCACTGTGTTAGCCAGGATGGTCTCGATCTCCTGACCTCGTGATCCGCTCTTGGGAGTTCTCAATCTTTCCAACAACATGGGCCTTACCCCTGGTAGTCTGGTGAAGTTTATGGACTCATTCTCAGAATTTCACAGGCATAAAACCAAACACCTAAAATAACCCAGGAATCCAATTATGTTGAAATTTGTTTAAAAAACAAATTTACGATAAAGTAATATATGCACTGTTTTATTAATGCAATTAGAAAAAGATGTCACGGCAGGTCTAATAATTACCACAATTTCCAAGTAGTGACGAGTATAAACGATACCTTGAGATATCAGAAAAAGGTGTAAAGTGAAATGAAAGCCCTGTGACTCCTATTGACAAGGTCTCAGATCCTGCTAATACTACTGTTCCTGAAACGTTGGCTATGAGCTGCATTCACAAATGAAGAGAATGTTCATTTCACTTACAGGTTAAAATGAGTTAGAATGCAAGGATTTTTTTTTTCCTCCACAATTAAGTGCATGAACTTCCCGCATTCACCCTGTGGACCTTCAGAGGTTGTTTGTGGAGTTCTGGTTAAAAACACACGCTTTAGGGTATATATCCAGGAATGGGCTCTAACGGTTATTAATCTCCCAGCTAATTCAAACTGCTGGTGGTTTCCAGATGGCAGGCTGAGCCCCCAGAGTGGACCGGCAGGGGCGGCACAGCTCCTCACATCACGGCCGCTGCTGGTCTGCTGCAACAGAAAGCAGCCCACTCTCAACCTGAGCTAAACTAGTCTTGTATGTTTTATGGCCTTTTGGGCATCTTTAAAAACACAAACGAAAAACTGCCACAACTTCCCCTTCAGCTCCACATCTCAAGCAGATGAGAGTGTGAGGAAATGAAATTTCCTGATGAGCAATGTCCAGCCCTGGGTGGCGTGCACTCGAGTTACCTTGATGAGGGTGATTCCCAGCGCTTTCTTGGGCACTCTCCCAGTGATCTCATCACAGATCCTGTGAATGAACTGGTGGGGAATGACAAACACCAGCAGGTCTGCGTCCTGCACAGCCTCGCTGAGATTCGAGATGGCAACCTGCAACCAAAAGGCAGAGAAGACAGTTTCTCCTCCTATATCAAACTATGCCTGTCCACATGGTTTCCCTCACTGACCATTTATCAGATGCCTACTATGTGCAGAACACTGTACAGATAGACAAGGAAGGCAAATGTGTTTGGTTTGCCTTCCTTATTCCTTATGGGGGTCTGAAGCAGAGGGTTTGCCTCTGTCAGCAGCTGGGCAGGTGACTTATCCTCTCCACCCCTCAAATGCCTTATCTGCAAAAGGCACCACTAACAACACTATGTGGGTTGCTCTCTGTTGCTCTCCCACCTCACCAGACCTCCATCCATTTTCTGCTCTTCTCTGCCCCATTCTTTTCCCAGGAGGCTGCTTTCTCTCAACTGTTTCCCCAGGCTCCCTTGTTCTCTGGCTTCCAGTGGGCTTCAGCCAATGGGAGGCACTGTCAGGAGATCAAAGGCTGGGAGGAGAGACAGGTCTCCTCGGGCCACTTCTGCCCAGGCTCACAGTGCTTCTGGCTTGGCTTCATTCTACAGCTGCACCTGCTGCCAGGCAGCCCCTTTCTCAGGCCATGTCTCTAAGCCCTCTTCAGGCTGGTGACATGTTCTTTCCCTGATCCTTTCAGGGGTGGTAATGGCTTCCTGCTGTTGCTAATCTCTGAGCACTTCACCAACCCCTGTTGATTCCCTCGACCCCATGGCCCCTCTGTAAATGATCCCACACTAAACTCTCCTTTGAGAGCACCGCTGTGAGGACTAACTGATACAGAAAAGTGCCTGAGACTTGATATACACTCAATACATGTCAGCTATTATGACGATTTCTTTCCTTAGGGGTGAAGATTAGTTTAACACGGCAGAAGTGAGGGCATGCAGTGCAGACTCCAGGGCACACGGTCTCTGGCAAAGGCTGCTTGCTGCGCTTAGTATCTGTTCTTCCTTATTCCTCAGCATTAGAACCCCTAGTTTCAAGCTGGGCTCCTGAATGCCGGCAAAGAAGGCTATGTTTCCCTGTGCTCCTTGCAGCTAGGTATACCACGTGACTGAGTTCTGATCAAGGGAGCATCAGTGGAAGTGCTGCCTGTGACTTCTAGAAAATGTTCTGGAAGGTCTTTCTCCTTCCTTTTGCCAGTGGGAATGTGAAGGCATGGCTGGAATTCAGACAGTCATCTTAGAGCAGAAGGAGGACAGCACATGCCGAGATGGCAGAACGGTGGAATCAAACGAGTCTCTGCCGCCATGATGCTGCACCAACCACAAACGTCTTTACATGAGAGAAAAATGCACAAGCATTTACCTTGCTTAGACCACTGTTATTTTAGGTTTTCTGTCATATGTATTTAAACCTAACTATAACTGACACAGTCCCCATTAAGCATTCCTGGTTCCCAAAATGAAAGGCCTTGCATGAAGATTCTTCTCTGAGGAAACCGTGTCTGTCACAGGAACATCATTCAGAATGGGCCAGCCTCTGAGGAAACCTAGTTTGGGGGTTGTGATGGAGACTGCCAACTCCCAGCCAAAATTCCTTCTCCCCTTTCTCTATAATCACAGACCTGTAAGCTGGTCGCTGGTCATCTAGCCAAGGACTACGTTTCCCAGCAGTCCTTGCAGCTACACACGGCCATGGACCAAGTGCTCATTGTTGGATGTGAGAGGGAGAAGTGGGTTCCACTGACAGCCCAGAGCCCTCAAGACAGTGAGTTGCCTCCTCCACACTTTCTCTTCCCCCTTCCCGTGAGCTGAAAACCTTGATCACAGTGATGGTTACAAGGCCTAGGAGATGGTACAGGAAAAAAAAAAAAAAAAAAGGGACCAAGAATAATAGTGCAAAGCGAAGCACTAGAATATTTCCATGTGAGAGGAAGACAAGTCTCTTGTTCTTTGTCACATTATTATGTCTTTTGCAGTATCTTAGCCTATTACCTTGACTAATGCCTGTGCTAAGAGTTACTCCCTCACACAAAGGATTCCCCAAAGAAAATGTATCCTGAAGTTTCATTCCCTTATCCCTTCAGGAGGTGTGGAGGACTTCTATAATTTATTGCCTAGCCTCCATTTTCCTTCTTTCTAGCAGAAGTTTCCTTAAACTTCCTTTCCAAAGCTACCACTTCCCATTTTAATCATGCCATTTGGGTGAAACTGGCCCCTACCCCATTCCAGGGGTGGTTCTTGTTCAAGCTAATGGGCACATTGAACAATCAGCGCTAACAAGAAACCAGCAGATGTCTTCTGGGAAACAGACGCTTGCTTGTTCTTCAGGAGTAGCCATGGGTCTTTCCTTGAACAGGGTGGGATGCTGCTGTGAAGTCTAGAACTACCGCATCCATGTTTACAAATGTGAGGGGAGAACCTACGCCACGGGGCTCCCATGTGGATGAAGCCAACTTTGTGGATGGCAAAGCAGAGGAACAGAGGGAAAAACAGGACCCTGTTAATATCATGTAAGCTGCTGGTTCAGGCTACACCTGAAGTCAACGCTACCTGGATCTTTAGTTATAAGAGCCCAAACATTTAGCTTTAAGTTGATTTGAATGACAACCTAGAGTCACTCCCCATACAGCAGATCAAACCCAAAGCTCAGTACTTCTCCCTCGTTAGTGGCAGACCCAAAGGCACAAAAGGCCTATTTGCCTATTTTCCTCTTTGGAAAGGCTTCTCCAGATTGGTAATCTAGGCTGGGTAGTCCACAAGTGGGGAAGATTTATTACAAAAAAATCCACCTGCTACATTATTCCTCTTACACCTGGAGACTCCACCCCCTCCAACAAAGCATTTTTTGATTCTATTCCATTAATCTCCCAATGCAGGCCAGGTGCCATGCCCATGCCTGTAATAATTCCAGCACTTTGGGAGGCAGAGGTGGGTGGATCGCTTGAGGTCAAGAGTTTGAGACCAGCTTGGCCAACATGGCGAAACCCCATCTCTACTAAAAATATAAATTAGCCAGGTGTGGTGGTGTACACCTGTAATCCCAGCTACTTAGGAGGCTGAGGCATAAGAATCACTTGAACCTGGGATGGGGAGGTTGCAGCGAGCTGAGATTGTGCCACTGCACTCCAGCCTGGGCGACAGAGCAAGACTCTGTCTCAAAAAAACAAAACAAAACAAAAAACAACCCTCTTGATGCCAACCCATAATTGGCCTGTGTGTCCTTGATTGGCAAAGCTCATCGTTTTGCTCTCATGTGTTTGCCTGTGTCCCACCCATCCTCCCATGGCCTTCACAAGAACTCCGATCGCCCCTTCCCCTTCATACTGGCCTTGCTCAGATGGACATTTATGTACCCTACTCCCTGGTTCATATGAAGCCTGGCCACCTGACATTTAATTAAAACCTATTCCTCTGGAACTACTGTTTCTCCTCTTCCCCATCCACCTCTAACACATACACTCTCCTCCCTTTCCCACTTTGGGGCATTTTCAACATGGTGAAGTGGAAAAAACACCAGAACCAAAGAGAAAAAATGTAGGTTTGAAGGTCTGGGTTGCACATCTGCAACTGACCAGTTGTGTGACCTCCGGCAAGCGACTCAGCTTCATCGACCTCAGTCACCCCATATGTAAAATGAAGATAAAAATTACCTTTCCGACCTGGCTACCTCACAGAGCACTTTCCAATTAAGTAATATGAGTGACAGTGTTTTGAAACTACAAAGACCTTAACAAATGAAAGCATATTCATCAGAAAAATCTACCTGTGTCCTGCAAATCTTTAACTTTTGAGGAATCGGCCTATTCCCATGTCTCTTGCTAAAATACATCCCCATCCAGGCTCAGTGGCTCATGCCATAATCCCAACACTTTTGGGAGGCTGAGGCGGGAGGACTGCTTGAGCCCAGGAGCTCGAGACCAGCCTAAGCAACACAGTGCGACCTCGTCTTTACAAAAACAAAACAAAACAAACAAACAAAAACCAGGTGTGGTGGCGAGTGCCTATGGTCCCAGCTACTTGGGAAGCTGAGGTGGGAGGATCACTTGAGCCCAGGAGGTCGAGGCTGCAAAAAGTTGTGATTGCACCACTGTACTCCAGCCTCAGGGACAGAGTGAGGTCCTGTCACAAATAAACAAACAAACAAACAAACAAACCATTCTCAAGGAAGCTGCCAGCTGGTCAGGATTTCTTCTGTCTCTTACATTTCCTTCTTAATAAATCAAAGAGGAACCTGCAGGTGGTAGGGAACGTGATGGTCTTTAGGACAATGTGGTTGGGGCTTATTCTTCTTGGTGGAATACTGGGGGTTTAACTCACAGAAGCAACGTGCACAACGCGAGCTGTATTTTCATGGTGTGCATCGTCCATTCACAGAACATTATTCCTCTTACGCAGTATCAGAACAAGTTCTCATCAGCTAATGAGATCATGTGAATCTCATCTTTCAGAATAAAACCTTTTGTTAAGCGCCTACCCGATTCTCTGCTCTGAAAATAATCAGGAGCTGCTTTGGAAATGGTGACTGATTTTGTGAGCCTCCTGCCAAAAATCTTTCTGAGAGTGTCCGTCATTCCAGGTCCTGAAACATGCCAGGAAGCACAACTCAGAACACCAGGTCTTGCCTTTCAACGGCAAGTAGGACAAACAACCCAGAACGAAGGCTTCAGGGCTGGATTGCTTAATGCCCAGACTTTCAGGAGCCCAGTGCTCTTGCTTCAAGTTCATAAAAGCCTAACAATAAATAAAAATCATTGGAAACAAAGCTGGCGAAGTCTGTGTGGATAAGCCTGAAGGTTCTTTTGTACCTCCTGGATCCACCATCACTGTCCATGGTGTGTGTTCAATGAGCTTTTACCTGTTAGCAACATCTTATCTGCGGTCATCAGAGTGGGCGAGAAAAAGACCTCACTTCTATCATCACAGACTGACCTCCTCACCCTCCAAAGCTGCTATTTTATGGTCTTTAAAAGCAATTAGGATTAAAACGCTTTCTCCATTCATTCATGACTATAAATAGGCTCACTGGATCAAGTGTGAAGAAAAAACATCTAAGTAGGAAAATAAGAACTGCTCCTCTCTGCACCAGAAATAATCACTATCGATATTTTGGTACATTCCTTCCAAGGCCGTTTTGAGCCTATGGAAAGATCTAAAATTGTATTTACAGAATTAAAGTAATACTCATATCTTTTAAATATAGTATTATAAGAATATTCCTGTCATTCAAATGCAGACTCTTCCCCCTAAAATCCATGAATCTTACCACAAACCTTTTTGTACCAACATCATAGTAAAGACAGATAAAACAATGATAAGCCAAATAAAAGATACCAAGGCTGCTCTCATTTTTATCTAATCTCTTAGGGCCACCACAGTTATTTCTACCTCAAGTCTGTATGAATCTACATGCTGAAACAATTCTGGTTCCTAATGAGAATGGTATGGTTTAACAATGATCCAGCTGCCGTGATGCTCTGCGCAGAGCATCACGGCCAGCCTCTACTGCCAGTCAGCTAACCGGACGCCATGGCAACTCACCTACACTCTCTGGGGGATGTGTGTACTCAGATTCAAGACAATACCAGGAGCAAAAAACACAGCAACTGTCGTACCTGGGACATGGTAGAGGCTCAAAAATACTGTAATTCCCTTCTGTTCTCCTCATCTCACTTGCAGCCAAGATCTTAGGTGAAATTCACATACTTGGCTCTACATGCAGAAATATGACCCTCAGACAGAGGACCTTATCTGATGATTCTTATGTAAACATGCCACTGTTGGTAAGGCTACTTCTGTAAAAACAGCTATCCACCGCCTGGATTCCCCAGTACAACACCAATAATATCAATTTATTATGTACTCCCATGGTTCCCAAAGCATGGCTCCTGAACCAACAGCATCCCCATTACCTGGGAACTTGTGAGAAATGCACATTCAGGGACCCCACCTGAAACCTACTGAATCAGAAACTATAGGAGTGGGCCCACGTATCCCTGGGAAGCTCTCTCAGCGATCTGATGAACACTAAAATTTGATGATCACCATGGAAAACTACTCCTCTAATGAAATCAAAGAGTTAAACCCAGGGAGGAAAAGAGTTAACACTGAGGCTTCCCACTGAACTGATATTTTAATTTTCAGAAGACTTTCAGCAAAAATTAATAGGTATTACCCCAACCCTAGTTCCCAAATGTAAATGATTAATTTTTTTTAAGTCTTGCCCTAACCTTATTTTCCATGTGATACCACCTAAAGCACTGAAACAAAACTCTTCATCCTAGTTTGTTCTTCCTCACCACTTCCACTATCCTTGGCATTTATTCAGACCACCAATAATGCCAGGCACTATTTCAGGTGCTGAGAAGACATTAGTGAATACAGACCTATGCAAGAAACTATACTCAAAGAGGTCACAGCAAAGTAAAAAGGTAAACATTGGACTTCATAATTAAAAACTTTTGTGCTTTAAAGGATACCATCAAGCAAGTAAAAAGAAAACCCACAGAACAGGAGAAAATACTTGTGAAGAAAGGGGACCTGTATCTAGAATATATAAAGAATTTGAATAACTCAATAATAAAAAGACAATCCATTTTTAAAATGGACAAAGGATTTGAATACACTTTTCTCCAAAGATATACAAGTAACAATAAGCACAAGATGTTCAACATGGTTAGCCATCAGGCAAATGAAATTCAAAACTGTGAATGAGACACCCGCTAGGATTAAAAAGTTAGATAACAGCAAGTGCTGGTGAGAATGTGAAGAAATTGGAACATTCATACACTGTTGATAGGAATGTAAAATGGTACAGCCACTTTGTAAAACAGTCTGGCAGTTCCTCAAAAAGTTAACTCTACTCCTAGGTATACACACAAAAGAACTGAAAACATATGTTCATACAAAACATTGTATATAAAGGTTCACATTGTACATAAAGTTATTATTCACAATACCCAAAGAGAGGAAACAGCTCAAATGACCATCAACTGATGAACGGGTAAACAAAATGTGGGACATCCATACAACAGGATCGTATTCAGCCATAAAAAGGAACGAAGCACTGATACACGCTACAACATGGATGGAGCTTGACAACATGCGAAGTGAAAGAAGCCAGTCACAGAAGACCGCATATTGTAAGATGCAATTTATATGAAACATTGAGAATAGGTAAATCTATACAGATAGAAAGTAGATTAGTGGTCGCCTAGGGCTGTGGGACAATTGGGGACAACAGGGGGTAACTAGGAAAGGGTACAAGATTTCTTTTCAAGATGACGAACATGTGTTAAAATTGGCTGTAGTGATGGCTGCATAGCTATGTAAATATACGAAAAAAGTCACTGAATTTTATGGTCTGTGGATTATATCTAAGTGAAGCAGTTTTTTAAAAAGCAGGCAGAAGATGAGCGGCAATGGCAACTATATTTCATGGGGGTGCTGGAATCTAAATCCTGGTGTCACTGGCTGAAGCTGGAACAGGGATGCAAAAGAGTCCTCTACCTTGATGAGCTCCAAACACAGGCTCTGGAAACAGAGCTAGAAAACAGGATCAACCATTCTGCAATTACAGAAAATAATGAGCATTATTTTCTTTTTTTTTTTTTTTTAGACGGAGCATTCCTTTTTTTTTTTTTTTTTTTTTTTTTTTTTTTTTTAAGATGTAGTCTTGCTCTGTTGCCTACGCTGAAGTGCAGCGGCGCAATCTTGGCTCACTGCAACCTCCACCCCCTGGGTTCAGGCAATTCTCGTGCTTCAGTCTCCTGAGTATAGCTGGGATTATAGGTGTGCACCACTACACCCGGTTAATTTTTGTATTTTTAGTAGAAATGAGGTTTTGCCATGTTGGCCAGGTTGGTCTTGAACTCCTGACCTCAAGTGATCCGCCCCCCTCGGCCTCTCAAAGTGCTGGGATTACAGGAGTGAGTCACTGCACTTGGTCCCAAAGTGCTGGGATTACAGGTGTGAGCCACTGCACCCGGCCTTCAGAAAATAATGAACATTATTTTCATTCAGATCTAAAGGGAAATCGTAAACCCAGAAGGGCTCAGTTTTTAGTGAGCAGGCAATGGCATGGTGAAGTCACTGTAACAGAAGGCTCCCATGTGGGAGGGGCCACATGATGAGTGTGGACCTGGGGAAGGGTCAGGTGGGCAGCAGTTTGGGGGTCTCACGCAGAAAAGTCTCAGTCTGAAGTCAGCACATCAAATGACAGCATAAACAGTGAGCTTGTGTTGACGGAAACGCAACAAACCTCTCCTGTTTGAACTGGAAAGAAAAACAATGATTAAAAACTGGTCTTTTAGGTGGCTACCTGAGGCTGGAGGGTGAGGGACTGGGGACATGTTGGTCAAAACTTTCACTTAAACAGGAAGAATAGGTTCGAGAGATCTATTAGACATCAGCAGCGTTCTGGGAGTGAATTCTCCTGCCTCTGTCCATACCCAGTGACCAGGGGTGGGTGGTGGAGTCAGTCATATGGGGGGCAGGCTCTCTCAACTCCTCTGTGTCAGTTCCTTCCCCCACACTCTCCCTGTTCACAGCAGAGGCTCTAGCTTCACAGAACCACTCAGCAGATTCACTTCCACCAACACTCCTTGAATATCCACTGGAGGAAAAGCACTGCGCTAGGGACTGTGGGTGAATGAAGAACCAGAAAGCAAGGTCACACACTGAGGGCATGCGGAGGTAGACAGACAGGTGCACAAGGGACTGGCACCAGGCAGCGTGGAAGGAATATAACAATGAAACATGTAGTTTACCGAAGGGAGGGGGCAACCAATTCTGATAAAAATGAGAAAAGTGAAGCTCAAAAGAATGATCTGACCCAAGAATGGATTAGAGATGACCCCAGAGGCCTTCCATTGGAGTGGAAACAGCCGCCTCTTTCATTCTCTCCAGCAGATACTTGGACAACTTAACTTCTAAGCTCACAACCCTAAAGGTTCTTCCTCCCCCACCAACTGCACCAGGAATCACTGTAGGGAAATGCTGGCCCACCTGAGACCAGAGCAGAAAGTCATCACTGTCTGGAAGGCAACAGATTCAGCATGCTTAGGGATGAGTCCACCAGGAATCAGTCTGAACCGTAGCCCTTAGCTGTGTGACCCTGGACAAGTTCATTAGCCTCTCTGAGTCCTGGTTTCCTCCACTACATAATCAAAATCATCATCCTAATAGGAAAACCAGTAGTATCAACCTAAGAGCGTTATTGAGAGGATTAAATTAGACTATATGTATTGCTTAGCACGGTACTTGACACTAACAAATACTGTAACTAAAACTTCCCCACATTTGCTGATTTAGAGATTGGTCTCCCCTGCTCAGTTCCTTGAGGAAAGCAACACTGTCTTATTCCTCCTTCTGTCCCCAGCACCCAACATTGCGCTTTGCATGCACAGTGCATGCTTATAAGGTTTGGTGAGTGAATATATGCAGTAAAGGGTATTTCATTAACACAGGAGATGAGCTTCCTGGGTTAACCATAGGAATCAGACAGCCACAACTGTCTGGTTTTCAAAGAGATCATGATAGAAAACCACAAAGGGGTGAATCTGACAACAGAAGAAGTTCATCAATTCCATTCAGACAAGCAGCAGGGTACACCCTTTTCACTCCCCAAGCTCATTTCTTTCTTCCTCCGCAAGTCAATAGAAGGAGGTCAGGCAATAACCTGTATTTTTCTCTCCCAGACTTAATAAGCTTGAATTTAAACTGTCAATCTTACATTTTCCCATTTTCTTCTATCTCCTTCCGTAATTTAGGCCTTAACCCTGACTTTAATTACAGACCAATGCATTAGCTGTCCTAGCAAGCTGATCTCATGCACTTAGGGTATACCAGGAGCTACTTGGGGAGCATGAACAGCCTAAGACAAGTTCGCTAGTTCCAGACGTGGCTAGCACTTTGAATGCCAAGGAGGAAGGCTGTTATGGGCTGTATTCAGAATGTGACTGTATCTGGAAACAGTGTCTTTAAAGAGGTAATTAACTTAAGTCATTGGGGTGGGTCTTTATCCAATATGACTGCTATCTTTATAAGAGGAGATTATGACAGAGACAGGATCAGGGGGACGACCATGTGAAAATACAGAAGATGCTATCTACAAGCCAAGGAGACAGACCTCAAGAGATCAACCCTATCAACACCCTGATCTCACACTCAAAACCTCCGGAATTACAAAAGATACATTTCTGTTGTTTAAGGTACCAGTCTGGCACTTTGTTAAGGCATCCTTGGCACACTAATAGGAAACCCATTTTCAGAGTCAGAAAAACCAAAATCAACCAACCAATTGGTGGAAAGGAACTGGGGAAAAGAAAAGCAGCTTTCCCAGTTCCAAGTCCCAATGCTGCTCCACCAAGCATAACTTGCGGAATGAACCAATGTACGTTTCACCCCAAAGTCTTACCACATTTTCTGGCAGCTTGTGTCCAGGAAGATATTTTACATTTTCATGGTCATTATTTATGATGTCTGTCAGTTTTCTGCCATTAACTGTTTCTTCAAAGACCCACATCTTCACTGTGGAGGCAAACTTCTGAAGTTTCTTGACATTATTACCAATTATTTTTGCAACAGCTGAACCCCTACAAAAGAAACCGTGGAAAAGAACAAAAATAAACTCACTTGGGCAGGAGAGAAAAAGCATTTGATTAAAATTCAGAAGACTTGTGTTTTGATTCTGATCCAAACACCGAGCTTACTCGAGATGTGATGTGTATCAGCCCCAAGCCATTTGAAACTGAGTTGTTTTCACATGGAATACCACCGCCTGTGACCGGGAAAGCACCAGAATTTGGTTTAAGGTCAAAATGCAACACCCCTTGAAACTAGTAAGAATCAACCTATCTTGGAAGACAACATCACAGGCAGAAGAGAAATCCACCCCAGAGCATGAAAATGACCCTGGAAGGTCTTCAAAGGATATTGAGATGTACCTATGGTAAAATAAACTGTGTCTTGATGAACTGCAGCAGGTGCCAGGCAGAAGCACAGAGGAAAGACAAGAACCCGAGTGGACTCCCGAAGAGGAGCAAAGGGAGAGCACAGGGCCCAGTCGCTGAGTACTTTGCACTCCCTCCTCTCCGCAACCAAGCCGGCCTCCGGCCCCTAAGCTCCCTTTTCTCTGCATCTCTATTTAGCAAACATGTTCTAGTGATGGCTCAGTCTCCCATAGGCTTTCCTACAGGGGACAAGAATGACCCTGATTTGTTAACATCAGTCCTCCCGACAGCAGTGTGTGTCTGCACGTGGCTGCTGCAGCAGAGGAGGTGGGACCAGGCACCTGTGTCCATCCCACAGAAGCCGCTGCTGGGGCCACAGTGGGCACTCAATCCTAGCTGAGCCTGTCAGCTCTCCCCTCTGGACTTTCCACTGAGAAACGGTTTGTTTCTTAGCTGACTTTCCTGGTGTGAGGAGTAAATGAGAGAATGCAGTAAAGAGCATCTTGCAAATTCATGTGTTAGGGCAGTTGCTACTTTTTCTCACAATTATTCTCAAGACAATTTGATGAGATGGAGTAGGGGATGACAACAAAAGGTGGGGGCAGCCAAGCGGCTGCAGAACATGTTGCAGACATTTATTTTCATCCCCTGAAGAATCTGTTTTTCTAACCCAACTATAATTCATCCCAGCATATAAACCTATATGCTTTAACAACCACAAAACTTCAAATAATTCTAACAGATTATAATTATTGTCCCTTTCCTGACATAGAATGGATAAACTAAACAAGCGGTTCTCCACTTTGGCTGCACAGAGTTACCTGGGAGATTTAAAAATCCTGAGTCCCAGACCATACCCCAGGCCAATGGAACTGGCACTTCTGAGGTGGGATCAGGCATCTGTACTTTTTAAAGCTCCCTGATGACTTGATGTGCAGCCAAGGCTGAGAGCCACTGCTCTGCACAATGATCAGAATTCTGATGCCCTCCTCCCTCACAAAAGAATAGCTGTAGATATCAAGGCTATGCAGCTGTACCTGTGAAATTCTTATTCTATGCCAGCAGAACAGGTTATTAGATAAATACCCATTAATCCAATTCTCCTACTGACACTTTGTAGAAAGCAGGCCAGGAACCTCCACCATCACTACCACCTTCATTCTAATCTTGGAAACAGCTGCTCACGTACTCACAGGGAGATAAAGGCTGTGGTTCACAGTGTTCCCTGGCATCAAGTAACTTTCACAAGGTCAGAGAGAACAAGCGTGGTTCTGGGGGACTGAGCGTCAACCGATGGGGGGCTATGAGACACCAGGAATCTAAGTCTAGTAAACCAAGTGGAAAAGTAAATCAGAACCAGGAATCCCTCCCTGTGATCTCACTGGAATACATTTGCTTTCCCCTTTACAGCTGCCTCTTGGGGAAGCCAAACATTTGCAACCAGAGGCAAACCTGTAGTATTTACTGCAATGAGTTGGATTGATTGATTGATTGATTGAGACAGGATCTCACTCTGTCACCCAGGCTGGAGTAGAGTGGCGTGATCACAACCCACTGCAGCCTTGACCTCCTGGGCTCAGGTGATCCTTCCACCTCAGCCTCCTGAGTAGCTGGGACTACAGGCACGTGCCACCACCCCTGGGTAGAGTTAGGAAAATTTAAACAAACATTGGTACTGTTAAGAACTAGGCCCTTCAGACCATGTCTGTATGTCCTTTGGGATTCAATGGGGGCTTAAAGTGACAGGGTAAAAATTAATAAGGGGAATTCCAGTTATTTTACTCTTGGGGGGCCATCAAGACCTCATTCTACCTCATTCCTGGTTTCATCAATAATTTCATTCATTCACTCATTTATCTCAGTCATCAAATATTTACTGAGCACCTACTGTGTGTAATACATTGGGCCGGATGGTGGTAATACAGCAGGGGAAAGGCAACGTGTTCTTTGCTCTCAAAAGCTCACCACCAGCTCAGAGAGATGAATAGCTAAAAGGCATTCATGATGCTGTGTGTGATAAGAGGTGGAGGAAAGTGGAAGCAGATGTGGTTAGAAGGGTAAACTGCAGTGGACTTCAATACAAAGGACCCAACTGCAATACATGTTGATCCATGACAAGTCTCCCAGGCTCAACCTTCTATTGAGAGAAACATAATGGACAGCCCGACCCAGGGTGCAGGGAGAAGATACAAGGATGGTGCTCAGGAAGACCAAACCCCTGCTGAGAAGCAAAAAAAGGTTTCGCAAATCAGGGCTGGGAAAAGCAGACACAGCAGTGCTTTCCACCCAATACTCAGCTAACTGCAGACACATGAGTGAGCCCGACCAGCTGATCCCTAACTCAAACGCAATCTTAAATGCTTGTTATTTTAAGCAGCTGAGTTAGGGGAGAGTGGGCTGTGTTGCAGCAAAAGCTGATAGATGTACAAAGACAGAATCTTTGACACAACTAGAGGCCTCTCCAAGTAATTTTTGGCCAAGCTGTTGGATTTGCCACCCAGGGATTGGCAATGTAGTGGGAGGGATTGGGGGTTGGGGTAGTGTTGTGTTGAAGGAAGGACTGTGGAATTAAATTCACGGATGGAGAGGAACAAAACGATCCTAGTACCTTAAGGCCTAGTTTTGTTCTCTATATATAATTTATACAATAATTTTTTTGGCAAGGGTGGCGGGGAGGCAGGGCATGGAGAAGGAGGGCCAGGACTTAAAACACTATATTTCATTTTGTTTTAACCCCCTTTGATATACTCTCTCTGTTTGTTCGTTTGAGACAGTGTCTTGCTCTGTCCCCCAGGCTGGAGTGCAGTGGTGCAATCACGGCTCACTACAGCCTTGACCTCCCAGGCTCAAGGGAATCGTCGCTCCCTGGCCTCCTGAGTAACGGACTACATGTGTGCCGCCACGCCCAGCTAATTTTTAAAAAAAATTGTGTAGAGACGGGATCTATGTTACCCAGGCTAGTCTTCAACTCCTGAGCTCAAACAATCCTCCCACCTCAGCCTCCCAAAGTGCTAGAATTACAGGCATGAGCCACTGCGCTCAGCCCAATCTCCACGTTGAACTCAGTATTTTCTCTGTTGTCCACTTTTATCTGTGTGGTTTATAAAAAAATCAAAAAGTATAACCCACACCCAAAACTCCTTTGTGCCTCTGGAATGGTACTAGAGGCATTTGTCCCAAGTGTTACCTCTTCTGACCAATATGAAAGAGCAGCTTCGTTTTTCTTGTGGATCAAATAGAGCAAGAAAAATGTTTTGGAGGAGCCGGAGGGTTTTGAAGGGACCAGAGTCTACTTATAAGTGACACACCCTGTTTTAAAGAAATGGGCCGGGTGCGGTGGCTGACGCCTGTAATCCCAGCACTTTGGGAGGCCGAGGCGGGTGGATCACAAGGTCAGAAGATTGAGACCATCCTGGCCAACATGGTGAAACCCCATCTCTACTAAAAAATACAAAAACATTAGCTAGGCGTGGTGGCGTGCGCCTGCAGTCCCAGCTACTCAAGAGGCTGAGGCAGGAGAATCGCTTGAACCTGGGAGGCGGAGGTTGCAGTGAGCTGAGATCACACCACTGCACTCTAGCCTAGGCTACAAAGGAAGACTCCGTCTCAAAAAACAAAAAACAAAAAACAAAAAACAAAAAAAAAAAAGAGAGAAAGAAATGTGACTGACCAGCAGAAGGCCAGTCCAAAAATGTGCATAGATATTTTAGAGCTGAGCTTAAAATAAAAGCTGACTATAGCCCACAAAGGTGGTTTGCATGTGAACAGGTCATAGTTGGGGTCCTGTGGCCACACTGCTGGCACTCTCCATGTCTCAGCTGGTTTCGGTAACACTACACAAGCATAGTGAGGCACAGGTCTTATCTATCTATCTATCTATCTATCTATCTATCTATCTATCTATCTATCTTTCAACTCCTGCATATCTATCTCTCTGTCTACCTGCCTGCCTATTTTTCAACTCCTGCATATCTATCTATCTGTCTGTCTTTCAACTCCTGCATTTTGAGAATCAAGGGCACAGGTCTTCACAAGGCTGGGTCAAGAGCATGAGCAGCCACCTCCACATCAGGCTCAGCTCATCCGTCTACAAAATGATAGGTGGGGCAGGTAATCTTTAAGGTTCCTTCCAGGTCTATGATCTAATCCAGTGCTTCCCAAAGTGAGAAATGGGGACTAGGGATACACACAAAACCAAATGACACTGAATCACTCGTGCCCTTCTCAGCTCTCATGGTCCTAAGCGAGTGCAGAATGTATCGCTGCAGTGCCATTAAGTGGTTCCCATCTCTCCAGCGTGTGCTAATTTCCCTTCTTCACAAAGTCTGAAGAGGCCTCAGACTCTGAGCCTTGGCAGGTAGTAATATCTGGCAAGAATTTTATAACACTGTCTTGTTTTCATTCTACTGGCTTTTGTTGTTGTTACCTTCTACTTGTGATATTTACTATAGTGGTATGAAGTTGTCTTTTAAAGTAAACATTTAGGCTGGATACAGTGGCTTCCACCTGGAATCTCAGTGCACTGGGAGGCTGAGGAGGGAGCATTTCTTGAGCCCAGGATTTTGAGACCAGCTTGGGCAACATAGTGCGATCCTGTCTCTACAAAAAATAAAAAACTAGCTGGGCATGGTGGCTGTACCTGTAGTCCTAGCTACTCAGGAGGCTGAAGCAAGAGGATCAGTTGAGCCCAGGAGGTCAAGGCTGCAGTTAGCCATGATCATGCCACCACACTCCAGCCTGGATAATGGCACACACTGTCTCCAAAAAATAAATAAATAAAAATAAACTTTCAAAGAAAGAATAGCAATCAAATACTACTACAGCTATGAAGCAGACAGAGCCAAAGCCATAGGGGTACTGCCTGCATGATGCGTTTAATCCTACCCAAACTCTTCGTCTTGCAGATTAAGATGCAGGAGACTGAGTCATGTTCACCTTGCATCCTACAATCCGGTATGGCCTCCAGGTGGGTCTTACCTGGGGAGGAGGCTGGGGAGCCTTCCAGGCAGAAGGAAGGCCCCTGGAGCAAAGTCAATAATTAGCTAAGACAGAACTTGGAGGACTCAGGTTTGCTGATGGCCAGTCCTGGGTCTTTACATAGATGTATAAAATTCTGTTACCCATGAAATCATGCATTGTCTTAAGTCTTAGGCCTTAAAATATACACTAATTCACAAATCCTGTAACGCTATGCAAATGAAATTTAAAAGGAACTTGAGTAGATGGGTACTTCATATAAGATTTCATTTCATCTTTATTACAGCCCACAAGAGAGGTGCCACATTATCCCCATTTTACAGACGATGAAATTTAGGCCCAAAGAGCATAAATCAATTACCTAAGTCATGCTGTCCATCTACAGTCAGCAATTCAAACCCAGATCTGAGTGTCTCCAAAGCCTGCACTTGTTGCTAATTTATATTTGCCCTATTGTAGGGTAGAATCTTTTATTGAAAATATTTATTGAGCACCCACTAATTTCAGACACCATGCTGGGTGCAGGGGATGCAAGGGAATAAAAGCAGACAAGTCCCCATCCTTATGGAGCTTGGAGACTGGTAAACAGAGATTGATGTTGTTTCAACAAGCACACAAAAAAATGTAACTGTACTGCCGGGCACAGTGGCTCAAGCCTGCAATCCCAGCACTTTGGGACGCCGAGGCGGGCGGATCACGAGGTCAGGAGTTCAAGACCAGCCTGACCAACATGGTGAAACACCGTCTCTACTAAAAATACAAAACTTAGCCGGATGTGGTGGCGGGCTCCTGTAATCCCAGCTACTCAGGAGGCTGAGGCAGGAGAATCACGTGAACCCGGGAGGCGCTGGTTGCAGTGAGCCGAGATTGCGCCACTGCACTCCAACCTGGGCAACAGAGCAAAACTCCATCTCAAAGAAAAAAAAAGTTTTTTTATATATATACATATATATATCTATCTATCTCTGTACCACAGCGACCTATGTGGTCAAACAGGCAACACAGTGACACCTGGCGATGACGTCAGGGAAAGCTGGGAGAAAGTGTAGCCAGGGCGGAGCTCCGAGGCTTAGTGGGCCTTACCTGGGGAGGAGACTGGGTACCTTCCGGGCAGCAGGAAGGCCCCTGGGGCAAAGCTCAGTCATAGCCCGTGGCATGGCCAACAATAGGCACAGATTTTATCTAGAACTAACATGTCCAGGGAGGAGGGAAAAGAAGGAAGAGGACAGAGGTTAAGGGAAGGAGAGAAGAGGAGATAGTGCAAGAGAAATGGAGAGGAGCAGGGAGACTAAGGGAGGAGAGAAAGAGGAGGGAGGAAAGGTGGATAAAATGGCGTTGCAGGGGCAAGAGGCAAGGAAGGGACAGGGTGGGCAAAAACAGCACTAATTTGGTGCCTACCAGGTGTCAGGCACTGTTTCAAATACCTTACCCACATTATCCCTTTTAACCCTTCTGCTCTACGGCCCTGAGTCCCAGCTGGAGGGACACCCACCTGCAGGAGGTCCTAACCCCCAGCTTGGCAATGCCCTCCCCCCTCCGCCCCCAGCTAACCCTTTGCCATTCACTCTGTCCACAACCTTCTCACCCCTTTCTCTCTAAAAAGGTGTACTATTTAATTAGGCTGGGGATGTACTACTTCAGCCAAGGAATGGACGCCTGTTTTTAAATAAAAATAAAAATTTCAGGACCCTCTGAATTTATTATGCCAAGGGGGAAGTTAGGCCTTGGAGACTGGGTTATGTATAACTTGTATGCTTGCTATTCTGCTTCACTCTCTGCCCCACTATTCTTGACTTCCTCATTGTAAATGACTAGGAGAGACCAGATCTTCCCACTTCTAATTGCTGATCTTTGTTGTACATTAACTGCCTCCTTCATTGTCCTGTACCTAACTCACACCAGAAAGCGTCAGTCCAAGACCCAATAATGGTTAATCTGCAGTGTGGAATGTTAAATATACCTCCCCCACCACTCAAAAAGACCACCTTGACTAATCAGATCATTGTAACTATGCATTAAGCCTTACACAGAAACATGCTGAAATCCTAATTTCTTGGAATCTGTTCTTTCTGGGCAGGCTCACATGGTTTGTTTGTTTGTTTGTTTGTTTTCACACAGAGTCTCACTCTGTCGCCAGGCTGGAGTGCAGTGGTGCAATCTTGACTCACTGCAACCTCCGCCTCCTGGGTTCAAGCGATTCTCCTGCCTTAGGCTCCCCAGCAGCTGGGACTACAGGCACACGCCACCACGCCCAACTAATTTTTCTATTTTTAGTAGAGACAGAGTTTCACCATGTTGGCTGGCTCGGTCTCGATCTCTTGACCTCGTGATCCGCCTGCCTCAGCCTCCCAAAGTACTGGGATTACAGGTGTGAGCAACTGTGCCCGGCCGGCAGGCTCACTTTTAACCTTTGCACTTAATTAAACTCTCTTTAAACTAGATTCTGACCTTTTTGATTATTTTAGGTTGACACTATCAAGTTGGGCCTAAACCTGACGAATTTGAGGCCAGAAAGGACCCTACAGTCCATCCTTCTTTTTACTATGGCGGAAGTGGAGGTCCAGGAAGAATTTGCCATCAGCTAGATTCTCCACATTCCATGTCCCCATCTCTTCCAGAGCTGACCCGGGCTCATTCCATGGGCAAGAGGGTGGTCCTTTGTGGTTTAAATAACATGTACTTTTTCACTCATAAAAGCAATACATGAAAAAATAATTATGAATAATCTCATCACCCAGGGAGAACCATTATTAACATTTTTGTAATTCTTTGCAGTCAAAGGGCTTTTAAAGAACAACCAAATGCCAGAGTATTCAATGCAAATGTTAAAAATGAAGTATTTTAAAAATAGATTCAACTTGGTGAATGTTTATTTGATCTCTACATAAGGAAGCTTTCTAAGCTTGAAATCAAAGAAAGAAACCACAGAGGAAAAAAGATCAATGTGAACAACTTCACTTAAAAGAGTAAGGAGACTGAAAAGGCTTTCTATCAAAATTCAAACTGCAGAGGAAAACGCTTATGATAGAATGTTACATTTAACAAAAAGGATGCAAAATTGTACATACCATATGATTGCAAGTGTGCAATTAATAAATAATACCACCTCAGATCCACTTAGATAGCTACTAGCAAAAACACAGAAAATAATAAGTGTTGATAAGGATGCAGAGAAATCAGGACCCTTGTATACTGTTGGTAGAATTGTAAAATACCGCAGCCACTGTGGAAAACCAAATGGCAGTTCCTCGAAGAATTAAAAATAGAACTAACATATGATCAAGCAATTCTGTTTCTGGGTATATACCCCCAAAGAATTGAAAGCAGGGTCTCAAAGAGATATTTGTACACCCATGTTCATAGCAACACTATGCACAATTGCCAAAAGGTAGAAGCAACCTAAGTGTCCATCAACTGATGTATGGATAAGCAAAGTGTGGTCTATACATACACCCGTGTTCATAGCAACACTATGCACAATTGCCAAAAGGTGGGAGCAACCCAAGTGTCCATCAGCTGATAAATGGATAAGCAAAATGTGGTCTATACATGCAATGGGATATTATCCAGTCTTAAAAAGGAAGTTCTGACACATGTTACAACATGGATGAACCTTGAAGACATTATGCTAATTGAAATAAGCCAGACACAGAAGGATAAATAGTGTATAATTCTACTTATATGAGGTACTTAGAGTAGTCAAATTCATAGAGACAGAAAGTAGAAGTGTGGTTTCCAGGGACTGGGGAAAGAGTGGATTGAGGAACTGTTGCTTAATGAATATAGAGTTTCAGATTTGCAAGATGAAAAGAATTCTGGACATCTAATTCTTTTCAATATTTTCATTGTTTTCAACACAAACAATGTGAATATTCTTAACTCTACTAAACCGTATGCTTAAAAGTGGTTAAGATGGTAACTTTTATGTTATGTGTATTTTGTCACAATTAAAAAAACACACACATTTAAAAAGGATTGCAAGAAAACACAAGCACTAGCATAAGATCCAGCCTATGGTCAGATCCTATTAAAAGTGTAGTCCATGGACCAGCAGTGAAAATATCCCTGAGAGCGTGTTAGAAATGCTGACCCTCAGGCCCCACCCCAGACCTGCTGAGTCAGAACCTGCTCTGTAACACAATCCCCAAGAGATTCACATGCACACTGAAGTGTTGATATAGTAGATGCACAACAAACATTTGTTGCATGAATACATCCTTTCTTGTTGGTAAGGTGACAAGCAAATGTTATCGTGTTCTTCATACTTGCCTATCTTTTCCAAATTTTCCCAGTATTAGTTTATTTTTTTATTCTGATTTTAAATCATTCCCATTTAGATATTTTAACAGACCCCAAATCCAAAGCAGACAAGTTTCAGCAAGTCCCAAGGCCTGTTAGCCAACCAGAAAACAGAAACTATGGAGGTAACTGAAATCCACAGAGGCTCCCTAAGACTCATTTTAGTCGATACTCATTTCCATATTTTTTCAGAGCAGCCAAGTAGGCGCAGTTTGGGATGAACCACGCACCTATCAGCCTGTTCAAAACTGGCTATCCATGACCTGGTCAGCCATGCTATCAACCCCACACACCATGGGAACAATGTTCATCTGAGTGAATGGAGGAATGGTCAGCGATTAATTCAGATCAGAATCAAAGACACAGGTAGCAGGAGAATCTACCTGCCCACTCAGGAGAAGAACACACAGGATCCTGCAGAATGTCTAAGTCACAGTCTCAAATTGCCTTTAAGGACCACCAGTCTTAAGCAAGGATGGCAGAGAACCAAACTGTCCATGGCGCTTCAAACAAGCATATTCTATATCCTAGCACAAATTTTTTAGATATATACATTCTGCAGGCCCATCTATTGATAATGGAAAGAACCATGTAGTGCAAATTCTAACAGCCACCTGGCACCTGGTCTCTGTTGACATAATAACTGAAAGACTATACACCCCTGCCCTCATTCCTGGATAATGAGAATCACTGAAAACCATTTGCAAACATCCACCAGAGTCTCAATGATGCAAAATCTCAGCTTTCAAACCTGAGCTCTACACCAGACATGCTAGGTAATCCAGAACAAACAAACCTCTTTTCTGCTCATGTTTCTAGGTCCTCTACAGCTGGAATGTCACTCTCCACCTTCCTCATACTTGCTTATTATGAAGTGAAAAACGAAATAAGAAATCATGACTAAATTATTTCTCATGTATTGCTAATAGTTCTGGCTTCTACCAACATATATGCAGATGGTTCAGTATGAGGCTATTCACTGCAGAACTCTTAGAATATCCATCAAGAGCAAACTGATTAAACAAAAGTGTATCTATGCCCAGGAATATTACACAAGTATAAAAAAGAATGAAATGTTCTTTATGTATAGATATGGAAAAGGCTTCAAGACACAGTTACATGAAAAAGCAAGGAGAAAATATGTAGAGCTCCACTGCATATGTAGCTACACATAGTATTTACATTTTAATTAGTTAACATTTAAATTTAGTCCCAATAGCCACATTTCAAGTGGGCAGGAAGGCAGAGAACTTCATCCACTCTACTGCACAGTATCTGTGTAACTTAGAACACATTACATAACTTTGTAAGTTCAGACTTATTATAAAATAAGGATGATGACAAGACAGTACCTCATACTGTGAGGATTAACTGAGATAACACATAAAGTGCTTAAGGGGTTACCCGGGATAGTCCTTACTACTGAATCTAATGTTTGTGCAGCTGTGGGCCAAAGCTGAGCACGAGCTGACTGTGTCAGGCAAGGCCTCACAGATGGGTTCTACTTGGGTAGAAGTAACTATTCCAAGTAGTAGTAAATGTAAATATGAATAGTAGTAAAATTAGCAGTAGTAAACCAGTCCAAGCTAGATGCTGTCAGTCCCCACCCCAATCCCTACCCCAGCTTGCTACTGTAGGTCACAGCACCCTTTTCTGGCAAAGATACTCTCTTCCCCAGAATCCTTCTCAACACAAAACTCTGCAGTCACCATCAATCAGCTATAGTCAGCGCTTGAGATGAAACCTAACTGCCATCATTGCTGGTCCTGGTTGTGAGGCTCAGAATCACGTTACTCAAACTCACAAGAGTTCATTTTAAGCAGGTTACTGTAAGATTTATTGTTTAAAACAAGATCCTTTTGAGAATGCTCTGAAATTAGACTGGGACAAGTATAAACCATTGTCCAAGACAAATGTTAATGCATGGTCACTTAATGATATGTGATAATGCAAATTTATCCATAATCATTTCTAACACTTACCTAACATGTTACAGTTGTCAAAGTGTTTACACACGCAGAATTTCAACAGACAACCCACACAGTGGAGAACCATGGAGTACAGTCTACAAAAGGCACTTCCTGTCACTGGGCGGATCCACTCAAGAAACCCAACTTATAAAAGTTCAACCTGGCCGGGCGCGGTGGCTCACTCCTGTAATCCCAGCACTTTCGGAGTCCGAGGCAGGCGCATCACGAGGTCAGGAGATTGAGACCACTCTGGCTAACACGGTGAAACCCCGTCTCTGCTGAATATACAAAAAAATTAGGCGGGTATAGTGGCACATGTCTGTAGTCCCAGCTACTCGGGAGGCTGAGGCAGGAGAATTGCTTGAACCCGGAAGGTGGCGGTTGCAGTGAGCCAAGATCACGCCACTGCACTCCAGCCTGGGTGACACAGTGAGACTCCGTCTCAAAAAAAAAAAAAAAAAAAAAAAGTTCAATCGACAAAAAAGGGGTTTAGATGCTTGAAGACATTTCCATCGAGCTGAGGTAGCTACATGAATTACTAATTTCATCTTGGGGATATTTCTGTCCAGATAGCCAGTGTTAGGGCTATTAGGTTAGAGTTTTCTTCCTCCTCCAGGACTGGAAAAACACAAATCCTTTGGTTCTTTTTTTGCCTATAACACATGCAAACCACTTCCTTTCTTCAGCACTGGAAAAACCAGGTAGAGAAAATCCAAATGATAAGGCTATAGTTTTCTTAGAACATACATGTGCATCTGCAGAACCACTCTGGCTGTAATGATAAGGAGAGGTGAAGCCAGCTGGACTTCCTGGGTTGAGTGGGTACTTGGAGAACTTTTCTGCCTAGCTAAAGGATTGTAAATGCACCAATCAGCACTCTGTAAAAAACGCACCAATCAGCACTCTGTGTCTAGCTAAAGGATTGTAAATGCACCAATCAGCACTCTGTATCTAGCCAAAGGATTGTAAACACAGCAATCAACACCCTATAAAATGAACCAGTCAGCAATCTGTAAAATGGACCAACCAGCAGGATGTGGGTGGGGCCAAATAAGGGAATAAAAGCTGGCCACCCCAGCCAACAGCGGCAACACACTCGGGTCCCCTTCCACGCTGTGGAAGCTTTGTTCTTTTGCTCTTCAAAATAAATCTTGCTGCTGCTCACTCTTTGGGTCTGCACTATCTTTATGAGCTGTAACACTCACTGCAGATGTCTGTGGCCTCACTCCTTAAGTCAGCGAGACCACGAACCCACCAAGAGGAACAAACAACTCCAGATGCGCCACCTTTAAGAGCTGTAGCACTCACTGCAAAGGTCTGCGGCTTCACTCCTGAAGTCAGTGATACCACGAACCCACCGGAAGGAATAAACTCCGGACACATCTGAACCTCTGAAGGAACAAACTCCGGACACACCATCTTTAAGAACTGTAACACTCACTGCGAGGGTCCGTGGCTTCATTCTTGAAGTCAGCGAGACCAAAAACCCACCAGAAGGAACCAATTCCAGACACAGTAAGAATGAGAAACTGTTTTACTACCTAGGACAGTGTTTCTCAAACTGAAGGTTATACAGGTACAAAATAAATACAAGGAGAAAAGATCACAGTTAATCACCCACAGTAACATTTGCTACTGTGAAACATTTGTTTCTGGTTGGATGGGAAGTGTGCTCTATCATAACGTAAAATTGTATGTCAGTTAGTTGCAAGTCAAAAAATTTAAAGCCACAGATTTAGGAAACTATGAATCTCCTGAACACATGGAGTAGAAAAGCGTCTGGCCTCATTCGCGCTACAGCTTGAAAAGTGCCTATTAAGCTCATGAAGGTTTGCCTTCTCTTACTCTTGTTAGAACCCAAACACCACATGGAGAAGCCTGAGCTAGCCTGCTGAAGGATGAGAGACATGTGGGCTGGTCACTCCTGTCATGCTGGCTGAAGCCTGCCCACTGCTAGATGTGAAGGAGGTCATCTAGGACCAAGAGTCCCAGCCATGCTGGGTGTGGTGGCCCAAGCCTGTAATTCCAGTGCTTTGGGATGCCAAGGCGGGAGGATTACTTGAGAGCCCAGGTGTTTGAAATCAGCCTGGGCAACATAGTGAGACCCCCACCTCTATGATGAAATCTGAAAATTAGCCAGGCATGGTGGTGTGTGCCTTTAGTCCCAGCTACTCGGGAGGTTAAGGTGGGAGGATCGCTTGGGCCTGGGAGGTTGAGGCTGCAATGCATTGTGATCCTGCCACTGTACTTCAGCCTGGGTGACAGAGTGGGACTCTCAAAAAACAACAACAACAAAAAGGTGGGTGAGAGTGTCCAACCAACTCACCAGCCAACCACAGC
Source organism: Macaca thibetana thibetana (assembly GCF_024542745.1). NCBI lineage: Eukaryota > Metazoa > Chordata > Mammalia > Primates > Cercopithecidae > Macaca > Macaca thibetana. The sequence continues at coordinate 16,046,932 of NC_065579.1, forward strand.
CATATGAGTGAGCCTGGGGTAAATCAGCAGAAAATCTGCCCAGGTTAGCCCGAATTGTTAAACCCCAGAATCATGAGCTAATAAATGATTGCTGTCTGAAGCCACTAAGTTTGGGGGTAGACTGTTAGGCGTGAGAGATGACTGATTCAGCTCTCCTCTTCCAATTGTGGAAGAGACTGAGCCTCAAAGCAGAATAACTACAAAGTGTCACCAGTATAAACTCATGGGAGCCCAGGACACTTCTGGCACAATGAGCTTAGTTCCTGATATCACCAAGGTGGGGAGGAGGAAAAGGAAAGGAGAATGGTGACACAGATGGTGAGGACCCCAGAAACCACCATCCACCTGCAACTACTGAGACTTGGGGATGCTACTTGGCCTGCCAGAGGCAAGATTTAGGGGATATGTGACTTTTCTGTCCAAAGGGACATGACTTAGAGAAGAGGAGGCTCACCCAGGTGTTGCTCTGGGATTAACAGGTAAAAGTTAGAGGTGATAGATTTTTAGTTTAGATTTTTCTAAGATTTTTCTTCACATACAAAGAAGAAAAAAAAATGAGTTTTCTAACAATTAATCTTCTAATTAATTTTAAGATTAATTGCCTTGAAAATAGTAAACTCTAATCATCTGTCATAGCTACAGGAGAAGGGATGACTACGTTGGTGGGAAACTGAATGAGATGATTTTTAAGGCCTTGCTTCCATTTTATTTCTCAGAAGGGGAATATAAAATTGGATTTTTGTTGGGAGGATACTCAACATTTTTATGAAAATGATATTTGTCCTCATGTAAAAGTATGCTTCACACTGAAAATGGTAAGAATTTACAGAAACATGGTCTTTGGGGTTAAAAGGATCTGGGTTTCAAGTTCACATTATTAACTGTTGACCTAAGCAAGTTTTCTCTAAATCTTAGTTATGTCATCTAACATAGGGATAATAATAGTACCCCACAGGCCTGTTATAATGTTTAAATGAAATAACACCGTGTACATGACACATAGAAAATGATCAATTATTATATTTATGCCTCTTAAGGAACAGAAGGAGATGGAATGGAAGAATGAAGCAAGAGGTGAAGGTTAAGAAATGAAAGGTTAAGGTAAGAAACTGAGAGCTCTCGACTCATTCCTAGAATAGTAGTCATTATTATATTATATATATATTTTTTGATAGGGTTTCCCTCCTGTCACCCAGGCTGGAGTGCAATGGCGCCACCTTGACTCACTGCACTCTTCACCTCCTGGGCTCAAGTGATTCTCCTGCCTTAGCCTCCCAAGTGGGTGGGACTACAGGCACATGCCATCATGCCCAGCTGATTTTTATATTTTTTTTGTAGAGACAGGGTCTCACTAAGTTGTCTAGGCTGGTCTTGAACTCCTAGGCTCAACCAATCCACCTGCCTCAGCCTCCCGAAGTGTTGGGATTACAGGTATGAGCCACTGCGCCATGATTTTTATTTACATTTTATTTATTTATTTTTTTAAATTTAGAGACAGGGTCTTGCTATGTTTCTCAGGCTGGACTCAAATTGTGGGACTCGAATGATTCTTCCACCTCAGCCTCCCAAAGTGTTGAGGTTATAGACATGAGCCACTGCACCCAGCCACACTCATGATTTGTACACTGAACAGGTGTGGGAGATGAAGGAAACAGGTGATTAAATATTACTTTTTAAAAAGCTGTACAAACTTTCTCACCTTAGCCCACAAGGGAACTCTAAATCTCTTCCAAGTTCATCTCCAGTCCATCCTATCAACTCTCACTCCAATTTCCATGGTAGAAGTGTGTCCGTGCGCCTGTCCTCAGGGAAGGATTATTTCTGCCCATAAAGGAACTTATAGTCACTCAAATTGTTTCTGAGCTCTCTGTGTGGTGAGAATCACAACAGAAACTGAGTAGCGCAGACAAAAGGGTGTCCAGGGAGGTCGAACAGCCAGGATGCTGCTCCCAGCCCATCCCAGCAGACCAAAAAAAAAAAAAAAAAAAAAGAGTCACAGGTCCAGTTTCAGTCATCAGCGCAAAGTGGGCCAAAGCGCTCCTTGACCTTCAGTATCAGAGAAAATGCCAGGCTGTGGGGTGATGTGAAAACAAGGACAAGAGATACGCACCTCCCAAGGACACTCCTCCAGCTGTCTATCAGTCACTCTCCTCGTCTCCTGTCTTCTCTCCCATTCTCTGCCTCTCTACCCCTTGGCCAAACCCCAAACCAGTCCATTTTGTGACTTAATGACAACTCTGATCAAGGATGATGAAACTAATAATACTAATAGAAACTGTCATTTACTGAGTGCTAGTCACCATGCACTCTCCCCAGATCATTTCATTTAATCCTAACCATAATCCCAGACAGCAGGTATCAACATATGATTCTTAGAGAGAAGCACTTTTCCCAAGGCCTCAGACCTGCCAAGTGGCGGACCCAGGCAGTCAGATTCCCAAGCTCGCTCTTATACCACTGCACTACCCTGCCTCCAAAGGAGATTTAGGATGTGTTTCTGGACATATGCTTCCTATCACAAGGATTTGGCTGTAAATACAGCCCTGAGGTTTTAACTCTAGAACTTTATTTTGCACTGTATCTGGGTGATCTTCCCAAGGTGCTGGTTTAAAAAAAGAAATTTTGGGCCAGGCACTGTGGCTCATGCCTGTAATCCCAGCACTTTGCGAGGCCAAGGCGGGCAGATTACTTGAGGCTAGGAGTTCAAGACCAGCCTGGCCAACACGGCAAAACCCTGTCTCTACTAAAAACACAAAACTTAGCTGGGCGTGGTGGTGCTTGCCTGTAATCCCAGTTACTCAGGAGGCTGAGGCATGAGAATCACTTGAACCCAGCAGATGGAGGTTGCAGTGAGCCAAGATTGTGCCATTGCACTTTAGCCTGGGTAACACAGCTGACTCTGTCTCAACAACAAAACAAACAAACAAAAAAGAAACTGTTTCATCTTTGAAAGAACCTGAGACGCTTTTGTTGCTTTTCCAAATCAAAGTCACAGAGCCAGGAAAAGTCACGCAGGTTAGGAAGTCCCTCCCTGCACCTGCGGCAGCGGGCAGCACAGCAGGGCTCCGCTGGATGGGTGAGGGCCCCTCCTCTGGCCTCCTCTCTCTAATCTGTGTAGAGAAAATGAGCTTCACCAAAGAACAGGACAAGGGCATGTTATACAACAGGTTTACTTTCCTGCCCAGGACCTTCCTGGCTGAAGCTCCCTGGCAAACCAGCTAAATTCAATATTCTGGTAACTGTATTGCAACTGATGACAATTGACTTGGGAGAGGCACTCCATGTGAGAGTTCTCATATGTGACAAACACTTTTATTTACACAAGGAGGCTAAGCTGCCTTAAAGTTCCAAGTATAAATATTGCTCAAGCAACTTGACATTCCTGAGGTAAGAACCAGATCTGGAAGGGTAGGTCTATCTCTTCTTGATCTGTATTAAATTTGGCAAAAGGCTAAAGTTCCTTAAGCAAAAAAAAAAAATCTCATTCTCAGGGGATATGATTAAGCAAGTCTAGTTTCAGTGGTAATTCTGACACAAGTGGTCTTGGGACCACACTTTAAGAAACACGATTTAAAATGTAAGCAGTTATTCCATTCCACTTGGCATTTCCTTCGGTCTTATCTTCCATGCCCTCACTGATCTCAGACCTGAAGGTAAGTTGTTTAAGGACAGGGACTGTGTCCAGCTGTGTCTGCATCCCTGGTCAGACCACAGTATCTACACTGGGCAACACTCAAACGTCTGCTGACCAGAACTGAACACCCCTCTGGAGCTTCTCCATGTTGCTTTCAGTTCCTGAGTTCCTGAATCCTTCTGGGGAGGTCGTGATCCTCTCTCTAGGACTTGAGTATCTCTGTACCCAAGGCAGTGGCACAGAAGCCAAGAATTGTTCCCGTCTAATCCCATAATTAATGAAGCCAGGCAGCCAGCCCAAACTATCAGCACATTTCTCAATTGCTCTGCTTCAGTATCCCTGGCCAAGTTCTACTCCATTTCCCTGGGCTGGAGTGGGCCAAGGAAACAGTCAAGTACACCAGAATGAAGAAGCCATGGGCAGGCAGCCAAATCCCAGCAGAGGGGGCAGGAGGCTCACTTCACTACTCTTGCTCCAGGCCCAGTTCCAGCATGGCAGAGCTGTGTTACTTGTCCTGCACCTTGCAAATTAGGAAAAGGGGCTGTCATCTGTGGAATTTTACAGAATAGAAAACTAATGTTAAAAAAACATGTGCTAAATGGGTGCCTTTCAAATGGCATGGGCCAACAGGGGAGCTGACACTGCACTCAAGTGACCTTGAGATTAAAACTGGCAAAGCCAAGCTGAAAGTCCAAATTAAGCTCTGCAGCAGCAAGGTACCAACTCTATTAAATGCTGTGTAGAACATTCTGTTGTTGGTTGAAAAATGCAGCTCACAGAAAAGTATACAATACCCTAGTATTTGTAGGGTGGAGGGGGAAAGGAATATATGTAAGCATTCACTTGCATGGAATTCCTCCAGAAAGGACAGAAGTAATTCATAAGACTGGTTTTCCTTCAGGAGGTATTCAGGGGGGATAAATGTGGATGGGTGATGTTTCACTGTTTTTGGTACGCTTTGGTTTTTGTTTTTTATTTTTTGTTTTGTTCTGTTCTTTTGAGACAGGGTTTCACTCCCTTTTTTGAGACTAGAGTACGATGGTGCGATCTAATTTCGGCTCACTGCAACCTCTGCCTCCCAGGCTCAGGCGATTCTCCTGCCTTAGCATCCCAAGTGCCTGGGACCACAGGCATGTGCCACCATGCCCAACTAATATTTTATTTTTTGTAGAGGCGGGGTTTCACCATGTTGCCCAGGCTAGTCTCAAACTCCTGGGCCCACCTCAGCCTCCCAAAGTGCTGGGATTACAGGCATAAGCCATGGCGCCCGGCCCTGGTTGTTAAACAATGTGAATGTATTATTCAATCAAATATCATTATGGTTTTAAAAATTAGTTTTGTGGCAGGGAGCGGACGCTCACACCTGTAATCCCAGCTACTCAAGTGGATGAGGCACAAGAATCGCTTGAATCCGGGAGGTGGAGGTTGCAGTGAGCCAAGATCGTACCACTGCAGTCCAGCCTGGGCAACAGTGTCTTAGTATTGACTTAGCATATGCCAGGCACTAGGGTAGATGCCATTCTCAAAAGTTGGAGACAGATAATCAAATAACTCCTTATAAAACAATGATACAGGCCAGTAATAGGGACACAGAGAGAGGCCACTGGCCTTGCTGGGATGGAAAAGTGAAGAACCAGGTAAGGTTTCCTTCAATAAGTACTTTCTGGGCCAAGTCTTGAAAGAGTAAAACTAAGACCAACTACCTAGGACCAACTGCTGCAGCACTTCTGATGCCTGTCACGCCACAGAAAAACCGGTAAACAGGAGCACTGAAAGGACATCATCACTCTTAACTATATTGTACACCAGTCCCTCCAGTGTGGCGAAGAGTGTACAGCAATGAAAAAAGGCTTAGAAACACCAGATGCTACACTTTGCTTCCTTCCCCCTTCACACCCCCACCTCTACATTCACCCAGACACAGCAGAGAATCCCACAGTGTACGTTTGATTAAGGGTACTAGAAGAACTGACATTTCTAAAGTACTCCATAAAATGTTAAAGTCAAATAAGGCCCCAAAGAGACTCAAAGCTTCGCAAACATCTCGGCAAGGGAGAATTCTCAACGCCTCAGGGGCAGCGGCCTGTTGAAACTTGGATTTTCTTCCTGATACGACGCGCCTAAGATAGTGGACCTATCAGAAGCGGGGGCGAGACGGGCACCTTGAAGGGTAGAGCCTGCCCCGCCCGTGACCTGGGCAGCAAGAGCCCTTTAGCCCTCTCCGCCTTGGTTTCCTCAACACCGAAACTGCAGTAAGAATGCTCGAGCCTCCTCCAAGTCCTTGACCCAGGAGATCCGCCGTGGAGAACGGAGCAAGCCCTTAGGATGTTGTGCAAAACACCCAGGCGTGGCAAGCAGGTGGCTTCTGTGCGCTCAGTAACGAGGGCGCAGACAGGTGCCCGCGTGCGCGAGGTGCCCTCTCTCTGCGCTGTCCCCCGCACGCACGCGGGCCCAGCGCCTCCCGAGCGAGTGCCCCGGTGCGGCCTCCTCGGGCGCACCGTGCCCAGCCCAGCAACGAGGTCGCCCACCCCGCCTCCCTGCGCGCAGTGCCCGGTGCCCACGCCGCAGCATGGGGCGCGCAGCCCTCACCGCCCGGGAGAGGCGCTTCCTGGAAGCGGAGCCCCGGCCTCCAACCCGCCGCCGCTCACCAGTTCCCCGAGCCCACGATGCACACTTTCAGGGGCGCCGCTGCCATGGCCAGGCCGAACGTAGCCGCCCGGACCGTGCTTTCCTGGCCAGCTGCCCACCTCCGCCTGTTCAGCCTTGCCCGCAGCGGCTGGCGGCGGCCCCGCCCCGTTCGCCTCTCCGCCAATGGTCGCGGCCACCCCCGCCCGGCTCCGGGGGCCACAGCTGACAGCCGGGCAGGACTCGCTTCGCCACTCCCAAGAACCACTGCGCACGCCTGGCCCTGGCCGGCCTCCCAGCCCGGCTCCGGCACCGCCCCACCCTGCCCGAGGCACGTCGGGACATGTAGTCCTCATCCGCTGTCGCCTCGCGGCCCTAGACAGCAGCTCCCGCCGCGCCACGTGCAGGCCCTGGCCACTGAGCAGCGACTCCCACCCCTGGTTCCCGGTGGAGGCTGCACTCCATCCTCATGGGTGGAGCAGACCCGACCATCTCGCCGTGGTGCCCCCTCACGCTCCTTTTTCCCTACGCGGGAAGGGCTACCACATTCCCATTTGGAGCCGAGAGAGGCTCCCAGGTTGACTCTCAAGCCGACCAGACTTGGGGCAGAGCTCGAAGTGCCCACCCTGCCTTGTCATCCTCTGCCTCATTTGCACACACAAGACACAGCCTGGCACCTCTGAGCTTCTTAGTGAACTTGGATCTTCAGAGGGCTTTGGAATTTGGCTGGACAGTACCTGCATTTCAAGGATGACACCTTTTCTAGTTAGAGTCAAGATAGAAACTTGACCTGGTGCGGTGGCTCAGGCCTGTAATCCCAGCACTTTTGGAGGCCGAGTCAGGAGGATCACTTGAGCCCAGGAGTTCGAGACCAGCCTGGGCAACGTCATTAGGAGCCCCACCTGTCTGTACAAAAAATGTAAAAAATTAGCCAAGCATGGTGGCACGCACCTGTAGTCCTAGCTACTAAGGAGGCTGAGGTGGGAGAATTAAATGTGCCCAGGAGGTCGAGGCTTCAGTGAGCCAGGATAGGGCCACTGCACTCCAGACTGAAGGACAGTGAGACCCTGTCTCAACAAAAAATAAATACATAAAAATAAAGGAAAAAAGGTAACAACAGCTTGCATTCAGTGGGTATTACCCTCACACACTTGGCAGGAATTGCCTTACCATTGTCTTTGCCCAGGGCCTGACTTATCCCTTGCTTGTCGTTTGTTTGCATTTGTGATTAACACAATGCTCTCCTCCTTCTTGACAAATAGAACCTTAGTTTGTTCATTCTGAGCATCAGTCTCTGCCAGGCACTGTGCTAGACATTGTCAGAGTAAGACAAAGTCCTTTAAACCAGTGGTTCTCAAAGTCTGCTGCATATTAGAGTCACTGGAGCTTTTAAAAATCCCCATGCCCAGGCACCATTGCAGGCCAGTTACATCAGAATGTCCCAGGGTGGGATCCAGGCATCAGCCTATTTATTTATTTATTGACTTATATATTTTTCGAGACAGTCTCCCTCTGTTGCCCGGGCTGGAGTAAAATTTTTTAAAGTTCAAGAGGTAATTGCAAAAGGAAGCCAAGATTGAGAACCAGAAGACTAAAATATCAGTGGATTTTGGCTAAAGAAACAAATACTCTAGTACCTACAAAAAAACTAAGCCTAGGCTGGGTGCCATGGCTCACGCCTATAACCCCAGCACTTTAGGAGGCCGAGGTAGGCAGATCACCTGGGGTCAGGAGTTCGAGACCAGTCTGCCCAACTTGGTGAAACCCTGTCTCTACTGAAAATACAAAAAATTAGCCAGGCATGGTGGCGGATGCCTGTAACCCTAGCTACTCGGGAAGCTGAGACAGGAGAATCGCTTGAACCTGTGAGGTGGAGGTTGCAGTGAGCTGAGATCTTGCCACTGCACTCCAGCCTGGGTGACAAGAGTGAAACTCCATTTCAAAAAAAAAATAATAATAATACTAAGCCTATTCGTTTGATGCTCAGAGAATTGTTATTTTTGCTTTGTTCTCTACACTGAATGAAAGAGTTATTTGTGTTACTTATGATATTTACTTAAGGAAATACTTAAAAGGAACTGGTGAGCCAGAGCAGTCTTTCCATCCCCTCACTAATGGTTTGTTCTCAATTATTTGCAATAATGCAAAGATACATGCAGGGATAATGGGAAAGATGGGCTAGTCAAGCTTTATTAATCCTTTCTGTATTTGTGTAACAGAATGCATTTGTCAAATTGAATAATGAAGTCATGTACTTGGGTAGTATACATACACTGCAAATATTTATATTGTCTAACTGAACTAGGATCCCTTCGTCTGGCACAGTAAGGCCAAATACCCACACCAAGGTTTGCAGAGGGAGAAAGAAGGGTGTTTATCTGTAGGGCACCAAGCAAGGAGAATCAGGTAGCTCCTCCTTGATGGCTGGCGAGTAAGGGTTTTTAAAGGCAGTTGGGGGCCAGGCGCGGTGGCTCACACCTGTAATCTCAACACTTTGGGAGGCGGGGGCAGGAAGATTGCTTGAGCTCAGGAGTTCAAGGCAGTCTGGATAGCACATACCCTGTCTCTATAGAAAGTTAAAATTAGCTGCATGTCCCAGCTAGTCAGGATAGGCTGAGATGAGGGGATTACTTGAGCCTAGGAGGTCGAGGTTGCAGTGAACTGTAATTGTGCCACTGCACTCCAGCCTGAACAAAAGAGCGAGACCCTGTCTCAAAAATAAAAAGTAAAATAAAGGTGCGTGGGGCAGAGGTTACAAGTAAAGTCATAAATCAATACATGGAGCTACACATTGGTTTGACCTAAAAAGGCAGGACATCTCAAAGGTGGCAGGGGGGACCCACAGGTCATAGGTAAATCAGAGATTTTTTTGTTTGCAATTGGTTAAGGAACTTTAAATAAAACTTTGTCTAAAAATTTGGGATCAGCAGAAAAGAACGTTAGTTCTCAGCCCAGGCAATATAGGGAGACCCCATCTCTACAAAAATAATTTAAAAATTAGCTGACTATGGTGGCACAGACCTGTGGTTCCAGCTACTTGGGAGACTGAGGTGGGAGGATTGCTTGGGCCTGGAAGGTAGAGGTTGCAGTGAGCCATGATTGTGCGACTGCACTCCAGCCTGGGCAACAGAGTGAGACATCTCCAAAAAGAAAAAATAAAAGAAAGAAAAAAAAGAATTTTAGTTCTGATTTGCAGGCATGACTTTTAGGCCCCTCTGGAAGACATTTAGAACAACAAAGAACAGTGGTCAGAGTTCAATCCTCAGTTCCTCCTTATCTGAGGTCTACATGCCAGTGGATACATTTGGTGAGGGTCTGGGTTTCTAAAAAAACAACTCAGGGACATATGTTAAGATGCATCTGGCCGGGCGCGGTGGCTCAAGCCTGTAATCCCAGCACTTTGGGAGGCCGAGACGGGCGGATCACGAGGTCAGGAGATCGAGACCATCCTGGCTAACACGGTGAAACCCCGTCTCTACTAAGAAATACAAAAAAAAAAACTAGCCGGGCGAGGTGGCAGGCGCCTGTAGTCCCAGCTACTTGGGAGGCTGAGGCAGGAGAATGGCGTGAAACCGGGAGGCGGAGCTTGCAGTGAGCTGAGATATGGCCACTGCACTCCAGCCTGGGCTACAGAGTGAGACTCCGTCTCAAAAAAAAAAAAAAAAAAAAAAAAAAAAAAAAAAAAAAAAAAGATGCATCATTAGTTTCTCTAGGGATCATCTTTGGACTCTAACTTCCTTGGCCTTTTTTTTTTTTTTTTTAAGGTAGAGTCTTGCTCTGTCATCCAGGCTGGAGTGCAGTGGCACAGTCTCAGCTCACTGCAACCTCTGTCTCCCAACTCAAGTGATCCTCTCTCTCAGCCTCTTAAGTAGTTGGGACTACAGGTACATGTCACAATGCTAATTTTTGTATCTTTTGTAGAGATGGGGTTTTTCCATGTTGCCCAGGCTGGTCTCAGACCCCTGAGCTCAAGTGATCTGCTCACCTTAGCCTTCCAAAAGTGCTGGGATTACAGGCATGAGCCACTGTGCCCAGCCTTGGCTATTGTTTTAAGTTACTGTTACCTTCTTGCTTATTAATTTGCTCATTTACTTCTCAAGGCTGGGTAGGTGCCTGGAATTTCCCTTGAACGAACTCAAGATTTTCTGTTATTTCCATGGTTGGGAGATCCACAGGCCTTTAAGAGGGGTCCCTGCTCTGTCTCCTTTACACCAAATTATTCATTTTTAGCAGTTGCCTAAAAGTTTTTAGTTTGTTTTTAAAAAGGGGGTTTTTTGGTAGAAAGAAGGTCTTGCTACGTTGCTCAGGTTGATCTTGAACTCCTGGCCTCAGGCAATCTTCCTGCCTTGGCCTCTCAAAGTGCTGGGATTATAGGCAAGAGCCACCACTCCTAGCCACCTAAAAGTTTTTTTTGTTGTTTTTTTTGTTTTGTTTTGTTTTTAATTTTTTGGGGGGCCACTTAAAAGTTTTGTACCTTCTCTGGAAACTCTTATTCCTGAATATTACAACTACATTTGCATAAACGTGAGCTACCCAGCTATTCTGTGTGTTGGGGTGATCAGACCCAACACCAGGCCATGGGGGCTACAAAGTCCAACAGAGTCAAAGGAATGAGAAAAGACAAGTTAAGAGAGAAAGTGGGACCAGGGGGCCAGTGCTAGTATATAGGCTGCAAAGGACCTGAGCTCTGGGAGCCCACGCTATTTATTGCTTATAAAACAAAGAAACAGGTGGTGAGGATGTGGGGGTTGAAAGGAAGCGGTGTATCAAGCGAATGAGCTACAGCTGTGATGGTTTAGCATTTTCTTTGAAACATATGGCTACTTGAGATAATGGGAGAAAGGAGCCAGCAAGTCTAGACCCATTCTAAAGGCCACGAGGGGTTTTAGACCCTGGACCCTGGACATATTCCAAGCCTTGCCTCAGCTTTTCTCCCAACACTCAGCTTTTCTCCCAACACTGTGGACATATCCTGTCCAGCACCATCCTACAGTGTTTATTGGTGACCTGATATGCACAACACATTGTACGAGAACAGACAGAGAGGATAGTCATTTGGTTTTACAGACTGGTTACAAAGATTAAGACAAAAAACAGATAGGTGAAATTTATGAACCTAATGTTGAGAAAATAAAGCAAGTTCCAGGAGAATACATGCAGTGAGATCCCATTTCTGTTAGTTCAGAAACAAGCAAAAATAAATCTATCACTAGGGATTCACATGTAGTGAAACTGTAGAGGAAAACAAGGAAAGGAAACACACAAAATGGAGGATCATGGATATGGTGAAGGGCAGGGTTAGTTATTTACACATTTTGCACATATTAAATCATTTTTGTGTAGATGTTTAATGAAAATCATGGGCAAAAGGAGAACCCGCAGTACAGAGGAGTGAAGAAAGCCAAACTAACCACAGTGGATAGGAACTAGTGACCTGCTTTCCAATTTTGAGATAGCTGATCTTCTACCAGTCCCACTCTTTTGTCTAAGATGACAGTGCCAACAATGTTGGTCTTCTGTGTGCCTCCTTCTCCAAAAGGGCTGAATAGCCTGGAAGACAAAAGGTTAGCCATTATCACTGTGACAGTGCCAACTCTTTGGGGACCTGGAGAAGGCTTAGGGCAGGGGTGTCCAACCTTTTGGCTTCCCTGGGCCACATTGGAAGAAGAACTGTCTTGGGCCACACATAAAACACCCTAACACTAATGATAGCTAATGAGCTAAAAAACAAACAAACAAAAAATCTAAACAAAACAAAACAACTTGCAAAAAAAATCTCATAATGCTTTAAGAAAGTTTACAAATTTGTGTTGGGCTGCATGTGGTCCACAGGCTGTGGGTTGGACAAGCTTGGCATAGGATGTACATAATTTCATGCATGGAGACAATGTCTTTAACAACATGACTGGTTCATGCATTGTGGTAGAAAGAGGTGCCTTTAATCGTTGAACAAACGAACCCTTGATAGCTGCTGCACCATTAGGATGTCCTGATCCAACATCGAGGTAGTAAACCCTATTGTCGATATGGACTCTGGAATAGGATTGCGCTGTTATCCCTAGGGTAACTTGTTCCATTGGTCAAGTTATTGGATCAGTTGCAGGTGCTAGTCCGCTTTGGCTTGTGTAGTCTTAGCATAGGTTGTTCAGAGGTTTAGTTATGCTCCAAGGTCACCCCAACCAAAATTTTTAATGCAGGTGTAGTTGGTATAAGGGTCCGTAGATTTATATAGTTTTGGTTGCATTAATAAATTAAAGCTCCATAGGGTCTTCTCGTCTTATTGTTTCATGCCCGCCTCTTCACGGGCAGGTCAATTTCACTGGTTGGAAGTAAGAGACAGTTGAACCCTCGTGGTGCCATTCATGCGAGTCCCCATTTAAGGAACAAGTGATTATGCTACCTTCTCCCATTAATAGGTATCCTCCTGGCAGCAACAGGAAAATCAGCTCATTTTGGCCTTCACCCTTGACTACCTTCCTCCATGGAAGGCCCAACTCCAGTCTCAGCTTTACTCCACTCTAGCACAATAGTTGTTGCCGGAGTATTCTTACTCATCCGCTTCCACCCTCTAATAGAAAATAACACATTAATCCAAAGCCTTACGCTATGCCTACATATCAGGTAGCACTTTGGAAACTCAGCCCAGAAATCTCCTTAGCAAGGTCACTGAGTTCATGAAGTACACTTTCTATTTTCCGCATTACAGAAGGCAATGGCAACAGTGTTGTCAAACTTTTCTGTGTAACTGTAGTCCCCTTTCCTCTCTCTGGATAACATTTTCCTCACTTTAAGTCCTCACCCCCAGTCTCCTACACCATTACTAACATGCTCCCAGAGGCGTTTCTGGCTTATATCTGCTTCCCAGTCCCAAAGCCAGTGCTGTGTGTTATGGTGTCATCAGTACTCCACTTCCGGGTACAAAAATCTGTCCTGATTATTGCTTGTTGCATCACAAACCATCCCAAAACGTGGATCTTAAAACAACATTTCTTTATCTCTGGAATATTACATAGGGGTGGATGTTTAAAGGCGGCTGGAAGATCCACTTCCAAGACGTCTTGCTTGGATAGAGCAAGATGGAGGCCAAAATGGCTGCCAAGTTGTGCCTGTTGCTGGCTGGGAGCTTGGCGGAAGCTGAGGGCTGGAGGCTGGAATCCTCTGCGTGGGCCTCTCTGGAGCTGCATCTCCATGGCATAGTGCCTGCATTCTGCAAGGAAGCATCACAAGAAAAACAAAATGGAAATTGCTAATTTCTTAAGACCTGAGTCCAGAAATGGCCATGACATCACTTTTGTTTTGATCAAAAAATTACAGAGCCCAAATTCTAAAGGAAGGGACATAGGCTCTACCTCTCATTAAAAGAAGTGCCAAATAATTTGGGGATTATGTTTTAAAATTGCCATTGCCATGCTCTATATTATATATTCATATTACAAGTGAGGACACTAAGGTACAGCAACACTAAAAAACACTTTCCAAGGGTCCAGTGGTGAGTCAGGACCAGAATTTTTGGATTCATATCCGCACTTATCAACTGTTCATTTATTCTACATGTACTTACTGAGCACCTACTATGTGCTGGTCACTGTGCTAGGTCCCAAGAATTAAATATTAAACAAGAGCTGGGTAAGGTGGCTCACACCTGTAATCCCAGTACTTTGGGAGGCTGAGGTGGGCGGATCACTCAAACTCAGGAGTTCGAGACCAGCCTGGGCAAGACCCCATCTCTAAAAAATTAGCCAGGTGTGGTGGTGCATGCCTGTAGTCCCAGTTATTCAGGAGGTTGAGGCAGGAGAATCACTTGACCCCAGGAGGTGGAGGTTGCAGTCAGCTGAGATTGTGCCATTGCACTCCAGCCTGGATGACAGAGTGAGAGTCTGTCTCAAAAACAAACACACGAGAGAGGCAAGGTTCCTGCCCTCTTAGATGCTTATATTTAAAGGCAGATGTAGACCAATGAACAGGGAAGCACCCTAGTGTGATAAATGGTACCAGCTTACTATGGCAGCTCAGAAAAATACCCTTGTCCCAGATGTGGGAGTTTAGGGAAGGCTTCCTAGATAAAGTAAGATCTCTGCTGAAGCCTGAAGAAAAGGTGGCATCGGCAGAGGAAAGGGGTGGGAGAGCAGCCAATGAGCTGTTCCATGCAGAGGAAACAGCACAGGCAAAATTCAGAGTCTAGAGAAAGATTGGGATGTTCAGGAGCTAAGAGGAGTTTAATATGGATGGAGGGAAGAATGAATGAGTGACAGAATATGAGGGGAAAGGGGAATTGGAAATAAATAAAAGCGGAGAGGTAGAGGAGGTACCTGATTATGGTTGGCCTTATAAAGCATATTGAAAAATTAGAACTGAAATTCTGAAGGCCAAAAAAAACATTATAGGGTTTCAGCAGGAGCTTAACATCATCAGTCTTGTGTCACAGGAAGCATGCTCTGGATGAATTCACAGGGAGAAGGCCCAAAGGCTGAGACCAGGAAGGAGCCTGCTGCTGTATTCTATAAGAGCCATAATAATGGCTTAGACCGAGATGGAGACCAGTGTGGTGGTAACAGTGATGGAGACAAGTGATTGAAACTCAGACATATCTAGGAAGCAGAAAAAAAAGACTTACTACTTTCTCAGGTGTGAGAGAGGAAAGGGTCTAGAATGACTCCAGCTATCAGTCTTGGGCAACTGAATGAATATCCTTTGCTAAAATGGGGAACCCAGGAGGAGAAACCAATCTAGAGAGAAGGATGATGAACTCAGTTCTAGACAAGTTTAAGTTTGGGGAAGATCATTTGATATCCAAGTTCACATTTCAGGGAAGCAGTTGGATATGTGAGCCTGAGATAGACACACTTGTCATTTACCAGCATGTACTTAGAAGTTGCAAGTGGTCAGTGCCTAGAACAATGCCTAGCACAGCATGGGCACTCAATAAATGTTGAATGAAAGTGATTGGGATCACTCAGAGAGATGGGAAGACAAACCAGGACAGACTCTGGAATGGACTTAATATTAAAGAAGAGGCGCATGAGAGAACGAGAAAGAAACAATGAGAACTTTGGGTGGTATCACAGTTGCCAAAGGAAGGCAACATTTCAAGAAGGAAGGATGGTCACAGGAGAGTTGAGAGTGGTCAAATTAAAACCAGGGTTGGGTGCAGTGGCTTATGCTTATAATCCCAGCACTTTGGGAGGCTGAGATGGGCAGATTGCTTGATCCCAGGAGTTTGAGACCAGCCTGGGCAATACAGCAAGACCTTGTCTTTAAAAAAAAAAAAAAAAAAGGATAGGACTAAAGTGTAATGTATCTTTGGGCTAGGAGGATGTTGGTAGGGCCCTCATATGGTTGTGCAGGTAGCGCACTGCACAACACCAGCAGGCACCATGCACACTGCAGACTTTGCAGATTGGTATACCTAAGATGACTATTTTCTGATAGATGGAAGCAAGTGTCTTGAAAAAGGGAAATGTTTTTCCAGTCTGCTTGAAAGCAATATATGGGCTTACCACAGACCTGTTTTTTGCTGTCTCTGGTCAGAGTAAGTCACTTTCAGTTTTGGAGCTGAGCATAAACTCATTGTGTGGTGGGTGGAGGTATAAATAAATGGAAGGTAGGGAAGTGGGACTTGAACAAGTGCAGATATCTTAGTCTGTTTGTGCTGCTATAACAAAATCCCTGAGACTAGACAATTTATAAAGAACAGAATTTTGTTTGTTTGTTTGTTTGTTTGCTTTGTTTTGAGACAGAGTCTCCTCTGTCGCCCAGGCTGGAGTGCAATGGCAGGATCTTGGCTCACTGCAACCTCCACCTCCCAGGTTCAAGTGGTTCTCATGCTTCAGCCTCCTGAGTAGCTAGGATTGCAGGCTTGTACCATTATGCCTGGCTATTTTTGTATTTTTAGTAGAGACAGGGTTTCACCATGTTGGCCAGGCTGGTCTCAAACTCTTGGCTTTAAGGGATCTGCCTGCCTTGGCCTCCCAAAGTGCTGGGATTACAGGCATGAGCCACTGAGTCCAGCCCAGAAATTTATGTCTGGAAAGTCACAGGTCAAGGTGCTGGCATTCAGTGTCTGGTAAAGGTCTTCTTGCTTGTCCTCACGTGATGGAAGAGCGGGGGGCGGGGGGGGGAGGGGGGAAGGGCCTAATTCCCTGTAGTCCTTGTAGCCCTTTTATGAAGTCATAATCTGGCCAGGTGCTGTGATTCATGCCTATAATCCCAGCACTTTGGGAGTAAATCATGGGAGGATTGCTTGAGCCCAGGAGTTCGAAACCAGCCTGGACCACTTGGCAAGACCTTGTCTCTACAAAACAATGTAAAAAATAGCTGAGCATGGCGGTGCACACCTATATCCCCAGCTACTTGGGAGGCTGAGGTGGGAGGCTCCCTTGAGGCCAGGAGGTTAAGGCTTCAGTGATTGTGCCACTGCACTCCAGCCTGGGCAACAGAGCAAGACTCTGTCTCAAATAAACAAAGTCATAACTCCCAATTAGAGCCCTCACGACTTAATCACCTCCTAAAGGCCCCACCCCTTAATACTATCAAATTGGGGATTAAGTTTCAACATGAATTTTGGAAAAGACACAAACATTCAAACTGCAGCAGTAGACAGTGTTTTCTAGAAGTTTTGACTGTGAGAAGATGAGAGATAGGGACATGAGGAAGAGGAGAGGCAAAACTAAAGAGTAGCGAAATAATTTTAGGTTTTTTGTGCTTGTTTGTTTTACATCATGTGGAGGAGGCTAGAATACGTTGAACTAGTCCTGGGGAGGAGCCAGTAGAGAGGGAGATATCTAAAATACAGGAGAGGCCAGGTGCGATGGTTCATACCTGTAATCCCAGCAGGAGGATCTCTTGAGTAGCTGTGATTCCAGCTACTCGGGAGGCTGAGGCAGGGGGATCCCTTGAACCCAACAGTTTGAGGTTGCAGTGAGCTATGATTGTGCCACTGCACTCCAGACAGAGCAAGACCCTGTCTCAAAAGATAAATAAAATAAAATACAAAAGAGAATGAGAAGGACAGTGAGAGTAAGAGTGAGAGAGAAATTAGTCTTTTCTTTTCTTCCGAGATGGAGTTTCGCTCTTGTTGTCCAGGCTGGAGTGCAGTGGCGTGATCTAGGCTCACTGCAACCTCTGCCTTCCGGTTTCAAGCGATTCTCCTGCTTCAGCCTCCCAAGTTGCTGGGATTATAGGCACCCGCCACCATGCCCGGCTAATTTTTGTGTTTTTAGTAGAGATGGGGTTTCACCATGTTGGCCAGGCTGGTCTCAAACTCCTGACCTCGTGATTCGCCTGCCTCAGCCTCCCAAAGTGTTGGGATTACAGGTGTAAGCCACGCGTCCAGCCAAGGGATTAGTCTTATATTAGATTAGATGGTCCCAGAAAAATTCTCTGAGAAGGAGACATCTGAATGCATGGAAGGAGCCTGCCCTGGGAAGGTGGGCAGAAGAGAACTCCAGGGAGGGGCACCGCCGGTGTGAAGGCCCCGAGGCAGTGCAGAGCCTGCATATTTGAGGAACAGAAAACTACAATTAATGAGTAAGTATGAGAGAGAGGAGCATTTCAGTCAGAGACACAGTCAGCCCAGATTAAATAGCAGGGGCTTGTGGTCCATGGTATTAAAAAAAAAAAAAAAAGGATTTCCCACTAGGCAAATCTGAGTCAATGCATGCATTAAAATTAATAATAATTGTTATGAATGTAAACTCTTTGAATAAAAGTTCATGAGCCTATGCCAATTCAAAGAAACAAGTAAACAAACAAGGCAGAAGGGAAACAAGTGAACAAGGCAAACAAGTCGAATGTCAACCCATAAATATGGAAAGAATGAAGGCTCTAGACAATCATCAATGGATGCTAACAATAGTGACGAAAGTCTGATGTGGGACAGGATATTTACTTAGCATCAAAGTGTCCATACAAATTGTTTACAAAGGATAAAACAGTAACTTTACCGTAGAGGAAACTGACTGACACCACCTTAGCCACATGGTCAAAGTCATCGCCAGTGATGAGACAAACTGACACATGCACCTTCTTGAACTAAAATGAGAAGATATTTGCTGAATATCAGTGTGTTAGAGATCTATTTTTAAATATAGGACTTCAGGATTTTACAGATTAAAATATTTTTAATTTTTTTGATGTCTGACAGAGAATTGTCCATTTCTTCCAAATAAGGACACAAGCTATTGCCATATCCTATTACCATTTTATTTCATCTTATTTTATTTTAATTCATCTTATTAATCTTACTTTATTTAACATATCTTTTGAATAATTAGTGCATCCATATGGTTCAAAACCCAAACATCTTAAAGAGGTATACAGTGAAATTCCTTTCTTTTCCAGCAGATGCCCAATTCCCTCCTTTGAATAAACCTTTTTCTCAATCCCAATTTCTTTGTGTATCCTTCCAAGAATATCCCACGCATATACAAATACAGTTTTTTTTCCCTCTCTCTCTTTTTTTTGTTTTTGAGACAGAGTTTCTCTCTGTTGCCCTGGCTGGAGTGCCCAGGCACAAACATGGCTCACAGCAGCCTTGACCTCCTAGGCTCAAGCAATTGATCCTGTCTCCTCATCCTTCCAAATAGCTGCGACTTACAGGTGCAAGCCACCACACCTGGCCAATTTTTTAAAGTTTTTTATAGAGATGAAGTTTCACCGTGCTGCCCAGGCTGGTCTTGATCTCCTGGGCTGAAGAGATCCTCCCGCCTCAGCCTTTCAAAGCGCTGGGATTACAGGCGTGAACCACTGTGCCTGGCTCCTGTTGTTTTTAATTCGTATGTTATGCACATTGTTCAGTTACTTGCTTTTTCACTAGATGTCATTTGGCATTAAAAATGTCAGTCAACATAAAAGGATGCACATAATGAAAACTTAAAAGAAAAATACTTAGCTTTTTGGAAAATACTCCCCCAAAGTCTTTATTTTTCTTATTTCTCTGTGACACTGAAAACTTATTCACAGGCTGATATTGGTTAGATTTTTTCCTCTAATTCCAAGTAAAACATACACTTGGACCACTGTAGAGAAATATTTTATCTATTCTGCCTTACTCCACATATGTCACAGCTTTACTTCCTCATTACACACCATACAATCTCTGGTGGTGACATTTGTTCTTGGTATAGCTGATTTCAAATGCAATTATCCATCTTCAATATTGTTATTGACAGTCCAGTGATAAATTACAGATTTTTGGCAGAAGAAAACAATGCCTCCTTCTGGAAACTTATATTGGCTTTTATCTCACTTCCTTGGGGAATAGAGACATAATGGATAAAAGGCAGATTTGGCTGCTTGAAAGACCCGAATAGAGCCCCAGGCACTTAGCAGTAGCAGGTGTCAATTGTAATCTGTTCACGTCAAAGTTTATTACATTATCCAGGAGGTCTGTGTACCAGGTTTTATCCAGCAACTGCATGTTTTCACCAGTTCCTTAAATTGGGACAGTGTGAAAATTTGTTGCTTCTTTTACAAACCACACTACCATAATCTACTTTTGGTTTAGAAGCCAGCTCTTAGCCCAGCACTGTGTATTATTATAGATTATGTCTGGGGTGTCAGCCAACTTGAATCGCTTGGAGAACTTGGGAGTTTTAAAGATGAATTTACCAGACTTAGGACTGTAACTGACCAGAGAAAGGCATATCTATCCAGTTTTTGCTTGATTAAAAGTCAAATATCCACCTGAACTTGGTTTTCTGTGTGTTTTTTTGTTTGTTTGTTTGTTTGTTTGTTTTGTTTTGTTTTTGAGATGGAGTCTCCCTCTGTCACCCAGGCTGGAGTGCGGTGGCACAATCTCAGCTCACTGCAACCTCTGACTCCTAGGTTCAAGCGATTCTCCTGCCTCAGCCTCGCTGGTAGCTGGGATTACAGACGCCTGCCACCATGCCCGGCTAATTGTTGTATTTTTAGTAGAGATGGGGTTTCACCGTGTTGGCCAGGCTGGTCTCAAACTCCTGACCTCAAGTGATCTGCCCACCTTGGCCTTCCAAAGTGCTGGTATTACAGGCGTGAGCCACTGTGTCCAGCCTGAACTTGGTTTTTAGTTTGTCTTTTTCATTTGTTTATTCAACATGTAGTTACTGAACTCCTACTATGTGCCAGGAGCTAAGGACACAATGTTGAACAAAACAAAGTCCCTGCCCTCATGGAACTTACAGTCTAGAGGGGAAACTAGATAAAGAACAAAGCAGGTTTCTTCAAAAGTATCCACCTTTATGTTCCTCTGATGAGAGATGAGGGAGGCCGGAACCGATGGGAGGGGCAGCAACCTGGACCCAAGGTATCAGGTAAGACTTTCTGGATGTCTGAATTGAAGGATGAGTAGGAATTAACTGGGGGAAGAGTGTTTGAAGCAGAGAGAATGGCATGGGTGAAGGTTAGGAGGCAAAATGAAAATAGTCATTGGTTCTTTTGAGAAACTGAAAATTCAATAAGTTGGAGGATAATTCAAGACATAAAGACAAATGAGAGACTGTGTGCAATAGTGCACACCTGTAATCCCAGCACTTTAGGGGCTGAGGTGGGAGGATCCCTTGAGCTCAGGAGTTTGAGACCAGCCTGAGAAACACGGTGAAACTCTGTCTCTACAAAAAATACAAAAATTAGCCAGGTGTGGTGGCATGCACCTGTAGTCCCAGCTACTCAGCGGGCTGAGGTGGCAGGATTGCTTGAGTCCCGGGGGTTGAGGCTGCAGTGAGCAGAGATCATACTACGGTACTCCAGCCTGGGTGACAGACCTTGCCTCAAAATAGATTAAATAAGTAAATAAATAAAGTGTTTTTAAAAATCAGAAACAAAGTCACTAAAAAAAGAAAAAAGGAGGCCGGGCACGGTGGGTCATGCCTGTAATCCCAGCATTTTGGGAGGCCGAGGTGGGCGGATCAACTGAGGTTGGGAGTTCAAGACCAGCCTGACCTCCAAGGAAAGCCCTGTCTCTAATAAAAATACAAAATTAGCCGGGTGTGGTGTCACATGTGTGTAATCCCAGCTACTCGGAAGGCTGAGGCAGGAGAATCACTTGAACCCAGGAGGCAGAGCTTGCGGTGAGCTGAGATGGCGCCATTGCACTCCATCCTGGACAACAAGAGTGAAACTCCATCTTAAAAAAGAAAGAAAGAAAGAAAGAGAGAAAGAAAGAAAGAAAGAAAAAAAAGAAAAAAAAAAAAAGAAAGAAAAAAAGAAAAAGAAAGAAAGAGAAAAAGAAAGAAGGAAAGAAAAAGAAAGCAAGCAAGCAAGCAAGCAGGCAGGCTTAAAAAAAAAGGGAATAAAGACAGATAAGGCAGACAGTTTGGTGGGGGCAAAATAATGCAGGCTTCTGTCATAGAGCTTTTGATTTTATTTTGGAGACAATGAGGGAATACTGAAGTGTTTAGGTTGGTGAGTGAGGTAGCCATTTTTGTTTTTAAAAGATTACTCTTGGCCGGGTACAGTGGCTCACACCTGTAATCCCAGCACTTTCGGAGGCCAAGGCGGGCAGATCACGAGGTCAGGAGATTGAGACTATCCTGGCTGACACAGTGAAACCCCATCTCTACTAAAAACACGAAAAATGAGCCAGGCGTGGTGGCAGACACCTGTAGTCCCAGCTACTCGGGAGGCTGAGGCAGGAGAATGGCATGAACTCAGAAGGTGGAGCTTGCAGTGAGCCAAGATCGTGCCACTGCACTCCAGCCTGGGCAACAGAGCAAGACTCTGTCTCAAAACAGCAACAAAAATGATTACTCTTGTTGCAGCAAAGAAGATGTCCTAGAAGGGGCAAAGTTGGAAGTAACAAGAACAGTTAAGTAAGAGGCTGTTGCATACAATAGGGATGGAAAAAAGTGGACCAGTTAAAGGAAGAATCTGTAGGATCTGGCATTTGAGCCTAAGTGATCCAGGACTGTAGGTAGAACCCACAGGATCTGGCAATGTTGGAAAGAGTTAATGATGACTTTCAGATTTTTCACTTGGACAGTTAGGTAGGTGGTGGTGGGAGGGGGATAGCACAGGGGATGTTTTGAGGCAGAAGTTGCCTTCTTGGCAAAAGCAAAAGTATCTGTGGCTTTTCTGGTTTTCCTCTTTTCTAAACTATGAAATCAGATACCAATCCTTGCCTTATATTTTATGCCAAATAGCATTCAAGACTGATTGCAGTTTTCCATGAATGACCTGCAAGTATAAGAGATGTGATTTAATTTGTAAAAGCTTGGCATTTTGGAGCAGTTCAAAAATTTATATGCTTATGTCACTTCTCAACGTACGAGACACGTGGATAAAATTTAGCGCTTGCAATATCGCTTCACATGACATTTGGTTGGTCACTCTCTGGAGTTTTTTCTCTTAATTTTTAAAAATCAAAAATCTAACACATGCACGTGGTTTTTAAAATGATCTAGTACCAACTGCTAAATCTAATTGGAAATAGTAAATGCTAAATGGAAAGCAGCAACCCTCTCTCCAGATTCTACTCTTTAGAAACAACCACTTTCAATATTTCTTCTGGTATTTACTTCCATATTTCTACATAATGTCCTTATGCTTCTGTTTCTTTTTTTTAAATTAAAGTGTCTAAATAAGTAATGAAATCACATTGTTCTAAAATAGAACATATAAAAAGATGTACAGTAAAGAGCAGTTCTCTTCCTCTTGTCCTCTATCCAATTCCTACCCAACTTCATTTTCTCAGGTAACCACTACTATTTGTTTTTTGTGTATGCCTATATATGAGAAAATACCATTATACATTTAGTCCTTTTCCCATTTGCCCCAAGAATACTTGCTGGTGATGCTTGCCACTGCAGCATTTGCCCTAAGATAACTATGCCACAAAATATCTTGCTCGTATTATTATTTTTGCATTGCTCTAGTATATCGACTTTGGAAACAAAAGACATAATTCTAATATTTATAGCATTCTGTTTTTAGTGGTGGTATTTCCATTTACAAAATATAGTATTTCTCGATCGCTGAAGGTGGCAAATCCTAAAAACTGTAGCATT
This sequence comes from Macaca thibetana thibetana, assembly GCF_024542745.1. Lineage (NCBI taxonomy): Eukaryota > Metazoa > Chordata > Mammalia > Primates > Cercopithecidae > Macaca > Macaca thibetana. The sequence continues at coordinate 16,070,170 of NC_065579.1, forward strand.
CCTACATGTGATGTTAACATTGTTCTCAAACAGTTGTTGGCTGAAGATTCATTTGATGAATTCAATTTTTCTGAAATAGATGATTCTGGTTATTCAGACAATTATGATGTTAGCTCTGTTTAGAAATTACTCCCAGAACAGTTTTCATATTTTATATTTGCATTGAAAATCAGTCAGATTTGCTTCAGCCTCTAAGAGCATGTTTATGTAAAATGAAATGAGCGCTGGCAGCGAGCTGCACTTTTTTTTGAGAGGGAGTCTTGCTTTAACACCTAGGCTGGAGTACAGTGGCACAATCTCGGCTCACTGCAACCTCCGCCTCCCAGGTTCAAGCAATTCCCCTGCCTCAGCCTCACTGGTAGCTGGGATTACAGGTGGGCATCACCACGCCTGACTAAGTTTTGTATTTTTAGTAGGGGTGGGGTTTTGACTTGTTGGCCCAGGCTGGTCTCCAACTCCTGACCTCAGGTAATCTGTCCGCCTTGGCCTCCCAAAATGCTGGGATTGGAGGCATAAGCCACCATGCCTGGCCCACTTTGTTTCTCTAAACAAGAAAAGGGTTAATTTTTCTGCCTTTTGCTTTTTTTACACAAAAGGTGCTATACTATCCTGTACCAGTCACAATAAAGGTGAATATGTTGCAGTAACAAACAATTCATGCATCTTTGTGACTTCTTTCACCCACATGGTGTGTGTCCATCCTGGGCTGGCTGGGGATTCACCTTTTCCTCACCCAGGATTGCAAACCAACTGAGTGTCTACCATCTGGAGGGTCATATTTGTGATGGAAGTGGGCAGGGAACATGACTAATCACTCACTGGCCCTGAAAGCCTTTCTCCCAGAGTTGACCCATATCTCCTCTGCTCCTGTCCATTGACCAAACCATGTTACATGGACCTGACAGATTAAAGGTGTTGGAGACCAAAAGAATGAGGGTCATGATAAACTCAGTATACCACTAGAGGCTACACGAATAAACAGCAAACTGTTCTCATGAAAGCAGGATTTTGGCAAACTGACAAACTGCATCTGCCACCCAGAAGGAATGCTGAGGGTGGTCTCGCCCCAGAAGCAGTGTTTCTTGTGATTAGGCACATGTGAACCTGTGATCAATCAAGCAGCTGGTCAATTGTTACCTCCTCCTCCCTGCTCTTTCTACCCAATAAATACGAAGGGCTGTGGAAGCTCAAGGCCCTTGCTCACTAGAAGCAAGGAGCCCCCGATCCCTTCTTTAAAACAGAGTATTTTGTTTTTGTTTTTCATTTCTGCATTCATCCTCCTTTGTTCAGTCCCGTAGTAACCATAACAAGTGGTGCCTAAACATGGACCTGCAGGGACAAATAGAGATAAATACAGACAAATAGAGACAACAGGGAGAAATAGGGATTAGACGAGACTTTCAAGGACTAACAGGAACTGACAGGGACATAGAGGGACATGAATGAAGAAGGTCTGCTGGAGCAGAGAAAGTAAAACTGACCAGATGAATGAGAAAACCCAGGACGAGTCTGCCGGCAGCTGATATAAGGTCAGTGCCCTAAAGAGGTACTGGGAGTGGGAAGTTTCTGAATCAGGGTAACATGGGGCAGAATTTATCTATTCTTTCTGTTTTTACTTGGAGTTTGGCCCATGCTGTTCTTTGCCATTGTTTCCTTCTTATTTAGCGGGACGGCAGGAGTTATGTTCTGAAAATTTGAGTCTTTTGCCCCACCCACAGCACCTATTAAAAATGGTGAACAGGAGAGGGAGGATGAAAACTGGCCTGTACTGTCTTCATCTGTGGCTGCAGAAATGCTAGCTTTGGCTTTGGCTTCTGGGAATGCAAACGTGGATTGTAAATGTGCACCGGCATCTGTGAGATGTACAAAAAGCTTAAGAACACCTGGAAGTGCAGGATTAGATTTCCCAGTCAGAGAATGGGTTGCATTAGTTGGAGGAGACAAACCCACCAAGATTTCCACTGGTATTTGGGGACCCTTGCCAACGGGATGTATGGGATTAATTTTAGGCAAAAGTCATCTTAACCTACAGGGCATTACTTTAGTCCCAGGAGTTGAATTATGAAGGAGTAATTCAGGTGATGGTGATGTCACAAGATCTTTGGGTTTTTGAACTGGGAGAATGTATTGCTCAACTGTTGCTTATTCCCTGTAAATTACACTCTTCTCCACTTAAGGAGAAATGGGGAAATCAAGGATTTGGGAGTACAACTAGGAGGAAATTTATCTATCACAACCCATAACATCTAACAGACCCACCTGTACAGTGCAAATTAAAGGAAAGAAATTTTATGGGCTTATGGATATGGGAGCTGATGTGTCAATAATATCTAAAAACAATTGGCCCTCATCCTGGCCTCTGCAATTAACTTCTACATCCCTAGTGGGAGTAGGAACAGCTCAAAGTATTCAACAGAGCGCTGAGATTTTACCCTGTCTTGGACCGGATGGACAGTCATGTACTTTTCAACCTTATGTTGCAAATATAGGTGTTAATCTATGGGGTCAAGATTTACTTACAGCATGGGATATGAGACTTACAAATGAAACTATTGATAATCTAGGACTTAAAATGTTAAAGAAAATGGGATCTCAGAGCAGAAAAGTCTTAGGAAAGCCCCTCCAAGGAAACCCTGAATCAATATCAATAACTGAACAGACAGAAAAGGGCTAGGTGGTCAGGATTTCTGATGAGGGTCATTGATATTTCTTCTCCACCCACTGCTTTGCCATTAGAGTGGCTGACTAACAAACCTGTATGGGTGGAGCAATGGCCTCTATCACAGGAGAAACTGATACCAGTATTTGCAGTTCCAAAAAAGTCAGGAAGGTGGCAATTGCTACATGATTTGAGAGCTATTAGTGCACAGATTAAACCAGTGGGTGCATTGCAGCAGGGTCTGCCATCCCCCACGGCCATTCCGAGGGATAGGCTTCTTGTAGTGATAGATTTTAAGGATTTGTTGTTGTTGTTGTTATACCATTGTACGAGAAGGAAAGGCCTCAATTTGCTTTCTCTGTGCCTCCTGTTAATCAGAAAGAGCCTGTCTCTCATTATCAGTGGAAAGTTTTTGGTGGATTTACTAACGTGGGGACGAGTGTATGCTTGAGTTTTTACAGGAGATGGACAAACGTTGTGGGTACTCTCAAGGTGTGTGTGACCATAGAATGGTAGACTGGAGGGACCTATGGATCCCAACCATGGGCCTGGTTTTCCCCAGTATGAGCCATGAGCCAGTTAAATCTGAATGCGAAGACAGAGCAAGGACTGACTGGAGTCACGCTGACATCAACCCCCATAACATAGGGACAGATCTTATTCAATTAATGTAAAAACAAAAAGGGGGAGATGTTGAAGGCCAAAAGAATGAGGGTTGTGATAAACTCAGTTTACCACTGGAGGCTATATGAGTAAACAGCAAACTGTTCTCATGAAAGCAGGATGTTGGCAAACTGACAAACTGCATCTGCTGCCCAGAAGGAATGCTGAGGGCAGTCACGCCCCAGGCATGGTGTTACTTGTGATTAGGCACATCTGAAACCTGTTAGCAATAATGTGAACCTGTGATCAATCAAGCAACTGACTAATTGTTACCTCCTTCTCCCCGCTCTTTCTACCCAATAGAGTAATAGTATTATTACCTATACTGTGAAAGGGCTGTGGAAGCTCAAGGCCCTTGCTCACTAGAAACAAGAAGCCCCCTGACCCCTTCTTTAAAACAGTTTATTTTGTCTTACGTTTTCATTTCTGCATTCATCCCCCTTTGTTCAGTCCCGTAGTAACCATCACATAAAAGGGCAGGGAAGTGGGAATTTATCTTGTGCCCAGGAGTCCAGGGAAGCTGGTGAAGCGCAGATAATGATGTCATATACACACTGTTCTGCAGCTTGCTTTTTTCAGCTATGAAGATAATTGTGCCATTTCAATAAATACAGAGAGCATCTACTGTGGATTGAATGTTTGTGTCTTCCCAAATTACATGTTGAAACTCCAATCCCCAGTGTGATGGTATTTAGAGATGAGGCTTTTCGGAGTAGATCATGAGGATGGAGCACTCATGGTGGGATTAATGCCCTTGTATGAAGAGACATGAGAGAGCTTGCTTCCTGTTGTTTCACGCATCTGTGTGAAGAGACCACCAAATAGGTTTTGTGTGAGCAACATGGCTGTTTATTTCACCTGGGTACAGGCAGGCTGAGTTAAAAAAGAGAGTCAGCAAAGGGTGGTGGATTATCATTAGTTCTTATAGGTTTTGGGATAGGCGGTGGAGGTAGGAGCAACGTTTTGCAGGCAGGGGGTGGATCTCACAAAGTACATTCTCAAGGGTGGAGAGAATTACAAAGAATCTTCTTAAGGGTGGGGGAGATTACAAAGTACATTGATCAGTTAGGGTGGGGCAGAAACAAATTACCATGGTGGAGTGTCATCAGTTAAGGCTATTTGCACTTCTTTTGTGGATCTTCAGTTGCTTCAGGCCATCTGGTCACAAGGGATATGATGGCTTAGCTTGGGCTCAGAGGCCTGACACCTGTCTGTGTGCACCACCAAAGAAAGGCCACCTGAGGACATGACCAAGAAGAGGGCTTTCACCAAGAACCTGCTCATACTAGCACCCTGATCTCAGACATCCAGCCACTGAACCATGAGAAATGAATGTTTGTTGTTTAAGCCATCCAATCTAAGGTTGTTTGTTATAGCAAACATATACAACAACATCCTTATTCTTTTTTAAAAGCTGATGGACATTTGCATTATTTCCAATATTTTCTTTACAAAAAATGCTGCAGTGAATAAACACATACACATATTATTTTGCCCATGTGTGACTCTGATACAGAAGCGGGGCAGGGAAGTGCTGGGTAGAGGAGGGCATGGCCCCAGGCTAGGGCTCCACCCCCAGGCCTGTGCCCAAGGATCTAGGTGAGGACAGGCACTCCTGCCTTCACACCCAAATGTTGCATTTCCCAAGACCACTCTGGCCTGCCATGCTCCCATCCTGTGCCTATAAAAACCCTGAGACCCTAGCAGGCACACACACAAGCCACTGGATGTTGTGAGAAACACATTGGTGGAAGAAGACACAAGTGGCTGGGTGTCAAGAGGACATTGAGAGGAGCATGCCAGCGGAAGAGCACATGACTGATGCCAGCACACTTGCATGCCATCAACTGGTGGAATGAGGCAGAGTTTGTCCAGGGCAGTTGGAGGAGAGCCCAAGATGCCAAGCAGCCTGATTCCAGGGGAAAACCATCTCCCATTTGGCTCCCCCACCTGCTGAGAGCTACTTCCATTCAATAAAACCTTGCACTCATTCTCCAAGCCCATGTGTGATCTGATTCTTCTGGTAAACCAAGGCAAGAGGCCCGGGATACTGAAAGCCTCTAGCCTTGCCATAAGGCAGGGGTCTAATTGAGCTGACTAACACTAGCTGCCTATGGATGGCTGAACTAAAAAACCACTCTGTTAACACACACCCACTGGGGCTTCAGCTGTAAACATTTACCCCTAGACACTGCCATGGGGTTGGAGCCCCACAGCCTGACTGACTGTATGCTCCCCTAGAGGTTTGAGCAGTGGGATACTGAAGAAGTGAGCCACACCCCCATCACATGCCCTGTGAGGGGGACAAGGGAACTTTTCCCATTTCAAGTGTGTTGCTAAGTGATATGGTTGGGCTGTGTCCCCACCCAAATCTCATCTTGAATTGTAGCTCCCACATGTCATGGGAGGGACCTGGTGGGAATCATGGGGGCAGAGCTTTCCTGTGCTGTTCTCATGATAGGGAACGAGACTCATGAGATCTGATGGTTTTACAAAGGGGAGTTTCCCTGCACAAGTTTTCTCTCTTGTCTGCTGCCATGTAAGACATACCGTCTGCCTTCCACCTTAATCGTGAGACCTCCCCAGTCACGTGAAACTGTGAGTCCATTAAACCTCTTTTTCTTTATAAATTATGCAGTCTCAGGTATATCTTTATCAGCAGCATGAGAACATACTAATACACTAAGATAAATGTCCAGAATGGAATTGTTGGGTCACAGGGTATACACGTTTGTCATTTTCAGAGGTACGGCCACGTCGCCCTCCCCAGGAGCTCAGCCAGTGTGCATTCTTACCAGCAACGTGTGGGTGTGACTGCTTTCCCATGGCCTTGCCAAGGGAGTGTACTTTGAACTTTTGGGTTTTCAACAGAATAGGCAAAAATATTCTCTATTTAGTGTAAATTGCATTTTGCTTATTGTGAATAAATTGGAGTGTTCTGCTACCTCTTGATTTTTAGGCTTCCTAGAATAGTAATGACGATTTACTTCTCCAACACTCACCCTCCCCATGCACACATTCCCTCTCCCTCTCTTCTCCATTTCCAGTTATGCCACAGCTCTGGGTTAATTCAGCAATCAGTCTACATCATTGTATCATGAAAATATATTTAGTGGCCAGGTGCAGTGGCTCACGCCTGTAATCCCAGCACTTTGGGAGGCCAAGGTGGGCAGATCACGAAGTTAAGAGATTGAGACCATCCTGGCCAACATGGTGAAACCCTGTCTCTGCTAAAAATACAAAAATTAGCCAGGCATGGTGGCACGTGCCTGTAGTCCCAGCTACTCAGGAGACTGAGGAAGGAGAATCATTTGAACCTGGGAGGCGGAAGTTGCAGTGAGCCAAGATCGCACCATTACACTCCAGCCTGGGTGACAGAACAAGATTCCATCTCAAAGAAAGAAAGAAAGAAAATATATTTAGCTAAAGTGCCAGATCATGTTCTATAATTAAATTTTCTCTAGTGTGCTCTCCCCACACCCCCGCCGACTTGATGATTGCCTTTGCATTTTGTACCCGTATACTATTCGTCTTTTTATCCTTACAGGTAATTTTTCCCTACCTGTTTCACTGAATCTAGTATATGTCTACTAGTAGTTGTTCACAAATGATCAAATACAAATTTATTAGGTAATTTATTGGTTTCATTTTTTCCTGGAGACCGCCTTCCCAGAGCCATCCATCTGTCAGCCTGCACTATTTACTCTCCAGGCCTGCTTCCTAGACCCCATGTACTCCTCTTTCTTGGATTCCTCTGTGTTTAATTAGAGCACACCATTCAATAACTTTCAGAAAACTCTGTGTTTATGTCTTCATTGTCTTACTGAAACTCACTTTTGATAATGGACTAAAATGGCATAAGTGTCATTTACCCACCAAATGATGAAGACATTATTTCATTGACTACTAGTATTATGGTGATGCTGTGAAGAAATATGATTCTGTTTTGATTCCTATTTGTGGCAGAGGCTTCTATTTGTCTTTCAGTATCCATTTTTTTCCTTAGTAAAGTAATGCCTAACTTTTACCCTGGCTGGAGATGACATTTCCCAGCCTTCCTTGCAGCACTTTATGGACATGTGACTAAGTTCAGCCAGTGGGGTGTGAGTTGAAATGATGTTTTCCACTTTCAGATTATGCCTGGAAGGAATCAGCAGCCAATGGCCTTTCTCATTCCCTTCTTCCCCATGAACAGGTGCAGACATGATCGGGGGACCTGGCTGCCACCTTGAATTCTGGATTGGAAGCTGTGTGATGAGGTTCCCAGAGCTGCTCTTCTTGCTCTGGACTTTACCTCTGAACTGTGATATGAGTTCGGAATAAATTTCTGTCTTGATTATGCCACTCCACCTTTATACATATTTCTATATTAACACTGCTTAGATTCTTCATTATTACAGTTTCTTTGTATATGACCTGTTAAATCAAGTTTAACCTAAAGTTTCCTCCTTACATATTTTAAGTTTGAGCAAAAGGTTTCTGTGTACATAGTGAACTATAACCTAAATGGAGAGATAGACATTGTCACCTACTCTTGTGAGAAATCACCGAGTGTTGGCTAATCAAGCTGTTCAGTGTTCAAATAAGGCAAATGCTGGGCTGTAATCAATCCAGTTTTTTGTGTATCTCATTTCGGTTTTCTGTCCGTCACTTTCCTTTTTCTGTCCATAAATCTTTTTCCACCACGTGACTGTACTGGAGCCTCCGAGTCTACTCTGGCTTAGGAGGCTGCCCGATTCACAAATAATTCTTTTGCCCAATTAAACGCTGCAAAATTTCTTCGTCTAAGGTTTTTCTTTGAACTGATATGTTGGATTTTTTTTTTTTTTCATTTCCTCTGTCTCTGAAAGTTTTAGGATCCTCTTTTTATCTCCAGCTTTCATGCTTATAGCCCTGTCACTAGCCTTTTAAAATTCAGGGTGCTGGGTACGCTGTGCCCTTTAAATCTGAATGACTGTGTTTTTCAATTTCATAGGATTTTTTGTGTTATTTATTCAAGAAGTAACTCCTTTTCATTTTCTCCTTAGTTTCTGTTTGAAATTTTATCATTTGTTATTGTCACCTTTCCTGAAGTCTAGTCTTTTCTTATTTCCAATTGTTTGCTTGTACTCATCTCCATTTTCTGCATTTCACCTTTTAACCCTTTTGGTGCATTTCTCTAAAAAATTAAAGCCATATTATTTTCCATTTCCAAGAGCTCTTTCTCATTATTCTTTTTATTTCTGTGAAGATGTTTATTATAGGTTTTGGTTTTCTTTCATGTTTATGTGATCCTGTTCATGTCGTCTTTTTTATGTTGGAGACTGTCAAATGTTTGGTGATGTGTGGCCGTTGGTCTAAGAGTGAAATGGCTCTAAGTGGACTGGCATGACTTGTCAACAGAGGGTGACTGGGTTGCAAGCAAGCCTTAATTTTTTTTAACTGATGCATAACAAATGTACATAGTTTCAGGCCATGTGTGATAATTTAATACATTCATATAATTTGCAAAGATTAAATCAGTGTAATTGGGATATCCATCACCATAAATATATATCTTTTCTTTATGCTAAAACCATTCCTATTCTTCTCTCCTAGCTATCCTGACATGCGCAATAGATTACTGTAACCCATAGATACCTTACTGATCTACAACACGTCTTTTTCAGTGGGGGCACACCCATATGTCAGCATCCTGAAAACTTTTCTCCAGAGCAGAGTAATTCCTCAAGAGGAGAGTTCTATAGTTTCCCAGGAGAAGGAGATATCACATGTATACTCCAAACCAGCTTTCACATATAAAGATATTGATTCATTTTAGCAAGCCAATGGTTTTGAATATTTTCCCCTAGCAGTTATGGCATATGTATGTGTGTTTATATAACTGATATGGTTTGTCTGTGTCCCCATTCAAATCTCATCTTGAATTGTAGCTCCCATAATTCCCATGGGTTGTGGGAGGGACCGGGTGGGAGATAATTTGAATCATGGAAGCGGTTCCCCCACACTGTTCTCGTGGTAGTGAATAAGTCTCATGAGATCTAATGCTTTGATACTGGGTTTCTCCTTTTGCTTGGCTCTCATTCTCTCTTGCCTGCTACCATATAAGATGTGCCTTTCACCTTCTACCATGATTGTGAGGCTTCCCCAGTCATGTGGAATTGCGAGTCTATTAAACCTCTTTTTCTTTATAAATTACCTGGTCTCAGGTATGTCTTTATTACCAAAATGAGAATGGACTAATACATTCACTTCACAAATATTTATGCTGAGTCCCTCTGTGTGTGTGTATGTTTGTGTGTGAGATACTAGGAGGACAAAATTGAGAAAATCCACATTTGGGCTCTGTCTTGTAGCCGACACGATCACAATGTATTTCCGGGTAATGACTGCTGTGATGGGGATGGGGGTGGTGTAGAGGGAAACAAGAACAAAGGGTTCCCATATCAGAAGTGTGGAGTGGGCCAGGTAATGTTACAGCAGCTTGGAGGTCTTCCGGATGGTGCATTCTTAAGTTAGGTTGAGTATAAAGGGAAGGAGTCAGCCAGGTGCAGTGGCTCACGTCTGTAATCCCAGAACTTCTAGAGGCTAAGACAGGAGGATTGTTTAAGCTCAAGAGTTTGGGCCACATGGTGAAACCCTGTATCTACAAAAAATACAAAAATTAGCTGAGTGTGGTGGCTCATGTCTGTAGTCCCAGCTACTCTGGAGGCTGAGGTAGGAGGATTGCTTCAGTCCAGGAGGTTGAGGCTGCAGTGAGCCATGGTTGTACCACTGCACTCCAGCCTGGGTAACAGAGTGAGACACTCTGTCTTTAAAAAAAAAAAAAAAAAGAGGAAGAAAGCCTCTGACAGTGTGAGAAGCTGTGCAGACAAAGTGTGAAAATAAATACAGTTTTAAAGCTGTTGGGACCCGCTTCACAGCCCCCTGGACAAAAAAAAAAATAAATAAATAAGCCTAGATAGAGATGACTGTGATCTGAGCCACATATGATTATAATTTATGGTTCTCAGACTATGGATTAACTTGCTTTCTTATTTTTCTTGTTCTGTACAATGACTAGAGAGAATTAAACAAAATCAGAGACAAAAACTTCCCGCCTTTTTAATGAATAGCCCTTGCTAAAGATTAACTTCCCTTTTGTTGTCCTGCTTTGCTGAAGCCAGATGACAGAAAATCTATGACTATTACACCCTCTGTAAAAAGATGTTAAAATGTACCCTTCTCAAAAGAAACACTGCCTAAAACCAATCAGATTGGTGTAACTACGTGCCAACCTTGTATGAATAATGTAATCCCACCAAAAACTCCTCTGTCACCACCCATATACCTGAAATCTTAACTGCCCTACATTGCAACACCAACTCCATCCCTTAGGAGTTATCTTTGGAATATCTTAGCAGAAAAAAGCACAGGGCATGAAAACACAATTTGCATGAGCAGAAATGACCAACGAACACATGAAAATTTTCCGGATCAGAGGTAGTTCAAACACTGCAGCAGGAAGCAACACTGAGGTTTGATTTCTTTCTAGTACCCGGTATAAAAGTTAGAGGGGTGTGCTAACATCCAACATTCATGAAGACAGGGTGAAAGGGGCTCTGTTGTACTCTATGGATAGAAATATACAGTGCCATGATTTTCAAAGACAATAAAATGGCTTTATTCCACTTCTATTGAAATATCTAGGCTGGGTGCGGTGGCTCACATCTGTAATCCCAGCACTTTGGGAGGCCGAGACGGGTGGATTAGAATGTCAGGAGATCAAGACCATCCTGGCTAACAGTGAAACCCCGTCTGTACTAAAAATACAAAAAAATTAGCTGGGCGTTGTGGCAGGTGCCTGTAGTCCCAGCTACTCGGGAGGCTGAGGCAGGAGAATGGTGTGAACCCGGGAGGCAGAGCTTGCAGTGAGCCGAGATTGTGCCACTGCACTTCAGCCTGGGCGACAGAGAGAGACTCCGTCTCAAAAAAAAAAAAGAAAAAAAGAGAAATATCTTAAGTGTATACCAAGAGGAATAATACTCTATTATACATATATTTAATTTATATAATGTATGGTAGATATATAAATATATAATATTTAAAAATTCAGAACCTAAATGTCCAACAATAGGTAAATTATATAGTTTTATATTATATAGTTATTAAATGTTGTTACAGAGAATAATTAGTGATATTAAAATAATAAAGATATATTAAATTTTAAAAGTTCACCAAATGATATGTATATGTATACACACATAAAATAATGTATAAACACACACACATACTTGCATGTTAATGAAAAAACAAATGAAATATCAAACATCAAAATATTTTAAATGTGGAGGTACAGAAAACTTCTTAAAAACTTATGTATGTTAAATAAAAATTTTAGGAGGCCATTGTTTTAGACTGAGTTTCTGCACTAGGCCCCAACACACTGGACTAAAAATCAAAATGGAGTCACCCATGCTGAAGTTCCACATCACCAAACACAAACTAAGTTGCTATCTGACCTTCTGAGAAGCCAGGAGAAAGAGACAGCCAATTTCCCAAATGGACCAGATTAAATCTTCAATGGGCGTAATAATGCAGTTCCCTCTTCTTTAATCCTTACACCAGAGAAGTAGCCTGAAGTAACCTGATGTTAATTAATCAGTTCTTTTTCTCTTGTTCTGTCTAAAAGTAACTGATAAACTCTTTGTTCATTGCTTCTGCTTTCTTCAGCTCTCCTCTGTCTATAAAGCCAAACTCTCTTGCTCAGCTCATTGGAACACTTATTCTGTTTTATAAAAGGTGTTGCCTAATTCTAGAATTGCAAATAAAGCCAACTGAGAAGCTTAAACTTGTTGTAATTCCGTCTTTTGATACCTATCCCTTCTAAATTTTCTGTAATAAATATGCATTGTTTCTATAACAAAAGAACAACAGTGAAATATTTTCAAACCAACTGGGATTCACATCCTGCTGGGTTCACCTTGAGTGGAGAGTTGAGGCACACTTTGAAGGTGAACCAAGCAGGACTTGAATTATTTGTGAAAAGTGGCACAGAAATTATACATTCACCATTCAAAACTTATTTATATTTGAAGCGAGGTCCCCAGACCTTAACATAAAGGAACAAAAATATTATGTTTTTTCTTGTTTCATAAGATACAGTAGCACTCTTCTCAAAGGACAGAAAATACAGATCACCTTAACAAAAGAGTAAACAAATTTATAATCTTTTTTTATTTCATAAGATACAAAATGTCTATTTCCAAAGAGCAGAAGATGTAGACTCACTATTTCTAAAGGTGGTGGTAATGGTGGGAATTTCTGACCCTATTTGAAGAAGGAGGGGAGATACAGAGATCTCTGAGCAGGTGTCTCTGACATTTTAGATCATGCTTTGGGGCAGATGCCTGCAGAGAGAGCTAAGGACATAGCTGATTTCCGCAAGAGAGGCCAGTCTTTCTGTGGATTTCCAGAGGCAGGACCATGACTGGTGAGAAACCGTAAGGCTAACTGAGCACAGAACAGATTCTGCAGGAAAATGCGGGGGTCTTAGTGTCACTGATGGAAAGTATCCTAGTTACCAGCGGCAAGTCCATACAGGTCTGCAGCAACTTCAATTCTTACCTCCTCATGAAAGAATTCAACTGAGGGGCATAAAGCAGAAAAAATGACTAAGGCAGGAAGGGTGACTCCTCTCTGAGAAGGAGTGGAAGTTTATTTAAAAGGCTTCAGCACAGGAAAGAAAGGAAAAGAAAGTATGCTTGGAAGAGACCCAAACAGGCACCAAGGTCAAGTGTGACGTTTAACTGCATCCTAGGACTTTATAGGCTCACCTCTTTCCCATGAGTCTTCCCTTAGGGTGGGCTGCCCGCATATGCAGCGCCCTCCTTACCCTTGGGAGGTGAGCATGTGCAGTGTGTTTAGGAAGTTGTACACATGCCCACCTGAGGCTTTCTTCCTTTTTCCAGTGGCGTGCCCCGGAACGTCATACGCCACCATTTTGTCTCTTTTAACGTGCATGCCCAGGAAGCTGCTTCTCCCTGAAGTCGGCATTCAATTTACACTTTATTGCAACAGGTGTGGACCATCAGGCAATGGCCTCTCCCCTGGCACCCGCCTCCCAATTCATCACTTTTAGAGAGGTAATATGACAATTACCGAACATTCCTAGTCGGTGGGGTAGAGCGCTCTCCTGCCCTGCTGATGCCTGCTTAACTACCTGTAACGTTAGCACAGGCAGTCTCAGAGCAGAGTTTAGATGACAGTGAAACTACCATTGCAAAATTATAACTGAGACGGTGAAAGAGCTCTGACCTAACCAATTCCATCTTGCTTCTAACCTCTAAGCTGTCCTCGTTCATTCCTGGGCGTAGGCTGAACTATCTTTGGGAAGAACTTAGCTTAGAGTTTAAAACAAAGACTATAACGGCCCTTTCCCACAACAAACCCCCTTCTTGCCTGGGGACTAGACCGACTTTGTAGGGCTAAAAAATTGGCCAAAATATTAGATATTATGGTTTAGGAGTCATGCAGCTGGGGGCTACAAGATTCTGACCCTCTCCAAATTGTTCTTGGGGATGATATCAGCGCTTGAGATATTCTGCAGACCCTGCACTTGATGGATCAGCTTGC